>NC_139480.1:56360546-57694046 GCF_008360975.1 Lichenostomus cassidix
CCTGAAAGGAGATTGTAGCCAGGTGAGCATCAGTGTCTTCTCCCAAGTAAGAGGCAATAGGACAGGTGGAAATGGCCTGAAGTTGCACCAGGGAAAGTTTAGATGTCCTGGATATTAGGAAAAATGTCTTCACCAAAGGGGTTATCAAACCCTGGACCACGCTGCCCAGGGATCATCATCCCTGAAAGTGCCCAAAAAACATGTGGATGTGACATGCAGGGACTTGCTGGATTAATAGTTGGACTCGATGATCTTAGTCCGTTCCAACCTAAATGCTTCTGTGGTTCTGATATCACTGTGTGGTCATTCTGAAATCAGAAGCAGTACTTGGAGTAGTGAGGTAATCTTTCCTCTGAAGGTCCACTTAACCATCTCCCACTAAAGGCTGCTTCAGATAGATTTGTATTTTCGCTGAGACTAAGAATATTCTGCCCCAAAATCTTAGTTTTTCCTCTCTCCTTCCTGTACCATAGCACAGCAGAAAATTTAGAAATAAAAAATGGCTGCCAGTTGCTTACTGATCCTGCAAAAAGGATTTATGTCTTTTGCAACCCTAACATTATTTATCCCCTCCTCCAGTTTTATGACCCCTTTCTTCTTTCCTTTTGTTAAACAAACAAACAACTTACAAAAAACCCTTTTCTCCATTATGTGGATAGTTTGACATGCACCACGAATAGTGAGCTCATTCAAGAATGGTATTTAAAAATGCTCCATATTCTGAGAGTGAAGCAGCTGAGCTTCCTCAGTGCTGGACTGACAATCACAGGCTGCTTCAAGTTGAGCACAATTCCCTTAGGGGAAGCAAGTCCCACTCTGACTCCTTCCAAAGGGCCTGCTTAATGAGTAAGGACTGATTTTGTCTGAAAAAAGTGATCTGCCTCTGTTGAGAGTGCAAATAATAATAAGCAGGTTCTGGGTTTAATCCTATTTTAATCCTATTGAGCAGCACTTCATTTACAACTGATTCCAACTATTTGAATTCACATGTGTAATGATGTATTTAATGCAACTCCAATTATTTTGATACATCTCAGTATATTAATTCCTGTTGGAAAGCAAAATAATAAATGTCACTAGCTGTTCTGCAGCAGATCTCAGGTTACCTGTGGTATAATTATTTATATTAAGGATATTGTAAAAGAGCCTATAAGAAGCAGCCTCATTGTCTCTAATGCAGGATCAAAAAGAGTCTTTTAAGGTAGAGAGGAAAAAAGTTATTATAGTAGGGGCAGGTCTAAGATTTTATTTTGAATAATTAAACCTGTTTTGTACTTCCAAATGCATTTCTAGGAAATAGTGACTTCATGGCTTGATTGTTACTCAAGTCAGCCCTATTGTTAGGATTAAAATGCATTTGAATTTGTTCTTTTTGTTCAGGTGTTTTAGCATTCAAGGAGACAATTTCTTGCACAATGAGCAGCAGTTTTAACTATTGTCTTATTATCACTGTCTCATTCCTTAGTGAGCTTTTGACGACATGACTTTTAGCGTTTCATTGGATATATGATTCCTCGTTTGAGATTTTTTGTTAACATTTTGATTTTAAGATGGGTTTTAGTTAGAGAAATAATTCTTAACTGAATCTAATTAAGGATAAATAGTTTTCATAGCAATTGTAGCTGGAAACTAATTTGTGTAAAGTTTTCAGGAAAACTAGAGAATCCAGATTTTTGTTCCTAAACTGAAGCTTAGTTTAAATAGTGGATTTCAGGTCTGAGTTTGAGTCTGGTTCTGGAGCCTTACACAGCTCCACAAAAATATTTTGTTTTTCACTGTGGGATATTTTCTGAGTGTGGAAAAACAGAGATAACAGTGGGATGATTGGAACAGAAGTTGTCACGTGCCATAGAAACATTCTGTTTCACATGACTCCCACCATTATTCTGTATAGAGCAAGGAGATGTGTCATTCCTAACCAGAGATTTTTGCCCATTGCATTGCAAAAGCAATGCAGAGCTGTCCCTTTCCTATATGATAATGAACCTAGACAACAAAATTACCTAACCTTGTACTCAGAACAAAAAGTCTACCATACCTGTCAAACTATATTTGTAAATGAGCTCGTTGACTCAAACCCAGCACCATTCTAGATAGTGAAGATGGCAGCTACTGGAGATATTCTGCAGTGCATTACAGGAAAAGGATTTTATTCAGGGTATCAATGTATTACGTTTCAAATAATTTTAGAAAACCATTCAGGGAAATCCACACTTTCTAATAGCTTATCCTGTTGAAAGTGAATGGAAGCTTTTTTAGCCTAGTGTTTAAAACTCTCATCAAGAAACTTATTTATTTGAAAAATGGCTAATTTGTTTAATAGAAATTGAAAGTATTAATTCCAGATTTACTATTCAGTAAAATACATTTTATGTTCCATGAATATTTTGTGCTTTCTCAGTTTTAGCCTAAGCTTTTAGAAGTGAAATCAATTTCTTTCCTCAACTCTATTCATCATGAAAGAATATAAATCCTGTCTTTTATGCAGCTGTCATAGTTCCTGAGAAATATTAGACCCTAGGGCCCACTGCTCCATTTAAAACATTCTTCATGTTCATATAATCTTTTTTCTTAACATTCCTTTTGCTTGTTTGATGACTTTTGTTCTTTCCCTTCTCATTTAGTGAAATTCAATATTATGTCCCTATTCTGATTTTTTTAAACACAACTTAATAGAACACACTAAAAAGCAGAGATTTAGTATTTTTAGGTTTTTAAAGGGAATATATCCACATTTATCACATTATCTGTATTCCTAATTTTCCTCATTTGTATATTTTGTTTGCTTGCATATTCCCTAAAAGATGTAGGGAATCCAGATGAATTGAAAAAGAACCCAAGCCATGCAAGACTTGATTCTCAGGTAATATGTGCATTGCTGAAGAGGCAAAGAAATACATGCTGGGACTTAAAAAAATGCACAGAGGCACTTATTTTTTCTTTCATATCCTGAAAAGTCTGGAGTTATGCTGTTTGTGGAGCTGAGGAAGTAATGCTTAAATTTTTAAATTTTTTTTTTTTAATTTAATTTTTTTATTTTTCAATCCACTCTTTTCGTGGCTCATTCACTCAGGATTGTGCTTGTATCCAGGCTAACTTTGACTAGGTCCTTCTTCTCTGAGAGGTCTACATGCAATAACAGCAGAAGGAAGGGGAGCAGAATTGTGTTCTCAAGGAAGTATGTGGGGAAACAATTCTCACAGAAGGAAGTTTCTCAAGATGAATTAACCAATGTAGCTCAGAATATGAGTTGATTTGGAGTCTGAGGTGTTGGTGGTGTGGGTTTTTAACCAAATTTTTTCTTTTTTCTTTTAGTTTGAACAGTTCATACCAAATGCAGATGAGATTCCTGTCACCTAACTCTAGTTATCTTAAAGTTAAGTACTCATTTTCAGCTAATTGTCTAGACACTCTATCGGCAACGGAGAACTAGAGGCACTTCAGGAGTGATTCATCCCATCCCAAAATAGATGTCTAAGCTGGGACGAATTGGAAGGAGCTGTCTTCCTCCACCAAATAGCACTGACAAAGAGGAGCTGAAGACAATCCCTCTCTTCTCTCTCTCTGTGGTTTCACTGATGTTAGATGAGTTATATTTTTCAGTATTTGTCAAATAGCACGACCATGTTAAATAGATGCTTGTGTCAAATCCACCAGATTCAGGGGTGCATAAGGCAGAAATTAATGTATTCAGTTCCACTGGTCCTGTGCATGGGCAGCCTGTGCTTTGCTGGGGTTTGTCAAATGGTAGCTGGGAAAACAAAAGCCAGTGCATAAAGCATTGCTCATATTCCATGCTGGAATCAGCCTGGAGATCAGCAGCCACCCACAGGAAAGACTCTGTTACTCCTCTGTTCAAACAATGTCACAGTGACACTTCAAAGCTATCCTCTCGGTTTATTGTTTATTTTCTGAAAAATAAATATTCTAACTGAAAAACAAATTAAGCACACAATGGGTGTGCAACTTAACACAAAAGTAACTGGAATGGAAAGCATTTCAAGCTGGCAGAAATATTAGACAAGTTTAAGACTCATAAATGGTTTTCTCAATGAAATTCAGACATAATATCCATTAAAACATTAATGAAGGTTGAAACTTTCCTCGCTAAAGAGAGTAATCAGTAACACTTTTACAATAGAACTTTTGTGCAGTAATTTTTATTCCCATGTATTTTTTTGTGAAATGAAGTGAATATGCCATTTAACATTAAACTTAGTTTCTATTTCAAGGTATATTTTATAAGACACAAACCAACTGACAGCAGTTATTAAAATTTCATTTGCTTCTCCAGAATTAAGGTTCTGCTGAATGTTTTTCATAATTGGACAATAATGTTTTTCAGATGATAGTGAACCCTTCACTCAGAATGTGTCGACAAAACAACCATTTCTGTGATATAGGATATCACCTCTATGAAAATTTGCTTAACAATTTAAAGGAACAAACATGGTTTTTAAATCTGCACTGATTCTGTGCTGAGATAGGAGAAAATAACACTGTCAGATCCTCATTAAGGTCTGCCCATCTGTCAGATAGTTTCCCTGGATTTTGGTAGCAATGTAAATATGCCAGTAGACAAAATTACCCAGTTTCTATGAAGTGTTTTGGTTCTTGAACTACTCATTGTATTTTTCTCTTTCCTTCATTACTCTAGTTCAAGGAAAGAATACCCAAGGACAGCAGTTTCTGCTAAATTGTTATCAGAGTTTTATCTTATTCATATTTAAAAGCATTTATGTGCATTATGCTTGCATTTTACTGATACCATCTTAAAGTAAGAACTGCAAATCCTTAAAATCCCCTGCTCAGTGGGCACAGAAATCTGTGCTGCAAGACAACCTTTCCTTGCTTGATGTGGAAACACACCAGTCAGTAAACTGCATAATCGTGTGATTATGGGGCACAATGCAGCATCTTTTCTCATCTAGTTGTTCCTTCAGCTGTACAAAACAAGATGCTACTGGCCTTTCAAAGCCAGAAGATTCTTCTGTTTTAATTTCAGTAGGACATAACTTTTCCTAGCATTCTGGTATTTGTTGTTCTTTAATTAAGATGATTTATTTCTCTTACCAAACTGTGACTATAAAGACATACACATGATAGGTTATCTTTTTCATCCTTTTAATAATAATAATAATAATAATTATTATTATTATTAATAATAATAATAAAACCCTGTTGCAATTACTTTTCCATTTATTATCATGATAGATTTTTACAAAGGAATTTAGCAAGCAGATTTCTGGAGCTCTTAATGGAGTTGAAGGAATAGCCTATGCATGTCATGGCACATGCATAGTGGAATGATGGACAAAAATCACATACCCACACACACTGAGAAAACAAGGCACTGGTAAGACTGTACAAGTAATAAACGACCAAGAGGTTGTTGATACATTAAAACCCCAACTTCTAACGAAAACTGTGTCAGCAGCCATCTCAACACCCTAAAGCTGGGCATGGTTTGGGGGTTCTCTGCCTAATAGCCCTGCTGTGTCCCTCTTTCCATACGTGTTGGAGCCCACGTTTGTGGGGGAATAAACAGCCCCGATGCTGCTGCTGGAGCGCACCAGGAAGTCGGCCAGGCGCTGTGTCACACACGTGGCGGTGTTGCATTTCCTCTTCTCCAGCTGGTGACTGCCAAGGTGAAACCAAAAAGAGCCAAGATGAAGTCAAAAGATGAGCAATCGAGTGTGCCACTTCTCATAGTCATTTGAGCTCTGCTAACGTGGGAGTTCTTTTAATATGTGCACAAATACAGGAACATTACAGTCTTCCCACCACCTACTTTGTGCCTGAAAAAAATCCTTGTGCTGGGTGCTATTATCAGTTTTAATGAGGGGGGGTATTGAAATGCAGAGACCTGAACAGTCATATGTCGTTTTTATTGATATCCTGCACAGCAGTTTATGACATCTAGAAAACCTGTAATGATAGTATAGGTAAGTCACTAAGTGAAAGCAATGACTAAATGTTTAACTTGCAGCTGAACTTCTAAATCTATTTAGAGCTCTTGCTGATATCATGAGGATTACTAACGTAATGATAATCACTAACATTTATTGAGTTCTCTTGTTCCCACAGAATCATATCCGTCTCTTGCTGAAGTGAGTCGTAATATTCCAGTCCACATCAAGTGGATTAAACCCAAAGACTCTTTCTCCCAACTGCACCACATATCATGAGAGGCAGCAGGCATTGCCAGCTTCTGCCAACTTCAGCATCACCTAGGATGGTCTTCAGCTCTGCCCCTCTTAGCTTAGCTCTGCCTAAACAGAGATTTCATCTACTGAAAAACTGCCACATCTGTTTTGAAACACCAGCAGCTTGAAAGTTCTGTTGTGGTGGGAGAGAATCATTTGCTGATTGATACTGTAAGGAGTGTCCATGGAAGAATCCATATCTAAAAATAACATTTTATTATCTGAACCAACAGACCATTCATGGAACTCCATGTTACACTTATGTAGCATGAGGGGGTTTTTTTAATCACAATAAAATGGTTAGCTTGAGTTTTCAAATTTGTATCTTAGACTGCTGTGTTCCTTCACACAGAAATGCTTGCTGAGATTGCCTACTGAGTTATTGCTCATTTTCCTGGACTTCTTCACACTGATGTGGCACTGGGTAGATCCCAGTTTGCAGCTAAAATTCACTGTGAAGAGCAACAATTTCCCAGTTTCAAATTCTGGGCAGTTACCAATATGTTCCTTTGTTTATTGATTATTAAAGCTGTCATCTAAAATGTCATATAGCCTTTTGAAGTTATTTGTATTGATCTAAGAATCCAAATGGAATAGCAGCTGTGAAAGAAATGTCTGTATTATACTGGCTCTTCATCAGTAGATGTGCAACAATTTTTAAGCAATTAATATTTCAAATGTGTAATTGCATTAAAAGAAAATGGTTGGATAGGGCTTGATATAACATCTCTTTGATTTTCATGGGTATTTCTATTGATTTTAATCAAGTCCTGAACATATGAGGTTCAAAGAGCAACTGCTTCTCATGGAGATCCTGCTTTGTTTCTGAAGGCAGAATTCTCTTTTTGATTAAAGCTACACAATCAGGCCTTGACACCCCAAGTTTAAAACTCAAGCCCTTACAGGAAGCTGTTGAGTTTCTGTCTTGTGTGTAGCCTGGCTGAACTCACTGCCCCTTTTAGCTGTCTGGTCTGTGGCCTTTAAATGAATCTGAGCTTCCAGGAGATAGTTCACCCAGTGAGACACAGTTCTGGGCCCCAGAAAAACAGATAAGACACACCACACTCATAAAGGTGATGCCTTGTGTTGGAGTGTTACAGGGTTGTTTTGGTGGTTTTGTTGGTGTTTGTTTTTTTTGGTTTTTTTTTTGTTTTTTTGTTGTTGTTGTTGGTGGGTTTTTTTTAAGTAATAGCTGTAAAAACGAGAGAACTTTGTCTCCATTATAAAGATACTTTGGAAGGTAGCAAAATTGTCATATAATAGTAATTTTTTAATATAAATTTGAAGAGAGAGGAACAGGCAACTACATATACATGTGTGTTTACTGAATATATCCATAACAGCATCGTCATTGAAAGAAATTCACTCAAAAGCCTGACAAAACTAAATGAAGTTGAATGTCTCTTCCAACACTGATGATTGTGTGAAAAATAGAATAATTCAGTGCTGCATATCTTTTAGAGCAAATTGCAAATACATCTTGAAATGTTTTCTATTCATTAAAAAAGTTGCCTAAAATTGAATTTATTAATTTATAAATGTGAATGCATTTCTGATAAGTTAAATTTTATCAGAACCAATCTCTTCTTTTTCTTCTTCCCATGATTAAATTACTATTTAATTTTGTGATTAAAAATTTGCTTACTTACTGAAAGCATTTATACCATAAAATAATTCCATTCTAACAGAGCATTAGTAAAATTAAGAAGGATATGTCTTTTCTTTCCCCTTCAGGCTTGGAAATCTGACAAATTTTTTAAAAAAGAAGCACTTTCAAAATACACTTTTCTTCTCAAGGTAATGTAGTATTTGCAGCCTTTGTAATTGATGAAATTTTTATAAAGTGATTAAATGATTTGCAACTTTGTCCCTGGATTTCACTTTCTACCCTGAAGGCTTTGGTCTTTATGTTACAGAGAAGCTGATCTTTATGCTGACAGAAAAGCTCTATTTAGTAGAAGGATATTTTAATCTCTTTTGTGGAGTAAAAACAGCAGAAGCAAAGAGTCTCAAGTAGCAGCATATCACTGGAACAAAGTTTGCTTCATGATTCAATCTGATATGACTGGAAGAAACAAGGAAAATCAATACCTTTTTGTCTTTGCTGCTGGTTGTTCTGGCATCTCCTCACTGAGTCCTGAGAGTGTATTCTGTGACATTACAGGCAGCATCCATCCTTGTCTCTTGGAAGTGCCTTCAGATAGATCATCAGCCACAGACAGCAATCTTTGAACAGCAATAAAATAGAGAGATTCAATCACTCCATTTGTATATTATTTGAGACACGAAAGCAAAAGCAATTCATGCAATAATCTGAGCACCTTTTTCCCTAAAAAGAAATAAACATGATTATTTATTACTCACTTCTCGATAGGTGTAGCTTCCAAACAGCTCAGAGTGACAGAAAGCGCAATGAAGAAAACTGACAGCTTTAGGTTGCACATCTTTCCTTCCAAACTTTCTGAAAAGAATAATGATTCAAAACTGAAAGCAAACCCAAATACCCTTCAGCATATCCTGTAACTGATGCCCATTCTGTCCTAAATCAAGAGCAGCTAGTCTTTTTCACAGTCTATTGTGAGAAAAATGATCCCCTCAAGTTTGGTGACACAATGCAGTTTCAGAAATATAGCCCTCAGCAGTAAATGCTCATTTTCCATCCAGTAGCTTCAGTCCTATCCCTTATCTCTGGTTTGCATTTCCTGACATATCCCAGTCTCAAATTCTGGTCCCCAGAGCAGTTTGCTTTGAAGCTGTCTTAGCCTTTACCTGGAAAATGCTGTTGATTAATAACAGGGGATATTGTGCTTTCCTAAAGCACATCTGTTTCCCTGCAGGTAGAGTAAGAAAAAAGGGAAATTATTTACCTTTTTGTGGTCACGGATCTAACTGGAGAAGCCAGTGAGCCCTCTTGGTTAGCAAGAAGTGTGCATGCAACAATTCCACGCTCACATCTAGCTCTGGAGTGTCCTTTCCCTCTTCCTTGCTGGCAGGTAATACGGCACTTATATATCCTTGACACCTTTCTCAGCTCTGACATCAGGCAGCACAGAGAGACTCTCGTTAATTCCCATCCCTACAGACAGCAAGTGCCCCGGAGAGGAGCAGAGGCAGGTGGGTCATTATTGCATTAGTGCATCAGGAAATATTCACCTGGTGTGTGCAGGATGCCCTCGTGAAGGTGCTGCAATAGCATATTGCACAGCAGAAATGTAGCCTGAGTTTTACAGCTCTGAGGAGCTGCTGAGGTAATATTCCCTGTGGGTGTTTTCGAGGGCTAAATAAGGTAACAAAAGTTACAAAGAAAGCCAGAGCAAATGAAACGCCAGGCCACCTGTAATTGAAAAACAAGAAAACATATCTCAGGACAGATGGGAAAGTTAAAGTTGTGGAGGTTTGTTGTAGAGTATAGATCAAAAAGAAAAGGTGTCTGAAGGGATAAAAGCTGTATGACGAGTAAGAAATGAGTGAAAGTTACTCAAATTGACAGATAGAGTTCTCATTCAGGGTAACACAGTAGAAATCATGTACATTTTTCAGTCAAGTCTAAATGTGAATGAAAATTCTGTCACTATTAACATAAAATCTCATGTTTTACTAACACTGGTGGATTCTTTGTCATGCGTGAAAATTGACTCAATTCATACTTTCCAGGAGGCAAAGATTAGTATTAAAAAAGCCTGGAAATGTCAGAATAAAACTACCTGTGCAAATTTGTTTCTCTAGTGTGCATAGAGTATGGTTCAGGGAAAAAATGTACAGCTTTTAATAGACTAAATCCAATGTAAATGAATTACCTGACTGCAGATTTCCCAAGATACATGTAAGAACCATTTTCCTCTGATTTCAGTGGAAATTAGGCAAATCACGTTTTTTCCCCCCTCTGTGTCCTCAGTTTCTCCTAGGTACCCCAATGTCTTTGGAAAGCATGTCTTTTAATTATTTATTGATGTCAAGATTCTGGCACAAAAGCTCAGCAAAAGTTCTCTGTGATAAGAAGTTATCATGTGCATCTTTTCTATCCCCAAGAATATGAATTAGTTCAGAACTGCTCCAGTGCCAAGTCCATTGCCTTAACTGGAAAGCCCCTCCTTTGTTGGTTTAGTCTGTAGTACCAGATTTTCATTGCAATGGCTCAAGTTCCAGCCTTGGCTCACTTCAGGCATTCTGTGCTACTTGAGGTGAATACAGAAGGAATATTTAGCTGGGATAGTAGCCTCTTGACTTGATTACAACAGTCTGCAAATGAGGCTCTAGAAAGTGACAAAATATTTTGTTGATTGTTGTAGATGTTGCTTTGGGGTTTTTGTGTGTGTTGGGGTTATTTTTTTTGTTGTTTTTTCAGGGGGTGCTACTGCTGGATATTTTGCTCTCTATTTTAAATATGACCATATACTTCTTTTCACCAGGTTCCTGTTATCCCCTCTCTGGATGGACTGTCCCAGTGTAAGAGAAGTGAGTACAGTGTTTTATCTTCACCGCAACAGTAAGTTTTGTGCAACATCTGACACAAGTTTATCTCTCCAAAGACTCACTGTAGAATTTGACTATGATGAAATAACATTCTGGTGTTACTTTCACTGTAGCAATTTCACTTCTCTGAAATGAAAGCATGATTAAACCCATTTTACAGAGATAGAATTGTGCTGAGAAACAATTATACAGGTAATCTGGCTGGGGATTGACACCAGCCAATCTTCACTGCTTGAATACTGAACTTGAAAATGTCTTGATGTGCTTTTCCAGGGTGGAAAAACCACTGACACTCAGCAGTGGTCTGTATGCTCAGCCTGTGAGAAAGATGTCGTTTCAAATCCGGAAAAGCAATGGATAGATCAGGTTGTGTTTAAGGTTTTAAAAGACTGAACTGAATACTCAGAATCTCTTATCTTTTAAGGCATCTAAGTGAGTGGTTTCTGTATCAAACTTGAATCAAGCTATGGCTTGACAGAAATAAAACGAAACACCAATTTTCAAGTAAATATTGATCCCAAATTCTAATTGCAGCTGTCCTGCAAGAGTACTGGGGGGAGCCACTAATCCTTTGAGGGAAGGAGAGAAAGGCTGCTTCTTGCGTGCATTGTGGAAATGAAAGCAGGCTCATGATGTCCCAGGAGCATTGCCAGCCTCCTGGGCCACACAGCATCTTGGCAGCGTCAGCAAGAAGTCTATCCAGCAATTAGTCACATGTAAAGTTAACAAAATTAAGGTATTGCAGCTTCTGTTGCAAGTTCTCTGAAGCAGGAGTAGTGATTTCCTACACAAACAGGAATAGAATATGAAATTGTGGAATCTCTTTGACAGCATAACTCACATTTCAAGATGCTGGCACTAAGCACTGTGCCATTAGTGCCCTGAAATGAGTGGTCAGAAAGCTATTTTTACCATTGACAAAGTTCCTTAACCTTGATCTTAGAAAAACCTGTTTATTGCTGTGCATAACAACTGTTATCAGACTAAGGAAAAAGAAAATCAGGCATTCTCATTAAAGAAATCTGTGATCAATTCTATTCTGAGTAGTTACTCAGTTGTTCTGAGTGGTAATTTTAGATATTTATACTGATGTTTAAGTCAGTATGCAAAGATCTGTCTGAAGAATTGTGCCTATAAGAGGGTTAGGTAGGTGACACCAAAGCAGAAGTTTGCATACAATCCAGAAGACATGTTTTGCCAATGCCCTCTTTCCTTCTGGAATCTACCTACACAGTGTCTGGAGGTGCAAAATGCTGACCTTGCTCAGCACTGGGGTGTAGTGGCAGCAGAGGAACAGGGAACCAGCCTTGCCTCAAGAGTCTGCTGCTTTATCTCCTGGGCAGTGGGATTTATCTGACTAAATGTTAGATGAATGGAGAGACCATTCTGGTCCCTTATGCAGAAGCCTAAAACAGCTGAGATGATTTGTGCCTGTTTCTCCTTTTTGCCCACAAAAGCAGCCTTGGGTGACTCGTTCAGGTGCAGATGTTTACTCTGTGAGTGTCTAAATGCATATGAAATTAATTCCATCAGGGTGCTTAACTCTCTTATATGCTCAGTGCCTGAAATTTAGGGTTGTCTCCCTCTTTCTCATACTTACCTTTTTCTTAGGCTATTCTTGGGCTATGCTGGGCAGCTGGTTCCCACTTTTAATGGCTACTTGTCAATGTTGGAGTTCTATATTTGCTTAATAACATTAATAAGACACATTAAGACTTCTGGTAAGGGATGTATCTCTCCCAGAGCCATATTACCTGTTGCAGGCACTTCCCCAGCTGCTGTACAGCTGTGCAAGGCAGATGTCTCCAGTAAACTACATTGTTGCTCAGTTACCAGGAAATAGAAGTGTGTGAATAGCTCATGGATTAGTTGGCCCCTTGTGTCAAAACAGAAAAAGGAAAAGTTAGGCATTAACTTGCAATGGTGCATTTGGCACAGCTTGTTGCTATTACATGAGTTGAGCACAATGTCTAATGCAATTGTTCCATGTTTATAGCAATTTTAGTAGCCTTTCATTCCTTTTAAATTAAGCTGCAAAACAAAACTAAAGCATAGAATAGAGGTTTCATTGGTAGTGTCAGCACCTCTGAAAAAGTCAAAGTAGCCTGTATGGCCAAATATGAAATGAAAGGAGTAAATCGGGTTTTCTGCTGTCATTTTATATATCCTAAAATATCCAGGGCTGACATTCATGAACCTGGTTATCAGGACACTATTGTAGCCACTAAAAACTAATTGGAACATCAGAGGGAGCATAAAATCACATTAGACAATTGTGATTGAGAACCTGGATTGTTCCCTAAATTTTTCCATTTGGTTGCCAAAGTCTGAACATTTTAGCTATAATGCTCCCTTCCCAGTATTTCTTGCGATTTCTTGCGATGTTGTGTTGTTGATCTTGTGATGTTGAAAACTACAATGTTTGTACTTTCTGGTGTGTGGGGTTGTAATTTTCTACTCTTAGCACTTAAGCTGTGTGTAACTGTTTTGTTCAAAGAGTGTTTTATCAAATATGCTTTTGCTAGCACAACTTTCTTTGTTGCTCCTGTTTCATGTGGGCCATTTCAGTGCTGATAAAAATACAAAGAGCTCTTCTTGTTGATCCCAAAACTGATGTTAAATCTGAGGAGGAAATGGGTATAAAGCTGAGAAATATGTAAGAAGAGGAAAGCTAATAATTTCTTCCCCAGTGGAAAAAAAAGATGATTCAGAAATGATGGGTGTCCATCCACAGAATTGACCAGCAAATGGAAAGGAATAATTTGGGTGGTTAACAGTATTTTAAACCACTTTTTATGATGTATTTTGTTACTCAACTCACGTCACTGACAGAGCAATGATGTAGCCTCAAAGGACTATTGCTAACAATTGCCCTGAGAATGAGCTCAGCAGAGTTTGTGCTGAATCAGTGCCTATAGCTGGGAATCCCTCAAGCAAGAGAAATAAACTCCATGTGTAGATCAGAAAAGTCAGAATTAACAGCTCAGTAATTGGTGAGTTATAGTTCCCAGTGCCATTTCTACTTATATTTTATAGTGTTTTAACTGCACCCAACAATTTACCTTTGAATACAACAGAAGGTTTAACTTTTTGATTTTCTTTTCCCCTCTCTCTCCTGCAACCTGCTTCCAGAAGTTGAAAGCAAAAGCAGGACTCTCTTTTGGTTGGCAATGTCACTCTCAAGGGTTTTAGACAGTGCTAATGGTAAATGTGAATATGGAATAGAAGTAGTGTTTGTTCTTCCTTTCTGGTAACCTAAGCCATCTATTGCTCCCTGCTATGGTAATTCTCTTCAGGCACTTTCTGTAGCAATTAATATATGAAAAGGTGTTCAGGTTTCAAAGATATTGCTGGAATGTATACATGCCACTGCTACAGTAGTCTAGGGAGCTCTCTAACATGTTGTATTCATGTGTGCTTCAAAGCAGAACAAAAAGCCTTGCTAAAAGGAAGGGCAGGGTGACTACACTGAATTACAGAATCACAGAATGGTCTGGGCTGGAAGGGACCTTCAAGCTCATCCAGTGCCACCTCTGCTGCCATTGCAGGGACACCTTCCACTGTCCCAGGCTGCTCAGAGCCACATCCAGCCTGGCCTTGGACACTGCCAGGGATCCAGGGGCAGCCACAGCTTCTCTGGGCACCCTGTGCCAGGGCCTCAGCACCCTCACAGGGAACAATTCCTTCCCAATATCCAATCCACTCTCTGTCAGTGTGAAGCCTTTTCCCACTGTCCTGTCATTCCATGCTTTTGTAAAGAGTTTCTCTCCATCTTTCTTGTAGGCTCTCTTAGGTACTGGAAGGCTTCAACTGGACCACCCCAAAGCTATTGAATGACAGAATGAAGTAGCTCTAAATGGTCCTGTTAAGGAAAAAAATAGATTGAGGAATTAACCATGTGCAGAAGTACTGTTTCTGATTTACTACGTGTAACTGGGAGAATTCTCCACTCCTTCTTCCCCACCCCAGTATCTTATAAAGAGCACAGGCATCTGTAGAAGATGCAGTGAGACCAGGAACCTCCCTCCATGCTCCCCAGACTTACTCCACTGCAGATGAATCACTGGTAAATACAAAGAAAATGAAACCAGTCACCTCTTAGAGAAACTGCTGGTTTTGAAAAGAATTCTACACAGATTTATATCAGCCCCTCATACCTGATGCAGTGCATAAGTTTTAACTAAGTTTTCTTTTAAACTATCTCATTTTTAAAAAAATCAGATTTTTTTTCCCCCTCTGCAAACTGCTGCAATAGAATGACAATCTGGCTTTGTCTTGAAACACTCTGAGTCTTTTAGATGATGCTGTCTTGACAGCTCTGCTATTAATAGTGGCATTTTCCCCTGCTGTTTAAAAAGGAGAGTTGTGCTGAACTGAGAATCAGTCATGTTCGTAATAGTTTTTCATTAAGGGGAGATGCAGTCTGTGAGCTTACGTAGGAGAATTTACATTGACAATGCCATGAAACACTAATTACATTCTTTATGGCATGTCATCACACGTAGCTGCAAAGTAAGATAGCCCTTCTTCAAAAAGAAATGCAGTAGGGCTGGATTTGCAGTATGCCTGAATCATTGCATGTGTGAGTGCAAGACTTGACCTTTTCATTCTACTGTGAGATGAGAAAAGACTTTGATAGCACAAGGAACATGAATCAGTACATGAAATTGTCTCTCTACTGTAAAAAGTCATTAGAAATTCATTACAAGTTCAGCATATGCATCTGAAAATATTTAGTGGATTTTTGGTCTGTTATGGTAGTGTCTTTTGCACCAAATATTGCTGTTTCCTTCCACTTAGCAACAAATCAACTTCTGGCTGAGCTCATCCTTGATAACAGAAATCAGGAATGGTGTGAAAAACTCAGCACTTAAATGAGAGAGCTCACAAATAATTTAGGGGCTACAAGTGACATGGTTAGTTTAAGAATGGGTGTTTTTTTGCAATAAACTGTTATTGAACCAAATACCCAGTGGAAAATTGAAAGGATTTTGTTATTGCAAGGGGAAAAACATAAGGCTCTGGAACCTTTCAGTGATTAACATATTGAAATAATTTCATATTAGCACATATTGAGTCAATGAATGATAAAATTTCCATAGGACAAAGCTGAAAAGTCACCTTATGAAAGCTTTTGATTCAGAAAAGAGCCTTGTGCAGAGCAGTGGAGAGGCACAGACTTCAGGATGAGTATCTTGAAAATCCATAGGTGTTGAATACCTACTGTGTATTTAGAGTGGGTACCTTAAACTCTGCTTTCATTTCAGAGTATTCTCTGTTACATAAATTATTGTCTTCATAGGTAGTCTTCATTACTATTATTAGGTTTCTTGATTTTCAGGATTCCTACAGATTTCCACTGTGACCATGATTCTAGCGACTGTAGGCTTGATTTTGCAAGTTTTCACAGAATTCCCATGGGCTGCAAATGGCTCATTTCATTTTAGAGAGCTTTCACATTGCCACATACTGGCTGGAACTGTGTTCATGCTTTGTGGCACTGTGTTAAAAATGAGCAATGTTGGCAATGTCAAATATAATTCAATTTATGAACATTTCATACCACTTCAAGTAAATGAGGGGTTAACACATTCTTAAACTATTTTTTAAGCTGTTGTCATAAGCAGGCACAACCTTGATGGTGTTATGGATCAGTACAGCCCACTGCTTTAAGCCATATATCATCCTGTTGCCTTTTATAATACAACAGTTTGTAGAAGTTGAAAAAGCAACTGTAGAAAGAGCCATAAAAGTTATCATCATAGAGGTGAGGTATTTTTTATTAGACAGTCTTAAAGCTACACTGTTATTTGAAGTCAATACTTTAATTTTCACTGCCAAAGGAGGAAGTGTATTTTATGTACCTTTAACCTTTCTGAGAAAGAGTATCTATTTCAGGGGATCCCATGAAAATTTCCCATGTTTTAAAAATGAGGTGTTTGTAGCTAGAAAGCCCAGCTCACAGGTGCATGCCTAGGGATGTGCCTGGTTCCCAAAAGATCCTGGAGCTTCCACTCAGATGTTTCGCACCTTTTGGGACTGAGCTAACTAAGCTGTACCTAGAAAGGCCAGGAGCATCACCTTTTACCATCTATCCTGATGATATCTCTGCACACAAAACATATTGTCACACACCAAAAACCTTGTGGACTTGATGGATAGTGAAAGTGAAATGCTATCAGGTTGCATAAACCACTGATTGATGAATCATAGATAATGTCATTTTTCCAGAGGAAAAGACTCCAGAGAGACTTTGAAGCTTTGAACTGCCAGTCAACCTGCAGTACATTTGTTCCTTTAACTTCTCTCAAAGTATGTTCCTGAGACAATTTGCCTCGTTAGTGGAAAGCTGATGACCTGATCACACAACAAAGCCCTTTGTACCTTAAATAGCAGGTACTGCCCAGAAGTAAATAATTAGGTTTTCAACACTGTGAAAAGCTGTTTTGACAATTGAGACATTTATGTTTTCTAACATTTCAAACCAGAAGTTTGTACAGCAGAATATCTTCCAGACTTGCAGGAAATTTTATGAAGAATAAATAATTTTATGTCTTCATAAAATTTGCTGCACGGCTAGGAGGCATGAATATGTTTTGCTAAAACAAAAACAAAGCTTCCAAATCCATACATGTGGAAATCAATGTGCTAAAATGCTTTCTTAAGGGAGAAACTGTTATGAGAGTATCAGTGGTTTAAATAGTTATGAAACCAGACAACAATAATGTTTTGCACATATGCAGTATTATCTCCAAAGTATGTGTCTGAATGCTTTCTAGAAATGTCTATTTATTGTTCTTGTGTTCCAGGGGGAAAAATTGAGGCAATGATGAATTGAGGGGGATGAGTAGAGCCAATGGCAGAGTTGAGGATGGAAGACAGATCTGGATTTTTATTTAGCCTGTAGCTGACATGAACTCTGTTGAGGTGAGAGGGAAGGAAATCTCACTGGATGGTCAAACTAGATCTGAATTCAGACTCGAAATGGGCAGAAAGGCCTGTGTCTGTCTGTGTTTCTGCACATACAGGGGTAAACATCACCCTACTTTTTAATTAAATGCAGGTGGATACTTTTCTGCCTGGGTTGAGTAGATCACAGTCTTACCTGTGAGTCTCTTCACTGGTCACTACATTGAGACCTTGTGGCTCCTCATGATTTACCTTAGTTTGGTATAAACACTGCCTAAATAAATACATTTTTTATTAAAGCAGAATCAGTTAAATTATCATATCTTTCTTTTTTTTTGCATCCTTCTTCTCTTTCTTTTGAGAATGTAGGCTCCCAAAATCTTTTGAGCAAGGTTTTTTTAATTTCTGCAGATGGTGGGATGGCTATGAGCAGGTGAAAGGAGAGAAAATGTTGTGAAAGAGTCTTTGTTGTTAGATTCCTAGGCTCAGTTTTGCTGGTCTGTTGGAAGGTTAAAATTTGCAGTGAAGCTTTTGGAGTGTGTAGTCAGATCAGGACACAGCCCTGAGAAAAGAATTCTGTGCTGTTCTTGTAAGAAATTCTCCCTCTTAGCCTCCATTTGCCTGGGAGGTCCATGGCTATGCAGCTATCACAGCTCTGCATTGCCAGAGAAGCAGATCTAAGCAGATACTACTGAGAAATAAAATGGTTTTAAACATTGCTCTGAATCCAGCTCTGATGGGGGAAATGACAGTGAACCTATTGTGTGTCATGAAATCCTTCTCTGGTTTGCCATGCCATGTCCCATGGGATGCAACCCATGGCTGCTGCAGTTCTGTGGAGATACAGTTCTTATTCCCAGTTTCTCATGGATTAGAAATGCTTGCTGACAACTACAGTGCTGGGAAAGAGCAACTTGGTCCTGAATGCTTTCAAAACAATGTTTTGCATCTGGAGTGAGGGCAGAAATGTCTTCTGTATTTTGTAGGTAAATAATCATGGCATATAACATTTAGGCTAGGACCAGTAATTGTACTCTGCATTTTTCACTGAGAAATGTTGCTGCTTTCCACAAGAACACTGTTTATCTATTTGAATTTCCTGTGAATTTACACAAGCAGCTGTAATGGGGTCCTGACCTTAGGCTGCGAGATGCTGGCTGACAGGATTTTTGTTCCTTGGCCAAGAGGAATAGATCTAGAATGACATAAAGAGAGATAACCAGGACAAGTGTCAGCTGACCTGATTTTTATCTGTCTAAAAATCAGTTATCCAGGCTAAGCTAGGCTTTTGAGACTTCCAAATCAAAGGGAAAAAAGAAGAACCTCCAGGGAGGTTCTTCCTCCCACTTATTTTAGACAGCTGTCTTAAAATGGGATAAATTACTCTCTGGAAATATCTGCCTCTAATGCCTATTGTGGGACTCTGGATGAGGATCTTCAACAAAACTACTTGCTAAGAATAGGGTATACCTGATTCTGTACAAATACTTGATGTTCTCAAGGTATTTTCCTTGTATTGAAGCATTTGAATGAGTAGAGCTACCCCTCAAACAAGACCTATCCAGACAGGATAAAATACTTGTAGTTTCTCAGTTTCTCAAACAGAAGGTTGGTTATGCAGGAAATAGAGAACTTAGTGAGAATATGGCCTTTAGCAGAAACCCCATGCAGAAGAAGGGAATTCTGTATGCTAAGACATCACAGACTCTCTATAATGCTTTATTACCCATGAATTAATCACAATTGAGAACAATGGTGAATTCCCTATGTATTGAATTTTACATACATTTACTGAATATTAAACTGTGCATTTATGAACATATGATAATTTCATATATCTACTCCTCTCTTCTTGGAGAGGTATTTAATTTGTACCTGTTGCAAATTATAAATCACTTGAACTGCTTCTTAAAATAGCCTCTGTGTTAATTTTTCTGCTATGGAAATAAGTATTTAAAGGAAAATTTGAAGTGCTTGCTACAAGGTGGTGTTTATTTGATTGGAAATTTTTTTTTCCTCTTTTGTAATTCCTTTGCTGGGTCTGAATCTTCATTCTTACTTGCCCTGAGCTGAAATTATCATTGAACAAAATAATGTTACAGAGGCTGTAGAATTACACAGTCCTGTATGTGATATTACTATGATACTATACTATGATACTATAATCTCATCAAAGTTTATTTCTTGGTTATTTATTTATTAATTTATTAAATTTGAAGACAATGGCTTTTATTTCCCCATTTTGCCTTTTGCAGTGGGCCCTAGCCTCACAGCTCAGACCATAACTTTTTGCCTTACTATTTCATCAGAGGATTTTTTAATTTTCCAAAAGTGGCAGTGAGTAAGTGAAGAAAATGTAAAATGCAAGAAAACTTTTGAAATAACTTAGGAAGTAATAAGAATTTACCTCAGATTTTTGTCAGGCATCAATGATGAAAATATACTTTCTGTTTCTAGTTAAGATGTATAAGCCAAATCCTAATATAGGCAGCCATCAAGTGTGGTTTGGAGACAGTTAGGAAGAGAAAACAGAAAGCAGTGCTATAGTTCTAACAAAATGCCTATTTTCTTAGGAAGTATGGGGCATTTCACATATTAGAAGCATGTAAACAGCTTTTTACTTGAAAGTTTTTCTGATGTGTGAGAACTGAGAAAGTACCATATCAGAAATTCAGGTTTTCATTAATCCCAATCCCACCCTCACCACGTTTTACACATGGCATTTAGGATTTTGGTGTGCATTAGTAGTTCTTTCGGGGAGGGAGACAAACACAAGGGTCAACAAGAGACTTAAGGTCACAAATGAAAGCTGTCTCAACACCAATACTTGAAGGTGTATCTACTGATTCTTAGATGTAATGTCTGATGGACTTAATCAAAGTCAAATTCTCTCTTCTTGTCATGTTGACTAGAACTGTTTTGTGCTTGGTCAAACTGCTCTCTGATTTTGTAACATCCAATAATCAATAACAAAATCTCCTTCACCTCTTCCCTTCTGACCTTGTGTCACCCCTTGCCAGAGCTCCACCCAGCCTGTAAATTGACACACTTCTGTGCACTCTTAAAGTTCCTTTCTCGCTTATGAGTGTTTTTTTGGGTGTCTTCAGCGGGCAGGAGTGTCAGCATTTCATGCTCAGACATCTGGCACAGATGTAGCCCTTGACCTTTTTCTTGGCAGGGAAGACAAAGAGATGGGCTTAATTTACCTTTTAAGAACAATCCATGTCTGTCACATCTGAGTGAGTACTCTAAAGTGCACTGCTGAAACTGTTTGGCAAAAC
The DNA here is from genome assembly GCF_008360975.1 of Lichenostomus cassidix. Classification (NCBI taxonomy): domain Eukaryota; kingdom Metazoa; phylum Chordata; class Aves; order Passeriformes; family Meliphagidae; genus Lichenostomus; species Lichenostomus cassidix. The sequence goes on from NC_139480.1 coordinate 56,381,416, forward strand.
CACAAGTTTGGCCCCATACTAGGTTAATTTTCAACGATGTAGTCAAAGTTCAAGTGTGCCATATCAGTGATTTCTTGCAGAAGCTTTTTCAAAACTGTAAGTGCCTAATTGTTTTGCCATGAGAATATTTTCCTTTGTCTCAGTCTAACATTAGTGTAATTGCATTTGAGTAACAATTTGAACTATACCTAGTAAAACAAGATTTCAAAAAGCTTTTTGCAAGCAGAAAAATAAATTAGTTAAAAATTCTGATGCCATAATTGCTCTCTGAATCATTAACGTTTTGTGGTTTTTAACCCTGTTGGTAAATAAAACAAAGATGTAGCAGTCTATCTATATGACTAAGCTGAGCTAAATGGAAGATGAATTTTGCATTGAAAATAGGATGTCCTCTTGGGACTTGGACAGGGCAACTTGCAAAACATTGCATCAGCTTTTAAATCCAGGTATTTGGGTGCTTTTTTTCTTTTTATTAGCTAGCTAGAGTGAAATGCGATTTAAAACTATAAAAGTTGCTGGGTTTGTGTGGGAAAAATGGGTCCAAACTGATGTCTCAATGCTTGCCTGCCTGCTGCTGCCAGCTGCACCAATCCAGCCTGTTTTGGTGCACACAGCAAGGATCTGCTTTGGTTTTCAGCCAGCCTTGTTCAGCCCAGCTTACCTCGGGTGCAGTGTGTCCTACAGCTGCTTTGACCTGCCTCACTGAGTGACAAATCTTTGTGCTCTGTGCAAAGTGGGTGTCCTCTGGCCACTACTTTGTCCTTCTGGCTGCCTCTGGACATCTAGTCAGGCAGTGGAGATGACTGGAAGAGGCAGTTGTGGTGCCATTGCCAGCCTCTTAGCCTGCCATTAATATGTCACCAACTCAGCACAGAAGTGGAAGGAGGAATTTTACTGCCCTCTTCCCTGGGATTTCAGTGAACATTGTAGGCTTGGGATTCAGCTGCAGGTTTACATGACAGCTGGTAGGCCAGTCAGAACCCCAGGGCAAACCTTAGCATAACTATATTTTAATAGAACTGTATTTTAATAATGTATTTCTGCCTGATTAATGAGTTAAGAGGTTTGGAGGTGAGTGTGAAGAGCCAAGAGTGTAAACAAGGTGTACAGAGGCAAGTACAAGCAAGAGGCGTGTACAGTGGAGAGCAGGTAGATGGGAGGAGTGGGAGAATGCCTGTTTCTTTAGGCACAGAAATGATAGTTAAATTCCAACCTGGATTTAAAGTGTGGTGTGGATGAACCTGAGCTGAGGGAGTTGTGCACTTGTGTCTTTGATGGTTTAGGCTGTTAGTCTGTGTTGGCTTCAGCTCCATTTGATGAAGTGTGACCACAAATAATATAAAGTTGGGGAAAGTAATTTCAGAAACGTAGCCGGAAACAATAATTCTTTCTACTTTGTTATTCAATTAATAACCTTAATAATCTTCCCAGCAAAAAACTGATTGAAACACTATTTTTCCCTGTCATAATTTATGCTCAGAGGGAAGGTATGAATAGGTGAAGGCAAACAATGCTGTTTTGCCTTCTGCAATGTCAGGAGCAGTGTGATGTGTCTGACTCCACAAGTGAGATGGTAACAGGTTGCTGCCTGGGATCTTGTAGCACCAGAAGGGAAAACCTGCAGTTAGCCAGATGATGTTCCCTGTGTGTGACAGTGAAATGCAGGGACTGTACAGTAAGGGAAGGAATCCCTTTGCCAGGTCCTAGGAGCAGAAGAGGATGGACATAGGGGGCTGCTGTGATGTTTTGGTGTTGCTGGTGGCCTTCAGAGAAATGCAGTATTTAAGTAAGGCATAAACAATTCCCTGGGATATAAATGTTTATTCCAAATTGCAAATAAAGTACAAAGCTGTACAAGCACAGTTTAGTGCTGAGATTGAACACAGTTTGTGAGCAAAGCAGAAATACAAACTATATATCTATCATAGCTGTCTGAGTGTTGGTCACCTACAATTACTTGTAAAGTATTCCAGGAATGCTGTAATAATGCATTATGCTTTTAAAAATTGGAATTGAGAAGGTAGCTATAGAAGGAGTTAATGCCTGTGAATTTGCTAGGAATCAAGTTAGTTAGGAAACACATTTGAGAGGATTAACATTGTTGTAGAAATTAATGTTTGAAGAGATTGGCCAGGAGGGTGCTGGGTTGAAGAATTTGAAAGGTAATTCAGCCCAAGCTTGCTCCCCAGCCCTGGATCCATGAAGTGGAAAACACAGAGAAGAGCAGGTGCTGCAGGATCACACTTGGAAAGTGTATCCAAGACGAAAAGCAGAGGAAAGTAAGCTGTATCCATCCTGACTATAAGGTAGGGCTCTGACTTGCCCTGGTTTCCTTCAGCTTTCTCCATTAGGCAGCAGGGAACTGTATTGTATAACTTGATTTAATGGAGTCTTTGCAGGAGTCCTTAGAATGAAATCTGTTTGACTCATTGTGCAAACCCCCAGGATGTGCAGGGGTTTTACAGGTAAGTATATCCAAGTCCCTGCAATATATTGCTTCTTCTTTGAACAAATGTTTCGATTATATGTAAAATGTTAAGAAAGCAGGTGGCTCAGCACTACGAGACACTCTAATCATCAAGTTGAGATGGAGATAAGTAAAAGTAGGCAGACAAATAAAGAGGAATGGTTTTGAAAATCTTGGGAGGGGAAGTAGAATGGAGTCTGTTTTGTTTCCATTTAGAACTTGAATAGGTCTGGTGATTTTGGTTTTATTTTGTCTCCCTTTAATTTCAATGCCAAGAGATTAATCTCTGTATTCTGATCAAGTTGCTTCATTTAGAATAAAGTAGGCTTTGTTGGAATCCAGCTTGCAGTTATTTAAGGAAAATTCTACTCCTAGAAGGAGCAAAATATTTTTGCAAACATGGGACAAAACCCTTTGTTCTTTTCTCTCTTCTTTTTCAACACTGTAATGGGATGACTGGACAGACTCAGAAACAGACATCAGTATCAATTCAAAAAGGCAACATGAAGGAACCTGAGAAGCCACATGCAGAGGACAAATTCTGCTGCATTTCCAAGCTGAAGGTACAGCAATATTTTAGTGATTTTGTCGGAACACACAACTGGAATTGCTTGTATTTACAGTGTTTTGGTAGAAGTTACAGCCTAGACTAAATTAATGGATGAGTTGTTCTTTTCTACCCTTAATGCCCTAACCAAGGTCAAGCTAGTTTGTAAACAGCTGTGCTGGTTTTTGTTCTCCCTGAACTTTACACTCTCTGATGTGATTTTGGTTGATTGCTGCTTTGAAGCTCCACCACTGACTTTGTGCAATCCCCCCAGTCCAATATCCCCTTTCTTCTTAAAACTGTGAAATGAGCCTTGCTGACTGTGATGTGGCAGTAAAAATTGGCTGTTGATGTTGAATAGTAATTCAGGTTGGCAAGAAATGCTGTAAAAGCATTTTAAAATAGCTTGGTTTTCATAGTAATTAAAAATCCAAATAAATTTCTTTTGCTTTTAAGCAAAAGCAGCAGATGTATTTAAAGATAATATTGATTTCATTTCATAAATGCTATTTGTAAAAACGCCTGAAGTTAAAAGGATTTGAATACAACTGCATTCATTCATTTTAATATTTTTGCTGTCAGTGGCTGCTAATTGTTCTGTAAAAAGGACAAGTTATTACTCTTTTTGGTTGAAATTTCTTATTCTGGGCTCATGACTTTTGCTGAGATGGGAGAGCAAATCCTGGACTGAGTAATTTGGCCAAAGGAAGTGATCTTAGTTCTGCCAGCAATTTGTCATTCAGATGAACAGAGGGTGGGAAGGTCCTGCAGATGGCAACCTTGCAGCAGACACAGTGCTGCCTTGGCTGGGCAAATGGGGCTTGGGCTTTCTGAAGAGAGTCCTGCTCAGTTAGGAAAGGTGAAGAACAAAATACATTGTTGTTGTTTTTTAAATTGCTTGTTTGCTTAGTGAAGCCATAAACGTAGAAAAGAACAGATGATGGGATTTACCCACATATCAGTGGAACAGCACTGCTCACTTTTCAGATGGAAGCACACCTTCAGTGGAGGAAATAACCATGGAAAAATCCTAAATATGTAATTTTGAATTCTTCATGCATTCTTCCCTTCCCAGGTGTTTCTGCTGGCACTGTCGCTTGCATTCCTTGGGAAAACAATGTCTGGAGCTTACATGAACAGCATGTACACACAGATAGAGAAACAATTTAATATCCCAGCTTCTTTAGTGGGCATCATTAATGGAAGCTTTGAAATTGGTAATCTTCATTTTAATATTTTGGATTCTTTGAAAATGTTGTATGTGGTCTGACCATGTATTAGTGACTCTCATTTACTCACAATTACTGTATGTGACACTAGTGGCCAACTCTGTCATTCCATTTGAGCTGACACATAACCATTTCACACCTTGGAAACTAATAGGACCACTGAAATGAGGAAGTTTAAGTCTAAAAACTGGTTCAGCTAATTTCTGCACTACCAGAAGATATGACACAGCAACTAGTGAAATAGAACTAGTTTATGTACAACTAGTTTATGAGCTTTGTATTGAATCTTTCTGAAGAAAACAAAAAAACAACCAAGTAAACTTTGAATTTAAGGCCATATTTAGCATTTTACAGTTCCTTTAATCAGAGTTGGCTGGAGTGGATGGTGAATCCTTACCTAAACTCAATAATATTTCAAGATTTTGTACCTGCACAACTATACCTGCAAAGAAAGTTTCCAATTCTACTTTTAGTGCCCCTTACCTTGCCTGTCAGTAAGTTTTATTGCCCAGTGGTAAGTTTAAATGTGCATCTTTAAGTGTCATTCAAGCCACTAGTTCAATACAGTCTGTTTAGAAATTATGCATAAAAAAGGCATTGTCTTCTTTTGGAGCATGATGCTCATCACTCAGAGACATGATTTTGTTCTTCTGACAAAAAGATCACAAAATTAGTAGGTGCACAATTACTAAATTGCTATTTTTATGGGGCCTGATTCATAACATGAAGCTTGATTCTTTTCTTAGTTGCATAGCAATAAATGAATAGGGAAAATCAACTGATTCTGAAGTGAAAGTGGAGGAGAGGAAAATGAAGATTTTTAGAACATTTGTGTTTTTTAATTGTGCTAGGTATAAAAACCTGTATTTTTTTAATCTCAAGTGATTACTGTAATTAATATTACTTACTATTCCCCTTTTTTGTGTGATTGTCATCTTGTGTTCATTGTTTTCACTACAAAAACACTAGGAGATACATTTCTGTATTTCCCTATACATTACAAAATAGAGTGTCCTAGGGATATAACTTCCTAAAACAGCTATTATTCTGCAGTCCCAGGGCCTGATTTTTATGCAAAATAGTGAGAAGTTTCTTCTCTACATAGGTGCACTCAGAAATCTCTGTCACTGTGACCTCTTTTCCATTCTCCCTTTTATTCTCATGTTCTTTTCATGTGATGTAACTCTTCCAAAAAAAGATCACACATAGCAGGAAATTACTGCACCATGTAGGCAGTTCCCTGTCTAGTGACAGTTTTTACAAGACAAGAAAAGAAACAGATGTTGAGATCACAAGGTACACTCAAATTTGTGTTGCACTTTCAAAGATCCATGCATGCCTTGGTTTGTAAATGTGAACCAGGTTCTCTTTGCAGGTAACCTGCTGCTGATAGCATTTGTGAGCTACTTTGGAGCAAAGCTTCACAGGCCCAGAATAATTGCTTTGGGCTGCACAATTCTGTCATTTGGATGCCTTTTGATATCACTTCCTCATTTTCTGTTTGGAAGGTGAGTGTTTTGCTTGGCTCACAGCAGCTTCTGTGATCCTTACTTGCATTAATCTATACATCCTTCACAATGAGTGTGTGGCATATTGAGGGAGATGTTGAGCATGGATTCAATAGGATCATTGCAGAGCAATTGGTTTGGTTTTGTTTTGCTTCTGAGCTGGCTTCAAAAGGCAGTCATCAGTTCCTGAGGAGAGTCACCCCTCTGGTGAGCACCTTCCCTTGCCTTTGCCTTCATCCTTTTCCTACCCCTTGTGTGGCATCTCCCATGAAACTGTGGGCTGGGATACTGTCACTTTAGATTAACAGCTTGGATGGGCAATAGAAGGTGATATTTAAACATCTCTTGGTCTGTCTGGAGTCTGGATGACAGGTCATACCTGATCAGTGTTGGCAAGGCCTGTACCAACCATAATGATTCTTCAACTACTTTTTGATGATTTTTGCTTGGCTTAAAAAAATAATAATGTGAGCTTGTCTAAGATTTAATCAGCAAAGTATTTTTTGATCCTTCAGTCTTGTTGTGTCCAGTGTGGAACGGCCCTGACAGCTTTCATGGCTGTCTGACTCTGTTCAGTTAGCTTTTGATGTGGGTTCTCTTCTTACTACAGCTACACACTCTTCTTTTAGGCAGCTCCATTATTAAATACAGGCACATGAAGTGTTTCTCATGTGTATCCTCTTGACCTGTGCATGTTTTCCTGTGATTCCAACAGGTATCGTATTGAGAGCAGCATTTCACAACTGGAAAATGTTTCAGTGATGCCTCTGTGCCTTGTTAATCAAAGCTTGTCCTCTTTGCCTACAGAGGAGCCATCAATAGGTATGACTTTTCCTACTAATACTTTTTTCTGTGTCTATAATGTCTAAGTAAATAGGTTTTTTTTTTTATTAGCATCACTTCAAGGTCCTGCTTTTGATCAGTACTTTTTGAAAGCATTGAAACTAGAGGTCAGGAAATTTCCTGGCCTTTGTGTTTCTTTGGTCTGTGACTCCAGAGCTAAAACATTTTTTCATGCAGTTTTCACAGTATCCAAGCAGTTTAATTAACATCCCAGGCAGTTCACTTTGGAATGTATAACACCAGCTTGCTCTCACAAATGTTCCTATTTTTGACCTGAAATGCTATGATACCATGAGGAGGTGGGAAGCATATCTCAACAATGGGTAAGAGGCATCAGGATGCCTTTTTGTTGTAGCACACAGGAAATAAAAGAATGAAAAACAGAGCTACAACTAAAATAAGATCTCACTGCCCTGTAGAGAAAATAGTTTAAACTAGGCTAAAACATATCTGTGAGACTGAAACACGGATGTGCACTAGGAATGTGCATGCAAAGGAACTACTGGTAAGTCAAAGGGCTCAGAGGACAGGACTACCCACCAAAGTTTAAGCTGTTCATCAAATCTTTGTCTTTGTCTCCAGATTTTCATTAATAGTTGTGATTAAAACCTTCATCCTGACTTCTTGTTTTATTCACAGGATGTGATAAAGAGCCTGGGTCCTTGCTGTGGATATTTGTGATGGTTGGAAACATAGTGCGAGGCATGGGCGAAACTCCCATCATGCCTTTGGGCATTTCCTATTTGGAGGATTTTGCCAAAGCAGAGAATTCTCCTTTCTACCTGGGTAAATCTCCCCTACTGGGATGACTCCCCTCCTCCAAACACACACACAAACAAAAGCAAAGCAAAAGAAAGGATTAGTATGACTCCCTTCAGTCCAATAAAGGAAGACAGAAAACAGAAATTACTTCCTTATCAAAATAATGATATCGTAGAACTTGTAATTTAACCAGAGATAAACTTGTTGAAATTAGGCCATTTTTAGGTGCAAATGCCTTTTCAGTAGAGCTGTCCTAACCATGTGGAACAATTCCAAGAAGATAAGTATGTCTGGGTTCTAATTTTGGATGTTTTCTCTTTTTCCTACTCTAGCATGTCTACATACAGCAACTGTAATCGGCCCTTTCCTTGGTTTATTGTTGGCATCATTCTGTGCAGAGCTGTTTGTTGACGTTGGATCAGTAGGTGCAGGTAATGGGTGAATATATAAAATCTTATTTTTAAGTCTGTAATGGTGTATTTCTCAGAGCTAAAAGATGTTTCTTTGCTAATATGTGTTAATCTTGCCTGACTTTGCTCATGGTTTTTTTATTTTTAGAATGGATGATCGGTGTATAATATTCAACTCACACATACACAAATCAATCTGCTTATAAATTATTTGATGAACAGTTGTGTCATCTGGTTTAACATAGGAAAAGAGTAGAATTAATTTAATATAAACCATTGAAATTTGCCAGAAAAATTAGCAACATTAGAAAAGAAGACTGGAGATTATTTTCCTTCACGAGCTTCATTTTAAGAATCATGAAAATGCTTTTATATCAGAGAAAACTAGGAAAACACAAAATAACAGCAAAGAATGTTTCTGAAGTGATCCAAGATGTATGGTTGTGTGTTTTATTATAGATGAAATAACTATAACAGCTACTGATGCCCGCTGGGTTGGAGCGTGGTGGCTGGGCATTTTGATTTGTGCACTGCTGAATCTTCTCGTGGGAATACCATTTTGGTTTTTGCCCAAGTCACTTGTGAAGGAAGGTGAAACCAATGAACCTGAGGGGACAAGTGAAAAAAGCCCTGCACCATTGCAAGAAAATGATAAAAATGAAGCCAAACAGACCATGTACGAAATTGCTAAAGGCAAGTTACGTTGGATTTCCTTCTTGCTTTGGTCCTAAGGTGTGAACTCTGTGTATTTGTGTAATTAAAGATGGGTCCAAGATATGCAATACCTACTCTGTTTTCATGTCTCTGTAGTTCAAAGGATTTGTGCAGGGATTTAAAATAGCTTCTTGCAGAGGAAGAAAGTTGATTTTATAGCTCCAGGATCTGGGTTCCTTCTATTTCTCCTCCTGCTCTTCAGGTGTATGTAGATCTTTTCTTCCCATGAGAGGGTTAAAGCACAGAAATCTTGTAGTTAATATTGCAACTCAGGGAGCTGGGGATGAGTTGCAGATACTCCTTGCTTGTACCCCACATTGACTGTGCAGAAAAGCAGAAATCCGACATAAACCTTGTGCATTTCTTACGTCCAACTGAAAGACCTCAAAAGGAATTGACAGGTGCTTAAATGTCTCATAAACACTGAATTACTGTTGCACAAAGATGTATTCGACTCACATTTATTCATGTTACCACTGGCAGCTTTCAAATCTGTGGGCTTTCAAATCTATACATCTGTATATAGATTTTAAGAGGCTATTGTTTAGCTTCCTTATTTGTGCTGGTTGGAAATGTAAGGGAATAAAATATGTCAAAGGCTGTGATCTTCAGAGTAGTGTCCTGATCCTGTCCTGCTCAGGGCCCTCTGACAGGACCTTCATTTTCAGAAAGTAAATCCATGCTGTTTCCAATATCTTGCCTGATATTGCAACTTCACTTTGGTAAACTCAGCATCTCTTCCTGCTGTCATGTAGCCTTAAATGAATCCTTGAATAAAACTCTATTTTGGTGAGGCAAGGTTCCTAGCTCAGGTGGGGGTCCTTAGTGCTCCAGGGTCCCTTCAGGGCTTATGTTTTCAGCATCATTCCCTCCCTGTGCTGATCTGAGTGTTCACTGCCCCTGAATATCCTGAATGCAGACTCTTTTCATTTCACGGAATAGTTGAGGTTGCAAGGGACTTCTGGAGGTCATTTGCTCCAACCCCCTGATCAAGCAAGACCATTTACAGCCAGGACATATTCAGACAACTTTTTAAGTTGAAATTTGATGCTTTTATAGTTAAAAATAACCTAAAATAAAATTAATTTAATAAAAATTAAATTTCCTTAGGAAGCTCTGATTAAAAATGTCTCTGCATGTGTAAATAATGCAATCTGTTTATAGTGTTTCTAACATTGGACTCATTTTTGCAAGATTTGCATACAGATCCTCTTCTAATAAGGTTCATGCATACCTCTGAAAGATATACACCCATCCTGAGTGGGGCCCACTTTCAGTGAGGCCCAGCCATTGTTCTGTAGATGCTTGTATTCATCTGCAGAGTTTCTTGACAATAGCTCAGCACATTAATTAACAGAGAACATTAGACAAAGGGGAATTGTGGGGCTTTTCTTATGGTTCAGATCCTGACTTAATGGGCATTACGCAGAGAAAAGACCTGTGTAAATTAGTTTCTCAGATGCTTACTTGGCTGAAGACTGGCTGATACAGACTTTGAGAGGATGGTGGGACTGATTGTGGTCACAGCTCTCCTCAGCCTCTTCTGCCCCAGCAGCAAAACCTAAAATCAGTGTTCAGGTCTCTGGGGGCAGCTTGTTAAAATAGGAAAGGGGTAGAATTAATAATAAAGCTGTGGCTCTCTAGTGCATTTGCACCCCTTTGCATGCCAGGTGCAGGACAGGGGGTTTGGTGAATCCTCTGAGAACATGAGATGAGAGAAAAAGGAGGAAAGATGGGGCAGTAGCTGCTGCTGATGCTGCCATTTATTATATTTCTATGAGCAACAGCTGCACTGGTGTGCATGTGTGAGTGAGAGGGTGTTTTGGGTACAGGAGACATGTTCAGGTACCCTGGGCTAACCAAGGAATCTCTGGCCTGTGGAGTCTGGCAAAGCACAAGATTTAGCCTGATCCAGTTCAGGACCATTTCTGTTGCCCTCTTTCCCCCTCAGCCATGCTCAGCAATGGGTCATTCTTTCCATAATGCATCACACTAACTCATGGCCTTATTTCATTCCAGATTTCATCCCCTTCCTCAAGGCTCTGTTTCACAACCCTGTGTATATGTTATTTATATGCATAACCGTGTTACAGTTCAGTGCCTTCGATGGCATGATATCCTTCATGCCCAAATATCTGGAACAGCAGTTTGGAAAATCTGCATCAGATGCCATCTTTTTAATTGGTATGTTTGCATTCTGCTTTGCTCTGTTCTACCAAGTAGTGATGTCTCTCTTCCAATTATCTATATTTTTACATATATAGGTATATTCATGTGGATTTACATATACATACTAAGGTTAAATGCTTCTGCAGGTGAGAGATATCACACTACAAAGCATTTCTAAATATTCATGCATTTGCTGCTAAACATCTCCTAATTTTTTGTGTAGAATTTTATAATCTACTTCCCATCTTTTGAATTGGCTCAGAAAACTCAGCTGATATGAAACCAAGCCACGTGATGTTTGTGTAAAACCACTTCCAACATGCTTTTCAATCAGAATTTGCTTCATTAAAGTATCAATCAGCAAAGAAGTGTGAGAACACCTTCAGTAATCTCATCTCAAAACTGAGTTTGTTCCTCCTTTCTGTGATGCTCAGAGTGCATTAAGATGTACCCACTAGCTTACTAGCTGTTGAGTTCCTCAGTCAGCTGGAGAGGCTGGATTGAAGCCATCTCTTTTTTCAAGTTGGACCTAGGTGCAACTCTAGATTGGAATTTTCCAATCAATAATTTCAGTCCTATCCTGTAGCTCCGTCCCCGAGCAGTTCTCACCTGCTGTTGACTTTGGCAGAGGTTTTGGGTGTGAAAGAAAATTAGTAGAGACCCATTTCTGATTGTAGTCAAATTATTCAGTCACAGGCACTGTTTAAGTCTTTGCCAAACACAGTCTTCCCTTACAGCAGCTTTAGTAGCTCCTTCTTTAGCTACCTTATAGTAGAGTAGCCTTGATGGTCTCCTTTATTTTAACATGGAAGTTTCACTTGTTTAAATAGGTGTTTACAACTTACCAGTTCTATGCGTTGGGTATTTTTCTGGAGGCTTATTCATGAAGAAATTCAAGATAAATATCTATCAGGCTGCGAACATAGCATTTTGGGTATCTTTACTGGAATACCTTCTCTACTTCGCTGCCTATTGGACTGTCTGTGATACCTCACCAGTTGCTGGTCTAACAGTTTCCTATCAAGGGTACGTTCTTTGAGACTCGAGAGGACTTCAGTCGAAAGACACTGGGATGGTTTTTCTGGTCAAGAATCAGCCAGGGGCTCCATTTCAGTTTCCTACTCTAAATTCTCAAGGCTTTTTGCTTGCATGAGACAGTAGGTCTATCTTCTGTTATCCCTGTTTCAAACGATAAAAGCGTATTTAAAAAGATATCCACGTCAAGACTCGTGCAATTGCAGGTCCATATTAATTGTTTTATTAATATAATTAGTCAAGTAATGTAACTGCAGGTGCAAATAAAAAAGTGTTGGTCAAATTAGACACAGATGAGTGCAATTTCACAATAAGAGAGGAAAAAAATCCCCTTTTTAATCTTACACTGGTTTACTTGAATTTGATTCCTATCAAGATATTGGAGGATATTTTTCTGCAGTTTCTTGATTTGAAGCCTGCCATTAATCATTGGGAATCACAGCATGGTTTGGGTTGGAAGGGACCTTAAAGATCCTCTATTTCCAACTCCCCTGCTGTGGGCAGGGACACCTGCCACCAGACCAGGTTGTGTAGTGTGTCTGTGAAATGAACATGGAGGTGTAGAGGCAACACTTATGGACAATCCAGAACATACATGCCATAGATGAGAAAAATGCTGTAGGGTATGCATACCTGATTTACAATATTAATGTAATATAATACAATTCAGTCATGCCTTAGAAAGATAGAAAGACATGACTCCAGGGTAGGACTGTGTAGGACTGGGTCCTGATTCAACACCTGAGCTAGAATAGAATTTTAAGCATTGCAAAGTGCTACTGTGGGTATTTCATTACTGAAATATTTATTCATCTTCTAAATGTGTTTCAGGATAGAGCAAGTTTCATATGCAGAAACTACTCTACTGGCTGCCTGCAACATGGATTGTGATTGCCCACTTAAAATATGGGACCCTGTTTGTGGGAGCAATGGAATCACTTATGTGTCACCTTGTCTTGCTGGGTGTAAATCCTCAAGAGGAACTGGAAGGAGTGTGGTAAATCCTACATTTTATTGTACTGTAACTATGGAATATACTAGGTGAGAAATACTTTTACCAATATAGGGTGGGGAATATCCGTGCATGTACATTTAATTGAATATATAAGGTGAGAGATTTGAACAAATTCATTGAGTAGCATCAGACATTTCAAACTGAACATGAAAAATAGTTTAAGTTAAAAATATAATGAAGAAGAATCCTTCTCTGCTAAGAACTGAAGGAACCTTAAATGCTTAACATGGAATGAGAAATTATTCTGAAGGTACTGCCAGGTGGAAACCTTAGTGCCCAAGAACATTTCAGCCAAAATGAAAGTCTACAGGATGGACTTAATAATCTCTTTTATCCAGTAGATTTAAACAAGTAACCAGGTATTACAGAACTTTTGTCCTCACACACAGGGGATGGCTGGAACTCTGCCTGGCAGACAGGGAGAGAGTGCAGTGCTGCACATGAGTGACAAACTCAAGTGCAAGAGACAACGAGCTGGGTGCCAACAGTGTGGGTTTGCCACTCAGTGTGTGAGTTTGGACAATTTGTTTGATTAAAATTCTCTTTTGACAGGTATTTGAAAACTGCACCTGTGTTGCAGCCTCAGGGTTTTCATCTCAAAATGTCTCTGCAACTCTGGGCCAGTGTGATGGACATGAAAACTGTGAGAAGATGCTCCATTATTTTTTAATATTGTCATTAGTCTGCAGCTTCATTTTTTCCTTAGCAGCCATGCCTGGATACATGGTCTTAATAAGGTACAGTAAAATTTCCTTATCTTAAGAAATCTACTAGACTTTTTATTCTGAGGTTTTAATTCTCCAGGGAATTAAAAGTTGCTTAGTTAGAGTTTGGAAGGAGGAAGAGCAGAAAAATCTCATGCCATTTCTATGCTGTTAAAATTTATTGTCATGTCAGCTTTTAATCTGATGTTGCTTCTGGCTATCAACTTTATCCTGAATCAATGCAGGACCACTGAGCTAGGGCATTGGGATAGTGAGAGGTGTGTGACACCCATGTGTTCATCAACCACATGAACATGATGTGGATTCAGACACAACCACCCTGCACTTTGTGTTGGCCTCACTACAAGTGGATGATACCTTGACAGTAGCTTTTCCTGTTGTCCCAGATAAGGAACTTTTCAGCAAATATCACCTAATGAGCATAATGAAATCTTTCAACCCATGCCTAATTAGAATGGTTTTTGGCCTAATGTGATGAAGAACTTGGTTTTAAAAAAGGGTTAAACATCTCTTATTAATGTCACCTCTACTAATAAGTGCACAATGCAATTATCATGCAGGTCTCTGAAGCCTGAAGAGAAGTCGTTTGGAGTGGGCATCCATGGACTAGCTTCACGAGTATTTGGTAAGAAAATATCTAACACAGCTCAGAGGCACAGTTAGGGCTGACCTAGAGTTAGAGAAGGTCCCATCAGGGCTCTGGGCATGGCACAGGAGTCAGTGCTTCTGTGGAGTGCCTTTGATCAGAAAGAACTGAGGGTTTTTTTACAGATTTGGGCAGTATGGCAAATTAGAATACCTTGCAGTTCCCATTTTTTTTTTATACTGGGTAATAGGCTGGTATCTTAACCCATTTAGTTTAACCCCATTCAGGAACTAAGTACTGCATATTCTCTTATTCTCCTCCCACATGGAAGAGGGAGGAGAGCTGGAAAAAAAGTAGAACAACCAGCTTTAGAGAAGAATAGTTTAGTAATGTAAATAAAGTAAAATATAATAACAATAGGAAAAATAGAGAGAGGAATTTAACACAAGAAAGAAAAGTGATGCAGAATAAAATAGTTTGTGATCTGCTGACCAATACCCATCTCCGAGCAGCAGTGGGTCCCTCCCTGCCACTTTTCTCCAGACCATACACTAAGCATGACATTCCAGTTATGGAACATCCCTTTGGCCAATTTGGGGCAGCTGTGCTGGCCATGCTCCCCCTGGGTTCCTGTACAGCTCCTCACTGACAGAGCACAAGACATGGAAAAATCCTCAATGTAAGCACTCCTTAGCAGCAACTGAAACATCAGTGTGAGATCAACGTTATTTTCATATTAAATCCAAAACACAGCACTGTACCAGCTGCTGAGAAGAAAATTGACTGTATTCCAGTAGAAACCAGGACAGGGGACTACATCTGCTGCTCATTGGAAAGCCACTTGGCATTCCTTTGCGCTTGCTTATTGTTTATGGTTATTGAACACAGCATTGCCTCTCACTGATGAGAGAAAATGTTGAGCTCTGAATAGGAATCACAGTCCATACTGTGGCATGTGGATATTGTTTAGCAGGCAGCAGGAACAAAAATCTTTGGCTGAGGGTAGGTGGACAAGGAAGAAGAGAGACCCTAAGATATGTAGAGGCTGTGGCTCATGCTGCAAGAGGACAGGACAGATGGACAGGTGACAAACTGCACATGCTCAGCAGTGTAGCTGATAACCAGAAGAAAATTGCTGTTCACAAAAATGTTATTAATATTCTTTTTAGCTGGAATTCCATCTCCCATTTATTTTGGAGCTTTGATAGATACCACTTGCTTGAAGTGGGGTGCTATGTCTTGTGGTGGAGAAGGAGCATGTAGGATGTATGATATTGTCACATACAGGTATATTTTCTATTTTAATTTCTCCTTCTTACTCTGTTATTACATGCATAGAGACGTGATTTTATGCACTGTTCGATGTATAGTTTTATCCTTGTTTTACAAATGCATATATTTAATGAAAATTATAATTTATTTCAGGTGGCTCTATCTTGGCCTGCCAGCAGTCTTGCGTGGAGTGTCCTACATCCCAAGTACCCTAATTCTTCTCATTTTAAAGAAGAAATTGAAATCTGAAAAGCCAGTCTTATTAAATGCCCCAGTAGAAATGCAGGATAAAGAACAAGAAGCAGTGAAATAGCATTTCAAAGAAGGACATGATGGGAAAAAACCATTGCAGTGTAAATATTGGATATATCCTTGTGAAAAATTTTGTACTTTAACTAATGAACACTTGGACAGAGATTAATAGAATTACACATAGTTGTATCCTAATTATATTATAAAAGTATCTGTTTGTAAACTCAAGGCATGGGAAAAATATGTTTGGTGCAAAAGAACAAGGATTAGAAATAAAAAAACTTATGAAATGGCAGGTGTGAGTTGTCTGAGCAAAGGAGGATGAAGCAGAAACATGTGTTCAGTCCTATTTCACAGAAAATAGTGAGTATTTTGCAACTGACTCCAAGTGATGCCAGATTCCATCATGGAATTTTCTGAAGGTTTCTGTCAGTCTCTCTGATTGACTGTAGACAGGACTTGTGGCTTCTTCAGGCCCCAGTTATCCATAAATTTGTTTAATGATATTGTTAGTCCTTTCAGGCAAGGATTGTTTGTTATTCTGCATAGTATAGGTGGTCAATATGTTGGAAACCTGGTTTGTGACGTGGCCTGGGTGTTGTGGTAATAAATAAAAAAATTACATTCTTAAAAAATGGTGTGTTATGGTGATGTTTTAAGATTTGCATAGAGTATTGACAAGGAAAGGTCCTCAGGATTCATTACTTCAGTAACCTGCTGCCCTGGGATGTCTTAAATCTCTTAGGAAAAAAACTCTAAATGTCTCAGGTTTAAAAAAAAAAAAAAAAAAAAAGGTAAAGAAACCCCTGCTGATTTATGTCCAACAAGGTGTCTCTGTGGCTCAGTGCATCCATGTTCAGCTTCTAATTCAGCACTGCCTCATATTTGGCCCCAGTGCAGAGGACCCTTAGGTCTGTCTGCAGATGTCTGAGCAATAATTTCTTGAGGCTTTTTATTTCAGGTCCTGGCTGTTATTCCCTTCTGCACAAGGCATGGAGGGAGCTTGTGGAACTACCTCAGACCTGTGCTCCAGCACCTGCAAGTATTTCCCACTTATTTATTCTACATGGCACAGACCTGCTCCCATTTAAACCATCTGGGACCTTCTGCAGCCACCAAAACATGAAAAGGATATTTTGCCACTGTAGTTCATTAGTTCAGTTATTAGTTCAGTTATCTCTTTACTTCAAGGTGTCCCATTGGCACCATATGTGTGTGTTTGCTTGGAATTGCTTCCTGTCTTTGTGGAATCAGTGAGAAAAACTGATTTCTTCCCACAGAGCAGGAAATCCACTCCAGAATTTAAAGTTTCTTCAAATATGGTCCTTAAAATGAATTCTCTTGAAAAGATCTGTCATAGCCCCTGTGTCCCCTTGTATTGGATGATAGAGCTGAACAGGTACAACATGAGGAAGGGGAAAGGAAGAAAAGACAAACATGATGGAATCCAGGAAAAGAGCAGAACAGAGAACACAGTTCCCTATTAAGCCACAGATCTTTCAGAAGCTTTGTGGACATTTGAAGCTGATTTTGAGCATTGTTCTTGCTAGCATGGGGCACTCATTGAAAGCCATAATTCTTCCTTGTGGTTATATTCCTCCAAAGCTGGAGTTAAAAATCCTTTGCAGACATTTAGTCACGGCTTGGTGCCAAGGTAACCTGGGAAACATGAAAAGTTACAGAGCACCAGAATTTCACAGCTGTAGGAAACAAAAGAGCTTTGTTAAATGGGCAAATCTGTGCCACTTAAATGGAGCACTGCCAAAGGGTCAGACCTAGTTAACTCACTGTGTTTTGAAGTGGAAGGAAGCAGATAGGAATGTTTCCAAGTTTTAAAATTAGCATTTCAGCAGGAACGTTTCCAAGTCAGAAATTTAGCATTTCAGTAGACACATGAACGTTGTGTTTAATTGCTCTGGTTCATCGGCCTGAGAAGGCAGCAGGGACAAAAGGCACCTTCCCCAGGGGCTCTGAGCCATGACCCTGCTGCCCACACTGTCATCCAGGTGGGTGATGCCTCCTTTGAGAAGCTTCTGGGCATAAGGCTGTGGTGGGAACATTGCTTCTCCACAGCAAAACCAGGAAACAGAGAGCGTGGGTTGTGCCAAGGTGATCCTCATAAATCCTGGATGATATGCCATACCTGCTACAACAGGCATTCCTAGAATTGGATTGGGAGGTTAGAAGGTTACTCTCAAAGCTAGTCCTTCATATGTAAAGCCATGCCTTAGACTGAATTCCTTCAAGTTTTAACATGCTTACCTTGATTCAACGAACCATTTAAACACATAATTAAAAATGAGAGGCCTTATTGATGTTTATTAATTAAATAGGTGACATGGGACATTTCAAGACTGAACCCCAAAGTGACACTGCTGTGAACCATTTGAACAGAGGTGGGTTACAGAAGGTACTCAGAGGATATTCATTGTGCTTGAATGTTTGGTCTGGTCCTGGCCTGGTGTTTCCAGGACCTGTGGGTAGCACAAGCCACAAATGGGAACAGTGGCAGTCAAAGTGACAGTGGTGTAAAGGTTTTTTGTAAAGCAACGGCATATGAATATCTGAGCTGATGAAGTCCAGTACTAAATTACAAAAATGGGTGCTAGGTTTATTTTCTGAGTGCCTGGGAGCCCAGCAGGTGGCTTTCACAGTACAGCCAACCACGTGTTTTTGTTGCTGAAGTTTCAACCTAGGAAAGAGTGCCCAAGAGCTGGATTTTGATCCTGAAGCCTACCAAGTTCAAGGCTGGCTGTTGGTGCCTGGATAGGGATGCTGCCAAACGAGGAGAAACAAACACTTGAAGTTTTTCAGGAAATATGACCATTTTGGAGGTATTTGAAAAGCAACGTTACACAAACAGTGCACACAAGTGTTTATCTAGCATTTTGAACTCAAGGTCTTTTGATCCTTGTAGTGATCCTTGATGTTCCACTGGGGTTTTTCTGACTGTGATCAGTTGTTGAGCCATCATCTTCAAAGAAATAACAAGTCTTCAGTCTTACTGAAAAATATCAATGCTTTGTAAAATGCACATCTCTGTGCATTTGTTTTTTTATGTGTTTTTTAACTTATCTTCATTATTTTCTCTGTATTTTAATTTCATCAGCTACCTAATTGCCAAGTCTCTCACTATTTTACAAGTCATTATTAACAGTCTTATCTGTATCCTAAAAAATCCTATGTCTGGTATAAACTACACTGTTGCCCTTCTGCTCCCAGCTTTTAAGTATTGAAACCTATTCTTGATGCACAAGATAACATTTCTGATTATTCACATTGTGCAAGCTATTATCATTATTTCGGGGTTTTTTTGGATGAGAAATTACCCTTTTGGAAAGAAAATATGTTACCTGACAAGCTGATTTTAATTAGTGGACAGAAGGGAGGTGTGATGACCAAAGCTGCATCCTTACATTATCATTTGGTTGAGGTCATGATTGTGATATGATGCTGGCTTTGTGTTTGTGATACAAACGTATTATATTAACATGTGTCACTTCTGAACACATGAGCATCACAATTTTGGATAAGTATTACTGTCAGTTAAAGTTTACTCACTTTTTCTGTAATTTAATCTGTGGGTAAGAGTGAGCTGGTTTTGTAACCTATCTCAAGCTGAATTTTAGCAGCTAACTCCTCCCTGCAGACTCTTCTCACCCAAGCAAGCCATGGTACCAGAAACTAATTCAACCTGTGGCTGTGGACAGGAAAACCCTGAGAATAGCTGGGATGGGATTTGGCATGCAAAGAAGCCAAATCACTTTTTAGTTTATGTAAGTCTGGTCATGTGATTCAAGCTGGATATATCCAGCAGCAAGTTCTTGGCTACTGCTGCTTTTTTTTTTTTTCCCCACACAGAATTGTTGTTAGTCTTTTCCTTTCTTAACAAGGCGTGAAGTGTTCCCAGTTACGATGGTTGGGATTTTGAACTTTCTTTGTTTAAGACTTTCTTTCAGAATGTAGAAAATTACTTGGTAATTGCTTGCTTTGTCCAGGGAATCAAGGGCATAGATTTCTTAAATCACAGCAGAATAAAATCACAGGGTAAAACACAGAGGATCATTTTGGAAGGTGGAATCTTCGATATTGCAATGCCTGACTTCCCTTCTAGAAGATACCATTGGGTACTCCAGGCCAGAAGTGTGTTGTGTGCCTATTGATTTCCAGCAGAGATACTCAGGAGACACAAACACACTGTGCTCAGGGCTTTTGCTCTCATGTGTGACCGTGGGGGGCATCTTGCTGGATCCTCACAGCCTGGGCAGAGAAAGAGGAAGGCCCTTCTTCTGGAGTGAAGAAAGCCCAATTACAGGTGGGAAATGGGGGTGTAAAAGAAATAATTCATTCCAGAGGTTTTGGGTTTTAAAAGGCCTTGACCCCCTGTGTTGGTGGAAAGGCTGCCTGGCTTTGTGAAGTTATCATTTAAATGGTTCCAAAACCAGCTTTGAAAAAACAAACTTCTCATTTGAGGTTAATGAGACACAGAGTGGGCCAGTTCATGCTGTACCTTTGCTGTTACCATTGTTTCAAGGCAGCTCTCTGCATGGCCAGAGTGCAGGCAGCTGCATGCTGGCTGGCACACCATGGCCTTTCCTTCTTCTCGAGAAAACTTTCTGATGTAAAGGCAGAATCACATGGAAAACAAGCTGCAGTTTCCACAGAAATTTTCAGAATTTAAAATACTTGCCAACGGGGCACAACATTTTCTTGTTGTTTTGTTTTGTTCAATTGTTTTATTTTGTTTTTCTTTTGGTGGTGCTGATGTAGTTTTCCACCTCACATTGTAACCCTGAATGTTCTTCCTGGGAGTCTGTATAACAGGATAGCAGCATTTGCAATGTTCCTGCTGCTACTTTGTGAGTTCTACTTCCATGACCAGGATCTTGCAGGAATATTCCTTTCAGATATATATATATCTGAATATATATATATACATGCAGACACTGACAGCTTGTCTCAGACACAGACAACTTTTTTATGCTCTCCTTCAATTTTCCAGCATTACAATTTAACAGATGGAGTTTACTGAAGGACTTCCCTTTTCATTTGGATTCCTTTTCTGTAGAAGCCTGGAGACTGAAATCTTCTCTTGTGTGCTAGAGAAGTTATTTCTAAGGTCAAATATAGCAAAGATGAAACTATTCAGTGTTTCCAAGTTCCTTTGTTAATTTGTCTTGCTTTGGTTTCAGGTCAGAAAGGCCTCAGCAGCAGAAGCTGGATTCAGCTTTAAGCTGTCCTCACAGAGAACTTGAGGTCCAGTATAGGGTTTTCTTGTATTAATTAGAAAAGTTTTCTCCAAATCTTATTTCTGTGTGAACATCATGAACTTTATATTATACACACACAGAGTCAGACAGTGGTAATGTTAAAGGAAAGAATTACAGTTTCAGTAAATAGCTGGAGACATGAAGAGTGGGGTGTGGGAGAGCTGTTTTCCTTCAGTACTGGAGGCTGATGAATCCCAAAGAAATTCATATCACACAGAAACCCTTCTGGTTCTGAAGGTGAGCTATTGCAATCACTCTGTGTAGGTGGTGTAATTGGTACCTTTCCCCCCCCCCCACTTTTCTGATATGTGAATTTTTCACAGTGTATGTAATACCCAGTAGAGAGCAGCCTATACAGGGCTGCAGTTCAGTCGTCCAGATGCAGAGATCACCGATAGGGAATTAGTCTGTGAAATTCAAAGGCCCAAGTGCCCTAAATGACAGCTGAGCTGTCAATGCTCATTTATATGTTTTTTATCACAAACTTACAATAACAGCTTTAAATAAAGACCAAGATTGAAGTTAGTCTGAATATGCTTTTAGTTTAAGAAAAGTAAACAGGTAGGAGAAGAGGTACCAAGAGGATCCATTTAGCTTGTGTTTGCATGGAAAGGGATCCAGATAACTCCCTGATGCACAGTGATCCTTGCCTGAGAAGAAAAACTGCTTCCTGAGAGTTTTGGGCTGGCAGGTAATTCTCTGGGAGAAAAGATGTTGCTTGTGGTCACTGGGAAGGGAGGCCAACAAGCAGAGAATGCCTCACATCCCTGGCATTGCCACTGCAGCAGCAGGAAAAGCATCTGCTGCATCTGCCTTGGGTACAACATTTGCACTGCAAGCTGCAAATGGGAGCTCTGGGGCTGTCAAAGGGGATTTAAACTCCTGTCTGTTTAGAAAGTGCTCATGCTGGAGAATGGAGGCAGTGATGGTAACGAACAGATGGGAACAATTTAGTGTCCCAGGCCTCTGATTCTAGTCCTGACCCAGCTGGTTTAACATTTTTGACTTTATAAATTGAGTACAGTAAATAAATTACATTCCTTACCACCAGTAAAAGATTATTTCTTGGCACATATTTATTGATGTTTGCCAAGTCAAATTTTAAAATATAGGTGGCATGACTTCTATTACTTCTCTGGAGATTGTTTTATACTCTGTTAATTTTGCTCTCTTGGAACATTTCCCAGTGTGTCACAGGCACCTTGTTGTGTTAATTTTTTTTTTTTTTTTTTTTAAATTTTAGTATAGAGTTTCTCATTCAATTTAATATTAATTTTTTATCTTTGATATTTTTACATTCTTCAGGTACTTACTATTGTCAATCTCCCTAAAGTAAGGCTGTACCTTCCCTATGTGTACTAGGTACATCATGATTTGTCTCAAGAATGTACAATATTTGTCTCGTGTTTGACATTGTATTGCTCTGAAAACTGCTTCTTCTTGGTGGCATTTTGTTCTGCTTCCTTGAAAAAGGTCTTACTGTATATTGCTTTAACATTTTGATACTGTGTGGATTTTTCACATTTGAGATTTTTCAATAATTCATGACATTACCACAATAAAAAGCGAAGCACCATTTTTTGCAAATTGGATTGTCACTTGTCCTGTGTAGCTGAGTGTCAGAAACTTGTCTCAGGGGCTCCTGTTTCTCCCTTACAGAACTTCTGTAACAAAGAAAAGAACCATGCTGCTTCCTGCAGTGGAACACCAAAACAGTGATTAGAGCTCTGTCACTGATACCTACGACTTTTCTTTCAGATCCTAGAGGGTGATATCTTTACATTCCTCAGTAGAAGAAAGAAATCTCCATGGGATGTTTGCCTGATTTTATGCTGCACAACAATGTTAATGATAGTTCACAGTATGTTTGCTTTAGGTAATTCTCATGTAAAAACCCAGCTTGCTCAAAACTGATTACTGAAACTAATGCTTAAAAAATTCTTAATGCACAATTTTTTTGAAAAGCAAAGCTGTACATAAAATATTTTTTTTCAAAAAGTGACTGTGAGAAAAGCAGCCTTTTTTGGAACTGCAAAGGGAAGTACTGATCTCAGAATAAATTAGAAAATGTTTTTCTTGAAGCTTCCCACATCCAGCACTTTTTAAGTGAAAGCACAAAGTTTTAAGTTTTCTTTAATAACTTTTGAAGCACCATTTAGTTGTAAAACACCTCTGACTTGCATAAGTAATAACAGTCTTGCATGTAAAAGCACTTTAAGATTTCCCTCTATTTTAAAAAAGTGAAGGTGAGTTTATAATATCCAAACATACAAAAAAATTGGTATTGAGACATTCCTTCTACATTTCTTGCTAAGGACATAATGAGATTTTTTTGAGAATTATTTATTAAGTTATTATTGTACTTTTGAATACAAGAGCTGGCTAGCATTTAAACATTCACAACTTTGATAAGCCCTAGATGGCACCAATTTTGCATGACACCTGTGAAGAGTTGCCAAATTACTTTAACAGGAGAAAATTCTCATAGAAGAGCACTTTGAAATTATTTTTGCTATTTGTATCTTTGTCTTTTGTGAATTTTCTTTGGAACCTAAAGAAGCTGGAATTAGTTAAATAAGATGAAATGATTGCTTGGCGTAGCAACCCCAAATTCTCAGTGCACTTTTCCAGAGGTGAAAAATTGGTGTCAAGAAAAAGACTGAACAACTTATGCACAAATCATGCATCTAAGAACTCCTTTCCTATTGAAGCAGAGGATTAACTGTTTTTCTCCCCTCTTTTTGCACGTTGCCCTTCAGTGTTTCAGCAGGAGTAGGGTACACTCTATCAGAACTCATGTTCCTCCTCCCTCTGCAACTGAGGAAACTCATGATGTGATTGCAGACTGAACTGCCTGAGCCTTGCAGCCCCATCAGCCCACATCATCTCCCTGCTGCCAGCTTGGCACTCAGGACTGTGCTGCAGGCTGGGGCTGTGCTTGGCAGCGAAGCTCAATCAGTGCAGCCGAGTGGAACTAAAGCGGTGACAAGCAGGTCCCCCTGGTTCAGAGCTTTCCCTGCCGAAGAACGAGAGACAACTCCTGAGTGGAAGCTGCCATCTGCTTCACCTCAGCATGGCAGGAGGCCAGGGCTGAAAATTCTGCAGTTCCTAAAGCGACTGCCCCCAAAATAACCTCCGGGAGGAAGGAGATGGCTGAGCCCTCTGGCTCCGAGTGTCCTGCGGTGTCGCTGCCGCAGAGCATCTCTCACCCTTGGCTGCGGCTCTGCTGTGCAGCCAGCCTGGCGCATCCCAGCAGGGCCACCACGTCCTGCTTTGGGAACGTGGGCTGTGGTGCTGCACAGCCAACCTGGGAGGAGGCAGCTCCTCGCACAGAGCTGCTCTGGGGCCGTTTGCAGGGTTCTCTCGGTGTGTCACCTCCAGGCACCACTGCCAGCCCATCGCAGCCAGCCCTGGGTCACACTGCAAGCAGCAACACTTCAGCAGCAACAACGAACACTTCCTCTTTGGTAACCTGCTCTCCTGTTTTTGAGTTTCTATGCTACCATGGGCCTTGCAGAACAGGTTCCCAGTACAGCCAGTTGTCAGGCTGGTGGCTTACACAACAGCCCATGGTGTGGCATGTGGAGAGCCTCTGGAGTGTGCTGCTGGTGCTGTGCTCTGCTGGCAGGGGCTAGCCAGGCTCTGGCAGATGTGCCTTGCCTCTCCAGAACTGCCCTTCCACAGCCAGGGCCCTTTTCCTCCTCTGCCAGCAGCTGCCATAGCCCTACTGATTTGGACAAGGCATGATGGCAAATGCTGTCATAGGCACTGGAGCTCAGTTTGAAAAAGCTGCAGAAGACTGTTTTTATGGGAAGGCTGAAGTCTTTTATGGTGGGGTTCATCTCTCCTCACTTTCTGTTGTCAAAAGCTGATCTTGCTGCCTAGCCTTTCACAGCCATACTTGGAATTCATTCTGTCTCCAACCTAAAGTAAGTACCTGGAATAGATCAAGGAACCCACGCCTTTGGAAATGCTTCTTTTTCCTCCTCTGACTATCAGGGGAACCTGACTGAGTGGCTCCTCTGGAATTGTCTGCACTGAATCCATGAGGATTCCAATATTCACTTGTGAATTCATGCAGATTCCAATATTCACTTGTGAGTGAATATTGCTATCTTTGTGCTAGGATCACAAGAAGTGTCATGTTCTCTGTAGATAAACTTCTGCGTATTCAACTTTAAAATGTATTTCTTGTGTGTGTCGGATCTTGGGGACTGTTGGGGAGCCTGCTGTCCTGACAGACAATGGGGTTTCAGTGACCTTTCCAAGAGACTTCAGTTCTTCCACCTGGTTGCATACTGGCAGCAAGAATAAATAGGGAACCCATTGCTAATGTTCATACATTCTTTTCCTTCAAACTTTGCAATATTGCAATAGTTAAAAGCAGTCCAAATACGGGTTGCAATACATGTAAATTTGGCATTGTCAGATGGTGCAAAATCTGCTTCATTCTAATGATATTCTGGTAAAAGAATGTAAGCTTTTTAAAGATAAAAAAATTAAAACAGTTAAGGCATTAAAAAGCAGGCAAAGATAACTGTTCTTCACCTAAGTAAAAGCATGCAAATGAGAATCAATTTATCTGAAGAATAGGTTTGATGGATTTCCCATATGCTGAACTCTTTTAAGAGAAAGTGAGTATATTTTTCCCTTGCATTAAAACTAATTTAATTAAACAAGAAGGCAGCATTTAAAGAGAAATGCAGGAATACTGCATTAAAACTATTACAGAAAATAACACTTTTTTCTGTTGCAAATATTCATACTAAATGGTAGGAATAAGCTGTGTTTTGATTTGCTCGCTGAGTATAGACAGCATAGAGTCCTGCTGGCAAAACAGAAAAATTGAAACTTTAAATTAAGACCCACAATAAAGCAATAAATATATAATGATCACAGTAAAATGTATAACATTCTATCAAGGAAAATCCAATAACAAGTGCGAATATGGCAGATAAAATAATTGTCTGAAGTTAACCTGCAAGCTTCAGGGGACAATGAGAGCTTGTATATTTATGTACTTAGCAAGCTTATAATTTCTTTTAGCTTTCCTAATTTTTTTAGCTTTGACTAAACATTGTAATTCCATATATTTAATTGAGTTAATTCAGTCTTTAGCAAACCCCTCGGTGTATTTTTATACAGAAGAAGATAATCAAGGATCCCCAAACCTCCTACCCCAAACGGGCAGGTCTCAATGAGCAGCTCATGCCCTTTCAGGCGCTCAGCCATTCCTTGGTATCTCTGCTAATCCTCCTCAAAGGCACCAAGAAGTGAAAGCCAGGAGGCTGCAGATGCTTGGAAAAGCTGAGTCTGTGCTCTCAGGGCTCTTGTGCCTGAGCCGAGCCCGTGGTTGTTGGGTGGATGACAGGGAGTTCCCTTTGAGAGGTGCTTAATGCAGCTCCAATGTTTAGGCTTTAGGGACAAAAAAAAAAAAAAAAAAAGAAAGAGTGAAGAAAACAAGTTCCTCCAGCCGGGAGAGGCTGGCACCGCTGGCAGGTAGGCTGCCAAAGCAGTGACAGCACAAGAAACCTGCCTTCCTCTGCACGGCTTTTGTATCGGCGGCTGTGGGAAAGTTTTGCAATCGCCGTAAGAAGGAAATCCCAGGTTTAGAAAACATGTGGTGAAGTGCTCCACTTGCGGGAGCAGGCAGCGCTGTGGCTCTGACGTTGCTCTGGCTGCAAGCCTGGCAGCCTGGGGCACGGGAAAGAAGCAGGCTGACACTGCTCTGCCGCACAGTAAGTGCTCTCTCTGCCTCCCTGTCCCTCTGCTCCCTCCCGCCCTGCTGCTTGCCGCTTGGTACTTCGGCGCTTTGCTTGGTTGTTGTGAGGTGCCAGTGCAGCCTTTCCGCACACCTCGTTGTCCCTAAACTTGGAAGACTTTCTGTAAAGTGCAAAGGTACAATCCTGCAAATTCAATGGGTTTTTTTAAAGGATAAGCACTGTCGAGAGAAGGGTATTTTATCCCTCCATACAAAAACTATCCATTACCACTAATTCATAAATTAAATATTTCATTATTTTTCTTGCTTCATTTAATTTTAAATACCACTGGTGTCAAGGATTCACTGGTTTGCCAAAGTTCAGGTTCTCATAGAGCGGTTATGGAAAATGGGATTGCTCTATTAGCTGTAAGACAAGTGTTTCTACAATTTAACATTTTCTATGAGCTTCGGGTGGATTATCAGGATGGCACCACAAATTAAACTTCATATTTAAAATTAAATGTAATGAAAACGGTGTCACTGATTTAGATACTGTTTATTTAACAGAGTCAGATGTTTCACAAAGTTAATCATCAGCAAAATACAAATCAATAAAGAATGTATTTGCCCTAGAGAACTCTGTCTTTCAGCTCCTATCCTGTAAAGACTGGGGTAAGTCTGACTTCACCATACTTTAATTACCTATAGCTTATTTTAAAAGTATTTCTTTGATTTAGGAGCTGCTGAAGATTGTCTAAGGAAGGTTAGGTCCCTTTAGAAATTTCATATGTAGCTTAGTCTGAAATGTGTTTGCTTGTCATAGTCCCCTCCTACTGTAGTAGAATTTTGAATTAAAATCTACAAAATTCAAGTTAGACTTCTTATGAGGCTTTGTATCCCTTTTTGAGACATTAGTGCCTATTTTCAGTCATTAGGAGTAACTTTCAGGGGACTGTTGGGTTTCTAAGAGTGTTGTCCTTTCTGGCCATAGGTTGACATTTCTCAGGGAGTCCAGGTGATCCTGGGCATCTTGCCTGAGAGAGCTCTGCAGAGGAGCTGAGTGCTGTTTGTGGGTTAGCCTGGGACCTTGCCACATCCCCACAGCCCTGTGTCAAAAATCACCCTAAGTGGGCTCCACCCATGGGCCAGCTGGCCCCAGGGGCCTGCAGGAGTGCAATTTGAAAGCTCCCACATGGCTGAAAAGTGTGGCATATCTAAGATTCCAGTGTCTTGGGGGGAAAGTGTTACAGGCCACTTTCTTGGCATATGTTCCTCTATACTCATTTAATATATGTGCAAATGTATCTCAGAGCTAATTAGATGATTTTGGTACTGTTGCACCAGTTCTCCAACAGAGAAACTTGGCAACAGGTTTTTTTTGCTTATTATCATTTGAGATGTCTCAGTATTAGCTGGTTTCCCCTAATCCACACTAGCCAACATAGCTAAGATGATTCCTTAGAGGCAACTTTTAACCTAAAAACTTCATCAGTCTTACTAAAATATCTACATTTATCATGCGTCCTGCAGGAACTTGTGAAGGCTTGTGGACTTGCAGATAGTAATTGTTTGTTTATTTTAATCAGTGCTCTCTTTTCCATTAATACATCTTTACCTACCCACATTGCTTACCCACATTTTCTCTTCCATCATCATTTGTGGTCTGATTCTACCAACATTTATCCAGTAAACAATGTTATTCAATCGAATGCTGGCAGAATGGTAGTGTTTGTGAAGAAAATCCTCAGAAATATAATAGCAGAAGCCTACTGGCTCACACCAAAGGTTCATTTAGTCTGGAACACTGATCAAAAATGGATATCCCAGAATGTTCAAGTGTGGTGAAGATGTTTTTCTGACAAGCTCTCCTAACTTCCAGCTGCCTGGGGACTTTCCCACAAAAATTCCTAAAAACTGTCAGCAAGTTACCTATAACTTTGCCATCTATTCAAGAAAGTCCAGGAGTCTTTTAGAAAGCAGATGTCACAAATCAGGAGCAGCAGTCCTTAACTAGTTACAATGACACTTTGGACACTCTTTAATGTCCTTCCTGAGAAAAGGTGTCAATGTGCAGATATCTCAAGTAGTATCTCGCCACCTAGTATGTCTGAAAAACACTGGAACCTGCAATTCTTAATGGAAATACCAGTTAAACATAGCAATATTTTACAAACAGGAAGACCTGCATATCACATCTGGAGAAGGAAAACCATGGACAGACCAATCACTGCTGGCCAGCTTAAAGAAAAATCACTGTTCCAGGACAGTGATGGCAGTGCAGCTCCTACCAAGACTTTGTGCCATAACTGTTCAAAGCTAAAGGTAGGGAAGAGCCCTCACCACGTATTTTCTCTGGAATACTGAATTACCATTTGAAGTCCTATCAAAATTCAGTTAGTTATGTACGGACCTTTTTTATGTGTGGGAAAAAACGTCCTGGGCTGCATCCAAAGGGGGATGGAAGGGATTTTGGGCAGCAGGGCAGGGATTCTGCCCCTCTGCCCCTCTGTCCCTCTGCTGAGCCCCCCTGCAGGGCTGCATCCAGCCCTGGGGCCCAGCACAGCAAGGACATGGAGCTGCTGGAGCCACAGCAGGGACACCAAGGGCATCCCAGGGATGGAGCAGCTCTGCTGGGAGGAAAGGCTGAGGGAATTGGGATTGTTCACCTGCAGAAGAGAAGCTTTGGGGTGACCTCACTGTGGCCTTGCAGTGCCTGAAGGGAGCCTGCAGGAGAGATGGAGAGAGACTCTTGACAAGGGCCTGGAGTGACAGGACAAGGGCAATGGCTTCACACTGACTGAGAGGAGGGTCAGATTGGATATGAGGAAGAAATTGTTCCCTGTGAGGGTGCTGAGGCCCTGGCACAGGGTGCCCAGAGAAGCTGTGGCTGCCCCTGGATCCCTGGCAGTGTCCAAGGCCAGGCTGGATGTGGCTCTGAGCAGCCTGGGACAGCAGGAGGTGTCCCTGCCCATGGCAGGGGATTGGAATGAGATAATCTTTAAGTTTCCTTCCAACACAAACCATTCTCATCCTATGGTTGTGATTCCAAGCACACAGAGGTCAATAGAGGTGCTTAGAAGTTGGAAAATAAGGTCATATTTTACTAACAATCCATTTGGAGGTGTGCTGTAGTCACAGTGGTAGTTGCAGTTGTATCTTTTTATTCATGTTTTTTTAGAACAGCAGCAGGAGGGATAATAAGATACACTGTGATAATAACTACCAGAAACAAACAACATTATGCTACAATTTTCCCTAAGGAAGAAAACCAGTTATGTACTAGAAATTTGGAAGGTGCCTACCATCAATGTTAATTTTCCTTTTCTTTGCAGTAGCAGAGCTTATGGAGGCCACCCTGAGAAAGAAAGTAAAATTTGTTTTAATGGTATCAATGGGAAGATTCTCCTCACAGAGAATTAGAAAGCAGAGCATATGATTTTTGTTCTTGAGTGGGTTTCTCAAGCATCCAGCCACAAAGCAAAAATTGCTGCTTTGCAAACTCAATTATTTTCTCTCTTCAGATATTTCTTGGAGCTCTAGCTTTTTCCTTTTTTGCCAAAGGATTTTCTGGAAGCTACATGAAGAGCATGTCCAGTCAAATTGAAAGGAGATTTGAAATCTCATCATCGATTGTTGGCATTATTGATGGCAGCTTTGAGATAGGTATGTGTACTTCCTTTGAAAGTGAATAGGTGCTTCTTAGTACATTTTCACCCCCAAAATAATTTTATTTTTTATACTGGTTCTCTCTCCTGGCTCCTGCAGGTAACTTAATGGTGATGGTGTTGGTGAGCTACCTTGGACCAAGAGTTCATCGACCAAAAATAATTGCTGTTGGGTGTCTCATCATGTCCTTAGGAGCATTTTTGTCAGTGATGCCTCAGTTCCTAATGGGACGGTAAATATGGAGAAGTCTCACATTGTGCATTAATTGAACTTGATCATATAAAGTGTTTTTTAAGCATACATCTGAGTTAAAAGCTTGACAGCAGTAATTTCTTCCAGCTATTCCAACAGGAAGATTTTAATGGGTGGATTTTTTAATACTGACTTTCTGATTTTCTCTCTGAAAGCTTACCTCTTACTACAGGTAGGCAAGAGAGAAACCTCAGGTTTCTACAGCACTTGCACATAATTAAGGATAAAGTGGATGGAATTTTTCACCTGGGATGAATAGATACACATAGTATTTCTTAAAACTGTGCTCCCTTTTTCAAATTTAAATGAAATGTAATTAGATGTTGATGGAAAAGGTTTCTTTCTCCATGGTGGCTACTCATGATAAGCTCTTTAAAATGCTGAAGATTTTTATCTAAACTTGGGGAGAGTTGAGTATCTAAATACCCCATTCACATTTAAGCTTTAGCACTTACATAGTTGTCAGAAGCAGGTCAGAGCTTTCCAATCCTTTGGCATCCTCACATCTGCCATGAAGGCAAGAAAGAGGTGCCAGTATGGAAAAACATCATCCCTTTTATTTAGACAGATGTTGGTAAACTCTGCCCCCATCCTTCACTCTAAAGAATGATCTCTGGAAGCAGCTTTGTTGCTCTTTAGCTCAGGAAAATATTTGGGTTAGAATCAACAGAGCACTTGAAAATGGTAGGAAGATGCCTGTTATTTTTTAATCAAAGCAGTGAAAATGGGCCTCCCCTGCACTTTGTGTGTGTAACAGGATGATCATGTGTCAACACAAGGCTCAGACACTCTTCCTGCAAGGCAAAGTCCTTCATGTGTCAGTTGTATTTCACACAGTTGTTTTCCAGTTACCATTATGAAAGGATAACTGTTAGTGTGGACAACTCCTCCACGAGTGTGTCAGCTTGCTCCCCAGCGTGGTCTGAGCTCCCTCCAGTCACAGATGCTACAGAAACACCCAGCACGGTGGCAAATGTTGGTAAGATAAAGCTCTGAAGCTGGATTCCCTTCTGCTTGTCCCCATTGTGCACTCTTTTTTATTGGAAAGCAGTAAAACCCCTGCTGGAAACCACGATGTAAATGCATCCTGTATGTAAATGCATATGTATTTACATATTTTTACATAAATGCACCCTGTAATGATTGTTGAAACCTATATTTTATGTTATTTTACTGTTTCTGCAAAGTATTGTCAGAATTACATTCACAGATATGTAAATGTTTTTGGCTTGCAGGATGTGAGAAAACAACAAATTCCTATCTGTGGCTCTTTGTGTTGGTGGGGAATCTTCTGCGTGGAATTGGGGAAGCACCAATTATGCCACTGGGAGTTTCATATATTGATGATTTTTCTAAAGAAGAAAACTCAGCATTTTACATAGGTAATGTACAAATGAGTGGGTTTTGTGCTATGCATTCTGTTATTCAATATATATGTATAGTGAAAAAAATACAAAAAAATCTATCTGGATAATTTTGAGTTAAAAGAGACAGAGACAAAAAAAACCCAAAAAACCAAACCCCCCAAAAACACACACACACAAATCCCCCAAATCCTCCCCCCCTCAAAAGAAATTGCAACCCTCCCACAAAAGAAACAAACAAACAAAGGAACAAACCAAAAAAACCCAACAAACCCCAAACCAGTGCAAAAGAGGTCCCATACTTATTTTCTAGGGCTAATTCCAGGATGGTCTTTTTGCTTTCTCCAAGTAGCTTCTGTCATGAAGAGAAGCACAATCAAATACTCATTTCCCCAAGGTGCAAAGTCATATCTGTCTTGTCTGGCAAATCCCCTGCAGTACCAGAGCTTCAGAGGATCGAATTCTTCCTAATCACTGTTTCTCAGATAAGGGAAAGATCTTTACTGTGAGGATCTGTAATGCAATTCTAATTAATTACAGTAATGTAAATGTGTTTCAGGAGCTCTTACCTGACTTTTTGAATTTCACATGCAGCACACTTCCAGTTGACAGCTTTTTATAGTCACTATTTACTGAAGGAAAAACAACACCTTGCCAGGGTGTTGTAAGAAATCCTTTCTAATGGGGATTTTGTTTTTGTTTTGACTGCACATAACCTATTGCTCAAGACAGAGAGACTTACACCCCAGCTAATTAATTTGTTGGCAAACTGATTTAATAGCATGAGGTGTTTGTGTGGCTGAGGAGTTCAAGGACTGTGGCCTTAAATAAATTTGGTGAAATTGAGCACAGTTTGAGGAAGAGCTCACTATGTAATGCTACAGGGTAAGGCCGTAGCAAATGTCTTCTTTTGGGAATGAGGAAATCTGCAGGTTGAAGAAAATGGAAGTATTGTGGAGGTAGCTGTCAAAAACAAGTGTTCCACTCAGCAGCTATCAAAAAAATTTGTAATCGTCTCTGAGCTTCTGATTAAGGGTATTTTTAAAAGTTTAGCTGCAATTTTTTCTTGTCAGAATCTGATATGGGAGAGATTGAGAGAGGCTGTGGACTACTGGGCAAGTGAGCTTAATTATATAAAGTAATCATGGAGAATAGCATGGATTCAGCCAAAATGTAAATTGGGTTATGCCAAAGAAATAAAGTATCTAATTTACAGTGTATTAAAATATGTCACTGTTGAATTCAGAATACTAATTTTCAGTCACTTATTCCATTTTGGTTGACTGAAAAAATTTGCAAAAAAAGTGAATGTTGAAACAGTCTTTTTCCATAGAGTGGAAATTTCTTTTCTTGGCTGACTTTAATTCTTTTCTATATCTTACTTTTAATCATCTGGCTGAATCAATTTATGATCAGTGTTTTTGTAAAATACAAACATACAGAAAAAATTGTCCTATTAAAAAAAAGTCAGTCAAACATTGCTGATGAATTCTGACTATTAATCTTGCTGTTTGACCCTGAACAAGAAGTCTCAGCTTCCTGTCTCTCCTTTTTTCTTTTGTCCTTTGATATTTTGTTGAGTAAGAACATAACATATTTTGAGGCAGAGACAGCATTTTCTCAACAGAATGAATTAAAGTTGTTTTGATAGAGTAGTGGTGACAGCAATAATACCAGAGCTGCCATAGGATGGAACAGAAAATTTATCATATTTGTTAAGTTGTAAAAATTTATTACAGAAGTTGTGAGTGATAAGCTGAGCAATCACTGTGCTCAGAAGAGAGTTTGCAAAACCAGCTCTCTCTCAGGAGGAAAATCTCTGCAGTAGAACACAGTAGGGTTTCCAGAGCATAGTGCTGAATGTGGGAAAAAACTGACAGGCATTTGGTAAAGAATTCCTTCTTTTCTAATAGAATTAAGCCTTCTGCAACTTCAAGGTGGCAGTTCTGTTCTAGAATTCAGAAATCCAAATTCCTGAGCTGTGTTTTGAACCTCTGCACAACTAAACTTCAACAGAATGACACAAGTGACACAGGAATGTGAGAACCTACACTTGAATTATTTTGAGTGTATTTTATTTGATGCTGATTGCCGGCAGTGGTCACCAAAATTGAATGGTGCTGTACTTACACACCCAGTCAGCAAAATGCAGTGTAGCTTCCTAGGTTTCTGGTAGCCTTCACAGCTAATTCATTTGCTCCTGGGGACATCCCACCTTCTGATCTACACCACAGCTCTGGCTGGGGCAGCTTACACCTCATATTCCCACTGCTCAGGAGCCTCCCACACGACATTCCATCACAGCCTGTGCCCCTCTCCTGCCTCCTCTTCCCCTCTCATGTCCTTGCCCTCAGAGAGGAAGGCTTGCCTGGTCCAGGCAGTGTTTTGCTCACTCTGCCTTCTCTTCCAGGCCTGGTGAGATCCTCGGGCATGTTTGGGCCAACGCTGGGCTTCCTGCTGGGCTCCTTCTGTGCCAGTCTCTGGGTGGACATTGGCGTCGTGGACATTGGTGAGGGACAGCAGGGTGGCTCATGGAGCCACAAGGTGTCTGCCTGCAAGAACATCCATGCCAAGAAGCAGCTGCCCAGCTCACTGCCCTGAAAATGGGAGCT
This sequence comes from Lichenostomus cassidix, assembly GCF_008360975.1. Lineage (NCBI taxonomy): Eukaryota > Metazoa > Chordata > Aves > Passeriformes > Meliphagidae > Lichenostomus > Lichenostomus cassidix. The sequence goes on from NC_139480.1 coordinate 56,415,818, forward strand.
CTCTAGAGAGCTCTTCCCTCTCAAAAGCTGCTCAAAAATGGACATTTTAAAATCACGTGTTGTAGTGTGGTTGCAATAGCTGTTGGAAAAAACCCTACCCCCACTGCACCTTTTTTAATGCTTGCACACACACATGTGACACTCTTGCTGTGCAGCTGAGAACAAATGATTGAATAAAAAGCTATATCCATGTTGAGGGAACAGTGAAAGGCTCATGGGCGCTTAGCAAAAAGTATGTTCTGTTAAAATGCATGCAGCAAAGATTAATTTCAAAATTCATTTGGTTGTTCAAATCACTTCAAAGTCTCTAATCTCAGGGAAAATTTGAGGAAATCTGGGGGAAAACTGTAGATTTTGGTGATGGAGAAGAAGGGGACTCTGGGAAACTGAGAAAGTGAAGGTTTTTTTGTGTGGTTAAAGGCCCTTTTGCTGTCACTCATTTCCCCAGAGGGTATTGGAAGATTGTGGCAAGGAAATGCCACCATGGGCCTTAATAGACACATCTAGTTTTGACTGAAATGACTGATTCGCTTCAGGGATGGGTCATTCACAACTTGCTCAGAGAAGCTGTGGGTGCTCCATCCATGAAAGTGTTCCAGGCCAGGTTGGATGGCGTTTGGAGCACCCTGGGATAGTGGAAGGTGTCCCTGCCCACGGCAGAGGGTTGGAGCAAGAAGATCTTAAAGGTCCCTTCCAAGCTAAACTATTCTGTGATTCTATGATTTGAAACAAGGTGCTTTTCAATTCTTCCTATGGAACATAAATCACCTCTGTTCTGGTCTTTAAATAATATATATAAGGATATACAGTAATGTATAGTGATCTATAATAATTGCTCTGCATAATATTTAACCTATTTTCCTGTCTCTCTGTATTTTATAGATGCCATCAGCATAAATCCTAAGGATACCCGTTGGGTTGGTGCCTGGTGGCTTGGATTGCTTATCTGTGGAGCAGTCAACTTCATTGCTTCATTGCCTTTCTGGTTTTTGCCCTATTCCTTACCAAAAGAAGGAGAGAATGAAAATCTGAAGATTAGTCACTTGTCTGTTCAAGGAGATCACTGTAAAATAGATGCCCCAGCTCAGCCACAGTTAAAGTTCTCAGAGGCAGTAAAAGGTGAAAGATTATTGCCCAAATGTTTGTGTGTGAATTCTGTGTCATGGGTTCATTCTGAGCTGAGCATGGACTTGCACAACCTTCAGCAAAATGCATGTTTCTGCACTGCAAATGATGGACAAAAATGTCTTTAATTTGTACTATTATAATTACATGCTAAGGGTGAGTTTCAGTCCTCTCCTGATATCAGCCAGCTGGAAAAAACTTGTGCTGTTACTCTGAGCACCAGAGATGCTCACTTCACAGCTGTGAGGTGATGTATTACAGCTCCAATCCTATGATTATGAAGAGAGAGTGGGGAAAACATCCCATCCCTCATGGCTGACCAATCCACAGCTGGCACTGCTTTACTGGGGCAAATGTTTGGGAAGGAAATGTGGAGCTCAGTACCGTGTTAAATGCTGGAAGGACTTCACTGGATTTGTAGCTCCTGTGTATGAGCTTGGGGATGCTGAATTAATCTCATATAGACAATACCAGATCCAGCCAGCCATTGCTTTTATTTTTATATTTTTATTATTAGACCCAAGGTTTTGTTTGTATGTATGTGCACCCCTACAGCAGAGGTGTTTTGAGCCCCCATCCTTTAGGCAGCTGTGCCAAGAGCCAGGCTACATCAAAATGCTGGTTTTAAAGTTCACTTTATTTTAATGGACTTCAATATTCTAATCAGGGTTCGCAGGAATGATTCCAGCCTTTCTCTGGGCCAGATGTGTCCATTTGCTAAATATCACCCTCATGTGGGTCTCTTGTGTGGTTGGTGAAGGCTCCTGCTTTAGGAACCAAATTTTACACTTGGTAGAGTATCTTAATGCTCTGTACAGGCATTGAGAAGGTGTGTTGCCAGCCTGAGCACCTCTGGAGAGGAGTCCTGGGCCAGACACAGGATAATTTAGGAGCCCTGAGCCCCAGCTCAGCATCCCCTGTGCCATTCAGCCTCCCTGCTCCCGTGAGACAATGTTGGCAAGGAGGAAAACTCTCACTTGAGCAAGCATTTGTTTTGATAGGCACAGAATTATAACCTGCAAGGCAGCCGCTAATTAAATCAACGTTAATTGTACTATCTAAAGGATGCCAAACAACTCTTCTCTGTGTTTAGCAGGGTGTACAGCATATACCTCTCCATTGCAGATTTCTTGCCAGCACTCAGGAAGCTGTTTGGAAATCCAATTTTCGTGGTGTTCATCTTCCTCACTATTCTGCAGTACAATTCCCTTGTTGGGATGATAACCTATGAGACAAAGTTTATGGAACAGCAATTTAATGTATCAGTGGCAAAAGCCATTTTTCTAATTGGTAGGTACCTGAATTTTTTTCAAATTCCAGCATTAAAAAGGAAGCTTTCCTTTGTTATTTTACCTTCCTTTTCAGAAGGAGATTATGTGAACTTTTTTTGGTTAAAAAGAAAGCATGTAGTGATTTATTAATTTTCTTACTGTATTTTGAAAATAGATGTTAATTTTAGTGTTAATTTTCCTAGTGTTCCTAATTCAGTGAGATAGAGGATTATTAAAACTCAATGGAAATCTTTTTCATAGTGAGAGTTGGGTTATGTGTCTGTTTTCATGAGCAAAAACCACACATCAGCTGCAACTAAGTAAAAGCTAATTGGAAAAAAAATTAAAAATGTTTAATGAAGTGTGTGATTTTTTTGTTTTCAGAATAACATGTTGGTATAAATGTTCTTTCATTTTGATTACAAATGCAAATTTTATAAGCAAAAAGAAACCAAAGAATAAAACAATTATATTAATCTTACAGTGATTAATATGGTCTCATAATCTGACAGGAAAACAAGGCTATTTAAGGTCACTGTAGAACTGATATTGCATTACTTTAATCAGAAGACACAATGCTTGGCCAGGTACAAATATGGGAAGAACTTTCTTTATCCTATCTTTTTTTTTTTTTCTGAATGCAGAGAAAATTTTACAAAATGACCAAGAAAACCAACCAACTGAAAAACCAGAGAAAGGCAAACCCCTCCCAATAACACCTTGTAAAACCTCTCTGTTCAGCATGTAAATGTAAAAAGTTGTGAAACACTGAACAAATTAAATCTAAATGCCAATCATCTCATTATTTACTCTTGGTTCAAACTGGAATCCAGTGCACAACTAGATTCAGCTTCCTTTTATGTTCCGTTCTGGAGACTTTTTTTGTAGCTTTCATAAAGTTTTATGTTTTATTTTATGTGAACTGCCTGTGAGCTAAGACATTATTATTTAATCCAGTTTCTAACAGGCACCTGCATAGGTTTTTCCCCATACAAACAGCCATATAGTAAGAAGGTAGGGAATATTGAGGAACTGAGCTTTTTAATGTCAAAATGTGATTTGAAAAAGAAGATGGGGAAGCGAAATTACTAGAAGGTAATAAAAATCTTAGAACCTCAAAGAATGAGCCCAAAAAGAGGTATCTGGTATTTTGAAAATACTAGAACCAGATATTTCTTCTAAAAGGGTTAATGCAAGTCATGGCAGTTAATATTTTCCTTACCTTCTATTTGCAGGTGTGATACTCTTACCCATCACAATCCTGGGAATGTTTCTGGGAGGCTTCCTGATCAAGAAATTCAAGCTTCACATAACTGAAATGGCCAAGTTTGCATGCATCACGTTTATAGTGGCATATTTGCTGAACCTCTTGTACTTCACATGCAGCTGTGAGGTGCTGCAGGTGGCTGGTCTGACAGCACCCTACTCTGGGTTTGTATGCCCTTGTCTTTGGGGTGGTTGTGGCTTTTGCCACAGTTGCTTCTTTGGGAGTGATGAACACAAGAAAATCCTAGGTTTTGAGACAGACCTGTCAGTCTGAAAGGATACCTAGTGTTGGGGTGGTAAAAATACACCAATTTTGTTTAAACTGGACATTTCTTTTTTCTAAATTCCATATCTCTTTCCCCTGAGTTCTCTGTTTCTGGATCCTGACAATATACCTATATATTCTGGCAAGTTGCTAAAAAAGGATGACGTTTATTCCAGGCAAATTAAATTTCTATATTCTATTTCAAAGCCTTAATTTAAAGCCAGCCTTCTCCTGTCATGCTGGGAGTGGGATGTAAATGAAGTGTTGAAAGTGGCATCCCCACAGGCACTGCCTACAGAAAAAAACACCACTAGATCAATAGTTATGAACCTACTTGGGGGATCCCTGTGGTACCTGGAGTTGCCTCAGACCCATTTCTCATCTGAGAGGTGAAGAGTGGTCAAACTGAGGTTTGACCATGTGCTGCACACTGAGGTTCCCCTCCCTCACCAGGACAATGGCTCATGCTTCCTTGAGAACATTTTCCAGGCTCCAGCAGCCAGCCACAATTGCCTACTGTTTAAATTTAGCTCAGTCTGGTCCAAATTTCAAGGGATTTTAAGAGATTAAAGGGAATCCATCAAGGCTTGCTGCATTTTCAGTTCAGACAGAAGCTCAGCCTGTGTCTCAGCTCAGAAGCCTGTGTCTTTTGAAACCAAGCCTATGGTCGGGAAAATATCTAAGTTGGTGAGCCTTGGTGAGCCTGATGCCCAGTTACACTTTGAGCTGAGTTTTTGACATAAAAGATCTCAGATATTTGTGCAGTGGAGATAACTCTGATTGAGTGCAACATCTGATACTGCAGAGTGACTTAAAAATAAGCATAAACAATAAGAGAGCACATACTCAAAGAGCAGTCACAGTTTCTGCAGGAGAACTGAGACTGGAGAATTTAGCACATGCTGGGGTTGTTCTGGTTATGTGACTTATTTAGTGTTTTACTATTTAACAATTCATATTTTGAAGACAAGCGCCAGCCTAATGAGGGCTAAATCCCTCAGTTATCTTCCCTTCTAATAGATGTAGGGGCAATGAAGCCCACTTAATGCATGCTTTTGGTTGAAGGAAGGAAGAAGGAGGAAGAAAAGGCAAATTTTGAACATTTTTGCCTTACATTGTGATTGACTTCACAACCAGGATGATTTCTAGATGGGGGGCTCCTAACACTTTCTGGAAACTGAGCACTGCTAACATGTGCTCAGAGTGCCCTGATCCAGTGAAAAAAATGAATGCCAAGCATATCTTGCTGTTTTGGTTTTATGTGGTTTTGTATCCTTACCTCTATCACCTGGATATGGTCTGACATCCTATTGCTAAAGAAAAGTGTGGTCTTTTCTTAGGCCATATCTCTGTGATAAGAGATTCTAGGTATGATTTTCTTGGGGTGAGTTTTCAAATGAAGAAGTAATACCAGATATTCCCTCCCAGCCTTTTCAGTTCCATTCCTTTTCAGCAACAATCCATGTAAGTGTTAATGCTTGAGGAAAAATCCCAAGAGAACTTTGTTTTAGCTGAAATCACCTCAGTCTCCATATGACAACTTCACAGTGCATTGAGTAGTCACAGATATCTGTCCATTTTGATTGCTTCATTTTCTCCATGTTTTTCCTGCCTATTCCCTGTTATTATTATTTTTTTTTGGACTATATAATTCCACTAAATAGATCCTTAATTTCTCTCTGTTGCCTTTCAGGATGCAGCAGCTTTCCTCCACCAAGCACACCTACACGGCCAGCTGCAATGCTGAGTGCAGCTGCAAGGTGGATCAGTGGGACCCTGTGTGTGGGGAGGATGGCATCACATACATGACAGCCTGCTTTGCGGGGTGTAAATCATCCTCTGGGACAGGAAGGAATATGGTAAATATCCTGGGGAGTACATGGCTGTGCAACAGGACAAGGGGCAATGGTTTTCAGTCAAAAGAGGGTGGCTTTAGTCTAGATATAGGGAAAACATTTTTATCAGCAGCATTTCCAGGACTTCAAATAATCCTACCTCAGCCAGACCATTAAAAACAGTAGGTTTGCAGAAGAATGTGCAAATGGTTATATCTGCTGGCAGAAACAGAGTTGGCTTCATGTAACAATACTGAAAAAGACAAGCAGGCTTCTATTTATATACCCCATCAATATTCTTTGGCTTCCCTTCAGGAAAATTGACCTTCAAACCCATATCTCCTGCTGACTTCAAAGCCCACTCTCAATCCAGCACCAAATGCTGTTATATACTTATACAGTGATAGACATGCATAATTACATATTTGGGCCCACACCTCTATTTTTCTTGTTGTTACTCATCTTCTTCATGGGATACCTGAGCAGGATGGCTGGATAGCAGTTCACATCTGATTTTATTAGCTCTGACCTATTTTAAACACACACAGAGCGCCTTCTGTTCTAGCAATGGCATGGCTGAAACTAGAATTCCAGTTGCTTTTTGTCTCTGGAGCAGCTCAGAGAGGCTGGAGCATATCAATGAACCTGGCCATCACTCTGCAGAGATGATTACAGGAGCTCTTTCAGCATCAGCAGCCTGGCTGATATGGGGAGTGAAAAATCTAGCTACTGAAATGGTTGTTCAGTGCCACTGAATTCTGAATAAATAAATTCTTCTCATCTTCTCCTTTCAGGTGTTTCACAATTGCAGCTGTGTGGAAGGACAAGGGCTCGGGCTTGGCAATTCCTCTGCAGTTTTGGGACAATGCCAAAGAGAAAGCTGTACCAAAGCCTTTCCCTATTTTTTAGCATTACAGACTGCATGTGCATTTATTTTAGCCTTAGGAGGCACTCCTACATACATGATTATGTTTAGGTGAAATACTTTACCTTACCTTGACCATAAAGCTTGGGGAAAGAGAAACAGAAAATGGTATCTACTGTTTCATTCCTCCTGTGAGGAATGGCATGTGGATCAAATTGTGCCCCTGAGGATTTGCCTTTACACTGAAATCCAGTTCTGTTCAGAGGCAGAGCAAAATATCTGCCCAGAAACTTAATTCTAATTTGCTGCTGAGTAGATACTTTGGTGATGAAAGGGGTGGACATTATGCTATGCTGAATGTTGGGTTTAATTTCCAGTGATAGGGACATTTTTACCAGAGCATTGAACTTGAAATAAGAGGTGGTGTTAAGCCATAGCCAATTCTGCTCACATTACTCAGAGAAAAACAGGTACCTTTGTTAAGCCTTGTGGCCTCACAATGTCTTCTGTGTTGGGAGAAGTCCGATGCTCCCATTTTTTTGGTAAGCTGATAGAAACAGAATTATAGCAGGAATATTTTTTAAAATTTTCATTCCTTCGGTTGGAAAGCAGCACTGTTATTTTATGCTCAAAGGAAAAGACAGTGTTCTGTGCCTGTCACATCAAAGTGTCTTTCCCCTCCTGCTCGTGTGTGAATCACACTCACAGTGGTCAGTGCACATGACTGGAAAACTTGGCTAAGCTGCTGATTTCCTGCAGTATTTCTAAGTGCAGTGCATGCCTGGGTTATGGACAAGGCTCACTTTTCTGGCCAGTTTTCAGAACCCTGGTATGTATACGGAGAAGCTTTTGATGTTGATGCTGAAGAGACAACATACTAGTGTATAACTCCAGTCCAGGGAGCAGGCTGGGCACAGCAAGGCTCCCTCCTGCCCCTGTGGCAGCTCAGCACTCCTCTCTGCTTTTTGTCAATTCTTCCAGCTCACCTGATGGACACAGGCTGCTTTGCACTGGCAGGAATGAGGTGCTTTTATAGCCAGGGAACTCCCATTTGCTGTCTCTCTGTAATATGGTAGAGGCAGAGGTGGGTTTAATCTAATGAGGACTACACCCCCTTGTTCCCTCTGGCCATCACTGCCAAATGCAGCCACTTCTCAGCCAAGGCAGCTGCTTGGATCTTTACTTGTGGACATGAGCTGTCTTGTTTTTGCTGGTTCACTTCAATGTTCCTGTTCATCATCTCCCAAAAGTATTTGAACCCTGTTTTCCCTTGGTTCAAGATGAATTTCTGTAGATTGTCCCATTTATTTCAGTGAGTGTTCTTCTGCTGAAGGAGGCTTTACATCTGAGCTTTAGCTTTGTTGGATGGTTTCCATCAGGGTTTGAGTGGGCTGTGCTGGGTAAGCCTCACTGCTCTTGCAATGGAGCATCTGCAGATGTTCACAGCTGGGCTGTAGCTGCATTGCTCTGTTCCTCAAATCACTGTTTTTCGCTCCTTTCCAGATCTGTTTCGCCAGACCTGAAATCCTTTGCTGTTGGGATAGAAACGTTGGGTGGTAGAGTATTAGGTAAGTCATGATTTCTTTGTGGTTTTCAAGTGGGTAGTCAAAAAGGCTAAAGAGGTAGACAAAACTTAGCCAGTGCAATGTCCTTGCTCCAGAGAAGAACGAAAGAAATTTTCCAAAATTTTTCTTTGTAAGGAGTCTATACACTTCAAATTGTTTGGACAAGCTTGCTACATATTTCCTGGTATATATTTACATATTATGATTATCTCTTCAGATTTTTTTTCTACACAGAAAATGAATTAGGCAAAGGAAAGAAATTTCATTTTACTTTTGAATGTCTTTTTTTTTTTAAATTACTTTTTTCTTGGGGACGCAACTACCTGAGCTTGATCAGTCTGCATATCCCTAACACCTATGCTCCCTTTTGCTGACCATTATTCACCCAAAGCACCTATGTACTTAGCCTATTATTTTGTGTCTTGAGTTTATCTGCAATAAATAATCATTTAAGTATTCAGACACATAATCTGCCCTGCCTCAAGCAAGCCTTGCCTCATCTTCCCTTGTTTGCTGTTTGTGAAATATCTGTCTTGCAGACAAGCCCAAGTGGTCATTTGGATCTCTTTTCCAATCTCCATATTTTAGCTGAACACTGAAGAGAATCAATCTTCTGCTTTTATGAGACAGTTTACTTCACAAAATTGCACACTCTCCCTCAAACAGCTCCCTAAATTAAATTATTATATTAAAGCAGTAGTGTCTGTCTAAAGGAAATTCTTTCAGCGCTACATAAATAATACACTTATTACCCAGTTTCTTTGGAGAAAGTGCTTAATTTCAGCCCTTTACACTCCTCTAATCACCTTTTTAATGGCAAACTGTTGTGTAATATCTGAATGGATACATCAGTATACATAAATATTGATATGTCATAGCTTGTAAGTCCACACTAGGGACGGCACAAGAAATGTTGGTTATATGATTTCTTTAAACAACGGAAGTTATACTTCTAGTAAAAATTACATTTAAGGGAATTGCTAACATTTTCTTTGCTGGATATTATTAAGCTATAATTGTCCATCACTTCAACTCCCTTTAAGTACTTGTTTAAATATTTTCACAAATGTTGGAATCTCAAAGCTGAAACTGGATGTTTAGTCCCCTTCTATGCAGGCGTAATTCAGACACCTGGAGATTCACTTCCTCATTTCTTTACATGACATTAAATGATGAGCTCTCCATGCCTGAGATCATTTAATGAGAATTTTCTTTGCAGGAGGACTCCCAGCCCCTATTTATTTTGGTGCCTTGATAGATGAGACCTGCTTGAAATGGGGGACAAAAAGCTGTGGGGGATCTGGATCTTGCCGGGTGTATGACACAAAAGAATTCAGGTAAGCTGAATCCTCTTGAGGGTTTGGGAATTAGCAAGGAGCAAGGTGGACTTTCCTCATGTCAACTGTCTATAGACTGATCAGGGTGCTAACAGCACCACAGCTCCTCACTTTGACTAGCCCTTACTAGGTAAAAAAGCCAAATAATTGTTATTCAGCCTGACATGTAAAGTTGCAGGACATTGCCTTAAGTCACTAGAATTAGTTATTTTGTTGTAGCCTGCAGAGAATAATAAAACAAATGCACTGAGTAACTCTGTGACACTTTGGCTTTGTGGGATGGTGAAAAATGCAGATTCTCTCCCTCATCCCTCGTTATGCTTCCTGTGGTATAAGACACCTGACAAAATCCACTTGGAGGGAGGATCTTGCAAGTGCTTGGAGAGATGTGGCCAGGAGCACTGAGCGTGCCAGGGGGGAGCTGGGGAAGGACTGGGGCAATGGGCAAAAAGCCCCAGCTGGTGCAGCTCCTCTTTTGTCAGCCCTAAAACAGAGTCTGCTGAATGGCAACGCAGCCCAGACATTTCTGCTGTAAGTCCAGGAGCCTGGGGCTAAATATCATGAGGTCATTTGCTTCCTGCCTGTTGCTTCTTATTTTAAAATGTAAAGCAATACCTGGCTGAGAATAGATGGTTTTGTCAAACTGCTTTTTATATCTTACTTGGTTCCATACAGAACTGGAACACTTCATTGATGTAAATGTATTTTGTCCCTTTTTTCCCCCCAGGAATGTCTATCTTGGCCTCATTGCAGGACTACGGGCAGGATGCTGCCTCTTGTACATAGTGCTCTCTGTTTTAATTATGAAACGCTTCAAACCAGATGGCAAAGAGGTGACAGATACTAAAAATGCAGAAAGACCAACCAGCAAAGAACAGGATGCTGGCAACAAAAGAGAAATTCTTCCTGGTTCAAGAACCTCAGAGGAGAGTGAAGAAACTTACATGTAAAAAAGAAACAAGGTCTTTTTGCAACTTGGCCTATGCTTCAGTTTTTCTGAGCACAAAAGGAGTCTAATTACTGACTTCAACAACTAGTTTACATTTTGGGAGTTCAAAAAATGTATTTGAAACCTTGACTTTTTATTTACTTTACCCTATCCTCTTCCTTTTCTCATCTGAAACAACAATAAGGGGAAAAGGTGTTCAAAATTTTGGGGAACTCTCCCATGCTCTTGCTCTCAGTCCCTTTCTAGACCAACAGTAGGACAAGCGAAAATTTTGCAAGTGTCATAAATTTGACTATGATTGAAAAATTAAAAGGAAGAAATCCACTGTAAGCTGCTTTGACATTTTCCACCAAATTTATTTCATGTCCTCTTGCTCTGTATTTAATCTACAGCTCTAAATGGCCAGTGAAGTTCCACTTGGGCTTCTCTGATGGCCTTTGCTGTAGGATTCATGACCAGTGCTCGATGTTCCAGACTTGGTGCCATGTGCCACTGCCAGGTGAGACCCTTGGGGCTGTCAGTGACCACCCTCTGCACTCAACCTGCACTACAGCTCTGGGCTTTGGCTGGAAAGTGTTTAACAGTCCAAGTGGAAAGCAAATGATGAATGTGTTGTATTCATTCTGCAGCACATCTCAGTAATGGGTTTGAGAAGGATTACTATGAATGGATGCAATAAAGTGATAGGTATTTAAATTTCTTTGATTTTTTTGGTGTGTTTCTGTGGAAGGAAGTGAGGGCATTTTTATCCTTAGGACCACTGTATTTGTACTACATATATATGAATTTCCTTCCTCGTTTAACGAGCCCTCAGTAAACCTTGGAATACAGTACTGAAAACTTGCAGATTCACAGCTTTCCACAGGTAGCCTTGTCCAGAGAGAAGCTTTATAAAAGGAAGCTCCCAATAGTTATTAAAAGGGGGAAAAAAGTCTCTAAAAATATTATCAGTGTGATATTTTGTTGACAGCCCTCAGGATGTACCTTTGCAATAGGACCAAACCTACTCAGTAAGATCACTGTAGATTTTGTCTCCATCACCACAGGCATTTTGGTTTATTTTCAGGAGGGTATCTCTTCTCCCTGCACTGCTGCACAAAAAACTGAAACTAGGAAACAAAATTTCTTTTCTAATTTTAAACTTCCTTAGGATATGGAATTGAGCACTATAGTAACATAAAGATCTACCACACTTCATCTGAGAAAGTTGCAGATGAGAGAGCTAAAGAGAGGGATTTGCTGTATTAAATGATTTTCAGACCTTTCTTCTACCATGTGCCCCATGTAAGTGCAGGAACAGGGATGGGAAAAGGGTTGGTGTGATACTCACAGGAAGGAAGTTCCTCATATCCAGGCCCTTGGGGATGGAGTTGTTTGCATTTTATTGCTTAAAGACAATTTAAGCCCATTTAGGTGTTGTTTTTTACATTCACAGCTCTGATTAAAAACTGCCAGCAGATATGGGCAAGATGAGTCTATTATAAGAGATGAAATGAAAGGCACTCTAGAACAGAAGATACCAATATTGCATCTAGGTCCAGAAATTATTAAAGGAAAATCCAAGTTCCAGAAACCCCAGGAGCTGTACACAGAGAAAATCGTGGTGTGTCGTTCTCCTTCTGTGAACAGCATTTTAACCTTGAAGAAATACCTTGGCAGTTCTAGAAATACTCCTGAGCTGCGCCAGACATAGACTCAGTCAGGTGACTCATGCTAACATCATTCCCCTTTTAATGCTGTTGTTTGGGTGTTTATTTCTGTACACTGTTTTTTTATATTACAGGGTTTTTTTGATGGGAGCATCTTGATTTTCCCAGGAGGTAATGTTTTATCAAAGGTGTGTTGATAATTGATGTCAGACTGGAAATGAGATTCAGGTCAGATCTGATGATTCATGTCCAGATATTTACCCCGGATGCAGCTTAGTAAAGCAAGGTTTTTCAAACAAACAAGAATTAACATCATTCCTCATACGAGTCCCAAATCAATAACAGCACATGACCTGCCACAGGTAGTATTAATGCCTCTGGCTCAGTAACCTGACAACTCCAAGGCTGTCTCATTTTCCTGCGTTTCCAACATTTACTGTTTTGTGAGTGCAAATCCAAGCACTCTCCTGTGAACAGCAAGTAAAAGTTTCTTCAAGGGAATAACTTGCTCCTCAGCAAGCAGCTAGCACAGAGTATGCAAAAAATCAAATAGGTGGCCAACCAAATGGCATTTTCTAAAAGCTTTTTATCCTCTCGCTTCTCACAACAGAGAAGAAGTAAAGACATTCTCCCTTCTAATTCCTCCTGCTCCAAAGGCAAGGCTTCACCAGACTGAGAGGCAGAGGGGCTGCTGGGACTCTGGTTTGATTGCCAAGCCACATTACTGACTCTAGGATCAAAACTGGTGACACACTGTCCTGTGTGAGAACTGTGGCACCTCTGAGCTCCATCACTGGCAATATCCTCCAGGAAGGAAGAAAAACCTGCTGTCTTCCAAGTTCCTAAGAGAAATTGTTAACCAGAAGAGCCATTTTGGAGGCAAATTTGCAACTCTACCAAGTCAGGCATCTTTGGAATGCAGATGACAAACCATGTGGTTTAGGGATCATTATAGGGAGCTTGATGGGCCATAAATCATGGTAACTCCACAGAAATCAATGGATAAATAGGAAAACCAGAGAGTTTCCATCAGACTGGGAGAGGTTTAAAGGTATGAGCCTTGTGTTTACCCAACTCTTCTTTGAGGATATCAAAAAGCTCCACAATGGCATTTTCAGTCTTTCTGTCAGAATAACTACAGAAGACAGAAGACAGCTCAGTTATTTGGCATTTCTTTGCTTTTAGATATACAATCAAGCAGACATAATGACCTATGACTACCTGTTTTTATGATGTTTTCTAGTTGTTTATCAAAGAAATAGAAAAAACCCCAGCAGCCCTAAACCCACAGTTTTCTGTATGCATTAGGATCATGTACCTTACAAAGATCATGCCCTCCTATGGCTTTTGTGTCCCCATTATCAACAAATCTTGTCTATTCTGGCACAAAAATAAGTTTGGAATAGATTACTAGCTGTTGCAGAATAAACAGAAAATACTTCAGGCTGCCAACTTAAATTTAAAGCATTCCAAAAGTTTTTATATTGTAGGAGAAAGGTAACATTAGATTTAGTCTACCAGTTTTCACTGTGGAGTATATTGTCATTTTTCTTTCCTCCAGTTTGAAATATGGTCAAAGTTTTTTCTAGCTGAAACTAGAATTTTGAATCACTAGAAATCTGAAAAATAGGGGTTTTTTTGCCCCTCCAGTGTTATTTATATATCTTAATTTCAAATTAATTCATGAATTTATTCTGAGCTACATAAACGTAACCAAATCACAGTTCAAGTAGGGGATTGTTTTCCAGTGGGACTGAAGTGCTGTTTTTTTCGTTAAGTGCTCTAAATATGCTGTAGTGTAATTACCACCTTTAGTGAAAAACTAAATAATAAGTCTTGAGTGATTAAGAATATCAGGATTCAACAGGTCGTCAGATTTCTGTAGATGAGTAAAATGAACTTAAATGAGGGGCAATACAGCAATTGTTACGAGAGAAATATAAGTAGAGACAAAGTGTTCTCATGGAATCCCTGAGGTCAGAAAAAGGATTACATGTTGCAGGAAAACACCTGGGAAGTATTGCCAAAATCATTATAACAGATCTGCATCTTAAGCCAGAGACATTCTGAGCCAGTGACTGTCAGACCTAAATAATTCATCTCCTCAGCTGCATTGCACTATAAGGCATTTATATAAAATGCATGATTTTCTTCTCTAAAATCATAAGAGTTTCAAGTTTCTCGGTAGGAAATACTGCTGCAAAAATGAATGAGTGCTCTTGTTATCTGCAAAAACCATAAATGACTTAAGCCCATTTCAATGAGTATTTATTTTAATATCTTCTTATCAATGGAACAGTGATGTTACATATAATTACCTCTAAAATTAGTATTACACTAGGTCATAATCACATAATCACAGCCTCTGTGCTGAGTCCTGACAAGACCAATGAAACCGGAAATATTACTCCAGTGCTAATAGCAGGTGATAGTAGTAATAAACATAATAATAATAATATGATCTGAAATATCTCAGAGGTCCTGACAGGTTTTCTGTATTGATTGCTTCAACATTTTTTTTAAAGCTGCAGGTGCATGGGTGAGAAAACCATCTCCTAAACATAACAGATAGATAGATTTCTATATAGAATTTTATTCTTCATAGCTGGCAGAAGGTATGAATCACACAAGATTATAATGGCCAAATGTAATATTATATCAGTTGGAGAATGGCTCATCAGGACACCTGGTTTGCAGAGTGGAACATGTCAGCCCATGAATAAAATTGCAAATGAAGTGCAGAATTTGCTTTAGGAAACTGTGAAAAAGTTTCCCATAAGTATGGATCTTATAATTATGGCTCTGCATATTAAAAAGATGATGATGAGTTTAGAGGAAGAATTTCATTTTTGCATGTCCTATTATAGGTAATTTGGGTAACAATTTTGAGTTTAAAAGCATTGGTACTCAGCAGTCTGAAAAAATCTAGTACCAGGCTCACTGAATAATGCATTTCTTTTAGAAAAAAAATCAGGACACCTCAAAAACATTTTAACTTTTAATTTTCAGGGGGTTTTTAAGTGTCTTTTCTGAGCAAGCACACAAACGGGTTCAACCCCTCTGAAGATAATGAATGTTTGCCAATCCCTGACCATTGCAATCTCCTATTTGCTTTAGCCTGCAAATAAATACCTGACCTTATTTTGATTGGAAAAATGGCTAGATCATGAAGTTATAAAGCAATATACAAAACAAGAGGATATTTACATTGCAGTCAAAGGTATGATCACAGCTGAGTGAGCTTAAACTACTGAATCCAGCTGCCACCTGCACACTTCAGTGCTGAAAAAGACATCTGCTGCAGATTTGGGGAGAGTGCTTGGACTGAAAGCCAAAACCCTGTGCTGAAAACTGGAAGGCAAGGATATGTTCATAACTCCTGTGATTTGAAGCTAAATGGATTAAAGCTAAACTTCCAGTGGCAGAACTGCTGTCTCCAGAAAAATATTACCCTATAGATAAAATAATGTTTCCAAAATACTTGTAAGCTATAATATCATTTTCCAGACATGCAAAGGTCGTGCAGAATGAGGGGACAACTCAGTAACAGTTAATAAATAATATGACCTCTTGATTTTTGAAGCTGTGTCTCTTTGGAGTAGGAAATACCTGAAGCACTTCCTTTCTTGTATGTTTACTATCATGTAAGTCATATAAATGGAAGTTTTCAAAGCACTTACAGAGCCCTGTTAAATCACTGATTGTGAGGTAAGCTTTTTGGAGCCAATGGATCCTTTGGGATGTTATTATAAAGTAACCTAAAAGACAAAATTTGACTTGGGAGTTTGAGTCATAAAGCTGGTTTATGGGTGCTTTGGAAAATGTTATTTTACCTAGATTGCATTTCTTGACCAAAGAAATAAGACTGCAACAGAGTAAGGAAGTGAATGCAGATATCCCAAATGCCAAGGTAGCTTGTTCAGCTTCAGTGTTTCAAAAAAGTCTACCTCGAGGGTAACAGATCATCTAAGCAAAGTTTTGAAAGATAAAGAACACTCTCTCCTGCCAGATTGTTCTAATGTTTATGTGTAATATATAATAGTCATTTCCAGCTCAGTTTTTCTCTGTTCTCTGACTCCAGGGTGTTGATGGAGACTGACCTAACACCAGAAGATATGAATGGAAAGTTTGGTGGAAATACCACAAATTCCATCTCTTTCTGTAGATCCCAGAAGACATCCTCTGAGAGAAAAACTGAGGAGCAGAAAGCAACAAAAATAGTTAATGCTGATCATTGAGCTCTCACTGTAGAGGGTAAGTTGCAGCAACTTAGAAAGCAGTGATTATGCACAGGGGAGTAATTCCTTAACAGGATTTTCTCCTTCAAGCTGCGCAGTGCAGGGTCTCAGTCCAGCATCAGCACAAACAATCCTAGCCCTGAGTGCATTCCCTACCTAGAGATCCCCTTTTTTTTTGGATCAACTGGCCTGGATTATTTACAGATTTTCACTCTTAATACCAAATGTTGGGCCAATTTAGTCTTTTGACTGTGATCAATTCTGTTCCTAGTATTTCCAAGTCCTTTTTCTCTATTCTCCCAATTCAGCTGTCAAAATTAACACCTAAGGGCTGATGTTTTCTGCAAAGACTGCCCATGTTTGCTCCCTGCACAGTGTTCTGATAACTGTTTTAACCAATTCATCTATTTTAGGAGATAAAATAATTTAGGTAATACATCGAATTGACACATTTTTATTCCGATTTTGGCCCATCCATCCTTCCTTAAGTACCTGCTGCTACATCACTTTTGTTCTGCAGTCTTACATTTGTCGAAATGTTCACTCCTCTCAAACCTTTTAAGGATCAACCAGAGCACAATCGTTTGATACAGTGTCTGCTTTTTCTTTCCATGCCAATATTGACATTTTTTGCAAGTTCAAATAGACTGCAAAGTGCATCACTTCCCCAGTAATGTTGTCATGTAGAGATAATGACTACTGACCCAATGACAGGACTTCCAGACCTACTAATGCTTGCATGACCTTAAGAACTAGCTGTTGAATTTCATAATTCCCTGGAGGATTTGTCAAATAGGGCTGGAATAAGGGCATTTGTGAGACCTGGAGGGCAAAAGCATTTCTTACCCTCCATAATGCTTCTTTTTAACCAACTCAATGCATTCCTGAAGTCAAGGAAAACAACAAACAACTTTAAATCCCGTGTATTAAAATGAGGATTAAAAAAAGACTAGTGGGCTGAAATTAATGATGATTCAGAAATGAGTCAGCTATTGAATTCTCCTTCAAAATCTGTTTTCAAGAAGGGAAAAAAAAAAGAATAGTATGAATAACTGGAAACTAAGGAGCTTTTGCAAGTAAATACTTGCAGCTACTTAGTGTAAGTAAGGAATTCCAGAAAACATGCATGAGAAGGAACACTACGAAAACTAATTAGTGCTATTACTGCAGGTATCTTTTAAAAATAATTGATAACTGCTAGGATTACAGGTGAATGCAGCAAACAATTTTACATTTTGAAAGACCTGACAGATCTGACTGCATATGAGACACTTATCCTTGAAGTGAGTTGAACATGACATCCATCCCTGGTCAGCTGTGACCCTAATCCAACAGGGCACTCAGAGTGGCCTTCCACAGAACTTTGGGGTGTCCCTTATATTTTCATATTTCACACTGATGCATTAAATTTATCGTATTTCTTTTTGAATTCCAAGAGATTTATTAGAAAGGAAAACACACATTTGTTTGAAACTAAAGGCAGTTCTATTGTTCTGCTGCACTGGATATAATGCCTGGCAGATGAGCATTTTGCCCCAGAATCCATTTGGTAAATTATACAATTGAAAAAAAGAATGGTGATAATATTTAACACTGCTTTAGATGACAGCTACTGAGTTCACCTCGCAGTTTGGACAAAGCCAAATTATTCACAGCTGGTGGGTTTGCATCAGTAGATGCCTTGTCACCAAAACAAAACTGATATTTTTTTTTTGCCTTTGTGTCATATGTCTGTGATGTATTTTATTGCCTGTAGATTCTACTCCAGAATAAAACCATGACAACATCCATGGGGTGGTTAATACCACATAAAACAAGACTAAGCCTTTCTCAGGTTTTGCCTCAATTCAGACATAAAGCTCACGGCACTGCATACAGACTTGGAAAACCACTTTTACTTTTTTTCCCCCCCTTTTTTCCCCCCATGTGTTCCACCTTTGTCTTGAAGAGGAAATACTCAAAAAAAAAAAAAAAGGAAAAAAGGAAACACCTTAAGCATGTTTAGCTCAAAAAGTATTTGTATATTGATTTTGGACATTCTTAAAAAGTGGGAAAGATTCTACATAGTTATCTTTCCCATGCACTAATAGGAAAGACAAAAAAAATTCCCTCACCTGCTTTACGCACCGAAAGCAGCAAGACAGGAAAATGCTTTTCTTCTTCTTTTTCTGTGTTTTTCCCTCACCCATGGTGCAAGCACTGAGCGATGTAAATTTATTTTGCAGTTTACAGCATGTCACCTTTGGTGTGTTTCTCTTAGGGGAGGTGACTCCACCACCTCTCAGGGGAGCCTGTTCCATTGCTTGACAACCTTTTTGTGAAGAAATTATTCCTGATGTCCAACCTGACCCTCCCCTGGCACAGCTTGAGGTCCTTTCCTCTTGTCCTGTCCCTGTTGCCTGGGAGCAGAGCCTGACCCTCCTGGCTGTCCCCTCCTGTCACGGATTGTGCAGAGCCACAAGGTCCTGCTGAGCATCCTTTGCTCCAGGATAAAGAAAAATTAAGAACTTCTCTACTTTTGATGGATGGAGAATCTGTGCCTTCAGTAGATATCACTTCATTTAAAAAAAAAAGTCCCATTCTTCTCCCTTCAGCTGCTGCAATCACTGCTAAGTGACTGTCATGACAGACAACACTCAGTTCAGAGCAATTCAGCATTTTGCTCAATGTATATTGTTTTTTTTTATCTACCATGTCCCACTGAGCCTTTAACATCGATTTTAAAGGACCAACCTCCCTGCTGTGCAATGGTACTCAAGTGCTCATCTTTTCATTTAAAGTAATAAGTTGTCAAGCTCCAAGCGATGTGAGTACGGGGAAAGCAAACCAGCAAATACACGAAAAACAGCGTTGAGTACACCAGCCAAAGGCTCACGCCGGGGGGATTTTAAGGTGTGTGGAAAAACGGATGGGTGTTTTTCCTGTCTGATGAGGGATTTCTCCCGGAATAACCAAAACTGAGTGTGAAAAACGTATCGATAGTCGCGATAGTCGTTGGGGCTAACGCTGTCTTTTTAGCGCCCTCTGCCGGATACTTCTGGCATTGCAACACTGGGGAGTCCTGTGTTTCAGAATAACTTAACTAAGGGGAAAAAAAAGTACTTTTAAATAAAATTCCACAACTCGAAGACTTAAAAAAGAAAAAATGTTGTCTTCACGACAACATGTTTGTAGTTTTAAGCAGACATAACATTTTCAGCTGAGGTAAGATAAAATGCTTCTTGGAAAAATACTGCTTTTTGCCAATTTTGAGATGAAAAACAGTTGCAATGATGCAATTAGATGAGCTGTTTAGCTTAAATGCTTTGGCTTAGTGTGAATTCTGATTGAATCTGATGGAATCATAAAGCTGCTCTTAGCCTTGAGCTTGTCTCTCCTGTGTCAGTCTAACTGCATGGATCTGCATACAGGATCAGCATCACTTTTTGTGGGCCTTTGGCATGTGGATGTTCTGGCATCACCTTTGACCCCACTGAAAACAGCAGACTGGCTCTGTCAGAACTGCCAAGGGAGGTTTTTCTTTGTTTGTTGGGAATTTAGTTCAGTTTGTGTAACTTGGTCTGTTACTGTTAACCAGGTACACATAAGGCACTTTCGTACTTGTTTGTTAGTGTTTATTGCTGTTGTTTGCAGTTTTGCTATTAGTTATACTTTCTTTACAGTGTTATTATTTATTAATTAGCTGCTCACAGCATTGTAAATTGTAAGAAGCTGACCTGATTCACATGCCACTGGTTTAAATTGCTTTCTAAATAGAGGATTCATTCTCCGCATCAGAAGAACCTGGCAAACGCTCTTTGATCTTGCAATTGTCTTCTTTATTCATAGCAGCATCTTCTTGTCCATTCTCTAGAGGCCTGGAGTTCTTATTTTGAAAGTGTTTCTTTATCAAGATATAAAAAATTATTCCAACCAAGTAGGCAGGACCTCTTAAAATTGCTGCTAAACCAAGGAAGACATACCTGTGGGACAGAGCAGAGGACATTGGGGCAGGCATTGAAGTTTTCAGAGACAATGAAGAAAAACATTTTAATGGCTTTTAAGGTCTCATATATACCAAAAAACATAGGGGAAGACATTAAAACTCATTCTTTGTGAATAATACCACAAACTGGATATTTTTACTTGCAAAAATTTCTGTTAAAGAATTGATAATATTCTTTTTGCTGATGAAGACAATCGCAAAGTGAAACTTCCATCATCTTCCCTTTTTTTTTTTTTTTTTTTTTTTAAACATTTTTGGATCACTTAAGGCTTTAGGCTCTTTAGGGCTAGAGGTATATTGAGGTTACCAGAGTGGTCTATTGTATGTAAAAATAAAAAACACATCAGAAGTAGCCAAGGCTTGAGTGAAACTGGGAAAAATCTATGGAACATTCCTCCAAGAGACTGGTAATGTTTGGGTTCCACCAACACCTACAGCTACTCAGCACATTATTCTTGCCTGGACTTTTGTCTCAAAAGTGGCCAATGCACAAAGTTAACATTCTTGTCAGTGTGAGCCAACTACCTGCAGACAAGGTATATTTGGGTAAACTTCCTCTTTATAGTTAGTCCTAAAGTCCTAAATCTTTTTAATTGGTTCTGATTATATTAAAAATACACAATTCATTCCAGAAGTCTCCATCATGGACATTAAATTTCTTTTGCACAACATGAAAACTGACTAAAAACTGAGAGCTTAACATTTGATCTTGAGATTTTTCAATTTCAGGAATTCTGGACTGACTTAAAGCCCAGAGCTAGTTTCTGACCATGATTTTGGATCACACACTGCAGTGTAAGACAACAGAGCAAGTCTGTCCACAGAGAGGGTTTTTGTGCCCTAATTTGCTTTACCTGTTAGCATTGGAGTCATAGAGGCGGCAGGCTCCTCGTTTCCCACAGCTGGTGCTTCCCCATTTCAAGCACGTCTTGTCGATCACGGCACCAAAATAAACTGGTGCTGGAATCCCAGCTGCAAGGAGAGAGCCAAAAATGACACGAGATTTCACAGAAAAGGACATCCTCTTAGAAATCAGCTTTATGTTTTCTTAGTGGTGATTATATGCTGCAAGAGTGGAACCAGGTGGATTGGACTCTGCAATATTTCTCTTACCCAGCATCCTCATAACGAGTGTGTATAGACCAACCGCGAGAGCCTTGAGCTCTGGCTGAACACATCTGGAAAAAAAGAGGGATAAGTAAGAAGTGCTGGCCTGTCTAGTGCTTAGACATGCCCATTTACATGCTGTTAATTTACCTGAGTTTAATACTCTTGTCGACAGAAAGCCAAAATTTGGAAGAAAAGTGCTTCCTTCATCTGCTGAAGTGTCTTAAGTGGCATGAAAAAGCTGAATTAACCTACTGATTTCCATTAAATAGCTCCTGGCAAGTCCATTCACTAAGTATAAGAGAGGAAGTGAAGTTTTAAAGTCATAACCAGTCTATCCTGAGCTTATTGGAAAGGGCTCTCCAACTGCCTGAACACTTAGGCATACATTTCCCTCACTTGATGGGAAATACCCTATTGCCCTAAGACAAAAGAGTTGCAGGGAGCAGGATTAGTGCAGCATCTTTCTGTGCTTGAATAGAGTTCTGTACAAGGACACAGCTTGGACAGCATTGAGCCTCCTGGCAATAGGTTCATCTGTTTTGTGAGAAACTGCACTCCAGGCATCAGAAAAAGGCACTGATCCTGAATCCATTATGTATCCAGTCTCTGCCATATCCTTACACATCCAGAAATCCTGTCAAATGCATGGCACTTTCAAAATCCAAGCAGAAAAAATGGACATGTTCTGGAAAACCTGATTACAGAACCATAGAATCACAGAATGGTTTGGTTTGGAAGGGACCTTGAAGAAAATCTTGTTCCAAAACCCTGCCACAGTCAGGGACACCTTCCACTATCCCAGCCTGTTTAGAACCACATCCAGCCTGGCCTTGGACACTGCCAGGGATCCAGGGGCAGCCACAGCTTCTCTGGGCACCCTGTGCCAGGGCCTCAGCACCCTCACAGGAGGAATTTCTTCTAACCTAAACTTTCCCCCCTTCAGCTTGAGCCCATTATTCCTTGTCCTACGACTACACTTCCTGATGAGCAAGAAAGTCAATTTTTCCTAAGGGAAAGAAACAAACATGACTTTGAAAGCCTCACTGGAAAGCCTCCACCTTTGGTACACAGCCAGCTGCACTCACCTGTACATGATCATGTATGCAGGAGTGGCTCCCAATGAGTAACAAAAGCCACCTATGACTTGTATTACTGTGTAATAAATGAAGTTCATGGAACAATCTGCACTTTTTGGACATTGCCCCAAGGTGGCAGAGTTGTTTCCTGTCCATGAACTGTTGATTCCAAGACATCTGCAGTTATGAAAGACCTGGAAGACACAAAACAGGGTTGGTTGGACACTGCACATGAAATGGGGATTCTGTTGGAGAAAAAAACGAGTACAAGAGACAGCTCCAGATCATGTCACTTCTAGAATGACCACCTGGAATCAGGAAATATTCAAATGGCACAGCACAATGAAAGTTTTCATCCACAGACTGGAGCTTTGTCTCTGGAACTCTGGGCATTATCCCCAGCACTCTGTGCCAAGCAAAAATCAGTCACCCAGAAAAACAAGCCAGAGTCTCACACTGCCTTTCCTTACCCCATTTTCCTACTTAAACATTAATTGTCAGTATCAGGGAAGATGCTACTCTATCTTAGGGTACTGCAGCTGTTGGGAGAAACATCAGGGCAGCCAAGATGAAGTTTATGAAAGGCAAACCATGGACAACTTTCAGTCAACATGTAACCAATTTTATCTCTGTGTTTCCCCCTCTTGTGCTCAATCTACAGAAGATGAAAGTTAGTATCTACAATAAGGAGCCAGGGATTTTTGTTAATGTGCAATAAATCAGTGAAATCTCTCTTTTCTGTGCTGTTTGTCACCAGAAATCAAAAATACCTCACTGACTGGTCCCCAGTAACTTTGGTTTTCCTGAAATACATTATCCTACTAAATCCCTGATGTTACATGGAAAATAAGCTGGTAGAAAACCTCTGAAACCAAAGCAGGGTCTTACTGTGTTCTTTCCATGTCCCACGGAAGTCTCACACCCAGCTAGACATGCTGAAACATAGGTGATTCCATTGGCTCCACACACAGGATCCCACACGTTGGAGGCACATTTGCAGTGAGAGTTGCACTCAGAAAATAAGGAATTTTCATGGTATGGAATGGGGTTACTTGGAAGTCAAGTTCAGACAAGTGTAAGTAATTTTTAATGCAGTGCTGAAGTCAGTGAAGTCCCTTCTGTGTGATAGTGTTGCTGTCCTGAAACCCACCTCATCTGCCCAGGTCACATTTTCACAGCTGAGTTTCTACATCTCTGTTGGTCTGTTTGAGAGTCCATCCTACTTGCACTGATATTCAAGTGATTACGAGATTATAGAGAATTTTAAAACCAGTGAAAACATTTCTACTGATTTTACTGGGAGGTGTAGACAGAAAAGAGAAAGGAGGGAGAGGTCAGTTAGGCTCCCCCCTAATTGAATTTAGAGCTCTATCAATATCTCTTCAGCTGTTGGTAAAAATGCACCAGTGACAGAAACCAGATCTCCTGGTCTCTGTAGTTCAAAAATACTCCTCTGTTAAAGCTTAGCCTAACTTTTCCTAGAGGATATGAAGAATGCAGTGTTCTCTTTTGCTTTCAGACATCCTTTGAGTATTGGGCAAAAAGGGGTGTCTCTCCTCATCTTCTTCCTTCTGGGTAAATTCAGCTTATGTGCTCATGTAGCTTTTTCATCTCAGTGCTTCTTAAGCATATTCCCTGGTCCACCATGTACATTCTTACTGAACACATTGCACAGTAATACCCCCACCCTCCCCCAGCCAAACAACCTGCATTGCTAATGATGCAATTCCTAATTAATCTTTAACCAGTATTGGGCTTCATCAGGCTGACACTCTGCTGACCAACAAAACCATGACTTGGGGAAGTGTTCACTTTCTCTTAGGCATTACAAAAAGCATATTCCTCTTTTTACTTTGACATCACAGACATTTTTTTGAGAACAATGGAGAAAAACACAATATTTTTTTAAATTTAATACTCACCCTTCATAAGACACTGTAATTCCTGCCACCACATAGTTATCACAGCCAACAAAAAAGTGCAAAAGACTGATGGCATAGGCCAAAAATGACATGGTAAATGAAAACTTTGTTGCTCCAATGATGCCCATTTTGTACTTTTTCATTATAAGCCCCCCTAGGAACATTCCAAGACCTACAGGAGGTAAGGATGTCATTCCTGAAAGAGATTATAGAAGAGCAATATTAAAATTAGAGAATCACAATGGTCTTAAGAGCCAAAGTCTGTCCTTAGGTTGCTGTCCCTGGCAGCTTTACTGTCTGCTATGATGACTTTAGGAAGGTTTCTGTTCAGTCCAACCCTTGGGTTGCATATGCTGTTTTTGAAGTGCCTAACCTTCCAAACCCACTTGCATTGCAAGGAACTTGTCAGATGCTTCAGCAACTAAAAATTCCACACCACACTCATTGCACATTTGGGGTGCCCTTGCTACAAATATAATATAAATGCAATGTAATATAATATAATTTTAAAATTTTTTATGGTTCCATAGGCTCAAACTCTGTATTTTTTATAATTCTGGTTCAGGTGAGACCACCATTTACCTCAACTTGTTCTGTAAGGAATTCAGCCCCAGATAAAGCACACCAGAACTTATCCCTATGCACTGCTTACAGCACAAGCAGCCCTTGCATGGTGTAACTCACCTATTAGAAAGTTGGATTTGGATGTGGATTGTCCATACTGCTGTTCCATGTACTTTGGCTTGTAAGTCAAGAAACCAATAAAACCACTGAACTGTAACAGTGAGCAACACAAAAATGTGAGGTACATTCGATTACCCAATACTTTTTTCAGGGAGGTATAGAAATCTGAAAGAAAGGGACATATGAGTTGGCATTGGAAGATGCATGGCATAACTACTGGTGAGTAACCTGCAAAAGTTAGGGCAAGGTCCTGCTCTCAGCCATCCAAGTGCAACTTGTGCTGATCTTCATTTGCATGAGAGTATCTGAAAGCAAAATCAGGTTCTTGTAAAACACCAGAGGCTGAGATACAGGAAGAGAATCTTAAAAGAAGACACAAGTGTGGATTAAGGCCTGGGTGCTCTATTGAGATAGGCACATGAAGACTAAAGGGCTCCACACAGCACAGACTTCGCTCAGCTGACATGAATATTATCGCAGGCTCAAGGCTAAGTGAGAGCTGCCTTGGTGGAGATGCCCAATGTCTTCCACTGGGATCTGAACAAAAAAATTGACAAATGAAGCAAAGCCACCTCTTTCCATCAGCTTTTCATCACCTTTTTTTTGGCCTAGGGACTGCACAACCAGAGCTATTCAAGCCTGATGTATTTTCATCAGGTACCAATGTGCTTCAGAGTCTCCATGAGCTGTCTCAGATGTATAATTTGTCTTTCCACATTGCAAAAAGGAGTCTTAGAATATTTTGTTTAGGTTCAGGTACAGCAACACTTTTCCACTGTACAAATTTCTTCCAGGACAAAATTTTAGATGTAGGTGCTGTTCAGGTGATGATTTATTGTAGGTGATGCATGCAGAACCTCAGTCCTGAACCAGCTCTTCCACTTCTAATAATTTTTGGTTGACCTTTCCTTTCCTGGGCATAGCTGCCTGGTTTAGATGGAAGTGCAGGGGAAGCAAAATATTTCGCAGAACTGTTACATTCCCTATGCATGTTGTGCCTATTTCTTTTCACATTTATACAATATGGGAAACACTTGCCTTTCAGCATTACTGACCACTTCCTTGGCTTAGTTTTTTCAGGAGAAAGTTTATTCCTCGTGGCACCCACGTTCTCCAAGAGACCACGTGAAGTTTTGTCCTTCTTGGCTTCCCCCGGCTTTTTCAGACTCTTTGGCAGGAAGCAAAATGGAATAGCAGATAGGAAACTGGCTGCTCCACCTATTAAAAAGCCAAGCCACCATGCACCCACCCAGCGGGAATCCTGTGGGGTGATACTGATGCTGCCTAGAAATGAGGGAAACAGGCACAAGTTACCCCAGTGAAGAAGTTGAACCTTCCTAGCCTTTGTCTGCTATGGCAGCAATGTTTTATAATGTCTGACTTCCAACAGTAATCATCTAATGAGGCATCATCCAGGCAGTGAAGGCATCAGGAATCATACCCTGAATGGTGTTCTAGAATCATAGATTGTTTTGGGTTGGAAGGGACCTTTAAGATCATCTTGTTCCAAAACCCTGCTGTGGGCAGGGACACTTTCCACCATGCCAAGCTGGTCTGAGACCCATACAACCTGGCCTTGAAGACTTCCAGGAATGGGGTATTTATAGCTTCTCTGGATAACTTGTTCCAGTGCCTCACCATCCTCACCGGGAAGAATTTCTTCCTAACATCTAATCTAAACTTACTCTCTTTTGTTTTGGCACCATTCCTGTTTGTGTGGTGCTCTTTCATCTGCCATTCTACCCCTTTCACTGCCTGATGTTTTGTGGCAGACATGGCAACACCAAGGTCTTACCCAACACATGGGAAACCAAAAGGGGTGACAGACAGGCTTCAAGCAGGGGTGCTTTTAGGGCTGATTCCTTTCTCCTGAGACCATCCTCTGCTCTCCTGAACTGCATAGGTTGCTATTAAGCTATTAAATATTCCCTGTGATGCCAGTGAAATTAGCCATGGCTTTAAATGTATTGCAAGGAAGATAAGAGCATCTGATTGTATTTTTATGATGGTTAATTCTGGCATGTTTGGTGGGGGACAAAGATTGTAAGACTTTCCACTGCGTGACCAGAATTGGCTCACTGTCTTTACTCTTAAATAAAATCAAACCTTGGCTTAACAAAGGGAAAAGAAAAAATAATTAACCTATCTAACCACAGGATTCTGAAGACCTGAAAACTTCTCTGTCCTGCTATAAAAACAAGATCACTGAAAGGGTACAGGAAGAAGAAGCACAGCCACCACTCACGGGGGTTGCTCTGTCCCCTCTGGCAATGTGCAGATGTGAATACATACATGTGTTTCCATTCCATCTGAATAAGCAAGGGCTGGCAAAAAGTGGCAAAAACTATGGGAAATGTAAATAATGTAAAATACTCAGTGGAAAGGGTGGATAATTCCCGCTAACTCTAAAGCTGATTCTGTGCTAGCAGAATCTTTTTGTTAAGACTCCAGTTTAGTAAAACATCTGGGGTCTGTGAGAGTTCTTGGAATTAATTCTTAGAGTTAAATGTGTATTGCAATCCTTTAATCTTAAAGCACAGTTTAAAAATATGCTCCCAGTATAATTCTGCCTTTACTCTAAAACCTTTCAGTAGTTCAGTAAAACTGAAATAAAGTATACAATAAAAATAATTAAATTAATATAATTCAAATATAAAATACATTACTATAATTAATATAAAAAACCCCTATGCAACTCTTTATAGGAACCTCTTATGAACAAGTATTAGCTTACTTTCTCTTTTCCTCTGTTTTCCTTACCTGGATCCACAAATCCAATATCCACATACAGTTTTGCACATAGAGATCCCAACAGGAAACCAAACATTGGACCCATCATGGCTATTGTGTGCAAACACGCTGAAAATACAATGAAGCAGATGCTAGTACCCTTTAAGGGCTGAAGGTTGTCTTCTGCAGAGGGTGATGGACCTCTTATACTATGGATCTCTCAGTTTACTTCATGTTGAGATTACCTACATACACAGGAACATTCTCTTCTTTAGCAAAATCATCGAGATAAGAGATGCCCAGTGGTGTTATTGGTGTCTCACCAATCCCACGTAACATGTTTCCCAGTAGGATGTATATCCACATATATGAGGATGGCTCCTTCTCACAGCCTGCAGATGAGAGTTTACACCTTCGTAATAGAATAGTTGAATGGGAAACAGTGACAAATCACCAGAAATTCAGCATGTGAAAGGATTATAGCTTGGAATTTAAGGTATTAAGAACATTTTCCTTATAGAAGATAAACAAAAGGCTGTCAACCCCATTGTAACTTCTCATGGTCTTTTAAGAGCACCTCCACTGCATTTGATTTCTAAAAAAACTGATAAGTACCACCCATCAGAAAAAAATGCTCATTTAAAAAAAAACCCTATTGATATTAAGCATAAATAAATATACATAAATATATATATATATATATATATATAACCTGCCACATAACATGTACCTTTAACATGAGAAGTTTGAGATGACTTCTGGTGCAGAGCTTGGCTCATTCTCTACCTGTATCCCATACAAGCAACAAATAAAACAGCTGCTTTCCATACTGTGAGGAGGATAATAGGAATCTCCATTTATTTCTGCTAAACTCTGTGCAGTTTCATGTCCTGTCACACTATTTCTTCCACTCCCCAACTCCAGGTCCTGAGTAACTGAATCCTTTCAAGCAAGGATAAAGCAAGCTCCTGTATTTGTACTTTCACTTACGGCTCCTTACCTGATCGTGAGGCTTCCAAGATGGTGTCATTCCCATCCTGATGCAGGGAACAGGGATTTATGCTTGAAGTTGAGTTGGCTGAAGAAGCTGTGTGTGATGATGTCTCATACTTGTAGCTGAAAACACACAACAGTAGGTTTAGAAGCAGTGCTCACTAGGGAAACATCAGTGTGGTAGGGCTGGAACCACTTGGCTGCTGTTTCCCTAAAGAGAAAGGTATCTTTGATTAAATATCAATTCAAAGTCCTTCGGAAGGAGCAAATAACATTATTTAAAACATTTTAGAAAACTAAAATACTAAAATGAAGAGCAAATAAAACTTAGAATTCTCTGTCTGGAAGGCATAGCATTTTAAGCTGGAAAATTTAAAAGAGCTCATGAAAGTATTTCAGATAGCATTGAATTTTTGGTTTCTAAATTTAGAGTCAGGTCCAAGTGAGCTCCCTATGTTGACCACACAGCCAAGGAGAAAAAGAAGGTCTTGAGTTTGAGCAAATGTCCCCTTTCCATCTTTGATACTCATCTGGTCTGTTCAGCTGCTTTAACATGATGCCTTCCCCAGAAACAAGGGCTGCTGAGGGGCAAAGTACAATTAGCTTTAGCAGAGCAATATGGTAAAGCACACATTCTGCTTCAAGGAACTGCCCTGGCCCTGTTTGACCAGGCAGGCTTATTTTCCAGGTTGAAACAAAGAGCAGCCATCAGGAGAGGCAGTGCACAACAGTTCCCTTCAGGCCCAGGTTCATGAGTTGCCCAGTAGATGATTATGTAGATGATTATGTAGATGATTATGATACATAGTCTATCTTAAAGTGTGGAAAACTGATAAAAAGTCTGGTGCTAGTGCTACATTCACCAACATAAGAGAGAGCAGAAATATATCTTACACTATTTGCTATCTCTGTGCCTCAGCTATGTTTGAAAATATTATCATGTATAAGCATCATGCAGTAGTTCCCTGAGCCTGGAGAAGATGAATAAAATTAACCAGATATGGAGAATCAGTTTAACCAGCCACGTACATTTGGAACAGGAAAAGCCTGGTATGAGTTCTACCAGCACTGCTCCATCTGCAGGCTCTAGCATAATTTCCTTCTTTACCTGCTTTCTGAACAAGCCTGAGTGGAAACGAAAGCATTGTGATTTTCCTGTTTTTTTGAGGAGTTGAACTTTCATTCCAGAGCAGATGTATTTTTTAAATGAATGTTCACCATCACAAGTAGGGATGTGTGTGTCCCATGTGGTTCATTGCACATGGAAGTGAGGTTCTACAGACCTTTGGAAATCTAAAGCTTGATACCCACCAAGTTCCATTTAAAAACCACAGAGCAGAATGCAATTCCAATGGTAGGTTACCCAAATCAACCATGATTAGTACTTACTATCCCATGAAGAAATGAGGCATTGCTGATAAAAAGCATCCCAAAGCCATAGTAAAGCATCCCACAGCTATTACTTTGGGCCTATGAAGCTTAGCTCCAAAGTAGCTCACAAATGCAATCACCAGCAAGTTACCTGCAAGGCAATGAACCAGAATTAGTGCCAGATGCTGTTTCATGTTTCTCTTAGCAGTCTTCTGCATGTTAGGGAGTATCAATTACCCATCTCAAAGCTGCCATCGATGAAACCTGTAGCAGATGATGTCAGGTCAAACCTTCTCTCAATCTGCGTGATGGAGCTTTTCATTATTGTACCCGACAAGGCTTTACTGAAGTAGCTGAATGACAGAGCAGCCAGAAATGCCTGGGGAAAGATTCAGACAGAAAACAGAAGGCAGAGGCAGGGAAACTGGTCACAGAGGGATCAAATGTATTTAAAACTGCGTGGAACAATCACAGTCATGACATGTATTTGTTACTCAAATTGGAGTAGCAAAGTTAAGATTGACCCAAATTACCTTTGGCTTGGGTCACACATCCCTTATTTTAGGCCAATTGATAACTGATTTTAACTCAATCATGTGGCACTGAAATAAGGGCTTTATGCAAGTTTTTATGATATGCCTGTATGTGGAATGGGGTACAGACTGATTGAGCTCATCTCTGTCTCAGATGATATATTTTGAAATGTTGCCTGTATATCATATACCTCACAAGGAAATGCTTTATACTCTTTGTAGTTTGATTGTTGCTTCCACCAACACACATTGTGGCTTTTGTAAATAAAGATTTATTTAAGTTTGTTTAAATATTGACCAACTATTTCCACATAGTCTAAAAACCAAATAGACTTATTGCTCACTGGGCAAGAGTTCCAATACAACAGAAACTTGGGTAAATAAACAAAGCAAATACAGGTTTAGACATTGAAATACTATCTGCTGGAAGAAATGAAGCCAATCTGGGAAGTATAAGCTTGAAAACTGGTATATTTACTCTCTTTTTGTCAGGAAGGAAGAGAAAAATCTCCCAAGTGTGGGGTTTGTCCCGATATGTTCTCTATTTCCCGAGCTTGACCAGCAAAAAATCCGAGAATCACCCTTTGTTCCTTACGCCAGCAGTGCTCTCAGAGAACGTGGCTGAAATCACAAACTGCTGATAAGCATGAAAACACAAACAAAAATTTCTGGGGTAGATTTGGTTTAAAAATGCAATCCTCAGGTGAACCACAAACCATTTGCTGAAATATGGTTCACCTCGCCTTGTTTTGACCCTACAGGAATGGGTGGTGACAGCAACCTCCAGACAAGTGCATTGTAGGCACCTACTTGAGGTTGGTTCAAGTCTGCCACTTGACTTGACTCTGCTGCCTCTCACTAATGGCCAAGAAAGAATCCACCTACAAGGAACTTGCGAGTAAATGTGGTAGATGCTGAACTTTTATCTTCTTTAGAAGAAAGATAAGATCTGACTATCCCCCGCACCCCTAGTGTGTATCCAGTTCCACAAAAGATAAGTGGAAACAGGAATGAAGGAATTTGGCACATGACATGTTGAACAACATTTCTTAACAGAGAACAATGGTAATTCATCGTGATATTGCTAAGGCACCAAACCTTCAATCCAGTGCAAGAGGAAGTCTTTTTGACGGGTGGATTTTTGTTTCCTTCATCATCCAAAAACGGGTCAGGTTCTGCTTCCTGATTTGAGTCACTGACATTGCTGGGTTTGGTTTCCACTGTCATGGCTGATTTCTTTACTGAGTGATCTGAACTCAAGAGAAAGCAGGAATAAATACAAAAGCACATGTGACAAAATAGAGTTGCCTAAGGGACCTCTCTGATGAATCTGGTGCAACTAATTACAGGAAAATGCTGAGATGTTGAAACTGAGCCTTTCCATTGGAAATCATTTGGCAAATATACTTTGCATATTTCAAAGTGTATATTTGTTTGAATTCTGAAATATCTAGTTTTGACTTTTTTTTTTTTTTTAAAGTGACGAGTATCCCCTTATCTCCTTGTCCTGTCCTTTAATGCTAAAAGGGCAATCTTGACAGAGGAGTAAGAGACAAAATCTCTGTCCAAAAATAAAGTACAACAGTCAACAAAGCAACAGTGCTGAAGCACTGGGAGTCACAGGAAGCCCTAATTTGCAGGCCATGTGGCTTAGAACTCAGTCATCAATTTGGTAAAATCTGTAGAAACACTGTGCCATCCAATTTGTTGCTTTACATTGGCCTGTTGGAAACAAATCTTAGTGACAAAAGAATTTATTATTTCAGCTAACTGAGCTTCTGTAAGGATATTACATGTTTTTTTCCTTCTTGTAATAATATGCAGGGTATATCCCTGATCTCCTTCTGTTTGCAGAGTGCTGTCTGTATGCCCTGATGCATGAAATCATCTGCAACTCAGCAGTTCAGCAGAACTACTCCAGTTCCCTCAGGAACATCCTGTAGCCATAGACAATGATATATCCTTTGATACCTCTTTTTTTTTTTTATTGTTAGAAGCTTTCTTTTGTTATTAAGTTGTATTTTGGTTTATTGCAATGAATAGCTCAATACTTCACCTTTTTTTTTTCCCTCAGCTTTTTAAAACTCAATATCTGAGAGATGGGATAAACAACTAAAAAAGGACACTTCAGGGAAAGGCTGTAAAGGAAGTTTACATATCTGTTTGCAAAGTTTATTTAAAGAATGAAAACACTTGCCTTTTTGTGCAACTCCCACTACAAACAGAACAGATTTCTGAAGGACGATCCAGAATCCACTGCAGAGCCCCTCGGAAAAAAATGGGTCACTTGAAAGAAGCCATCTTCAGATCTGCAGATAGGAGTATTGCATATTCTATCAGAATACTGAAACTACTGCCCTCAAGTCAGAACTCAGAAATCACAGCTCACATGATCTGATTTGTTTCACCTCTCACAATACTCTCCTCATTTGAGAAAAGGGTGAAGAAGAGAGAGAGGGGAAACAAATCACACAAAGAGAGGTTTTATATGCTTGAATGCAGCTGAAAAAAGTTGGATGAACTTTTCCAATGCTGGAAAAAGTCCATCTCCTTTCCCACTGCTAATATATCTACTTCCCAAACTTTTTTTGTGGCTATGCTATGAGTCTGGGTCAGCACATGTATCAGGACCAAAAAAAAAAAAAAAAAAGCTTCTCCTTCCTA
Organism: Lichenostomus cassidix; assembly: GCF_008360975.1. Taxonomy (NCBI): domain Eukaryota; kingdom Metazoa; phylum Chordata; class Aves; order Passeriformes; family Meliphagidae; genus Lichenostomus; species Lichenostomus cassidix. The sequence continues at coordinate 56,449,251 of NC_139480.1, forward strand.
CTCAGATAGGAACAAGAAGCAGAGAAAGAATTTCCCCTAGACTGCACAGCTACCAACAAAAATGTTATGAAATAAAATTCCTGATGCTCAGGAGAAGTTAGTACACAAATACTTTTGAGCATCTGGTCCTCTGAAATTCACCTTTTTCTGTGTAACCTGAAGATACAAACTTCTCCTTGTAATTATAATACATTGATGACCACAGTAATATGCTGGGGGAGAATATCATTGCAGGTCACAGAATTAAAGAAGAGGCTTTTTTTTTGAGAGTTTAAAGGTACATGACTTAGAATCTGCTGGCAATATCTCCTCCCACCCTCAGCTGACCCTGACCTACACAGACATCAGCTGGAGATGGGAGAGATGAGGGCTGGGGAAATTCCAGGCCACAAGAGGATTAGAAAAAAAAAAAGATAAAAGGCCAATTCACAGTTGATGTCAATATAGGGTAGCTGCTGAACCTGATAATTTCAAGTATTGATAAAGTTGCTCTTGTAGATTCTTTTTCATTAGCATTTTCCCCCATCTTTAATAAACCAAGGATCTGGTTAAAAGTATGAAGTATGAAAGAAAAAGCATGAAGCTTTCTGCACCAAATGCACCCTTTCAGTATTATGAGTTTTCCAAAACTACCAGTCTTTGCCTGCACAAACCACTCTTCTGTCACAGTGAACTGAGAAAGTTGCATTTTCAGAAAGACAAGATTCAGTTAGTATGGTATTGGTATTGTTTAGGCAGTAATCAACCTAACCAAAAATTATCCTATCCCCTTCCCAGGGCAAGAAAACAAATCTCTTCTCAAAAAACCTGGCAAAAAGAAAAAAAAATCCACAAAAAAATTCTAAGCCATACAAAGAGATGAAATTTAACGCTCAGTTCACTTTTTGGAACATTTGGCAAATTCACTTGATTTTATGCTCAGTACAGTCCCTTCCGAGAACCACTTCGGGTGGGGAAGGTCACTAATAATCAGTGTGGATCATTTGTGCTGGTGGCAGCTTCTACACCACCATGGGGGATCATGCAGCACCTTGCAGTTCAATTGCAGAGTGAATGCAGCCAGCCTTGCAAAGGAGAGGTGCAGATTTTTCAGGGCTTCATGATCTTACAGGGGCCATGGCCTAACTCTGGGCCTGATCGGTAGAGCTATTCCTTAATGGATATTAAAAAAATAAATCAGCTTCCTTTGATTCCTCTAATTATATGTAAATTATAATGAATGAGAACATCAGTTAAAAAACCTTAGCATGAATTACAGGTAATTAGTTTACAAAGGTCAAGACAACAGTTGGATTCAGGTTTTGTAGATTGCTATAAAAGAAAAATATAGTGCTGATGAGGAGTTTTAAGAATCCAGCAAAGACACTTGAAGTCTTTGGGCTGTTTGTCACCACAGCTGCACTCTCAGGGACTGTGACATCACCCAGCAGAAGAGCAAATGACAAATCAAGAGCCACATTTCCTCCAGTAATTTATGGAACTGTAAAGATTTAGACTAACTGCAATGCTAATCCAATTGTTTTACTGATTTTAAAATATAATCATAAGAAGATCTTTTAAGTTAACATGATATGAGAAATGAATATCCCAGAGCTGTGCAGACCTCAGTGTTCTTGCATTGTTCAAGACATACAATGCTTACAGTTCAGAGACACACATGCAATGCATGATGCCATCCTTAAAGCACTGCAATGCTTAAAGCACCAGGAATTACTGTTACTGGTGTTACTGGGGACTACACAGGTCACATTCATTAGCTGCAAACACTAATGGCAACACTTTAAAGTTAACACAAGCGGAAAGAATATTAAAGAGGTTCCTACCTAGGTTCTGCATCCACAACAACAGCAGCACTACCACACAAATGCTCAAAAGTCAGAGTATTCTCTCCTTAAGCAAAGCTCTGATGGTATTTGGTAGAAGAATCATTAACTTCCAACACAAACCAATGTTTTAATCTTGTCTCCTCCCAGTTCTGCCCTCTGTTAAAGTCCCAAAATCCATGTTTATCCACAGCGGTCAAAAGTTAATTAGGAAGAAACCGTGCAAGTGTGTTCCTTTTACATATTCTTGTCAAGCATCTTTTTTCTTTCCTGAACTTGTCTAGATTATAATGGTTCACACCTTTCTGGTGTTTAAAAATGTGGTGTTCCAACTTTAGAAATACTCCTGTTTCCAATGCATTTTGGTATGAAGTTTTATTTTCATAGTCTATGGCTAAAGTCCATTCTGCTCAGATCTGCTAGAATCAGCCAGGGAATTACAGGAAGAGAAAAAATAATACCTTGGATATATGGAACAAACGGGGTGTTCAAGAACCATTAATGCTTAGAAGACTGTTCAGATTTATAGTTTAGTGCTATTAACAGCACAGGCAGGCGAGGCGAAATATGAAAGTGTATTGGGGCTGTGTGTACTTTGGAGCAGCCCTTTATCTACTTACAGCCCTAGTTCAAGGAAACAGGCTTCCTGAGAAATATTTTATTTGATTGTGCCCCTGCTGTGCATTCTGCCTGATTCCTGAGAGTAATTGTACTTAAAAGATAAGAGGTTTTTTTTAATGTAGGTGAGCTATGCCTACTGTCTGCCTGGATGTTACACCAAAATATTCCATTCCTGGTAGTTCCTGCCCCCTTCCCTGTCACCACTTTCACCACGTCACTAGTCATTTCATCATAGAAGTCAACCAGCTCAGTCAGACCTTGATTTGCCCTGATAAATCCATGCTGGCTGTTCCAAATCACCAGTCCATTGTGTCCAATGATGGCTTCAAGGATAACTTGCTCTATGATCTTCCATAAGCCTCTGCTGCTATTTTATTGATTCATTTTGGTTATAACTTTTTGTACAGAACAATTTTTAGTTTTCCATGACTAAGTGATCAATAACGTGATCAAGGGGGACTTCATTCATCAGTGCAGAGAAAATCCATGGTGTTACATTAGGATTGCATCCCTTATATTTATCTGAATTAAAGGAAACCAAAACAACCAACACTGCCACCACTGCAATTTCTCTAAAAGAGCTGTTCCTCACAGTCAGAGCATTGCTTAGCACTAAGTACATGCAACAGATCAAAATTCATAGTCCTATAACAGATGTAGACCTATTTTTCAGTTAGGGATCCTTGATGTCCTGTTGTGGCTTAAAAGCATCAACCACCCTCTTCCAGCAGGTTTCTCACACCATAATAGACATTTTCTAGTCACAAGACAGGCGTCTTGTTTATTGCTGTTTATTGCAGGCTACCATATCACACTCCTGCTGATCTGTGTGCTTGCTGCTGTTCCCCCAAGGACACAGACACACAAACACCTGTGTCCTCAGCCTTCTTCAAAGCTGTGGCACAAGCTCCCCTGTTGTGCTCTGGCTGTGTCAAGTATTCCCTGTTGTTTCACAAAGTTTTGTGGTGGAGTGGAGCCTTGCATTCCCAAGGCTTCATTTTTAGGTTGTCTTCAGATGTGTTAGCAGACTTACCCAAGGGGTGGTTTTGCCTTTTAATCCTAAATATCTGGAAAGGGATGGAGCTAAATCTACTCTGTTATTTGGAAGTAGTAGGGCCTGTAGAAAAAGATGCTACTTTCTTTTTCATAGAAAGGAAACAGTATTTCTTTGGTTCATCATTCTGATGAAAGAACATACATCAGTTTCTCCTTATTTTTAACTAGTCCTGTATATACCATTAATGTATAACTTCCCAGGAATTAAAATATCTTTTGTACTTTGCTTTCAGTATGGCTGAGAAGAATTTTTCTATCACCAGACTGCTGTTGTTCAAGCTGCCTGTGGAAGCATTCACATACAAAGCTGACTTCTTGAACAAAGAACTGTTGGTTAAAACTACCAGAATGGGAAACTAATGAAGTCAAATCAAAGACCGTGGTCTCACACCTGAAAAAAACAGACATATCTCTTTTTCCATACAGGAGTCCCTTCCATATAGCTTACAGTCACAGGAAAAAGAATGTATTGTGATAGCAAAAATCCCCTTAATAATATTGAGACATCAATAATTTCTGATTCCTGCTGAGATTAAAAACAATTCTTACAAAAGCCACCATTAGTCACCTTCAGCACAGGAGCTGACTGCAGACTCCTCCAGGCAGAGGGTGGCAGCAGATGCCACCAGAAGTGGCTGCCAAGGCACGATTTTCAGAGGGGAGGCAGCAGCAGCAGGGAGCTGCTGGCCAGGCAGAGGCCAACTGCAGTAGGCAGCTTTGATTAGAGCCCTTCTTATTTCAGGACACTAATCCCTAGATACAGAAAATCGATGTATTTTAAAATTTAACTCTTTTTTAACAAAGTAAGTAAAAGGGATAGTGTACAGTGAAGCAAATGTTAAGCTACTAGAGGAAACTTGAGAGGGTGAAAAAACCTTTCACCATAATGGAAAAGGCTTCTGTCCCAGTGTGTCTAGTCTCAGTTTGTTGGTGTAGAGCTAACAGAGGGAAAAGCATGCTGAGAGGTTGATCTGTTGTCTACATCTTAGCCAGAGTCCAGGAATTTATCCTTCCACTGCTCAGTGGAGCATTTGTCTTTGATATAAATGTGGTAATTTTGTCATTGATTTGCATCGTGCAGCTATCTGGGGAAAAGTAGACCATGACATGCTATTTTAATGATATTTCTTATTTTTAATTTATGCTTAAAATACAAAGCATAGATATATTAATGCTGGTTGTACAGCTTCTCTTTGCATTCAGCCTTAATCAGCAGCTTGGATTGGAGTTGTTATTGTAGATACAGAATTGAAGTGTAACTCATTGGCAGGTGGGAGTGCTAAGACCTTTGTAGGAGCCAATCCAAATGTGTGCTGCATCACAAAATAACAGAAACAAAAACCATGCAGGTGAAATCCCAGGGCAAGCCCCCCATCATCTTTGCATGATCTGGGATACTACCTGGGATAACAGGACTCAAAAAATTAAAATGGCTCATGTAGTTGAATACCTGGCATTAAATACAACACTACTTCAATGAACTGTTCATCTGTCTTGTTACACTAGAGCAGATATTTTACAAGAATACAGACTACATACATGACAGAAAAATCTATCAGATATCAGAAACATCCCAAAGACAGTTGTTCTAGTGAAAAAAAAGGTATCTTATTTCTAATAGAGTTTTCTCTTATCTGATTTCCAGACACTGGAGAACAGTCTGTCTGCAGTTAAATAAACAGATTTTTTCTGACTATATAACACTATCACAGGGTATTTTTTCTAAACAAGTCCATGTTTTTCTGCATCTTGTTTCAGAAGTGCCAGCATCACAGGATCAACAAGCAGGTTCTGGATACCACTGCACCACTGTACAACAACCTTTCAAACTTACCATGTTCAACAGCCGTGAGAGAGAGTTTCCTGGCCTGGTCACCATCCAGCTGTGAGAATGCGCTCCACGTGCTCTCCACTAAATCCTTTCCTTATTTACTCTCTTCAAAATTCAATGAACTGTATTAATCTGGGATGAGCTGCTGGTTAACTAACATCCTGATATTAACCCCATGTTGCTTAAGTAAGGTCTTTTTAATGAGGACTTAAAATCACGATTAAAGGGTCCGACGTTTAAATTGCTCTCATCATTTTTACAGCAATTATGGACTTTTTGTTTTCTAGAGGTTGATTAGCACTGGATGAAGAGCTGCCTCATGTAGCAGTTGCTTAGTGATGCTTCAGGGCACAAAAAAGATAACCAGCGTCAGTCAGACCTATGATCCCTCTAGGCAACAGCCTTTGGGCTAGATTATTATTAATTAAAAAAGTTTATCTATTTGCCAATACTTTAAAAATTCCCCTGTCACCTAGCTACTTGCAACTCTGTGCACTTCATAGCTTCTAGAAGTAAGTTTTAGTAACTTGTTTTTCTTTTAATGTTATGCAGAATTAAGCTGCATGTTGCGTTATCAACAGTCAAACCAGCCAAAATGGTGCTGTCAGCGTTTTCTCTCAAATTACACCAATAGTGCTGTTATTTCAAAATATTACAATAGTGGTTTCATTCATTACTTTGAGCACTTCAAGGAGGCAATCTGTAATTATTCAGCCTGTTTATTCTCTTTGAGATTCCACACCCTTTGCTCTTTGTTTTTTGGTAAACCCCTCAGATGCTGGGATGGCAGGAACTATAGCTAAAATGCACTGTTCCCACAGTCTTCTGACCTCACCTTCTTGCCTCCTTTATGTGTTTGAAGCTCTTGATGATTCCCTCCTGACACAATCAAAAATGATGTGCCTATAATGAAGATATATTGATGTCATTTGAGAGCTGCATTTTCTGCTGGGAGGTAGAAGAGGAAATGTGCCTTTGGCTCACTGTGCCCCAGGCCTGACCCCATTATGTGGCACAGCCTGGTGACCCTGGCCTTGTCCTGCATGTGACAGCCGGGGACCTTGCTGTAATGTGTCGCTGTTGAGCTGCTAGCAGAGAAAGAAGGTCCAGGTTCAAAGTGTGGCATCAAGAAGAAGCTTTTATTATTTAATTTCAACTTATATAGACTTTTCAAAGGTCACCCAGATTGGTCAGTTTGAAGCCTCCCCCTAGGCCTGATTGGCCAGGCCTGAACTGTCCATATTTTGAGAAACTGTTTCAACAAGCATCCAAACTTTATCTTTGTTTATAAAACACAGGAAGAAGAGAGAAAGAATTCTCACGGGAAAGGTCTGTGCTAGCCACAGTAATGTCCCACTTTTCACATGGCATCCAGCCTGTGGGTACTTCTTAACAAGGGTGCGAATCCCACTCCAGCCTCAAAGGCTGATATCAAAGGTTGGGAAATCACATCAGCCAACTCTTTTAACAATCTCACCTTTGAAAATGAAAGGTGTTTGCTTCTTTGCAGTCTCTTGGTTGTGGTTTAATATCTCTAACTCTAAAAAGAAAAGAAAAGATCCAGATTTGTTGACCTTTGTGAGACAGCACCTGTTGCAGATATAGTTTAAGATGAAGAATTCTGGTAAGAAGATGCTGACAGATCCAAATGCCCTAGTGCTGAGATAATTTTTTCAAGTATTGCAACATATCTAGAGTATGTGTCTTTAGTGAGACATCCATTCATGCTTCAACATTCTTATTTATAGTACTAAAATAAAGTAGCAGACTTGAAAATAGTACAAAGTGGGGATGGCTTATATCTACTTGCTAATGTAAAGTATTATCTTTGCTGAAGGATGGGAGGAGAAAAGTGGTTATTTTCAAAACATAATGGAAATACGACTTATTGAAACAAATTATTTTCTGGTATTCCTATGTGTGAAGAAATTGGGGTAAGGAAGGAAAGCCCATGTTTTAAAGAATTTTTCACTAAGTACAGGCTTAATATATAAGCATAGGTGATAACCCATGAAGCTGATTTTTTTGGTCCCTGTTTCTTTCTGAACTAGAGTAGGAAATATTTATTTCTCTTAATTTTTGCATTTGTCTGTTGTGGTTTAACCCCAGCCAACAACTAAATACCATGCAGCTGCTTGCTCACCCTGACCCTACAGAGGAATGGGGAGGAGAATTTAAAAAAAAAGAAAGGTAAACCCTATGGGTTAAGAAAAATTTAATAATTAGAATAAAGTAAAATAGAATAGTAACAGAATAATAATAATTGTAACAAAGAGGGGGAAAAATAGAAAGAGATAAAGACAACAATACTGTTGCTGACATGCCCAGTCTGTTCCTTAGCAATGACTGGTTCCTCCTGGTCAATTCCCTCCAGTTTCTATACTGGAAATGGCATTCCAGGGTAGGGAAATCCCTCTGGCTAGTTTGGGTCAGCTGTCCTGGCCATGCTCCCTCCCAGCTTCTTGTGCAGCTCCTCACTGGCAGAGTATGGGAAGCTGGGAAGTCCTTGGTAAACACGACTCAGCAACAACTAAAACATCACTGTGTTATTGACATTGTTCTCAAGCTAAATCCAAACCACAGTGCTCTACCAGCTACTAAGGAGAAAATTTTCTCTATCCCAGGTGAAATCAGTGAATTTTCCTGGCCATCTTGCTGCTGGGCTTGTGCAGAGCTGTCACTGTGACAGCTTCAGCATTGATGAATTGCAGTGTCCTTGCCAGGACTGATTCACAAAGTAGGAATCATCCCCATTGCTCTGACACACATACATCATCAAGCACTGAGTGAAATATAGATATCTCTCCTTTTTTATCCCAGCGTGTACTTAATTTGGGTTCCTCCTTTCTCTTGTTGGATCTGACAACTCATTTCTATGGGAAGTGCCCTCCCCAAGGGGCTATGGAAAGCTCCAAGCATTGTTCTTACTCCTGGATGCTGGTTGCAGTTTGACATTTTTTGCTGTTTTTATGATGATGTAATATGAACGAGATCTGAGACTGGAATGCCAATCCTTGTGATTCACCCCAACCACAGCACTTCACTTAGTCCCATATTCATAAACCTTCAGAATATTTCAATTGTGTTTGTTTAGATCAATATCCAGTTTATACAAGGCCAGAAGAGCCACAGCTCTCCAGTACCCCATTGCCCATAGCCTCTGACACTCACCTGGGAGGACAAAGATCTGGGACAGAATCTGGGCCTCCCATATTCTAGGCCACTGTCTAAACACTCACCCACGGGACAAATCTGGCTGATATTGGCTCTTCCTCTGAGAAATGCATTTTCCCCAGTAATGGGTTTAAAGCCATACCTTCAGCAGATATTTGGTGCTGAAGCCCCATCCTTCTTGGCGTTGCTATTGAGTTGATTAGGTGGTTCACTAATGGCACAGTGTAACCATTGATCATTGGTAAAGCCCAGTGAATCCCATTCTTGTGCATGTGCCCCTCCTTGTACATCCCACAGGAGATCCCACAGGGATCTGGGACTGCTAGGACACAAATGATGTCTTATGAGTTTGTTTTGCCAATATTGGGGTGAAGGATGAAGCCTATCTTCCATTATGGGCTCAAAAATTTTAGTTCCTTTAAAGGATATCCCTGTACTGCTGCCACTAGTTTTTCCAGTGCAAGCTTTCTTGAGATTTTGTATTAAACAGCTCTCCTTTGCACTCCCCACACCAAATATAATTAATATAAAATATTGACAAACTCCAAAAATATCTTCGTGTCAGCTAGAAAATACAAAAAATTAAAAGGAAAAGCCCCAAGTCACCTGGTCTTTTAATTGATTTTAATTAATTTTATTTTTCCCAAGATGTCTTGTCATAGCTTTTTAAAATATAAATCATATGTAAAATATAAATCTTGTACCATGTTGTTATTACATCATAAAGTGCATGGAAAGATTTAGTACACTGAGTACTAGCAAGTAGCAAAAAACTGCTGGATGTCTAAGAAAGCTCTATTTTCATTCCATTTGCCTTTGGATGATACTCTTGTGGTCTTTTTGACTGCAATGACAACTTTTATTGCTTACTGTTATGCTATAACAAAGCTACTGGAAAACGGATTCCTAAACACAACTTTTGATGTCCTAAGTGTTATGGATTGAATTCACGAGATGCCCAGAGCCTGTGGCTGATTTGTCCTTCCAGCAAACCACCTTCCTCCTGCCCCATGCCTCGCAAGGAAGGGCTCCGTGCTGGAGATGCCTCCACCTTCTGCTGGAGATGCCTCCACCTTCCAGGCTGCCAAGTCAGGTTGGGTGCCCCAGCCCCTTGTGGCTGATCCCATGGCAGAGGGAGCTTCCCAGCAGCCTCCCCACTACCCCTCACACCCAGGAGGAAACCGAGGGGCAGCAGCAGCTCTTGAGGCTTCACAAGGAGGGAGGGAGCTGAGGGGCAGCCACAAAAACGGTGTCTTGCTGAGGGAACAACTGCACCTCCCCAGTCACAGGAAAGCCCCTCACAAGGCAGAAAAAATGGTGAGCAGTGTTTCTAGAGCTGTTCATGTGCTAAAAATTGGCGGTCTTTGCTTTTGAGGTTTAGAGTGAAAATTGCAAGAAGGTGAACGTTTTCAGGGTGGATATTAAGATACTGCTTCACTGATGATGGATTTTTGCCTGGAACACCACTCACTGAGTAAAATCACGGTGGAGATCTCAGTCTTCCTAAAGTCTGGTCTCCTTTTCTGGCCAGTAAGTTGACTGAATTAACTGGTCACTATTGACAAAATTATCTTTTCTGCTCTTTGTCCCACAGGCGCCTCTCTCCCCGTTGGCTGAGAGGGTCTCATCTTGTGGAGAAGACCTTTTCCGGAGAACCCAAAGGACAGCAACACTGAAGAAAATGGACACCGTGCCCAAGACCAAAGTCAGCCCCAGGTACACATGCCTGAGAGAGAAATGATTGATCAGAGCCCATGGCACAGGCAGCACACAAGTAGAAAGCATCGAGGACACATTCAGATTTGCATGAGGTAAGGCTTAGTGAGGACACTTCAGTCAAGGGGGTGACCCTGGACAGGGGAATTTGTCAGCTCTCCCAGCTCACATACAGCGTGCTCTGTGGTCAAGAAAGCACCTCAGGCATTGACTGACCTCCACCCAATGTGCTGCAGTAAGAATAGCACTAATATTTTTAGGGCAATTACTCTATTTTTTTGGTTGCCTCATAAACAGTACCAGTGATATTAAGACCATTTGATGGCATTTTTGCTTTACAGGCATAATAACAGCAACAACAGCAGCAACAATAACATCATAATGTTTTATTAGCAAAAAGAGTCCCAGCTGAGATTTTGCTCTTTCCTTCAAGTTTTCAAAACAAGATGTACCCTCCCCTCATGTTTATTTTCCTTGGGGTGGGAGAAGGGACAACCTGTTCTCCTGTTTTCCTCTTATCATTGTTATTCCATTCTTCATTTCTGGTGAAGCTAAATGCCGTTCACACAATTACTGTCCTCTAGCAATAAATTGGTAAAGACAACACTGCACTTGAGCGTCCCCATAAGCCAAGCTTGTTTTGTGACCCCTTTGCCTTCCATTTTGTGATCCAGCTCCAACATGGAGAAAAATGAGATTTAAGAACTTATTTTACGCACTCACACTATGACAGCAGAGACACTGAAAAATGAGGGAAACTTCAGCATGAAATTAAGGTTTTAGCAGAACTTTTTTTTTGGTGAATAATTAAGTCACAATTATTTCCAACTGACACTGAAACAAGATGATCTGCCCTTCCCCAAAAATGAGATTGAATCAAAAGAGAACAGTGAAGTTCACAGAAGTGAAACGTGAGCATTATTGTTAATATTAGTCAGAATCTTTAATTCAGTTTCAAATCTTTCACTCAAATCTGCCAACAGAAATTCTTCTACCAGTGCCAGGTCTAGATGCACTTAAAGAACACGAGGTAAAGAGCAAATGGAGAAGAGCTGTTACCTGAGTGCACTGGAGTCATAGAGTCTGCACGCTCCTCTTCCCCCACACCTTTTGCTTCCCCATTTCAGGCAAGTGGTGTCTATGGCTACTCCAAAATACACTGGGGCTGGAATCCCCGCTGGGTGTGTTTAACAAATAGAGGTAAGAAAGTTACTTTCCAGGGTGGTCACTTCTGATCTAGAGGCACGTTCATGCAGAACATTTAATAATATATTCTAACAGCAATGACACTTCCACTCTGTTTGCTGCTTCGAGAAGACGTGCCTTGCGCTGCCCAGGCACACACCACCCTTTCCTCCCTGTGGGAAGCCAGGAAAACATGACAGAACATCAAAAGGCCTGTGGAAGTCACTGGAAGGAGTGCTGGCCATGGTTTGGTTTCCTCACCCTGCGGGACATCTCTGGGGGAAAAAAAAAGGAGATACTTCTCCTTTCTTGAGAGCAAGGGAGTCTGCTCAGCTCGGGTGTAGGGGTGTCCTGTGTGTTGGGTGGGGGGATGAGAAGGGACAGAGGCAGTGGGGCTGCAGGAATCCTCCAAGGGTCTTGAAATCCTACTGTGGCGGGGGCAAACCTACTGCAGCTCTTGGGGGCAATGGAAAGGAAAAGCCTTTTTTCTTGTGCTGATGGAGACATCCTGGGCCCTCTGTCACCTGGGGAGCCACCCATGGTTGCTGGAGAAGAAAGTAAGCCTGGAGAGAAAATTCTGGCCTGCAGAGGCATGAGAAAGAAGCCAACATCTTGTTTTGATGTCGTTTCATCAGGTTCATCTAACTGTGCTCATTTAAATAGGTGACTTGCTTCTTGCTAATCTTTTTTTCATGAAGACCTAGAGGATTTTAGAATTTCCAGTTCACTGGCATCTCATGTTATCCGTGATTTCAGGTGGCTCTACCACAGGGCTGCAGTGAACCCTGCCCCAGGCACACCTGTACTCAGATTAATTCCCTTAGAAACTAGTGAAAATGTGCCTGAAAAGAAATCACAAATTCTCACCCATAGCTGTTCTATTATGCTTGTTGCTGAGTAAGGAGACAAGATGTACTTTTGATGTTAGCTTCCTTGTCTAAAGGATCACATCTCTATAAATATTTGCCTTGTGTATTTTAATTATTCCTTAGGGAGAGTTATATGATTTATTAAGTACAAAACAATTTCCTTTTTCCAACCTCTTTTTTTTTTTTTAATCATATGATATTTATTTGCAGATAGACATAGTTCTTTCCAACAATCAAAGCTTAATTCTGAGATAAATGATTAGCGAGGAGTGTGTTAAAACAGACTCAGGAGTACAAATGGACTTACCAAGTACTCTTATTGCCAGGGTATATATACCAAGTGCAAATGATTTCAAGTGGGGTTTAATGCATCTAAAATTAATAACAATAAAAAAGGTGTTAAATAGAAATAAAGCATCAGGTGTATATAGTTAGAACATAAATAGAAAGCAAGAGAAAGGAAAGAAATGTGATTCTTTTCCTCCTTCATGTCACGGACTTTAAACTAATTGCAGAGATATGTAAAAAAGGGGATAAAATCTGAACAGAATAAAGGAATTTTGATCTATATCAAACATCACATTTTAAGATGGTTGTGTATTTTCAGGTGACTTCATCACTTAGGAGTTACTAACACAAAATTGATAGTGAAATCATGCATCCATTGGATGGTCTTACTCAGACACTACCTGAAATTCAGGATCAAGTCTGAGGCTAGTGCCAGGTATTTAGGCACTCACTTTTCACAGCATTCTGTCTAGGATCAGGATCACACCCCCTGTAAAGGGAAATCCTCCAAGCCATTCTCTGACAGAGCAGACCTTTTGCATTTGGTCTCTTCTGAGCTTGCAGGGTGAGTCCAACACACACATCAGTTCTTCTGGCTCCAGATAAGCCCTACTCCAGCCTTTGACCATCATCCTGGTTTCTTGAGGAAGGGGGAGGTGGTGGGCAGGAGAGCAGCTGCTTTTCCCATCCATGCTATCAGCAGTGGATATGGAGCCTCTCAGATCAGCAGGACTCACCTGCTCCCACAGCAGCTGCTCCAGTGTGCTGTTTCCCCAGCACATAGCAGACTGACTGTTGCAATACCTATCCAGCACAAATCTGGGTGTGTGTTTGATTTTAGCAAGTGAGCAGTCCCAGACACACGATTAAACAAGGACATTTTTGGTATCTGGGATAACATATATGTCAACGTGGTAATTAATAAAACTTTTGTCACAGTCATTTTATTCAATATAAATCAGAAAATATAAAATGGGCTGAAATCCAGCTGTCACTATGGATGAACACAGCACTCTGGAGGCACAGTCTGTGTGCTCCGAACTAGGATGGTCTTTGTTTCTGCAGAAATTAATGTAATTTGGAATATGTTTTAAAACAATAATAAAGACATTTCAGATCTAACTCTATTGCTCCCCACCAGTGATCGTTTTCAACACTTTATTCTCTAATGCCCTGATCATGGATTATCAGCACACAATCTATTGATTGTGCCTAATACAAGCACTGCCACCTATGAGATCATGACTGCAAAATGATTTTCAGTTGGAAGAACAGTGTCTTGCCCTCCTACCAGACACTTGCTACACAAGCAAGCCTCCATCTAGAGTCCTCCTAAACAAATCTGAGGGCATAGAAAGTAAAAAGTGGAAAATAAAACCAATTACTGGATATTTGATATGTGTTTCATATGATTTATATCCTGCAAAAAAAATTTCTCTTTTAGAAGAAAAAAAAATAAAATTCTTTTAGCCTTCGTATTGTCTTTGCACGGAAGCAGGAGTTCTTTGTGATCCTGAGTGATAACCAGACCTCTTAGGGAGATCTGAGACTTCCCCTTCACTGCCTAATCACCTGCTATTAATAGCTGGTGCTTAAACAACAGCTCTCTGAACTGCAGGGCTTTTTTTCTCCAAAACTTCAGGGCTTTCCCAAGTTCCTTGGCAACTTGTAATTAGACTAATGCCACCAAAAAGACATTTCACCAAATGACTTGGCCACCAGCTGTTAAGCATATTTCAGTGACTTCAGTGTGCAAACCATCAAAGTAAATGTCTCTGCATCTTAGAGGCTTTTCGGGATTTAGCTGTATTTGTGCTCCATGGCAGGTGCAACAATATCTGCTCATCTGAAAACATCAGATTGCTTAAGTGCTGGAATCTTAACAGGGCTGACTGAATACTGAATAATTTTTAAAACAGATCATTGGAAAAAAATACATAATGAGGTCTGCAACTTGACCTTGGGACTATTTGTTTTCAACGAAAATTCATTTTCCTTCTGGTAACAGAAGCACACTTTCAATTCAGCCAGATTTTTGGAGAAAGTCAGTCAGTGAGGGATTTCAAAAAAGAGAAAAGTAAGCATGAGCTTAAAGTGGAATTGTGCCCACAGGTCATTTGCAGTGCAGAAAAAAATATATAAAAAAGGATCGAACTTACTGAAACATGTTTTTTTCAGCTGCACATCAAAGGTGGATGCCTTCAGTCCAGCAGGAAAACACATAACTTCTCAGTTTCAGTTAAATGTCTCTCAAAGTAAAATGATTTTCAACAGCAATAAAAGCTTTGGAGTAGAACCAATACAATTGTTTTGCTGATTTCATATAACAAAGTGGTTTAGTATTGTAATCGAAAACCTACGCTTTTCTAACTAAATCCATGAAGCAGTAAGAGCCCCAAGAGCAAGTTCTTAGGGCTGAGAAGGGCAGGCAGCTCCGTGTGATTTAAGCTTGTAGGTGTTCAGCTATGAACATCACCTCCCAAACACTTCATTTTTTATGCAGCAGAGACAAGAACAAAAGCAGGAGGTTGAGTGTAGCTGCCACAATTTTGAGGCCCCGCGTGGTACCAGATCTGTACATTTTCCACCATGTGACTTATGGATACAAGGAAGGCATCATGTAGAGGGAAAGGGGAAGGGAACTGCATCCCTGCATAGCTCTATGCCCATATTTATCCAACGTGTCAGAATCAACCACAGGGAGCAACCTGGCATAAATTCTGATGGCTTTTCTGCAAGCTCTCTGCTCCTGAATCATCCTCATCTTGGCGCATGGACAGTTCAGCTGTGCAGAAGCTTTGGTAAAAACTGTCTGTACAGAAGCTTTAGTAAAAACTGTCTAAAGTGGATTACAATATGATTGTTCTTGGAGTGAGCCCTTGGGGAGAGAGAGCTGCTGTGTGGGTTTCCAGCACTCAGTGGTAACCCTGCAAGGGGTGTGAGGAGAGCCATGCAGCTTGTATACACCTTACTGGCAGTGTTTGTGGAGGGCAGTGGAGAAAGATCCTCACCTCAATCCTTTCTGAAAGTCTCTGTGTGAATATTTATTCTGGTTCAAGGATTGTGATAGAACCGTAGCTGAAGTCACATTTCTTTATTTAGGTTTTTTCATACAGCCTATGTTTAGCCAGTTCTAACACTGGCATTGTCCATGTGGTATAAAGATACCAGCAATGAGACAGGGCCCCGTCCAGAAAATTCAGTTCAAAAACAAAGAGAATGTGGAGGTAAGAAAACACAGTTATAATACTAAAGATTAGTTAGACTGGATTTACTGGTGTTTTGTTTGAGAAGTAGAATGTGCCCATCTGGAAATAATTTGGAAAAAGGAACTGTGAAAGAAAGCTTTCCAAAACAGAGCAGAGCAGGACTTGGAATCCAAAAATTGCAAGAAGCTGACAAAAATCCAGATTAAGCACAGGTAGTATTAAATGCCTTTTGCACTTTCTAAAATTAGCTTCAAAGCTTACACTCAGTGATGGAAAAAGAGTTCCAACAGTTAAATATGCACTGGGACAAGCATTCCATAAACCGGAGATTATCAGAATAGAAAAAAAAATCTCATGCTAAATCAATCTTTAAAACTAGAAGAAAAATCTGGGACAGAACAATTACATGGAATATTCACAATATTAGGAGTACAGGAGGGGAGGGAGCACCAGTCACACGTCAAAACACTTTGAAAACATTTGGCAGTACTAGCAGAAATGATTTCTTACCTTAGAAGCAGTATGTATCCGGGTGTGCCACCTACTGACAAAGTATATGAAGTGATAACCGATATAACTAGGAAATACAGAAACATTTTGGGACACTCATTTCCTTTTTGACATGGTCCCACCACAGCTGAGGAGCTTTGTGAAGATTCAAAGGTGCCCACGCAGCTGCAGTTAAAAAATACCTGGAAGAGAGCAGGCAGAAGTGTATGGTAAAATGGTGGAGAAGGGCATGTTTAGGAATTGCACATCATGCTTTTCTGGGTGGCTGAAAGTTTAAATCCAAAGTGGGAAATGTTTTGCCAAAGCAATGAAGGAGAAAATTATGAAGTATCTACTGTTGATGAACGTAGTTATTAGTTTTTTTTCAACTGTCTTGGTAGCCAACAGCTCAATAAAAAAGCCCCCAACATTCTCTGCTTGTGATTTCTGCTGGCAACAGCAAGTGAGAAAATTTTAATTGTGGGTGGCAGACTGCTAAAAACCTCTGAGGAGTTCAAGGCTGAAGAGGATGTGCCGTGTTCAATTTTAATCCACTTACCTGGTTGTATTAGGAAAAGTTATCACATCTCATATAGAAATGAAAGATTGTCTTACGGTGTTTTTCCCACTGCCGTTGGATGCCTGGCAGCCAGCGAGACAGGCAGAAATGTAGGTAACTCCATTTTCCCCACAGATGGGATCCCAGTCATTCTTGGAACACGAGCAGCCTGAGTTGCACTCTGAGAACAGGGCTTGCTCGTAATCAGTCATCGGTTTAGTTCTGTGGAGAAAGGGAAATTGCAAAGATGTGGAGGAAATTTAGCAGATGTGGAGGAAATCATGATCACGTCATGGGTTATGCTCTCTGCCAGGCCCACCTGGCCAGACCTTCTCTCTGTAGCCCATTAAACGTTGTCTCTTCACACCCACACATCAGTGAAAAGCCTTATTTCTCTGTTATGCAAAGGTTTTCACAATATCACACTACCTACTGTGAGACAGTAGTTACTTTATTCAGGTGGACAACTAACAGTTTACGTTCATGCATTTTCTCAGATTTTCTAAGGTTTTAGTTATCTGAAGCTTGATGCAGTTTTAACACAACTGGGCAAGTGGCAAAGAAGGGATTGAGTTAGCCATGGGAAGTAGTATCTGTAGAAGTTAGCAAGGAGTGGATTATCAGAATGGGATTCATCCAAAGGGAATGTCTGATACCTTGCAAGGCAGCTTCAGTCACCAGACACTAGTGGAGCAGCTCCTGGGGCTGCTGTGGGTCAGTGCTGGAGACTCCTCCCCAAAAGTGAATTTTACAGATAAAGAGCATGGGCAAAAATTACTCCAAAGTGTTAGCCTCAGGTGTACCTCATGGTTAACATCAGGGTTAATCCGTGAATCCTTAAGCGTTCAGTTCAAAGGCTATTAAATGCCATTCATTGCTCAGCAGCACACAGAGGCAAGAAACAATTAATTGAACCTCTGCCCCCCTGCTGAGTTCCACACATTTCCAGAAATCACTGGGCTTAAAGGATGGGTCCCATGGCAATAATAATTAAAAAGTAATAAGAAAAATAATCTGCACTTGTGACACAAACCCCTCTGGTTTATGCCATAACCATGAGAGGGTCATGACACAATGCCTGCTGGAATAGAGCAGTTTCCACTGCTTTGAATCAAATTTCTGGTAAGCATATTCAGGTCAGTCACTCTCTTTTCAACAATATACACTTTGTGAAATAAAATGAGGAAGAAATTTGGTTTGCAGCAGCCCTTTCTGCTGAAGCATGGCCTTCCCAGCATACCCATGGTACGACACAGTCAGTCCAGCCACGTCCGAGTTCTCACAGCCCATGGCAAACAGTGAGAGGAGCAAAAGGTAACCAAAGAAAGATGATCCCAAGGAAAGTTTTGCAGCTCCTAAAACACTGATCCTGAATTTTTTCATGATCAGTCCTCCAGAAAATATGCCAAAGGCCACAGCAGGAATGTTGATGAGACCTGAAATCAAACAGAAAAATCTGTATTAATGAAAACCCCAGCTCAATGGACTAACCTTATCAGCCACAAAAAGAGCCACAGCAATGAGATGAAGGAACAAAACATAAAAGATCTTCAGTCAGGGCATTTTATTTTGTCCAGACTGAGACTGATCCTTGGAGTGTTACAAAGGTGCTGGGACAGCTTTGAAAAACTTACTCCCAAGGACATGCTTTGCTGGTTCTTTGACAGAGAGATTATGGATAAAGTTCAGATAATGCTTTTCCAGTTTCTTAAGCTAGGTGGTTTTTCCCACAGTTTGTCAGTGGAGTGTTTTGCTGGTTTCTAGAGAACAAATTTAGTTTTACATAGTGTTATGAAATTTGGAGCAAGACCTACCTTTTTTTTTAGTGCTTCAAATTGCTCTCTGATAGATATTTTTGTTATCTATCAGAGAGATTGTGAAAGAAACTGTTTTTTAAAAAGGAAGAAGAAGGAGTGAAAGAGGCGGTGAAAGAGAAATAAATAATGTGAGTTCAAGTTAGCCCTCAGATGTCTTAGCAAGGGTGGATTTGGAGGGAAAGGAAAAGGAGGAAGAAAAAGCACTTTATTGCAGGGATAGCCACTCAGCAGGGTCCTTCGCTAACCAAGCCATCACACACTCTCTGTTGGATATAGCCCCTATGCCCAGAGAAATCAAATGGTTCTTAATCCTCACTCAGTTTGCACATAGCTGAAAGCTTAGCTCCAGAAAATCTTTAAATACAATGAGAAGTACTCTACTGAATGTAGGGATTGTTTTCTGGACTTTCTTTGGCCATCAACTACACTTGAAGATTTCTCCTTGCTTTGAGGAGTTTCGTGCCAGGAAATTCCAGCTTCTATCTTTAGGGAATTAACATAGCACAATGGATCATTACAGCTTTTCTGCATATATATACCTCTGTTGCTGTGCAACTAATGCTGCTCTGAAACAAGGCAGTTCCCTCTGTGTTGGGTAGATGTAAACCTCTTTGCTGTTTAATGCTATTGAAGCCCTGGACCTCTGGAGCTGAATCCCACATGCAGGTTCAGCAGCTGGGCAGTCAAGTCCACCCTCCCGAAGTCAGCTACAAAAATGTCCATCTTGGTACCCCAAGGCTGAAGCAGCTTCTCTCTCTCAAGCTGTATGGGGCAACTTGGAATATGACTTGGCTTCCTTTTATTTAACACCAATCTCTTCATAGAGTCACCTTTAGCACTCACTGAGCTGATCTTCGTTTTGTTGAAACAAATGGGAAGCCACCAAGAAAGCAGATATGTTTGATGATAAATTTATGTAAACTGTTTTAAAATTAATTCTCAGTTATTTTCTTGTGTTGTACATATATCACTTTTCAAATTTGCAGTTAAATGGGAATTAAGGTGTCAAGTCATGTAAACCTTTGCAGTAACTCTTGCATAGATAAACTCAGAGTTAACTAGTGCTGAAGCAGGAATGAAATAACTTGCCTTCTATAAGCTATTGCTTAAAGTCAGACAAGGAAAGAGAGGGAAAAACATATCCAAAAAAATTACAATTTTTCCTGTATGTATGTAGATGCCACTCCTAAAATGTCCATTTTAAAGATATCAAGAAGCAGATATAACATTACCTATAACAAAGTTTGTTTTTGAAGATGTCTGCCCATACTGTTGTTCAATATACTTTGGCTTATATGTCACCATGCCAATTAAAGAATTGAACTGAATGATACTTGCACACAAATACAGAATGTAAACTGGATTGCCAAAGAGATTCTTCAGGGATGGCAAGAAGTCTGCAAGACAAAACAGCAGAAATGACAAACAGGCCAGAGAAAGAATAACTGCTGTGAGTAATGCTTTGTGATGTGTGCACCTTCCAAAAAACCTCAAAACTGCATAACACTTTAGAGGGATCTGTGAAGTTCTGTGATGCTCCTAAAAGCTCCCCCATTTCTGGATGGGGGAACAGTGGAGCAAAACACTAAGCATCAATTTCTCAGAAGAGATATCTTGTTTTATATACCTTCTTTGCATCATAAACTAGGACTGATTTGGTTTCTATGTGTCCTTAACAGCCACAACACCCTTTAGCTTAATTTGGGGCAGAGAGTGCTCAGCACTGCTGACAGTAAGCACAGACATATTGAGGTACAGATTCAAGTACTGAGGGAAAATGCTTTTGGCAAAGAAGGGCCAAGGAAAATCAATTGTGCAAACCAGCTCCTCTCTAAATCTAGACAGCCTCCTCTAATACTGTAGCTAGTCTGTGCCCATCTATATTTTGACCAGACGTTGTACATGTTTTTCTAATGCATGAACTCAGAGGTAAAAAAAGTTATCAAAAACCGAGTTGTTTTTTTTTTTTGTGACTGCCACTTCTGCAACAGTGACTACATGTGAATAAAAAATTTTTGCAGAGCTTCATGATATGTGCTGGGCCACTACTGTAATTTTACAAATCTCAGCTGCGGAAATTCTCATGCAATAGCAAGTCCAGGGAACATTGAAGAGGCCTTTTTGTGTGTACTATTGAGTTGGAGAGTGAAACCTGGGGGAAAAATCACAATTCTGAGGCCATTAAAATAGGGCCTCAGAAAGTATAAAATTTTAAAGTCTAAAAGCCTTTGAGAGAAAAACTCAACAATCAGGAAGAAAACCCTGGTGATTTGCCTTTTGCCATCTCGGCAAGCTTTGCTTGGTGCTGACAGGATTTGTGTTGGTCCTTGTTCTCCTCAACGATGAACCTGGAATGCTCCGAGGAGGTGCTGGAGTCCTTCCTGCTGCCCGGTTTGGAGAGGTGCTTGGGCAGGAACCAGAAGGGGATGCCAGCCAGCATGCTGATCACCCCAGCTATCAGGTACCCCAGCCACCACGCTCCCACCCACTGCACGTCCTTGGGACTTATTGCCACCCTGTCTGGAGAAAGTGGAGAAGAAGAAACAAATAAATACACTTGGAGAATGTTTGCTGACAACAAGGAAGGTGGTGTTGCAGGGACCTTCTTTCCATCCCCACCTCGCCAGGTTTAGCTGTGCTGTGTATCACGACAGGTGTTATACAGGAGCAGCTGTGGGGACACAGGGAGCATTTGCTGACTGCTGGGGCATAGCAGCAGCTCAGCCTGACACTGCTGTGCCACCTGCATGTCCCCAGAGATGCTGCAAAGCCCCAGCATATGGGGCAGTCCTGGTGGCCACTCACTAGTTCCCAGTCCAACTAGTGCACAAAAGACCCAGGGAAAATCTGTTTTCCTCCTGGTTTTTTATTCCTGTTTTCTCAGGAGGGCAATCAGGAGACTTGGTACCCCAAATCAATCAGGAGACTTGGTACCTGCCAAACCAATTTTTTCAGGCAACAGCAGGATATTACACAAGAACACACAGGATCCTGAGCCTCAGTCCTGCTTCCTCCTGGCTCCCATTATCTCGCCAGAACTCCTCACCAGGGCATCTCCTGGAAGCCCCCACTGCAGATCTGCTGGGGCTGAGGAGGAGTCCGGCCTCCTTCTTCCTCCACACCCATCCTCCTTGCCAGCCTATTCTGCATGGATCACTCCACCGCTGTAATCCTTTTAATTTCATAAAGTGCCTACTCTGCCCTCCCTAGCCTCTCATGCCTAGATGATAAGTAGATAGTTCTTGTCCTAAAATAGGCGTTTTGGAGCCTGACTGGATTTTTAAAGCCTAAGCATTCTGACTTACCCAGATCTACAAAGCCAATGTCAACGTAAAGTTTGGCACACAGTGATCCCAGGAGAAAGCCAAATATTGGCCCTATAATGGCAACTGTCTGTACACAGCCTGGAACAGAAAACAGGGCACTGTTACACTCCTGAGCTCAAAAGAGCTCTGGTTCTTCTGCATGTAACACCAGACTATAGCATGTGATGGGTGACAAGTGATACAGCCTTAAAATAGTGAGCCAGCCTTCGCCCTCTGGCACATTAGTTACACAAATTGAAACATTTTCAAGAAGTAAAAAAGCCATCAATAAAATTTTCCCCACTACAATGACACTTTTTATTGTTATCCAATTAAAGAGTTAAATTCAACCTGAAGGAAAAAAGTCAGGGAACTGAATGGCCTAAACTCAATAGCAGCCCCAATCTATAATTGCTAGAAAAGCTCTAGCTGACAAGATTAAAGTAACTGGAAAGCAAATGCCATTTTTTAAAGTTAACTGATCACTTTAGGTTAAGGTAGGCCCTGAATAGGCTGAGAAATCACTTCATTTGGTATCCAGTATTAACACATTTCAATACACCCTCAGCCAACTTTCTGAATACTTTGAATTTGCAAAATTCATGAGGATATCTGGGAAGAGTGAATCTTTTACAGAGAGAATCTGATATTTTGCCTTTTGCCAGGCTGGAAATTTGTCAAGAGAAGATGCTGATGAGATAGGATTTTTTGGTAAAATTTCAGATGAATGTGCAGGGGTCAGACAATGAACACAAGAAAACAGTGATACCAGCTTTCTAAAGCTTCAGCACTATTGTTTATAATTCTTCATGAATCTGGAGGGAATGTTTGGAGTTCCCACTGAAATTCTATTTAAAGTGCTTTAAAAGAGTGCATGTTTTTATCACTTTCCAGAGAACTGAATGTGCACAGAGGCTCAGCAGTCCACATCCAGAAGAATTAGGAAGATTAGGGTAACAGCAGGAACCCAAGGTCAAATTCTTTCACCAAATTAAGATAATGGAACTGTGCTGGTATAATTAAACGGGAACTTGGTCCCTTGAGTGTACATGACTGTTAAATAAACTTTAATATTGGAAATTATGCAAACAAAACAATCAGGGCAAGTTAATTCAACAACATTCATTCCATTATTCAGAATGATTCAATTTTCTTCTGGGGAAAAATCCATTAGAGAAAAAAAAAATATTTTACCAATATATAAGGCAGCATTCTCTTCAACAGCATAATCGTCGATGTATGCAATTCCCAGGGGCTGGATGGGAGTTTCACCTATTCCACGCAAAAGATTTCCCAGTAAAACATAAATCCACATGGAAGAGCCTGCTTCCTTTTCACATCCTGGGCGCATAATGAGAGACAACAACGATGTGTTTTTAATAAGAGTCTGACTCGGAATGCCCAGGACTTTTAAAATACTGCTATGGTGGGAGAAACAGTGGGAAAACTGAAACAGCTTAAGGTAGGCAAATTTTTAGCATGAGCTACCTCAAAGATACTACAATTTTGCTGGTTTTATAATTTTGTCACCACATCTGTTTTTAGAAAACTCCTTAATGTCCTTCTAACCAAAACTGGGATCTCCTGATGGAAAGATTTGGGAAACATTGATGATAGTCAGCACTACTAGCCCCAATATTTAACAGCACGATATTTAACAGAGATCATTCTCACCTGCATTTATTTTTGCTTGAGATTTTTCCAAGGCTGAGAGTGTAGTTGGGTTTTTATCCTGCAGACATGGAGAGATGCTGACAGTTGAATTGATGGTGGAAGGGAATCTTTCATACCTGTATCTATTTAAAAAACAAAGTTGTATTTATTCGTAAGAACTGATAAGCAAAAGCAATCAGATCTGTTCCTACCAGATAGGCCTATAGCACTTAAGTGCAAATTTCTTCTGCAACCAGATGAATCCATCTGGATCCATTGCCAACGACAGTTTATAGGGGATAAACAGAATTCTATTTATACTGCAGCAGTACACAAAAATTGTCCCATTGGTTCTTTTTGTGTCAGTGATTCATTTCAGTTTAACAGGCACATGAAAGATGAATTTGGACTAAGAGATTATCAGACACTGGTGTATCCTCTGGCTTGTGATTAGTACTCAGATTGTCTTCCTGGGTTTAGTCATCACTTTTCCACTGACATTTCAACAATCCCTAAACCATATAAAAATGTGGCCAATCAAAATCACAGACTAATAAAACAGTAAGTTAATTACAACTGGAAATAGTATACATGTTAAATCATTTGCTCTACAGTAATAAATCTTTTCACAAAAATATACTAAATTAAGTAACCACATCCACATGTGCCTATTTCCATCTTCCAAATCAATGCCTAATTTTTGTGAGCTGCCATTCAGTGTGCAGAGCCCAGCTGGAAAACACTGATGGCTTGGCACTTACCGTCCCATGAAGAACTGGGGCATCGCAATTAGGAATGTTCCAGCTGACATAATTAGGCAGCCCGCTCCAATTATTCTTGGCCTGTGAAGCTTCGCTCCAAAGTAGCTCACAAGAATTATGATTAGGAGGTTCCCTTTGAAAGTACAAAAGGAAAACTGAGTTTTACTGCTTGTTGATAAGAGATACCCTAAAATAACAGTTCCTAGTATGCAGTATAGGCACTGATTTCAGGGGTAGAGAGCTGATGGTCTGGGGTTGGTGTTTCTCCCTCTTTACAGGCATTCTACAGGAGCCTTCTGTGATGGGAAAACCATAAACCTTTGGATAAGCAGCTGGAAAAGAGGAGGAACACTGTGCCAGCTGAAGAGAGCAAATAACCAGAAATGCAGGAAAAGGGGGAATCAAACAGAGTTTTATACACTTAGGCTAAGATTTCATTCCTATGAGTACCACTGTCCAGTGAACACTCATGAGATAAATTCAGTAATCTGAAATTGTGACAGACAATGGCATGCTGGGAACCTTAGAGTGAGAGGGAAGGAAGAAGAGGGACCTGACAAGAAACAGAGATTACTGTTAGAGGTTTGTCCTCCTGTTGCTTAATAAATCACAAAGGACAAACACTTGTAGGGGGTGCATTGTTGACAAAAGCAGAGAGAAAGTGGAAATCTGTGCAGTCAAATTCTCACTCAACACTCAAAATTTCTATTAGTATGACTTAGTCAGATGCTAAACTTATCAAATTACAATTTTTTTTACATCTGTGATGAATTGCTTGTATTAGCAACTCTATACTATCCAATGTAATCACAGCGATAGTCCCACTCATTTTTACTAGCTGACTCTTGCTCAGTTTTATGGTTCAGGGAGATTCATACAATCATTCTTCAAAACAAATTGTATCACTCTTTTTTTCTGAAAATAAAACTGGGTTTCTACAGCACATACCAATTTCAAAACTCCCATCAATAATGCCAACCAAGGAGGAAGGAATGTCAAATCTTCTTTCTATTTGTGTGATAGTACTTTTTAGATAACTTCCTGACAGTGCTTTAGCAAAATAAACAAAAGATAATGCACCAAGGAATATCTGTGAAAAAAATTGACAATGGTTAAAAACAGGCAGTAGAGAAAACTTTATGAATTATTTTTAAACATTTTTTGCATTCCTCTTCCCAAATAACCACATCGATATTTCCCCTACTTTTTATTAAATGCTAGACTGCTGATTTGTCCATTTCTTATGAGCAATATTGATATAAACTGAACTCATTACCAACTACTGCTAATTTCAGATAGATGCCAAAGCGACTTCTGTGTTGAAAGACAGAGACTTGTGATTTTCTGCAGAGGGAGTATCTTACACAGTAACCATAAGGGTAAATGCTAAGTGTGACTTGGTGGGGAGGTGAGTTATTTGGACACTTTTAAACATGTTGCATGCTTGGTGAGAGGAACAGTGACTGTCCAGGCAATTCTCTTCTAGGCTCATCCTTCCCCTACAAAATCTCTTGCAATCTCTAACAGATGCATTTTCCTTAGAGTGCACCCTGCATTTTTCTGGTGACATCCCATCTTTCCCATCCTTTTGTTTTGCAGAGACAGTTTTCTCTTACTTATCAGTGTATCTGTCTTGGCATGTTACTCTGAATCAGGAGTGGGCTTTGGAAATTAAACTCCATCTCCCTTCACAGTGCTTTGTGAATGTTCACTCTGTGCAGTGAATGCTTTTGCATTTACTGCAAATGTGCAGACTGAACCTCTTTCCCACAAAATTAAACTGGAAGATGAAGGCTGGTCTGAAATGCATATAGTGGGAGTGCAGGGTCCTGTTTGCTCCTGCAGATCTATTGCCTAAATTTGCCCTCACTGAATACAGCCCTGCTGAGTTTATGAGCTCCAGGGGTAGTCAAACACAGGGCAATTGGTCATGGAAACCACAACATTGCTTTCTACCTTCAGATAGAGGTGGTGTTGACTCAATATGAATATGGATGCTTTCTGTAAAACCCAGGCCCAGAAATTAAGAGACACGGTAATGTTTCATATGAATAGAGGTCTGAAACCTTATGCTGCTCCTTTACCCTCTCTGACAATCATGCTTCCAGTAAGCAGATGCTCTGAGCAATGTACTCACCTGCAGTCCAAAACTCCTCACATCTCAATTGACAAGGCACAGTGGTAATACCATCCCTGCTGAATGTGAATTCCTGTGCTGAGGTTCAAATATAACTCTGTGTCACATTTAATACACTTTATCCAGTGCTGGTTATTCCTCCTTCGAAACAGTTGTGGGTATATAAATATACACAACCCCTCTCTGGTTCTTTTTTTCCTACAGCAGCGGCTCTCAAAGAGCTCTCTACTACAAATATTGCCATAATATTTTACATTTTCTGTATGTCTATGCCCTTGGCTTTTAAATAGCAATGCAAAAGCACATTTTTTTACAGGAAATTTGTACAGGCAAACTACTACTTGAAATGCTTCTGTATCTCTCTGCACAAGTTTTTTTTACTGGGTTTGCAGTGTGTGCAGGTGTGCAGTGGTGGAAAGACACTCCCGATTTAGGGCTGGGACAGAAAGGTACACATGATTTCACATTCTGCTCTGGTTTGTCAATGCTTGTGAACAGATATTTCACCACATCTTTTGGATTAATAAAGGCAATTTTAAGACATAGGAAGGCTGATAACAAAAGCCAATAATTGGTAAAAACAATCTGTTGAA
This sequence comes from Lichenostomus cassidix, assembly GCF_008360975.1. Classification (NCBI taxonomy): domain Eukaryota; kingdom Metazoa; phylum Chordata; class Aves; order Passeriformes; family Meliphagidae; genus Lichenostomus; species Lichenostomus cassidix. The sequence continues at coordinate 56,476,337 of NC_139480.1, forward strand.
TCTGCATATTGTTTTGTTCACATGTTAGGCAAAACATGAAGCAGACTTTTAATGACTAAGAGGTATCTTTAATGATTCCATTCTGACTCAGCGAGACCTAATCAGAACTGAAAAAGGGTTAGTTCACAAACAAAAAGAGGTTAGCTAAGTTCCAACAGGAATACACGCCTTATATTGATTTCGGTTCCCAGAAGACACAACTTCTTTGAAGAGAAAGAGACTGAGCTGAAATATTATTGCTTTTTAATTTCTGGAGCTAGTAAGCTGATTCCTGACTGGCTAATCTGTGACTGAAGTTTTATCCATTGAGGGGATCAGATTATCGTTGCAGCAAATGGAGGAGCAATGATAGAATTACTATTACGGTACAAAATCTAATTAATACAACTCATCCATTTCAAAACAAAAAAATAAAAAATTTATAGACTTCAGGGCAACTATTGCTGATGTCATTGATTAACTTCAGGTTGTGCAATAAGGAAGAGAGAGGGACTTTTCAGAATGGCCCTTGAAGATCTCGTAATATGCAAGCCTCAACCAACAAATTAACATTTGAATATTGGCAAATGTTAGGCAAATACAGATCTGAAGAAGATATTTTGTGCCTTAAAAATACTTCTAACAATTGCATACTGACTCAGCAAGATATAATTTAAAAGGGATCATTCACCAAACAAAAGAGAGAGATTTTCTAAGTCCCTACTGGAATATTCAAAAACTCTTACTCTACCTTTATACCTCCACAACACGACTGTTCATTCTTGGATGTGGAAGATTCAGATTTGAATGAAGTTCGGTCCACAGGCAAGATTGTGTTGTTTGAGAAAAAATGGGTTTTTTCTTTAGATGAAACCTCCATGATGGTATCCTCTGCCTCTAAAGCAGAAAACATGGAGAACATTTTAAAAGGGCATCCTATTAGCTCAGCCTCAAAAGCTCATCATGTGACAGCAACACCCTGCTGGACTGTTTTCCCAACAACAGCAATTACCAAACTTTACAACAGAATCTGACCACTGCACTGGACGTTTAATTATGGAAATTTGCAACCCACTTGCCTATAATAATGGAGATTAAATCATTCTCAGCAAACAGCCATCGTCTTCATTCTCCAGCTATCATCAGTGTGATTTCATTAAACATTTGACCAAGCATTGCCAGCAGACTAAACAAGGCTCGTTAACATTTTAAACAATGTTTGCGAAGTCTACATGTAAATTCATGTTTCTAGATGTGACCAGGTCTGCAGAGATTTCTCAGCGCTGATCTCTGAATTTCCCATATATTTGGGAACATTAAGTAATTAGATCAAAGGAAATCTATCCCCATTAATGAGGCACTTGAATTGTTTTAGATGGAAACATTAGCTCTAATCGTCTGATGTTAGCTAATGAGTTACACAAGAATAAAGAGGTTTAGTTCCCTTTACCATTTTACATAGAGTCTTAGGGCTCAGTGGTCAATTGTTTCAGGAAAAATGTGAATTTGCTTCTTTGCAGGTAAATACAAAGAAGTAAAGAAAACCTAAATACTGCACTTTGAGAACAAAAGATATTAGTAATTCTTAAATCTCTAGTTACACACTGCAGTACTTTGTTCTTAATTTCAATCTCTAAATCAGATCTGAAAATATTTATGAAATCAGCTTCTGTGTTCACTTTTAGGCAGTCCTATGTTGTACAGAACTGCTACCTGAAAATATGAATACGAAAAGTTCCTATTCTGTTATGTTTGTCTGGAGACACAGACCTGACATGAGTTAAAAATATATATGATTATATGTGTCTACACCTCTGGATAGATGTGTTTTCATAGCTTCCCAAGGGTCTGTGCAGTAAGTATTTCTTTTATCAGAAATACAAGCGAAATGTGGATGCTAAGGTTTGCTCACACAAATACTTGCCCTAGGCTCTGTTAATTCATGAACAAAGCAAAAAGACTTTGATTGTGGCACCAACATTTTCACTGAGATCTCTCCATCACTTGAAATAAGAGCTATGACTATATATAAGAGAAATATTTGGAATTGATACTGCCCTGACAGGGATTATAATATATTTCCTTATGAACACTAATTAATATAGAGATTTTTTTGCAATTTAAAAAAAATAAAATTTATGCTTGCTGAACATTTATCGCATCAATTCCTGCTTCTGCTTCTGACTTTCTTGATGTCTTGGGAAAAGTCACACTGTATCTGTCCCACTTCTGGACTTGTACAATAGCGAAAGACAGCTTGCTCCTCACAGCACTTGCATGAGGATAAATTCCCTCATCACATAAGGTGTGCTGCCATGTAAGCATATCAGATAGCCTTCACTGTAACGTTTGAAATGCTCTGCATATTTACAGCAATTCTGGAGTGAAAAGACCCCAAAACCTGGAAAAGGAAAACATATGCACCACAGCTAAGTGAATTGTCCTTATCTCTGAGCAAAGTAACATCCAGCTAGAGAAGGCCCAGCAGAGGTGCAGAGAGTTTCCTCCACTGCATCCCATATGCATGATGGGTCAGAACAAAAGAAAAAAAAATGCTGTGGTGGTGATGGAGGGGGGTGGAATATGTGGAATATGACTCCCTGATGCTTGACAGCAGCATGCAAGTTTGTGCCCCACTGAGTTGGTACAGATCTCAAACAGACAGCAGAGCTGAAACAAAACTTATGCTCAGCAGTATACAAATTATTACAGTATAAAAATTATAAACTTTTATTGTCCGACTCTGGATATCAAATTGAAGAGTGCAAGGATGGTCTGATATCCACACAGGTTCTACAGGCTCTAATATACCCCCAGCTGCTCTTGAGGCACAGCTTTGAGGTGGTTGATAGTTTTCAGAGCCACCTGCAACCACGTGTCTCAGAGCATCAGTTTGGTTGCCCTCTGATGGAAACTTTTAACACAAGACAGAGAACAGAGAAAGGTACCCAGCAGAACCACAACCAACTGCACTATTCATTTTGCTCCTTCCTCTTTAGTGCAATCAGAACACACACGATTGTTTCACTGTAATCACAAATACGCCACTCCAATACTTTTGGCACCATTGGTGTTGTAGTGGGAGTATTCTCAATACACTGACAATTCCAGTGGGAGGTGAGGGACATCTCTGGTTTTATGCAAGCAAATATCTGTCTGGTAAGGATGGTCTTGTACTGAATTTGCTACAGTGATAGCCTCAGGTCTTTACTATATCTTGGATATCATATTTCTCCCGTGAGATGGAAAATGAGGATAGAGACTGTAAGGATTTACTTTCCATATATGGCAGGAATGCCAGGAAAATGTAATCATAGAATCATTTAGGTTGGAAAAGACTCCTAAGATCATCAAGTCCAACTGCAGACCCACCACTAATTTTGTCCCTAAATGACACATCCACTAGTCTTTTAAATACCTACAAGGACCACATCATTGGGCAGCCTGTTTCAGTGTTTGACAGCCCTTTCAGGAAAGAAAATTTTCCTGGTATCCATCTAAACCTCCCCTGGTACAACTTGAACCTGTTCTCTCTTGTTCAATTGCTTGTTACTTAGGAGAAGAGCCCTACCTCCCCCCAGCTGCCCCCTCCTTTCAGGGAGTTGCAGAGAGCCAGAAGGTTCCCCGAGCCTTTTTTTCTCCAGGGTAAAGACCCCCAGCTCCCTCAGCCTCTCCTCACAGGACTTGTGCTCCAGACCCTTCCCAGCTCATTGCCCTTCCCTGGACACACTCCAGCCCGTCACTGTCCTTGCAGTGAGCAGCCCAGAACTGAACACAGGATCTGTGGTGTTGCCTCACCAGTGCTAAGTAGAAGAGGACAATCCCTGCCCTGGCCCTGCTGGCCACACTACTGCTGGTGCAGGCCATGATGCCATTGGCCTGCGCCTTTAAGGTTTCATTCTTGAAGAGTGTCCAGCCTTCCTTGACCCCTTTGCCCCTCAGAACTGCCTCCCAAGGAAATCTGTCAACCAGTCTCCCAAACAGGCCAAAATCTTCCCTCCAGAAGTCCAAAGTGGCAGGTTGCTGAGTCCCCCTCCTTGCCTCTCCAAGGATCATATCTCTCTCATTTCATGATCACTGTGCCCTAGATGGCCTCCAAATGCCACATCACTTGCCAGTCCTTCTCAGTTCACAAACAGGTCCAGTGGGACACCTGCCCTCATCGGCTCTGTCACCAGCTGTGTCTGGCAGTTTTCTTCCACACACTGCAGGAATCTCCTAGACTCTGTGGACCTCCCAGACCTCTCTTCCTCTCTCCTGTGCTGTATTTCCAACAGGCTCCCACCATCACATCTGCCTGGCTGGCCTTCCCACTGACTCCTACCCATAAACACTCAGCCCTGCTGTTACTGTCATGCAGCTCTAGCAATCAAAACACTCCCTAATGTCTGGGACTATCCCACTGCCTCTCCCTCTGTGCCTGTCCTTTCTGAGGAGTTTATAGCCATCACTGCAACACTCCAGCTGTGCTTCATCAGACCTGCAACAACTGAGTAAGTCCCAGTGGGTGACACTCTGCCTGAAGAACAGCTGCTTGCCATGCTCACACCTTGTTCCTGACTGTCCCCTGGGCTCACAGCTGGGGCTCAGACCCCTCCTTCCATCCCTGCCTCCAGTTGCCTGGGGTGTGGGAGCCCTCTCTGGCGGCTCTGCTTTCCATGCCACCAAAAGCATGCCTGGTCACTCACCTGTGACACAGCTTGGGTGGCAGTGGCACTCACCCTCCCCAGGGCTGACCTCCCTGCCGATCAGGTCCAGGGACAGACCCTGAGCATGCATTCAGCAGGCTGAGACACCTCCAGGCAGTTCCTGAAGTGCCTCTTCACTCATCCAAACTGCAATGAGAAAAACGTCCTTCCCCACTCAGGAAACTCCTCCACTCCGCAGTAAGCCTCCTTAGACATGCCTTTGCTGTGTTTTAGCCCACAGGCACAGCAGCTGCACTTGCTGTGCTGGGTGGACATGGGAGACTGGCATAGAGACTGTTCACTGTGAGCTCATCTAAAGGACATCCTCTCTGAAAGGTGAAGTGACAAAGAGAAGAAGAAAAGCCAAATCTTACCTGGCAGCATGAATCCCCAGAGGTGGTGCCTGCTAGTTTTCATAGGTAAGCTTCCTCTATTGCTTATGCATACCCACACTTGCATGCACGGGCACTGGTTCCAGCTTAGAAAGGGGAATAATTAGAGGGCAAAACCTCCCCTTAGAAATTACCCTGTCCGGGGATGTGCATCTTATACTGGAGGTAGAGAAAGAAAAAGAATAGGGGTGGAGGAACTTGTTTTGCTTCTTGTTTTGCCGGAGCATTTGCTATTTGTCTGCCCCCCATCTTCCTCCCCACCCTTCTCACTTTTTTCTTCCTCTGTCCCCTCCTATCAGTTCCAGGACACTGGGCACACCAGCAAAGCAAAGATGCTGGGTGCCCTAGATGGGAATCATGAAGAGCATCTAAACAGCTCCAAGGGGGTATTTTTCTTTGCAAGTTGCTGTAAGTTTGACGGGGCACGTGACAAAGCTTTGTGGAGAGGAAAAAAACCCACAACTCTGATCTTCTTAATTGCTCAGTCCCAGGAAACAAAAGACTTCAAGGGGGGGGCAGTACTTGGGAAAAAAAAAGAAAAATGGGCAGTGCACAGAAGAAGTGCACCCTCCTATCAGCTGAAGGGTGAACAGGTGACTCACAAGGACTTCCCACACAGGCCCTGCTCCTTTCTGTTATACCCAGTATGCCCTGCCGCCCAAATTCCACAGGGCAAGGTCTCTATCAACATGATGTAAAGCCAGAGTGAAAAGATCCGTTAAGGGGGAGGACAGAATTGCATGGGAGAGTCAGTCAAGTCCTTTGCCACAATTAAAGGAAAAAATTGCAATCTTCATTCCCACCCTGAGTTTTTCCTGCCACAAGGTCACAGCTACTGAAACATTTATTTGCAAGTTTGGGTAAAGGGGAAGAAAGTGACTAGATCCCCGTGTAGTTTCTTGAGTAGAGGGAGGCTGTAAAATCCCGTCTTCTGCTACCCTGTAGGCTTTGATTATATAAACAGAAAAGGTATTAAAGTTAGAAATTCTTCCTTTTCCCTTCTTGCTCTCTCCCACCCTCTGCAGTACAGCAGGTTCCCATGGCAGCTAAACCCTCACTCACACAGCCAAACACAGAGTAGGCTTCTGCTTTCCTAGATTTAATACAAATTATTATCCTTTCCTTTGTTATTTCTCCATTTTGGGTTCTTAATGTGGCTGGAATTTTATTACACTACACGTAATTCACATTTTTTACTTTGAAGTGTCTCATATCCTTCTTTGGTTTGGAAACTTGGAAATCTATTTTCCCATTTTCTAAGAGATATCAGGGTGCCTAATAGTCCACAGTAATTAGTGATTAGGAGAATTAGTGATTATGAGCTCTTTCAGCCTCTTTAAGAGAACAGCTTGTAGGCCATTTCCTTCAATGATTGGGAAAACTGAGTTTACACAATACAGGATCTGTACTAGTTTTGCCTGACCTTTAATCTTCATCACTGACCTTCTTGCTGTCAAAGATTTCTGACACAGATTCCAGTTATTCTGCCACTGGTAACCTCTACCTCACCGTCCTTTAAAAGAGGCAAAGTTCATTATCAGATCTGTGAATTTGTTTCAAAAATCCCTTCCGCATAGTCTTCCAAGACCCCATTATGCTACAAACTGTACTGATGAACACCAGACTATTGTCCTCTAGACTTGCAGAAAAGTACCTACACACTGCTTTTATGTAGTTTAGGAAGCAGCAGTGCTTTGAAGAGCAAGGCCCACAAGATTTAGTGCAATTCTCTCGTCTTTCCTAGATTTTTGGTTCATTGTAAAACCTCAGTATCAGGTTTTCACCACAGTTGGGCTTTTAATGACATTTATAGAGCCTTCCATGACTTCTTTATAGGTGTAGATATCTTAAGTGGAACTTCATCAAAACCACCCTGGGGGAGGTATTTTCCATTACGGAAAGTTTTCTGACACCTCCCAGAAGAGAGTCACCCTTCCTTTATGAACTAATTACAGCAGCTCCTCAGAAATTATTGTACTTACGTGCTCTACAATACTTTTTAAGATGCTCAGAGTAAATGAATACCAGATCTTCTATTAAATTCAGTAAGTTAATCTGACAGAAAAGGAAGTCTCATCCAGGTAGGAATTTCGTGGTATTCTAGGCCTTGCAGGCCATGGCTGTCACATGGAAAGGCAATGCAGTACATCACCCACCACAATTCACTACTCAAGAACTGAGATATAGGAAACAAATCACTACCAATTCTAATACAGGACATGTCACCTCTTGTGTGTCATTTTTCCCACAGCACAATGACAAAAACCCATTGGAAGCTCACTAGATAATCAACCAGACAAGAAAGGTTTTGCTTTCCCATACCCCTAAAAGAAATTGCCTACTTATATATACACTTATGCTGTGGTTGAAACAAAGCCTTTAAAGCAGCTACAGGACAAAGAACCAGACTGAAGCTTGTTTCTGGAGGTCTATTTTCCTTGCATTCCTACGCCTGTATTAGTTACAGGAAATCAGAAGCCAGACTACCTTCATTTGTAAAGAAAAGGTAAATTAATTAAACTTCCAAAGCCTTGTCTAGCTGGAGAGAATAGCTGTGACAAGAGTAATCTTCATACCTAGGCCCACCGTGACACTGACAACACAGCAGGTTTGTGGGCCAGTCCTTAAAGCATCCAACAACCACAGATCTTGGAGATGCAGCTCCAGGAAACCAGCTGCTGCTGCTTTCTCAGGCACATTTCATGAGCAAATGCTAACCTTGTCAAGTCTCAAAGAAACCTAAAACCCCCCAAAGCCCCCAAACAAACACCCCCCCCCAACCCAATGTCTAGAAGCACGAAATATTTTCCTTTCTAAAAGACATTTTTTTAAAACTGTATTCCAACAAAATTCATTTTCATCTGCTAGAAGGAAAATACTGACTTTTTAAAAAGGTAAACAAAAAAAAAAAAGTATAAATAGGATTAGGATATACCACATCACCTTAAAATCTGAATTTAAGTGATTCCCATAGATCAACAGAGAATACATTTGCAACCCTTAATATTGTGCTGCAAAGCAAAGTCACTTATAAACTCCTGGTGGAATGAGCCCTCAGCTACTCTCACTGACACTTGGCCAAATGCTCCTTTAATATTTTATTTATGCTAACATGCCAATATTCCCACCCTGAGGCACTCTGTACCTGAACTGACTCTCAGAGGAGAGCCAGTCAAGGCAGCAATTGCTGTACCTGTGTAGCTTGGAATCAATGGCAGGTAGAAAGAGGGAAGACATTTGCAGACTAATAATAAGGCATCCCATTTTTGCTGCCTATAAAATTTTAATTGATTTAACTATGCTACTCTACTACTGTGGATTATTCATTTCTTGACATTACTTTTCTTTTTGTTGCCAGTCCTAGGAACATGCTTGGTAAGAACATCAATGAGTAGGAAACCCACTGCCAGGACAAACCTTGGGTATCCATTCCACAACCAAAGAACCAGAGACAGATAATACACTTAGGCTGTTAGAAGCTCTTGGGGATTGCTGTGAGAATTTCAGTCTTGGGGACTTTCTTGTCCAAAAGGACTTCCAGATCTATCCTCAAAGAACAGTTTTCTTACCAAAGAACAGCAAAAGCAGCAAAAAAACCTGTTCTAATTGTATTTTGGACCTGTCTAACTTGTTATTTAGGATATGCAGAGGTCCTTCTGAGTAGCCTCATTTCCCTGAGGTGCAATCAAATTATTTCTGATATTCACATTTTCAGCCCCTTGCATGAGACATAAGGAAGAAAAATTTTCAAAAATAGGAATGGCAGTAAAGGCCTTTACTGCACCCTGAGCACAGAATGGTATCACCTCTTCTGCGTGTGCTCTCCGTGCTTAGGAGTGTGGTCAATGGCTGTACATGACCTTGAAAGCACTTGCAGCAGGGGACTGATCAGGTAAAATGGCTCAGAGGTTTTCCTTTCTGAATGATTAGTAAAAAAAAAAAAACCAAACAGAAAACCCAACCAACACCCTGCCCCCTGCCCCCTGCCCCCTGCCCCCTGCCCCTCCCCCTCCCCCTCCCAACTCAAATTACAGAGTCACACAGATTTTAATGATAATTTTGAAAAGAAGTACTATGTATTTTCATACAGCACCACACTTTGCAAAGATCACAGAGGGCCCTGTGATACCTGTTTCTGAGGGAATATAACAAACAGGATAAATGAGAAATCCAGTGACGTGATATCCCTCTTCAGGGCAGGAAGAATTTGCACCCACTAGAGCTTTGGGGAGAATTTCTGTGTACAAAGATGTAATAAGTGAAACTGGATCAGGTCCAGTCACTAGAGACTAATACCATTAATCTTAAAAAAAATTCCCATAGCACTGTCATTAATGAAGATAAGTTCTTTGGAATAGGTTTCAACCCAAAGATGTGGAAAGAGAAGGTGCAAAGAACAGAGAAGAAGGGCTGATTACAAAGAAGGTGTTGAATTTGTAGAATCTGATGCCTTTGGCAAGAACAGTCATAAACAATCCCCACATGCAAAGAATTGTGAAGGGAAGTAATTTATCAGCAGCAACAACAAAAGGCACGTTAAATGAAGCCACTGTGCAGATCAGACAGAAACCTTCTTCTTTGTATTTCCTGGCTGAAGACAAGCAGGTGCTGCAGCAATCTTTTACCTGTATCAGACTTCCAAATCATTATGTCTTTGTCTATCTCACGTTGTTTAGTGATGATAAGTACCACTCCACATTGGGTGTGACATAAGCCATCAAAACCTTCAGTTAAATTTCAAACTTGCATGTTTTCTCATGAATTGATGCAAAGTTTGTATCACCTCTTGGCAATGAAGCTGTTCCACAAAATAGTTTTGACAGCTTTCACCCCAGCATGCCAGGTCTTTGGGAATCCAGTGTGGAGTGGTTAAAAATCTCCCTTGGATGGTGTGAGATGGCAACCCCAGAGCTACAGACCCCATCAGCCAGGGTAGCACCTGCAAGTTACTCACCTGACCGTGAAAGTCGCTTGCTCTTCCATCCCTATATTAATCACTGAAAATATCCAGGCAATCCATGGTGGTGTGAGGTCGATTTCCACAGGATTTTGGTGAGATAATTGAAGAAACAGTAAAAAGAAGCACTGCTAAACAAAGTGCCAAGAGTTCTCTGAGAATTCTCTTTTTAGTGAAACACTTCAAGTGCTTTTACACAAGTGGATTTGCCCAAGCAATTGAGAGTAATTTGAACACCTGGAAAATGCAACATTTAATTGAGCCGCTATGGACTGTGCGTCATGGCCTCCTTTATGTTCTCCCAGACCCCAGGAGAGGCAGGCTCCTGTGTGGTCTCATTAGCAGATTCACTGCTTCTGCCCTGTGTTTTATTGCTCATCTCTTCCCACGGGAACCTCTTGCTGTTTGAAGAGCTCCAGAGACAGTCTGGTGATTTTCAGACAAGTGCGTTCCTTACCTTGGTAGTCCCTACTCTCTGCAATGAGTTGTGCTCTTTTCTGTGAATTTTAGAGTCAAATAATTATGTGCTATTTAGTAATTAAGTGTTTGGGACAGAGCAGCTGCTGGCTTAGCAGCAGTTCCCTTAGAACAGGTATAAACATATTTTACTTTCCCACTGGCAATGATCCCAACTTCTATCTTCCTAATCACTGCCTGGTGCAAATTTCCTTACATTTTTGCCATTCAGAATTTTAACCAGAGGACAAATACACCAGTATGATTTCAAAACTTATGTAGCTGATACTCCAGGGGATTTTGAAATCTATTAATTTTTAAGTTACAGGAAAAGAGGCTTTGAACACATGGTTGATCTGGATAATTTTTATGCAGCCATTTCAAATCAATTGGCTGAAGAGCTCTCCAGGTCTTCAATGAAAGTAGGTAATAAAACTTTAAAAACAGGTAAAATTTTTGACAGCTGGGAGATACTTTTTTTGAAATTATAAACAGTGAGTAAAGACAGTAGCTAGATGTCAAATCTAGCCCACATAAAATTTTTCACTGAGAAATGACAGCATACTTACCAATATAATGGCAAGAAAATTGATTTCACTCACTGATGTCCCGTTTTAACAGATTACTTCTGTGATTAATATGGGAAACTTTTAAGATAACACATTTCATTTTCTCTGGAAGTATTAGGCACTCTGCATTGCTATGGCTGAATGCTGCCATGTAAATATAGACCACATTCAATCCATATGGTCCATACTAATTGGATTGAGTGGTACGCAGATGATGGATGCTGAAATATTGCTCATCTTTAAAGAAGAAAGGTTAGAATGAGGTTTTCCACTGATTGGTTGAATCACAAAGTATTTGACATAGGATTTATCAGTGATCTGAACTAAAGTACAGAACCCTGCAAATAAAAGGTGCAGGAAATCAGATACCAATAAACATGAGCTTGGGCCACTAACACATACCAAGGAGGGCTGGCAGCTAAAATGGTAATTCAATATATACAAGCTTTTACTGTATTTGAATCAGAGTCTGAAGAGGGTACAGAAAGCTGCTTAAATTGAAAGCTGGGCATTGAAAGCAAATTTGTTCAATAGAGAAAAAAGAAACACAGCCAACAGGATACCACAGAATTATATTTATGTTATACATTTGTCTTCACATTGCAACATCCACATTGTTCATTTTGTGACAAGTATTTCTAATAATTTTGAATACATATTTACTGTATAATACATTTTACCAAGAGGCACTTCCAGTAATTCTGGCAAAAAGGAGCTTCATTATAGTGTCTAACTTACAAAACAGTAAAAATAAATAAGGTTTATCTAAAAGATTTTTTCCTGTACAGAATCTATTTTGTACAAAACATTTATCAGCCATTAACTAAATCACTTAACAAATACTTGTGAAGAGAATATATTAAGTATTGCTACATGTATCGAGTGCAAGATACTAGTGAAAGGAAAAGAATTATTCTGTTTATGAAAATCACCTAAAAATACAAGGCCTTGTTCCTGAAGTGTTTAGAAAGGAGAAGCTTGGTTACAATAATATTGACAATATATAAATATAAATTAATGTATGTAGTACTTAGTGAAAAGAACACTGTGTTAAAAACTGGCGTGTACAAACCCTAAACAAGATGGCACTTTTCTGCATTGCCACGTCGGCTGGCAGTTATTCTTTAAAATATTGCTTCAAAAGAATTATAAAGGTACACAAAACCCTTTTCAAATAGAGCCGTATAAAATTATACTCCCCCCAACCTTTTCTCACCTTTTGAAGTGAGAAAAAATCAAGGAGGGATTAAATTTGTAGTACGGGAGTGATTTGTGGAAACTTGCTACTATAGCTGAGTCTGAATAAGCATTGTTAAAATATTTTGACTCGAGGTCCCAGGCCAGAAGTCAAACCTGGGTAGGTTTGACTTTGGATCAACCTCACAGGATAGGATGTAAGGTGACCAAATTCCTCAGTGTTTCCTGAATTAAAAGACCTTTTTCTGGCTTGTTGTCAATTTTAAAATGCAAAATTTGTATAATTCTAAATTCTAAAATCTGGTGGGGGTCAAGTGCTTCAATTATATTTACAAGATTTTAATTCAGAAAGGATTGTGATTTTGCTAGGGTAATTTCTTGATTACCAAAATGAGATTTTAAATTTTTTTAACCATGTCTTCTACACAATATACATAGTTGCATGTTGTTACCCAGACAGGCCAAACTGTATTAGAAAATAATTATTTTTGGAAGGTATTTCTTCCACAACTGGAGGCAAAGGTTAAGAAATGTGTTTTTGTTGGAAAACGTCCTAGATGTTCTTCTGTCAAAAGCATTAAAAAAAAAACCAACCAAAAAACTGCCACCCATCAGTGAAAATGTTAATTTGTTAAACAAACGTAACCCACAGTATGAATCACGGCTTTTTTAAAAGTGAACTTAAATTACTTTCCATCGTGCAAACATCTTATATTGATTACTCAAGAAAAGAGACTTAACTTTAGAAATGTAATGACCAAAAGTACACTGACATGGTTGAAATATTAAAGATATCATGAACATCACATAGCAGTTATTAACGTTGTCTTTGATCTTTTGGGACATCATCTGCAGTACTGTATCAAGGTCTACAAACACCTACAAATCAACATTTTGCATTCAAATACAGGTTTTTGTTGTGTTTCAGGATCAGGCAAGAATTTTGAAAACAAAAGTCAGCTTTAACAGGCTTTAGCAGGCTTTCTACCTAAAGCATTATGTACTCACATGGTAAACCCCACACTGCTTTCTCTCTGACCAGATCGCAGAGCTTTTTTCTTTGTTTTTAGGAAAGCGTGGGGGCGAAACGAATAGGGTCAGATGAGGAAAAAAACACCACCACCAAAAACTCCCAACTCCTTTACATAAATACTTAAAAGCAAAGAGCAATTGCTAATTCACACAAATTGTTTCTAAGTGTTTGCTGTGGTAAAGGAAGACAGCATTGAAAACTCTAGCTATTATTTGATCTGATTTCTATGGTTTTGCATCAGGACAAGAGAATTCAGTCATAAAAGGACACACAGCCTGTGTCAAAGTCCTGTATACCTGCTCTTATGCTTCCACACAGAAAACAGAAATATTGGGGTTTCCCCAACTAATTCATTGCTGGGAATCCCTCTCCTGGAAAGGAGGCCCTTTCCACTCCTGCAGATTTCAGTGAGCTCCCTGGAGCACACAGATTCCATTTGGCACCCAGGACAGAACAATTTGCATCTGTTGCCCCATTCCCACGCCTTGGACATGCTACACACATGGCTTTGGAAGTAAGAAACCACTGGCACAGGCTAGAGACCTGAAAAGCTCAAATAAAATACTCTTTTTTTTTCCTCATCCTGCACCAAGCAAAGTTTTCCTTAATGAAAGAGAATTAAACAACTTCAGTCAAAAATTCTTCTTGATTTACTACATCCTTCAGCTTGACAGGCCACAGCCACAGCCAGTTGGTTCTACCTGAACTCATCACAAGCAGCACTTTTACACAAACAGCAGCTTTACAGAAGCAAGCACTCAGGGGAATGTCTGCATACACCTCAAGTGACACTGGCAAGGTTTCAGGCTGCACAATGCTTATCAGTTCAGTTTAATCAAAGAAATGTTAACTAGCTCGAGCTTTTGCCCCCTTTTGTCATTGTGAAAATGGACTCTCCAGAAATACACCAGCACTGTTCTGCCCCCAAGCTCCTGAGGAGCTTGTATTGATCTAAGAGTTCAGGTGACGTCTGCATCCTACTGAGATGGTGTGATGCATTTGTCATCAAAAGAACACCTGCCCACCAGGAAAATCCCACTAATGGCCTCTGAATAAATCATAATTAGGTTGTAAATGGAAAATAATTCTCACACTGCTCCCTCCAACACTGGGACTCAATAACTATCACAGCAGGTGCTAAGGCCTGCTTTGATTTCTGTCCAGAGGAATGTTGTTTTGCTGAAAGAAACTGATGAAATTCAAGGAAAGATTTATCATACTAAGTTATTCTCAAAATATTGGTGCTGTTTAGCTCTAAATCAAAGCTTGACTCCAGTAATCAATCATTTTGCAAGCTGTTCCAACGTCTCTTAAGACACCTGCCACCTAATTTCAATTATTCTTCCCTCTGTTCAAAATCACTTAAAATGTATTTTTCTCCAAGATTCCTGGACATTCTTATTTGCTGATTCCCTGAAAACAGGGGGAAAAAAAAAAAAAAAAAAAAAAAAAGAAGATTCCCCTACTCTAATTAGTACTCTTTAACACTGCCACCATTTTGGCTAATGTTGCATCATCAAACAGCAATGAAACCCCCAGAAACTCTATGTTTACTCAATTTCAGCAGGATTACATTTGATTTTGAAAGAAAAGGAAAATAAATGTTGTTTTATAAAATCTGTTTGATACTGGACTACAATTTCCTTTTCTCCTTCCCACAAAATGTCAGTCTGACTTCCTTCCTGCATGTGTACAAGCCCATCAGCTCCAGGACTGATTACACTAGCTCTGAGCTGTCAGCTGAGGACTACCCAAGTCCTAAAGCCAATGCCCAGGGCTGAGGCTGGAGAGAGCAGGCAACCCTTTGTGCCTGCAGAGAGGAGTGTTCTTCACTCTGAGAATGTGCTTTCGTCTAATCGTGTGTCCATGAGGCTGTGGGATGCTCAACAACTTCTCATACTCATCTTTAAATTGAAGCCTTCCTTCCTTAAACATGTGATGTTGGAACATCTCAATTGTGACAGGACTCGCATAAGTAATAGCAAATATTAGATGTTGTTTTAGTGCAGGTTTTTCAGCAGTCTAAAGCCTCTTCTTCAGAGAACAAAAAGCCCCAGACTGTCACTGTTGTCCTCCCAACCCACTGCGCACTGTATGGGCTCTACCACTGACTGATGCTCAGTTTGGCAAGATCCTTGCCTTCTCCACAACACATTCTACTTTCCAGGGCATTTCTGAAGAAAGATGGGGCCAGAATTTCCAAATGAAAAAAAAACCCTAACAAAAAAACCAGATGGAAATTTAGAATTTTTAGAGAAAACAATTGACCTTAATGTCCAGCATCAAATGCATAGAAAGGGACTTGGGAACAGAATTTGCTTAGATGCCAAACGGTACTTTTAAAAGCATCTATTTGAACCTCTACAGCCTTAACTTCCTTCCAGATTCAGACCACCAGGACCTTAGGAACTTCTAATGGTGGTACACTAATGGTAAAAGACCCAAATGCATCTTGGATTTTAGGCTGATGATGATGCAGACAGAAGTTCACACAAGATGTCAGGGTAAAAAATGATGAAAACTATCCTTGCATTATTAACAAAAGCATTCTCAAATTACATCTACCCTGGGAACCATTTCCTGCCAGAATGTGACTGTGTTTGCTATGAGAGCCAGCACCCTGCACAATGTCACAGGAGGAGGCCTATGGTGACACTCAGCTTTGTGTAAAAGATTTCATTCACAGATGAAACCAGTCCAAAATCCTGCCAAGAGCACAGTAAAATTCCTTTCCCTAGATTGTTGCAACTCACTTGTGATGCATGGCTTGCAACATCACATCAAATACCATCTTCCTACTGGAGGAGGTGGATGGTTTTCAGAGATGAGTGTCAAAATGCCCTGCACATTGGCTAAAAACAAACCAAGATTTTAGAATTAGAGCATAAATAGTAAACTATGGTCTTATGAACATGGTGGAAAAAACTGTTTTGGATACAGCACTTTTGGTTTCTTAGAAGCTAATGTCTTACACTCCTTTCCTAAAACAAAAGGTAATTAAACAGTCTGGGGCCTTCACACTCTCTGCTTCCATGTGTTCCATCTGCAACACAAGTGTAATGAGAGAAATTATATTCCATTGTAAAAAGCATGTAGCTATCAAGGAAAGTGTCAATGTAGAGACAAAAGTGTTTACATGTGATTGCTATGTGACAGATGGAGTGCTTTTGTCACTGCACTGGGAGTTACAAAAGTCTTGTATTTCAGGCAACAGCAAACTTCTAGACTAGAAGAGAGCAGAATCAGACCCCAAGTGACTGATCCTGTTAAAGTGGGGAAAGCAAAACATCCAAATGGAAAAAATCATCTAGTCTTTCTCTTCTCTTCCTGTTCTTAAAGAACAGAAAACAAATAGTTTTTTTTTTTTTTTTTTGGTCACTGCAAAACACTGTTTAAATTGGGGTTGCTTTCATATCAACACTGTAAACATCCCACCTTAAAAATAAACATTTTGCTGATTGGATACAAGTAGTTTTCTTTTATTTCTTTACTTTTTCTTCCTAAAATATGTCATAGGCTGTGGTTTATTTGGTGCTTGCAACACCAAAGGACTACACAAAGTGAAAACTTTCAAGTTCTAGCCTCCAAAAGGTTGCTGTAACTGCAGATGAAAAGTTTTGCCTCCTTTGGACTAGAAAACATTATAAAGCCCCCTAAATTACCTGCTTCATTATCTATGAATCCCAAAGTAAAAAAAAAAAAAAAAAGTTTTCACATTCCTGGCATAAAATCTTTCCGGTATTTTCTTTTGTGTTATATCTAAGTCAACCTGGTGATTTCCTGATCACTGCCTGCCAGACATGCACTTCCAAGACTGGGAATCAGATTCATAAGGAGTGGCAACCTGCAGAAATTGGATTTGAGTACTATTTGGAGTGGAAAGGAAAAGTCACCTCTTACCAAGCCGAGCACTCGCAGCTGCTTCAGCTTCTCCACTGGAATTTCTTTCTGGTTTGGACAAAACCAACAATCATTCTTATTTTAAGCCTGTCAACAATTTGTTCACTGTAAAGATCCAATTTAATCAGACCATTCCCATAAACAGGCTTGGGAAGCAATGGTGTATCAATTTCTAACAGCTGCATTGGCAATGTAGAAAAACAAATTAGAAGCTGACACTAATTTTACTTAATAACAACCAAAAATGATGACTAGAAAAATATAATGGTTCAATTTCAGCATATTTTTAGGATAATTTTTCTTAGTTCAACCCTGTGTATGCCAGCTTGGAGGAACATGTGGAACTCCCCTTACAGGATTTTGCCTCATTCTTGAATGCCTCTCCATAATTTTACCAGCTGGGCACCCACTAACACCTGCTGCAACAGAATTTTTTCATCTTCCAGCAAAGGCAATATAAACCCCAATATTAAAATCCAGTTGCAGTGATTATGTACTGAAAATCAAGAAAGAAATGCTTGGAGATGTGACATTTTAAAGCATCTCTGTAAGTTTAATTTTTAAAGGACAGAATGAGGCATAATAAATCCTTCTCATACTACACGGTATGCATATCACTGGTACAAGAAAAACCCAAATAAAATGATCAATCAAAGTGACTGAAGAGGTGTGAAAACAGCGCAAACTGGAATTGGTGGACACATGCTGAGATCACAGAGACAACCTTTTTCTTTTGAATGAATGCTGCCATTCCCTTTGAAATAGCAGTGTGATTTGGAGCCTTGCTTTTCTGATTTAGTTGGAAAACAGTTCCTAAATATTCCTGCTAATAAGTGCAGTCAGAACCATGCTCCAGTCACTCTGCTGAAAGGCAAACACGTTCTCTACTGGTAAGAGCAGGACAGAACAATATTAGGCAAATGCAACCAGTAAAAACCCAAAATCCCCTTTTGAGTAAAAGCTCATTCTGACAGAAATGCAAAGCAAGAAGGAACTCTGAAGTGATAACACACATGTGATTAACTTTGATAGAGAATGTTTTCCAACATTTTTGGGGTGGTGTCGATAAGATCATGAAATTTGGTGAATGTGTAACAATAGCAAAAAGTGATGGTTGTAATGTCAGAATTTCAATACAGGAAGGACTTCTATAAACTCTGCCTCTCAAAAGGAATCTTACTCTCACAAGCAACCCTCTTCTTGCTAATGGGCTGCAGAATCAATGAAGAAAAAGCATACATAGTCAAATGATTTCTGAGAGATACTGAACTTTATATATATAATTCTCTCTGTGGGAACAAATCTCTAAATTGCGTGGTATTGGTTGGTGCTGCCAGTCCCCAAGAGCATTAATATTTTAAAGCCTTGATCCTGTAGACCACTGGCTTCCCAGAAGAGTCTATACAAATTACTCAAGACTTTATTTTTGGGGTTTGGAAATGGCTACACTGTATAAAAATGTTTTCATATTTATTTTTTTTAAAAAATTACCTTTACAAAACAACTTTACCCTTTTTTTCTTTTTCTTTTTTTTTTCTTTTCTTAAAGATATCATTATCTACAGGAACCCATAAAAATTTTTCCATATTTACATCTAGATAGCTAATCATTGACAAATATAATATAATGAAATAAAATATTGAAAGTGAATATTCAACCTTTTAAATAGACATTTGGCTCACAGCATAAACAACAGAGAAAACAAATGAACAGAACAACAACAACGAAAAAGATCTGCTGTTCTTACAGGCCTGATCTTTTTCCTTTCTGTTAAAAAAAAAAAAAGAAAAAAGAAGGAAATAAGTATATTGGTGGGATCAACATGCTGCCTCTAAGCAGAATGCCAGAACAAACTGCTGCCATGCAGCAGCTCAGTGAATAGCTGAGCTCTGTGGAGCTCAGTGCTGCTGGGACACCCGAGGCCCAACAGGCCTGACCTGTCCCCCACAGCTCCCAACGCACCCTTGGCGCTTGCTGGGGAAAGCCACGGGCCCGCGCTGCCCTGCTTTTCTCTGCCAACAGTTTAGCTTTGTTCTTCAATGAACGTTGGGTCATGGATGCCCGAGGCAGAGAGCAGGGCAGGACAGGGTTCTGAGCAGCCTTGGCTGCCCGTGCTCTCCTGGCCGGCCACTGGCGCTGAGGGCAGACGGCCTGCAGCAGCACGGGGCATGGCATCTCCAGGGAGCACAACGCTGTGCCACACATTCCCTCTGCAAACAGCCCTCCTGGCACATCCCTTTGGCCAGCACTCCGGGAAGGGCCGAGGAGGAGGAGGAGGAGGAGGAGAAGGTGTGCTGGCACAGCTGGGTAGTGCCAGGGGAGCAGCCTGGGCCACTGCTGCGAGGCTGCTGCCTGCAGCTGGAGTGCAGGCTGGGATTGGAGGGCTATGGGAAAGCAAAGCTCCTCAAAATTGCTCCCTTGCAGGCACAAATTCTCTAAAATTCTGGCCTTCTGTTTGTTGTGGTGTACTGGGACATGTGCTACAGCTAGTGTGATAAGAACTCAGACTATGCTATATCTCCTCACATCCGCTCACACTTGCAAACACCCCCTCACTCACACATATGCATTGGCAGGATATATCAGCATTCATATAAAGCTTTGGAACTTTTATCCCTCAGCATTAAGAGCACAAGCTACTTAACTGGTACCTTACTGTTAACTGCAAATGTGCTTCAGAAGCAGCATTTCCTTAGATAACTTTCTTCTGTAAATATCACAGTGACCATAATATATCACTAAATGTATTTTGCTGAAGTGTGCAGCCAATAACCCTGGCTATATATATATATATATATTTATGTAATTCCACCCACCCCCTAATCTCTTTAAAGAAAGTCTGTAAAGCCGGTGTTGCAGTGTGAAAGCTTCCTTGAGCATAGGAGTTTAAACAATGTACCTCATCATAAAAACAAAAGAGAAACAAATTAAACAGCTGTAGGCGCATTATCCCATACTTCTACAGTGTTGTGTCTAAATGCTGTGCTGGCTTGAGAAAGAGTCTGTGCACAAGTCAATCTGTCTTAAAATACTGCTGTAAATATTGTCATTGATTTGGTTCTACAGTTGTGTTCTCCTCTTCATCCTTCTTGGCCTTCCCTTTCTCCTCCTCCTCTTCCCTGATGGCCTGGATTTGTTCTGAAGATTGGTGCAGTGGGGATTGCTCTGTGCCTTGCTTCTCTGACCCACCTAACCTCTCCTCATCCTCAATCACTTTCTGCCACATCTTATGGTTCTGAAGCAGGTGCTGAGTGATCTGACAGTAGATTTTCCTCCTCTTGAACTTCTTCTTTCCTGTAAAACACCATGTGACATTAATGTAATGGTTTCTATTGGAGAAGGAAAAGGGACTGAAGGTGTAGGAAGCAGACAGGGTGCACTGTGACAGATTTTTAAACCCACAAATTTAAACAGTGTTAAAATTCAGAAAACTCTACCTCTCCATACCTTGGGGAAAGCAAACTGGTTTCCTGCATAGTTTGAGCCCCAGCTTCGTCCTATCCCAATGCTGCATGTTATGCCTGACTCTGCTGCTCACAGAGGCATCTAGTTCTTGAATGATTATGCATAAAACATATTACTGAGCTGTTTCTGCCCATTTTATATCAAGCTCTTAAAGACCCTGATCAACACACATTCTGTGCGCTCCCCACCCCCAACAGATCCCTGCTAATTGTCCTAGAGAAAAAAAAAATCCTGATTTTGTTTTCTCCACATTTTACCTCTCAGCTGAGCTGTTGAAAGATAATGAATGATTACTAATGAAGCATTAGTAATAAAAGGAGGGAACCCATTTCTATGTTCCATTTTCAAAGATCTATCACTCCACCATCACAGTGGAGGTGACCTCTCTTTGGTTTCAAAGCATCAGTCCCCTGCTCTGAGCCTGTAAAGGGTTTTTGTCCCTGGTGGTTCTCATGGCTCCTGACACAGCTGCACTATAAGTGTTCTGCTGTCTGAAGGGTGTTTTTTTTCCTGTCAATACAGTCTGTCCAACACAGATTGTTAACTCCTTGAGAGTACAAGTTTTGCAAATTTTTCCTGGTCATTATCAATGCCAAAGGCGGTCACAGAAATGAAGTACTAACCCCTCCAAAGACAACTGCTGATTTCCTGTTTAAAGAAGGTGACGTAGAGGAATGTTTTGTACCAAATAAATTTGCGTGGATTAGTATTTGCAGGTTGCCTAAAGTATGTCTGTGTCAGGATCCAAAACGTTTAGCCCTTGAAGCTTTTGAACTGGAAACAAAGAGCTTTTCACTGAGCACAGACCAAATCCAATTCAATCCTTCATTAGAAAGCCCTTGGCTGCCTGTAGGAAACCTTCAGGTTTAGCACTAATAAGAAGCCCCTACTCTGCCAATGCCACAGCAGGACATTCTCTCCTGGGTTTCCCAGGTGACCCCACATCTTGTTGCTCTCTGCAGACACCTGCTGTAGTGTTAAAATTTGTCTGAATCACTAAAGACTGAGTCTGTTTAATTCTTGTACTTATATCAGACCTTCAGGGAAAGCACACGCTTCTGTATAGTAAAAAAAATTACTTCAAGCTCCCTTAAGCTTTATAACGAATTTATCTCAGCTGCTTCAGTGAATTATCAGGACCAAGGTGAGGTGTTTTCTGCCACAATTATATTTCAATCTGCTGAAAGGGCATTTTCATCAAGAAAAAGATCTTTACCAATATCGATACAAGTCACAATATCTGTGCATCTGACATCTCAACCTTTTATGATCAAGATGAGCACCCCCCATTTGGTATGAAGGAAGTAGAAAGAATTTGTTGGATATTTCCAAATTTCTGATACATTAATTTTTATGGTTTTGAGAACTATAGCCTAAAAACACCAGGCTGAATAGTGAAGTTCTATAACAGTGTAGAACGTAAAAAAGAAAACAGAAGACCACTAAAATGGGTCTGTTTGAAATGTGAAAAGGGATAAAATGATCAGTGCTTTTTAGCTCAAAACAGCATTGTTCAACTCCACTAATGGTGATACAGAAAATAAGTGAATAGACATATAACATGAAAGGAAACCAAGGATTTCAGAGTAAGGCTAGACACTCCATGGATATATGAGAACATCCTTAATTTTTTTTTTTTTTTTAATACAGCAATATCAGTTTCAGGCTTTGGGGTCTATGTTAATTACCAATTGGAGACACTTCCTCCTAGCAGGCACCTCCATAAAGGCCAATCTGCCACAAAGATGTGGCTCTGTTAGTTCACAACACACTGATAGATCATAAGGTGCTAAATCAACCCATGTGTGTTACATTACTTGATGTCTGCTGTTTTCTACAAGATTTTTTGTGCATGTGAATGTGCTAAACTTAAATTGTGTGTGTGTGTGTGTGAACAACAGCAATGATTTCTTAAATACAAACTGTTTACCTCTGGATCTTACTGGAGATAAAAGGTTAATTCTGCACATCAGTAGACATAGATTTTAGTTCCACATCCATATGTGACTTACTGCTCTCATCAAATCTTTCTCAGCTTTCCCAACAGGAAACAGGGATGATACCCAGGTAAGGCATGAAAGTGTGTGGGAAAGAACAGAAAAAGTGAGGCTGTTGAGGAAAAAAGCTATGTATTGGTATTTCATGAGTGCACTTAAGGCTGGTGTTTCTAAATATAGGGGAGAGAGAGAAAGATGAACTAGAGAAAGGAAATAAAAGAACAGTAGTAGAAAATTCAGAGGGAGAATGAACATGAAAGAAACAAAAAGGTAAAACATACAGGAATAAACTGATAAAAGAAAGAGGTCTCTTAAAAGAACTACAGTTGCAGTGTTTTATTTTAAAAATAATTTCCCACAAGTGTTTGAAATCTCCTTTCAAAGTAAAAAAGCTTTCCTCTCAGTACAGCAAGTACTGGCAGTGTTGCCTTTCTAGAGGAGAGGCAGGAGAATATGAGCTTTAGTTACTGATCAGCCAAGTGATGCAGCTCCCAGCACACAACACAGCAATGCTCAATACCAATTCTCTTCCCACTCTTCTCCACATTACCTTGAAGAGATTTGCATTAAAATGATGTCATTTTTAAAATCTCTTTTACTGCACCAGCATTTCGGACCCTCATTCTATTATTCCTGTATGTCATGCTAACTCATGGAAATGATGAGTGTTTTCCTTCAAAAATCTTCTCCCAAGCATCCTTTTTTCAGCTGAAATTATTGCAGTCTATTAACACTGGTCCTGAAACAGTCTAGAAAGCCCTCATGCACAAGTAGGTGATCCACCACCAGAAACCTCAATTAAAGTAGAAATGAGTGGCAGATATGAACCACATTGGTCCTGAAACCATGGAGCAACTCTATTAACCATGCAAGTGGCTTCAGCTTCAGCAAGGACAGCACTGGCTCACTGTCACTCTGGAGGAGGCCCATGTTGAACCTGGCCAGCTCACAGCCTCTACTTTGTGTTTTGGTCACAACACAGAACTTGTTTCATTGGGAAATCTAAGTGTCAGCAACTTACTGGATTCGGCATTTTCACAAGTTTCCATTTCTGCTGTTTCTTCCTCTTCTTGCTCATCAGTGTCTCCTGATTCATCACTGTCTTCTATCCACTTTCCTGGCATCAGCCCCGCTGAGTCATAGGAGTTGCACAGGGGTCCCACGATGTGAGTGATGAAGGATTCCTGCAGGTGTGCCAGCTGAGGGGCAGAGCGGTCCATGAAAGGGCTGATTGGCAGCCCCAGGCTGGCCTCTTCATCCCCCTGGAGACGAAAAATAGCCGTCACTTCTCTGAACTAAATGAAACAAAACCATGGCACAAAAAGGAGTAAAGCACATCCAGCCAATTAAGAATGCTGGAAGAACAACGACTAAACACCAGTAGCGCTTCCAGCATGACATTGCTAGAGTGTCAAATGGTCAAAGTTAGAGCTCTTTTCCTGTAGGAGCTGATACCAACACACAACTGATAATATGAATTTAACAAGGATATTGTTAATGACTCTGCAGAATGATGCACGCAGACCTTGTCCTGAACTTTACAATGTGAAAACTTGAAAATTGTTATTTCATTTCTTTCCTCACTTTATTAAAAAAAAAAAAAAATCCCCTCTGATTGTGTGATTGTTAGTTCACAACAACCTTGTTTACAGAGAACAAGACAACTTCAACAGGCCAGGGTTATTTCACCAAACAAGTTTTCTTATATAATTTTGTCCTTGTTAGAAGTAATTTGCAGATATTCTCTGGGCTTTGGGTGGTAAATATTTCTTTCCTGTGACTATTAGAATGATCCCTGTGAAAGCAGGAATTGCCCAAGAGCAGTAATTCTTTCCCATGAAGTTTTTTGTTAGCTGTTTTTGGGGAGGGAGGGAGAGAGGTGTAAGAATAATTTTTTTCTCTCTCCTCTCATGATGTAAAATAAAGTAAAATTTTATTGCAGAACCAAGTCTCATATACTCACTTCTTTATCACTGAAAAACCTCTGGTGATATCAATGAGTTTTCAGCTGAGCAGACATGACAAGACCAGATCCCATCTCCCCCCAAAAATCTAACCTCCCTAATCAAGCCTGATATGCAAATTAATACTTTAATACAATACAGAGTTCTATATTTGAGGATATAAATTAGAATTTGGAGATACATTTTCAGTTTCCATTATTTCAAACATTGTTCATATTTATCTCTTTGTAAAATAAATTTTTCAAAAGTAATGGTCTTCATATCTGACCAACACCCTGTCTCTATCTGTATTTGGTGAAGGCCAAAAAATAACAGCTAAATTTTGGAGCATGTACCAATAAATTTTGGAGCAAATATCTCATTTCCTTGTGTTTTGTTTGTTACTTTTATAATAAACCACCCTAAAATATTATGTTCAATCAGTAAAAACAAAATATTTGTGTTGACAAAACACTGAAGCATGTCATCCATTCTTGAAATAGCAGGCAAATTAAGAAGAGGTGACAGCTTGCTCTTCTTTACAGAAACATAGCTGAGATTTCCTGGTTGTGAGCTGGGAAGAATGCTGACTGATAAAATGTTTACCGATTCTTTTTTAAAGTTCTGTTAAAACATGATTTATTACGTGAAATATCTTGCAGTGGTTTTTTTTTGTTGTTGTTGTTTGTTTTTGTTTTTGGGGATTTTTTGGGGTTTTTTGTTCCAACATTTCTAAGCCATCTTCAAATATGTATGCTGAGCATAAGAAGAGAAGGAAACATCCTGTAACAATATGATACAGAATTTTGAATATTTCTATATAATGTGTTTTTAATAAGCAGATTTAATTTATATGGGAGTGAAATTCTTGAAAGGAATTAGTGTTTTCCAGTCTCAGAAAAAATCTAATGCTCAAAAGCATGGTGAACATGGTTTGACACACCTCTTGTAGCATATTACATTAAAGAAAAAGGGATTTTAACACAGGTAATATAACTTGAGACTCTAGCTTATCCTCCTTAATGCCAAAAGTAAGTCCAAGAAAGAAAATGTTCTCTGTTTTGAATCCCATTCCTGAAGGATGGAAAATAGCAGAGATTTGTACTGTGGAACAGATAAATAACACAGCATCTTCCCACATCTGTAACCTCCCAAGCTTGGTTCACTGTCCAACACTTTGATGATATTAA
The DNA here is from genome assembly GCF_008360975.1 of Lichenostomus cassidix. Taxonomy (NCBI): domain Eukaryota; kingdom Metazoa; phylum Chordata; class Aves; order Passeriformes; family Meliphagidae; genus Lichenostomus; species Lichenostomus cassidix. The sequence goes on from NC_139480.1 coordinate 56,502,103, forward strand.
TGTATTGGGGCATTTCCCTCTGATATTACTTATGTTGGAACAAAGAAAAGTCATATAATACATCTGATTAACAGCTTTTGTCTGCGTGCACTTGGCACCCACACAAGCTATGATCATCACTAGAATTTTGAAGTACATTTTGTTGGGACAGTTGTAATGAAGAAGAAAAGCATTTCCTGAAAGAAACTTTGGGACATTAAGGTTGTTTTGGAACACACTCTCATTGTTTAAGAAAAAAAAGAAAACAAAAATGGAACCAGCTATATTCACAATGTATTTAAGGTTCATTGTACTTTCTTTTTCCCAGGAGATTTGACAGAAATGAAGAAGCTTCAGGTCAACATCTGAATTTTGACCCTTTTCCTGTCTCTTTACATACTCCAGAAGGCAGCAGCAAATCCTGGTTGGATTTGCTTTTCCAAATTGCAAGTGGAGCAAATTTAAGGGAAGTTGGAAAGGCTTTAAAAGGGATTAGTCTGTGACTCCAAATTACTGCACAGCCTCCCTGAGAAGTCTGTGGGTTGTCCGGTTCAGTAATTTAGCCTGTTTGCTTCATCTGGAAAAGACAGGATGTGGAGTTTAATGTGACCAGAACATTCAAAATGTTCCCACTCAGGAAACAGAGGAATAGTGTGGGAACAGCCCTGACCCTTGCACTCAGCAGGGCTAAATAGGTTATAATGAGGAAAGGTTCAGTTAAGTGCTCCCTTACACCTAGAAGGAGAGCAGCAGTGCCTGGCTGTATTCCCAGGTCTTTGGAAAGCAATGTGTGGCTGTCTTCCCTCCTTGTGCCACCAGCATGGCCTTGCATAATTAGTGCAGTTGTACTGACAAACCTCTGAGAGCTGGAAGTGTTGCCTTAAAAAAATAAAGTACGGGTCAGGACCAACGCGTAGGGAGCAGACGTGGTTGGTCTGTGGCAAACTGAAAGTCAGTGTTACAGTCCTGCTCAGCACAGAAAGGCTCTGGGTGTGTGAACAGAGATGTGGCCTGCAGGGAAGCTAAAATAGCTCCACTGCTCCATTTAGATCATCTGAGCAAGGATGTTGTGTCCACTTTTGGAGACCACGAGTCAATAAGTGTGAGACTGCAGAGGAGAGCCATGAGAACCAGCTGGTGTCTTCAAAGAACACAGAAAGAACAGTTCCACCTGTAGAAACACCATCATCAGAGGTCTCTGAGGACAGATCAGAAACCTCAGTGACAAATGGACTTTCACTAGACCAGCCAAAGAATGGATTAGTGTAACTCTAGCTCACCTCTTCAACCCTGTTAACTGTCATTTTCACTCATCATGCTCCAGGACTGTGTCACACCAGATATGCAACTTTGGAATGCATGTATTTACCTGTTCATAAAACTCATTGACAATGCCTTCTGTCCACTGCAGGTGCAAATCTTTGCATTTTGCAGGCCCATTGATGTCAGCCAGTTTGATGCACATCTGACAAACCAGCAAGCGGTCATTCTCATTGGTCCAGTCAATTCCAACATCATCGTTCACCTAGGTGACAGGAAAAAGGAAACCATGACAGTAATCCTGGGATAAAGGATGCATCCACAGAGGAAGTTCTGAACCTGGGATATTGTACAATATATTTAGCTATTTAACAAAATCCCTAGCATAAGCAAGTGAGCTGACCCCAGGCTGGAATTAACAATATGGAAAAAGAAAAATAAGTGAAAACCAAAGAACATTGAGATGACTAATGAGAAATCAGTATTTAGCACATTATGCACCTGCTTGAAAGCACTTGCTAGAAAAACAAGCAAAATCTTCCCAACAAAAAAAATCTTCCCATGAAATTTTTTAAGAAGTTAATACCTATTGGTGTAGAAATATAAATTACCATAAAACACCATGCTGGTTTAATTGCAGTGTGAAGACATGTGTAACGAGCTTATTTCTCTGCTTGATCTAAGTATGGCTGAAACTCTTCCCTCCCTTTTTCCTTTTCTCTATTTTTCCCACACCTCTCACAATACAAAATGATAGATACTATCAACTGCTCTAAAATAAAAGCAGAAAGGTTAAGGTTGGAAGGGACAGAACTAGCAGGGGTGCAGGAGGAGCTCAGACGTTTATGGATCTACAGATCATAAACATCTGGACCATATTTAAGGCATTTCCTTACAGCTTATTAAAGCCTAACAGAGGGATGTTATAGGGAAATGGGAAACAAAAGCAGTCATACATCTGGAGGCTTCAAAGGGTCAGCATACAGATCCATCCTAAGTGATACCATAGGAAAACACGTCAGAAAGTGTCACCAAAACAGCCTGGACATCCTAGACACAAAACACACTGTTCTTGGGAGTTTCTCACAAGGAACAAGAAGGCAGTATCAGCACCAAAGACAGGTATCTAGTTAACATGCCAACAGCTTTGATGGGTGATGGAGTTTATCGAAACAACCTAATGGGAGGTGACTTCCAGTAACTTAGGTTGAAATGGTAAACAATTTTTAAGAATGGTTTCCCAGGCTTCTGATTTTATGCTCACTGAATGGAGCATGCAGGAAAGATCTTTAGTGACCTTTCTCTGGAAAGAGGAAGGAAAGGAAGACCATACTTTCATTGGATTTGAAATTAGAATATCAAAATTACTGGGATTTCTGTGCTTTGATAGTACAAGGGTATGACTAAATCAGTAAAAATTCACTTGAAGTAGCCATCACGGAAACTTGGTAATAACACCTTTGATTTTTCCCCCTGAGTGCTTTGCTAATAGGTCTAAAGTGCCAGTGAACAAGAAAGCAATGTTGAAACGTAGAACGTAAAAATAGTCCATAATACTTTCAACCTTTAACTACTTTCTGAAAAAAGGAAATATGTATAAGAAGAGAAGCTGTGCCTCTAAATATGAATGAGTAAAACCCAACAGAAAGGCCAGATTAGTATTCAACGTTTTACAGCTGCCAAAAGGATGTTCAGAGGAAATACAAACCCTTTCTGCTGGACGCCACCAAGGCCCACAATCTTTTCTGCCCATCTCCCAGAAACCAAAGCTAGTCTCACCTTGGCGTTGAATTTGGCAACAAAATCAAAGTGTTTCTTCAGGTCAGTAGCCAAAATGGCCTCAATGACGAGGAAGCGGAAATGTTTGAACTCCACGTGGTCCAGGTTGACCAGGAAGTTGTACTCTGGCCGGGACATGAAGAGGTTCCAGGCAGCAGCAGCGTGGTGGTTCTCCAGCACGGAGCGGTCGTTGTACAGCACTGCCTGTGGAAGCAAGGCGGGCAGGGGGAAGCTGAGCAACACCTTAGCAAAATCACAGCACGAGGTTATTCTGTTTCAGGCTGCAGGTTGATGGCTAATATAACATAGGTGTGTGCTTCTCTGGTTCTCAGAATTAGCCTCCCTTAATGGATGATTGCCTTTGGTAATTGCACCAGGCAGCTGTGTCCATGCAGGACTGATTCCAACACAGAAACAACTGAAATTCCAGTCTGCGGCCTGAAAACACATACTCAGTCTGACAGATTTCTCAGTGCTAAAATCCAAAGCTGGTGAAATCTTGACCAAAATAAGATGCATAACTCTCATAGTGATGGTAATTCCATTCAGAAAATAAGAAGAATATTAATTTATTTTCAAACTAAAGTCAATACATAAAGGCTAATCATCAAACTTCCTTTTCTGATTTTTACAACCACAAAGCTATAGGCACTTATTTCTTACAATTAGATTTAAGGATAGTACATGACTTCTCTCACTATATTTATCTGGCCAGAGTAGCAAAGTTCTTGGTCACAGAAATGCATGGCAAGGATGAGAAGTATTACTATAAATTCCTAGACACAAACTGATACCAGAGCGAGTTCAGGTGGCTTGCTCTTGGTGACAGGGTAAGTTTGGTTGCAAGCTGGGGAGTAAATCTAGAATTTCTGCATCCCTACCCGACTTGCCACCATTTAGATATCTTTTTTTGTTTCCTTGTGCATAGAAGTGTTTTTCAGCACAGTGTGCTGAAGCTAGGCAGGTCAGCTATGTAAAGTAAGGAAAGATGATCTCATAATTAAGCCAATAAAGAGTGACTCAGAATTGCTGAATTCAACTCCCAGGACTGGCAGCAACTTCTGTGTAACCTTAGGCAAATCTCAATTCTACATTTATACAATAGAGATTATTCTCCATAGTCCCTGCCTCTCTTACAGATGCGCAGTGCAAAAATACTTTCATAAGAAGATTGCAGCTGCTCAAATTCTATAGAAACAACAGAAAATGTGTTATGATCACGCACAATTAACTTGAAAAGCACAGTCAACTACACAAGTGGGATTTTTAAATTTTATTTTAACTTTTCTGTGCCTTACTGGGTAGAATAATTCTTCCATTCTTTCACAGTTACAGATTTACTATCAGTCAGCAGAGCTTTAGCTTCTCCTTCACTGACACAATTTATTAGTACCTTTCTTAACAGCTCTGCTAACAGAGGGTGTGTAAGAAGACTCTTACCAGCAATCCCCAAGTGAAGTGATTATTTCTGTCACTTTGACAAGCTGTTTCAAAACATTTGGCAGACTTGTGCTTAATGGAAGCCACAGGCACCACTAGCAAGCAAAAGCTGTCATCAAGGCCTTCCAAACTGTACAGCAACACTGCCTGAGTTTATTTACCTGAGGAGCACTCGTTGCTACCAAGAAGGCATTGGTCCTTCCTGGGTGATCATAATCATGCATGGCTGCAGCTACATAAAGAGCCATGAGCTCCAGGGCAGGGATGTTGCCAGCCAGGCACCCGTAGCTGTCATCTGTAGGTGTGTATGTCTTCGAAAACACATAACCCATATGGCCGTGAGTGATTCCACTGTCAGAATCTGAGCACAAATAAAGAAATAAAGGAAAAAAATAAAGAATCCATTCTGCTTTTTCAGTGACTTACTGAGACAGAAGCCATAAAGCAGGGAGGGAAGGAACAGATTTACAGCACATAACAGAGGAGCACATAACACAGCCTGAGCACAATGCTCTCTGTGCCCATGATCCAGTACAACAAGGCAAACAATTGGAAAGGAACAAATTCTGATATCAGTTGGGGATCTTCCAGTCATCCTGCAAAACCTATTTTCAAACTATATAAGTTACAAGCAGTGAGACATGGATTCACAGCTATGCTGGACCTTTGTGGGGAAACTTGATCTTCCCACTCCCTTTCTCTATTTTCTTTCATCATATAGACAAGTCTATGAGACATTGATAGTCCTTAAAGCAATGGACTAGAATTTATTAATTAAATTACAGTGCATGTTTTCCCAAACAAATGTCTAGACTTTGGATTTTTGCTGATAATCTTCTTATCAGCATCTTTTGAAGCATGATTCAATCTTCTTATCATCCTCTTTTTGAGCATACCTATCAGAGACAGATACTGAGATGCTTTGCTAATTTAATCTGAATGACTTTGGATGGACCTTGCATGCAGCTTAACAATGTCTTTTGAATAACACCAGAAACTCTACTGGAGCTCCCACAAAACACAGACAGGTCCTCTAGTTGCCACAGCTGAACATGGAAAAGTTAACATAAAAATTCCAGAAGAACAGCTTCCTGTAATGAGCAATGATAAAACAGCAGAAGAGTGGCCTTGTCAAGTAGTTGCCAGATGGTAACAAAAGTCTCTTTCTTTGGAGACAGCGAGGATAGGCAAAGAACACTTCATGACAGCCAAGCAGTGGCAAGTGCACAGCACTACCTGCATGCCCCAGAAATTTTACTGTAGCAAAACAATGCAGGGTTTAAGGATTTAAGTCTATGCTGCTTCCAGTGCAGCACTGAAAAGCATTATTAATACAGTTTTCCTAGGAAAAAACCTACTGCAATAATCAAATGATAACAAAGATTTGTTGTTACAGGTGACCATAAAGGCTTGCATTCATACATAATTAAATGGTAAGTATTAGGTTTTGGTGGAACAATTCCATTCGATTCAAAGTTACACAAAGTTACCTTAACACCTACAACATCAACTGTGCTACTGAACTTGTATACAACGCTGTGTTACAGATTTCAATGAGTTCTGCATGCAATCCTCAATTGCTGGCTTTCTTACAGCAAATTCTGTCAGAGAAACTTTAGGAGTACAACATTTAGATATACCTGAATCACTTGCTGACCCGTGGTCATTAATCACAGTTGGGAGTCCTGGGATGGGCTGAGTTGTGAGGTACCACACGGCATGCAGAACATCAGTGGCATGGATTCGGTTGTGATCTGTGATGGAAAGAAAAGCACCCAGCTATATAGCAGCAGGACATTTCTGACAGAGGGATATCAGCACCATCTAGTGGGTACCGTGTGCCAGGCAATCCAGCAAAGACAAAAACAACATTATCACGAGCATCAGAGTTGTCTTGGGTTTCACCTTTTCCACAGAAATGAAAAAAAAAGATAAGATATTGTATTTTGTAAAAGACACAAAATACAATAATTTTGTATTAGACAAGATATTCCTCTTTACTAAAACAAAACACACTTCAGAGAAAAAAAATAGGGAATAGAGGGCTAGGTACACAAAAATCCCAGATTCCATGAATAGTTAAATGATTTAAACAGAAAGGAATTGCTCCAGTTGAACAGACTGTTTCAGCTCTAACCTCCTCAGGCTGTAATCTGCTGCTTTAGATCCTAATCCAGTTCAAACACAAGGAAAGGTTTGAAACTGGGTCTCTCACCTTTCAAGAACAGAGTCCAAACCACCTGGCTGAAGGCATTTTGAGGTAGCTTTCCTTAAACTTTTCCCACAGTAGCTGCTCCAATTGGTATTTAATATTTTGACAGAGAGACTATATGACTTCTTATAATGATGCCTCCCACATTTTTCTGGGAGGGTGGAGAAAACAGGGTGTCCTGTGTTCCCGAGTTTATCTGCCACCTAAAGGGGGTAATAACTCTTTCCTTTTGGGAAAATAGGAGTTTTTTGCAATTTAGGCAGTTTGATTTGAATTAGTAAATACTTTGGGGATGACTCAAAACAGGTTTTTCAGTGAATAAATGGTTCCCATGGAAAAATGTCAGCCAGGTTCTAGAAGAATAGGATTCACTCATATATTTGGCATATTTTTTCTGCTTAAAATGCTCATCTCCTTTGGTAGCACAGCACTGCTTCTGTGTAAAAGTCCAAGTTGCTTTTGGGGGGGCTACATATTTCAAGAAACTCCAGCTGGGGAACTGCTGTACACTTACATCATTATAAGTACGGAAACAGTCCGTACTTATAATAGCTTTACATGATTTCTGGCTTGTCCAGATTTTGCCAGGAATTGTCATGAAACTCAATGCAAAAAAGATGAGAGGCTGTGGTTCAGCACCAGCCCCTGACTAGCCATCCATTTGGTCATGATGTAGCAGCAGAAAAAAAAAAAAGTAGCTGTTATAGTGAGAAAAAAAAAGACTTAAATATAAAAGCATGTGGAAAAACCCCAAAAGTTTAAGGCAGAACCATTATCTGCCGGGAATTTTTACTTACAAGGTATCTCTCGGTATCCACACTCCAAGGCATGAAAATAGTTCATAAATTCCCTCACTGGTATTTTAAAGGTTTCAAACAGCCCCATGTCTTCAAAAAGCCTGTATGATACCTGGAAGAAAAAAACAACCAAAAACCCATGCTGGCAAGTAGATCAAGAAAAACTCTAAAAATTATATATAAAACTCCCTAGGTCGCATTACCCCATGAAAATCTGCTTCCCTGGTAGTATTTTCTCAAATTCATCTGATCCAGCTGCAGCTATTTGCATTTCCGTAGGGATGTGGCTACACAGTCAAAGATATTAGTGCCTAACAGTCCTCCTCATTCCTTCATTACAACCTTCCACATGTCCTTCTCTTCCTTTAGGCATATGGATCCCTTCAATTTCTCAAACACCTCAGAAACCTGAATACATAAAGATGTCCAGAGGTCTCCAGTGCCTCTGGAAAAACTTCCCTACAAACTTATCCAAGGAGCATCCTTGAGTCAAATCAATTGCCATAGAAGGGGGAAGAAGTGAAGGACTGACAGAAGGGGGAACCATGTGGATCCTGCGTGTGGTGTCCTTGCTTTCTCTCCCATTTTGGAAGTGAAATGACAAAAATTACTTCAGCAGGATCTCAGAGGCAGCAAATAGCTTAGGAAGCAGAGCTGCTCTAAGTGTTCCTGCACCAAAGATGACTGTAAACATGCAGGAGAGGATCTATTGGGAAGCAGAATGTGAAGGATGAGTGAGGAGGTGTTCAGGAAAGATGAATGTTTAGAAAAGTTGACAGCAGCTGATGCAAAATGGGCACTTCTGAACACAATTTTGAATGTGACATACAAAACAATGGGGCACAGGAAAATCACTGCCTGATCTTTTCACTTCTTTCACAAATTGGACCCTAAAGCCTTGCAGACTCTTTATTTATTTACTGCTGTTAGCAAAATTCTGTCTTTTTGATGCCATCTGCCTGGTAATGACCTGCCTAGAACTAAGCAACTTGAAGCACATCTGGACTGATGAGTGCTATATGGCAAAAAATGTTTATTTCTGTATATTGTGTATATAAATTGGGGCCTGGGAGCTGCAGCTAAGGTTTAATGAACATCAACTCCAAATGGCCTGCCACTATGGATTTCTACAGTAAGAATAACAAAAAAGGATATGAATTTGCAGCATTAATGATCTTCCTCCTGCCTCCCTGCCTGTGAACTAATTCTGGCAAAGCATGAAAACAGGCAGTGAGGGTGCAGAGAAGGTTGAGTGTGATGTTTGATGCCCCCCAGGATGGCCCTGTAATGGCCAATATCTGACACTGGGGGGTCTGCTGGTGGCCCCAGCTCTTGCTTCTGTTCCTACCATAACTGAACTACTCAGCCTTTGTGCTCTGGAAGACTAGAGCTTAGAATAAAAGCTAGGTCCTGTAAAAGGCAAAACATTACTCTCTGAAAACCCCATGGGATCTCCCTGTATTGAGGCAGAGTGAACAGAGTGACCTTGTACATAATTTGGATTAGACTCTGCATAGAACCGTGTTTATCCTTCTAGAATCATGGCTTATCTGTACCAGCTAGGATCCAGTATTTCACCTACAGAGAGATGAGGAGTCTTACGTTCTAGTTTTAGGTCAGTGAAATGTAAGCCACTTACTTCCAGCAAAATATCTCTGTATAAAAAGAAGAACCAGAATGAAATATTCTGTCTGACCAAATCTGATTGGTCTACAGCAGCAGTACTGGAAGGGTATCTTAAATAAAGCATGTCAAAAAAGCATGTTTTTCCTCCCCTTGGATTTTGTGGGGTGGTAAATTCCATAGCTGAAAAGAAGCAAAGTTGACTGTGATGTGCAGGAATGACAGCTTTTCCCTCTGATTTGGAGTAAAATCGCATTATTCTCTGTGGTCATTAGAAGGCATAAACAGCCAAGCAAGTAATTTGGACATTTTAATAAATCAATCCATCCTTCCTTCCTTCCTTCCTTCCTTCCTTCCTTCCTTCCTTCCTTCCTTCCTTCCCTCCCTCCCTCCCTCCCTCCCTCCCTCCCTCCCTCCTTCCCTCCCTCCCTCCCTCCTTCCCTCCCTCCCTCCCTCCTTCCTCCTCCCTCCCTCCCTCCCTCCTCCCTCCTTCCCTCCTTCCCTCCTTCCCTCCTTCCCTCCTCCCTTTCCTTCCTCTCTCTCTCTCTCTCTTTTCTTTCCTTTCTTCCTTACTTTTTCCCAGCAAATGGGGAGGAGGCAAGTATAAAGGCAGGTCAGAAAGAGGAAAAAAGGGCATTGATGTCTTCCCCAAAATCAACTAGTCAAATTCTTTCATTTAAAAAAAACCCCGCATAAACAACAGTGCCTTGCATCTTGGGAATTGGGCATTGTTATTCACATGTAGCTCCTCCCCTGGGTGTTGGAGGACATGTGCAAAGGTTAGATTAGCAGTTCCCTTCTCAGTGCTTGCAGGCAACCCTCTTGCACTCTTTTTTGTGTCTTGTGTACTTGTTTTCTTCAGATGTGTTTCTCTGAAATTGCTGGCACCCAGTCTGTGGCTCTGCCAAACTGCCTACGAGGCTGCTGTGATGATCCCAGGAATGTCCCATCCCCATGTGTGATGTGAGAGGACCAAACAATCCTCTTGTCACCACACAGGGAGCAGCTCAGAGGCCTTGCAGGGATGCCACCCGGCCTCTGACACAGCTCCTGTACTACCAGAGTAGGAGCACCTCCACTTCTCTCTATGGGCCCAGCAATAAAAGTTAAACTACAGGTTTTAGTCTTACAGGAGCTGTAAGAAAGGTGTTAAGTGTGACCGAAGACATTACTGAACTTTATGGCCTCTTGTGAAGCAAGAGCTTAGTTGTGAGAACTCAGTTCTTTGTTTCTGAAATCAGACTGAATGCATGTTCCTGTCTAAAGCCTATCATGCATCTTTGCCACTGCCACATTCACTGTGCTTGCCACTCCAGTTTGCACAGATGCTTTCGTGGTTGCTGACTAGTTTGGGGTCTTTTTATATGTCTAAATCAATTTATCTTCCCACAAAGAAGGAACAGACATCTCAAGCAGCTTCAAAGATGCTAAGCCAGCATTTGCTTTCTAAACTGAATGCTTCCCTAGAGGCACGTGTCAACTCTGCTTTGTTCCATCTCATAAATTTAACCTAGCAAGGCAAACATAGTTAATTCAGCTTCTTAATTTACTTTTTTCTCTTTTTTTTGAATGGATGAGTCCATTTAATAGCAAACTACAGAGAATAAATCATTAGAGCTTTTGTTTTCTTTTGTTAATAATATCCCAGGATTTTAAAATCAAACTAGAAAAAAATAGTGCTTTTGTCTGGAGAAAAAGATTTATTTAGTTATCCTGATTCCTGAAAATAATTTTATTAGGAACATCTGAATAGGTGGGGGAAGGAAGGATCCATCTTTATTTTGTGAACAAGGTTAAACTTGCTACATTCTGCTGTTATGGAGAGGGAGTTATTTATAAACAGCTGTTACAGAAAATGTTGAATTTTCATCACAAATATTACTTATTAAAAAGTTTCTCTATTTTATTTCACAGGCCTCATTTTGTGGCACTGTGAAGTGGATAACATGCTGAGAACCTATGCAAAAAGCAGATGTTGGGAAATGGAGTGATGAGATTTTGTGCAACTTGAGGGAGGCACAGGGGAGTTGTGTTCAGAGGTGCAAAACCCCATGCAGCTTGGTAAAATGCTTAAAAGTGCTACAGAGGTACCCACGGAAAACCAGAACAAATTTTGGCTCATCCTAGCTGTTGGTTATGCCATTAAAAGAAAGTTCTGGTTTTCTTTATGGTTCATTCATCATTCCATCATCATTCCATGCTATCAGAAAAATGAGCAGTATGATCTAGACTGATCACATACTCACTCTCCAGGGCAGAAGTGCCTCAATAAGCATCACTGAATTGATATCAATATCCACAGCCAGCCACAGTTTGCCTATTTCTCTAAAATGAACCTAGAGTCTTGGCAGGCTGGTCAAACGCAGATATTGCTTTCCAAGCTACAGAACACTGAAAGGCAGACCTCAGAATAAATCTGAATTCATGCCATGGTTTTCCTTGTTGACCACCAGATAATTGAATCTAGCTGGATAATAGGTAACCACCAAGGGATTGTGATTTGATCCAGCATTCTCTGGAGCTTGTTACACTGAGATCTGCCTGACACACTAACCTCTGTGTTTCTGGGGGGTGATAATTGCACCACATTGTACCAATTAACTTTATCTCTTCTTTCCAGCACTCACCACTACATAATGCCTTATAAAGTGATACTCGTTCAGTCAGATTCTCTTGGGTTTTTTCCCTTTCATCCCTAAATAATAATAAAAATAATTACTTGATTTTCTTGTTTAATAATCTTCAATACATTCACAAGAAAAAATGACTAATTTGTCAGTGTGCCAGGAAAAGGGGCATAACAGAGTGGAAAGTTCATCCAAGAAAGTGATTATGGAAAGTGACACTAATCGTGCTGGGTAGAGACAGGCTGTGTCAGTAACTGAATTAAACCCACAGGAAGGAATAAAAACCTGAGAATTGAAAGAAAACTAGTAAGCTCTGCTATCCTATCTCACAGCAAATTAGTCCTCCCTGTGTAATAATGGCATGAATTTTCTCTCAGAGTTCTGATTCTTTAAAAATGAGAGATTATAGCAAGGATTCTTTTTACCCCCAATTCCTCAGACCTTGCTTTCTTGCCTAGCCTGACTGAAATCCTTCAGTATAAAAGGGGACCAAAACTCCCTACATCCGGCATTCACTAAATATATTTACTGCTTAGCCCTCCCTTGCCAAACCCAGTGAGAAATCCTTTCCCAAAGAACTCAGTAAGGGATGGAAGCATCTCAAGGGAATATTCAGAAAAGCAGAGAGCAGAATGCAATATAGGTATGTGGTTTTTTCCTTCACATTTTGAAATTTAAAGACATTTAAAAGTAAGTAATATAATGGGACAGAGATCATATTGCCAGCTTTGAATTAGGTGCCAGGGATCACAATTCATTGGATCATCAGCTTGTAAGGACAATGACTTTCAACATGACTGTGTCCAAATCTGTCAACATTCTACCCAGATACTGCAGACAAGTGCACCTCTCACCTGACTGAGAATCCGACCGCATTTCTTCCCAATTTTTTCCACCAAATCAAAGATTGGAAAGTTCCAACTATTTAGCTGCTCCATCAGGGGATCCAAGTTGTCCATAACCAGAGGCTCAGGAGCCAGTACAGGCTTGTCCTGTGCCAGAAAACAGAATAAAGAGGATTGTTACTTTGGTGAAGCATCTCAAGCAAAAATTTGTGCTCTTGAAAACTAAAATCCCATTAGCATCATGTGTAAGTCAGTGGTGCTTTACTCGGCGTGGCACAGATGTCCTCATTTCTAGCAGCCCTGCAGCTACTCACTCTCCTTTGTAATGTGTTTCACTTAAATGGATAGGAAGTTCTGTTTATGAAACATTAGTGTCTGCACTTAGCACTGAGACACTCACATTCATTCACTCATGGGAATCATTCATTCATTTCCAAGGGAGTCTGTCTTCATTGTGAAATTCATTGTGGTGCAGAGGGAAAAGCTCTCTGTTTCTGCTTCTGCATCAGGACCCATTCATTACACTTTAACATGGCTAACAGAGCTCAGTCCAAGTGAAGACTTGTACTCCTTAAACTGAAACCTACCTGTTTTTTAAAGTCTGCAAATAAAAGGTGGGTTGTGCCACTCCCTTCACATTTCTCCCTGTATGCTCCCTGGAATTTCATTTTACTTAGAAGCTGGAGTTGAGCAAATGCCAGAACATTTCAAGCAAAATGCCTTCTCTCAGCATGTCCAACTCCAACAGATTACAATAAATTTTTCAAGAGCTCCTGCCAAATTATTAATTCAGTTGTACAATAGACTGTGGAAAACTTAACTAAACAAAGCCTTCTCTCTGCATCTCAACCAAGCTTACAGCTGAATGCTATGAGACAAACAGCACCTGTTCACCACTCTGCAACATTTGTTGTTTAAGATATACACTTACAATAATATCCTGCAGCACCCTTAGACCAGATTTTTTTTGTGGAGATCTGGGTTTTTGGTTAGTTTGGTCAGTGTTTCGTTTTTTCCCTTCCCCTCAGTGCCAGCATACACTCACTCCATTGTGCTAGGGGAACTTAGAGCAGCTACCTCAGCTGGTATCAAGGGATGCAGGATGATGGTCTCGGGCGTGTAGGACCTACAGGCAGATCCCTTCTGCGGCTGCTCCTTGGAGCAATCTGTGTCGTCATCGTTCTGCACGATGTCGCTGCTGTCGCTGTTGTTGGTCTCGTAGTCAGAAGTGGCTTGAGCAGGATCATCTACAAACACAAATCACAGAGCTTGTGGCGTGAACAGCGAGGACTTCATGGAAGTCATCCTGGGACCTTCTGAATAACAGCAACAGGATCTCTGACTCATGATACATATGTGCTCCTTGGCTGGCTCCGAGGTCAGACAATCTGTCCAAGGGCATTAAAGATACACCCTGCAGAGTGTAAAAATGGCATCAGGGATTGAAGAGACAAAAAATTTTGAGGACCACTGAGTAAATTAGGGAAACGGTATGTCCTTTATATTTTAACTCCATTTTTCATTAGCTTTTTGTACACATTGTAAGTACAAAAAGGGAAGGAGCCCCAAAGGCAATTTGTATGATCTCACCTGTGCATGTTCTCCTTTTATGACAGACAAGCACGTCGGCCCTTTCAGTGGATGATTACGGAATTTGAAGGAACAAAGTGTTTCTGACAAAGAATTACCTGTTCTGTTCAGGGTGTGTGTAGTAGCATCATTTCTATTTAGTGTCCCATCACCAGCTTCTATTTGGTTGTAGGGTCTGCCACAGCTGAAATACATCAAGAAACATGCACAACATAAAGAACCACGTGCATTAGACAGTCTTGAGTAAAATGATTTCCTGCTGGCAGTGGGAGGTTATGTCATACAGTAAAAGTCATGGTCCAGGGTATATTCTCCAGACAAAATCACAAGAGAGAGCTGAAGTTTTATTGGTTCTCTGGACAGAAATACAAAAAGACCCTGGATTAACTGGCTGCCACCATTACACCTGTGTTTTCAACAGTAAACGTGTAGCATGTTATTTCTTTAAATTAATTTTTTTATTCTCTAAGTATGCCAGTACAAAATGAATCTCCTAGTTCTATACTGCAACTGCCCTAAAAAAATGAATTAAAATTATGAAAATGTGCCAGAGTCCCATACAATCTTAAGAGAATTTCATTTGAACACAGTCATGATCTGGCTTGACTCTTCTTGCTTAAGACTTGAATATGTTTCTCTTAAGGAGGAAAATGATATTTTATCAGTGTTTCAGTAACAGCATACCAAGTACATAAGAACCAAGAGGGCATTTTGGGCAGAACATGAGGTGTGTGATGTAATATCCAGAAATTAGAAGACAGAGTTTGCCTCATCATTTCCAGAACAGAAAGACATTTTGGGAGGGATCACAATATTACAACCTTTTAAAATTACTAACTCTTCCCTTCCATTAAAAAGCTTTATTCCTTGTATTTAATTCCCTTTAAACCCTAATTACAACCTGACATTTTAACATATTCTCTGGTCTGAGTCAGCATTTTGTGGAACATCTCATATATAACAGTCTGCAAATCAGACTGCAAATTACAGAATTGTTTGGATTGGTCAAACTTTGTTCTACGAACTTTGCACCATTGTAAGTACAACATAAAAAAAATGGCTTAAATCCTGTGCCAGGTAGCTTTTGACTGGGTCATCCAAAACATATCCTGGAGCTTGGTATGCCCTGCAAACATGATGAATTCCTGAAAGACTTGCAAATAACAATGCTAATCTGTATTCAGTGGTACCTGTAGTGCACAGCCAAGCAAATAAATCTTCTATAACTCGGGTTGATAAACAAGATGAAAATAACCTTTTAACTTCTATCTCCCACATTCCTTATGATTTCTATAAGGTCAGTGACAGCCTTTGTTTGTCTGTAATGCTCCAAAGCTTTTGCACCAGTATGAGTACACCTCTTTATTTCCTGGACATATGCAAACTCACACTGATTTAATGTGTATGGACCACAAAGCACTGTATTAAAAAAAAGATTACTGAGCTACCCAGCAGAACACTTGAAATCTACTGCGTGTTGGAAGTAAACATGAACTCAATCACTTCATGCACAGGCATTGTAATACACTCCTTAACTTCAGGATTGTTTAATAGTGCAATCCTACCACATTTCATTTTGTAAGTAAAAAAGAAATACAGTAAAACTGCCATCTTGATGACCACTGCTTGATCTGACTTAAAGCACTGAACTCATCAAGAGCACATTTTCTCTTTCGTTGTTGTAGGGGTGGGATTGGTTTGCTGGTGGCAGGGGTTTGCTGAGTTGGTGTTACTCCTCTGCAAGGCAGGTGTTTTGGCAGGGAACTTAAGGGATTGCATACCATGAAGACCACCAATCTACCACGTGAAAGCTCAAACATTCAAAAATTTATTCTTGGGGTTGGTTAATTTAACTCTCACAACTTGTCATAGCCATTAAATTTCTTTGGTGTTTGGGATTTTTCTTTGGTTTTGATTTTACCTTTCAATTGTGCCTACATTACCTGCGTGCATTATTTATGTGTTCAGCTTCTTCCTGTGGATTTGACACCTCTGTATGCTAATGCTAGAAATGTGACAGTGCTTACAATTTTTCAATGGATGTTAAAGGAACAGTGACTTATCAGCACTAGTGAATTCCAATTCTATTAGCAATCGTCGCATCAAAATATTTTAAATAATATATTTGTTTCAAATAATCAACGACAAAGCCTATGTCAGTAAAGCAAGTATTTGGAATGCTTGCACAGTCTAAGCCTTTGAAAACAAGCAAATTGAGAACCTAAATATTCTATACAACTTACATAGGTACAATAAGACAGCAGTTACTAGTTAATAAGCATTTTACCAGCAACACTAGTGAAATCAAAGTCTGCACATGCCAAGAAAATCTACTTCATTACTGTCTACAACAACCTTACATTTATTCTTCTTTGGACATTTTTAATGCAATTGTTAACCATTCTTTTTAATAGAAAGCCTCCAGTGATGATTGCCACTTGTGAAATAACAGTATTTTGTTGAAGTGGTAATAAAGGCATAGCTTAATAAGACTTTTGCACCTTTATGCTATATTTCTGTTGTGCAATATAGCTTTAGTTTCAAATGAATCCAAATCCCTGTTTTGGTATACCTTTGGAAAACTGTTAAATGCACTTAGGTTTCTATTTTGTCATCTAAATCCATCTTAAAAGCCTGTTGGGATCCTACTCCAAACTCCAGTAAGGATGACTACCTTGAGCAAACTTGCAATCTCAGTTTTGACTTTCTCACACCCACTTCCTAGCCTTGCACACTGAGACACATCCAAAGTCATGTGGCTGACGTCACAAACTAAAAGCAATTTCCAAAGATAGTCAAACTTGATAACAGCCGTGCTCTCTGCTGGCAGGCCACTCATGCTATGACCAAAAGTACACATCTGGTGAGTCAGGAAACCTTGAAACTGCACTGGAACAGGCTTGGGAATACCAGCATTTTCCACTGTTCTGAACTGGACACATATTGCAAACTCCAGTAATTTGATTTAGCAACTGAATCCTTCCTGAGAAGATAAGCAGAACAACTTTCTTTCCAAAATGCTGATTTTGCAAAGCAGGTCTGGTATGTGTTACCTAACAAAGGGTTACTTTAAAGTATGAAATTAGCTGTGTTACTGGAGCTCTTAGCAGTAGAAAGAACTCATCTGCATTTGATTTCTGAAAAAATAATCCCCACAGTACTTCATTTGACTCTGCCTAGGGAAGACAGGATCCACTCCTTCTGAGAGAAGGCTCAAAATTATAGAGCCTCCAGGCATGGTTGGCCCACCTTTGTCAGAAGCCTACAGGCTTTTAAACCCTAGCAGTCAGATTTTTCTATCCAACATCAGGTGCCTGCTGTGGAAGACCTGGCCTGTGACCTAAAGCTTACTGCTCATGTCAAGAGCATGGATGGAGAAACACAAGTTGTAAAAACAAAATCCAACTTTGGGATCTGCAGGTTATTAACAAATAATTTATTTATGAATCAGGCTGTCCATCTGGCGGGAGTAAAAGCAATAAACATAGCAATAAACATAGCCAACACTTTAAAAGCGTTTTGTAACATCGATCTACACATTTACTCAAGTACTACAAACTTGAAATATCAATACAAACACTGCAATAAATCACAAAATAGAACATGTTCATGAGAACAATGTGAAATGTTTCCAAGGCATGTCAGATTATTATCTTACCTGCTGCAGATGATGGAGGGGCTGATAACAGGGTCTGACAGGGTAGGTGCACTCTGAGTAGAAGTTAAGACTTTGTGTGGCTTTAAGCCCTGCTTGGTGTCAGTATCTGTAGACTCTGGAAATGACACAGAAGATGTTTTTCCAGTAGGGCTTGTGGCAGGGGTCCCCTGAATCGGTGAATGGCACGGGGAGGTGAGAGGCGAAATACTTGGTGGGATACCTGGCCAAGGACAAGAGGAGTCTTGTCAATTAACAGAAGTGGCAGATGGTTATATTAGTTCATTGTGCAGAAATACCCCTCTTGAGATGCACCAGCATAGTCTCCAAAACATAAAAGTAAATAACAGAATACTCTTCTCCACTCTGAGCCAAGCGCAGGGCTGCCACAGAGTGATGAATTTCCATTAGTATCAGCTGCTTTTACCTGCTGAAGGTCTGGCTCAAAATACAAAGCGTATTTTCCCTGTCAAGCACTAACTGGACAGGCATGAAATGAAAGACATGCTTGTGGCATGACCGCTGCTATCAACACATTCTAGTGACAGAGACACACAGCCTCAAACAGGCAGTTCCCAGAGCCATCTGCAGTTTCTCTGTCACCATCTGTAAAGCAGGGACAAGGAAGGCTTACAAACATTCCCAGAAAATTTGGATTTCTGCATGTTTGAAGACTAGCAATAAACCAAAAAAAGCAATTTTCAGTAGTCATACATTACACAAAATACTGCACTTCTGGTGCCATTTTTGCCTTCCTCATAGATTTTGGCCTTGATCATCAGCTTGAATTTATTTTTCAAGATCTGTTGCTCACAAAGGGAGACTTGCAACCATGACGTGCAGCACATGGCACTGTACACCTGAGCTAGAGTATAGAAACTGCCAATAGCCACACGTGCAACACTAGCAAGATGCAGTTCTCTCTGTCCCTTATTCCACCTAAGAACCACTGCCAAGATGAAATGAATCGGCCAGTCCTGTGTTTAAACAAAGCACTACCTTCTCTTGGAATTCACTTTACAATTCCTAGTCTCAGACAAAATGACCCCACTCAAAGCACAGAGGACAAAACTCAATCTATCTTAAAAGGAAATGCATGGAAATTGAGTTACCTCCTGTTCTGGAGTTTGTAGGAACTCAGCCCCAGTTAATTTACCACATTCATCACCAAAGCCAAAGGGTATCAAGGCCTTAGGATCTTGAACTGATTTTATGCTTGAATTGTGCCCTCTATCTAAATGCATTCCAGACACAGAAATTATCTTAAAATAAGACAATATATTTATCTAAGTTTATGAAATAGTAACCTTGCAAGATACACATGTACAGTTCCAGTGTTTTTTCCCTGATAGCAACTTAGTGTGATAGGAGGCTAAAATATGATTTACTGCTCACAATCCAACAGTTAAAAAACAAAAAAATCTGATCGTTGTTGTGCTGCAATTTGGAGATATCCAGTAACTCACTTTCGATTAAGGGTATTTCTTCAGCAAATGTGGTATGTATTAGTGTCTTAATTCAATTATTGCAAGTAGGAGATAATGCTAGTCTTGAGATCAGAAAACTACAGCCTTCAGAGCAATTAAAATGTTATCAGATGGCCATGACACAAGGATATTGCTTTCAAATACACAAAACCTCTGTTTCACATTTATGAATTCATTGAGGTATCGGCTTTCCATCCAAGAAAAATATGTCTTTAAAAACATTTCACAGTCTGTTAGTTTTACAGGGTTGTATTATTTGTTGTTTACAGAGTTGTATTATTATCTGTCTTTGAGCTGTATGTTACCAAGTAATATTCATGACTCTTAGAGGGTGCAATACAAATGGTCATCTTTCAACAATTTGAAACAAGTCCTGAGAATTTAGCAGTTTTCACAATGATGTCTAATCACAGCAGGCTTTCTACTGCTAGTATGGGCTCTAGTCTCTTGAAATATGTTTTGTTGTGTGTGTTTTGGGTTTTTTTGTGGAGTTATTTACCAGGGAAGGGAACCACAAATAAATAAATTTACCAGAAAAAGCAAACCTATTTTCAATAATCTAGCATTCAACAATTTACTGGCAAAAGTGAGAGAAAATGTGTCTTGCTACAGCAAAGATTTTTTAACAATCAAGATAAGAGAAGAATAAATTTACAAAGAGAATTTTTTAAGGACATCCATGTACTTAGGTCATCCAGGACTTCTTCAAATGTGCAGTGCCGAAGATATAAAACAGTGACTTAAGTCTGATGTGAAATTACATATGAAAACACTTGAGTTTTTGCCAAAATAGGCAGAACTAGCAGTATTTTAAAATGTGAATGTTTTCATGCATAATTAAAGACAGATTTTATAAACTAACACATTTACAGATTTAGCTAGATCAACTTCTAATAATTATTGTATATTGCCAATGGAGTTTATATATAAAAGTCTAAATAATATTAACTAGTGCAAATTGAAACGATTATTTAATTGGAAAATGAAAACAAATCATAACTAAAAATGCATGATTATAAACAGTCTAAAACATTGTGATATCATCCTTCTACACAAAACACTGACACAAAATTTTTACTCCTCTCCATAGCATCCTTAGGAATTGTTTGTGATAGAAAGGAGATCATAATGGAGGAACTCATGTATTTCGACAACAGAGAAGACTATTAACACTTTCTGAAAGCAGAAATTGCTAAATGTAAAACTGACTGATGGGCTTGGTAAGTGTTGTTTTCCAAGTACAAGTTATTATACACCTACTCCTCTCCCTTTCAGCTTACTGGGATAATCTCTGAAAAGGACAAGTCAAATGTTTATTTTGTTCTAAAGTGAATTCTTGGATTCTTGGTACTATGTCTCCATTATTTTCCAGATTAAATTTTATTAATTTGTCTTTATGCCTATTACCTTGTAAGATAATATGGTGCTACTTAATCTTCACTGTGGTGAAACAAAGCAGCTTCGTACAAGAGAAGACCTTTTGCATGGTTCTCTTCAGTTTGAAAAGGAGATGAGATTTGGCAGCACTAGAAATGCAAAATAATTGTGCAGCTATATCCTCAAACTTATCTCTAAGATGGGATTCTCTGATTTTTCCAATGTCCTGTCTCAGGCATCTATCAATTTCTATCTGATAGCTGGGTGGCCAGGATCTGTGAGTAATATTATCTCAATATCATTCATGTTTGGATAAAAAGCCGGCTGATATGAAAAAGAAAGGCCTTGTGATCATTTTGAATTGTGAGTTGAAGAACAGGTAGACATCATGTTATACTGCATTTACAGAGGAAGGAAAACCACATTACTGTGGATTAAGGTTGCTTCTTGGCTGTCTATTACATATTCCATTATCAATTCTAAAGTCACTTTCTTATTTCCTTTCAGAAAAGAAATACAGGAGTAATGTTTTTAAAGAGCTGAAAAAGCTAAGTGAAAAAGCTAAGTGAAAAAACGCATATTATTCATCTCTAAAAGTCAGTACGAATCACCTGTACTTTCTCAATAGTGAATGTACAGACAGACCTCTGAGTTACAAAGGTTTTGTCTTGGATATGTTTGTATAGGACAAGTCAATTGCTGCTTCCATCTATGCAGGTTGTGCTTTAGGAAATCTCAGCCAAGCAAGATGCACAGACAGCTAATTTCATAAATGTTATGCAAAACATCCTGTTCTCAGCCCTGCTATAGTCAAGGGAATTACAAATATATAAATCACAGCACAATTTAGTATCGCACTCACTGCATCGTGTGTGACTAACTTCTATAAATCAAAAGAGTCAAAACATTTACAAAGGGCATGACTAGGAGCTATAGTATTTCAAGCCACTGCTTTGGGTTTTTTTAAAAATAAAATAACCATGGTATATTGATGGAAAACTAAGAAAAGCAGCAGGTTGGGCAGAGAACAAAAGCAGATGCACCAGCTAGTCCTGGGGAGCAGTTAAGCAAGGCTGACAGAGCCCAGGATGCCCGCTCACCTTGCCGGCTCTGCCTTTTGGCATTCAGGTGGTTGGTAGAGGACACGGCGTAGGAGGTGGAGAAGGACCTGCTCTTTGTGATTGTCATCAGAATGGAGTTGTTCCAGGAGTCAGAGCTGCAAAACCAGAGCACAGAAAAGCAACATCAACACAGGAAAAAGCCTCAATGGCAGATCTTAAAAAGTTAGGAGCTGCAGCAAGAAATACGTGATACTGAGATAGGACAAAATCTGATGAGGAAAACATCTATGGGTTGGCTGAACTGGCGTTTGTGAGGCACTCAGCACCGTGTTCAGCAAAAATATTTACAATGCAGACAGTCCAAAGCAGAATTCCCTTAGTGCTGAGGCCTACTTGCTTTATTTATACAAAGATGCCTTCATTATATTGTTCTGACAGTACAAAGAGGCTCAAAAGTTGACTTGAAATAAGTAAAATTTATGTTCTCTTTTAACACCTCCTTAAAAGAGCCAGAAGCGACACAAATTCTCAGCAGAACTGGAAACCCAGTCTACTGTGCTGCTGGTTCCACACAAGATACACAACAACCCTTGGGGCCCTGGAGGAACTCCTCAGGAGGCTGGGAGGGCTGCATGGAATACTGTGTTACATCCACTAACACATCGTTTTGGAAGAGTAAGCATCACCTACAAAAATATTTGGTGGTTTTCTTCATGGGCCCAAATTCTTAAAATCTGTGATGAAGTGAGGCGAAGAAAGAATACAGATGTTTTTTAAAAGAAATTGTTTGCTTTGTTTTATGGGTTTGCTTTGCTTTTTAATTGACAGGAAGAATATAACACACTGGCCCGCTGTACAGTAAAATAACCCCAATGAACAAAACCAAAAGCCTCTGAACCACATTCCTTGATACCCTAAAGGAGAATTACTAGATATGAAAGTGGGTGAGGGAAAGAATGTGGGAGCTCTATTATTTTTCCAGTATCACGAGAAGCCAAAAGAGGACAATGTCTGCCCAGCTCAGTGACATGGAAATTGAGGAATACAGGATTACTAATCTCAAACTGAGAGTTAAGGGGGATTTTTGTGAAATATGTGACTACAGAAATCTATAAGTGATGTCCTACATTGTGACGAACAGGTTGCATGTTTTGTAACTTCAGAATCTGCCACAGGGCAATTGCAGTGTCAACCTCTCTCCTACCCTTCAACTTATGAAATATTTCTTTCTCTGTGACCTGTGGAGTGCTTGAATTAGGTACAAGGGAAGTGGCAGATAACCAAGATTTATTTTTTTTTCTCTTCAGCTCAAAATTCTTCTCCTTGAAAGCAGATCTCTCTTTGTCTGCCAAAATTTTTAAATCTAGACTTATAGGATTCATTTTCCCCCTTTCTGGAATACACATTGTTTCTCCTACTGTAAAAGAAGCAGTGCAAACAGTAGGCTGGGAGGCTTGACAGAGCTATAATTATACAACTGGCAACATTAAACATAGGAAGAATTGATAGCCTGCTTAGCTGGCTCCTCATGCAGACTTATGTAACAACCCCAGGAAAGGACCAACAATAATATTTAATTGCTCTCCCTCTGATTCCCATCCTGGGCTGCTTACACACCACATGAGAGTGGGACCAACAGTATAAATCAAGTGCACCCCAGGAACCACAGGTCTCTGAGCGAAGAACATTTGCATTTGGTTACAGCTTCCTTATATTTACTTTTACTGAGACAGATCAGACTCCTCACAAAGGGAACTTTGGCAAACCACATATTTTTCTTGCACGAGACTTTCAGGCTACTCTGCAGGCTGCCTTGAGCACCTCCATGCCCTATATGAGAGTCTCATCTATGGGAAAAGTTTAGGTATCTGAAAAAAGGCCAGCCTTGGAAGAAAGCTGCTCTCTGGGGCTGCATTCACCCAAGCTATCCAACAGCCAACACTGGTGATGTTGGGCCTTCCTAGGTCCTATCTTTTCCTATCGGCACCAAATTTTGAAGTTCAGAAAAGCATGTGAGTCTTCTGATGTCACGTCTCAGAATTATCTCCTTGAATTAGGTGCTTTCATTCTGATCTTCCTTTCCTCAGGGCAAAGAATGTCTCCACATTCTTTTTTCATCCACCCTTGCTGAGGTGGGGAGAGGACTTAAACTTTATTCTCACAGGGTGGCACCACAACTCACTGCTTTCTGCCCTTCGTTTGAAGGCTCCTCTCCTTTCTGACTAGAACAGAAAAATATTCATGGAGCCACAAAGGAGGGAATCCTGTTGTAATGACATGTTGCGTCGCTATTACAAATTTTATTACAACCTTTATTAGGGTAAACCTCTGAAAATTCCCCAAACAAGTTGGCTGCTGGCTCTAAGCAGCTGAGCAGACACAAGTCTCTCTCCATTTCACGGGAGGATCATGTGTTTTATGCTACTGGCTCAGGGATCAGACCCTGAGAAGAATGGAAGATGGAGAAGTTCTTTATGAACTGGTTTAATGACAGGAACACATCATTAGGTGTGTTCTTAGAAATGGCTGGGTTACTTGTTACACTTTTTGCTTGGCTGGGCAATAACCACTTAGGTAACCCCTGCATATTAAGAAAATTTTAACCAGATATCTGGCCTTTCTTCCAATTTTATTGAGCAGTTCTGCACTTCATTAGTTTAAATAGATTTTTTTTAAAAATTTTTTTACCCAATAATATGAATAATTTTGGCATAGTCTGATGAAACTTGGGAATGCCGCGTCTTTGGCAAATCAATTTAGAGAAACACGAAGACATAGTTTTAACACAGTTCACAGCCAGCATTTTGGAATGTGGGACATCGTCACACAGAACCAAAGAAATCTGCTCAAAGAGAAACATAAAAGAGAGAGGAGACAATTTGTAACCTGGATGAAGATGATTCGTGAGGTTTGATGCTGGCACTGCGATCCCTTCTCACCGGAGCTGGCTCCAGTGTGGGCAGTCCTGTGGCTGACGTTGTTGTGGTCCAAGTTGAGGACACTCGTCTCAGCAGTCCTGGAGGCAAACTTCTCCGTAAGCGCTGCAGAGAAATCAGTTCCTTAGCATTTATACAGGCTTACAAAGCCTCTACACATGCAGAGGAAAAAACATTTCCATTTGATTACTTCTGTCTGACAACACCTAGACAGGTACTTTAAATCGGGATTCTCCCATGTATTATTCTTTTCAAACACAGCCAATGCTTTAAATGCTTGGAGAGTCTGGACCATCCTTCCTGTTTCAAGTTTTAAAAAAGGTGTATATTCACAGCCCCATAACTACAGATGTTAAGCACCTGATGTGGCCAAAGGTACTTAAACAAGTTAGCAGGGCCACAAAGGTGACTGAAGCATCTGTCATAAAAGAAAAGGCTGAGAGAGTTGGAATTGCTCAGTCTGAAGATGAGATAGCTCAGGGTAGATCTTACCAGTGCACACAAATACCTCAAGGGAGGGTGTAAAGAAGGTGGCTCTTTCCAGGGGTGCCTAGTAACAGGGCAAGAGGCAGTGGAGCAATACTTGAAGTACAAGAAATTTAATGTAAACATAGGAAAATATTTTTTACTGTGAGGAGGACTGAACACAGAGAAGCTGCCCAAAGAAGCTGTGAAATCTACATTCATGGAGATACTCAAAACCCAGCTGGACATCCTCCTGAGCAGAATGTTCTAGGCTGAACCTAGAGAAACTTCCTCCCCAATGAGCTGAGGGATAGGACTGGACTAGACAATCTCCAGATGCACTTTCAACCTCAACTACTCTGTGTTTAAAACTGTCACAAATCCTCAGAATCAGAGATTCAAGGCAAGAAAGGCTGTAAGGAAAGTAACGCAGGGAAGGTCTAAATTTTTTTCTCTGTCATATCTACCCAACACAAAGATCACACACTGAAATACAACTTCCATGCTCTGGGATATGATGTTTCAAAATGCTTAGAAAAAGCATCACTGTTTAGATTTTTCTTGACCATCCTGCATTTTTCTTTCACCTGACTCTTCCATTTCTCCAATTAAAAGGATTCACATATTTTTTTTTAACTTTTTGAAGGCAGAGATAATAAAGGATCTTTTTTGGATCCAGATTTGCTGTTGCAGATCCTATGATTTTGTAAGTTGTTTCTCTTGTGAAGTTCTCATGAAATGTTTATAGTTAAGAACTAAAACAAATACATAAGCAATGAAGAGTGTGGACTTTGCCAGAGGGTTAAGAAATACGAGATGGAAGATATCTGTGGTTCTGAAGCTCAAAGCTGCAGGTAAATATGTTAACACATCATCTCCTTACATGAAATGCTCAGTGTCAGACGCTTAAGGTGAGGATCCTAAATCTGCTTTTAGACACTTAAATAAAGACTTGCAAACTATTTGTTTTATGAACCATAATACATTTAGGTCAGTGAATTCTTCAGTCAAATTAGTTCTCTGTAGCATTAACTGATTTCTTCATCCTTCATTTCTCTTCTCCTCATAAGGTATTATGCAACAGCTAACTGGTATCTGTTCCCTGCGTTTGCTCATGTGATAGCAGTGCTCTTCCACTTACCTCTTCCCCTTGGAGCCTAGAGTACAGTCATTATAGACATGGGCACTAAAATAAACTGGAAAATGTGCTTAAAAACCTGTCAACATCCATTTCATACATACAGCTGTTACATAGGCAAGTAGGGTGGTAATTATAATCGCACTAAACTGTAATAAAAAAAAATCACAAGCATTGCAATTCAGATGCCTGGAAATGCCGGAATGAATGCTGGCTGTGCCATTTAAACTGTAAAAACATAAAAGCATTCACCTGTGCAATGTACTCTGCCTACATTTAATTTTACAAGGGAGGCTGCAGTACAAAAGCATTTTGGTTTAGTCTCAGAAGTGAAATGTAAGCCTTGTGGGACAGCTAATTAGCAACAAACCTATAACTCAAACTATAAATCTGATGTGTGCTTTCTGACTGTTCACTTGCTAAATGTGGGTGGTTAACACTGGTAATTTCCTGTCTGATCCCTGAGCATTCATAAAGCCATTTTTCAAGGTAGAATTATCTATATCTATACCTATACCTATATCTATGTATAGCTATCTATATCTATATCTATCTATAGCTATAGCTATCTCTACCTACATCTGTATCTATATAATCTATATCTATATCTCTGTCTATCTATATCTATATATCTATTTGTATCTGTGGTTCTGTCTTCTTTTTCTTCTCCAGACAACTTCCATGAGCTCACAGTATTTGTCAGACTAATGACTGTGATGATATTTTTGTTTCTTTGTGGGGCACACAATAGTTTAGACTTGATCCAAAGCTCCTGAAGGTCATTAATAGAGACTTTCCCACCGATTTCTGTAGGTTTCAGCCTTCTGGTTAAGGGAAGGAAGAACAGATGGCAATTCATACAAAAAGCCCAATGACATCTCCTGGTAGCCCAGTGATGTCCCTTTAGGGAGAGCCAGGCTCCAGTACTCACCTTGGGAATAGCTAGTTTCTCTCCTTTCTCCGGACATTCCTCCGAGTCAGAGCAGGTGTAGTTCTCACTGAAGGACACCAAGGGATTCACCCTCGGCTTGTGGATGGCCTGGAAGGTTAGCTGTGTGTTGAGCAGGTTGCTGACTGTTCTCAGCGATGTGCACACGTTGGGGGGCAGCGAAGGATCAGCCAGAAGGTCTGTGATGAGCCCGTGTGCCTCTCCCATGACAGCAATATCCACGGTGATACTGGTACCAGACGACTAAAGAGGAGGGAAATAATCCATGTAACACAACAGAGGTGAACAACCTGCTGAGCACTACCTAAAGCTGCCATGAGCTCTCTTCACAGCTTCTGCTAAAGCAGTTGCAGGAGGAAAAATAGTAACATGAAGTAATTCTTTAAATACAGGGAACAATGCTGGATAGATTGATCAACAGTCTGCAAAGACTTTGGGATTCCATCATATCTGATTTTACAGCTTTCACTATCTGCAGCTGACTTAAGCCATCTGAATGAATTGTTCAGGCTCCCCATGGAGACACGGTCAATAGCCAGGGCCCATTTGCACAAACAATTTTGGAGACATGGCTTAGGATGGGAGGAGTCTCTCTTGAGAGATGCCTGCATACTAACTACAGAGAGATCTAGAACAGCTAATGTTCAGTGCTTATGCCTGGATGAATGAAAAGAATCCCAAGCATATACTGGGATTTTTAAAATATCTCTATGCAACTAAACTGTAGTATTCTGGTATGGTAGCAGCAACATTTTTCTCTAAGCAATTGCATATTGGGCAGATATACCAAAACTGAAATGGAATAAATAGGGGAATTTTTAAACCTTAAAGCTGTAAAGTCTGTGAATTGATACCTACATAATACAATTGCAAAGGACTTAGGATCTTTAAAGTCTAATAAAGAGCAGTGAGACTTGGACAAACACAGAAGTAGAACACCTAAAAAGGCAGGAGGCATGTGGAATTTCAAGGCAGAAGTGACATTTCAGCCTCCCTAGCTGGTGCACTAAAACCCACCATAAATTCTGCATGGAATTGCTAACTCAAGGCACTCCAAGAGAGACCATTTTCCCTTTGCTGTGTCCCTGACACGTAAGCTCAATCCTGCTGCTACTCTTTGGGACTTAGTAGGTGTACGTGCAGTTTCCCAGAGAGACTGTTGCAGGTGATTTTGTACTAATTTGCTTTCATGTATTTCTTAGAAAAAGCTAAAATACACAGTTTGCTAAATGGGGAAGTTCTGTCTGCGAAAAGAGCATATGAGTTACTCAGAGTGGCAAGCAAAGAGAGTGAAGACCTGGTCAGACTTAGAAGGAGAGTGATTAAAGCCCCAGCCAGGAATGAGTCATCAGTGACAGTGTTTATAGACCTCAAAACACAAAGAACAGAGTAACACAACTTGACACTGCTTTGTTCTCAGAAAAGGCTTTACAGGCAATAAAAAAGTATTTCTGAGGAAAGTGATACATTGAGCATAGCTAAACCTCTTCCCTCTATCTTCCCAGTTGCATAACGTGGACATCACACCCTTTGGCAAATAGATGTTTCACTCCACTGATCCCTTCCTTGTGTCCTACTTCTTGCTAAGACAGAGGGAAGCTGCAGGACCAGAGGATCGGCTTCCTCACTCACTATCCTCTCCTGCAACCAGAAAATCAGCCTCTTCCCACATCTCTTTGCCATGCTATGAAATAACATCAACTGGAAACCATTTGATCTACTGAACTGCTATGAAAAAAATTAAAGTCTGAAGCTAATTTAATGGCTCTTTCATTGCTTAACATCTCAGGAGTGTATGCAGAAGATTCTGGCAGATGCTAAAGAAAATCCTTAAATTAAAGGACAAGGTTTGGGATGGGAGTAATTAATTATCTATCTTAATCTCAGCCATGACAAACAGACCAAAGGGGAGTGAGGAGAATACATCACTCAACGTGCAGTAGAAGTCTCATCATTTTCAGCAAAACTGCGTAATCTACAGTTTGAAATTCTATTAAGCCTGGAGCCTGGAGTTGTTGACCACCAATCAGAGACAGAGATTAATAATTCCACGAAGTAAACAAGTCTGACTCAGCAGGCTATAAGCAGAGATTCTGCACAGCAGTACTAATATTTTGCAAAGCAGCCAGCATTGTTCTCCATGATTAGTACCAAGTGGGAGGAGAGAGAAACCTTCTCTTCTCAAGGATGGATTTCTGCCACAGGGCCTCCAGCTCCCCGTGCTGTCCTGTGGCTTGGTGACCCCTGCCTTAACTCTGAGACCCAGCAGGTTTGTCCCAGTCAAATACCAGGCTGTGATGAGTTATGTGAGTCAAGAAATATGAATGTTTCATCTGTCTCAGGGTGAATTTAGAGCACTATCAGGCAACACTGACTAGGTAAAGTTACAGCTATTTAAATTATTATTTTCTAAAAATATTACAAATTGAATCCATGAGAACATTTTACTTCTCAGATTCTCTACTACAAAACAGTAGAGAACTGCATATGTTTTGCAGACCATTGTTCAGGAAGTAAATGACAATGTGTTTCCCTAAAGGGCAAGGAAACCTGGAATTTAGTGTAAATCACATATGATGATGTGAAAGCAAGAGAGCAAATTGGTGAAAATTTTAGATTAATGTAATTGCATAAACACATACATATTGTATATATGCACATACACACACATGCACACAGATATATATGCCCAGAATCTTTTCTCAGGGTAAAAGTGCATACAAAATCCAGGCTCTGACTTTGTAAGTTGTTTTCTACTAACGTGCATAGCCTCTGCATGAACTGATTTGAATTCCTTCCAAACCACTTTACTCACTGAAGCTCCAAGGCCGGATACTTGGGAATAGCAGCATGAACAACGTTTGCAATCAACACTAACAAACACTTAATTTGATAAAACAGAACAAAACAACGAAGAGCTAAGCTAAGGTGAATTTAATTTAGCAATGGTCAGTGTTCATTTACGCATCTATGCCAATAATTGTGAATGCAGCCCCCTCCCATGAATTTTGGATAAGACTAGCTTGCTGTTCACTTTGTGACTTCATTCCAGCCCTGCTTTCAGCAATGTCATGCAGTGACTAAAACTGAAATGCTCTAGGGCATGAGAATGAGAAAGCAAACAGGCTGGGAATAAAAGCAAAACTAAACAGGCTCACGTTTAACTAAGATAAGAAGAAAAATTATTTCCTTACAATGCTGAAAAAAAGCTGGTGCCATGGTGCCACCTGGAATTCCTAACCGGGCCCAAATGTACTTGCTGCATGTTTTGAGGCTTCTTCTTATGTACAGACATTAAAAAAAAAAAAAAAAAAACCCAAACCCAAAACATACTGCTGCATGTGCAGGACCAAACTACAAAAGTAGCATGTCCCAGGATCACACAGACGATTTTTGTCAGGGCAGGAAACATCCATAAGGAACAC
The DNA here is from genome assembly GCF_008360975.1 of Lichenostomus cassidix. Taxonomy (NCBI): domain Eukaryota; kingdom Metazoa; phylum Chordata; class Aves; order Passeriformes; family Meliphagidae; genus Lichenostomus; species Lichenostomus cassidix. Next base: position 56,532,748 of record NC_139480.1, read on the forward strand.
TCTGATAATCAATATGAAAACACTATTCTGGAAAATTTTAATAACCATTTAGAATTTTTAGGTTTAGATTCTGCAACATGACTAGAAAAACTTGCAAAATTTGCATACCCTTCATTGGTCTTTTCTATTACAGTTCACAAAATCCCATTTGTTTTCTGCTGTTAAATTATATTATGCACAAAACTCTTAAGAATAGCTTTTCACTCACTAGGAGGAAAAAGCAGATAAAACTGTGCAGGAAGAATGAGTTTAGGGAAATAGGAATAACAAATTCCTTTACCCATAAGTCGTGATAGATAAATTTAGGTTATGAACTGTTCCTGTTGCTCATCTGTGGACATCCATACACTTAACAGATGCCTTACACAAAGCGAAGTCTTCCCCCTCCCCATTCATGTTTTGCACGTGATTCTCATCCAGCTTAATTAAAATTTACTTCTCTCTCCAATCTACAAAAAGGACGATTAGCATGACAACACAAAACCAGCCAAAACTTAAGCAAGGAAAAAAACTCCAAACCAATTATCAACTACAAACCACAATTCATTTCACACTGCTTCATGTTAGGGAAAAATAAAACCTTCATTTGCTGTGGCTTGTACAAGGAACAGCACTGAAGGCAGAGATGTTGGCCTTTCACCATGTTACACTCAAGAACAGTCTGCAAGCAAAAGAATGGGGGAAGCAAGGAGGAAAAAATAAAAGAAAGAAAAAAAAGAAAAGAAAAGAAAAGAAAAGAAAAGAAAAGAAAAGAAAAGAAAAGAAAAGAAAAGAAAAGAAAAGAAAAGAAAAGAAAAGCACCATCCAGCATATCTTCAATCTTCACACAATTACGAGCAACTATAAATCACAATTTGATATGGTTTCCAAGTCACATCATAACTGTTCAGGCCAAGCTGTCTGGAAACAAAATTAAAAGCAAATATAATTCTCCATTATTTTAATGTCCACAGAGCAATTTGAAGGATAAACATCAATTGGCTTCTATGGAAATAATGAATCATTTTAAAGGCGCCACAGACTTAACTACTCCACCTTCCACTGAATGACTAAGGAAAAAAAGCATGCATGCAATTCTTTCACATTTTGCTTTTCTTTATTTAAAGCTCCAGAACCAGAATACTTTTATTTTTATTTCTCTTTTATTTTATTATAACACAAGATTTCAGATTTTCTCTTCTCTTGTGAGCAAACAAGATGTTTATGAGGATCTTTTCTCCAGCTTAATGAAGCGCAGCACTGCCACTGCTCTCTGGAGGTGAACCAGGCACAGCCTCCATAAGGCATGCTCTTTGGTAGGGCTGAAAATAGCATCTTCCTGTTGTCTCATCACATTGATCAAAGAGAACCTTTCCGCGGCACCTATGTAGTCACTGACTTTGCTATTGAGTCCTCAAAGCACCCAGAGCCACAGAACCATAAACCAGGCACTGAAGCACAAAAGATGAGCCCACCGTGAAGGAAACTGTAAATTTTGCTTGAGCCATAACGATTTCAGTTTTAATCCTGGTTCTAAGATGCTTGGGCTGGCACCACTACAGCAAAGCAGACCTTCCTGATAACAATTACATTGCACCCTGATCTGCAGAGCAGAAAATGTCACGACTGCCACATGAAGTGTGTCTGTAGCACGAGCCAGAAAGATGCCAGAGGCCAAGGGTCACAGAGCAGCCAGAGGGCATCTTTCAAGGTAGCTCTGCAAACACAGGATCTAATGAAATGGGTCTCACTGAGGAGCTACACCTTTTGTCCCCTCACTGTCTTGCAATGAGCTCTTTCCTCAGCAGCAGACCTGAGGCCACACAGTGAGCAGGAGGCAGCCCTGCCTGGGGCTGTTTGTGCCTGCTGCTGAGCAGCCTCCTACACGGCTGGCTCTGTTACCTCACCCTGTATTAAAATAACAGTCTTCTACCGCCAAGCAAGACCACTGATTTGGACCTTCCTCTGGTACCCCACCATTGGCTAACATAAAATTTCTAGGAAGATAATCATCTCTGAAACTTCCTCCCATCTGCCAAATTTGTTTGAAACTGTCACAGAGGAGCATGACCACGTACAACTACGTCCTTTAGAAAACCAGGATGACAACACCACCATTCTTTAACAAAGAGGCACTGCTTTGAGAAGGAAATGATTTTTTTCCCCCTTCTTATAAAACCTGGGGAATGTATCACTGTCTCTAGCATACTTTGTCTGGGGAGGCAGCTGCCATCCCCACATCCTGCACCTCTACCTTAGGTGACACCAGTCACAAAGCTCACAGCTTCAGCTGACTAACTTTCTTCCATTACAGGACCTTTCAGTTCGTGACAGCTTTGTCAGCCAAAGAGTTCAGACTGAAACATATACTGCCAGGTATTTGTCTGGGGTGAATTATTTCAGTGTTTGAGAAAAATTGCTCAGACATTTACAAGAAGTCTGTTGGAGTCTTTCATCCACGCTAAAAATTCTTAGTAAACTGATACCACTTAATCTGCAGCAGGCACTGAAGGTGCAGTAAGGCCTTTAGCTTTCCCTGTCTTGATATGTCCAAATTTGGTTGTGAAGTCCCTGGGAAAAATGAAACCAAAGCCAGCCCTGCATGACCTCTGTGGGTTGTCAAAACCTGTTCACCTCACACACCACACGCATGTCCTTGTGCACTGGGTGCATCATTCTGAGGGGCAAAGAAGAAACAGAACACATTTGAGTTCTGTGCAGTTTTGGTGCCTCTGTAACTTTCAAGGCAGACTCTCAGTTCTTGCTTTCAGATCACCTAGCAGGCTTTTTCTGATTTGTTATATGCACCAAAAGAAAATATCCTTGTGGTTACTAGTAACAAAGCAACAGTAAAAAGATAGATGCAGAAATAATCTCGAGGAGTGGGAGGATTTAATTTGTTAAGATTCAAAACCTACAGACTAGGAAAGTCTGAATCCCTGTGGATGCAAGTACTTGACACAATGTAATTAAATCCCCGTCATTTATATCTGACAGAAGGGACCTCAAATGAACTAACTCCACTGGTACTGACATAAAGTAGTGCTTAATATTCCACATTTCCTCCTGCCCCAGTAGAGCAAAGCTGGGAAACCCTGGAAGTCACAGGGAAAAGGGGCAGAGGGTTTTCCCCAGAGAGCACGGGGTGGCACAGAATGGCAGGGGCAAGCTGCAAGCAGCCAGCCACGTGCTCTGCCCTGGGCTCCTTGGGAAATCCCAGCTCAAGTGAAGACGCTCAGACAGTGGGGATGACCTTCTGCATAAGGCATGCCATGAGGAGGATCCAGGGAAAGCAGCTCCTGGAAGGAGGCGAGAGCACAGGCTGAACTTCCTGGCTAAGAGCCGCTGGTCACAGCTTGCAAACCTTGTGGAAACTCTGACGCTGATGGCTGATGTTCTCAGCAGAGCCTTGGGGACTCAGTCACCCAATTCCAAGGGACTTTCCGTGCTATTTCCCTGCCTAAAAACATTAAACTATCACGACTATCCAGCCTAAAGGACTGCTTGAAGATGTAGAGCAGATCACAGAGTCAGTCACAGTCAGAGCTGATTATTTAAAAAGTAGACACCTCTCCAACAAAACTAGGAACTTTAAAAATTATTGCTTTTCATTATAGCACTGCAGATGGGAAAAATTAAATTCTAATTCTAAATGGGGCTGAAATCTGCTTTGAATAACACAGACTGAGGAAAACAATTCTGTACTTCAGAGGCTGTCCTCAATTGTCTCACATTATTGTTCTCCAATTTGTACATCAGATGGTCACAAATTGGTAGCTCGAAGCTGGTAGTTGGTGTTCCTATGAAGAAAACAGTGACAAGTGTCTTTAGCCTCAACTTGAACTGCAGCACCACAAGCTGGGGCCCAGCAGGAGTGGGAAGCTGGGTGCACACACAGTGCAGGATAAGCCATCTATTAATACCTGATGATCTTACCCGTTTGAGTTTACAGCTCCAGCATCCCAGCTGCCTGCTTAGCATGGAAAGCTATTTTAATTCTACGGTGAGCTAAAACAGAGCAGCCAAATACACAGCATGAGTTAAAAAAAGATCCACTGAAAGCAATAATCACCATTCTGCCTTCTGCGTACTAACTAATCCTCCCACATTTTCAACTTGACAGTCTCAGTTACACCACAGCAAAGCCAAAGGAGCCACATATTGCCATATTTTCTCCCTGTCAAAGTATTTCAGGCTCTTTTGGGACACAACTTGAGATGTGACAAGAAGAATCACAATTAGCAGCAAACTGCAGAAATATGTATGAAAATAACCCCAGCTAAAGATTTGCATCCACCTCAGTCCTTCACTAAGAACTGTTTAACAGCACTAAGAAGAGCATTACCAAATATCATTGAAAAGGTGACACAAATAAATGCAGCCTCGAAATGAAAACAAAGGATTGGGATGGGAAGAGCTCATACACAGGGTGTCAAATGTATTTTGAATTATTAAAAAGGAGTTGCCATAGAAGAATAAACTGAAAAAAAAAAAAAAGAAAGCTTGGTAAGGTTTTAAGAAGGAGTGTTGAAAACCAGAATAAGGAAAAATTTGAAGCTAGAAAATAATCATCAGTGAAGCTGTAGATAAAGAGCCTGTAATGTTCAGTCTGTTCTCACTGGAATTATGACAGGGATTTGGAAATGGCAGTGGGAGCCAGACATATATCCTGGGCCATGTTTTCCATATGCCTTAGCAACACAGCAGAAAGATCCCATGCAACTCTCCAGCAACCAAAAACACTGATGATATTTAGTTGTCCATTTTTAAGAACGTGCTTTCCCTGAAGCCAAAGGCAGGCAGAGATATTCTGCACCTTTTGAAAAGGATAAATCCTCTGCACATCAGACTCCAGCAAGAGCCTCACTGCAACCAAATTGGTCAAATTTTAACTTTCTTTCTTCTCCATCAGACCTCGTGGTTTGCGTTATTTCAGTTCTCCTGATTTTAAGCACTCACACTAATGCCAGTTAACAGCCATTGAGTCCTACAGATGCCTCCTCCTCTTTCTCATGACTTTATGTCACTAATGAACTCCTCTGTGAAAAGAATTAATCATTTTTCTGTAACACTTGGCTTTGGATTCTTATATTATGACTCATTCAAGAAAAACAACTGTAGCCCTAGGGACTTGCAGCCCCCAAATCCTTCACCATAGTTGCTGCAGAGCTATTATTTCTCTAAAGTACAAGCTACTAACCTCTAAAGCCACGTCCTGCAAAAGACACACTAAGCATGTACTAGATGTGAAAATCCCCCACCTCTCCTAGATTATTTGTAGGCAGACTCTTCAATGAAGATCAGAATAGAGAGAAACAGTAATTCAAGAAAATGAACAGTTATACAAGAAAACAGTAATACAAGAAAAATAAACCACTACCCTCTACATGTCTTCTGTGATATTAAAATTATTTTTTTCACTTAGCACAGATATAAACTGACAGACCAGCAAGCCCTGAGGACTGATTTCAACCTACTTCATCCTTGACCAGCAAGGACCAACTTAAAGACACACTGGGTTAGTTTATACTATGGGCCTATTTTGCCTTTGCTGTCACAAAGGAAAAAAAATATATATTACCTGCTGAGATCCAGGTTACACAGCTGATCACAACAGGTCAATGCCTGCATCAGATGGCCATTTGCAGCCACTGCTGTTCTGGCCTTTAATCTCTGGATACTAAATGCTCTAGGATTTTCTAAGTCATCTCAGCAATCTCTAATTTCTTCCCTGTAGCTGGTGACAGATTTGTTTTGTACACAGTTTTAATCTAAGGAAAGTCTTTCAACTTGTGTCTTTTAGGTTGTGAGCAGTGTTTGACTTGCATTTTAGAAAAAGAAAAAAAGTAAAATGCATGTAATATTCCTATTTATGACACCCCGGCTGCTCCTCAATTCTAATTAGAGATGGATCCAGTCTGTACTTCTACATCACGAATATCTCACCATACTGAACACTGACTGTCTGGCTCAGGGTCTGCACTTTTTTATGAGGGCCAAACACTTCTGTGTTTTTGGAAAGCCTGGATTGAAATTCACATCTAAATATAACAGCACCAGCTTCTCATTTACAAAAGGCAACAGAACCATAGAGACCAAAAAAACAGACACAGATCATGAAGCACTGGTGCTTATGCTGGCAACCACACTAGACAATGATTTCTGTCTCTACAGTGAGTTATGTTTTCTGCTTGGATGTGGATATTAAGATAAAAAAATCAACTGTGGGTTACACATGTTTGTATTTTTTTAATGTTAAATATCCTTGTGAAGCTGAACTTCAGTGGTTCATCTGAATCTACTCCAGTAAGAAATAAGTGATGATGCACCAGTAAGTGCAATAGAAGCACTTACCACTAATGAGTAGGTAGGCTGAATAGGTCGTGGTAGACAGGTTAAAAGTCTTAATTGAATTCTTAAAAGGAGGTATGGAAAAAAAGTATCAACATACAAATCTCATCAAAAAGTATAATCAAAAATCAAAGATTTTGGAAGAGACATCAATACAGAGCCTTGATATTTTAGCTCAGAACTAATCCTATTAATTGGTGCACACAGTACTGAGCTATTTGCTGATGAGACTTATAATCCCATGATTCTGCCACAGAGCTCTCTTACACAGAGAACAGTGTGCTGTTCTCATAAACAAGAAACAGCAGCTCAAACCAAGCAGCTCAAGGATTTGCAGTGCATTGACAACTTCAGACAAGCACAAAAAATATTTTGTACTGACAGAAAAATTATTGGTTTTGGAATTTCTGGCAATGGAAAGGGCTTATTTTGGCTTTGCTTCAGCAATTTTAGAGCAGTTTTATTAAAAAAAAAGGAACAAGAAATCATGTCAACTTCTCAAAACTTAAATCTTTACTTTGAAAATGATGAAATGAAATTCCTCAGGGTTTTTTTTGTTTGGTTTTTTGTTTGTTTTGCTTGTTTGGGGTTTTTTTGTTTTGTTTTGTTTTGGGTTTTGTTTTTTTTTTTTCAAAAAGGTTATGGCTTCTCTTCATGAAGAACAGCCTGGTGGCCACACTTGCATTGTCTTCAGCATTAGACTTCTGTGGAAGCTTAGTGTGCTTAGTGTGTCTCTTGTGGTCAGAGGCTCACTGTGAATTACATGGGATCCGTGAAGGATTAGACCCTAGAGATGACTTCAATATTTGGGTTTGTTAACACTGGTGACCTGGGGCAGGGTACTGAAGCAAGAGGTTTCTCCCTCAAGTCAGTTTAACTTTGAGAGGTTAAGCTCAGAACAACAAAGATAAAAGACCAGTTTAATCACAAGAAAATGCTTGACTTCATACCACTGACCTTGGTGAACAGTCACACACATCTCTCATCACAATGCTTTATGTAAACATACTTGTTAACAAATTGAAACAGACCACAAGCTAAATTGTTTGCCATACGGTGCTCTGACTGATCAGCTGATGAGCCATATGGATTCTGTCTTCCTAATTCTCTATTGTCTTCCTGACTGCTACAAGTGGCCCCAGATACCCTATTTATTCCATTAAAGTAAAATAAATAAACACAGAAATTGCTGATCGTTTCTCTCTGTACACCCTCCTTCTTCTCCTAATGCATTTGAGAGACTTTGGCAACAACGCTAGGAAACAACCTTCTCTAGAAAGAGGAATCACTTCACTTAAATGATTTGTTCTTTTAATTACTGTCATTCCTAGCTAACACAGAGCAGAAAATGCATGTCAATGATGCTCACTCTGAGCAACAGGTTGGCATTTTGCCAGGAATGTGAAGACTGTCCTTCATCTAAGTAAAAATTTATTTGTATCCTTTTCCTCTTTTAATGCAAGCTGTAACTGCTGTAGAAAGTAAAGTTGAAACATTCTGTATGACACTACAGCAAAATGAAATGCCCAACCAAATTAAATATGTGTAACACTTTCATCCACTTGCTCTTTTATTCTTCACTGACAGATCAAAGAAACATGTTTGATTTCCTGTCGATAAAATCAAGGTGGCACAAGAAGGCAATGTGATAAGGTCCCACTTTGTTCTGCTTATTAGGAAAGATGCCTTCAATTAGGATGGCATTTTTCTGTCATGGTACAAATATGCCTTTAGGTCACAACTAACTATATAATTATCTAATTCTATACAGAGCCACAGTAATATACTTCACACATGTTAATAGCTCAGTTAAATAGGGGAAGGGGAATTAATTGGAAAGAAAGGAATTAACATTTAGTTGGCCTTTTTTTTTTTAAACACAGAGGAAAATGCAAATCAAAAGCTGTCTCTAAAGACTATTCAATCTTTTGTATATAAAGACAACCATGTAAGCCTGTGACAGCTAAAAACAAATGGTCAAGTTAAAAATAGTACTTCACATTTAACTCTGAAACCTGATTTGTGTGGGTTTGGGTGTACTTCGTAACCAGTCAAAAAAGATAAAACCACGTTCTGACCCTACATAATACATACATTTAGGGGGTTTTACTCTGCTTTAAGGGCTTGATTATGTGACCTGCCTAAATGCAAACTAGCTAAAGGACATTTCACCAAATGCACAGAATAATTTTTTAAAAATAAAACCTGTCTATTGGCAGACTTCTAAGCACACACAGTAACTATTTCTGCTTGTAAAATGATGTTAATTTAGCTCTGTATAAACGATGTACGAATCCACCTTTAACATAACACAACCTTTTCTCCCTGCACCAAGCTGACAGCCATGGAAAACCCCACATGGCTCCAGAGCAGCAGGCTGAACTCAGTTTCCCCTCGGGCAGCAGCAGCACTGGCGATGATCTGCACGCCAGCCCTTCAATACTGACGAGAACATAACGAGGGAGGAGAGCAGAGAGCAGGTCTTGTGCTGGAATCGAGCCACAGCCTCGCTTAGAAACCAAGCCAGGCAGACTGGGAGTTCCCAGGGGGATTTACCAAGGGAGCCCAAAATGTCACTCCTCTCTCTAAGGGTTACTGCCTCCCCACCAGTGTCTCACGGGGTCAGTGGCACAGCAGAAGGGGAGAGGGCAGGAGATAGGGTCAGGAAGCACAGCTACAAGGACATCCAGCTGCAGAAGTGAAAATCAGACTGGGAAAAGGCGATGGGAGTGAGAAAATTACAGAAGAACTAGTCTGAGCTAGGCTAGAGCACAAATACTTCCATAAACCAGCACACCCCCTGGGGTACCTAGTGCCAGGTGAGCACCCCAAGTGAGTCAGTGCCTGCAGAGAGGGTGGAAGGTAACAGCCATGACACAACTGGCAGAACTTTACACACAGGCCATTGTGATCCTGCAGCTTTAGGTGCAGAAAAGCCTTTCCCAGGCATCACCAGGTGGCACCACTCTTCCTTCAAACCAAGACTGTAGTTCTGCTGTGCCCATGAAATGCTATCATTGATTTGGGAGAGAAAAGATCTTAATCCATGTTTTTCATATACTAGCCCAGTAATCTCTCACTGCTCACATTCTTGCCAATGATCTTGCAAATCTTGTACAAACAGCAAAGAAATTACTGCATATGAGGGAGGTGGAGGGAACCTCATAACATTTTGAACTGACTCTCATACTAAAATATTCCATAGCAGAAGGATTACAGAAGATTCTCTGGGAACACAAAACTCCCCAGCAATACATGCAGTGCTTGACAACTGTATTAAGAAAGCAGAATTCCTTTCAGAGAAGTAAGTCAAACACATAAGGTTAACATACACATGCCTCTCTCTTCTCCCCATGTTGTATATTTGTCTGCTACCAGAGCTGTTGAAGATGTTAAACTCTGCCTGGAATTGTGCCGTGCTTTAGCATGAAAGTATTCTCTAAATTTGGTTGAAGTTTATTGCACATTTTTTCCTAAAAAAAAAAAAAAAGAGCTGTTGAGAGTATCCACATACAAATAATAATGGAAGAGAAAAAATGAAAGCACATTAAAATGCTAATAATGAAGCATCACCACACATACACACAAAAGCAATGTTTACACATACATGCTAGTGTGAGCATGTTTTTTCTCTGTTGATGCAATTTGCAAAAAGACGCAAAGTATTCACATTTGCATGTCTGCAGTTGGGTACGAGCTGATGTCAGACTGTGGAATACAGCTAATTTGGGGTGGAAGGGGCACATTCGAACTGAAGTCTCAAAAACCTCTGATTCTAGATGAGAAAGAGTGGTATTTCTTTTTTGCTTGTGTGCTTTGTGTTTAATCCACCACAGGACTCATCTGCACTCAAGACCTTACAAATAGATAAATGGAGGAGCAGATTAATCTTGCAGAGTGACTCCTCTAACTTCACCAGGAGTCACAGCAGAACTGAAGTCTTCCTGCTGTGCTCATGAGCTGAATTCCCTCACAAAACAGATTTTTGTTTTTCTCCAAGCAACTCTCCCCCCTTCTAGCTCCGTAGAAGTTGACAGACTGTTTCCTGCTCCATGATCTGTGAATCACGATGTGAATGCCGATCGCTACTCCCCTGTGAAATTAAATTAGGTATTGGAGCACAGCATGAGCAGTAACTTTCCCTGAGATGTCAGCCCTAAAGAAACTCAAGTTTTCTTCCCCCACTTGAAGAATGGAGTTATGAAAGCAAGGTCAAGTTGGTTATTACCCTTTGTACTCCACAACATCGCTCAGTCTGCTCTGAGCCTGCTTAAAGTTATTTCACCTCTTCCTAGTCAAGAATACAACGGGACAAAATTTAAAGAGTCCAATAATTCACTATATTTATTTGTGTGTTCTTCTGTAACCACTTAACACCATGTGAATTGCAGCAATGCTTGACACACACATCATATACCATGATAAATTACCAGAATTTAGTGCATGTCATACAGCTGGGAAATTGGTAAGACAAGGGTAAGCAATATTAACACATGGCTTATCAAGCAGGAAAGGGGAGATTGCAATGCTGCGTTTCAAAGTGCCTTTCAATAGCACTTTGTTAAGCAATAAAATATTCACACTTGGAAAGATCATAGGGTTGTGTTGCCCCATTTTTTTTGTTCAGATCTATGGCCCTTGGGAACTTTTACACATCTTTGTCACTGCAGCGTATTCTGAGTGAGGAGGCACCACAGGGGCACATCTGAAAGCTGAAACTGATAGAAAATAAAATAGTAATGTATTAAAACCTGCTTTGTGAGCACATTCTGCAGCCTATGGTAATCTCAGATAGGTTTAGGGGAGTTTTAGTTTCAAATTGTGATGTAGATGTCAAACCCAGATTACTTAGCCTCCTTGCTGCATCACCACAGAGCCCATGTGCTCCAATCATGGCACTTTTCACTTGCATAAAGGAAAAATAAAAAGTGCTTCCACCTTTCATTTTCAGATGGAAATACATTTCTCCTCCCTTTAACCTGAGAAACTACTCCAAAGACCAATTTCATAACCTGCAAGAAGCAGAAGTCTTCATGGTCCCCAAAGTTAAGTTTGACTTTTCCTTCTCCAACATTCACATGTTCCTCTGTGAGCCTGGCAGGTTCTTCCAGGTTCACTTCTCCAAGATCCTCTGAAAATCTAATTACAAGCTCCCTCTCCTCTGGGTTAGCTGCCAGACAAGGGCTGGTTTCAGAGTTACTGCGTCAGTAAGAGGTTGCTCTGGCCTTCAAACACTGCCATGTCCCCTGCCCAGCTGCTGTGGAGATGGCTCAGGCACAGCAAAGTAAATTGGTTTAATCTTGTGCATCTGGTACTGAGCTCCCAGTCATCTGTTCAGGGGTATAAAGGGACTCTGTTCCATTTCAATGCATTGATCATGTCACAGTCCAGCTCTAGTGATAGAGCCTGAAAGCTTCAAAATCTAAAACCTGACAGCTGCTCTTATCTGCTAATATTTATCAGTGTTGGACCTGCATGTTTGTTCCACAAGCTACTGAGTCACCTGGACCTGAGAAACTGTAAGTAACACTCCTAGAGCTAAACTGTAAGGTTTATTACCCTAAATTCACAAAAGTATTCATTTGTCACTTAAAAAGAAACCCACAAACCTCTGCAAAGCACAACCGTCTAGAGATTTTCAATATTTCAACATTAGCCAAATGGAAGTGAAGTAAACCCTTCATGTCTGCATCCCTTAAAGGATTCACAAGGCAACAATATCCCACAGAAGGCCCTCTGGGTCCCTGGAAGGTGCAGAGCACTCTTTGCCTATACAGTAAGCAAAAGCTTTAGACCACTTCTGGGAATGCAAATGAATGGGATCCACGTGACCCCGGTAATAAAAGGCTCCTGTCTCTTTGCAAAGCATTGAAATGCCATCTGGCAATTTTGTTGACGTCAGCAGGCACAGAAAAACAACCACCACCTCCCCCAAAAAAGCAAAAGCCTTGGGCGGGAGAGGGAGGAACGCAGAGCTGCGTGGTGTGTGTGCACTCCAGGCTGGTGTTGCTGAAATGCTGCAGCAGCACCGGCAGCCCCGAGCATGGAATTCTGCACCAGCAGAGCAGGCAAACACAGCCCCTGCCTCTATTCCATCCTCTATTCCAGCAGCCCTAGGCTCCCTGGCACCTGCTGCCAAGCATCAGACAATAGGCGCTTACATCCTCTCTGCTGTTTGTCACTGTCAGGTTACCCAAAGTTTGTGCGTGAGGAGTGAATCTCTCAGCGTAGGCTACAGGCAAAGTCACAAACCTGCAGCAAAAAGCAAACCCACAAATTTGCTTTGAGGGGTATGGAAGATACACCATTCATTTGTCCACTCTGACTGTGTCTTGCACGCTGATCGGGAACACAGTGAAAGAAATTCTGCACTAGTTTAAGTAAAATCTCACACAAAGGTTTTGTGATGACAAGAGATAGATGACCTACACTGATGTGCAAAAGATGTCCAAATCCTGTAGGGATAATATTATAAGCTGCAGGTACTAATTTTACATTATATTTAATAGAAAAGACAATATTGGCTCCTAAGTATTACAGGCCATTTGGCACAGAAAATTTTGCTCAAGTTTCATTAAAAATGCCAATATTTTAAGTCAGTAATGTAAGTTACCTTATCCGTGATGAGCCAAAGTAATACTATGAACACATGTGCACGCAAAAGAAGCAGACATCTTTCTGTATTGAAGTACATTTTCCCGCTATCAAAGATCTCTTCAATTATTTCTGATCTCTGTTAATGATTCACACTGAAATGCAGAAAAGGGCAGCCAAGCTCTGCTTTAACATAAACTTTAAAAGGATGGCCATGTCCTCCATGAGGCACATTTGAACCCTGAAGACAGGAGCTTGTGAGTCGCTTTTAACAAGGGATTAGAAATTTTACAGTAGCTTTGTGAGAGAAGCACAATCCCCTCAAGAGTACTTCTCAGAAAAATTAGAACCATACAAGATGGGTGATGATGAGGAGAGAAGGAGGGGGGAAGGAGGCTGACCTGTCATCTAGGGCCACATGCTCTACCTTGTCTCACTGAAATGTTGGAACCAAGTGCGTTCTTAAGGCTCTGCTAGATCAAGGTCTCTCTGCCTGAAGTAATAGTTGTTTTGCTGTGCCCTGCTCACTCCCCCCCTTCTCTCCCTCCTTTACCACATCTCCTCTTACTGAATGAAATGGAGGCATTTTTGCTTACAAAACTGCTCTTTGAATTCCTAATCTCTGCCTCAGTGTAATTTTTTAACAACAAGTCAAAGCAGCACTGTGTAAATAACTGCAAGGAGACAGCTCTGCCTGGAAACTGGAAAGTTTTCCTTGCTTGCATCTTAAGCTTGAAAGCTTATGCTCAATTCAATTAAGAAAATTTATGGGTAATTCCACAGTTTCTTCCCAAATCCTTATGTTCTCAGGCAGCCAACCCAGAAATGAACAAAATCCCTGACAACTGACTACTTTCTGCTAGCACATGGGCAATTATGCGGAAAGTGTGTATTTAATTGAGTAAGTCGTAAATTCTGACCTAGGAATGAATCAGAGGATGGAGAAGAGATACAGCTATTCCCTGCTGCCATTTCAGGTTTAATCACTTCTGCTTAACGTTTATTTATCGACTTCATAAAATGCATAAACAACAAAACCATCCTTCCATAATTTTATAGGTATTATGCCTCCACTTGTAGGAGAATAAACTTAAAGCTACAAAGTTGGCAGACAAGGGAGAGATTTTCTGAATTCTACCCCTATCTCTCAGATCTGCATCACATCATGTCTGTTTTAACTATGAACAATTCTCAAAGTTCACAAGTAAGTCCCACTCAGCGGTTCTGCTTAGAGCACTGTCCAGTAAAGCTTATGTTCAGTAATAAATAAGATATTTTCATGCCTTCTTTCACTGGTCCCAGGGTAATATTTCAATGAACTCATGACAAATACAGCTCCTACACCTAAGTGGTCATCCTGAGGACTGTGTTATCTTCAAAATCAGCAAGATGCCTCTCCATCCATTCCAATCACTCACTCAAAAGAAAGTTATCCTCCCTGATTCTCTATGACAAGTGTGTGTTTCACCTCCTGGAGCTGTTGCAGACCCTGGAGCTCCTCAGCTAAGACAAGGAATGGTTCTAGTGACATGCCCAGGAAAGCCTTACAAGCTCCATTCTAATGAACTTTCAGCTTCTAGTTAACATAATGTCTAGAGAGATAGCTAGAAATCCAGGATTGTGAAATTAATCTAATTTTCAAGGTTTGTGGGTATTATTCAGACACTGACATCCACTACGCATACAATAAATGACTTATTCAGAGGGAGCCCATCACTTTGGCAACCGTTCATAGTGTGGGAGGAAAGCAGTGCCACTTGCAGATTCTCCTGTACAAATATTTGTTCTTGTATGGAGAGCATTTCCTATTGCTATTTCCTGTTTTCCAGTTGCATTGTTCTGCTCTCCAAGCAACTCATCTCTCTCTCTAATCAGCATTGTATCTTCCCTGTCAGGCACATCTGAAAGTTTATTTGGGAAAATTCAACTACTGTTACAACTACCTGTGGACTTCCCACTTGAAGTCAATACTCAGGGTGCAGGGAAGTTCCTTGCCCCTTCACTGCCTGCCTTTCTCTTAGAGATCCTTCCATATTTCAGTTTGGAGACTAGAGCTGAGCAAGCCAAGCCCCATGGACGCCTGGCCTGGGCTGAGAAGTTTCAATCTGAAATAAATCCAGCACAACAGGCTGGCAGGTGACTGGCTGCACTGAAGGACTCTAAACTGACCTTAACTTCACTTAAGCTAAACTGAAAGGCTTTAAAAATATTCCAGGCTCCTGAATTCTGTATTCAGTTGTTAATCAAAATCTGAATGTAAACGCAAGGATATGTATGTGGTCAAGCAACTTGGGATGACTCCTCTCTCCCTGTTTGTGTGCCAGCCCCTTGCTGAGGGCTCCATTTCCCAATTCCCAGCTGATAGCGCCATAAACACCTCTGGCAGTGGAAAGAATGTGGCCTTGACACAATCTGGGCAGCCACTGCACACCCAGCCAGGGAAGGCAAAATATGGAAATCCCAGCCTCATGCACTGAGGGCTAAAGCACTTCCAAGGTGCCCTTCTACCCCACTCCTGAAGCTGAGAGCAGTGTGCTTATCAGGTGTGTGACAGGGTCCTGTGGAGCCCTGGCTGCCTTCCTCCAGAGGCTGAGCATCCTCTAAAATCAGTTCCACAGATTTTACAGCAACGGTATAAATCACAGTCAGAAGCTCAACCAAAGATTTACAATGCAGGTGCTATGCTCACATTTTCATAGGCCATTATGAAACAAGCTAATGAAATATTTCTACTAGGCTAAAAGTGCAAAAGTGTTAATATCCTGGGAAGAACAGAAATTACAAAGGCTGCAGACAAAACCCTCTCTACTAGGATCAGCACTGGTAAGAAATTACAGGTCATTTGATTATATTACAGGCATAATAGCCTTGCTAAGTTGTGGATCACTAAGACAGTATGCTCTTACCCTCTCCAAAAAGAGTATAAAATTAGAAACATATATGTTTCCATCAAGCAAGTTGAGCAGGTGTTTACTTCATTACTGAGTTGCTTCATAATGGTATGACCAAATTTGGTTCTCATTCTAAGGCCCTTTACTACCTTTAAAGCAGCCTTCAGAACCTAAGCAGAGGTGAACACAATTGTAATTATTTCAAGAGAACTTCTGACGGGTGGTAGTGATCCTCATTAAGGTAAGTAACTAAACTCTGGCTTAGCCACATTTGCACTATCACCATGACAAGACAGAAAGGATTTCAAGGGAAATGGGGAACTACCAAGAAGCCACGTGAAGACTTCAAACTACAACTGTGTTAACAGTCAAGCATCTCACCAAATGGAGGCCACTGCAAGGGAGAGCTCTGTCAGTGCATCCAGTGTCAGCTGATGTAGAAACCCGTTGGACTTGTAGCCAAGCTTTGCCATGACTGCTTTTACTTTCCAATTTCCTCAGGAGAAAATTATTTCTGACAAAGAGCAGCTAATTCACATTTGTGAACCTGCCTTTATGCTAACCCCTGCATTCTCTGCTGTGCCAGCCAATCTGGTACATATATCATTGTGAAAAGTTTTAAAAATGTAATTTACCACTGTGCTGAGGTCTTTAGCATGGAGCAATGTGACAGATTTTACCCACACTTATTAAAAATAAAGAAGAATGGAGCAAGTCATAAATAAAATAAAGCGCTGGCAAAGCCTGGAATGCAATGAATACATCTGCACTTGCAGCAGTGGCCAAACCATAGTGCTTTATCATAGAAAAGTAGCTTGAAACAACTTTTCAGTGTATTTGATATATGATACTGCTCTTTTAAAACCAAGACTAGAGCAAGTTTGTGAACTTCAAAGTGAAATTGTTTCCGGTAGGAGGTTTATTTTGTTATGAGCTTGACATACTGTAGCTGTGACACTGAGCAGAGTTGCAATGTCAGGGTTCAGGAAGTTCACCCACACTCTAATGACAGGCGAACACATGAGCCTGACAGCAAAAAATGAAAAAATGTCATGGGTGGGGTGGTGGTGGGGGGGTTTCCAAACTTTAATTTCCCAAGCAGCTTATCTCACATAGCTTGCACACCCCCCACATCCCCAAATCTCAACACAGAATGAGGACTGAAGTGAGCGTTTGAATTTCTTTCTGTCTGGTGTATAATAAATCTAATTCATGTGAGGCAGTTTTGGCACTAAGCTATGTATTTGCACATTTCTGTTGGCTTAAGTCACAGTTTCTGTTAGGAAAGCTGCTCAGAAAGGTTTATTTCCTCCACTCTTATAAATTGCTGGCATAAACAATCATTCAAAAATTTAACCTCAGTTACTTGGTATTCTAATGATTTACAGTGAAACCCACAAACTAAGGTTTCTTGTTAAAATCTGTGTGTGAACTTAAGTGTATTAATCTTCAAAATATTTAAATTCAACCTAAGAGAATAAGACGGGGGTGGAAGACATCTGACAACAACACTGCTCACTTCCACTGCTGTCTGACTGGAGAGTGACACAGGAGAACCCACACAGATGAATCCTGAAATGGCAGAAAGATGAGACAGGGAGATACCATATTTTTTAAATTTTCCTCTTCCATTTCTATACCAGCTCCTCTGCAAAACAGTGTGTCCTCTCTCAGCATTATCTCCTTCTCAGTCTTGGTTTCTTTCTAACTCAGGTTTTGGGGTTCTGGGTTTTTTGGTTTTTTTTTGTTTGTTTGTTTGTTTGTTTGTTTTATTTTTTGTTTCTTGGAGGGTCAGAAAAAAGCTTAAATGTTCTAAAAACCGAGCTCCACAGTAACATCAAAGAGGAGTGCAGTCAGATGGGACAAAGGGTTTGGTATGAAACACCAGAGTACTTTGACAGTGGAACAGATTCACCTGACTCATGCCTGCTGGGTGCCTCAGTATCGCCAGGCTGAAAATGAAGCAATGAATAAAACATGCATTCAGTCACTGACTCATACACATGCAAGCACACAAACTCTTTGGCACCTCTCCCCCTCTGAAATAATGCAGAAAAAAAATAAACCAAACAAATATCCCAAGGAAAATTATTGTGTGCTTCACAGGTTCTGTTGCAGAAAGGGGGTTTATATACAAGTGAAGTGTTTGTTCGTGCAGCTGGAACTGAGCTCTTTAAGAAAAGTACTGCAGCAATGACTAAGTCTTTTGTGTCTCCATTTACCTAAAACTTGATTAGCACATTGACATGCAAAACACAGACACTTTCCAAAAAGGGTTACAACACATCCACCACGGGAAAAGGAGCAGAGCCAAAACAACATCATACCACTCCTAGTTTGCTAAAAAAACTCAGTACCTCTGGTCAGTTAGCAGATCTTTAAATGATTTTCCTGACATCTTTGCTACGTCATCTGGGACTGGTAAATCAAAGGCAGCTTTCTTTCTGCTCCCACAGCTTCATCCGTGATAAACACCCTGCAGCTGGCTACGGAGGCAGTGCTGGTAAGAGTTTATGGGTAGGATTAAAACTGGTTCACTCGTTCAGAAGACTTTTTGTATCCATGCAAGAGGAAGCAGAAGGAAAAGGCAGAGTTGGGCCAGGAGCACTTTTCAAGGAGCGTCACTCCTGTGACCTAAGCTGCACGTTCAGGCAGTGCTGAGGCAGTAGCTGACACCATAGCAGAGCAGAAAATCAATCTGCCCCGAGCACTTTTCTGCACAGGATGTTTGGGGGGACCTGGAGTTTCCACATAGCTGTGCCTTTTGTTTGCTTTTGAGGCAAAATTTGCTCTCTCTTTTATAAACTATATCCACTACATCCCATGTATTCCTCACACATGTGCTACTAATCCTTTCCCAACTGTCTCACAGGTGAAGGGGAAAAAATGAAAACACAAAAGGCAAGTAAATAGCTAAGCAGGTACAGATCGCCTAGTCCACTGACACTTGACATAAAACAGATGCTGAGTGGCTTAACAGTGATGCTTAGGGAGTGATGTAGTGAAGTACAAAGACACCAAAGCTAACCAGGGAAGATCTCTTCATTGCTGGGAGCAGACAAGGCAGGTGAGCGGAGAAATTGGGTATGTCATTGAGGATATCTGTCAGACTCAGTACAGGCTGAACTGTTCCCAATACCACAACTAATTTACTTGGGTCTACACATCTGTGCTGTCAAGACTTCCCACAACAGGTTGAGTTTGCTGAGTTAGGAAGGAAACAATAATGCCACACTAGGAGAAGTCTGTAATCTCAAAATGGTGAGTGTGCCAGCTCAATTCAAGGACATTAGTTTTGCACCCTCTGCCTATACTCTTTATTTGCATTCAGTGTAAAACTTTACACTGTTAGGAGTTCCTTAATGAAAAAAAAAACCAAACCAAAAACCCTAAACCCCCATAATCCCACACCCCGAAATGCAAGTAGTGACTAATCACCATCATTTGCAGGCTAAGCAGATCAGCAGTGGAGGAGGTTAAAACTGAGGCAGAGGAATAGGCTTTTCTGTACTGCATCTGTTTTGTTCAGGAAACCTTTTGAATGCCCTCTGCCCTCTCCCCCAAAAACCAACACACCCCACAACAACAGTGTATGTCTAAGAACATAGAACCTCTATCAGATCACAACTTCTCTTTGAAAACAGCTTAAAAATATTTTGCTCCTATTTCTAATGAAATAATTCAGATAAGAAGACTTAGACTGTATCCAATACAGGGCTCCCATGGAGTCCAGCAGCATTTAAGCAGCACAAAAGATGCTATCTGCTTTGAAATCTATTTTGCTTCTCTGCTGTGGTCACATGTTCCTTCTGTTCTTTTAAATGTAATGTAATTTTATTAATTTTATCAGAAAACAGAGGGTGGGAAAGTGATCTAATTTCAGTGGGAATATAAAAGGAAATTTGTAATGTAGCAGCAAGAAATGATGTGTCTGTATCAAAGAAAAGAAATGTATTTTTTTGGTTGTCCTCCTCCTGGGAAGTGCAAAACTTCTTCCCAAAGACCTCTCATCCTGTTCTTCAGTTTATGTGTTTTACATGAATGCTACCATGTATGTTATTAATTTTACATTCAATCAGGGAAGTAATTAAGACAGTAATTCAAATACCTGCTCATCCACAATTAATGAGCACTCTTGGAAGTATTGTATGCTCCCACATGTGTCAAATTACAACACACAGCAGCTAAATAATTATACAAAAGGGCTCTAACATTAAATAAGTATTCTTGGCTGGAAATACCAGTTACTTATAACAGTCTAAGAGATTCAAAATGTCTGGCATATCAACTTCTCTGTTTATGCATTGGCAGTATTTTACCAAAATAAAATTAATAATGTGGTACCCCTCTTCCTCTCCATCCCTCAGATACCTTCTCCTGAAACACTTGAAACTTCTTGGCCACTCTCAGCCAAGGCTGACAGCAAAATAAAAGCCAAAAAATGTTTTGACTCTGGCAAAGCTTCTTCATGTAGCCATCAGTTTTCATGAGGGGTAATGCTTGGTGTGACCTCAGAAGCAGAGAAGGAAAGGCTTCAACACAAGGTCAGTGGTCACCCAGCCTGGCCAGCACACCCCTGTTGTCCAGCTCTTCCTGGATTTACAGGAGTGATAGGGATTAGGGAATTGGGTGGTATATAGGATGTCAAACATCAATTGCTGACTAATTAGGTTTAATTAGATTTTCTGCCTGTAGAGCAACCCATTTAAGTGAAGCTGTGATTGCAAGCCATTGAAACCTAAACGATGGCATTTACACTAGGAGTGCTGCCTAGCTGATCTCCTTCATCAGTACTTTGTGCTCCAAAAGGGAACAGCTGTTCTTTCTTAGGATTAATACTTTCTGACTTTTCTTTTAAAAGGTAATAAAATTATTCAATCAACAGAAAATGAATCACTTATAGTGAAAAATCCAAGGAGTCATTACTCCTCTGAAAACTCCTCAGACTTGGAAAGAAGTCCTGAGGCTCGCTGAGGAGCCAGGAGACCTGGAGCTGCAGAACTGTATGCACTTCTCCCCAGAACTAATTATCAGGGAGAGAGCAAAAAAGAAGAACTGGTTTCAAAATCCAACAGTGCAGACATGTTTCATGGTCAGGAAGTAATTTCCAGAGCTGGAAATACAGGCTCTCAAATGATGCTGCTTCTGCTTTCTCCAAGGCCAGTCCTGGAACAAAACAGCCCAGCACATGCACCAAAGCTCTAGCTGGCTCTCCAGAGCATTTGTCTGATATATCAGATTCAAATAACAACAGATCAATTTTTTGTGACGAAGACATGACACATTTCTTCATGCTTTAATTTTTATTTTTTTTTACATTACGTAAGAGAGCTTTTTAGATGCAGCAGACACCCACCTCCCTCCCACATGCCTACATATACAGTCTGTCCATATACCTATGAAAAATATATTATTTAAACATTATTCAGAAAAAAATGCAAATCTGAAGAGACTCCATCTTGACAGAAGAGCAGAAAAAAAAAACCTGCACTCAACTGCTAGATTTGTCCCACAGTATGTGATAACCTTTGCATCTGAGAAAGGATGTCAGATCCCATCCCTTTCTTAGATACTTAAAATATGTGCTCTGGGCTGTCACAATATTAAGTCATTCCACATCAGAAGCCTCAAATGCTGCCACTCTCTTGCTGAGCCTCTGCCAGAAATGCCTTGGAGAATGCCTGCCAAAAGGAGGGCTGTGTGTCCAGCATCAGCAGCTCCCAGATCAGCAAACACTTCCTAATGCAGGTTCACAATTCAGTTTGGGTTACAAGGCACTACAGCTATTGGACTTCAGTCATCATTTCTGCCATTCAGCCGAGACTTGAAAGTGTTGCTTGCCCTCCCTTTAAACACTAGATAGTGAAAAGAAAGCCCATCTCTGCAAAGCATTGGGGTAAGCTCCTGACTACAATGACCTCAAAGTTGTAATAAGAAAAATAAAGCAATAAAAGCAAATTATTGATTGTATTTAAGCAGTAGATTCCTTTTTAACTGCTCCAATACATCAGATAACCCAGGAAAGAGAGATGGATGACTGGCAATTTACTCCATCTCCTGAGACTATTTGCCTGGAGGAGGCTTCTGTTTTCTGTCCATGTTTGTGCAAGATGGAATATTCCTTCTGTCTTTTTCTTCAACTGCTTTTCCAAATAGCTAAATTAAATGCAACTTCAGGAGGGAAAAGGGTCATGAGAATTCAGTTCTTGTTCTCTAAAACTGGAATTCTTCCTCCTCCCCTTTTCCCCTAAATTGAATCACAAAACACAAATACACTAAGCACAGTACCTCTGTCTTTTGCAGTTTTGCCACCTTTATACCCTTTTTCTATTTGCTAGTTATAATTTATATACATATGTATAATCATTTTATATATTCTGTATAGAACATATAGAAAGAACATACATATAGCCTAATTTAAGAATTCTTGCTCTACAATTTTTCAAGACTGCTAGAGTTTTTCACCATCTATACATGATACATATTATTTACTAAATACATTTTGCTCAACCTCTGCCTTGCACTTTGCTCATCAAACACAACAGACAGCAGGTTAACCTGCTGGTCCAGACTGCACATTTCTATTAATAGTCTCTCAATAATTTCACCTCTATGCAGCTGACTATGTATTTCTATCACTACAGCTCTCCAGACAACAGACTCAGTTTCAGAATCCCCTCATCCTCTTCCCCAATGCCATTCCACATGCTGCCCCATCTGTGGTGTTTCTGTTACCTACATCAGATATTAGTCTGGCTGCTGCTTCCACTGAGGAAATTAGTGACAAAAATTCTGGGCAATCCACTAGGAGGCTCAGGCCCTTCATCAAAATTGCTTTCATAAAGGAGAAAAGATGTGTTACCATCATAGGGGAAGGGAACAGAAGGGCCCACGATGCAGAGCAGACCCACTTTTTGGGGAAGTCTGCTGCCTGTGCTGTGTCCAGGTGAAAGATGTGAAGAGAAAGCTTCCTGCCCTAGTACAGCCCCCAGATCCTCATGTCTGTACTCTTCCAGACAGGGAGGGATGAAGCTGGAACAAGAAGGCTGAAGGCAATCAATAGAGAGGTCAGGGGCTTGAGACAAGTGGTGAAGGGCTGAGGAGCACAGGCAGTGTTCTCCTGCATCATTCCATTTGTGGGAAATGAAGAGGGAAGAAACAGGAAGAGCCAGCAGATCAATACCTGGCCCTGAGCCTGGTGGAACTGGCAGGATTTGGGGTTTTGATCATTTACACAACAGCAGATCTGCTGGTGAGAGACAGGGAAAGTCTCAGAAGGGGAAAAGGATCCTTGCAAAGAAGTTATCAGAGATCTCTGAAGCAGCTTTGAACTAGTTTTGAAGGGGGAAGGAGATAAAACCAAGCTCCCTAGAGACAAGCCTAGAGATGGTGTGCCAAAATTTGAGGGTTGGCGTGCCAGGGATGTCCTTCCATCTGCAGACAGTTGAAGTAGGGGGATGGAGAGCCATGCAGCAGCAGAGACACAAAGGTTATTGAAGTGTGGAAAATCACAGGAGGGCCTGAGAACTGACACAAAGGAACTGAGGCTTCTTCCCTGCCAAAGCTGGTGAGATCAACACTCAACTGAAGAGCACCTACACCACCACCACCTAAGGCATGGGCAGTGAACAGGAGGAGCTGGAAGCCATGGTGCAGCAGGAAAACTCCTTGGAAGGGCCAGGCAAAGAAGGACAATGGTAGGGTAGTCCTGCGAATGGGAATGTGGGGTTTTGGAACATGCAGTGCCAGGTTAACAGGTGGGTTTGATGAACAGACATCTTTTCAAACTGAATGGATTCGTGTGTTCTACAAATCTAGATGCCTTCTGCTTTGCAAGAGGATTAAAAATAAACTTCAAACTTGATTTATTGTCTTTCCTTTAATCAGATACCTAGACAAACTCTAATTTGTATTCAACTTATGCAGAAAGTTGAATTCTACAAAACTGCAATAAATGCAGGAAAGAGCCTTTAGATGAAGGAAGAAAATAACCTGTGGGCAGACTAGGAAAAACAACCCCTATCAAATAGAGCAGACTGATGGCTTAGAGGGACTATGACTGCTCTTCAACATACCCTATAGAGCAGGCTTGTTTATGCTACAGGGTAATGCTGGACTGTTACAAATGGGATGGACATAAACATAAGCAGGAAAGTGTACGTTTGTTCCTTACCACTAGAGGAGAGTTTGGGGAGGGGGAAAAAAAAAGTGAAGTAGCAGTACAATAAAGCTTGGATTACTTTTATGGAAGGATTACATAGTGCTCTCTTGCTAGTAGAAGGCAGCACTGGAATTGTCCTTGCTCATAAACTCAAATATAAATACTGCATTTTCTGTAACCTGAGCAAGAAAAAATAGTAAATAAGTTTTAGTACTATGAGGGCCAATTTTCAGTTTGTAAATTATCAGTATTTTCAAATAAGACAACAGGATTTGTAGTATAATAAAGGCCATAGGATTTTTGGCTGATAAAATATAATGGCAACAAAAATGAAAAAAATATTCCAAATAGAAAAAAAAAACCCCACCACAAATACTAAAGCTCATCAGCAACAAAATGAAGTTATAAAGAAGTTTCAGAGACTCATCTTTTTTTTACCTGTTTAAGAGAGAACCACTAGGTGATGATACTGTTAAATGGTACACTGAAAGGGTTGAGTTTAGATAGGATAAAAAATGAAAGGTATATATAGGCTCTGATGAGAGCAGATCAAATTGTTAAAAGTACTAACAGATGGACATGAATAATGAAAAATCTGAAGGCTTTTTTTCTGAACTGAAAAAGGCATTTTCTTAAAATATCAAAGCAATGGATGTTGCAGGGATTAAGGTTTAATACTGAGAACCCGAGCCACATTTTGTCGATGGGAAAAGTTCCATATCAGAAATTTTGTGATGGGAAAACAAAAGGTTGGCAAGGCTAAGGCAACTTTGCTTGGATTTGAGGGCCTACAGAGAGCCAGATGATACAAAGGAGGCCTGAAAGGAATCTAGATGGGAATTCCGAGGAAGCACAGGTCTAAGATCTAGCCTTCTGATGACTGAAAAAGTAGAGGCCAGGAAGGAAAAAGGAGAAAAAAAGTGGACACAGGCCCTAATACAGAAGAAATATCCTCAAATGTGGAGATCAAGATAAGTTGCTAAATTCTGACATGCACTCTGAGCAGCTGAAAACATGTCTGGGATGCCAGTCTGGATAGAGCACACAGCAATATCCTTAAAGGACTAGGCAAGCATTACAGTTGAAATGGAGTAAGCAATCAAGCTGGGGACTTGGAAGTAATAGTTGGAAAAATAACAGTCATATTACTGAGCCAAAAACGTTGCATCTAAACCAGACCCATGATCAACATGCATAGAAAATTTTTATGGCAGTGTGAGAAATTTACAGGCATGTCTAAGGGAAATTCCAATTTCCTGGCAATGGCCAAGGAAGTCCTTTGACATGTTACTCCAGCATGGCAGGGAATATGAATGGGACAGATTCTAAGTAGTTGGCTTTGTACTAGGAGGGCTGATCAGGCAAGTGAGAGAAACACAGACAGCAGTCCTCCAGAGGAGATGGAGAGAGATGACAGGAAGAACCACATCAGGTGAAATAGTACTGCCTAATTATGTCCCTAGTAAAAGCAGTTGATATCAAGAGACACCAATTTCTAATTAAAGAGAAATAGGAGGTGCACTTTGAAATACCACCAGAAGAAAAGGCTGACCCAGAAATGGTTCTGTGCCTTTATGTGACTGCCACCTCAAGTGGTCCCTTCTAGAGAACACAGAAGAGATGCTGACTGAGGGAGGTTCATCTACCCCACTGCAAGGACTCCAAAACGCCTGACTTGAAGAAACAAGCAGAGTGCAGGTTCTACATCCATAAATGCCTCCCAAGAACTGAAAAAGTGAGGTAGAATTTTCAGTGAAAGACACTCGACCATTGAAAACTGGACTGAGATCCCCAGCTCATTTCTCTTGGGTCAGTTGTTGCTATCATCATCTTGACATTTAAGTAGAGCATTTCCCTTTGGCAACAACAGAACTATGTGTGCCATATTAAAATATCTTGGATTTGTTTCTTTCTGCTCCTATGGTGAGGACTTGCTAAAAATTCCTGGACTTCAGAACTCCAGCAATAATTCCAAAACAAAATGTTGGAAGTACATTTTTTCAAATGCCTGCAGCAACAAAAATAGCACATCCCTAGGACCTTGAGAATCTCAGGAATCCAGTGCCCAGTTGCGTAACTTTTCCAGTTTCTTCTTCCTAACTTTAAGACTCAGTGCTGGGGAGGTGCAGAAAGAGCATCCGAATCTTGAAATAAAGGTGCTGTCTATGCAGTCCCAAACCCCACGTCAGGAGATTATGATTTACTCCAGAAAACATGATTGGTGCAGGATAAAGCAGTGTGCCTTCCATGTTCACACCACTCAAAGCACTTCCATTTCAGCTTCTACTTTTCCTCCTCTTCCATGCACTACCTGTGCTGGGGGGGTTAATCCCAACTGAGCTGCTGATCCACTGCCACACGTGTCCTTTGGTGAAGGACATGCTGTGCCTTGTGTTGCTCCTCCACCAATGCCAAGCAGCATCCCTCATGGATGCTACTGTCAGCAGCAGCTCCAAAACCAAACCTGGTATCTGTTTGTGAGGCAGCTATGCACAGCAACCCCAAGTACAATCATGCATTTTAACAACTCCTATCTGGTTGGAAATGAGTCAAAATCTAGAGTGTCATTTTGTCCAGGGGCTCTTTCTGTGATGAAAATGCAACCACATCACAATCCCAGCAAAATCGCCATTCTGAGACAGAACTGTCTCAAAGGCAACGTTGATCCTTGAAGATCCTTGAAGAGTGACTACAGCTATTCATCACTTTCACATCCCACAGAGTTGTAAGGAATAGAAAGCAGCTCTGCAGCTTCTCTTGTCAGCTAAGCCCCCCTTCTATTCTGCATTTTAATGAAGAACTTAATCTAAAATAATTATTTGCAGATTGTTCACTCAACTCCAACTGTTAATTTAAAAGAAGCAAGCACATAAAACCCTCCAGGAGTCCTAAAACACAATCTCAATATGCACAGAGTTATTATATTTAGACACTCATAAAAACTGGTCCATGGTAATCTGACACAAAAGCTTATTGCCATTCCACATTTCTATCATGTCCATCACCTAACTTGGAAGATTCAGGTCCCCCTATCCTGGATGTGAAAACTGAAAATGCTGTATGTGTGGGGTTTGCTCTGAAGCTGAGGGCACCTTCGTGAGAACAGCATATGAACTTTGCAAACAGTACCTGACAGAAAATCTCTTATTTTTTCTCAGATACCAGAAGAATAATAGTATTAACAATGACATTTTCCTCATTTTTAGAAAAGTGAGCTCCTGTGCTTCAGAAGCAAAGTTACTGGAAGCAGAAAGGTTATCTGGGTCTCTACCAAAATACTATCCATGTATTCTGAAGAGGGATTACATGTTTTAAATCACTACCTTGGTAGCCGGTCATTAATATAGCTCCAGCTCTGTTTGGAAAGATTTTTCACTGGCTCCCCTTTTCCATCTATAGCTTTTTTTCCCTCCTCATGAATTTTGTGTGTTTGTGGGGGGAGATGTGGGGGGAAAAATGGCCAAGGATGAAGGCTTCGTATCCTCTCCAGGTAACCCATTCCAGTGCTTGGTCACCCTCAGAGTGAAAAAGTTCCTTCTTGTTTTTAAACAGGAATTCCTGTATTTTAATTTGTACCCAGCGGTACCCCTGCAACGAGTCTGCCTCCATCCCCTTCACCGTCACATCAGGAATTTATACACATTGACAAGATCCTCTTGAGCCTTCTGTTTTCAAGGCTGAACAGTCCCAGCTCTCTCAGCCTCTCCTCACATGACAGATGCTCCAGTCCCTTAACAACTTTTGTGGCCCTGTTTTGGACACACTCCAGTATTGCTTTGTCTCTGTTGCTCGAGCACAGAGCTGTTCCAGCCACTCCAGGTGTGTCTCACCAGTGCTGAACTGAACCAAAGGATCACCTCCCTCAACCTGTTGGCAATGCCCAGTGTAGTCCAGGATGAAGCTGTTGGCTTTTTTGCCATAAGGACACACTGCTGGCTCACATTCAGCTCGGTGTCCACCAGGACCCCCAAGGTCCTTTTGTGCCAAGCTGTTCCCCAGCCAGTCAGCCCCTTGTCTCTCCTGGTGCCTGCAGTTATTTTTCCTGAGTTGTGGGAGGACTTCATCCCCTTGTGTTGAACTTAATAGGATTCCTGCTGGACCCTTCTCCAGCCTGGCCCTCTGAATGGCAGCACCACTACCTGCTGTAGCAGCCACTGCCCCCAGTTCTGTATCATCTGCAAATGCCCTAAGAAATTCCTAAGAAACTCTGTCCATCATCCAGGTTATTAACAAAGATACATTTTCCATGCTAAATGGATTTTTTTTCACTTTTTTTTTGCAGTTGAATAATTAATACCTCTATCTCTTGTCTAATTGTTTGTCTGTTCACCATAAAAAGTAGATTTTTGAGTCCTGCATAAAGACCAGCAACTTAATAATTATGAACTCCAAATTCAAGACCTTATAATCTCCAGGCTTCCTTTATGGACTGTAAGAATTCCTACTGCTCTTGTAACATTCAAGGTTATTCAGGAAATGAACATGGAGCAATGCAGAGCCATTACACAATGAACCTTTGATCTCTAAAATCCAACCTGACAAGAAATTTTCTTTTTTATGACTTGACTTTAAGATTTACTCCAGCTCTAGCTTATTCAAAAATCTCAGGAGGCTGCTCCAATAACTCATTTTGAAATTTTGAACACTGATCCATCAGACACAGAACAAAATTATAGTTTACTACTGAAGTCAAGAAAAAGAACATCTGCTGTTGAGAGCAGAGCTGATCAGCTGTGAGCTTTTCCACTGGGAAACCCATAAAACGAGCTACTAGAGAATTCAGCATGTGTTCTTGTAAGGAAGGAACAATAGGAAATACTTTCACTTATTTTTTCTTTAAAACTATCCCAGAGAGCAGCAGTTACAGCATACATATCTTCCCCAGTATGGACACAAAACACAGGGGGGAAAAAAGCGAAAACAAAAGAGTATTAATAAAAATGCTTTAAAAATGAAGTTTCCATTATAGAGTGAAATCAGCCAGTTCATTTCGTCCTCATTAACGAAGCATCTTCTAACAGCAACGGCATTGTGGAATCTCTGTAGGGAAGGTTAGGGCAGCCCACATCCCCCAGCATATTAACATACCAGTGGAATCACACTGACTGAAGACTAGGAATATGCCCTGCTCAGTGAAAAATTAAGTACATTAGTCACATTCATTCTATAATTGGGTTCATCTCCGAATACAGAAAGCTAAAATTTTGCAATGACTGTGTTAAAAAATGTGCTTGGGAAGGTGACAAGTTCCTGAAATGCACATAAGCAGTAAGTGAAATTTAAGGTGTTATTGGAAATTCAAAGAACACTTTGTGGCACGACTCTCGGCTTTTCCCAGTTGACAGGAGCAAAAATGTAATCTTCTATCATCACAAAAGCCCCAGTGCTAAAATATTTTAATTTGACTGTATCAGATCAGATTACTAGGTTGACCATTGCTTCCTTTCTAACACCCTGTTTTCAGTTGCTTAGTACTTTTTCAAAACTGTGAACTTTTGCACTGACATTTCCCCTTGCAACAGTTAGCCTGTATTTGGAAAATCTGTCCAGCATAACCATTTTCAGGAGACTAAGGGACACTGTTTTACTTATTAGTAACTACTAACCTCTTTTGAAGTGCACCACTCTGGTCTCAGAACATTCAGTGTAGCTTTTGTTTCAGAGACTGGCATGAGGATGTTCATATTTTGGCAATTTGGAGAATTTGCAATCTGAAAACCTGCAGAGAATTCTAGCTTCTGCTAAAGCAGAGGACTTGAATTTCAGGGGACTAAACTCTCTGAAGATCTGTAAGTTTATGGGTCTTAAAAATAGCCAGCAAATTTAACCATCAGATGCTAATAAATTTCAAATTCCCTTAAATCCAACAAATATAACTAATGCTCTAAGAATTTTTCCTAAGTTTGCGACTAGAAAACAAACAAACAAACAAACAAAAAACACCCTCAAAGCAAACAAACAAAATCCCCCACAAATCCAAAACAAACAAAAAAACCTCAACCTCCCCAAACAGCAAAAAACCCAAGCATTCAGAAAAGCACATGAACACAATCTCTTAACCTGAAGACTTTAAGACTCCTCTAAATTTATAAAGAAGCAACTGAGAAATATAAGTTGTGGTCAGAAACTTACACTGTATGAAAACAAGGGTTCTGAAAACAAATAAATTACCAACATTTTGAAAACTGCTGAAATTGAAATTATGGAAACTGCCAGAAAGATACTTTTGTGATGAGACAGAAATGCAGGGAGATTAAGGAGTCTTTCAGGAGTCTGATACCCCCAGATGGAAAAAGATCTCCTTCCTCTGCTCCAAATGATGACAGTTCACAATCCCACCTTCTCAATTCAATTGCCACAGTAAATCTCTATTTGCACCACACCAGTGGATGTGCACTCCCCAGTTTAAGGCAAAGCTTGACGGGGGAAAAAAAAAAGAAAAAGAAAAGACAATCTATCAGCTTCTGCCACTATCTCTGATTTTCAAAATCCCGAGACAAATGGCACCATGCACAACTGCTTATACTCTGACAGTGCTGCTTCTTCAAGGAGCCATTTCACCAGGATATGATTTCATACTCCTCTTTGCATTTCAATGCTGATTCCTTTTCCAAACTGCACTGATCTGCAGCATGGCTATGATCCTACAAATCGCAACCTTCCTGAACTGGAACTTGCTCACTGAGTAACGTAAAATGCAATTTGAATATCATCAGCAAGCTTCTCTGTCACACAGTGGGACTGCCTGAGTAGCACCAGGACCTGCATTACAAATCTGGGAAAATTAATGGTGGAGAGAGGTTTTGAAGAAGAATGGCAACATTTCCTAAGCTCCTGCTTAGTTATGTAGTGGTATGAGAGAGTGACTGTAATTATTGAGCTTCCAACCTACTCCTGTACCACTGCCAGTCGTTTTGGGATAGAGAATTTGAGAGTAAAGCGGATTCACAAGGTGGCTGACACTATTTAAAAGGTTTTTCTCCATCCTACAAGTGATGGAAGTGGAAGGCTGCAGGAGGTTTGCCCACATCATCTGTGTCACAGCTGCCAGAGCAACAGATCCTGTTTTACCCCAGAGCAGCAGGGTAGAAAGTCTGCAGGACAAACAGAAATGGTCCCACAGGCCCAGCTACTGCCTGTGGCTCCTCATTCTAGGAGAAGCAAGGTCAAATCTGAGTCAGA
This sequence comes from Lichenostomus cassidix, assembly GCF_008360975.1. NCBI lineage: Eukaryota > Metazoa > Chordata > Aves > Passeriformes > Meliphagidae > Lichenostomus > Lichenostomus cassidix. The sequence goes on from NC_139480.1 coordinate 56,563,906, forward strand.
TTATTTCTTTGAGATTGCTTTCTGCTCTGCATCACTTCTTTGCTGTGTTAGAAAGCAAGGAAGTATTTCCTAGATAATTTCCTAATCCCAGACTCATCTTTCTGCACCTTTCCTGCTGTACAGAAGCAACTCTCCTCCCCCAGCCCCAGCTCCATATTCCAACCAACCCACAACCCTCCCATGAGGCCTCTTTCTCATAACATCCCCAACTCTGCAAATCTCTGCTCTGCCACTAAAGCTTTGAAAGCTTGTCTGCTGAATGAAAGGATAATGTAAGGTTTTACTAACAATGAATAACTGTGGAAACCCACAAGCACATTTCTAACAGGAAACGTTTTTTTTTTTTTTTTGGTAAACTGTTTTCAGGTGAAGTAAAAGGGATTGGGTTAGGTACAAGGATCACTGCAGTGATGAGTGCCAGCAGGACTCTGCTGTACACAGAATGCACAGTGAATGTGGTGGCTGCATGATGTAATGTTATATCAAGTTCTTTCTCAGAAAATCCTTTGGTTTACCATTTCACAGTTATGACTCAGTCAGGATCAGTTTGTTTGCTGCTTAGCACCTTGCAAGGGCTGTAGACAATGGAAGTTTGTCCCATCTGCTGCATCAGTGGTGAGGAACAGGATATTGCACTGTACATGCAAACTGCCTTAGGCACAGCTGTGCTGTACATCACTGGCAGGTGAGGGAAGCACCACTTCATGGGCTTTACACCAATCCATCCCAATCTGAACTGGTGGCTTAGTGGGACAGAAAGCATTACCCTTGCTTACACTGCTGGAAGCATGCATTCCTACCAAAAAAATATTATGGCTTTTATTTAACTGCAGAGGACATTCCTTTTAACTGTCTAAAGCTATGCATATATAAATCCTTATAGCAGCTATTGGTTATGTGGTTCTTACATTGTTGTAGAAACCTAGTTCCTATTTTTAAATTCACATTCATCAATGAAACAATTAAAAGCTGCCATCACAGGATGATGTGTGAAGGCTTAGGACTTGTCTTAATTTGTCCTGTCTCAGGACCAGTATCAATAGCAACTTATGCTCAAAGGCTACAGCTCATGAAATCTACAGGGAGTTTCAGGTAGAGGAAAATACTCAACAGCATTTCAGCAAATATTTAACACCTCTGGCTCATCTGGTTACCTCAACATTTTAAATCCATATCCATTTTGTAAAAGCATTCTCAGTTGCAGTTCTCAGGGATAAAAAATTAGGAAGAGGCCAAGAAACGAGATCCTCAGGCACATGCACCAAATAAAACTAGCAGAAAATGTCTCCCCAAACCTGTAGTGAAACTTCAGGGAGGGCTTTCAAGCAATCTGAACAGCTGGATGGACAAGAAAGAAAAGCATTCACAAATTCTTTCCTTAGCTATATAAAGGTAATTTCTTTCTGAAATAATTGAGAAAGCCATCCACAATTCAACAAATTAGAGATATTACAGTCAGTTTAATAGAGGCCAATATATGATATTTAATTAATCACTATTTAGCCTAAATTTAACCACATAAAATACCCACAGACAATGAAATATCTCCCATGTATAAAAATGTACCGGTAGATCAGACATTTTCCATCAACCAAAACTAAATTTTTATCTAATTCAGGGTTCACACTGAAGTCTACTTTTCTCACTCTTTCATACACTTAAAATACAAAACAATAAGCAGAAAATTCCTTTGTCATACCAGACCCTGGAAACCATGGAGACCTCTGTGATGTAGTGTCTGTGAGCATAAACAATGCTCAAAAGATCGAAATAAAATTATATAACAACCTAGCTCCAAAAAACCCTAAAACCAACAACCTCCAATTCATTGTCTGTAGATACCATAACTACTCTTGTTTTTTCTCTGCCATTACCTCTCAGGCTGCTCACCCTTGCCTACAGAGTTCTGGGTGTCATTTGACTTCATGCAGAGTATGCAAGATGAGGAATAAAAATCACTTAATGACTTTAAAAACCCCAGAAAGTATGTTCAAATAGAGTATCAGACTTCACTGTGGACTTACAGCTCCCATGTTCTTAAAAGTATGAGCTGTGATATTATTTTACACTAGAAAGAAGATCAAGCAAAAAATCACAGTCTTAAAGTTTGACTGTATTCCCTTCCATTAGTTTTTTGTTGGTTTTTGTTTTTATTTTAGGTGGCAACACAATAAGCCCATTTGGAGAGGTTTTGTCATATTTGTTAACACAAACATGTTTTATCTACTTTGAATAGAGAAGTAACCTACACTGTCACTACTTACCTATCAAAATATAAAATCATTTTGTCAAGGTCAGCCTAGAACACAGTAAGCTACTGAAACCCTTTAGGGACTGAAGAATGAATTTTCACCAAAAGGCAGAGGTATTATTTTTATACAGTAATTGTGAATAGGATCAGCCTAAACACTCAGGAAATTGCCTCCTTGGGGTTGTCATCTTGCACAGCAATTGCATTTTCCTTCAGTCAGTCCTTACAGACTCACACTATGATCAAGTTAACTGTATTTACATGCACCACTTACTGAGTCTCATCCCCCCAAAGGGGTAGATGGGTCAGGGAAGTTTTCTTTCCCCTTTTAAAACCCTCCAGAGGGGCTGAGAGACTGATGATGGAGCTGATACACAGCTCAGTGCAGGCAAGCACACCTCGCACCTAGGTGAGGAATACTTCGTTTTCCCACATATTGTTTTACAATATGATGTGTGATGGAATACAACATTAGGGTTGGAGTGGTTCAAAGGAAATGCTGGAAAAGTGAGGCTGAAATACACCTTTATTTGAAATAACATTACTGTCTCAACATCTTCTTAACAAAATCGAGATGACAAATGACTCCCTTCCTAACAGAGCATTTATTTACCCTTTTTTTTCTGGCAGAGTTAAGAATGCCAGGCTTATCTGGATCAATTCAATTAAAATCCTTTCAATACAATAAAAGTGTATTAATCAACAATGCCTTATTATTTTATTGTGAATAATAATGTGACAGCATGGGGGATTTTTGGACAAGTAATATGTCTGAGATCTCTGCAAGTTCCAAGTGGTATGATTTAGCTTTAAAATCTACAACTCTGTAAAATACAGTATGTAATCTGCCCTGCCCTTCTCCCTCTTAATAAAAATATACAGGTGAATCCTTCTCAAAAACTGGGATGCATTTCTGTTGCCCATCCTTCTTTCTGTCAAATAATTGCCTCTTTCCCACTGATAAAGACTACCCTTTATAGTCAACTGCTTTATAAATGGAAAACTGAGATGGAATTATGACTGAGAAGAGAATAGAGCTGCTAACTCACCAATATTATTTCTGTAATTATTTATTTTATTATCTTTACATCCCAAGCAAGATATTGAAAAAAAAACTAAATCAGAGAATCTTGGAGTGCCTGGAGCAAGATGAGGGAAATACACTAATCATACTCCCATCCATCACACCTTAGTCCTACTTCTGGTGACAATACTTGCTTTTCCCAACAGATGTTTACATCTGCTTTCCTCTCATCTTGGTTAACATACTTGAAATGACACATCAACCAAGAGGACTCTGAAAACGCTGAGGTTCTGCCACTGCCTCAGTGATTTCATACAAACATACAGGTAAGATATGAAATACAAAAGAGACATGCACCAAGGAACCCATCAGCAGTAGACTACAATTTTCCTTAGCCACTCAGTTTAAAATCCTCCTAAAACCTTTAGGAAAGTCTCATTTTTGAGACAGGGAGACTCTGTTGGTTAAATACGGCTGCACTGTTGGGCTGCCATGGCATCTCCACATTCACCAGCACAAGCTCTTGCAAAATCAGCTTTACCAAGATTTTGCAGCATTCATCTTGGAAATGACAAATAATGATCAGGTGGTTCTCACTGAATGCAGAGGACCCCAACACCCCCATGAAACCACTGTAAGTCTCTTTGCAGTGGCACCGAGGGCAGACTGAGACACAACAGATTCCCAGAGCACAGTACCTGGTCAGCAGCGGGAATCGACTCCCACCTACGCTTCAGCAAGTACAGAGATTTCCGGCTCATGATTCTCAATCTGCTCTAGACGCTCTTCCAGACTTGAGAAAAAGACTTCTGTCCCAAACCAGCGGCAAGAATCTTATTTCTGACTCCTGCTCTTCATTGTAGGTGGCAGAGCTCACTGATGCACACAAGTTTTTGTGAGCTGCAAGGTCGAGACCAGCTACAGCCCAGCTTCTCCTGTTTCTCTAAAGCATCTGTGTCCTTGCAGTGCACAACAAAAGGCTGAGGCAGGGAACAGCCCAGCTTTCAGTGACGAGCTACCTCACAGAAAGAAGCCTGGAGTAGGTAGACAACACCAGACGCACTCAATCTGAAAATAGCTGTTGCTTAGGAACTGGAGGGGTAAAATGCAGCACCTCCGATATATAATTGAGAGCTTTTATGTTTAAAGAGAATTAAAAACGCTGGACCTGTGTTTCTCTCTCCATCATCATTCTCTTACAATGCTGGAGGAACGACTGCTTGATTCCACTGACTCTGGGGCTACGCCTACATCTCCAGCAAACCAAACAAGTCTTGATGACAGAGCAACAAATTACTCCCACACATCCAAGAGCCCTCGTAAAAACGTGTGCACAAAGCGTGCCGTGGGTCCCACCCGAAAGATCTTGGAAGTATCAAGTACTGTGTTCTAGTAGAATGATTAAAATACAATTTGCATATTTTTTCTGCAGAGCAATAGTATTCCAAGGGTGAATTCTGCTAGTCACACTTTCTTGTGGCATGTGCCAACATTACAAATGAGTATGAATATTTTCCCCTCACATGATTTGTTTCTACAGACTGCATGTATGTATTTGAAAGATATTTCTTTAGGTGGATTAAATTTTCCTAAACATTTAGGAATTCCTTTAATTTGAAACTCAGTTTTGAAGTTTCATGCCTAAATTCTTAATTCTAACCAGTATTAATCTTAAAAATTAAGCATGAAACATAATGAAATTCACTTTGCACTTCCTGCTTAATTTCAAATCCACTGAGTAAACTCTCAGCATGAAGCACTTAGAGCAGGCAGTGCTGTCTTCGGGGAAGAAAAAGGAAAGGGAAAAAAAAAAAGAACAAGTATGTAGCCAGGAACTCACTGCTCTTTGTAAGGCAACCTATAATTCAATCTAATTAAAGCAGCCTTAATAGTATAATTATTCTAAATGAAAAGGAATCCTACGACATACATATACATATGTGTGCGATCTCTTAAAAGGGGAGTGAGGTGATGGTTGTGGTGGAAGTCACGAGCAAGTTAAATATTGTAAAGACAGCTTTTTCCTTGTGCCATTTGCATTCCATTGAATTGCAGATGCTTATCACGAGACAAACTCCTGCAAGCAGAAATTCCCATAGGCCTCAGTGTATTTCATCTGACACCCATCGCTACCTGTAAGAACATTTAACTCCTACGTGCAGAAAAGGAACATGTGTTCCAAGTGGGTCATTAGGAAGTATGACATGCACTGGAGCAGCTTCCCCTCATGTTTCAGCACATGCCATAGAAAACCTACTAGCTCTTAAAAATCCAGAAAACCTTCACTGATCAGAGCTTTTTTAATGAGTCTTGGTAGAATAACTTTAGGAGTTCATATGTGGATTTTGGTTTTGCCTTATGGTAAACGAGTGGTTCCACTTTCCTTTTTTTCTTTTTATGTTTGAAGGTATTTCAGTATACCTAACACATCACTCACCTGAATTTTTCAGCCTGATCTTGATTTCTACAAGGAGTGCCTTTTTTAAAAGGCACAAACTGGCAACCATGCCACTGAATCACAAAAGGATAACAAAGGTATTTTTTATAATATTTATATTACATGAAAAAAACAGAATTTCCTAAATTTCTCCTAACCTTTCAAGGAACTACCTAAATTAGGTTTAATACTATTCCTACACAGGCAATTTTCAGAGTCATGTAAAAGAGAGAATCTAAAGCTACAGTGGAATAGCTGAGGCATATTTTCTTCTCTCTAATGAAACTTTTCTTCCTTTCCTTCCTTGTTTCTTTTGTCTGGGCACTAGGATAGCACACAGAGTTTGGGTCATTTTGAGACTCTTCATCAGGAACTGTAGTGATATAACAACGAGGAATGCCTTCAAACTGACAGAGGGTAGCTTTAGAATAAATGTTAGGAAGAAATTCTTTTCTGTGAGGGTGGTCAGGCTCTGGCACAGGGTGCCCAGAGAAGCTGTGGTGCCCCTGGATCCCTGGCAGTGTCCAAGGCCAGGCTGGACAGGGCTTGGAGCAACCTGGGAGAGTGGAAGGTGTCCCTGCTCATGGCAGGGGTGGAACGAGATGATTTTAAGGTCCCTTGCAACCCAAATTGTTGTATGATTCTACAGTTTTCTCTTCCCACCTTATTACAGATCCTTTAACATTTTTATGGCACATCTGGACTGTCATTTGTACAAAGTATCCTTATAAAAATCCTTCACCTGAAGTAAAAGCAAGTCCAAAATGCTGGAGCCCTAATAACGTATTTACGTATTTCGAAGACTCGATGAGAAAGATGATTTTATCCAAGAAGGAAAATTCCTGAACAGCAATACTGGTAGCAATGTTCCATTTGCAGCACTTTTAATTCTGTAGATAATTTTAAAATGTGTAATTGTGATACCATTAACACTACTGGCATAATTTCCTTCCCATGACTTGTCAAGAGCAAAGCAGTGGCTTTCCTGCACCTTCCACACAGTTCTAACACCTTGGTCAATAATGAAAGGATTAGTGGTGAGAGGACCCTCCAAGTTCTGCAAGTTTGTCAGGTTAAAAAAAAAACCCAAAAAAACCCCAAAACATACGCATATTATTTGAAATTGCATTCCTTTGATGTCCTGATGGAGACAGCTGAGTAAGAGGTGCTTTCTCCATACATCCAATCCATCTTTCTGCTACCAAAAAAAATTTCTGTTGGATGATTCAGCTCAGTCTGGATCAACTGTTTGAATTACAGCTCAAAATTTATATTAATGAAAGCTGTCATGGTTTCATGCTTTTTTCCATTGCTCCAACCCTGCAAATATTAACAAAATTAACAACTTTGCCAATCTCAGATGGAAAACCTGCTTGAATGCCTCAAATGTAGCAAAAGCCAAAATCACACACAAAATACTGAGCAACTGACCTGTGAGCCTCTGGGTCCTCGTTTGTGATCCCATTCAGAATGCCCCATGAGCTGAAAAACAAACAAGAGCAGAGGTAAGTAATAAATTGCAGTCATTAGTTTTAATTGAAACATTCATGCTTTTATATCCATTGCACATTTTCTTACAAATAAACAGGTTTGCTTTTATGATTTTGCTCAGATTTTAGCTTCATAATGAAGCCATATAACATTTTACCTTTGCATTCAGAACCAAAACACATCACAATACTGCTCATGCCAATAAAATTCCCACTGCCACAGATTCAGCTTTAGCCAAATGTTTAATACTGATCTGGCAAAAAGACAGCTGATACATCAACAAGGAGATTACCAAAACCAGGGGACATTTAATTAAACAGCAATGTACATTTTCTATCAGCCATGATAATTAACAACAGCTTTAAAATTGTTTCACCACTGAATTATGGGGGTTTTTTGTACAGCTACTTAGAGATTTCTTCTGGGCATTGCTTGCTCCAACACACACAAGCATTGCTTAATGCAAAAATAAAAATATGCGAATGTGAAAATGTGAAAGGGAAGTGAATGTGACATGTAATGACTTGCAGTCATGAACATTTTCTTGCTCATTTTTCCCAACATTCTTTCCCAAAGGAAATGCCTTCTCCCCGTTCAGAGGTAGGCAAGGAGATTTACGACCTACACTTATTGCAGAACTTGCTTTCGAAACACTCATCCCAGGACAAGAGATTAAAACTACTTTGAAAAATGAGGAAAGCCACATGCATCTCCTATGATGAAATTTTCTCTTTGCCATCAACTGCTCCTGCTTATCCTTTCCTTTTCCAAGGCCCCCTCTTTTAAAGTTACTAGTTACAGCTATCTATCTCCATAACTAGAGACAAACCACACATGCAGATAAGTATCAAAGGTCAGAAATGTCACATCATTTTTTTACCTTATACAGCCTTGTGACTGGGCCCCTCATTTTACTGCAATTATTTCCTCTTTTCCATATACTATGGGTGGAAACACTGGCTATGCTGGGTTTCCCCATTTGTTCTCCATTACCGCACAAAGCCGAGCTTTGATGTTTATGAAAGCTGACCTCAGTAAATAACTGGTGTGCAAAAACTACCAAAAGATGCATCTACCAAAGGTTATGTGCTTCAAAGAGCCTCTGCCAAAACCCTCATCCCTGTCCTTCCTCTGTGTCTTCTGCTTCTCTGGACCAAAAAAACCTATTCAGTTTTACTCCTTAGCCCCTGTGCATTGGGAGGAAGTAACTCCCGCTTTCCTAATTTACTTGGCTAAAGGAAAATTAATTTAGTTGGAGTCTGACCACCTGCAATTCCCGGCACAATAAGGGATATCTTTACCTGCAGGTTCCTGTCAGTGAAATTAGCACACAAAGTAAGCCTCACAGTAAAGAAAAAAGGATTAATGTTCCAGGCCTGGCTGTGGCCAGTGTGGCTCTCCAGGCTTTACAGACACTTGGCAGCACACAGCACACCTTCAAACCCAACTGCAGCATGAGATTCACTGGCAGGTTTTTCATGCTCCTACTTCACTGAATCCATAGTTCACTGAAAAGTGAAAAGTTGCTTTATTATTGCCACCAAAAATAAGAGGTGCAGTCACAAGTCAGGCTTGGAGTTACTGTTCCCATCTGTAGGGATGTTCCCAGTCCAGGCAGTCCCAGGAAACCAGACTGACATGTGCCAGGGTGGCTACTTGTGATCATCACTAATCCTCATACCTAAATCAAGTCCTCTTAAACATTCATTTACCTCCAGGCACAGTTTGCTCATCCTGATCCCTGCTCTTGCCTGGTGCTTCACATCTTCACCGTGAGTTTTCATCCCCACAGCCAACTCCCTTCTGGAGTGGTGCTCTGCTCCACTGCTCCTCCTCCTCTTCCTCACCCTTCCAGGTAGCCTTTGTTTCCTCATCTCCAGTCTCTAACCTCTAATCTCCAATCCTGCCTCTCCACCAGTCATGGGCAATCCTGAGGTGCTGCACACGAAAAGTGAGTCCAGAAGCTGTAACAACTCATCCTTGCTCCATTTCCCAGTGTCTATCTATCAACATCCCTTACAGAAGAGAAGCCAAGGTCACCAGTGAAGCAGCCACAAATTCATTGGAACCAGCCAAGGGACCCCCTTGCTTATTCTGTCACCATTTTACGAGGAAACTCCTCATAGCAAATTACACAACCCTTGTCCAATTTAATTTCTCTACAAAGGTGCCTTGGTGGAATCAGCTGTGTTTGTACTTTTGCTGAGAGATCCATTGTCCCCAGTGTAGAACAACTTCCATGCCTCTGTTCTCTCTCTCTCTCTGTGCCAGGATGTTCTGCTGAGTGTCATACATGGACTGTGGCTGTCACCAGGTAAAAATGAGGCTGTTTTCAAGCATTGTAGTCAAATCCATGACCCATGAAGCCAATCTTTTCCTCCCGTTTTATAAAATCTTACTTGGGTTTAAAATGTATTTCTCCCTCATAATCTAGAAAACCATGCTCATCTCATGCTAGAATGTTCTTGGCACATGGTGGTCCCTAGTAACAAAGGAGTAAAGGAATGAAAAATGAAATGGAAAGGATACCCCACAAAAAGTCCTCAAGCTTTAAGAGAGAAAGAAAAAATATTCACAGGTTGTAACAAAATCTCTGCCAGGCCAGCACCCTGCAGAGGGATGATTGCCTCAGCGTGACACCCTTGAGCTCAACAAGCCCCACTCTGCTCAATTACTTCTGAACCTGATTTTCTTTTCATGGACAAACATGGATAACCAGAAAAGGAGGAAAGCAAGTGTGCCTGAACTATTGGGCTAGGTGGAAATCATGATTTCCACAAGCGGAACAGAAATAAAATGATGGAAACAGAACTAAAAGCAAAAACAAAATACAAAACCAAATAAAAAACCCCACAAACAACAAAAAAACCCAAACCAAACAACAAACCAACTACACTCAGGAAAAACAGAGCATGTGCATAAATCCACTTGAGTGAGTCAACCTTCTGAAGTCATGGAAAAAGAAAATAATATACTATTTAATTGGTGCATGCATGCAAACAGAGATACCGACATAAAAATGCATTTGGAAGTAGGGGGATTTATGTTTATCACTAACAGATGGGTTTGCTCCAGACCCCACCACCTCCTCTGCAAGTTCTCTGGAATCAATTTGGTCCAGAGTGATGATAAACAGCCTCAGAGCATCAAATTTATTATTCTTACTGACCAGGCAACTGAGGCTAAGTGTACCAGCAGCAGAAAGGGAGGGATAAAACTGAAATCAGACTCCCACACAGCTTATATGCATGCAGTCTCTCTCAGAAGAAAAGGAGCTACTTTATGTTTCATCTGAAACTGTCCTGGAAACCCATCTCTGACAGTTTTAATACTTACAGATGAAAGCAGCTTTTAGCAACAATTCTTGCATGCTCAGCAATGCACAAAACATGGGCTTCACTAAAACCAAGTGGTTCTTTTGACCCTAATAACTGGCTTTTGAGGGAAAACACTCCCCTATTCCAGCTGAGGGTGAGGACTGCCAGTGGAAGAGGAGGCAGGAATAGAAAAGACCCCAATACCAAAATCCCAGTCACAGGCAGAAAGAGAGAAGTGAAAGGGAGTCATCTCCTTTTGAAGATGTAGGATGTAGGGTGGTGGCCTATGCTTTAAATTTCAGGGTTTTGCTATAAACACCATGAAGTTTCTGTGCTTGTGGCTTTAAAACTTATGTTCACTAATGCAACAATACCTTCAAAGGAGTAAGGAATGGTATAAAGGACTGTCTGCATTAGATATCTGAGATAGCTGTGGTGAAGTAGAACAAAGCCATTTAAAAATTAGCATCCTCAGCCCTCGCCTCTCTAAATACAGTTCTTCTATTTGGTTATTTAATTAAAGCCCCAGCAAATGATTACATAAGGATCTCAACTTTCATTAAAATTCATAAACCATAATTCTAAGCCTCCTTAATATTACAGAACAGCAGGAAAATGTGACCCACACATATTGTAGAAGATCTACATAAATTTTAAAAAAAGACAGAAAGTAAAGAATGACAATTTAAACCTTTTCAGCTGTTTCTAAGTCCTGTTTGTCCCCTAAATAATCTTTTCTGTCCTAGGCTTTTGATTTTGGCACCCTTGAAAAAGCAATACTGCTAACTATGCAATGACTTGAAAGAAAAAAGCAATTTAAAAAAACCTCCAACAAAACCAACCAAAAAAACCCAAGCCCAAAAATCACTCAGAGAAATAGAAAAGCTTAATCTCATTAGAAGGACCTCTCCAGCTGGGCACAAGTCAGGAACAAAACCTGATATTTAAAATGCAAGCAGTCCCATGCATATTCTTTGAAAGGGGAGGGAGTCCTCAGTAGCAGAATGCAGCAGCGTTTTGGAACCACTTGGACTGTTTTGTTAAAGCAAATATGGCACTCAGCACAGTTTCATTAGAGGGAATGAGCAGATCTTTTCCTTCAAAGTACTTAAGAGGACCAAGGAAATAGTTATATTTGGTGTTTAATAAAAGCTTTTAAATCAATTCAAAATCTGTTCTAATTCTATTCAGATTGTAGTCCACTGCTCTGGAATTTTATTTCGACACATATTTACACATACACAACACTTTGACTGTTATAAAAACAATTGGATGGTCATGACAAAAGTGAGCTAAATCAGCCAGTAGTCACCAAAGACAACAAATGGGATTAAAAAGACTGCAATGACAGTCCACATGCACGTGAGGACCTTGTCCCAGCTCAGTGACTCCTTCCCTTGGACTTTAAGGATTCAGACTGTGGCTGGATACCTCATTTCCATTGTAGTGAACATAAAAGAGTCCTGCTCTCTCTAGTGAAAGGTGAACACAAAGCAAAGCACAGGAATGTGAGAGAAATTGCTCCTCTGCCCCATCTGTTCTGGGGAGCCGAACACTTCCATCCAACATTCCCTGTTGAACTGGCTGTGATGTATGCATTGGGTAGCCTGAGCTCTCCCAAGCAGCTGAGAAGCTGCAAGAGTGCCTTTTTGCCACTCCTGCAAGGATTTAGAGCATTTAGTAGTGGCAAAAATGAGATTGTGAGAAGTTTTGGCTGGGTGGTAGGCAGCTTTAAGAGCTGTTTATATTTGGGGATGAGTATCCAGAAGAGCAAGATAGGAATATCCAACCAGGCTGGCACCTGGTTTCAACCTTCACCAAAATAGCAGAGCCTCTATTTAAACATGAGCATAACATCTTCCCTCTTTGGAAGAGATTTAGTTGAATGGGCATGTTGAGGATGTGGAACAGTGTCTCACTGTTGAGTTCTTTCCCTCTGCCTCCTTGCAGCTTGTGCTGAATGGGGCACAGTATGATCCATATTCTCTGACTGAATGGGTATTAGCCATGCTCCAGTCAGGATCCTATTTCCACTGGTAATAAGAAACTGTTTGTTACCAGCATGTAGGCACAAAATGTTCCCAAAAAGTTCCTTTTTTGGTAACAAAAAAAAAAGCACAAATTATTTCCTTGATTACTTATTAGAGGAAACATTTATTTTTACAAACATGCAGGAGTCAGGTCACACAGATAGTAACTGGGTGTTTTTGCACATGCTATTTTGAGTAGGATTCCTTCTATCCTATAGATTGCTCCCTGCATTTTCATGGTAATCAAGATAAATGAGATGATTTACTGACTCCATCGATTTAGGGAGGGCAGTTTTGGCATGGACACCATCAGCAGGAGTAGCTAAGCAGGCTGGAGCTGCTGAGATTCACCACTGCCAGATCCTAAAAATATAACTGGGGAGCAACTGCCTGGCTGCACTGACCGCCTTCTCCACCCAAGGGCAGAAGTGCACCTTGCCCTGAGGGCATCCAAAGGGTCAGGGATGCCTTCCTTGCTGTGTGGTGACAGTGGTCACACACAGGCACGAGCAGACTATGGCACACGGACGGCAAAGGGCTCCAGTATTTGGAATAACAATCCCTTTTCCACAAGCCCTGGCCAGCTCCCAGGGCCAGCACAGAGCATGGGATGTCACAGCTGTGCTGTTCAGCCACATGTGTGAGCTGCACAATCGTGTCATCACAGCCACTGTGCAGAGGAAACTCTCCACCCAAATGCTCCCAACGTCTGCTAGCCCCACAAAGCCCCAAGGCCAGCCTCAGTTCCAAGGCTGGGTAAAAAAACCCAAACAATACCCCCTAACAAAACAACTCACCACAAAAAAAACCAACCAAATTAACAAATTGTGGGTGAGCATTTAAGAGCCATTCAGCTGCTTCCCAATCAAAGACCTTGTCTCAAAGGTCTCTGGGCTGCTGGACAACAACTGGAGGCAGAGCTAAGATTTCTAAACCAAAGCAGAGGCAGAAATGCTTTGGAACTCGGTATTGCTTTGAGCTGGAGGCAGAGGCAGCGAGGTGCAGTGATGGGTCTGCAGAGGAGCTGCAGTGAGTGGCTTCCCTGCAGGATGAGCCCCATGCCAGCACAGAGTTAAGCCCTCTGAAGCTGCAGCCCTGGAGAAGCTGGAAGTCCTGGAGGGAGCTGCCACCTCCATCCCTCTCAGAACCTGTCTGGGAGGTGAAGCAACAAACCCCAGAAGTGGGGAAGGCTCCACAGAACACTTGTGTACCAGGCAGATCCTCTGCTGACACAGTGAGCAGGAGAACGAGCCACTGTGGCAGCCGGAATTGGAGAAATGGGGCACTTGGTGAAGCAAGGCTGAGGGCAGGCAAACAGGCACAGCAGCACAGGGGACAACACAGCAGCAGCAGGGACTGTCCCACAGGCATGGGGAGGAAACTGTCCTGAGCACTTCAGCAGGGACTCAGCTCCAGAGGAGTGAGATCATCCCTGGCACTGGGCAAGACAGCAAGAGACAGCCTTTTGGAGGCCTTTCTCATGGCAGCATATGACCTTTTTGTTTCCAGATAATAAACTGCATCTGACTTCTTCGGGGATTCTGGCTCCCTTGCAGGGGGCAGGGGACACCATGATGTGTGACACAGCAAGCTGGCAGCAGAGGGCTCAGGGCAGCTACTGTGCCCCTTGCTCCACACCACCCCTGAAAATGAGCAGGTTTAACTTCAGAGAATGAGAAGGTACTGAGAAATAAAAAAACCAAAAAAGAACGTAGGTGGGAAAAAGAAAAGGCACAGGAATATCCACCTCCACACCCTGTATCTGGTTTTATACAAATTCTTGTCACAACTACTTAAACAGATGACAGTAGTAAAACAAATCCATGCGTGTTTCTATTATTTTCACTCCTACCACTGAATTTCTCAGGTCCCTATTAATCTTTCACACATTAAAGAGGATTTTAAACTACAGGTTTGGGAGGCAGAGCTGTAGTAAAATAGTGAAAAGACCTGATTTTTTTGGGGAGGGGGGGAGGGAGGGAGGAGGTGGTGGTGGTAGTTGGTTTTTATGCCCTTTTTTATTTAGGTTTTTTTTCTTTTTGTAAGCAATTCTTATTCTTCAGTGATCCTCAAGGAGGGATGCCACACAAAGAGCTACTTGCAGATACAGAGCAGATTTTTTAACAAAGGCTGTTTAAATTAATGATCCTAATCTGAATATTTAATTTCAGAATAAATTAATAAAACAATTAAGCTGCTCATAAGTAGATTTCTTATCCCCTTGAACTGATCTGGTAGAATAATAACAGGCATATTCATCTGGTGGACTAGTAATCCACAAGCAAAAGTGTTCACCAAATTTTCCATATACTCACTTTCCCATTCTGAGCATAGTCAGGAAGACCAAAGCCTTAGAGAAAAATATCCACACTGGTGAGATAAAAACTGTGGGCACAGCTACTCTGATATCCTCCCACCTTAGCCACAGCCATAATTTACAAACAGTCACTTAGACAAGAAGATTCCTTAGTATGGGAATGCCAGGGCAACACAGCAATGCCAAGACTACTAAACAGCAAGTTAACAAAACAAAAGTAGATAGCTAAAAAAGAAGAAAATTACTATTTAAACCTTTTTTGCTATTCACAGTATACACATGAAGTTCTTGGATTTCAAAGCTACACAGTCAAGTCCACTCTGGTGCAATTCTGGTGCAATTTAATTCCTAGAAAAAGTCAGAAAGCTTATTTCCTTTTTTTTTTTTCCATTGGGAATCATTAACTGTGCATTAAGAATCCCAGTCACAATACCAAGCCTGGCACAGGCTTGATAAACTAACCAGCTACTGCAGCAGACAGTCAGCAGAGTCTGAAATCATGAAATGTATGTTCCCAGTACTATTCTCTGTTTAGTGCATGGTTTTTCTTCCACCTTCCATCTTTTCAGAGATCCTAGTGTCACATAGGTTTCATTTGCACTTTCTGTTGCTAACACAAACCTCAGAGGTGATGTGTGCCCTTTTGGGCTAGTTACCAGTGCACAGACGGGTCTCTGCTCCCAAAGAAATGTCATGAAGATACAAGGGAATATCTTTTTGCACAACCATTAAAAAACCCACTGGAAAAGCAAGTAAATATTTCAGGGATTTTTCGGTCAAGCTCTGATTTTAGGTGAATCACCCTCAATATGAACACAGATCATGACAGCTCATACGGAAGGCAAGTTAGTCCAATTAGTTTAGGAAGTGAATTAATCAAATAGCTGACCACTCTCTGATCGTTTGCACAAAAATGGGACTTTTCCAACTCGATTCCCAGCAGATAAGCATCTACCTCACAGGAAAAAAACAACAAGCCAAACAAAACACCAAAACATCATCAAATTGATATCCTCACTGGCAGTCTCAGCAGGAAAAAGCCCTTAGGACTGAAGGTTTCACCAGACATTTAGCCTTCAGAAGTGGTCTCAGTGCAAGGGAACTGAGCCATGGCAGCAGGGACAGGGACACGTGTGACTCACTTGTGTCCCCTCTGTACTTCCCTCGTGCACACAGGATGGCATTTGGTCACAGCTGGCAGCTCTAACCTCTCAGCAGAGCAGAGTCACTTACAAAATGGAAGAGGGTAGAGTGAGAGAGAAAACATCCAAACTCCAGGTGCTTGGTGAGAGAAATCAAAGGTGGCAGTGCCACTGTTCCCCAGAACTGGAAATTCTGCAAGCAGCAGAAGCCAGCAGCCTGACCAAACCAGATCTTTTGTGATGCCATAAGCATTTACTGAAAAGACAAAACCAAACTTTGCTTATGCTACTATGGCAGCTTAGCGTCCATCTGGTGTGAAACACAAAGCGTGGTGATTACAGGAATTGGCCCCTGGTGAAGCCAAAATACAGTGAGGCAGAAAGCCAGAAATGTAATTTCTTACAGTTTCAGCAGCTCGTTTTCCTGAAATGCATTAACTTTAATGGTAGCACTGAGGGATAGCTGCGATTCAGTAATGAAAATTTTAAGATACAGGGAATTTGGCCTCCAATAAAGCAGACTGACCCACAGGGCCTTCTCCTACCGTGAGTGTAGCACTGAGTCTGGCCAGGTGAAGCCTCTGCTTCCAGGACTGGCTTGGAAAAGAAAAAAGCATTGCTCTGCCAAGGCTTGTTTCAGCCTGACACCCACACAAAAAAGCCTCTTCTTTCATTAACACCCCATTTCCCCAGTTTTGAGGTTTCACAAAGCAGAAGAATAGCACTGACATTCCAACAGCTAGATCCCAGCTAGCAAATGTCCTAAAATTACACTGTAGAGTCTGGTAGCTTACTAAAAAACCTCAATGTCAAAACTCAAAGTACATTCAGTTTAAACACACCCTTGGGGGGATTTTAGACTAACTACTTTCTATTTCAGACTATTCACTTTAAGCTCAACTAGCAATGCTTCATCACTCATCCAGGAAAACTCCCCTCTCTGCCACCCAATCTCAATCAACCTGCCAAATTAATTATCACCCTGCATTTGTCTATTGCTAAGAGGAGGGAAAAAAGCAAATAGATGAATGTAGCAGTGACCCGAACAAAAATGAATCCTCTGAAACAGAACTAATTAAATCAGCTCAGTGATCTTCTTCCAGCACGACACATTTCACCCACTCCATCCCCAAGCAGCCGAATTCTCCCATCTCCTCCAACTGTCCTCAGCAGGGAGCTCACATGGGGCTCAGATGTCTCTCCAGCAGCAAACCAGGGATCTTTCCTACTCATCCTTGCAACGGCATCATTTAAAATAAGGGAAAAAAAGCCAACTGTCACACAGAAAATTCACAATGATCATTTCCCACTGACATTTACATGCAAATTCCTGGCCATGGAATATGTGTTTCAGCAAGATAGCAGGAGGATTTGATTACCTACCTCAAATCTGTGGGACCACAGGCACCAAACTTTGTGCTCTGCTGGTTCTATGGAATGAGCAGAGCTCAGAGCAAGGCACAGCAAGGCTTCATTCTTGGTACCCCAGTCAGGCCTTACCGCAGAGCTGTCACGAGCAACACACAGGGAAATTGCAGAATTCGTGGGTTTTCAATCAGTGCCATGAGTCAGACACCAAACCTTGTGCTAAGTGCACTCCCAACCCAGCAAGTCCACATGCATGCACGGCTGCAGCATTGCTGACCCTGCTGACTCGAAAGGAAACAAGCTACACATACATTTTAGGTTCTCCTGTCCTACAGTTTTAATTGACAGTCCAGTTGAAATGCATGCAAAAGCACATTTGGGGCATAAATTTCCCCACTGCTGGAACTGGCACTGATTTCCTTGGGGCTGTGCTGTCGGACACTGTGTGACACCCTGTGCCAGCTGATCCCACACACCTGTGCTATGGGAACATGGGAAGCTGTAGGAGCACAGCAGAAATACAGCCTTTCCTCTCTCAGTGAGCTTCACTTTCCATCACTCTTCTCTTTCTGCAGAACACACTTTGAGCAAGAGCAGAACAGGGCAAGGCAACTCAAACAGGGCAAGAAATGCCAGGTGACAGTGCCATGGGGAAATAAAAAGACACCAGAGAGAGGATCTCCCTTTACTAGGGAGTTGGAGTATTGAGTCAATCCCACCTTGCTTTTCTATTTGTCTGATTTTTAACACGGTCTGGGCTTTTTTAGACAGGAGGCACACCACAAATAGACATCAGCACTGCAGTCTGGATGCCTGCATGGGATCCCTGTCGAGTCAGGCTGAGGTTTAGCTGCAGGAGCCCTGGCAGTGCTCTCTTCCAGAAGGAAGCACAGGAACAGCACAGTGACACCAAGGCAGGACTCTGACTCATCCCTAGCTAGGTGCCTACACAGGCAACAGTTTGTCACTCACACCCATCTGCTGCTCCACATCACACACACATGCTGTCACTGGTGCTTTTCCCCATCTGGATGGCAGAGATGCTGGATAGAAAGAGGCAAAAGCCAGCAAGATGAATTCCTGGCTTCTGCTGTGCCAGGGGGAATTGTCAGGCACCTTCACCCCTACCAGGAGCAATTTCAGGGGAGGTTTCTAGAAGTCAAAGTAAAGACAGATTTTTCAGAGTGGCTGCAGGTTTTTCCATGATTTGAAATACTGCCTTTCAAACCAGTCTCACTCTTAACAAGCTTGGCTTCTCAAATTTTATCTTTAAATAAAACCACGAATGTTTTCTTAGAGAGATATCACAAAATACATTCTCCTGCAATACTGGCTGCAAGCATTTAATTCCATGTGGTCACCCAAGTCATGTTTCCATCATATTTCCATGGTGTCACAGCACTGCTAAGAGCAAAAGCAGAGCCCACCAAAGGTGCAGTCTCTACCACAGTGTAAAGGATGCAGAGAATATATGAAATTTGGGGGGGTCATGGTGCAAATGGATGTAGCAGGAGGCATTTCAGAGTGAGAAAGAGAAAGGCAGAGCAGGACAAAGGGGAAAGGAGCCCTTTCTGCAAGAGCTGACTTCAAAGGAGGGACATGGAGCTGCCCCATTCCCTCTGTTTTAAGCCCCAAGTTTTGGTTCAGTTAATCTGAATCACATGAAAACTGCTGAAATGTCCTTTGCTGGAGGAATATCTCATATTGAAAATATATCTGGCCTAATTTGTCTTTCAGAAACAGGCTTCAATAATATTAAGTACCAGTCAGTTCTGTGGTTTAAAAAAAAAAAAGTTTGCATTAAAAAGAAAAAGTCCATCTATCTCAAACATAAAGTTCTGAAATTTTTTTGTTTCCTTCTATATGTGCAACTACTTGCCCCTCCACCATTGGTCCTTTTACCCCCCAGAATTTTATTCCTTAGGTGATCTAGCTTTGCATGCTGCTGAAATATACTTTTAATGCAACTTCATCAATAAAAGCAATGTTTCCTCTTCTTATTGACAAACTGTTTAGCACAGCCTCAGAAATAAGAGCTTACTTTCTATTAATCTCATTCCATCTTCAGTCCCTTCCTTTTGTTGCTGAAAAAGTAATTTAAGTACCTTTTTCCTGTGTCCCAAATACTTTCCCTTTCATCTTCTTATGCAAAAATGCTATATTCAACTTTTGCAAAAATGCTATTTTCATTCAGCAGAAGTGTTATTTTAGTAGATATACATCACTTTATCCTAACAAGGAGGGTCCACATTGAAAGGTGTTTATATCTCTAGCTACCAAAGCAAGCAAGAAAAAAAAAGGGGTGGGGTGGACAGGGAGAAAATAGCTCTGCTAAGTGGCTGTGCAGATCTGCTTTTCTGACTATGAAAAAGGAGCTCTCCAGATCTGTATTGATTATAGATTCAATCCTGAGCCCTTAATGCTAACAATATTTTCATCAATTCAGCATGGCCTGGAGGTTGTCCTTTGTTTTTTCTCCAGCCTGGCCTTCCAGGAGACACAGCTAAACAATTAGTCTGAGGCTTTGTGAGGTGGCTTTGAGTCTCTCCCTGCTATTATCTGTCAGCTGCAAATCAGAGAAATCTTAGTAGCAACCACTTCTAAAGCGCTACCAGACCACCATACAAACTTGTTAACTCAGACAGAACCTTCCTGAGAAAAAAAGTTGAGTTATCTCCATTTCACAAATGGAGAATTGAGGCATTTACCCAGCACAGTGCTGAAAAACTGGGAATAGAAACTAAATATCTTCAGTTCATGGGATCAGACCATAGGCTTTGTTTTGATCAACTATTTATGTCCAAGTTTCTTTCTGGGGGGAGTCAAGGGTATACACCAGGGAACAGAATTATTCTTATTTTTGGCTGCCAGGAGATCTTATCACACTTTCTGAACATGAACTGTTCAGCCCTCTAAATATCAGAAAGAGGACAGGCTTCACGTAGCAACAACCTTCCTTTTTCAGAAAGCACTAAAGTGAAACAGGAAAGACAGAAAAACTCAAAGGATAAAAAGAATGAAGTTTTTTTCCTCATATCTGGGCTGAACTCAGGCATGTTGCAATCCTCTTTTCTCAGTTAGGACTTCAGCTAGAGAAAATAACTTGAGCAAAGTGAAAAAACTAGCAGTTGGGCCCCAGACCTGGGCTGAACCTTCCCCAAGCTTTAAAGAGAGTGGGTCTGCTTCAGATCTGCTCATGGGTGCAGGGATGAACAGCAACAGGAAGAGATAAAATGCCAAAATGCCAGGAAAAAAAAACATTCTCACAAAGCCTTCTGATTTACTGAGGTGTGTGAAGCATCTCTGGCATGGAAGTGTTCATGACAAGAGCTCCATTTTCTCTCTTCCATTTTCCATTTTTCCATGCCATTCTTTTTACTTCAGAAAGAGAAATCCCAGATAATTGCAGTTTACCTGCTTTATTAGTATAAAGATCCATATTCCACAAGCACATTGCCAGGAGATAAGCAGCTGCATTCTGAACATGGATTGCCTGTGTGCCTTGGGCTCTCTCAAAGGACAAAGACTCCTTGAAGGAGAACCAGAGTCACCAACAGCCTTGGTTCAGGCAAGGGCGACAGAGGCTGAGAAACAGCTGCTTTAGGAGCTCGGGAGAACTACAGAAGAGGAAAAAAATAACTTCCCTTCTCATACCTAAATATAGAACAGAAATAAGAATGTATATATCCTACATAGTTTTCCTAACCTTGCACTTTTCTTCCCACACATCCTCCCTGTTCCCCCCAACACACAGTGTGGTCCTGGAACCAGCATTTTCATTTTTTTGGGGGGAAAGACAGTTCATGGTGGAACACCTGTGGGGGTTTAAGAGAAAATCAGGATGTTCCAAGGGGATCAAGGAGCTGCTTATGGGCTCACTTCTCACCAAGGAGCCACACAAAGGTGAGTATTCTAGTGGAGGCTTCCCAGTGGCAGTCTGGAGTGTGACATCGAGGAAGAGATGATCAAAGAGGGGGAAAAGGGTTCCCAATTGCTTGTAATGCCACATTTTGTTGGCCTTTTAACTAAAAAGTGGGGTCCAGCCTCCACATGCATAATGCTACCAACAATTTCCACAATATAAAATACACAGGATGGAGAAAAAGGTGTATGGAAACACAGGCAGTGCCCACACTGGCTACTGATGAGCTCAAAACATTTGGAATCTCTAAAGACTTCAGCACTAAATACTCTTACTGTAACTTACAGAAGACATGGCTGGTTATTTTTTGCAGCTGTAAAAATTACAGCATTTCAGGTCTGCCTAGAAATTTCACTTCCTGGAATCTGAATTATAGAAAAACAAAATAAAACATTAAAATTATTAAAAAAAAAAAAAGAAAAAAGAAGAAAAACCCACCCAAATAAAAAGAAACTACATTTCCTCTAAGACAGAAAGGAGGCTTTTAACTACCAGGACTGCAAAGGGGAGAAAAAAAATAAATACAAGGGCTGAAAAGTGAGTATTCATGGCTGATCTGTGATCTGCTGCCCCTGCACTGGTGGGAAACCTGGCGAAGGGTACACCTCAGCTCTGCCTGCTATCAAAAGCCAGAAGAATAGATATGGTAAAACTTAATAAACAAGCTGCATCCTTCCACTCTGTCAGGAGGATGGGCAGGACAGAACAAAATGCCAGAACTAAAGCAAACTGATGCTAAAAATAACTTTATCTCTCCTTCTTTATCTCAAGGGTCAAATTATCTTAGTTGCTACTTGAGAAGACTAGGCAATGCCAGCATCAGGAAGGTCAGAAAGCATGTGAAAATTTACCCAGTAGCTTATCCACTGCCTAAATATCTGCTATTGCAACAGTACAGAATGGCACAAAAATTCCCACTGTCTCAGTGCACGACTATGCCAAGTCTTTATTTGAAGAGCACGAGTTAAAACTGCACTTTGGATACTACAGATTTAATGTCCTCACACACTAACACACAAGACTGTTTGGTTTGTTTTTTCTCAATGAAATAGCCTCCTTGTTATTTATTAAAAAACTGCTTTGTGATTAATATGAAGTGTCTTGTAGAGGTACAGATTAATCCTTGCCTCCAGAAAGCAAAAAGCACCTGCATATAAGCAAATAATACAACCATTTGATTTGATTGTAAGGATTAAAACTGGGTTTCTTCAAAACTAAAATTCCTCACAGATTGAATTAGCTGAAGATTTTGGTTTTGGTGTAAGTACTGGTAGGGAGAAAGAGAATAATTATGAGACACCAGAACCTCCTTTTTTATTATTACAATACCTGGGACAACAGCATTTCTGTTTTATTTTACTACAGAGTGTTTAAATTAAAATTTGAAAGGAAAAAAAACCCAAAACCCAAGGAAACCCCCCCCCAAAACAACAAAACACTATTGCTTCAAGCTGTAAAGGGTTTACTGCCTCCAATGAGCTTTTCTGGTGTTGTCAAACTTCATTCCCAGAGTTTCTCAAGTTATTCAGGCTGTGTTTTCTGAAATGCTTCCACAGTCCTCCTTGCAAATCTGGCCACTGGGCCGTAAATCTGATTGTTGAGTAGCTCTTGATGTAGAAAGAGTGGCCAAATTTTCAGCACTTACAGGCTGTCAGTCTTTCTAAGGTCAGGGTGCCCACGCTGCACACCTGGGAGAGGGGTGGGACAGGGAGTCAGGAGAGGTTCAGAGCAGGAGCTGACAGCAGCCTGATGCCCAGCTGGAGAATGTTCCAGATTCTGGGCTGTGCTCCAGGAAAATGCCCAGCACTGAAGCCTGGTCTCCTGGCTCTGTCGCTGCTTTCAGGTGTGATCACCCCAGGGCATCTCAGCCATCCCCAGAGCACCGAGCAAGTCCAGCTCCTCTCTAGCTCCTTCAGAGCCATGCTTGTGTCCAAAACCTACCCCTGCGTGAGGAGCAGTGCAGAAACACTTCCAAAGTGCCGAGCTGTGAGGACCAAGGACCTGGGGGATTTCACAGGATGTAGACATCAGAGAGCAGAGACAGAATGAGGTCAGTCTGATTTCCAGCCCAGGCAGTGCAGCAAGCGACACCGACGCCACCAATTTGCTGTAAGCCTGTTACTGAATGGCAGGCAGAGGGAGAAGCAGGAATGTCCTCCAAGTTCATGCAACCTCCAGGTAACCAAACAGCAAACCCAAAGCAGATATGTGCTAAGAATGGGGCAGGCAGATGGCTGGTTTTGTTCTGCTGTGTGTGAAGGAGTCGTGTGTCCAGGATTCCATGCCAGGGAGGAATTTCACCTTTACAGGACAGGATATACAGCTCACCTTTGGTCTAGTTGATACACCTAACTGCCCAGTGAACAGAAGAGAGTTCACAGCTTCTTTTATTTGGTTGCTTTGTTTCTGTTTCTTTTTTAAAAAAGAGCAACATGCCTACCAAGAGATGCAAAACCCATCTGTAAATCTAGCAAGCAAGCAAGAGACAGTGATGAATTGGCCAATTTAGCTGCTCCAATCTTCTTTACCAATCTCCTCTAATTGTTCCCAAGTCCCAGTGGAAACAAGAGGAAGCAGAAACTTCATGTTAGAGAATTGGCCCATGGGATTAGCTGTATCAGGGTGGAGTTAATTCATGATTTTTGTCAGGTTCTGGCCAAAACCTGAAGAAAAAGCCCAAGACATGGAGGAAGTATGAGACAAGGTTAATTTGTATCTTGAGTTGCCAGAAAAAAACTGAAAAAGAAGAGCCCAGACTTGTTTTTAGCTGCTGTTGTTTTTTCAATTTCGTTAACATCTCTCCTATGCTCTAACCATTTCTTTTCAGTTTTTACCTCACAGAGTACATTGCCCAACAAACTCCTGACTGCTAAAAAGTGGGCAACTATCTACTACTGGAGAAATTTTTTTGCCCGAAGAGGACACAGTCAGTACAGCTCCAACATCTCAACCTTCAGCAGCCAAAGAGTTGCTTTGTCGCTTAATGCAGTTGCAAAAAAAAAAAAAACCCAAAAAAAAAACCAACACCAGAAAAACAACTCACTGAATTTTAAAATATTCATTTCCCAGTGCAAGGGAAATTCTTATATTCAGCATAACACGTGGGGGCCAGGTGGTAATGAATCAGTTCAAGGAAGAACTTTCCTACAGCCAAAATTCAGTTTGACTGAAAATTCTCTGGGGCAGGAGAAAGTGTAGTTCTGTCCTGGTTCTGTGCTGCTTCCAGAACAATGGGGCCAGATCCCTAAGTGGAAATCCTAAGGGCTAGTGTCCTGTAAATAACAAAACCCCAAACCAGCAGTTACACTTGAACAAAAACCTCTCTGGCTACCACTGTAAATATGAGTTTAACTAATCAATCAGCCTGAAAGACTAAAACAAAGTTCAAGGATGATTATTTAAAGCACCAGTTATGAAGTAACTGATAGAGGAACAACATGACTGTGCAGCTCTTCAACCAGAAATTAGATACCTAGACCTAAGAAAAGCTTATTATTGAGATTGTGAGGCTGTGAGGGAAAGAAGTTTTAAAAACACACTTAAATAGCAACCCTCCTTGAAAACAACCATGCTTACACTATCCCGTAATACTAAACTAACACAGCAAGAAAGCAAGCAAGCAAATAAGATTGAATATCTACGTTAGGGGGGAAAAAATCCAAAACAACCAACCAACCAAAAAAAGTGGGCAACACTGAATCTATTTTGAGAATGTTGTCAAACATAAAACTTTCTTTTCATAACAGGAACAATTGGTCCTGACAAACTTACTTCACTTTATATATGAAGCAGATTTGAGCTCAGGCAGTTACAGCAGTGTAACTCCTGTCCATGAACTCTAAGGGAAAACTAATATCGATATCAAGTTTCTGCTTTTCAGACTCCTCAACCTAAGGGCTGATTAGGTTTAGAAAATAATTTAAACAACAATATGATGAAAAAAGAGGCCATGGCCCTGGCATATGGTATTATAAACACAGGAAAGTGCCAGTATAAACCTTTATCGGGAGACTGGGTTCTTTGTCAAGCCTTGCCTTTCTTCCAAAACATCCTTGCTGCCATATGTCTGCACCTCGCCAGCTGCAGGCCTAATAAGAGCCTTCTTATTCATGCTGTATAATGTTTTACAGGTTTGCCACGGGGGTCACTCGCTGGGACATTTACGTCACAACCCCACCAGCCTCGGAGCAGAGGGGAGCCAAGAAATGTGGGCTGGTGGAGGGGAGAGGGGGGAGAGGGGAAACAGCAGCCTTGGAGCTCTGTGATTTCATCTCCTCGCTGCAAACCTGCCTTTCCAACTCACTCTTCTGCTCTGAGGGGCTCTGGGACCTTCCTGCTGCTTTTACACTCAGGAGAACAGGGGAAATTAAATACACATATGTAGATGAAGACTGCTGAAAGATTTTATTCCCTCTACTCTTGTTCCATGCCTCATTATTTGCAGTAACTCCACAGTTCTAACAGGCCAGCCATCAGTTTTTGTAACTTGCTTGGAGTATTTTGTGCACTTAGAAAATGTAAATAGAAAGACATGCCACACATACGATGCAGCCTTCATCCAAGCCAAAATGAAGCTGGCTGCCTGATGAAGTCAGCTTTTAAAAGAAAAACTGCCTCCCCACCCTCACAGTTTCTCACTCTAACCTGGCTCTCTACAGTGTTTTTGTTTCATTCTTTTAATCAGTATCCACTAATTGTAGGGAAAATGGCTTTTCAAATCTGTGTACTGTTATGAAGAGAGATACACTCACTGCAGTGACATCTGAAAATGCAAAGAACCAAATCTGGAGCTGGGATGGGAGTGACCAGAGCGTCTCCTCCAACTGTCTGCAATCCTGGAGGCAGGGAAATATTTGCCTTTCCTCCTCACTCCCTTTCACATAAACAGAGAATGACAGACATGGGTGGAAACATGAGGGCAAGGTAAAAATTTGCCCTTTTTGCTGCTGGAATAATTTGCTCATTTAATGGCCAGTGAACTGAGTGTTGAACAATTTGGTCCAGCACACCAAATTCAGAGCCATGCCAACAAATTCATGCAAAGCTGCCATGTAATTGCCCAATCAGTGATGAACAGCAAAGGCCAGAGCTTTTAATTGCTCCTTTTCAGTCAAGTCCAGGGGTTTTTTTTAAGTGCAGGTATTCTGTAAGTATCAAACAGAACAGGGAGGAGACACTCTTGAAGCATTTTCAATTCTTTCTCCACTTTGGGGAACTTGGGGCTTTTGTTTTCCTTTTGGTCTGTCACAGGCACAGGAGGATTTTTACTCCATCCGTTAAAGGTTTCAAACACTGCACAAGTGTGAAGTTCACAGGAAGACAAACCTTGCCCAGTCAGATGCTCACCTTTTTCTTTTTTAAATGCTGGCAGGTCATTCACGAGGCAGGACATTTTATTTAGTTAGGAAACAGCTGCAATGGAAAGTGACTTGGAAAACATGAGGCAGGTATTTCCATGGAAACTTTAATAGCTACAAGAGTTATTTTGTTAAAATTTTAAAAGTTCAAATGTTTTAGTCTTCGTTTTGGGTTTTGTTTTTTTTTAGAGAAAAGACATCAAGTATCTATGTTGCTTTCTTTTACCTGATTCCTGTAACATCATGATTTGAAAATATGCATCAAAATATAGTCTGCTTTAAGAGCTCACTGGAATCACACAGACATAGAAGAACTGCACTTTGCCATTTTGAAATACCAACCTTCCAGACTGAGCCCATCCTACCAAACACCACCTAGAAAATCATCAAGGCCTGAAGAGGAAAGGGAAGCAATAACCAAAGAAGCAAAGATCCTGACTCTTTTAAGTATTCTAATTTGTTCCAAATGATGCACATCTAAAAGATGCAGCACTGGCACTTGCAGGCTATGAAAGTATCCTGTGCATAAATGCAGCAAACCTCTGTTCATGCCACCCACCCACAGCTTCTGAAGCAAGGGAGAGATCGAGGACCAAAGCACTCTGGGCAAATCCAGAGATTTATGAATTCAAGAAAGCCTCTCAGTGGAGAAATATAGATCTTTCAGGTCAGCAATCCCTAATCAAGGCTGCAAATAGCACTTCAGAGCTATGACGCACTTTATAGCATGTTAAAATTAGTGTTATGAGTGCTGAAACTCCAGCAGCTCTGCTGGGAGTCCTGTTAATGAATGTACAGGAAGTGTAGTACTGAAGTCCTGTGGCACAGACACGCACACATACTCCTGTCAACTAACCTATAAACATTCTGTGCGCTAAAGTCATGGTCCTGCTCTATTTTTTGCCATTCTTCCCATAAGAGAGACTAAAAATAGGCCCATGAGAACCACGCATGGGACTGCTCTTCAAATATTTAACTCTTGCAGCAAACACTTCCCAGCACTGCTTTTGAAGAGATTCTTCAAGGATTTTCCAATATGTAGATGAAGTATATATTTTATATATACACACCCAGGATGATGTAATGATAACCCTAAAAATTGTGGATACACATTATTGCCTATTTATGTATCATCTCTCAAGTTCATTTATATATTATTCATCAAGACAAAAATAAAGAACTAAAGAAAATGGGGGCATGACCTCATCCAGGTCCGAAGCACAAGAGAGGAAAAATGAAAAGCAAAGCAAAAACCTTCATTCTTTTGAAGAATCACTGCTACGTCATCAAGCAAGGTTGCATAGCTGGATGTCAGAGAGACATGCTGGAAAAAGGAGAGCTGTTAAATTTAAAATAAAAGATATGCCAGTAAGAAAAAACAAGAATCACCTTGCCTATGCAGCACCTGCTGTCTCTGCTACAAGGCAGCCAAGCTGCAGGAAGGTCACACTCAAACACCCTGAGTGCCAAACAGGAATACGAGCAGGTTAACCAGCAAAGCTGCACCTTCCCCCTGCTGCTCCAGAGAAATGCTTCCCTGCTTCAGGACAGATAACCTTCCTGTTGCCATTGGAAAAGGCATGTGCTGTCTCTGGCTGCAGCCAGCTCAGGGGAGCAGATGGCAGCAGAGGCAGATGGCAGAGCACACAGGTTCTGTGGGGCTGGGAGCACACGGTGCTGCATCTTCCAGGGAGGAAAACAAATGCTGGGAGACACCAAACTGAGGCTGAACTGACTGCCTCAAAGCCTCTGCTGTTTATTTTCAGGGGCCAACACTTCAAAGAAGAGAACTGCTGGGTTTCTGCAGTGCTGGCCAGCACTAAAATGGCTGGAAAGGCTCCCTGCACCTTGGCAGAAAACTGCCTGAGCGTTTGCATCAATGTACCATCAGCAGCTCCACTTTTATCTCATTTCATTCATTAACAGTGGTGCTTTGTGCTTGCAGACTGCTGAACTGCTTCCTACACAGACTTTTAAATACTTTAGAGAAGGAGACTAAACAGCCTTATCTCCTTGGTAAAATAAGGAAACAGAGGGGTAAAAAGTCCCATTGTCTTCTGCTGTGAAAGCTGAGAGTCAGCGCCAAGAAAAAAGCCGGAGTGGATTAGCTCCAGGGTCACGCCACAGCCACCACAGGGACTGCAAAGGGACATGGGGAACTGGAGGGGAGGCAGGACAGTCCTGGGAAGAAACCTGCAGTAACAATGAAAGGGGGCATGGGGCAGTTAGGGATTCCCAGTGGGACTTGGCAAAGCCAAAATAATAGGATCACAGAATGGCCTGGGTTGGAAGGAACCTTAAAGATTATCTTGTTCCAACCCCCTGCTGTGGGCAGGGACACCTTCCACTATCCCAGGGTGCTCTGAGCCCCATCCAACCTGGCCTTGGACACCTCCAGGGATCCAGGGGCAGCCACAGCTTCTCTGGGCACCCTGTGTCATCACCCTCACAGGAAAGGATTTTTTCTGAGTATCTATCTAAACCAACTCTCAGTTTGAAACCACTCCCCCTTGTCCAGGAGCTGGGATCAGCCACATCACAGTGGAAACCAACGGAGAAAAGGAGACAGGGAGTCAGTGTGGCACAACAGGGTGGAGTAGAGACATACAGCTTGGGATCTTCAACAAAACATGCCTCCAGTGAGCTCCTTAACAGTGGGAACAGGCTGGGGACCATCAACACAGATCAGAGATGTGAACCGGGGAAAACACTCGTGAGATGAGTCAAGAGCAGTGAGAGTTGGGAGAAATGGACCAAAACATTCACCCCATGGAGCACTGACACATTTCAAACCTTGGGCTAAGCCATGGCCCTCCTGTGGCCAGAGGCAGCCAGAAACGTGATCTCTCTGAATTACAGATTCACCTGAATAATGAATGGATGAAAAAAACCAAAAAGGCTGCAAATAAACAAACCCCTCCACTTTTTAACTCAAAAGCCCAATTTCACTTCACTCTTTCTTCTGTTGCACAGCATGGAGCTTACTGAAGTGGCCACAAGGTATTTCACTGCAGGGTGAAATACTCTCATTTGGCAAACAGAATAGGTGCTGCCTACAAATGCTTTTGAATGAACAGCTGCATTTTTTCCAGTATACATAGCACTGAAATTTAACTCCAAGCTATAGAAATTCTCCTGTCTATTCCTTTATTTTCTGGGAGCTTTTAACATTCATCACCACAGTATCTGAAAGCTTCAGAAATATTTACTTGAATAAAACTTCCTTAAGGAAGAGAGAGCTAAGACAAAGAGTGTCAGGTCAAATCTGTCTACTGACTTGAAAGGTACAGTATGAGAAATCCAAGGCCTATTTCTGAGAATTTTTCTTATTATATAATTCTTTCCATATTCAAAAGAGTACCCACTGATCTCTGGAAGCATTCAGTAAACAAGATAAGGAGTCAAGCAGTCATAAAAACAGGAACTCACTTATAAGAATCTGGATTTTAAACAAATTGCCCAGTACTGCACAAAAAGTCATCACTCTAGGGCATCATTCACCTATCTTAACCCTGAAATTTTTCCTTCTGCAATCTCCTGACTCATTCTCTAAACATATTCCGGCATCCTCAAAAATGTGATCTAAGAAAATGCTGCTGCCCTCAATGGAGAGTACAGATTTACATCCAGCACAGGTCTGTTCTGTGCAATGACTGGATCAAGGAAACTATGAAAAGAAATATGCAGAGATGCATAGGAGATGTATTTTACTTTAAAGGTTTAGGACATGAGATGAACATGAAGGGGACAATGGGATGTAGGCTAGTTAAGCTCATGCAGGCTACCTTCATTTTAGCCTTCTCCTTACTTCTGAAAGCTCAGTAAATCCTTTTACAATGTTTTTCAGTGGAGTTTTATGAGGTATACAGTCAGAAAAGTGAGACCTGCCTTCATTTCTGTTTCAAGTTTCATGAATATTTAAACGATGCAGCAAGTGAAATCATCTAGTGTGAATGAGCTCAGAAATGTGTCTCGTTAAAGTATAATCAAAAATCATTTTAAGTTCAGATTTTTTTTTGCTTAGTTATGTAAGACAAGTTCCATTTTACCTGGTTCAGTCAAAACATTAGTCTCTAACAGAAAGAACAAAGCAACCCTTCAATCATATGTTGGATAACCACCATTAATGAAGAAAAAAAAGGTTAAACACCTCTCCTAGTTTCTAAATGCATTCTTCATTTAAGACCAATATTGCTTTGCTAACAATCCATTTCCCTGGAACGTCATTCTTTAACCCAACAATTTGTAAACCTGAGCTTTCAACAGTGTTCTTCCAGATGGGTTTTTTTGACATGCACTGTTATTTAGTTATTGGTGCTTTTATGCAATTTACTTCATTTTGGAGGAAAGAAAAAAGTGACAAACAGCATTCCAATGCAGCCTGGACAAGGATGAACACTTGCACTTCAGCCAGCTGCTTTATCAGATGTCTGATCTAATGTAGGATGATGATGCCTGTGCTGAGGTCAGGACAGAAGGAATGACCATTTGAAGTCCAGTTGGTACAGTAGCAGTCAGCTGGGTTTGTAGGGACTGTAAAAACATGACAGGTCTCCAAATCAATCAAATAAAAAAATTTGGGTTTTTAAGCCCTCAGACAAGTGACTTTTGCCCCCTCATTCACAGAGGTTTTTTTTTTTTTTCCTTTTCCCTTAGCAAACAAGTTTCTAAGGCTGAATATTTACATATTCTGAGATCCAAGAAGGAAAGCTGAAAAGTATCAAAATAACTAATTACAAAGAGGATCTTTATATTGAAATATAAAACCTTCCTGCAACAGCCCTACTGCTTAAAGTAGCTCTAGTGACTTGGTCAACATGAAAAAATACATTTTATTGAAATATTAACATTTTTATATCCCATAAAAGATTTTTTTTTACTATTTTTCAGCCATAAAAAGCTTCTGGAGTTGAGTTCAAACCAGCTGTTACTTTGTACTGGGTTTCAAGGACTAATTGTATATACCACTACATATTTAGCTAAAAACATATGCTTGCTATAAGCATATTTCAAAAAAACCCTGGGCTTCTTCAGAAACATACAGATCTCTGGCTTCATTTGCTCTTCTGGCCAGAATTAGCTATGCCTAAGTATTTAAATTCTATCCAAAAATGAAGATGCATGTTTTTTTTCTACTGACTCTCCTCACTCCAAAACAAGACAGCTAAAGTAAACTCCATATAGTTTTTCTGGCTTAGTCAAGACTCTGAATTCCCTCCTGAGCTGCTTGAGCTTTCAGCTCCCCTGTGACATCGTGGGGTGGTAGAACCATTGTGTTCAGGTACCAAAAGCCCAGGGGAGGACAAAACTTTCAAGTTTTCGAAAAAAGAGGTCACCTGAAAGATGAGGAATGGCAGTGGAGAGACCAGGCAGAAACCTGTCCTGTCTGTCTCTCCCCTGTTCCCACTTGGGCCAAATTCTAGCAAGAGGCAGAGGATGGGAATGGTGAATGAATGGCTGACCTTCTATTACAATGTTATTTAAAGCTCCAGCTTTCTTTCCACTCTCAACACATTAAAGCAGTAAAAATTAATTAAGCAGCAACTTTTGACTACTGCCACGGGCAGGGTGATGGCACAGAAGTCACCTCTGGGTCACCACAGAAGTCTTGCAGATTTTAGTGTAAGTTGCAGTAAATTCTACAGTGTGAAAAACCTGTTCATTGTTTATGAGAGATCACCCAGGATTATTTCCTTATGTGGAGCAATGACAAGACTGTGTAGAAAACACAAAGGTGACAATTATAATGATAATTATAAATTTGCTGATGAAACATGGAAGTTCTTACAGAGGACAATCTCTCCATGCTGGCGACATGTCACATTTTATTTTCCTGCGCTGACCCAAAGGATAAGCTGCAGTAGGTAGTGAGTACTGCAGTCATGTTCTAAAGACTCTGTTAAGGTTTTCTCAATGATTTGCCTTGTACTAGTGGGGGGGAAAAAAGACCCACAAAAACCCCAGAAAAAAATCTGAAGCAGCTGACTGCACATCAGTACCTCTCCTGTGCGGAGAGCTCATACTTTCCAAAGTCAACATTTTCCTTCCCTCTCTGGTTTGGGGGGGTTTGGGGTGGGGGGTGTGTGGAATTTATCAAGAGTTTACTAATGAAACCAAGAAAAAGCTGAATGTTTTTACTTTCATCTACACAGTGACAAATACAGGCTATAAGAAGTCCTCCCTTACTCCTATCCAGGCCTGAAGTTGGTTGAAAAGTGAGACTTGAAAGGCACCACTTCCACATTTTTTTCATTACATCACTTCATATGACTGTACAGGCAAAAGAGCCTACATGATGCAAGCTAAACCTCTTTGGAGAGGAAGACTGTTTCTTTTGGATTTACATACAAGCTTCAGAGGCCAGCAGCACAGTTGAAATTCAAGTATTTTAAAACCCAAACATGGCGTTTTCTTCATCAAATGTTCTATCTAGCAACAGTCCCCCAAGGAGCAGGAGGAAAGCAGATTCTTCCCATTTCTCTCTCATTTTCCACTCTTCATTCCTTTCTCTTTTCCCCACACCTCCACAAATGAACAGGAGAAATCTCCTCCCTCCCCCTTCCCTCGTTTTTGCGGGCAGTGATTGGGAAATCAAAACCTGAAGCAGTTTCCCAGCCCATTCTAAACCTGTGGGCAGGCTGTACATTTCTGCAGCTCTCTTGCTGGCTCCTTTCCATAATGAGCTCAGAAAACACAGAGCCATCCGCAAATATTACAAGCACCAGACTGTTCTGCTTCTGCAGACTCCATCAGTGAAAATGATGAAGCAAGACAGGAAAATATCCCTCCTTCCCCTAACTTTCATTTATAATTGACCTTTTTGATCCTCTCTCTGGAAGGGTCTGAACTTTTCCTTGAGGTAGGCCAGCCTAATGACAGGAAAAACAAAAACTCAATATTAACTTCAAGAAGTGTCAGGCATAAAAGAATGAAGTCCCTGAGAGAAAAGTGAAGGGGAAACTTTGGAGCAGCAAAACTACCAAAAATACTTACCCTGAAAGAGGACAAACCCATGACAGTGCTGTCTTTCTTGCAAGCAAGCAAATAAATCTGCAAATTTCTAGGTTACTCAAGCAGTGCTTTTAAAAATTGCTTGCTAGGCAAGCAAGTATCAAGAAAAAAAAAAAAAGAACTCTCAAAGCAGTATGATATTTTTAAATTATTAAAGGTAGTCTGTAATATTTTTTTCAAAAGGAGTAACATCAAGGATCCACAAGAAAAACACCTGGGAGTACATAATGGCACCTGAGATACAAGTAACTAGAAAAAAAATAGAGTTAGTCTTCCAAAGCCTAAGAGGCATTTCACAGAGCCTAAGAAACTCTATACATTTGTCTAATCCTTTTTATCTGTGTTATTGCAACAATAAACTTCCTGGTGAGACAAGAGCTATTCCCTTGCCATGCTGGCCTTTCAGAGAGTACTTTTTCACCACTGCAGAAAAAAGTGCAGGCACAAAGGTCCCCTGGGCTACCTGGGCACAAATTTGGGGCTACCACCCACAATGGTGAAGGTCAAAGCAAAGCTGGCACATCACAGCCACAGATCAACGCTGAGGACAGGCACTCCAGAGGAACAAACATCACTGAGTTGGTCACAGACTGAAGCCTAAACCTGCACTATTCATACTTCTGCAGTCTCACTTCCTGACAAATTTTATTTTCCATGAATGCAAAACTGAACTGCACTGCTAGCAAAGAAGTCATCAGGCTTAGAATGCTCACAGTTCTTGAAGAAACCAGTACAATTCAAATATTATGGATGAATCTCAGTGTGGATTAAAAACTGAGATTTGGATTAAAATCAGGTTAGAAAACTCTGATTGAGAGCACACTTAAATATATAAACTTTTGAATCATGAGTAAGTCAGGTTGAAAAGAACCTCTCAGGGTCACCTAGTCCAAGTGGCTGTTCAAAGCCGGTTAACCCAGGGTGTGGGTTGAGGTGAGCTTTCCATCCCCGAACAGATGTGCCACAGCCTCCCTGCACACTGTTTTGCTGTTTAACTACCCTTGCTGTGAAAAGTTCTTCTGCTTAATCTGACTTTCTCTTGCTCTGCTGCTTGCCCCTGGATGTTACAACATGCACCTTCGAGAAAAACCTGGCTCCACCTTCTCTCTGATCCCTTTTTAGGGAGACTGGAGAGAGCAAAAAGATCACAGCCTACTCGTCAGCCTCTTGTCTCAGCCTTGGTGAGAGGAAATCACACACAGCAAGCCACAGAAAGTCTTGGGATGCCTGGAGGGAAGGGAAAGATCCCTTCCACCAGCTGGCCAGCTCCACTCTTCCAAGGGCAGAGGGTTCCTGGTGAGCTTCAGGGCCAGTGGGCACAAAGATGACTCAGGGTCTGGATGACTCCTTGCTGACTCATTTTAACCTTTGGAGTTAATCACTCCGGAGCACTAATGGACTGCTGGAAAGGGCAGTCCATATATCCCCCACTTGCCCTCATTTGTTTCATGATTCACACAATTCTGCCTACTGCTAACAGCAGAGGACTTTGACTGAGTGCTCTGGAACCAATTATGCCATACTTGAGCACCTGTCAAATAACTAATTATCTAGAAAAGAACAAAACAAGGTGTCAGTATCTAACTTAACAATGTCACCTACACAACAAAAAAGACTTTGCATGGAAGAATAGTTGTAAGGCTGACAGCTGTTTAAGGGATATTGGACTAAGGCCATAGTCCTATGAAAATCTATCCTCTGAAATCATAGAGTTTCTTAGCGCTACAAAGCAAAAGATAATCAGCACTCCAAAACAAATCTCGTTTTCCCAATATGCAACAAAAGAAGAAAACCAAACAACTACTAATCAAACCAAGCACCTGGTTTCCAGCCTGCAACCCTCAACTCTGCACTCAATCACAGTTTTGGACCTCTCAGGCTATGAATCAGGAGGAAATACTTTAATTTGAAAAGCAAATGTAATTACACTAAAGAAAGAAGGCAAGTGTTCAATCTGCTGGCACCAGAGCTCCATCTACCTTCCCAGCTTCCAGAGCACGCACAGCTGGCTGAGCAAACTGTGATGCATTTGTGCTCCCAGGTGTTTCCTCCCAGAACTGAGCCACACTGCTTTAGGGGCACCCAGGCAAGAGTCTGTGCTGTGCAGAGAACATATGTCCAAGGCTCCTGCATCTCCCCCAAAAATGCCTCTCTTACAGCAAGTACATCAAGCATTATCTTAATTATTTAAGTCTTTCTGGCATGCCAAAAATCTTTTGAGGTTCTACCGAGAATATTTAACTAAGTTCTCCCTTAGAATGGCAGTAAAGGGGGAAAAAATTGAATGGGGTTAATGAGATGGTTTTACTTTTTTCCTTATGATAATTATACAGAATACATCTCAGAATATATCTCAACCTGACAACAGAGGAATGATCATCTCATAACCAGAGAACTATTTGTTTGTTGTTGTTGTGGAGGTTTTTATGGCAAAGGCTTCTGGTCACAGCCTATTACTGTTGTTTTTTCCCCACAGTGTCACACACAGAGACTTGATGAAGATACAATACAGGTGAAGTTTCCTTTGCATATGTCACATTATTTTTCTAGGCATTTTCTACTGATGAAATCTATTCCAGCTCTGTTTCATACAGTTTTTTACTGTATTTTTACAGTTTTACATTACCTGATACCAGCTATGAGCAACACATGTTTCAAATCCCACCCACCAACAGAAAGAAAAAAAACCTATCATCTGTCTGGAACTCTTCCTTACAGACTCCAAGTCAAGTAACTATCCATGGGTTTTTTTGGTAAGGAAAATTTTCCAAGCCTCAGAGAGATACAGACCATTTAACCGTCAATAAAATCATTGGCCAGTCATCGACTAGAAGACTATAAAAATTTGAAATGATCTTTTGCAGACAGATACAAGCCACTTTCCTCATGCCTCAAGGCAAAGACAAATGCAGTTTCTTTTAGATCAATGTCATATCCATGTAGAAAAAGTGGCTTATATTAATCTGGTTTTCTTTATACTATAATGAAATGGGAGCTCTCTGGCACTTTTGGTCTCAGTTGCGGCAAAAATGAGCAACAGTTGAAATGTGGCAGCTTTGTAAATTGGTATTGCTGAAATCATTCATTGGAAGCTATATGAGGTTATACGAAAGACCTACAAAAATTATTAAAGCCTTAACCTGTGACGCCATAGCAGTTTATAAAGACAATGCTCTGCACATAAAGGTACACACACTGTTTTGACACAGGGATTGTTTTATTTTTAATGTATCACATGCATCCCAACACCCTGGAAACAACAGGGACAATTTAGGATACTTCCTACTTCAAGAAAAGCACAGATATGGTCATGCAGAACTTTATTCTTCTGTGACTCTAGATACCAACAGATCCACATTCTGTTTCTTGCAGAAAGATTCAACAGGCAAGCAGTTGTGCCATAACTAAATAACCTACTGTAGATATTTAATAGGCAGCAACAGACAGATGTATCTGACAGGCAGCAATAAGGACTCACTGACTTCCAGTACTGACATGTCCACAAATACAACAATTCTTCTAATGAAATAAGGATTTTCTAGAAGCTCAGCCTATAAAGGAAAAGAAAAGCCACAAAATTAGTAACTTTCTAATCTGAGTGGGTGACATTTTAATACTGTGATGCAAACAAACTGGAGTATCAAAGATACTCTAGTTGCACAAATAAATCGGATTACATCAAAAGAAAATAAAGAATTGTTTCAAAAGAACATCCTACCAGGATTTTACTGATCCTACTGCACACTGATCCTAGACGTTTGAAGGGCTCTGACTATGCTACTCATTCATGGACAAGCACATACAGACTAGCAGAGGTTTAGGAACAGAAAAGCACTCATACCTATATATGGCTCTGTTATATGGCACTGCAAATAAGTGCAAATCCAGTAAAATATAAGAAAGGACTCACATGGTGAGCAAAATAAAAGCACAGACAGACTGGAAAATTTCCCACTAAAACAGAATTCATTCCTGAGGTATTCATTTCAATGGAAATATGCTTTTGCTCTCACTGAATTTAATAAGGAGATCTGCCAGTTATTACAAATGCAGAAGAAACAGTTACCCTGAAAGACTGAGCCAGTCAAGAACATTAAATCCTACAAGTCTCAAAAGGTTTGTCACTTTTAATAAAAGGCTCAGACACTGTATTGGTAATCAAATCACCTATAATAACGATTACACCGAACACAAAAGAAGGCAAAAGCTCTGTAATCAATATATGGAATTGTCAGCTCACATGCATCAGGTAGAATCTAACCCAGGCCAATGGCAGCCAAAACCATTATCTTTCTGATAACTGTTTGGCAGCTTCTGCAGAACAAGTTAGGCAAGTGTACACCACGGAATTACCATGCAGGGCCACAGCAGCCAGCTCAGGTGTGGGAAGCTGCCTTGCCACGTCAGTGTGCTGCACTGTCCAGGCTAATTAGTGGCTCCTTGGTGCACAGTTCTGCTGCTTCCAAGCCCACAGCTGGATTCCTGCACGGCACTTCCCTGTCTAGACACAGCAGTGCATTCCGAGCCAGCGCTCCCTGCACCGCTCGGGACACAGAGGTGTCCAGATCAGGGAGAGCCATCTCTGCATTCCTGCTGCCAGGAGCTGGGAGCCCTGACCTGACCTGACCTGGAGGTGCTGAGACACACAACACTTCCCCAAAACACTCTCTACCCAAAGGCACAGGACAATGTGAGGAGAACCCAGCTGTACAAACTCATTCCAGCTTCCCCGGTCTCCCTGTGAGCAGCCCTGTGCCGCTCTCTCGTGATGGGCACACCTCCTCAGCAATGCTGACAGGAGTTTTCTGACTTTCATACTGAACATTTTAAGGAATGGCATTGTTCCACTTTCTGCTGTAAAAGACACAAAATGCTTGGCAATACTGTGGGTACACAGGAGTGCCTCAGCACTTTCAATTAACCTACCCATTGTGATCTCCACGTGAGAAAAACCACTGTCAGACACCAAACTGGTAGGAAACCAAACACTGGTTTATGTACTGGTGGTACATAACTCATAGCAGAGCCTTGGCTGTCCTGTGCTCTGACCAATTTATTGTATCCTTCATTTCAATGCAAAGAGCAATTTTCTTCTAGTGTCTCTTGGCACAAAATGTGATAGTGAATACAGCACCAACCATTTCCACTAGTGAGCCCTGAAAACTGCAGGAAAGTGCAGGACATCTGCTCACTCTACTGAGCTGAGAAGGAAAGCAACAGATGACAGCCTTATGCTTCACTGTCCTGTGCCACTTTGCTTAATAATAAGGATCAAGGAGACAGTCAAAGAAAAAGCTCATATTTATGTCATTAAAAAACTTACATCTGATGCTCTCCATAACCAGTAAAACCCCCAACAGCATTCCAATGAGGAGTATAGCAAGTCAAACTGTAATAACTCCTGGGCATTTCTCATTTTAAGCCTAAAAATCAATACATATTGTAGCCATCTAGTAAAGATTGCTTTCTATAGGGAATTTAAAATCATAGCACACCTTGACATTTTTCTAAGGTATTGAGCTATTATTTTAAGCACATACTTATGGCTTCTAGTCTCAATGAAATTACTCACCTTTGCATTTGCAGTTTCAGAATTCCAGCTAAATGGAAATGCATATACAGCTAATGGTCAATGTGACAGAAATAAAGCAGTAATGAGGTGTAGGGAAAAAAAAAAAACCCAGAGACAAAGAAGTAAGGATCCAGTGGAAGCTTCAGAGGGACTAGTGTTTCAGAAGTTTTAACCAAAAATACTAGTAATATGCTCATCTCCCAGCATTTCTTCCATATTTTTCTTCCTTTGTTTCTTGCAGTCAAACAGCTGATTCTAAAAGTTAACCTGATTTTTTAGGGGTTTATTGAAAGGCTTGAATCTGTCTTTCCAATTTTTGCAGAGCGTGGATCCTACTTCCTCCATCAAGTTCTAATTAAAATGAAAAGGTTCATCTCTGCACTTCTTAACACAACTGTTACGGCAAACTTCAACCTAAAGCAAACTTCAAAAGGGTCAGACTAGAAATCCTTTGC
Source organism: Lichenostomus cassidix (assembly GCF_008360975.1). NCBI lineage: Eukaryota > Metazoa > Chordata > Aves > Passeriformes > Meliphagidae > Lichenostomus > Lichenostomus cassidix. The sequence continues at coordinate 56,603,600 of NC_139480.1, forward strand.
ACTAGTGTGATCAAAAAGAAAGACAAAATAAAGTAGATTTAGGAATTTGATGAGTTGCATGTGTATGTATGAGTGTATTCTTCTCAAATTAACTGTGATCTAGAGAATGAAATCCCAATATAAAGAATTTCATACATTGGTCGTCAAAACATCTATGTGTGTAATTCCTGAAGGAGACCAAAATCATCTCCAAACTGCCAATAAATGCAGAAGTGGAAGGCAGCAGGTTCATTTAAAGCACAAGACTCTCATCATTCTTCTCTCAACCACTCTTCCCTGCCCCATATGTTTCTCCAGGAAAACTTAAGATCCATTTATGAACTGAAGAGAGAAAAGCAAACTACAAACTCTCATCTGGAATCAGCTTCAGTGCTCACAACTGCCAAAAGTTGTGCTATTATACGGGGGTCAGCTTGTGGTCACCGTTGAATCAAATCTGACTGGAAGCAATCTCTAAATTACCTCAGGTCATAGCCCTGCTTTGAGTCAGGATGGCTGAGGTGGTGACATTCCTGACAGACACCCAGTTACCCTTATTTGACAGCACTGCTTCCAGTGCCAGTAACCCTGCTCTCCACTAATTTACGCAACAGATGATTATTTCCTCCTTGTGAGAGCCTTTTAAAGAGTCATGTCACGCCTCCAGCGTTTTTGACTCGGCTCGGATTCTGCCAGTCTTTCTTCAGAGGTTTTGTTTTCTTTATCTCCAGTCATTCTAAGAACTTTCCTCTGTACTTGGGTTCATATCTTTCCTGGACTGTGGGGCACAAAATTAGAAAGAGCCCAATCTGAAGCCAAAGAATTTCAGAGCAAAGTAGAAAGGTTATGTGATTAAACCTGCTGATACAATAGTTTAGTTTAGGCGTTCTTCATGTTACTAACTCTTTTCACATCCATGTAATGTTATTTTTCCAAGTGAAGCTGTGATCCACAAAAAAACCCCCCAGATCTTTTTCTAAATAGCTGCTCCAAGCAGGTTGTTTCTCGTCCTCCTTAGGATTGCCTAGCTACACTAATCTGCATTTATCAAACTGAGCTGCAGTTCATTTCCCACACTGAAACTGCAACTTGCTCAAATAAATGTGGGAATTTGAACCTGTTCTGCAAGATTATGACAGTCTCTCTTAGCTCTTTGGGGTTTCCATATTTAATGAACATTCGCTGAAGTCCATCATTCAGCTTGCGAGTGAAATTGCTGAACAACAAAAATCAGCTTTTATTTTCTTCCTCCTGTTCCTCTAGGTGCTTGAGCATATTCTGGCTACTTTGGTTCAGTGTTTTTTTGAGAACTGAACATTTGAAATTCCTCTCTCATCTACCTCCTCCTCTTCAATAATCAATTTGAGCACTAATTTACAGGTCTGTCTCATATGTGCTCTCAAATAGGGCAGCCAGTAGCTCCAAGATGTTAGCCACCAACTCTTTACTTGTCCTAACAGGGAATTCATCGAATCGAGATTGCCCTTAAACATCTGAATGTTCTCTAACCTTCCCAATATAATGCTGTCATCTGTGGTCACATTAATTGTATCAGGCATCTTCCACACAACTGACCTTTTCCATAAAGACAGCTGCTCAACAGCCGTAAGTAAATTTCAAAAATATTGGTCTCCTACTCCATGAAGAAGTGGACTGGCTCTTTAATCTTCCTCTGAGCACTTGCATATGAAGACTCCCTTTGATGTTGTGTGTATCTTGCTAGTCACCACTGAATTTTTGGCTGAGCCTTTCCTGTTTTGTCCATGGGTACTTCTAGCACATTTCCTTATTTTTCCTTGGCTCCTAGAATCAGTTCCCACAGGCTGGGTATGTGTCTATATAGATACAAACACACATATGCACACATAAAACCTGACATTTTCACTTTGCTGTCATTTCTTTTTACTCATATTGCTTTCCCACCCGGATATACGCAAGCTGTTGCTTTCTATTGGTTGGAGTCAAATTTGAGAAGTTTCTCTTCTTGTTGTGCTCTTCATCTCCTGAAACAAAAATGACTTTAACTGCTTGTGTGTCTTCTCATGCACCATGGTAAAATAGACCTGGCATTCTACAGGTAAAACAGATCTGGTATTCTGAGAAATTCTACATAGTTTTCTTTTTTAGCTGTCACATAAAGACTTTGGGTGAAGACCCTCCTCAAAAAGGGCTTCAGAGCAAATACATAATGATTATACAAGGATGTAGCCCTATTCTCTCCTTGCTCTTCTTAAGCCAATTAACCACTTCAATATTAAGCTTCTGTTAAAATTACTTACCGGGTGAAGTGTCTGTACCAGGTAATATTGCTTATACTCATCATTCACGGTTTCTTTTCTGGTACCCCTCTCATCACATGTGCAAAGCAGATTTTCCATTTTTTCTCCCCTCCCATTCCCTTCCCCATGATTTTTAATTGCTGCATAGAAATCAATGCAATATCTATGACCTAAAAAAAAAATTAGGCAGTAATTCCAAGCCAGGAAGCCATCATCATTTGCTGTTAAGTCCTCAACACGGATGCAATACACAGCTCTGCTCCAAAGAGATTACATTTCAAATAATTCCCTTCCTGCATCGTAAGTCAGCCAGCAGTCTCACACCATCGGAATAATTAGCCACAGCTTTCTGTTCTTCAGTGAAGATGTACAGGCTAACAGCTTGATTTTAATTCCCCGCTGGAACAAGTAACTAATTACAACCTGCATTAAAAGTTAGCTCCAATAATTTAACAGGGTAATTCTGGAGATCTGACAGACCTCTAAATTATGTGTAAATAGATTGTTATGGATGCTTGAGAAAATTAGATTATACATTTAAAAGTCTCCTACAGAGCAAGTTGAAGACCAACTAAGCACATGAGTCCCTTATCACAGTAATTTCAGTTTTTGTGTTTAACAATGCTAACAGTTCCCTATTGCTTCTGGCCCAAATAAATCAATAGCTATCCAGACAAAAATCCACCTTTCCTGCATGGAAAAGGGTCAGTCACACACACACACACACACACACACACACACACACACACACACACACACTCTTAAAAAACAAAAGGTGCATGAAGTTAAATTAAGCTCCTAAAGTTTCAGACAAGAAAATGGCAATTGTGCATTAGCATCTTTTAGAAATCAAGGCCTTTATCATCACGGGAGGGATGAGATAAAGAATCTTTAGGTTTTGTCCCCAAAACTTGATAGCCAGCTAACATAATAAATACCAACACACTGGACTGACTGCACTTGAAGTTTATGAGTACTATTGCTGTAAAGAAATGAAGGTCTTTTTGGTGACCAGTGTACATCTCCTGCCTGGTCTTACAGCGTTAAAGCTTGTCTCCCAGGACAATAAGGAGACTAGGGGGAGAGGAAAGGAGAGGCACACTATCTTACATCAAATCAGTTTAAGAGGTAAAAATGGAAGTGCATTACCTAGAGGATTGTTGAGAGGAAATATATCAACTGCAAATTCCCTGCTACAGCAGAAAATCAGTCTTATTTCAGCTCAGTTACAAGCTCACACATTGTTATCTTACCAAATTTATTATAAATATTAAAATAATTTCAAAATTCAGCCTGAAGATGGAACAAGCCTTTATACTCATGCAGTCAATGTCCACACGATGCAAAATGGGTTTCAAATCGATTATGTGTTCCTAAAGGCCTTAAACACCTCTCCTTTCACTTTTGAGGCTATGTGATAAAAGCATGGCCAACGCAATACTGCTGTATTTCACCTCTAAATTCAATGAAAAACTTTCTGTCTTCTCAACAGAAATGCACAGCAGGTCACATTTCCTGAGCTTTAGCACAGAAATATTTCTATTTATTTTCCAGCTTCTTTTTCACACTTCTCTTTTGCACCTGTTCAGAGCTGGTTTCTCCTTCCTCTGCATTGCAAAGACAATTCTGTGTGCCAAACAAAATGCACTTGAGAAATCCCAGCTCCAAAAAGGGAGCACCACTAGAATCCACCCTTTCCAAGAGCAAAGCAGGGAGCATCTCCTGAGCTCTGGGGGCTCCCCCCGCTGCCCTGCTAGTAGCACTGCCAACTCCAATGCCAGTAAAAAACAAGTGGTATTTCCCAGTTGTCTGTCACGAGGCACTGAGGCAGTAGGGTACTTCTAGAAAGTGCCTAAAAACCCTCCAGTGATGTGCAAAATGGCTTTGGATAGCACACGTCAGGGAAACTGCAGCTTAAAAGGACTCCTCAGCAAGTGCAAGGCTAAAAAATTCAGAGGGAAGAGGAAATTCTTGTCTTTCATCTCCTACACACATGAACTCTCACTTCTACTGGGGAAAGTACTTGCATAGCGAGAGTAAGGTTCAAGTAGGAGATCTATCTAAATAAAATCATCTGCTTTCAGACTTCTTGCCCCAGATGTTAAAATTAAAAAAGACTACTAGAACCCAGTCTAGATGCTGTATTTATCACTGGTCACACGTTGCCTGAAAAGCTACACTTATGACACACTAAACCCCATTGGACTTACTGGCTACTCTTCCACATGAACTCTCATAGTGCTGCTACCCCCGGTTCTGACACCTCTGTGGAAGAGGAAGAACACAGCACCTTCACCCAGAGGGTGGCTGTGCACTTGACCAGCCTCCCCAGGACAGTGGTCACAGCATCAAGGGCTCAGGAAGAATTTGGACAACACTCTCAGACACGTGGTCTGATTTTTGGGGCCATCCTGTGCAAGGCCAGGAGTTGGTGCCAATGATCCTTTTGAGTCCCTTTCAGCTCAGGATATTCTATGATTCTGTACCATGGAAGCCTCAGAAATGCAGTTTATTCTGTAACTGTTCAAAATTTGCATTATTGAACCTAAGAATAAGCAATTATTCCCATTTGTCAAAATTATAGCCCCTAGCAACTGTTAAACCTATTGTGTGTAGCTCAAGGCCAATTGCTATGCATACAATTGAAAGTAAGATTTAGATGTCTTTCAGCTTCTTGAAAGGATTTTTTAAAAAGTCCACAGGTTACTTAGATAAAATTCATCCCAGAGCACCACTTCAAAATTGGTTTTATCAAAAACCTGAATGATAAGATTGGTTCAGATTCCTTTCTTGAAAAAAACATACATATCTAATTGAGTGTATAAATCAGACTAATGAAAAAGGAAATTTGTCCCCTGAAGATACAGCCTATGCTGTCAACTTTTATCCAGGAGTTAGCCATTGCCCTTTCATTTCACTTCACTCAGCTTTCTCAGTCTGTGGCTGTCACTCAATTACCAAAACATATTCACTACCTATCACAACTTCCTGTCCCTCCCTAAGTCAGCTCCTTCACATTTTCCAGGACAGACGCAGATTCTCATATACCTAAAAATCCAGACTCTTCCTGCCTTCACTTTTTGCACATCAGAGCATCTTTCTGTGCTGTGTTCTGGTGTGTTCTGGTCTTAGGCTCAGTCTCACACTGCAGGAAATCCTTTTCTCCACCATTTCACCTCCTACACACAGCAGCTAGAATGGCACAGGTTATTGCATTTAGGGTTTATAACTCCAGTGTGGGTTTGTAACTCAAGTAGTCCCAGCAGAACATGGGACAAGCAGATGTACTGATCATCACAGTGTTCACAGAAGGGCTGTGAAATCAGTGCTGGCCATGACAATCCTTTCCCCTCAACAAAAGAGCCTGAAGAAAATCATACCACTCATGAATTTGCCACTAGTTTTGCACTTCCATGCTGGAAAGCCATCCTTGTTCTGTTTTGCTGGAATGCAGTCACCTGCATGTGGGTCAATTCATCCACTTCCATCCCAGAGTCACACAGCAAACCCCAAACTCCGTTAAATCAGCTTCTCAAGCTGAAGCTGCTTTTTGTGTTCTTTCTAATTATTTGCTTTAACTTGAAAAAAAAATCCCGTTCGAATGTTTTTAATGCTGGCCTGTAGAGATGCAGCTTCCCCTTTGCTGCCTCTTTCTCTCAGCACACACACTCTGCTCCTCCCACGTGCTGACCTTGGCGTGCTGAAGTGATCTCAGGGAAAGGGGAACGCTTTCCCTTCAGACATGCAAGAAGCTGCTGCATAGAGGATGAAAAAAGGCACCTGCCCTGCAAGCAGTAGCACTCTGGAGATAAGAGTATGGTCAGAGAATCCGAAACAGCACAGCTGATAAGCCAGCTATCTGCTCCAGTTACCAGATAACGCATGACTCTAGTCTTTCAGCCTCTCACAAGCTGCTCTGCTCACTGAATTTAACACACTCCAGAAATCATTCATTTTTCTGTTTCTCCGCAGATTTCTGAATGCTCACCAAGCTTTGGACAAGGATTTGCCACCATTAGGTTATCAGCAAGCACTCCACCCCTGGCCTGCTCTCAAGATGACTCTCTGCAGCCCAGTAATCTTGAACAAGTTATATGAGGAATGAAGCTTTTCCTCGAGGGCCAAAACCACCAAATTAATATTTCTACAATAGTATCCCTTGACTGAGATCATCACTGCCACACCTCAATTAGTGTGTTTGGTTTTGGGTCCCTCACAACAAGAAGGACATTGAGGTGTTGGAGTGTGTCCAGAGAAGGGCAACTGAGCTGCTGAAGGGTCTGGAGAACAAGCCTTTTGAGGAACAGCTATAAGATATGGGGTTTAGCCTGGAGAAAAGGTGGCTTGGGGGGGACCTTGTCAGTCCCTATAACCACATGAAACAAAGTTGTAGTGAGGTGGAGAATGGCCTCTTCTCCCAGGTACCAAAGGATAAGAGAAGAGGAAATGGCTTCAAGTTGAACCAGGGAACGTTTAAACTGGATATTAGAAAAATATCTTCTCACACCCCCCAAGAAGGAACTCACCCAGTCAACTGCAAAAATCATGGAAAAAAAGCCCTCATCCCAAACAAGAACAACCCTGACCCATTTGGTCAGGGCTAAATTCTGACTTAAAGCACCACCCCATCAATGAGTTAAGGCAAAAAGCTTAGTGCACAGAGATGCTGCACAAGTGTCTCAACAAGACTAACAGACATCTCCAGCTCTAATGCATTCCTCCTTCTTTCCCAAGATTACAGGGAATTTACACTGAAGAAAAAGCACCCACACTCCACTGATGAGTTTCAGTAATGGATGTGATGCTCACTCCCACACTCTGCTCACTTGCTTGAAGACAAACTAAAGGGGATGATTATCAGCTCAGCAATTTGTTAAGCATGAGCCCCAGGACTTAGAACATTTCCTACAGAGCATCAAGGGAAAGTCTCCATATTCTCAAGCAAGTCTGTGGCCTATTCACAGCTAAATGTTTATGATGAGGGCCACACGTGCATGGCCAAGCAGGAAGCGAAAAGCAGAACACTGACACGGGCTGAGACCTGCAAGTATCTCACCAGCAAAGATGAGGGCATTTCCTGCATTTCCTGAACTTGTTCCAGCTCTCTTAGAATATTACCTCCCTTAAAATTGCACCCAAGCTTCAGTGTCTACTGATGCTGCACCTTCAGCCTCTGCTGCAGCCCAACAGCACTGCTAATATCAGGGCTTCTAATTTGCCTCAGAAATGGGGAAAAACAAGTGGAAAAAGGACTGTCTAGCTCACAAAGCTCCCATTCCTGCTATCAACAAGTTAAGCCATAGTGATGACAAGCAGCAGGAGGTCTGCTGAAAGGCTGCTGTGTGTAGAAAGCTGAAGACCAGAAATAGTGTCATGGGAACCCAAGCTCAGGTTGATTCAAAGGACACTGAAAGAGATTCATAGAGCCAGCTTACAAGCATTTGCCCATTTCAAGCCAAGCACGTAACCACTTACTGGTGCAAGTCTCGTCATTAACATAAACAAAACCATACATTGTACACACGCATATGGAACAGCTTGTGTGTTTAAGATAATTTTTGGTTTCTCTTTCAGGGAATTCTATCCTAGTTGACGCTATGGTAGAAGGTGACCTTACATAGCATCTGTGTTGCAATGCCTGAATGTGTTGCTAGGGTGAGCTAATGATAGGAGCTAAGCCTTGGCTCTACATTTTCTGGCTTTTTTCAGCTCATGTCAGCCCTTATTGTTATTTCCACATAGGGAGAGGAAGGTGTGATTAAGAGGAAGAGTGCTGTGGCTTTGCTTGACTGTTTCTTGGCAGTTGCTGGATTTTGCTTAAAACCTTATCAGAATAAACCTCTTTCATGCAGTGGGAGCATTTTCATCTACAGAAAAAGATGTGCTGCAGCTGAACTGTTCCCCAGCCCAGTGTTACACACAGCCTCCCTGTCAGCATGGGCTTGACCCTTCTAACCTGCAGGAAAGGAAGATTGAAGTTGAATCTCTTTGAAATAAAATTTTAAGTCAAGTTCAAGTACTTATTGGGAAATAAAACAAACTAGCACACTCGAGCGGACGGATGATTCACTCTCAGCTCTTAGCACTACCTCATTTTACCTTTCCTGGAAATGCAACCCACTCAATAATTTTTCTTATTTCCCTACTCTTCCTAACTCCTATTCAACTGCAGATGCCTGTGCCCCCCAGTAAGAACTGTGAGACGTATTGTGAACAATTTTAAAGTCCACAGACTGTGCTTGCTATTTCTGGTAGACAACAGAAAAGGTTAACAATTATTCACTGTCTGCTATCTGCACTTAAAAAGTGGCAATTACTGATAAATGTGTTCCCACTTCAAGCACGTTACTGAGAACTGGTGAGAAGCCTGGACTACTACAAAACCTGAAAACATTAACTGGTCAAATAGCTTTTGAGGCCAGAACACAAATACCAGCTTCACTAATTTAAAAGATGACGTCATTGGACTGATTTATGAAAGGCACTGCTGATGTTTAGATTAGGAACATTTACTTGAGATGGCCAAAGTAAACTCCATGGCCTTTGTTTTGGATAGCTCAGTTTATGAAACTGTCATTCGAAAGAGCCATTAGAAATAAACAGATACATGGTGATATAACCTATGGAAGAAGCTGGGGTGGGAGGTGGTGCTGGCATTGTTTTATTTTTAAACCCACATAAAACTGGCACAGCAGTGTTTCCTCCAGGCTCCCACTCTTGTACCCTCTCAGAAATGAAAAGTTTCCAATACAGCCTTCTGCCTAAAATACCATTAATGATAGCAGCATATGTTGTTTACGACACAGGTCTACTCAGTGTTCCAACAACTAAAAAGTAGGGAATATTCTATATTCCCAAGAGAAACAGGCTGAAAATACTCTTCCTGAGTCACAAATATTCCCTAGGCCACAATTCAGGTAGTTTCCAAGAATTCAAGCTGTGGCTGAAGTGATTTATAGTCAGAGCAGTGACTTAGAACATCTGTGATGCTTAGAATTATTACCGGTTTATGGACTTTAATTACAAGTAGTTTTCTTTTCTTAGCAGTTTTATTTTTTTACTGTCTAATATATTTGACATTTACTGCTTTTTCCTGGCTGAAGACTAGAACACAAGGACGTTTTAAGGCACCCTACCCCAAAACCTTGGAGCAACAACGAAAGACATTCCCTCCTGTACACTGCAAAACAGACTGCATTGGAACAGGTTGCTTGAATATAAGCAACCAAGTGGCATCCATTCCCAAAGGAAACAGCAGAAACTCATCCAAGATCTGACTGCCTGGCCCTGATGTACAGTGAGTTCCGTTTTTTTCCTGGATTTCCACAGGCTTTACCTGTTCAACCAAACACATGGTGCTACTGGGGAAAAGTTGCTGTCCAGCGGAATGGGGGCTGCTATAATCCATTAGTAATGCTAGTAGTTCCCAAACATTTATTGGCTCAGCTGTTCAACACACAGCAAGGGGAAAACAAAAAAAAGCCTGATTGCTCAGACAGGATATGGGCTTCAGACAGACTCACTGCTGAAGAGCACCTTTAGGCACTTGGAAAAATTATATAAAGTTCTGGGTGAGATTGCAACAGAAGGAAAAAATATTCAGAAGAATATAAGACTAAAATAAGTAGTAAATGTCAGAGCTGCCTTGTAATAAGGGAAAGAATAAAAAGGTGTAAGGGAATAGGTAAAGCAGTTGAAGGAGGACACCTGATTCAATTATTTCACAGGGCAGCAGAAAGAGAAATTATCTAAATGTGCGTTTGGGAGCCAGAAGCTCTTGCATATGGTGGGACCCAAGACCCCATTAGGCATAGCAAGAGTAAAAATTAGATTAACTAGATGCCTGGTAAATATCACATAATTAGACTTGACCTAGAATAATCAATTAGGCATATAAAATTAATTTAAAGCCTCTGTCTTCCAGGTGTTGTGCTCTTTAAAGTATGAGGTACCCCAAAACAGTGAAACTTGCTGGTCACAAAAACATCAAAGGTTTTTTCAAATCATTAAAAAGGTGCTGCCATTTTGAATTTCTAAAGATTCACCTGTTGATGATGGGAGTTCTCTTCAGGGAAAAGGGAGAAGGGCTATTTGTGTAAGGGAAAGTTCCCACCTTGTTATAAACGCGATCAAAAAGCAAGCAGACCTCAAAATTCCTGTCTTTTTTAACCATTAGGAGAACTCAGTTCAGCTCACAAGTAATTCTTTGGAATTTTACATAAGTTAAGCATTAACTGCTGAGGGAAAGAGAGACTTATCCAAAAAGGATTGCTGTGTTTTCTACCCTTTGAACCACAGTAGGGCAGACACTGCCCTGTAACACATAAATGTAACTCCAGTTTGCTTCAGTGGTTTACACGGAATTTTAAACCAACATATCTATATTAATCTTTCAGTAGGCAGCTTGTGATGGCCCAGTACAGTACAGTAATTTTCATACATGCTATTGGAAATAGAAATTAAAGTGAAAAAGTTGAAACAAAACCAAAGCCAAGCAGAAATCCCACACAACTTACAAAACTTCCCAAAAGCTAACGGAGTAAAAAAAGTGACTTCAAACATAAATGTATTTTAATTATAAAGCCACACAAAGCAACATCAACACTGTCCCCCGGCCAAAAAATATAAAAAACCAAACAAACAAACAGAATCACAAAGAAACAAACAAAAAAATGATAACAAAACAATCCCAGAAGCCCCTCTCAGAGCCGCAATGAACTCCCTACTGAGTTCTGATTTGTCTGATAAGTAGTGCAATCCCAGTGCTCCTCCTCCACTGTCTCCAAACTTCAAACATAACATGTATTTCCCTCCTCTGGATTTAAGAAACTGATAGAAATTTAAGACCTTTACCATCCTCTCCAGGGCAACTAAAACTGTCCAACAGGTTAAAAGACAGGTTTTTGTTTGCTTTCTGGATGAGGAAAGGAAAATTAATTAGGCGTCTCCATGCAATGAGAACAGTGCAATGGTATGGCTTTATTTGGAATCAAATTATCTCTATTATTTACTCAAATAATTAGATATTTTAAAATGGTACACAAAATAATTGGCATCCATAATCAAAGGATTTGCTCATCTTGAAGAAACTGTCATCATTTACATTAAAAAAGAACCTACCTCAATGAACTGCACATCTTGATATTCTAATTCAGTTTTAACATAATGTGAGTAGCAGCAATGTCTTCCTGATTTTCACTTTTGCAAAAAGTCCTTAAGATGATGATTTCAAACTTCAATATTAGCTATAAAATATTATGTTGAAATACCTTACCAAAAACTCTTCTTGTAGACATTTAATAGTTTATATCTACAACAAAAAGAAAGTCTTCTCCAAGCCTACTGAGCAAATCAGCAGGGCCAATATTCAAACTCTTTCTCTCCTAATGCTTTGAATTTAGGAAATTCACTGTTAGAATGGGATAGTTAAAAAGTCTCCTTCAGACACGCACACTCGCTCCCATAAAGAAAGTGCCAAACAGCATTCCATTAACTTTCAAAAAAAACCTTTTGGAGTGAGAATATGGAAAAATTTCAGCTCTGAATTGCCTTCAAGTTCACAGCTCCTGTTTTCACATACTTCTAACAATAAAACTTCATTACATAACTGCAACGTTGTTCTTGCCATAGGAAATCTTTCAGATGACTTCCACGTTGCAAGTGGCAGGTCATGGCCTCGCTGGAGCAAACAGAGGCAGCTCCAGCAAAGCTGTGCTTCAGCTGACAGCAAATGATAATCGACTTCCATGTCCCTCAAAAGCTTTCACAGTAACGTCACAGGAACACTGTGGTTGTCCCTGCTCCAGCCTGACAAACTTGAGCCATTTCACAAGATTTTCCTCACTTTAACAAAGGGGGGAAAAAAAAAACCTTTCTACTTGGTTGACTACAACCAATACCGTAAATCACAAAGCAATTGGTGTCAATGGACACTGTGGTACAGCTGCACCCATTTAAAAGAACAGCTGCTCAAGAAATAAAAGCACATTCTTTTCATCCAGCCACAAAACTTTCAGAAACATGAGTGACAAATCTGCCTAAGTGGATATTTATTAGCAACACTAAGGGCTCCTCCTTAGATCCCCAGTGTTTTGTTCCAGGCCCAAATCTTCTCTCAGCATAAAATTACTCATTTTTTGTGACTGTCCTGGATTCTACAAGCAGCTGCTTTTGCCAGACATTAATAATAATTATTTGTATTCAGATTCATCATATACTGAGTGCCGCCTAAACACGTGAGCGTGCTCTACCAGGCCCCCAAATACCAGCTGCTCTTTATCCATGTCCCCATGCCCACGTGGAGCCCACCCCACCAAGGTCTCTGATGCTGCAGGCTGAAAGCCCAGCATTAGTGCAGGCATCTGGCTTTGTGGCAAAGGAGGAGGTTTTACTTTTTCCCATGGCCTCTGTGTCATATCCTGTTTCTCAGAGTCCTCCCATTCCCCTAAACATGACTTATCTCTCCAGTACTTCTCTTTCTCAGACTCCAGGCTGACTATCCTGCTGACAGTGGAGCAGCATGGATGCCAGCTTTGCATATAATTATATCAAGATTTCAAACCATGCTGCACTATTTCCTGGCTTTTGGTGATTCTAAGAAATAAAAACTTGAGAATTTTGAGGTTTGTGAAGTGTTTTGGAATGTAAGATAAAAGTATTATGCAGAAGTACTGTTTATATTTATTTGGTGTAATAGAATTTAGTTCAAATAAACCTTGTCAGTGATGGAAGTAAGGAAGTATTTGTTTGCAAATACACTCCAAAATGACTAAAATGTGTTTCCAGATTAAAAAGTTACAGATGCACAAGCACAAGCCAAGACCAAATTCTGCAAGATGACCCTAAAGCTACTGGAGGTCTCAATCAGTTTACAAGAGGAAGAAACTGGATCTTTGACACATTTGGTGTATGCAAACATGACAATAATCACGCCCTAGAGAGGTACTTACACCTGGGTCTGGCAACAGATGCCACAGCAGTGCCAGGGATGGGGTGAGATTTGGTATGTTTGGTTTGTCCGTTTTGGTAGTTTCTTTCCTTCCCTGGAAATAATACAGGGACACCATATGGAAAATAGAACACAACAAAATGAAGAAGCGTTCTTGAGAAAAACAATATTGTCAATAGAGCTATGCATGGCTCAAGAAATGGACAACTGACCCCTGCTCGGGAAAGATTTTATCAATGAAGAGCTTTTTGGTTTTACAATCAACATTGCTGCAGAAGGGTGGAGGAAGACAATGCAGATTATCGTATCTCCTGCATTATTTCTCCACTTTACACAAGAGGTTTAGAAAGCTGCTGTGGAAATGCTGGCCATTGGTGTGCAAAAACCTTTTAAGGAGGATCACAGAGCAGGGGTGAGTATCTGGTAAGAAGTTCCATCTGCTGAAGCCAGTGGTCCAAGCAGCATCTGTGCAACCTGAAGCCTTTTCCAAACACACACTTTGCCCTGCTAGGCAAAAAAGAAATACAATATGTGCTCACATTTGGCCCCAAATTAAAGCCTAGAAACTATTATGGCTTCTAGCGAATATCAGTAAAAACATTTTTTTTTTTAGCAATACTCCCCCAAACACCTCTTGGGAACAAAGGCTAGAACAAAAATTGCCTCAGTGCTTACCCAGAAACACACAATAAATTGTGTATAAGCCTAGGGGATCAAGTAGCCCCAGAACAGGAGAACCCAAAAGCACCACTGAGTGAAGTCCTGGAAGGGAGAAGATGAGCAGGAGAGGGGAGCACAAGTGGCTCAATGCCAATTCTGAGCTCAACTCTGTTCTCAAGTACGTAGGCACACATCATTCCTTTATAAAAAGGACTACTGCATTTACACAGCAGAGCAGCAGCAGCCAGCTTCAAGAGATTCACTCATAAATTTGCAAGACTACACACACAAATTGGATGTTTTACAGAGCCCTTTCTGGACTCAAGGGTGAAGGGAACAACTTGTTTTCATCTGTATCTGAACTGCACAGGTAACACAGAGAATAATGGTTACATATTTTCCTGTTCTGAACTGACTGAAGAAGGTGTTGGCTACAACTTAAAATTCGCGTTATTGAGCTTTGTTCAAATATTCCCCTCATATAGACCACAGACCTCAGAAATGGGTCTCCTTATTTTGTTTCCCCTCCTTTTTGAAAACTGAAGACAGTGAAGTTTTAGACAAGCAAATATAAGAACTAGTTAAATTTTAAAGTATCTTCCTACCAGAAGGTACCAGAAGAGGTTTCTAAACTGCTTTTCCAACAGACATAATTATCTCCTTTTAGAAGCAAACCACTTCCACAGTGCTCCAGATACAGAGAAAGGAGCTGACACTTACTTTTAAATGGGATGATGTGATGCAGTGCAGGTGTTGAATAAAAAACCCAAGCAACCATACAAACTGGGCAGTCTCTAGCACACACAAGTCCTTTTGCATCCTCACATTGCCACGGCTACTTCTTCAACCTCTTTGTGGTCTCTTTCAAACACACAGATCCACTCCAAATTCATTTGCTACCTTTGCTATTTAAATGAACTCCACTTCCCTAATACAAACCCCACCATTTACAACTGAAGTGCTCAGAAGAAAGACAGGATTGATGGGCAGCATGCATATTCAGCAACAACTGGTTACCTAACTTTATTCTTCAAAAGAAGAACCTAAACCCAGGCAAAATAAAGCAGTTAAGTAGTAAAATGTATAATGCATTCAACTTCATCTTACTCTTTGAGTCAGTGAACAGACACAAACCATTACTGTCACTGGCTTACATGTAAAATTTTTGTGTCTTCTGTCTAACAACTCTAGGATAAAATCCTCTAAGGAAATTCCACAATTTAAAAATACTTTTCTACACCACAGTTCCACATAGGTAGAACTGGGCTCAGTCATCCCTAGCAGTATAAAAAGGCTGTAGACCCTGACCATCACCCCATTTTATCCAACACATGCTTAACAAGCAGTGGTAGCAACAACCTGATGATTTAAAATTCCCAGTTCCAATAACATTGCATCAACAGCACATTTGGACAAGTCCACAAGCCATTTGAAAACTCTTAGGGAAGATTTTCAAGCTTGCTTTGTTACATTTACATGGGTTGTGGCTGTTGTTTAAATTCAGCCTTCAAGGCTTTGGCACTCTGGGGCCTTGGCTGCCAGCGGCTGGGCTGGAGAGCCGGCAGGGAGAGCTCTCTCCCTGGCTGGAGAGAGGCAAGCAGCCCCAACCTGCACCAGCCCTTTCATGCATTCCAAGGACAACCCATTCAGCTGCCACTTTTTTGTGTTGCTTTAGAGCAGGACTGACTTTTTAATGGATTTACCAAAATAAAAGCAAGAAGCTCTTAGTCACGTTTAAGACCACCAGTGTCCTCGAGACCGTGTTCTCCATTATTCCTGCTATTTGACATGCTTTCCCTTTGCCCTGAGACATTCTTTCCATTGAATTTGCAACAGAATGAACATAAAACAGACCTTTAAAAAAACGCCATTACTTTGAAATAATAAGAAACAGACAAAGCCATAACAATTTCTGTTGGCATAAGACAAATTAGTGGAATTTAACACATAGTCTGATGAGTACCTCCCACCAAAGGATCAACCATAGACAGATGAAAAGATTAGGAGTAACCATTTCCAAATAACAATTCTTATTGAACCTAAAGGCAATCAAGTTTCAATGGAAGTTCCAAGCAAAGACTAAAAGCATTGCAATGCTAGCAGAGTTCCATGCTTTTTCAGTACGTCAGGAATTAGGAGCTTGTTTGGTTTATGAAGAGGAATGTATAACATGCTTGACCATGACAGGGAAGAATTGGAACAGATCACACCATATGTCCTTTCCAGACCTAAGATTTTTAAGATGACTGGATACTGAAAGCAAGATGATCAAGATGGTTATTTGTTAGCCTGTTATCCTGCCCTCGTGTGGTGGTTTTGATTGGCCCAAAACATCAGTAAAGTATTTTTAACATCTAGGAGAAATTTGGACCCCTCAGAAGCTGTTCTAGTAGGCCTAGGGAGGTGTCTGAGGGGTGGGGAGTGGCACAAAGATGGCTCCTGTGTGTCCTGAGTGCAAGTTCTGGAAGTTTTTACATCAAGTCCAGCAGAGCCAATCTCTGATGGCTCTGAAGGTGATAGACATGCTGCTGGCCAAGTTTGGGCCAATTGGAGGTGCTGGTTACGCCTCTGTGAAAACATATTTAAGAAGAAATCAAAACAAGCAGGCACGCACTTCATTCACTTCTTTGTAGTTGGAGGAGGAGGAGGTGGAGGTGAAAATATGAGAAGGGAGAACAGCATGGAGATGCCAAGGTCAGTGAAGAAGGTGGGGCAGGATGTGCTCCAGGAGCCAGAGCTGAAAACCCTCTGCTAGCCGTGGTGAAGACCATGGGGGGGCAGGAGGTCCCCCTGCAGCCCATGGAATCCACAAAGATGCAGAAATCCACCCACAGCCCGTGCCAGAGGAGCAGATGGATGCCTGGAGAGAGCTGTGATCCAGTCTGGAGTTTCATCGAAAGAGTTAAAGCTACAGAGGCTTTGCAAAGGAAGGAAAGGCCTTGTTCCTGGGATGGAAGCAGCCTGGCCTCGGCTCGGCAGAGTCTGCACTTTATGGACAAGAAGACTCATGTTGCAGCAGAATTCGGGCGGGATGTTGCTCGTGAGATCGGACCCACGCCAAAGAAGTTCCCAGAGGACTGTCTCTCGTGGGAGGGACCCCATGGCTAAGTAGAGAACTCCTCTCCCTGATTGGGCTGACTGGAGAACCCCTCACCCTGCCCCCTGTCTGTGTTGCTGGATTGGAAAGAGGGAAGGGGGGTGAGCGGAGAGACTGCTTCTTAAGAGGGTGGGGGGTGAGGGCAGAGAAACTGTTTGCAGAAAGAGAGAAAGTAGTAGAGATGAAGAGTATTTGTAGTAGAAGAATTGTGATGATGAATAGATTTATGAACCTGCTCTGTGGATTGAGAAAATACCCCCAAACTCTGCCTCCCTACCCGGGCTTGTTGGTTACAAAAGAGGAAAGGAGGTGAATACTATGGGTTCGTAAGAGGGAGCGGGGGAGTGAACAAGATAATGTATGAAAAGTTTATTTTTGCCTTGCATTTATCCTCCAACTCTGTTAGGTAATTAAATCACTTTTTGCAACTTTAAGTGAAGCCTGTTTGCCCTTTTTCTTTTTCTATGCATCCTCCTGCAAACCAGTGTCCTATCTCATTTGACTCACGAGATTGGTGTGTATTTTTATAGTGGTTTTTTTTCTGTAGCAAGAGAGAGCTAGAGTGTCAGCGTTTAGTCAGGGTCAAACCCTAACACCTCGTGATTCCCTCTTTCCTTCCCAATTAATTGTATTTTCTCCAGCTTCCAAAGCACTTTCAATCTCAAATGAAACATGGACTCAGGAAACAGTACATTATTTCAGAGTGCTAAGTTTGATGTAAATTGTAGTTGAAACAGGATCATATTTTAAGTGATCAATTAATCTGGTCAGCATTCTGAAATGTCCAATTATATGGTTAACATAAGCATTTTGAGAGCTTGAAAGCTGAGCTAAATGAGTAATGAAATTCTCTGGCTTTGTGGCTCAGAAAAAATAAAGAAGGGAAGTAGGGGAACCCAGGAGAGGGTTCATCTCAAAATGAAGTTCTTTATGTCACTTTTGGCTAGCATATATTTATATTTATCTTAAAAAATGAAACATAATTTAACATTTCAGCACAAGTGCCAAATTCTCTTTTGAAATAAGGTCTTTCTTTAGGACAAATTCTTTACCTAGCTTATTTGGTATTTCTAGAGTTCATGCTATTGTCATCTTTAATTCCTTGGCTGAAAATACTCAAATCATGTTAGTCCTCTTTGTGTTCCTAAATATTTGTGATGGGGTGACAGAGGGGACATGCAACTCCACTAATCATACTTTTCTTTGCACAAGTCCGCAAATGCTACTAAGATACCACTGAAGCCTTAAAGACTTCACTCCCAGATGATGCCCCGATGCCCCCACAGCTGCTGATGCCAACATACAAAACCTAGGGGAACATGAAAAGAGAGCTTATCATGAGTTCCAAAATGACTTCTCTCAAAAATGCTCCACAGTGAAGCTACTGAGAGGGAAGCTCAAAAAACCCCACATGAATCTTTAATTAAAATGTTTTTTAAGTATAGAGTAATTGAGGTTGGAAGGGACCTTTGGAGTTCATCTGGTCCAACTCCACCCAAAGCACAGCCAACTTAGTAACTTCCTATTTCTCACACTTTTTCAAAGAGACAACAACAATAAGCATGACCACAGTGATTTAGAAAGGGATATCAAAATTCGGTGTGACTTACATAAAAACAAGAGTGTGCAAGTCAACCAAATTAAACAAAAAAAAAGGAATAAAGTGCAAACCTTTGTAAGTGCCTTCTAGGTTACCTGCTGTTGATTTAACACTGTCCCTTTACAAAGCACATTAAGTCCAAGAGGAGGCATGATATCAAACCTAGACAAGAATATGAGATGGTGGCAGATGAATGAATGCTACCTTAAAATTACTCTTGTCTCCTAATGAATGTTTTTCCTTCACCAAGGTCCAACTGCAGACATTTTAAACCATTCTTTGGCAACTGATAAATTAAACCAAAAGAGGGAATATCTTTAAATGCTAAGTTCCTCCATGTTGGGACCTTCTGGAAGTCATACTTCTGGCATGGGCAAGCCCCTGAGCAATTCATTGCTGTTTCAGTTCAGTGTCTCTCACCCAGCTGGTATGAGATGTCTAAAAGGATGGTCCAAGAGCTCCCAGATAGGCAGATATAGCACTCTTTAGTCTCTCAGAAGATCTTTTCCTAAGCCCTAAAATTTGGACATAGTTCTCAAGAATGGTGTATCTTACTCCTTTCTGACACTTTTTCTTTTCTCTCTCCTTAAAAAAAAACCCCAAAGAAACCAAAAAAACCCCTAAACATTATTTTTTCCAGTTAAATTCAGACCACCATCGTTGAGAGAGGCCAAGAAGCTCACACATAACATGATAAATTTATCTGTACATCTTAATGTCAACAAAGGTACAAACAAGCTGAAGTCTGAGATGTACAAACCCAGGTTTTTGTCAGGGCACCCATGAGAAAATTACAATCCTCCTGTGTGACTTTTAACAGGAATCTCAAGTGGGATCTTTTCATCCAAGTTGAGATGATGAAGCATCGGGATTAGGTCAAGTCAGACAGCCAAGACTCTTCTATAATCAAGGGAGAGAGACAGGAAACTGTTGAAAGTAATTCACATTGGTGTAAAACTGAGAGGAAAAGGAAGTGGAGGAGAGTAATGGAAGTTTTCTGAATGGGATTTAGGAAAAGAGCGAACCTTATTTTCCCTGCAGCCTTCTAAGCTCTTTAAAAGCAATATGATTAAAACACATGTATATTGAACGAACCTGGAGAACAAAGATAACACAACCCTTGGGAAATGGTAAGGCTAGAGCTCAAGAACTGCTCTTTTGGAAAAATTCTCTGTGCCAGATGAGAGATGTACATATATTTTATCAAAACCAAACAAACAATAATCACTGTATGGTTTCTTATTCTGTACAGCTTGAGATTGTATTGTTAAATGCTTATTTCCAGTGTAATTAATTTCAGATACTGGAAGGAAAAAACCCACTGTTTTGAACATGAATGGCAGCAGGATGCACTTAACACTATTTCTCCCTTTCAAACATATCTTTACACTTGACTTAAAAATGTAGAATCGGAGCATAATATCCCATTCATTGCTAACAGCACTATGAATGAAAGGCTCTCTGAACATCTGTTCAATGACATTTAATGCACGGTCTAATAAGCACTGTCATTTCCCGCTCACAGATTTGTAGGAATTACATATGGGCTACAATTCTATTGACAGATTCTTGCTCCTCTGGAAAGGCTCTGCCCAGTCCTCAAGGCCTTGGCTTAATTGCTGAAGGACATGACCACATGCTTGTAGCTCTGGTTAGTTACACCAAGCCAGGTCTGACCAGGGAATTAGGTACATATTGTCTGAATACCACAAAGCATCAAAAGCCACTTCCCAAATCAGCTGCTGCTAGGAGAGAAGGGAATGACAGAGAAAC
This sequence comes from Lichenostomus cassidix, assembly GCF_008360975.1. Taxonomy (NCBI): domain Eukaryota; kingdom Metazoa; phylum Chordata; class Aves; order Passeriformes; family Meliphagidae; genus Lichenostomus; species Lichenostomus cassidix. The sequence continues at coordinate 56,623,936 of NC_139480.1, forward strand.
ACTGGAAATGGAAACTCTGGGGTTTTTTTCACAGAGCTGGCGTTTATGAGGCATTATCATAAAGTTTACATAGTTGTGTCCACAGTCTCTTCCCAGCCCCTTAAGTCAGAGTACAGTTAAAGCAGCTCTCAGAGAAAACAGCAAGAAAGCCCAGAAACTACTTTCCTTGTTATACAAGGGAGCATAACACCTTGATTTTTTACAGTTCTGCACCTGGAAATGCAAAGCATGTGAGTTGGTTTTGATTTTCACATGAAAGCACACTCACTCTCTATTCAATCTTTTAAAATCAGTAGGGAAAGTTATTGCACTTCAGGATAGTGGAAGGACAAGCAATAGAGAAAGCTTTTCAAGGTTTATTCCTTGCATTTGAGTATTCATGGAAACAAAAAGATCTGAAATTTGTGCAACATTAGTCACACTGGAGACGTCCAACATAATGACAATGCAAGAGCTAACACAACATCTGCATGGAAAGAAACCTGACCCAGCATAAGTAATATCTTTCTTGGTTTGCAAAGCTCCCTATGGACTTCATCCAACATACTTTGTGGATCTGCTCTCTCTCTATTCCCCTGCTGCAAACTTGCGCTCATCTCAAGCTGGCTGCCTTCTCAGCTCTCTGCATAACCCCAATACTCCTGCTGCTTGAGCCAACTCCTCTGCAGCTCTTGCTGGCTGGAGTAATCTCCCTGTACCTCTGTACCTGCACAGCTTTTCTCCTCCCTCATCCTCCCCCTCTCCGCTTCGTGAATGGCATTACACAGACTTGCAGTGCTGAAACACAATTCAAAGCAAGACAAACAGAAAACTTTTGGTGAAAATAAAGCCACTGGAAACAATGTGGTATTGTCCAGCATACACAGGTGTATGTGGAAATGATGGAATGGGAAAAACAGCAGGATGAAAGCAGGAGTGCATGCAGCCTTCAGGATGAGGAAAAGGTGAGAAATGAGGCAGCTCAAAGTCCTTACCAGGCACGGAGACTGCTGCACTAATCCACACTGCTCAATGCTTTTTATCCTGCTTGGCCCTTTTCTCTTCCAGAAAAGGCCCTCAGAAACTTTCACTGGATGAACACACCATTTAAATATCAGAAAACTCTTCTGAATACTTAATACAAGTGATTTTTGGGTGGTGACTGGCTGCTGGAACTGCCCATGTACAAAGCCATCCTGCTCCTTGTCCCGATTCCCAAATGACGTGACTGTCACCTGACACCTCTGCCACCCATATTTGCTATTCCCTAACCAAATGCAGATAAACTATTGAGGGCCACATGGGCAATGGAGAAAAGCAACCCCGGGGAACATGAAATAATGCACCAAAATGTGGTGATGTGACAGTGAGGTAGAACAAGCTGTGAAAGTGAGGGGCATACAGACAACTCAGCAAAGACCTGAGGAACCCTGCTGAGGTACCAGACCCTGTACATGTCCTGACTTGGAACATAACAAATGGAAAAGTAATGGAAAATGTTGATAAATGTCCCCCCACCTCTGGCTACTTGGAACAGATTTGTATTTCCCTGCTGTCAATATGCTTTTCACTATACAGCAATACAGATTAATAAAAATGGGCCTTCCAGAAAATGTGTAATTATGACATACTTTAGACAGCCAACCTTGGTAAGAAGAGTGGGTTTTTACAAATTAGGTTTGAATTCTCAAAACTCATACCAATGAATTAAATTGTAACCTTTCGTTTACTCCAAGCCACCAGGCAAGGAAAGTATAGCAGAAACCTTAAATATTTGGTCCCTGGGCCTTGTACATTTTGTAAGCAGCAAACATTTCCATAAACCTGTTAACCCCTTGAGACAAAGGATCCCTTATGGTATGTAGGAAGCTTTCCCAATCTGTACTTTTTCTTTCAAATTCTATTTAAAAAGAACTCACAAAATGAAAGAAAGTGATATAGCAGTCTTTTCCCATTACACTTGGTGGTGATCAGGACACATTAAACAATGTTGTGCTTCACAGAGGTTGACCAACTGGATGCCTTACAAGGACAGGGAAAATATCGAGTCAGTCATATCTAAAAGGCCAAAAGAAATTCCACAGTCTCAACAGTAAGAAACTGAAAAATACTAACACTTGCTGAATATTTCAAACAAAGGAGATGAAAAAAATCAAATTAAAATATACTCTGGAAAGCAAATGGTAACAAAAACTATTCAAATACTTGATGGAACGTTTTAACATTATTCAGCCTATTCCAATTGCTACTACTGCATTTAAACATGTTTTTTAGACAATCTGCAACTTCATGTTGACTTTCTTCTACCAAAAGAAATAAAAGTCTTGCTTGTGTCAAGACCCGAAGTTTCAGACAAAAGAGAGAGAAGTGTTGTTATTTTTTTTTAAAGAAAAGAAACACAAAAGAAACACCCCCACATCATCTTTAACATGAACAGAAGAGAGATTCAGCATTCATTTAAAGGCTTTATCTTTGACCATCTGTGACTTAACTTATTATTCTATAGTCATATATCACTTCTTGCTACATGCTGTGGGGAGCAGGGGAGGAGGGCTGGGGAAAAGGCACTTAGTGACAGTAAGCAGAGTACTTACTAATTTAAATAACTCCCAAAAATGTTCTTATCTACTGAACAAACATTCCAGCGTTTTAATTAAGCCAAGCAGACAGAGATCAAATGACCATGTATATAGCAATTTATGAGTAACTCTCAGCAGTTCAGGATGCACTTTTGTTCCTGAGGCCAAGCTAATCTTTGAGTTGTTTTCCCCGCCTTTAAGTTAGAATATATGGGGAAAAACATTCTAAAAACTAAGCTGCATGGAGTTTCCTTAACCTACTTTGTTGCTTCCTCTAAAATTAAATGTTTTTAGCATTTAGCTGAGTAGACAAATCACTAGTAACACTCATTTAAAAAAAAATAAAATCCGCTCCTAGGGAAGTGGAGCATTCATAGCAGACACTTCAAAGATTTAGCCAGAATTACCACCCACTGCTGAAAAGAAAGGGTTAAGGGCACAGGAATCAATGTCTACATGCACTGCTTTGGCAGGAAGCTGGAGACCAGACTGACACAGATCTGCACAACCACACATTTCACAACGCCTTTGAACACACATCATCAGGCTGTTGTAGGAAGAGGAGTTACTCTGATTTGTTTGCTCAGCATCTGTCACTGCTCCCCATCCAGTGCTAGAATTACATATGAGTGCAAAATGCAAGGCTCAGATGGGCCAGCAAACAGCTTTATTATAGCTGATATTTCTATTGATTAGTTTGAAGAGAATAGGTCTATCTCCAGAAAGCACAAGAGGAATAACACATTCTTGGTCACAACCGCTCGCAACACCTGGAATCTCAAGCCAAACGGAGTCAACCAGCAATGCATTACAGAAGATCAATATGGGTGAGTGCACCTTAATCCAAACATTTCTCCATGTTATGGAAAAACAAATTAACCGGCATTCTGAAACATGGGCAGAGAGCTGAAGGTGCAAAGAGGCTGCAGCAAGATCACAGTCATGCAGAAGTGGAGTAATGCTTTTAAATGACTGAAAAAGGAAATGTCAGAACAGGTCTACATATCGCGTCTTTTCACATAACCTTCCAAGTGATCTGTTCTTCATAATGTAGAGGAATGGAAGAATTTTCCACTGCAGAAGAATCTGAACATACTTCAGAAATTGACTTCAGCAAAAAACCAGGATAGGATAAATAGGTTTTTCCTTCCATTATTTGATAGCATAGTTCCTTCCCCTTTGAAGCAGCAAATACAGTTTTCCAAAACTGCTCTATTACATCACAAAACTGTTCTAGAACACTTTTTAGATATATGTCTGCTCTTCCACATCAGCATAATAATTTCCACTGAAACCAGTGCAGACAACCTTTAGCAAATTTATGCCTTACAGTTCTTTACCTTATCACCAATCATATAAATAACTGAGGCTTTTATTTCAAAACAGATTTTAAATACTTCAATGAGTCAATCAAAAATGTATAGGAAAATGTTCAGTATATATATACACCAATTTAAAACCCATAGCTCACAAATTTCACTGTGAATACTTAAAAAGCATCAAAATGCAGTGGAACCAGTTGTCTGTATACATCCAAAGAAGAGGATAAAAATGAGCCCAACAAATTACAAAATTATCTGGAAAAAGGAGACTGATGACTCATGAAGATAATTCATGTTTAGGTTAAAAATTTAGAAACCAAGAAGAAGGACCCAAACTCTTTGCATTAAAATCTAGGATTGCATAAAATTTCAGGAGGGGGGACAGACTCCAGCCATAAACAAAACACACATGGATGCTGAAATTTTTTTTCTGAGTGTGTAAACTGAGGTTAACATCCAAAACAGCTGTTAAATACTCACTCCCTTCAGTGTTGACTCTCATTTTGTACTGGCCCTTCATTTAAATTCATCTGTCCTTTTATTAACATCCTAGACTCATGTGTTCATATATTCCCCATTCTGAAGAACTCAAGAGAAAAATCAAGCATGAATGTAATTATGAAAATCCCCCAGAGTTGCACATAACACTTTCCATGCAAGAGACACAAGTAATGATCTTTTAAAGTTTGAAACCAAAAAGATTGTTTTACTCCCATTCCTCATAAATATTTAGAAGTCTAGAATAAGCATTATTTTAAAATAATGTTTTACTAAATAGATGGTAGGCAAATTAAAAGGAAGAAAATGAGCATTTAAAATCTTCTCATGTAGAAACTTTACATACATCACCCTTATAATGGCTTTTGCCATTTGACTAAACAACTTGTCTTATTTCTCAACCATTTTAATCCTTCATGTCTCAGTCATCATCATTACAAGAAAGGTTGCTGTGGGGAAAAGAGGGTAATAGATTATATACCTTGATAGCACCCCTGCAGTGAAACAGCAGTGAAACAGCAGTGAAACAGTAAAATCATCAACTAGGTAAAATAAGCATGGAAGGAAGCTTGGAGATAACTCTGGTCAGGAAAAATTTCAGATAGTCAGCAAGAGGCACTAGGAGAAGGGTAGAAACATCTCTTGGTAGAAAAAGAGAAAAGAAACAGAGCTTTTAGTGGGTAAAGAGAAGACAAGATTTGCCAACTTCTTCAGCAGGTTCTAGTCTCTCACATGCAATGCATGCATTTATTATGGGGAACAGATTTAATTGTGGGGACTAAAGAGAAATCCACAAGAATGACAACTGTTCTCAGTATTTTAATGCTGAAGATACAGCACTAAACATGAATAGTTAGAAACCTCCTGGGACACCCTTGGAGAACAGCAAGAACAAAACACCTTAAGGGCAACAGGTCCTCGAGACAAAAATATAACAGCACCTTCAGACAACAGACACCTGAGACATGCTAAGAACAAGCCCTTTGTGGAGAGCCCAGTAGAGCCTGTAGAGCTACCTAGAAACAGTTTAGCATTCCTGGGAATCTCATCCTGAACATCTTGCCAGACCACTGCTACACCAAAGCCTTGCCAGGGCTGAAACAAACCTGATTTCCCCCAGGTGTGTTCTGCAGAAACTAGAACTGAAGACACACACACAATGCTCCTTAAAAATTTGAGGGAAAAGAACAGGTCATCAGTTTCTGGTGTAGTGTTCATGACTCTCTCTCCTCATCCTCCCTCTCCATTCTGTACCTAAGAGGCTTTTTAACTCTTCTTCTCTGTGAAGATAAAAGAACTACGCTATTATGAGCCAGATGTGATGGAAAACGAAGTAAAGGCTTTGCTGGTTTTGTGAAGGTGATGTATCTATGGCATGAAAACAGGAGTAAATGTTAAACTGCACTGCGCGCTTGCAAACCTGCCACAACATTCCCGCTCCCTCAGCCCTGAGAGGGAGGAAGCACAGAATGTGGACAGAATGATCCAGTCCCAGCCAAACCAAACCTTCAAGAGCCAAAAGCTCCCAATTCATGTTCTAAATTATATGTAAAGATTTTACAATGTGAACTCCCAGGGTAAGAGCAGAAGCCGAAACACTTCATTTTAGAGTCTCAAAGACAAGATAACTTTATTTCCCCTGCCTCCTCCAACACACACCTAGTTTTGGTTCTTTCTATGTCTCTTCTCCAAACTGAACTCTGCTGGAAATTGGTTCATTATAAATGGGAAGTACGACAAAGGAGAGGAAAGAGCATCCTTTCTGTGAGGAAGGGGTGGCTTGCCTGAATTCTCTGGAGAAGAGAGTGCACAGGACCCAAATAAATTGCCTGCCACTACCAATGTGTTTGAAAAGATCTGAAAATGCAATATAATTTCTGTAACAACATTTTAGATCACCAGCTTAGCTTTGGACCTGACTTGGAATCTCCTCTAAAGTTCAAATCAACTAAATTAATTCCTGATTGCCGTGAGGAGAACTGCAGTTTATATGCTTTTAGGGAGTAGGACTGGTTTTCTCTTTGTTTCTAATAAGCTAAAGATGTACATCAGTGACTTGTAACTGCATTCCAAATTTAATTCCTCTGTTAGCAGGTCTTGTGATGTGAGATGGATCCCTTGGTGCATGCAGCACTTCTCTCTGATGAACAAGTCAGGTGGCATCAGCCTATTCAGCAAAGGCATCACTTACTAAGGCCAACACATTACAATACCAATTCTCATGAAAACCTGAATCAAAACTGAGACCTCACTGATTGGTTCTCATTCAGGGGAAGAAACAATAAGAAAAAGAAAGGCAAGGCAGCAACAACAACTCCTCCTCCATACCATTCTCCCACATAAGAGGCAATTTTCAGAGTAATTTGTTTACAAACAGCTACAAGGACAGGAAAAACAAGCCCACTGTGGCTGTCTGACATCCAGGTTGGTGTCTGCTAAGAACAGAGTGCAGTTTTCAAAGGCTGCATTGCATAACTGCACAGGGCTCAGCACCGGACAGAAGGGTGGGACTGGGAGCTCACAGAGAGTATTTGGACATAATTTGAGAAAACAAGTTTTCAAACAGGCCTTATTAAAGAGGCCTCCAAACTTTATCAGCCCCTGGAACAGCCGTTGTTTTATCCAGCCTAAACCAGAATGACTTACTGATTGCATTTTCTCTTTTTTTTTTCCCAGGAATTGAACGGATCAGTCTGGCACACTGATTCATGGTGTTACTCCACTGGCTTTCCTCAGCTGGAACATTCCTTCTGCAGCCCATGAAGGCCTAATAAAAGAAGTAAATCACAAGAACCATCTGTGTTCTTTAGAGAGGAGGGAATGGGGAAGTGCAGTGCGTTTCCTTCTTGGTGCACAGTGTTGGCCCCTTCCTGCTTGTGAGACCAGCCCGTGTTGTGCTGAGAACTACATCCAATATACAACATTTTGTCTGTTTAGTTAAACTAAAGGAAAGGAAGAAGGACTAGAAGAGGGACTAAAAGAAGGACTAGACCTGGGGCCACATGGGACAAAGGACAGTGTAACAGTTTGCTGGGAGGAAAGAACATCACCTTTCTCTCCCCTTCCCAAAAAAACATTTATCAGTTGGGTTTTTATTTCATGTTATCTTCTTCCACTTGAGTTGACATCCTTCCTTTAGGCTAAAAGCTACCACATGCTAATGAATATACATATATATTAAAAAGAACTTTGTCGCTCATCTTATAAGAGAAAAGTTGCATTTTCCATGAAAATTCCACTCCTTACAAGAGTGCCTGCTTTCAGTTTTTTGATAAAGTAAGATTGTACTTAATTTTCACACACCAGCAGAACAGTGGTCTGCCCTCTGAGCAAAGTGATTTACTCCTCCACTAGCATCAAAGCAGAGGAAGAATAGGATGCAATTAAGCAACTAAACACACAAAGAGGTGATGTGATATACACCCTTACATAAAAGTGAGTGAAAAAGGAAAAGAATACTTATAAAAGTATCTTTTGAGAGCAGTATGTTTTTGCTTTGAGATAGGCATCTAATCCTATGTGCCTCATCAGGAGGAAACACTACTTGTCATCAAAGGAAGTTATTGTTCCCAGTTAATTAATGACTGTAACATGCCTTGGGATCTTGGAATGTAACATATCATTGCTTTTACACAATGCTGAGGTATTTTCAATCTCTTAAATATTTCTGTTAATGCGGATAACTCAAGTGTGTTGTGATGATTACTTTCAGCATATTCTTTCTAAGCAATTTCACAATCTTCCTCCAATCCTGCAAAGTATAGTTTGAAAAATCTGCAAAAACAGCTATAAAAATATCAGCCCTTGCAGATACTCAAATAAAAGATCCATATCCTACAAATGTTTTTTAGGATACAAACTCCTTACTGCAAACAGTTCCTGACTTAATGGAGCAATGAGCTGCACATAAGTGCAAAAGTCTTTAAAATTTGGGATGCAAAGGGGTCCTAGCCATTAAGACCAACAGGATTAATTCCTTTCTGTATTAAAAGACAGGCAGCAAAGATCCACATTTTTTACTTAAGACCAAACAGAAGAGGCCATATTTTCTGCCAGGAATGTGGACACCATGGGAGAAGAGTACATATTATGTGCTGCAATGCTTTCCTGACAGACATACAGACTGTCTCATCAACCTCTAAAATCTCACATTTTCTTTGATAATCATCCCTCTCTACCTTAGGTCTTGTAAATGGGTTTTATAACTTCTCTTTTAAGAACAGAGGGAGCTTAAACCAAAATAGAACAATGTTTGTCATTGCTAAGTGGTGCAAGACACACAGAAATATAATTTATGGCAACTGAAAAGATGAACTGAATCAACACATACACACAGAGTGTATACGGAAAACACTCCAGTTTGGAGATATGGAAAAAATCATGCCAAAGGTTTAAGAAATAAAGGAAAACAACATACTTCTGTTCACATATATCGAAAATTTCTCCTGTGCCTTACTCATTTGCCAACAGAACAAATTGAAATTTGATTGCTAGAACCACACAGCAATAAAGAGCGCCCCAGTCAGAACCAGCATAAAACCACATATACAAACCAGTCATTTGCCAAAGGCTGCCTGAAACCAGGAGAAGGCTAAACCTTTTTATTTAGCAAAGAAGAAAAAGGAAAAGTTCTGATGTGGTTGTCAGAGTGGAGCATGTTTCACAGCCAGGCACAGAACTGCCTGTGAACAGGCTGGGCTCCTCACTGCAGCCCTGCACAGCTGCTGCCTCCAAGGGCAGAATGAGAACCCTGATGCCAAAGAAACATCCCAGCAAAATCCCTGTCAGGAAGAACAGGAAGGAGCAGCGCTGGGGAAAAGCTGCTCTGCCTTCTGCACCGCCTGGTTGCAGAATACACAAGAGTTACCAAGACGGATGGCTGCAAGTTCAGAAATTAAATTAACTCTTCAAAGTAGCAAGATGATATATCAACCATGTATAACAAAAGCATATTTACACAAGCTAATGAAAAAGTCAGTAACAGGGTAATGAGGATGTCAAAAAGCAGTGTAAGAGTCATGTAGCACAGTGCAGTTACCAAACCCCTACTATACAAAAAAACAAATTTAAAACAGCCAATCTAAACATTTCACCTTCTTTCAATTCAATGTTTAGCTTTGTCTCTGTCTTTACCATTCAATTGTTTGTATTTCTTAAGGACACCAGACATACAACATGGTGGTAGTTATACACTCCTGTATTTACAGATGTGGTGTCAATATTTTGTCTGTATTTAGTGTATGTACATATCAACAGAGTACTGAGGAATCAGTGTTGAGAGAGCCATTCTGTTCACTTCAATGAAGAACACTGTGGTAAAGCTTATATAAACAAACTAATTTTCTGCTTACTGGCATGAAAATTGATTTCTTTTAAATATCTGCCCTAAGATGAAAATTACTGCCGAAATACAAGAAAGCAGAATGACTTTAAAATGTACTTCAAAAAATCTAGTTGAATTTATCTCTCCCAAGTACCTTCTAGCCCTACAATAGAAATTTCTTACATACATTTCTTATTTCTTAGGTTTTCCCTAAGGTGAACTGTTACTCACAAACGTGCCTAGCTATCAGGCGTTGATTTAGAAGAAGTCCCATTGATCATAATAAAGGCATAAAATGAAGAACAGCATTTCTGTTAGATAACTGAATTTTAACCAGACTAGTAAGTCAAAAGATAAAACAACAAGGTATTGATGTCTACTTCCATAGAAAGAGCTTTTTTTAAATTTGTTTTAGTACAGAATTGCTAAAAATACCCTCACATGCCCAAAAGAATGTAAGATTGTAATGTGATTCTATTTTCCTCATATAACACTGGCTGTGACCTACAAACATGAGTATGTCACTTAATGGCTACAGATTTGGATCCTCAAAAAACCAGACCCACTCACTTATCCAAAAGTGTTCCTGTCCTATTTCCACACAATCATGTTTAAGAGCATAAACTACTTCTTGACATATTTTTTAATGGATTAGGAATATTTGCCATTCCTCAGGACAGGAAAAAAATAGAAAAAAACCACAAAGAAGACATAAAATATTGAAATTCAGTATTCAGAACCTACCAGAAAAATAGAACAGGTTCTAGCAGAAACCTGCATTTCTTGGCCTTTTTTTTTGTTATAACAATCACAAAGAACATTCCAGTTGATTTAGGATACACAAAATAGCAGAATTTGGGTTATTTCTTTAAGCTGTATCTTCCAGAGCAGAATAGAAAGTAAATCTGCTCATGACTAAGAAAACCTAGTAATGAATCAGAATGTGTAAACCATGTTCCAAAGAATTAAAATACTGAAATTAGGAATCAGGAAGTTCCTCTATATTTGGCCCTAGTTGCCAAAAGTGAGCTATTGAGTGTCATTGTTTTGAGCAAAATATTCAGTAATTCAAATCAACTAATTCTGTAACTATCTTGTGATAGATTTTTGTTCTTTTTCCTTAATACTGTATTCCATGATCAAATTTCTGTTATAAGAACAAACAAAGATTATAAATTTGAAACTAGTATCTTGAGAAGGCATGAAATAGGAAAATTCTATATGAACAAATAATTAATGGAACACTTCCCCGCCTTGAGATAATTCATGTTATTCCTTGGAACAAAGTATGGAAAAGAATCTGGGTGATAAGGATCAAAGCAAAAGAATATCTTTTTCTTCCATCATCTACAACAAAAATACCTCATTTCATTGCCATCAAGTCTGAGAAAGTCCTTGGAGTCAGAGAGGTGGCACATGGTTGTTTGGGCTTTTTCTGAATGCAGAAAAACAAAGCTGCTCTACTCAGGAGCTGACAAAGGGAGACTAAACTGTACATCCTGTTTTGTATCTGCCTTTTTCTTCAGGATTCAACCACATCTGGGTTACATTTCAGTATTCCAGAGGTTGGGAAGATTATAAAATAAAGTTTGTGGGTCCCACCTGGGACGGCAGGCAAAATTTTCTGCCGCAGTGAAAAGGAAGAGCACGCAGCACAACCTGAGGAACAGCCATTTAAATCCAGCCCTCGTTTAATTAGGAAGGTTATCTCTAAATTGTCATGGGGAAATAAAAACCACTTTCTTCCAGTCAGACAGCTGGTCCAGGAGCAGAGCTGCCTGGACACACAGACACAACTAGTTTGTTTCCTTATTCCATACGGTTCTCTCTGCAGACGCTGTGCCAGGAGCCCCAGGAGAGCTGAGGGACTGGCAGAAGTGGCTGACAAGGACCTCCCAGCTGCTTGCACTCACTGCTTTGGCTTGCAGAGCTCTCCCTGTCCCCACACTGTTCCCTGCGAGGGCACAGCTCTCCCCAGGAGCCTGGCCGAAGCTGGTGCTCCCTGGGAAGGGTCCAGCTGGCTGCAGCAGGAGCACAGCTTCCCAGCTTTTGCACCCTATTATAAATGCTCCGAACTAGCAGTGAGCTGGACCAACAAAAGTTCATCTTCCATTGGCCACCCACTTCTAAATCCAGCAGTGACATTGAGATGACTCGCCGGGCCCTGCTAAAATAGAAACAAACAGAAGTGTTTCCGGCAGCCACTGAGCCAAGTTCCAGTGCAGCAACTGAGTCAGGACATGGCAAAGTAGCCTTGAATTCATCAGCACTCAAGTGCTCTATTTAGGACGGGCAATAGGGAGACAAAACCCCATCTCATGTCGCAGTGTTTAACTCACACTGTCTCATGCACTTTCTTAGGGTCTCTCTTGACCTTCCAGATTTCTTTGGAAGCCCAAGATCAAATTTTTGCGAATCCCTAACAAATACCATGATTACAAGGGGTGTATACAAGAGGCAAATGGGAAAAAGACAAGAATACCAGGCTTGATTCATCAAGCTAGACCAGTAATTCTAACTATGCCTTTCCATGCTGTTCATGGTCCTGTTCTCATGCTGCTACTTTGATTTCAAACACTCCACAGAGCAGCATTTTTACCTTAATAGCCTGAAATTCCTGGTTCATAAAAAATTAAAATAATCACTCCAATTATGATGGGGGAAAAGCAGTAGGCATGAAACTCTAAACTTAAGCCTTTATGTACTGCTACTTCAACTAGAAAGCACTACCTACAGGATATAGGATTTTACATTTGTTGACAAACAAGGGACTTAAGCCAATGGAAGAAAAATTAATAGGATGAAATAAAAATGGAACTCTCTGAAGCCTAAGCATAAAATCTGCAGGTACTAATCCTCCTATTTACAGAGGTTTTCTGAATGCCCACAGTTTTGGTTAGAGAAACAGTGTGCAGCTCACAACACCCGAAGCTGGACCTGCAGTGTATTAAATTTAAGAATCATTAAAGTTAAGCGAGCCAGTTGTCATGAATGCTGAGCACCCACAGAACCCATCAGCTTCTCTGTAAGCCAGAGTGAGACAGACGGGGAGAGGGAAGAAGAAAGATGAAAACAGCAGTTAGTTCCTCAATAGTACCATGATGTGTATTTTCTTTCATGGAAAAAACCCCACTTGCTTAGGGAACTCCTAACCCTCAGATCAGTTCTCACTGCAGTCTGTCAGCTCTCCTTCCCACCTTGCCAACATACAACTCTTTGTAGAGCCACAAAGAAACTTTAAAGATGACCTCAATGAAAAATACATCATTGGAAGGATTTCAGGCTCATCTGAACTCCTAGGCATTACATAAAAACCAAGGCAGAAGCAAGTCTTAAATATAAAGGCCACAGGGGAAGTCAGTGGTCAGTCACTGAATGCTTTGATGCTGCCAGTGTATCAACAGGCAGAGCCTGCTGACATCCTCTAAGGATAAAATGGGCCCCAGTGAATACATCTGCCATTCTGTGGATATAGAAATCCAATTCAATTTCAGACTTGAGACAAAGATTAAGCCAATCAAGGGATAACAAAATAACCCATGAAAAACCCTCAATACCCCGTTTTCAGCAGGGTAAGTTCCTGACAGCTTACTATGCAACGGATTTAATAGCAGTGCAGGTATAAAATGGACAAAAATGGTCAGAAAACACTATTACTCCATCAACAGCTGAATTTTACAAGATAAAGTAACTATGAAACCACAGCCAGTTAAGCATCTTGAAAATTATATTTTCAGAAACTCGGTTTCTGGGTATTTTGTCTGACCACAACAAACAACTATGGGAACAAGGTAGCAAGTTATCTTCATTCAGGAAGGAGATATACCCATCTCTATCTTGTTACCAAAAAAGCTTCACATTTCTGTATAAATGCAATATCAGCTTCCAAGTCAATTCCACTTCCCTTCACTGCAGTACTTTAATCTGTGCAGCCTTCAAATGTATTTTCACCCTCCAAAATAAAGGGAAGTCATGCAGCTTCTCCATTGGCTGGAAAAGGAATTTGAACTTGGCTGAGTAATGAATAAATTCCTGTTTACAAGAAAAACTGGCTTGCTTGTATTGCAATGAGGTCACAATAATTTATAGATGAGTTAAGGTGAATCTCTGTTTAAGACACTCTCCAAACTGCACTGCATTTTTGTTAATGCAATCAAAGCATTAGGAAAGAGTATACTTGAACATCTGGAAAATGGATTCTGATTGTGAAATCTAGTTTGTAAGCAGAAAAAATCCCTCTTCTGGGAGAGAAAAGAAAATGGACAGCCAAAGCACTTCCAAAGGAGGAAGATGATGGCGTTTTGCTTGCCTTCAAACTCAGCACAGGTGAATGAAAACAGTTAAATAATCCATGCTTCCAGTGTACGTGGCAAGAAAAACACTGTCCCTGAGTGAAGGCCAGGCCACTTGTGCATTCCTGACAATGAGGGTCTTTCTAGATACAGAGAGATACATGCAAAGTTTGAGAATTAAAGTAAGTCCCCCAGTTGAACATGGCTACCCTTGGTGTTGGCACTCAAGAGGAAAAAGAGAACATCAGCAATCATTTCTACAAGACAGGAACTTCTGTTTCACAGGAGTGGCTGAATCTCCCAGGTGTTCCAACTCCAGCTGGCACTGTGCAGCTCCATCAACAAAATGTATGGCTCATCTTTTAACATTGCTAGAATTGCCTGCACCTGCAAACTCTCCAAAATGCATTCAAATCATCCCCTAATGTGAAAATTGCCCAGTCCTTCAAAGCTATCTGGAAAACATCTCATATTAGGCAGTAAGATCCAGACATCTACACTGGTCATATATTTGGAGGTGTGTATTAAACAAGGCAGTATCACATCACTGTAATACAAAGCCTGGGAGGTTTGGTATTAAATTGCCCATGTATTGCTGAAAGAACTAATATTAAAAACCACAGAGGTAAGATTAAAAAAATAAAGCATCCTGCAGCTTCAGAATCTCTGAAAGTGCCACCAGTCTTCAAGTCAAGACAAGTACAGTTAAAAAAAGGAACAAATTTGACGTCTATATTTAGTGAGGAAGATGGAAAGCCAAGGATCAGATAACTTTCCAATACACCAAAATGCATCTGCAGAAACTGGCTTCTCATATAAACCAACATGAATGCTTGGTTTGCAGGCACGAGGCTGTCCAAGTGAAGTAGCTGTAGCATCACAGGAAAAGGACAAAAAAAGGCATCAGCTTTTGGTATGAGAAAAATCACAGGAACTACCCAAGACAGACTGGCTTGTGGTTTCCTTTGGGTTAGCAGAAATCATAGGAGTACTTCGCTGATTGCCTTCGAGTAAGTATTTGCCAGCAAATTACCACAATGGTTTCCTCTTAAGAATAAAGTGTGTGCTCAGATTAGGATCCTACATCACTGAAATAGGGAAGTTCTGTCATTGATTTTCATGGCTGTTAGAAAAAAATACAAACCAAATCCTTTGTAGCTGACCTCTTTTGGAGCGAAAACTCACCAGAAGCTAAAAGGCAGAGGGCTTTGCAGCACCCAGTTGAAGGAAGTGCACTGTGGTAGCTTTTGGCAAATGCTATCATTATAAACATGGAACAGGACTTTTTTTTTTCCCTCTAGACCCTGGGAGGGTAGAAAAAAGCATGGATGTTTCTCTGTGTGTACATATATTAGTCTTTGTACGTCATTACAATGTTTGTGTGTCAGGACCTTGCTTTAGAACAGCTGCTTGCTTACTTAGGGTAATGTATATTCCCATTGATTTCCTGCTAAAAAAGGAAACAAGACACACACAACTTTTCTTTCTTTTCTCTGCTTGTTGCCCAAAATGGCACAGATTTAAAAGGAGACCTGCAGAAGTTTTCAGCTGACAAATGAGAGGCAAGAAAAGAAAGAGGATGCTACCTAATACATATATAACAAAGCAGTAACTGTCTTTTGATGTGTTATATCTGGCCAGGTTTTTTCCCAAGTACATCTGCTTAGAAACCACAATTAAATTACTTCACTCTGCAGCTAGCATGGGGGTGGTGGTAAAAAGAAAAAAAAAACAACTACTAAAAATGCTGATAGCTAAAAATGTCTTCTTTGGGAAAGTGGGAGTCAACTTTTTAAAAAAGATTACAAGGGTACAAGTATCTACCAAGTTATAAATCACTTTTCAAGTATACTGTGGCACAGGAAAATTTGTGAAGAAAATAGTGTCTAGATTATGCACTAAAGGGGCACCACATTACCCAAAACTACACTTGTCATGCAAAACTGAGGCCTTTGAAATCTCAGCACCACTTCAATCTCCATTCGGCAAGACTTCCTGGACTAACACTTCTTTACCTTCCTTAAAGAAGTGGATGAGGTGATTTAGTAAAATTTCCAGCTTTTAGTCTTGGATCATAGACTTTTGCATCACTGTCCTTTGTACTTAAGGTTTGACATACACGTAGTGCTCCCACCCTATTCAGGCATCTCTGGTTTTCCTATACAAAAGCATTACAGAATAATTTTGATTGGCAGGAACCCCCAGAGGTCATCCAGTCCAACACCCTGCTCTAAGAAGAACCAGATGGCAATGGGAAATAAGGGAAAAAGCATTCTTACCGAAACAACTTCTTTACAAAGCCCTCACAAAAAGAGGCCTTGGAGTGATTTAATCTCTCATTTGGAGAAATGCCAACAACCTGCTAGAAACTGGACTATTTCTGCTGGATATGGAGATATGGATATGGACAGGAAGGGTCAGACACCCACAGATCTCTTTCTCTGGGCAGAGAGGAGACCCACTAGGATGCAACTATTAGGTGCCCATCAGCCATCCCAGTTCTCAGCTACCAAAAAATCCCATCAACTACAGTGGAGTCATATGAGCATATTTGTGTTCTGAGTGTATAAAATAAAAGCTAATATCAAGATTTCCTCATGAAATTCACTTTGAAGACAACTCCACCATATACTCATTGGTCTTGTGTAATATCTACCACACCCTTCAATAAAACTTCCCAAAAACAACCACAGGACAAATAAAATTAAACAGCCCCTTCAAACTCACCATCATCTATCTGTGAGTCACTCCAAAGAGTGAGCATATTTTTACTGAAATCAGGATATTTTACAATTCTGAATCAACTATATATTTTCATTATTTTGTACCCTGCTGCCATCCTGCAATGAGGCACTGCATTTCAGATGCAAAAAATCCTGTGTTCTTGAGCATTGTCACAGTGTTTAATAAAAAAGTGTGTGTGGGAAAGCTTTGTGACCTAGAAAGGAGATGTACTGTATGAATGATGCACCAAGCCCAGAGAGTAAGACGTCATTATTCTATTTATATCTATAGGCAGAGGAAAAATGGGTCCAGTAAAAAGATGAAATACTTCACGTACTGCAGGAATTTTTATTTACATGAACAGATTTAAAAAAAATCCAAAAAGACCAGAAAAACCCAGCACCCAAACATGAAGACTAGCAACCTTGTGGTACAAAGAATAAATAATCAAATTTATGATGATCAAATCTTATAGTCTTGGCCAATTTGTTCTCTTGTGCATTAAGTTTGCCACATCTCCAATTGTCCGACATGAAGTAAAAACATTTCAAATCTGTGGTTTACAAGTAGGCTAATAAAACCCATTTAAAAATTGTGTTCAACTGTTTCTAGCAATCTCACCAGATACTTGGAGTTACAGTGACTTTTTATCAGCTTTTCTTCCAGAAACACCTATTCCCTCTCCTCTCCTGTGGCTGCACACTGGAATGGGCATGTGAGCCAGAGGCAGAGGTGTCAGACCAAACCACCACCTGGGCAGGAATGGCTGTCAGAGTTTGCAGAACACAAGGCAGATTTCACAACTGGGATTTTATTTCAATTCAGATTAGATAAAGTGTAAGAAGGAAGAAAAGGATAACCCATCATTCCCAGAAAATCATGGTGCAGGACAGTTTGGGTGTGCACAGATCCTGCTGTAATCTCTCAGGTGCTTTTCCTGTTATGTTCCCCTGGTGGTGTCTAATCATCAAACTGCATCAACACTGACTAAAGGAAAAGCTCCCTGAATTTATTACATGACATCACTGGAGTTCATTTGTAAGAAGCAACTGTCTTCATAACAAGGATCTCTCTCTCTCTCTCATCCCTGCTCTTTATTCAAGCCTTAATTCACACATGTAAAAATCGTAGTGAACTGCCTCTCCCATTTTCATAACATTCTGAAAAATCACTGGCGAGCACAGGAGAGCCCAGGGACCCACTCAAACACATTTAACCTACATACAAAGAGCTAGGGGAGCTATTTCAGCCCTGCCTTCCAAAAAAGAAAAAAAAAAGAGAAAAAACCACATGCAAAATCAATTACCAGTTCTGACTTTTTGAGCCTCTGGATCTAACAGATGTGGCTCACAGACTCCCTCATATCACATGTTGATATGTCAGCTCTTGTATGTATTTCAGTCATGGAAAAAACAAAACCTTTGACAGCCATTTCAGTTGTCATCAAAACAACCGGAACCTTGTCTGCTTCCATTCTGCATTTCCTTCTTTGTATTCACCACAGACTCACAGCATGCTCTGGAAGATACACCCTCAGACTACCTTCTCTGGGGAATTTCTGATGCACAGTAAAATGAGAAGCTGCAGTAGTTTTTAGAAGGAAGTTTTCTGACAGACACCTGCAACGCATTCCCCCGTATTACCCTCCTAAGCAAGAGCAGCAGGTTCTCTTGGCAGGCTAAAGCTGACATGTAGTGAGCAGGTCTAAGCTCTGGAAAGAAGGGATCTGCCAGTATCCTACTGAAATAGAACTAACCACTCAGAAAGGAGTACCTCTCACAGTGTAGAGGCTCTACCAGAGAAGGGACACAACTTCCTAGTGTTTCACTATAATGAAAATGCCAGACAACAGCCCTATTTTACCCTTTATAGCAACCATCAATAGACAGTCATAACGCTTGCAAAGACTCTGTAGCTTCAAATGCAAGCAGGTAATAGCTCATAGAATCACAGAAATGGAACTCAGGAGGACATCATGTCCAACTTCCCAATATTTAGTTGCAATAAACACCAGACCAATTTTACGGCAGCTGATTCTAATCTTAAATACATTCATGTATCCAACATCAACTCCCTACAACCAAATGATGGAACACAAGCCTGTCCTAAGGAGTTAAACACCCAACTTCATAAGCTTCCAATGGCAACAAAATCTGCTCTTCATTGATTTTTCTCACCTTTGATTTGCCTGCATTTTTGAGTGGAAACTATTGTGTGCCTCGCGTGCCAGCAGAATCCCAGCCGGAGGCTGCCAGCTCTGCACCCAGCCACGTGTTGTGTTTGGCATGTTGGAAAATGTTTGGGACAGTCAGACCTAGGAGTGCCAACTCATGGCTGTGGAAAAATACCAAATGGTTATTGAGGAGAAAGCTTGGATAAATCACCAATTGTTCACGAAGTGTTTTAGTCTTGTCTCCCCTTTTTCATTGAGTGTTTCTGTCTTCTCTTACAAAACTGCAGTTTTAGAGTTAGGACACTTTGTACTTTCCCCCCATATTACTAATTACTGTCACCAAGCCATGAAAAACTACCCCACACTAAGTAATTTTTCCTTCTTTTACATCCTTTAATTCCTTGGTTGGCTAAAGTCTTTTATTGAAAAAAAGATTTAGTTGTTATATCTGGTTTATATGCGCACAAAACCAAACCAGACATCATGCTGTTTATGACAGGTTTCCTTTACTCAAGCAACGAAATTAGCAAGTCCAGCTTTTTTTTTTTTTTTTCAATTCATCAGGTTTCAAAGCCAAACAACTTCTTTTACTGAGAAGCAGCTTAGGACTACATGTAAACAGCAGCGTGAAAATAGGTCAGATTTTGACAAGTCTCTGAGCTACCTCACAGAAAGTCTGTGAGGAAATTGGAGATTTTCTGGGAAACTTACCCACATCATGTTTCCATTACTGAACAAATAATAAAATTATGAAAACAGGAAGGAGGTTTTTCACTGTAGCCTACTGTATTTGCTTCTTTGTCTCCCAATAAATTTCCAATGCTCTGGATACTTCTCAGTCCAATTATTTCTAGAATAAGAAACCCCAAAATCAAAAGAATAAGAAACCCCAAAATAAAAAAAAGTTTTATTTTTCTTAGTTTATATGCACAGTATCACAATACATAAAATCCAACAGACAAGTCACCATGAAAGTCTAAGTTGTTTGGTTTGGTTTTTTTTCAACAAGCCAACTAATACCGATTATGGCAAAATCATTTCTTTTTCAAGGAAGCATAAGAGGCAAAATCTAAATGTTCAACCTCTTGTGTTTTTAAACTCAGAAATCAAATATAGACAAATATGAGGTCACAAATTACAGGAATGCTTTTAAGAAAGCATCTGGGAATGAGTAACTTTGGTACAAACTGAGGACATGGGAAGATCCCCTGACCTACCAGAAGGACAAGTTAGAAAACATCTGGCTCGACTTCACCCTCTGTGGAATTCCACAGGAGCACAACCAGAAATGAGTCCCCTGTCTGCAACAACCAAACTGTTTCACCACTTCCAGGACTCATTCATTCAAGTGGAAATATGAAAACAAAGCAGGAAGTCCTTTTAGAATCTGCAAAACAGAGGGCAGGCCAATGTCAGAAAGGTAAATAGAGCCATGACCTGACGTGGGGCTTGAAATTTCTCCTCCATGGGCTCTACCCAAGAAGAGCCACGTCCCACAAATCCATGCAAACAGGTGCTCAAATGCCAGCAAGGAAACAAACCTCACTGAAATCACTGCAGGCCTTCCTTTTTACTGCTGGGCTCAACACTTCAACACAGTTAAGAGCTCTTAAGAGCTGGTCTGGTTTAAGGCCAAAGTATCCAATGTTTTACTCAATAAGTCCATAAAAAGGATTATCAACCGCCTATTTAAAACTCTTTTGCAGTGTTTCCATGCCTCTGACTGCTCACCTATTTGTGTCAAAGATAACCTGTTTTACAATATATGCAAGTTAATGATTCTCACTGGCGTACAAGGTGTACCCCACGAGCTTGGCAGAGAGAAAGACCTGCTGTGCCCCATAAAGCTTGCCATCAAAGCAGTCAAATTAACAACGAAAATAAAAAGGAAATAAGGGAACTACGGAAAGGGAAGCTAGCAATTTTTTGATCCCCCCCTTAACACAAAACTTAAATACCTCAACGGAAATATAAGGAGAATCTGTTTTCATTTTTTTGTACTGGCAATATTTACAAAATCCAGAATAAAAGCAAGGCCCGAACCACAGTATTCCAAGCAAACTTCATTAGAGCAGATTAGGAATGGAAACTGTCAGCTGAACACTGATTTCCAGAAGCACAGCACTTGTACACTTTTGTATGACCTTCACAGACACTGCCATAGGCTCTACACCTTCAAAAATTCAAACAGCGCCTAAAGACAGAAATGGCAGTGTTCACACTTCTTTTGTGGTGATTTTGTAATGGGAGACCTTTAATTTAATTCATATTTTTAGGCTTCCCTCACATTTTAGAACCTTGCAGATTGAATGAAGCAGGATGCAATATGATTTTAAACCCTCAATTTCTTGACTTGCTGCCATTTGAAATGAGGCATCTTCCATTTTGTATAGAATGAACGCAAACCAGTCTCATGAATATCTACTCCATTTTTTGAATAGCCACCAATGAAACTCAGGTGTGCATCTTGGTCCTGAAATGCAACCTGAGATCAAGCTGAAAATTTCTTATTTCATTTAACTTTCAGTGCTTGCAAGCCTATAACAAGTTTTACAGTAGCTGAAGTTCTCTCTCAAAAATACCCATCAGTGGTCATCTCAGAACTCCATCAAGATTTTCCCTTACTCTTGGAGGAGGAAATAAAACAAATCAAACCAAATCCACTAGTTTGCCCTGTGAGTGACATGTGGGAAGCGAGCTTGAAACTCACAAACCCTGAAGAATTTATTTTTCTTTTAAATAGGTGCATTTATTTATATCAAATCATAGAATCATAGAATACTCTATGTAGGAAGGGATCAATAAGAATCACTGAATTCCAGCTCCTGGCCCTGCACAGGATGCCCCTAGAACCCCATCATGTGCCTGAGTTGTCCAAATGCATCTTGAGCTCTGTCAGGCTTGGTACTGTGACCATTGTCTGGGGAGTATTCAGTGCCTCAGCACCCCCTGGGTGAAAAACATTCTCCCAGTAACTTCAGAACATTTATCACCACGATTTTCAAATTCCTCTCTGAGCTCTAAGTTGTGTCATTGGCCTAGAGTTTCTTGGCTTTTAATACTGTAGTTCTGTAGATTTGAGTTCTGATACATGAAGGTTGCATATGATTACTCGTGCATAAAAGTGAAATTAATCCAGGCTGCTCCAATTAGAAGCTGTAACTCCAGTAGAGGGAGAAGTTATTAAGTCCCAGTTTCAAGGGCATCCCTTTGAGGAATTTCCATAAACTTTAACTACGGGGGCAATAAACACAGAGTGACAGCTCACATTAACTGAAATAATAAAACAGTGAGGTCATTTCTCTATAATGCTTATCAAAATTTTATCTCAAGTAAATGATTTATAGTACCAGATAGTACCCATCAGGGCTACTCCTCTTTCTGCATCGACATTTTCTTAAGGGCAGATACCTTTCAAAAAGAGGAAGAGACAATCTTCCTTCAATTTGTCAGTTGGCAGTCTCCAACAGAAATGATAAGATAATGTTGCAAACAGACACCGACGGCTTGTTTCCACTCTCAGAGGATCAATGCACATGTGTGTCTACATGCAATGAACATTTTTTTACCTTCTCCACTGGTCTGGCTATACAGAGATCAGAAGCCACAACCTGCTCTCCTGTCCTGCACACCTCTGGCACTAGTACAGGCTCTTCAAGAATTGTTTCATTCAACCCAGAGATGGTGTCCTTCCAGGCAGCAAAGGGAAATCAAGCACAAGCAGTCAGTAAAGTACTTCAAAAACGGAATCCTGGATTTGGAAAAACCCTAAGGTACTTGTCTTGACACTGAAATGAGCTGGGCCGCTGACTTCAACCACAACACTGAACTGCATTTCCTCAATTTGTGCAACGCTCAAAACTCCAGATTATTTTGACAGGAGCGCTGGGTGACCCAGGAATGCTCATCCTCAGCAGTAGTTACGTAAATTTACCAGGCATTAATCTTTCCTTGTCTACGATGAAGCCTGTCATATGATACTGCCACCAAAGCTACTTCTCCAAAGTAAACTCTGTTGCTTGCACAAGCTAACAGCTTAGCCTGTTTTTTTACATTTTCCTTTAACAACTGCTTCATCTAAAATTCTATAGGCAAAGAAAAAAAATACGAAGAAAACCAACAAAACCCCAAACCTTGCACTGCACTTCCTTATCTTCTTCTCTCCTGCCCACTGCACTTTACCATGAGGAAGAAGGAGAGCTCTATTTCAAATCAGGGAGAGAGGAACAGAAAGGTTTGGAGATACACCCACATCCTGCAGATAGTCATTGCAGTAACAGTGTGAGAACCTGGATGTGAATATTAAACCATTCACTAATTAAAACATTCAAATGCCCACACGTTTTTTTCCTTCTGATGTTCTTCATTATTGACACTATATGTGAAGCTGCATTTAGCAGCCCTTGTGGGTGGGTATAGGTCATTCTCTGCTTCTGTATATTCTGTTTTCCCCAAGAGAGGCTTATGCAATATCCTGATGTTCAAACAATAATGGAGTCATGGAAAAATGTGCTCTTGCATGAAAACTTTAGGAGGGGGATGGGAAGAGATGGAGAGCTGTCCCATCATCCTCAAAAGTTTCAATTTAAACCAGCTGTACAATAAATAACATCCTGCACTTTGCCACAAAGACACTGCAAGGATACTGTCTGAAAACAAATATTTCTAGGTCAAGTGTGGATATCCACTACAATGATAACACTGCCAGTACTTCCTGCAAGCTCAGCAGCAGCCACATGGGATTCTGCACAATTCACCATTTTCCAGTGCTGTCCCACTTCAGAACCAGGAGCTGGCTTTCTGTCTCTCACCATTACATTTCAGCCTGCACAAGTACTTCTCTCAATGCTGAGAGAAACCTGGGGAAACCTGACTGCCACCTCTTATCCTGTGCCAGCAGGAAAGCCTAAGCCTGACTCCATGGCCATGGTACACCTGCATCCCTGGCCCACACAGATGTTCCCACGTGAAATTCAGCATGTGGTCATCTCAGGCTTTTCCCTTTAGCTGTGAAATGGAGGGAACTGAACTGAGTCTCTTCCTCTTTCCTTCACCCACCCATCGTTTTGAAAAACTTGTAGGAAATGAGCTCCCTTCACCTTTCTAGATCCTGTGAGAAATTTGTCTCTAGCAGGCCCAAAGTCTTAGAGGACATGGCAAAACATAAATTTACACAAGGAAAAAAAAAATGGAATTTTTGTGACTGGAAGAAACTCAGCTAAAAACAAATACTTCATGATCCTTCACCACAAATTGAATGCTTTCTGCCATATAAAGACACCCATGAACACAACTCACCAGCAAGACACCACGATGCACCCAAATTATGCAGAACTTGTATCTATTTTCAAATCATTGAAATAGTAAAAGGTCAGTACCACACATTTCTATTTTATTATATAATGCAAAGCATGGTTTGAGTTCTTTACTTCTGCATGGAACCACTTAAAGTATGATGAGCTGTCATAGACTTAACCCGAAGCTTTTGGGATTTCATATTTTCCCCTAGAAGTTTTGATGCCTACTGAAAGGTAACAATGGGAAATACCTGTTTTCATTTTAAAGTTTCCAGTGACAATAACTTAGGAAAAGCTTGAGAAATGTACCAGAAAAAAACCAAACAAACAAACACACAACAAAACAAAACAAAACAAACCACAAACAAAACCAAAACTCACTCACAAGACAAGTAAAACCAATCTACACACAAGAGTTTGATATTAACAGGTATATAGACTCTAACAGAAAGGTTTTTTCTCTCTTTTTATAACTTGGAGATGACATGGCTCATTCAGGCAGTTGTCACAATGACTCACATTTGGCTGAAAGAGTGGAGCTGTATTTCTTTGCTATAAAATTTTTGGTGTTTGTTTTGAAATTTGCTGTCCAATTTTTTCCTAAGGCAGGTGGCAAACACGCCTGATGGAACAGTCACACAAAATATACATTGTATATCCAACCTGAATCTGTCTGTCAAGTCTTTGGGGCTTCAACATCTTTACCTATGGCAAACCCACTTATTCTCCTCAAAATCCATTGCTTACCATTGCAGGGTTTTATAAGACACTTACACAGAGCATCAATGCCAAAGACGAGTCATTCTGGCCCAGATCAAATATTTTCTAGCTCCTGTGGTGGCAGGATGATGCTCTGCTAGAAGATATCAGGAGTGGATGACCTCTAATGACCCCCAATAGCTGTGCAAGCCCTGCACCTCAGAGGCCACGTTCCCTCTGGGCTTCTTACCTTGATCCACAAAAGCACGGCAAATTGTTGCTGATCCAGGCAGCTCAGCTGTTCAAGACATCACACTGAAGAAATGTAGCATTAAATTACTTTTCCATGCACAGTTTATAGCTGCTGGTAGTCCATGCTGGGCTGGAAAAAAATGGGGGGGATTGTTCCTTATGAGCTTTGTGCAGACAGCGTGTGTGAGTGTTAGACAAACACCATTCAGGCTATGGCAAGAGAGCAAGGATGTTGAAATGAAACATCACTTCTTACCTGCTGTCTCATGCCCTGTGGCCAGAGAACTTCAACATATAGTCAGTCTCTATCTAAACTGAGGGGGTTTTCAACCCATTGCTTGCTATTTTTATCTTATGGAATATTACAGGAGGAAAAAAAAGATCCTCTTCCCCTTCAGACGAAAAGTCTGTACTGATTTATCATCTTACCTTCCTTTGAAATCCAGCATTTAGATGATTTTCTAAAAGGAGCAGGGCACTAGACACTCTTCAATGATCCTGCTACACAAGTCAGATGTCTTTTTATGTTTACATTTTTTTTTTTAAAAAGCCTCTGTAAGTAGGAAGCACAACCAATACCAGCTACAAAACTTGTCAGCACTAAGATGAAAATGATCTCCACAGAGCAGGGTTTTCAGTAACCTCACAAATGTCAACCTCTGCCCTCTTGCTCAGCTTCCATCCTCCAAAGCCACCATCAGTATTCTCTGCAACTTCTGACTCCATTGATTTTCCAACCATCAGGCTCTCTCAGCATTATCATAATGACAATAGCTATTGGAGATTTTCCTGCTAATTCATTAATAATCATAACCCATCAGTTGTTAAGATGATTAGAAACAGCAAATTTACAGAAAGTCCTTCATTTGTTTTTAGCAATTATCTCAGCATCCCAGCCAGCCAGCGAAGTCCTGAGATCTGATTCCTTCAGTGCAATGAGATCCAGGAACCTTCAGATTCCTTTCTGAAAAAATTCAGCGTGCTGGCACTTACAGCCCCTGCCAGGGGTTTGGCATGATTATTTAGAATAAACCAGAGCTACCTCTGGGCAATCTCCAAGGCTTTGTCCCTGCCTTAGCCCAGCCCTTCCTGGCCTCTCCAGCCACAGGTCCCTGCACACACACCTCTCCAGTGGTTTTCCCCTTTTGTCAGTTTTTCTCATTGGAGGGTAATTTTCTTCCAGTGAGGCCATTAAAACATTAGAATTGACTTAGCCTGATGAAATCCTGATGGCAAAATGGACCAGGTTTGCTGGCAAAGCATGAAGATATACAGACAGAAAAATAATCAGAGTAAAAATGGTGCTTTTCATTCCTGCCTGATAAATTTTGCAAATCAACATATCAAATGTTCAGCATAGAAAACATCTGCACACAACCAGGAGCAGGAACACACCTGGTTTTTTGTGGAGTTTACCTTATTGCATTGCAACAGCTCACATATAGGACAGAAATCACTTCAGGACTGGGTATAACAAATAATACTTTGAACCAAAATAAAACCACAATAAGAAGTTAATCTGACAAGGTTAGCATTCTCCCCACCTTTTTCTTCTCTTTTTTTCCCCATGGAATCTCCCCACGTTTTTCCTCATTTATGCTTATAAACCTCACCTTTAAAAACATTATGAGTGTATTTTTTATCTCCTCCCTTGCTGAAACTGAAGCCTGCGGGGAAGTGGAAAGAAGTGATGGTTATTAATTCACTG
Organism: Lichenostomus cassidix; assembly: GCF_008360975.1. Lineage (NCBI taxonomy): Eukaryota > Metazoa > Chordata > Aves > Passeriformes > Meliphagidae > Lichenostomus > Lichenostomus cassidix. The sequence continues at coordinate 56,650,782 of NC_139480.1, forward strand.
CCCACACACAGAAGGATCAATCATCACCTTTGGATAAGCAGACACATTAGAGAGAGAGTGAGGGACTCTGTGTGTGTGTGTGTGTGTGTGTGTGTGTGTGTGTGTGTGTGTGTGTGTGTGTGTGTGTGTTTATGAACACACACACACATATATGGTAACAACTGGTTTTTCACTTTTAAAACTATTTGCTTTGAGACTGGAACATTCTGATCCTGGCAAAATGACGCAACTTATTAGTGGCAAGAAGTGACTCAGTGCTTTGCACTATTTTAGAAAGCCAGAAGAGAGGACTGCTAACTCTGCTACTTCCAATTCGCACACACTTCCAAATTCAAACTTTATTATGGAAAAAAGGGAAAAAAAAACAATGTACAATGGAAAAACCCTTCAAAATAAACTCATAAGAAAGTACAAAGAACACTACGGAGCTTTCAACTTGTTTATCTTAAAAATACCAGGAACGAGAAAACGTATGTACCTGACCAACTATTTATTCTAATCAGTTCTGCTTTTAAAAACAAATCGCGAAACATCAAAAAGAAAAGTTTACAAAAAGTCTCCAGGGTTTCTCCATCCACAGCTCTTTTAATAAGCCAGAAGAAGACCAGTTTAACCTAACTGTACATCCATGGTTCATAGAAACAGCCGTTTCCCTCAGCTATTTTATCTGAGCACCAGCAAGAGCGAAAAGGTATCCTCAGAGGCCTCTCCTCCAGGAAGCAGTTGTGTCTGAAAACTGTGCTGCAACACTGGCAGAGCACACCCTGCATGAGGGCACAAAGATCATCCCGAAAGCTACTCTAGATTTGCAAAAACAAAGACGGTAAGCTTTGCCCAGGCTTCAGTTCGCTTTATTGCTAATCCTATTTCTCCATACCCATAAAAGAGCAACACTTCTGTCTGGTTAAACAAATCTTCAGAGGAAGCATTTTACTTATTTTATGCATGTATGAAAAATACAGATAAATTTATATATGAACGCTGTTGGGTACAGTGGATACAGCATTGTAGAGAGCTACAAGACCCAGGTTCCATTTTGAGCAACAACATGTGCATACACCAAAGTGTAATTTATTTCCCCTCTCAGTTTGCTTATCCCCAAAGTGGAACTCTCATACCTTGAAAATAAGGCTTGAAAAAATGTTCAGAAAGCACTTTTCCGGATCTGACACTCCAGCTGTGCCAGCCAAGCCTTCTAATACAGCTCCTAGGCACTAGAAGGTGGTTTTGATAACACAGTTTGTAACTGGTTTGTGAAGTGAAACAGGCTATGTTAAATACAAACAATAACAACTAGGCAAAAATAGAGGATTGCAAAAAGTTAATTAAGAAGAAGATTATTTTTCATCCCCAAATTCTGAAGATTTTTAGCACAGGTTTAGCCTTAAAATTACTAAAATATTTTTAGTCTTTATTAAAAAAAAATAAAAGGGGGGAGGGCTTAACATTTGACATTTATTAGAGAATACAGTAATGTCATGCTGTGTCTGTGTCATACTGCGTTTCTCTGTCCTTATGCATACAATCAACACAGAGATGCAGGCACAACACCCAGAGAGGCAGGAGACCCCTCTCCTACCTCTGTAGCAAGAACCTTTGTTGCAAGAATTGAAAAAATCAGCTAAGCATTCCCCTGACAGCTATTTCCAAAATTGCCATTTTTATGTGGATTTCAAAAGCCCGAAGAGATGGTTTGTCTTTTGAAGCCAGAGTACTCGACATATTCCTATAATTTCACGTAGTGTAGTTTCTGAGCTCACAACAGTGTCAATGTCACATGCAAACTGTACTACAACAGAACTCCCTGCAATCATATTTGGTAACTGTTTCTGAAAAAAGAGAAACCAAGGTGTGCCTAGAGAGGAGGAAAAATTAAGAGTAAGATGATTACGACAGAGATGGAAAAAAACCCCAAACATAAGGCTAGGGAAAAAAAAGAGAGGATTATTGTCTTACTTAAATGATCCTCTGTATCGAAAAGAGATTGCAATCAGAAATCTGCCACTTATCCAACAAATTAGCCTGACTTTCAAAGGCATCCTTTAGCAGATGTGTGCCTTGGAGTAATCAGTGCACCCATTACAGAGAAAGCCATTTATCGCAGGAAGCAGGATTTGACCCAACCAAGGAAACAAAACCAACTCTCCCTCAAAAAAAACCTAATTAAAATCAGGCAATATATTGTTTTAGACAAAAGTATTTTCAACCTGAAGCATAGGCAGATATGAAATGTGGAGAATAACTGGAAGAGAAAAATTCAGGGATCTCTACGTCTTTTTTTCCAGTTGAAGCCTGGAGGTTTGTGAGTAAGCTGACACACTGCCTAGGAGAGACAAGGAGTGTGCTTCATGCCACCTTCAGTATCAGCCTCCTACTTTATAAACACACAAATTCATTACACAATGTAAAAACTGGGTTTCTCACCAGCCAGGGAGATGAGGGGTTTACTCTCCAGATCTGCCATTGGCTTTGGCACATCACACCCTCTTGTGCCTCTCCTCTCCCCAGGGAAAGTCACAGGCTCAGAGCTGTCTGGGCCCTACAGAAGTGCTTGGCGAGCCACACATTGACATACACACCCTGGACAGAAATGAACAGCAGCAGGGAAAAGGGCTGGAAATGTGGCCACAGGCTCTCTGAGCTGTGGGCTCTACCCTGACCAGTGACCACAAATTCTCCACTGGACTGCAGCCACCAACAAAGCTTCCCAGCACATCCCCCTCACCCCCACACGGTTACTAGCTCAAAGACCACACATCTGAGGGAAAACATTATCACCTGTTAAAATAGAAAAGGTGCTCATCTCCTGCTCTGAAGCACTTTGGGCCCCCAGAGTAGCGTCCAGGACTGGTTTGCCTTCTGTCACCTTCTACCCTTTCATTACCCTCTTCTGCTTGTCTTCAGCTCCCTAAAGCCGATCCCAGGACTAAGAAGTAACAGAGTAGGAATGCAAAAGCACTCATCAATACAGGCAGAGAGGAAAAACAAAAACAAAACAGGACCACCAGGGACACACTTTTGATTGTAGTCAAACTCATCATCACTGGCCTAATGGTTAAAATAAATTAACGGGAAATGCCCCTCTCCCATCCCAAACTGCAGCACTGATTCCCTGCAGAACCCTGACCAGGTCATTCAATCTGTCCCTTTGTTTTAATCAGCTGTAATGGGAGGATGAAGATCCACATCACTTGAAGTCTGAAGAAGTTTCTTTAAAGCTAGAAGATGCTTTGAAGGGTAAATAAGCAACAGAAACAACACAAAGCACAAATACAGAGTAATGAATCAGCTACTATAAAACAAAATACTTCTCTTTAAGAAAAAAGCAAAGGTAAGGTTTGAAGGTCAGATTTCTAAGAGGCGGCAAAAGAGGTGAATTCAGATTTTACCATATCCACTTATATATGGAATGTTCTGAAAATGAAGTTCACTAAACAGCAGGTTTACATACACAGAAGAAACATTGTTCCAAAAATGCAAAGTTGTACAAAAAAATGTACATTTATAAGAGTGTTCAAATATTTTCAATTCTTTAAGGTTTTAATTGTAGTTTCTGTAATACATAGGCATTTTTTACCATTCTTACTAATTCTTTGTGATTATTTACTCAAACATTCATCAACGGCAGGTACTGAACATGGGAATCACTCTCCTGCATGTCAACTATGCCCTAAAAATCCTACATGGGTTAGCACAGACAAACAAATACGTAAGAGAATGTAATATGAGCTTTTGCACATTTGACACAGTTCAGAAATGATCACCTCTATTTTCAGCTGCTTTTTGTTCTTTCCATTTACGCAGTGAATGCCCTGCCTTCCCAGCTTTTAGCTTCTCTGGTTAAAGAACGAATCCCAGGCATTGTCTACTCCAGAAACCTACACATCCCCTTTTATTTCGCAATACATCTGAATGGAAGGATGAGCATCACTGGATGAACATCTTGTCTATGCCACAGTGTAATTCTGGTGCTTCTAAAAACGTTAAAGAGCAGAGCCATGATCTCAGCAGTTGCAGTAGGATAATCTTTTCCTGATTCGCACAACAAGATGAAATGCATCCAGAATCAATATGTTTAATTCCTTGCATGGCTGCCATTTTCTTGTGATTTGCAGTGCTGGTCATTCAACCATTGGCCACAGACATTCACAGAACATCAAGCATCTGAAATAACACATGGAACAGCTCTGTTTACCTCAAACTCCATGAAATCTATTGCATTACACAAGACTGGAAGCAAAGGAAAACCTGTCGGAATGCAGGCAGAAGCACTTTTTGTCCATTCAGTGACTACTGAATTCCCAAATTCACTTAACCTGGAGTGTACCCCTATAATCCACCCTGCACACACAATGATGTGCTCACCCTGAAGCTTTGCTCCAGAACACTTTCCTTATTCATTAACATATCGCAGCCCTTATCTTTATACACATTGCAATCTGACCTCGTCCCACGAGTGAATTTTACACATTAGTATGATTACACATTTTTTAGAATTCAGTTTCTCCATCCCAGTTAAGAGGGAGATTTCATCTTCTCAGGTGTATTCTTGCCCTGGCCTCTGCAAACCAGTGTCTAAAGTATCATCCAGTACTCTTAAAATTATCACACTCCAACATGTTCCTAACTTCTCTCCTAAAAGTGAAGCAGCAATAGGTCTGGACAAGAGCCCAATTAATTTGTTACCACCAAGCCCTGTGGCAGGAAAAAAATGCCTTTTTTCTGGGTTCTGTTCATTCCCTTAATGGCTCTCATTAATTGCCAGGGCCCACCTTTCAAGTGAGCAGTTCTGGTGTTTAACAGCACACACAATTAGCTGGCCCTGTTACTGTTTATCTCAGAGGCAGGCACGGAAATTTCCAAGTGCGTGGTGTCTGCCGTGCCCATTAGAAGGAAGAGTGAGGACATTAGTCTTTGTGACATATGGTATTCAGATGCACCCCACTGACACAGAACATAAATGGCCTTGGGGCACTGATGGCGAACACGTAACTTCTGAAGCCATTGTGGTCCAACTGTCCCCCAATTTATCACTGTCTTACAAAGGCCATGTGTATTCACTCACTCCTGTTAACCATCATTTCAAAGGGGGCTGGCATGTCGCTGCAAAAGGGACAGTCAATAAAACTGTCAGTGCACTCCAAAGCTTTTTCCATGCTGAGCTCTGTGCTGTGCACTGAGTTATGTGGGAATCGGTGGAAGAAATTCTGCCTGCCTGCCTCTCCCTGTCCCCACACTCAAATGCACATCTGGGAGCAAACAGTAAAAAAAAACTTCACTGGAGGCAATGAGAAATGAAATGAAAGCCAAATGAAATTCTTACCTCTCATTTTGCCTCCACGCTTTGCAAATCCTCTCAAAGTCCTTGTAATAATGTAAAATGAAAATAGATGCAAATGCAAGCAGAGGAGCCAGTAAATAATTGACTGTCTGATTACCGTTGTCTGCTCCTATGCAGAGCTCATTTGGTAATTATGAAGAATGACAAACAAGCTAATATAGCTCTATGAATGCATTTCAAATCAACACATGGGGGGGGGGAATACATTACATCATATTTTCTGCACCATTGTTCCTTCTAACTCTTATTTTGAGCTTAATATATCTACTGCTTCACTTATATTGAGTTTAGTACAGACATTCAAGTCAGAGATTAGTATTTTGGCTGCTGCACTTACAAAACATGAAAATCTTGCTGTTAGATCTTGGCATGGCTTGCATTTCTTGTTTACCTCAATCTATAACTTAACAAGACCAATTTCCTTTCAGCTATATACAAATACTAGTGTGGCTGACACGGGAAAACAACACATGACCAGCTGCAAAAACTAATTAAAAGATGTGTTATTAAGCATTTCCCCTAAACCAAAACAATCCCTCTTACCAAGACAAGCTGTGCCTCTATTTCCAGATCTATTGGTTCTGGCCTTCTAAAGGCAGCAGACCTATGCAAAGCAGTTGAAGAAGGGTCTCCAAAATATACTTTCTGAATACAGCTGGGTATTTTTAATACTAGTTTGTGAGGACAAAAGAGAACTAGGTTAATACCAATATAGAATAACAGGGTTTTTTAAATCCCCTTCAGCCAATAGAGATTTGTCACTAGGAAAAAAAAAAAAAATAAAGAAACATTCCAGTTGAAGCATCTTTCCTCCCATGCTAGATGCTTACGCATGATGTAACATATTAATCATTTTTTAAAAGTAGAGTAGTTAGGATTCCTGCCTGTTTCTTTCCAGCTACCTCAAGCCCCAGTCTCAAATAGGTAGGTAAAAATTCATAAATTATTCCATGAGCAATCCACCAAGTCATTTTGTTAGGAAAGCTGAAGGATCAAGAATGCTGCTTCAAGTGTCAAACAGCAAATATTATAATAAAAAATAATGCTAGTTACTTCAATGATAGTATTTTAACATTAGGCAAAAACAACAGAATGGAGCCCTAAGTTCTTGACCATGAGTTTATCCAAGAGGGAAAAGTAAACAAACAAACAAAAAAATCTGGACGTTAAATACCAAACATTGGAAGTAATGAAAAAAACCCAAGTTTAGCTGAAGTTCACACAAAACCAGAGGAAAGGTTATTTTGAGAACATGCATGAACAGATAGATTTAGATTTAGATTTAGATTTAGATTTAGATTTACATTTAGAAAACCAGGCATTTTAGCATTCAAATTCTCCCTGCTTTTCTTAGACTGACCCTGAAAAGCTGCTGAGGATTGAAATGCCTGATTTAGAAAACATACTACATAAGATACAAGCACACAAGTATTCATTTGTGCTGGCTAATGCAACTGCTTGAATATCCAAAAGAGGATATCACAGCTAGAGCTAGGAACAACTGCCTTTGCTGCAAGTTGTAAAGACTGTCCCAAATTCCCACTGCAATTAGCAATGGCAATCACAACCACACCTTCGGTGATGACTGCATATCCCAGGTAACTGGGAGGCTGCAATGACAGCTTCTATGACATTTTTGTTTTCAACTGTTGTCTTCTCCACCAGAGAATGGCATCTTACAAGCAGCTGACGTTCAGCAGTTTTCACCAGCATTGCTATATCATAAAGCAGTACTTGACCATATCCCTACATTGAACAGCCTCATCAGTACAGATTTCAGTGATGTGCAAAGCCAGAAGAGGACTCTTCCTTTTTCCTGCAAGTCACATGAACAATTTTATTGTACTTCCTATTTACAGGAATCATTTTGTCAGAGGAGGACCAAGTGAGAGGGGGGAGAGAGAAAGTAAGAAACCTTTCCCTTTGGTAGGCCACTGGAATTTATTTAAAACCCAAAAAAATTAGCACAGATTTGTTATACATTTAAATTAAAAAGTCTTTATATTTGTTTAAAGCAAGTCAGAACTGCAAGCATGGGAACATTTCTTCTTACAAATCTGGCCTCACCTTGTCCAGTAAATGACCATGGGGACCAGATTACAATCTTACAGTCTGGAGGTAATTCAAGCATTTTTACAACCAGTGGACAAATCCTGGTTTGCTCAAGGCTTTATTCATGCATCAGAAAACACTCTGGAAGTAGCATTTCAAATTACTTAGAAGACAAGGTCTTATCTTCCTAAAACAGGTAAGTTACCAACTCAAAAAGGTTTATTTTTAAAAAAGAGAAGTCGCTCAAGACAAGTGGCAGATTCTAATAGCAGCCCATTATTTGCACAGCACTAGATGATCAAGGAGATGAAGTTTAAAGCTGCACGTGATCATCACACAGTGGATCTGTAGCTGACACAGGGACAACCTTTTCCTCATGGAGGAATGGAAAGCACATGTGTCCTTCCAGATGTCCACATTCAGTCACATTTTACAATGCCAAGTGCAAAAAATACAACCACAGTTTGCTTGCTGACGACTCGGTACCAAAGCCCTGGAAAATTCTACAAATAGTGGCAAGGAATTTTGTGCTAAATATTATGTCTGTGGTGGAGATTAATCCAGTTCAAGGGTGATTAGAAGCAGGAAGTAATAAAGAAAGAGAGTCAGCATCAAACTCAGTAGAAAGTCTTTAACACCCAATTATCATAACTATAAACAGCAGGAAAAAATTTTAAATTTATTGTAATCAGGCTAGCACTGCATGCATCCCATCTAGGTATTTTTTTCTTTGAAACGCTCTAGCATATCAATCAATTTTAAGGAATTACTAATAAATTTTACTCTTCCTCTTGTAGTTCATATTAAAGCATTTTACAGTAGTAACTACTAGATATTGATATTAATATTGCTTTGACATGATAAAATGAGTTCATTATTCATTATTTTACAAATTTCAAGACAGCAGAATGATGGGAAATAAAGCATCACAAAGCATCATTACAAAGCATCATTAATGAATACTCAGTATACACCCGATTTTGAAGTTTCACCTTGTCCTCCTGAAGGGAGGGAGTCCTAAAAATGTCAGAACTCCAATACAAACTTCACTTGCCATTATGGTTACAACTGGATCAAGTGGAAAGGAATGTTCCCTTATCACCCTCAACTACTCATGAGTACAAAAATTACATTAGAAGACAAAATCTGTGAAAATATGCTTGTACGACATTAAGCCGAGCAAACATCTAACAAAATGAGGAACTGCAGAGTTCAGAGAGCCTTTTCGTATCTGCCTGAGGAAATTGCACTTACAGAGAAGGGATCCCATAGGTAAAAAGCTGTGCTTTAGGACTGAGGAATAACTACAAGTGTGGGTAGGTCATTTGTGGGCTACTCAGTAATGTCCAGGTGACTGAAAAGCTCCTGAGTACTTTTGTGGATCTTGCTTGTAAAGTACCATGATAAAGCACTTGCACTTCCTTAGCTTCCAGCCATGAAAACTAAGACATAAATGCAGCCTGCAGCAAAGAAGTCAACAAGCCTCTTTATTACCAATAAAATTGCTATTAGCAAACATATAAACATTCTTCTAAACTATTTCCTTATTTTAAGTTAAGTGCTGTAAACTAGTTAGCTTGATGGTAATTATTCAATCCTGAAATCTATTTTTGCCTTGGTAGAAAAAAAAAAAGCTGGAGTTAACAACCACCAAAACAAAAACAAAAAAACAAAAAAAACCCCAAATCAACCAACCAACCAACCAACAACAAAAAATCTTAAATCCCAGCCTTGCAATACATGTGGATTTATTTTCCATCATAGCATATGGGGTTTCCTGGTGCAAGTACCACCAGAAGAAAATGCTCGAGTCTGTATTGACTCACAGGCAACTGTGCTACAGGCAGGACTAGTAACATCAATTTAAAGTGGCCCAACACTTTCCATGATACAGCTCATTTTAAGTGCATCTGCAATGTTTAATTTTTCATTTTGTGCCTGGGATTATGCATGTGGGTAGAATGCTCGCTGTGTAGATGACAGAGAACCACATTATTCTACCCCTGTGCAATTTGCTTTCCTGTAAGTCTTATTTCAAATCATGAATGTCACAGTTCACAGTACTGCCCATGTCATTTGCTGCCCCTCTCACAAGCTCCCCCAAAATGGCCAGGTTGTAAGACAATGAAAGCAGAGCCAGGGATGCCTTAAACCCTGCAGCTCCTGCCCTCCCAGGAGGCTGCCTGCTGCCAGGGCTGGAGCACACAGACCAGCAGAAAGGACTTCTCTAGCCTGCCTGGCAGAAGTCTGCATTTGCTGTAATAGGTACCTTTGATGCCTAAATGAAGCTATAGTCCCATTTTAGTTCCACACCAAACCTGCAAAATTTATCTTTAATGAACACCTATGAAATTCAGTTTAGATAACAAGGGAACAAATACACAGACTTGGGATGGCCACACATATCAGTTTAGAAGTTAGTGCAGAAAGCAGGTTGGGATTCAAGACATCAGGACATTCAAACTCTCTCTTCTGCTTGCTGCATGACCTCAGACAAGAAATGCTGCTCATACTCTTAATATTTCTGTTCCCTTACAATTTCCTCCTATGAAAGGAGGACTCAAGGCTAGTGAATCAGACCTCACCATTTAGGTAGAAATCAAAATGCATGTGAAAAGGGGACTCACATGCAAAAGTGAGGCAATCAAGGTTCTTATGGTTGAAGTCACCAAGTGAAAATTAATCACATTTAAAATGGGGCTGACTGTAACATATTTGATATCATACAGACCCCAACTTGCATACATGCCAGAATCCATTTGAGTGACAGAAATTTTACAGCCCTACATCTTTTCCTTTGGGCAGCTGATTATTTCTTCTGACATTCGTGCAGTCCTATTTCCCTTTTGTGCCGAGGAAGAAGCACCTGTGTTTCTCCAGTCATTTATAATATTCCGATTCTGCTTTTGAACTTTCCTTTGCCCCAGTTTCTTGTCATCACTGCTTAGTTATCAGCACGGGGAAGCGAGCAAGTAGCTTTCTCTCTTCCCTCAGGCAATACCATTGCTGCGCTTTGATTTGCGTCACAGAGACAAAAAAAGTAGAACAGCTGCAGCCCTTAATTGCAGAAACCACGTATGCGAGGCGAAGCTGCAGTTTCACTGCTGCTCTTTCAGCTAGAAAAATTATTAAAGGCCAAGTCCTGCTTCCCCAAAACCACATTTCCCAGCTTGTACACTAGGGCTGTAGACAACTTTCAGATGGTGAAATGTGGCAAAAATGTAAAAACATCAATATTTTTTTAAAGTAGAATAAAGGCAAGTTTCAGAAACAGACTCCTATACCAGGTACATCACCTGAGTGCTTCCCACAAGTGTGTTAAGGGAGCAAACCCATCACTGCTTGTCCCTGTTCTCCAGAGCTCTCCTTGGAGAGGATGGATGGACACAGGCAGTTTATTCTGCTTGCTAAGGTGGGTCACTGTCGTGGGAAGGGTCAGGTGCCTGCGTTGTTGATTAGCTGCAGGTAGCACATTTATGTCAGTAAATACGAGATCTAAGAGTCACATCTGGCATTTGCAGTGAGGGCAAGACAAGCAGGTTTGGCAACACATCCCAGGTTCCTGGGGGCATCTTTTCCAGATTTGAGCCCTAACTCCCTTTCACACATACACATCCAGAGGTGCACTCCCACAACAAAACAAAGAGTGGCTTTCATTACCTGGGCATGGAACTGAGGAGCTTGCCTTGCTGGGAATTCCTAAACAGTGAATTTGGTCACTGTGATCCAGCCCTGGCCAGGAAAACAATGACTACGGCCAGACTAAGACTGATTTGGACTAGAAAATACACACACACCCACCCACCCCCACACCCACACACACACGCAAGTTTGTTACCTTTAGTTTCAGCATATAATACTGAGGCACCAAAATGAGTACTCATAAAAATTGACATGTCTATGCTTTAAGCCAAAGCTATTTGGTATAATCAAGCAATGCCCTTGAATAAGGAAAAAACCTCTATTCCTGACTGAGCACCCTGAACTAACAGCAGAATTGAATAATAAATTCATTTTTCCAAATGAAACACCCTGAACTAACAGCAGAATTGAATAATAAATTCATTTTTCGAAATGAAACACTTTCTTGCAGATCTATAGCCCCTCTGGTTCTGACTGACAGTTTCTGAGGTTTTCATGAAGATGTTCATCTTGCATACTGTCCAAGTTACCAGATGGTCCCAGAAAGTATTTTAAGATGTAGTTTGTTTACTCTGTAGAGCATTAAGAAGACAACTTTATACTGAGAAGGATCATCATCTAATGATGATGATCTTTTGCTTCTAAAGAAAAGAGCAATTCTGCAATGGATAATGGGCTAATACATTAATATTTGAGAAAAAGGAGTAAGGATAATGGGGTCAGTGGTGGAAACATGAAGTGTAGAAAGCACACAACACACTAAGAGAGAACCTTCAAAGAGAATCCCAAACAATGTAATGGTTAATCAAGTTAGGAAGAAAGCGTCCAGTACCTCAAGGTCTTAGAGAATCACTACACAAATTCAGATGCAGAATTCTTTCAGACTGTGCACTCTAAACTCACACCTGCAGTAGCTGAGTGCTGGTGAGGCAACAGCTGGATAACTCTACCCCCATCCAACCTCCACCAGCTGACTCAAGAACAGCGAGGAGCATGAGAAATTTTTCATTATACTGTAATCATATGCGTGTTACTGATGCTTACACAGGTCTGCTTTCATGAGGAAAAAAAGCCTAAAATAAAAATGTCCCAACTTAAAAGAGTGCCCTGTTCTAGTGGTATTTACACTGCTGCAGAAACATAAGGTTTGGATTACTAATGTGGACTATTCACCACCAAATTCCCAGGAAAACGCAGGCTGTAAAAGGTTGTGCTTGCTTTAACTTCCTGAGCAAAAGGTATAACTCTTCTAGAAAACTTTGCAGTTTTGTTTAAAAAGTATTTTGATCCGGATGAAATATGTCATTTTACAAAAAACCACACTGGCTACCTTGGAAAAAACCAATCACATTGAAGCACTGTTTCATTGGTTCAAAGAACAAAAAAAATCCCTAAGTCACTAAAATTTGCTTTTGCTGGAAATTCCATAATTATTTTCCCTGCATTACTTGCTTGTACTGGGTGAATATGGTGAAGGTTCTGATCTTCACTGTCTTGTTCTCAGCACATCCAATCCCTCTTTCCAGGAGAGCTCAATTCTGCCATTAGTTCAGGGTGCTCAGTCAGGAATAGAGATTTTTCCACATTCAAGGGCATTACTTGACCATACTGAATAGCTTTGGCTTAAAGCATAGACCTGTCCATTTTTATGAGTACTCATTTTGGTGCCTCACAATCGAACTGTTTGCTCTGGGCAGCTACTATGACTTCTGCTCACCAACACACTGTTCCTCAATCTCCTTCCAGAAAATAGGAAGCAACAGCCTGACAGCAGAAGGGAAAACATGACAGCAGAAACCTCTGTATCTAAACTATCTGCACACATTTGCTTCCAGGTCTAGATGTACTTTTGGGCTCACAGTTGCTTATTCCAATCAAGTTTTGTCATGGGAAATTTTGACAGACAGGGAGAATAACAATGTTTTTCACCTACAGTGAAATGTTCCAAAAGGCAAGATGCCTGGTGGTTAATTTTCACCTTTTGGTAAATATGCATATAGCCTGTCCTGTTTTTGACTCGAATGATATTTGAAGTATTTTTAGAGGCAGCCACTGGCTAGACTGAATATTCTCCCTTTCCTGAAATAGTAGCTCTATTTTATGGTCTCTGAAGCATCCTGGCTTTCCCTGTCTCAACTGCAACTCAGCTCTGCTGACCTACTCAACCAGAGCTCTTCCCCACACCTTCACAGATGCTCCCAATTCTAAACAGCTCACCTCAGCCTTTGCCTCCCAGAGCTACATTTCAGTGAGCAATATCACTGTGGCAGGATGTTCTTCCCCCCCTTCTCTCTCTCCCTGATCAGTCCCAGGAAATTGAGTGCCCAGATTAGGTTGATAGCCTAATCAACGGCTACCTGGTGCTGGCAACTGAAAGTCTGGAAAGACACTGTCCTGTGGAATGTAGAAAGAATGTGAAAAATTTTCAGTGACCCCAAAAGCCACACGTTTTTATCCTATAAAAAGCTCACGAAATCTCAGAAAAGGTAGAAGCTTTTCTACATGGATACTGAAGCATGAGGAAACTTCTCCCCAGGGCTCTGGATGCAGCCCTGTGGTAACTTCTTGCAAGATTGAGGGAGGATTCTAATGTATCCCAGCACCAAAATTGGATTTTGGTAAGATCATTGGTTTCCTAAATTGTATTATTCCGGCTAACTTATAGGTACCTTTCTTAACTTGCATTATAGTTCAAGCAAGCATTTCTTATCTTGCATTTTTAACTATTTTTATAGTTCAAGCAAGCATTTAGCCCATAATTGCATTTTAGCTATTATAGTTTTGCAATTATGCATTTATTTTGTGCATATGTATGTCAATCTGTTCTGTTTGTATGTTTGTTATTTTCTAATAAATGGTATTTTTAGACTAATTGGTCAAATATCAAAGAATCTTGTGAACGGGACCAAGTATTGGGGAGCTAGCAACCCTAAAGCCTGGCAAACTGCAGAAACTCATAAGGCTTCTCTCTCCCTTGCAAGACAATCACCCAGACAATCCAGCTTTTGGTCTCATCTGGACAGAAGAGAAAACAATATGATAGCATCTCTACTCATGCCAGATTTCTTGACAAAGAGATGGTCCCGGAAAAAGGGACTTGTTCTCCAACACAACCAGCAAGAAGAGATAGGTAACAGAACAAACTCATTCCTCCATGGGCAGTGAAAATCTTACACCAAGGATGGACGTGACTCTGAAGAGTCTGAATTCCGTGTCTATCTTTTAGATGAGTACCTAATGTACCTTGATTTCATTCAAGTTTAACAAAAGCATCGCAGAGGAACAAGGTGTGCATGCTGGAAAGGCACCAAATGGTGACATGTTTGTACAGCTTTTTGGCTAGAACAATACAGCATTTATCAAAAGTTAAACATTTACTCAAAACAGGGCTTCTGAACACTTTCTGTCACAGTGTAAATTGCTGTAATACAGCATCAAGTTCCATACAGAGGAGCACACACAATGGAAGAGGTAAAACAATTCTGCTAACTTAACCCAACCCTTTGTGTTCTGTTTTCTTTTTTTTCTGAGCTTGGGAAGAGTGGGATAAGATATTCCATGCTTGTCTTAAGGACGATAATGAATTACAACAGCATCTTTTCCTGATTGATTTCACCCTGATTTAATTTAGTTAAGGAGAAAGAAATAATAAAGATGGTGATACAACAGAGAAAGTAATTGACTTAGGTTTTGTTTGCTCTGCGGCCTTGAGCCAGTTTCAGCTTTTGTGTCTAGATGCCTAAACAGAAGGAAGAGTGAGAAAAAAAAAATAAATTACACAGTCCAGACAATTATTTGCACAGTGCGTACCAGTAAAGTGTCAACCAAATCATCCTGCTTCTGGATGGCAAGGAATTTGCCCCAGGGTAGCAGACTGTGACTTGGGCACCAGAAGTTTAAGATCCTAGGATACAGAAATCCTTCCACTGCCATTTTTCAGTTTATATGGGCAGCAGCCTGTCCCAGGAGGCGTCATAAAGCAGCCCTGCCACACAAAATCTGACAGGCTTTTTTTTCTAGCATGCAGACATTAAAACTGGTACTGCTTTGAGGCTGCACTGTCAGCTGAGCATCACTGAATGATGCTGATTTTCAGGAGTGCTCCAGCAAGCGCTCAAGGAATTTAGACTTTGCTTTACTTGAGCCAATTCTTGAGACACATGTGCTCCCCGCCTCCAGAGGCAATGGGTTGGCCTGAAATCTCTGAAAAAAAGGCTTGCAACTTGCATACTCCTTACCACCACTGTTTATATATTTATATACAAAACCAATACACATGGACAAGTCACTTTAGACTTCTCTAGGGAGAAAAATGCCATGAAAACCTCCCCCACCTGCCAAAGGGTACAGCCTGGCAGAGGGACAACTGTAACTGAGACAGGCATAAAGCTGAAGAACTTTTCCAAATGTCCTGGCTGTCCTGCCCCACTGCCAGTGGTGTGTTTCTTCCTCTGCATTGTCATCTGATGCAGACTAGAAGGAACGAGTCCATCCACAGAACTCGAGCAGCACAGAAATGCATTTAACAGGCGCCATGGAGGCACTGGAATAATTGCCTAACATGTGAGGTCACAGTGTGCTGTACTGAATCTTCCATGTATTGTAAACAGGCCATTTCTGCAGGACAAAAGCACAGGCAACATTGTTTTGCTCACCTGGTATACTGGGCTCACCACCAGCCTCATTACAAAAACAGAATATGTGATTAGGGAGGAAAATAATCTAAATTTCATCCTCAGGCCACAGGCTCTCCACCCCTCCAGCTTCTCCCAGCGAGCACCGTGGTTTCACTCACACAGGGCTCGTGTTTCTGCCATCTGCCCACCATATTGGGGTGAGGTCGGAGAAAGAAGAGGACAAAGCAGAGCTTGTCTCTCTCCACCAGCCAAGGTGAAGTCTGAACTGGCACCCAGCAGGCAGTCTCTACATCAACAGCCAGTCAGGAGTCTGCAAAAGCTAAAAACATCAAGAGATCTTCTTTCTAAGAAATAATTTAAACAGAGTTGAGGCTACATCAAGAGCTGGAAAAGGGCCTATTGAAAGGGGGGGATGTGGGGTAGACCCCATTCAACTACATGTGCGATTAAACTGCAGCAGCACAAAAATCCAGTTGACGTGCGGGAACTCAAGATTTATTCACACCCTTTTCTGCAGAGCTCCTTGACTTAGAGCTACTTTAAGAAGCCTCTCCTAATTCCAGGTATTGAGTGGCTAATGGCATCACAAGAAAGGCTGTGTGCCAGTTATTTATTTTTCCTGTTACAGCAGGCAGGAAGAAAAGACAGCTCCTGGGAAGAAACCATAATTAAAAAACAAATGTGTGTATGAAATGAGTTAACATGAACAACTCCATAAGAGGAGGATGCAGAACTCTAATAGGATCATAATCTTATGCAGAAATGGAAATTATTTACTCAGGCACTCAAACGATTGTTATCTCTCATTTAATTTGAGGCTGGGCAATTGGTGCAAAAAAACACCAATTTCAGTCAGTTGCTCGACAGTAAAAATTGATACAGCAGTGATAACCGGTGTCTGTGGCATTAATTTAAAATAAAAGTCTTTGAACAAACTAAAAGGAAATTTCCAAAACAGGACTTCTGTCGCCGTTGAGCCGCTAGCAGAGAAGGGAAGCCCCGATTCTCAGCATGGCATAGAAAAACGTACTTTATTGTTTGAATCCAACATATATATAGAGTTTTCAAAGGTCACCATAATTGGTCAGTCAGAAACTTCCCCCTAGGCTTGATTGGCCAGGCCTGCACTGTCCAAATCTCGAGACACTGTTTTTAATAACATCCAAACTTTATCTTTGTTTATAAAACACAAAAAGAATTCTCATGGGAAAGACATGTGCTAGCCACAGACTTCGTGTCAAAGAAAAAGAAAAATACCACAGGGTGCTCCATCACTCCCTCAGTTGGAGTCCACCTTATTTTCCAGTGAGCAGGGCCATAAAACCGTAAAACCCTAGAACTGGATCCCACAGAATACAGCATTTGTGAATAGCTTCTAGCAATCTGGAGATAAGCCCTAGCTGGGTGTTCAGGAAACAGCTGCTGGCATAAAAATCATGTGTGACACAAACCAACCAGGATACACACATTGGTATTACCATCTCAAGGAGATTCACAGTGTACTGAAACACACAGCTTCTTCATCAGTTATCAAAGATAGAAAAAGAAGGTATGACTGCACAGTGGAAAGACCTAATTGTTAAAAAAAAAAAAAAGCAACTAAGAAGTATTAAAAAAAGCAATAAAATGGAGAACTGAAGCGAATCTTGTAATTTTCAGATCAAAATAAATTAACATGGTCTGAAAATTAAAAACATCCCAGATCGAAACTCAGTC
Source organism: Lichenostomus cassidix (assembly GCF_008360975.1). Classification (NCBI taxonomy): domain Eukaryota; kingdom Metazoa; phylum Chordata; class Aves; order Passeriformes; family Meliphagidae; genus Lichenostomus; species Lichenostomus cassidix. The sequence goes on from NC_139480.1 coordinate 56,668,170, forward strand.
AGCCACACCATTAGTACATTCCTCCCAGACCTAGTGGTCTGAGGAATTTATAAATTTGGCATCGTATAAAATGTGCTATTCCTGGCAGGTCTTCGAAATAGGGGAAGTGAAAAGGCCAGGAACACAGTCAGAGCAACAGGGCCAGCTTCAGGAGCACAGCTATGGGCTATTTGCTGGCATTTCCAACTATTTTAAGTCCCAAAACCAGAGAACCGAAGAGGGTTAACAAGTTGTGTTAATCAGCCGCCCCTTGGATTAAGCTACAGCTCTGATACATGCTGGGATTTGTAGGAAATCCACAGCAAGTTTAGCCATGTAATATTTATGGGTGACAACATATAGGCTTTTTAAATTCATTTAATAAAAAAGTACAAAAGCCACGAGCTGAGACACCCCTTTTAAAAGGTTTAATATGGACCAGTTCTGAACTACAAAACACTAAATCCTTTCCTTTTCCATGCTGAAGCAACACTTCTGAGAAAAATCACAGAAAAGAAAAAAAAACAGCACAATCAAAACACCAAAGCCAATAGAAAATTATTTTCCCACAAGGAAAAGCAGCTTTATGCACAAGATTATCTTTCACCAACTATGCAGATAGTCCGCCTCAGGGGAATGAAAGACTTGTGAGGCATCTGTCACACACAGCAGCAAAAAGGTACATGGCAAAGAAAAAAATGAAAGACACAAAACTGTACAAACTCCCAAACTACCAGGAGAGTTTGGACAGAAGGACTCTTGCAAATGACCACGTTTGCCCACAGCAAAGACATCTACAATGGAAACACAAGGTTTTTCTCTGTTAGGCTTGATTTTTTAAAATTTGGAGCATTCACTGCAAGCATGCTGCTTCTTCCAATTTTTAGGAAGCACACCCACATATTAGAAAAAGGAAGGAAGTCACTTCAAGTGCACCAAAGAAGTCCTCGACTGCATTTCCAAGTGAATGCAAACGAAAGAGTACAAAGTTACTGGTATCTGTTCAAACAACTACATGTTAAATGTACCAATTCCATCACACAACTCCAATTCAGTTCATGGCCACAGATCCAATCTCCATCAACCCACGAGTTTGTGTCAGCCTTCATGAGTTACTCTTAGACATCGATCTCTGCCTCTGGGACAGAAAGTAGCTCTACCTGTCACTCATAAAGGACTGAAGAAGTGAGAGCTTGACTGCACAGCCATCCTTTCCTCCAGCAGAAGAGGTAGAAATGCTACACTGTGCTTGGGAACAGCTTTGTCCTGCTTTTCTAAAATTAACCAAACTGTTCCCCAAAACATCATGGGCCAAAAGACTTACTTCTTTCTGAAAAGTATGTTGTGCCTATGGTGGTTGCTCCTATTCAAAAATATGTCCAAGAGAGATGAGCCACCTTATGGATCTGCCTCATGGCAGTCCTTGGCACCAGGTGGGAGGGTGAGGAGCTGTGAGTTATAGACTGAAGGGAAATTTGTCTTAAGAAGTGTGCTCGGCAAAAGATATTTTGGAACCAGTTCCCCAGCTCCTCCTGACACAGACCAAAAACTCAAATAGAAACAAACAAAACATTTGCCTCAGAAGACAAACAAGGGAAGCTGAACCACTGCAGCAGGAAAATATTCTCCAGTTTCCTTGTGCATCCCAACCACTCTGCTGACCCTTTGGCACACCTGGAATCATGTCCCACCCCACTCCCTCCATTCCCTGAAGATCACAAGAACATCTCTGAATTGCAGAAGATAGAACATACCGAGAAAAAAAAGATCCTTTAGGTTTAGAGGCTAAGGAACCTATGAACTTCTCTATTTCTAAAAGCAAGGAAAGGCAAAGGCAACAAGATGAATCAGAGGTGCAACATAGATGGGAAAGCAGAGATACTAAGAAGAAAGGAAGGAAATGATAACCAAAGAATGAATTTTTTCAAACTTCACGCATCCTAATGCTGCCCACTTCCTTTACACACCCTCAGCTGAATTTTTGTCCGTGTGAATAAGCATGTGTAATGGGAACTAAGCTCAGGACCTTGTTCCCATTGCTGTATCTTGCATTTGATTGAAATGTGCAATTCCATGGAACTCCAAACTTTAACCCATATTGGGGGAATGACTATTATTACAAGCTTCATATTTTTCCTAAAGCTCCAGTTGCTGGAACTGTAAGACTCCGTGAGAATCCAAAGGTCTCAGTTGCAGGATTTTTGTTTTGTTTATTTTAAAAGATATCTCAAGTTCTCATGCTTGTGGAGAAATAAAAATAAATAAAAAGGAAAAGCTTGAAAACATGACTTGCAGGTTTATTAAAGGCTCAGAAGAGAAAAAAAGTACTTTCCATATTTTAAAAAAAGCTTATGATTCTTTTATTTTCCTAACTGCTAACTCCTTCAGGTTTTCACTCTGCTATACTTTCTCTCCAATGACTTTTTTTTTGCAGAATCAAACTATTACTCAATAAAGATAGACAGAGGGCTACATTCTTCCTGTAGCTTTAGTGAAGGTGGTCATATTTGATGAGTCCAAAGTCATTTCTCTTCCATGCATATAAGAAGATGTAAAATTATTTCAAGGGTTACTGTAGATCACAGTGCAGGAGACCAGGGGGAAGAGACAGATCTGCTACAAGACTTCTTAGATAAAATATAAAAAAGGTACCAAAATATTTATGTAGCCTCAGAACAAAGGAACCAGGCCACAGCCTGTTATCAGGTTTGTACCTATTACCTAATCAATGCCAACAATAAACAAAAGCCTGGACAAGCAGAAAATATATTTGACTCTCCACGGGCATTTCTGTGGGAATTCACTAGAATGCCTTACCTGCAATGCCAAGGGAAAAAACCCCACCCAACACATTGCCTTAAAAATCACTTCATTACCTTTTAATGGTGATTTCAAACTATTTTCAGATGATGCTTTAAGTCTCATCACCAGGTTCGTGTGATTTGTTTGGCTTTGAAAACACCCTGCAGAAGTAGGGGAGCAGCTTTGTGATGCAATGTGTTTTATGTGGCAGCACCAGATGACCACACCAGCACCACACCATGCACCAGGCCAGCTGTATCCCCTCCACCAGCAGAGTAAAGTAATTGTCAGAACTCCTGCTCTTCCTAGCTTTCATGAAAGAGGTTGAGATACACTTTGTCCAGCTCTAATGTTTTTATATTTTTATGGAGGTAAAGAAAATATTTTTTTCTAAATAGTTTCCAGCCTCAGGAATCTCAAGTTACAGAACTGAAGCCCAATAAGCAACACAGGATCATTGGTGATAAAGATGAGAGAGAGACAGAATGGAGTGCAAGCAAGAGAGCACACGTGTGCGTTACGCATAATAATATTAAGCTATGCATAAGCACAGCTTGGCCAAATTAAGTTTTCAGTTAAACTCCCATTCCTGAAACACAGACTACATGCAGTTAATTAAAAAATACCTTCTAATAACTCTTGCTGAGTAAAGCATACCACAGCTATACAACAGTAATGGAAACATTTACCAAAAAATCACTCAGAGCACTGTGCTGGCTAAAGAGGTTGAGCATTGCAGAAGAGAGCAGAGGAGTGCACTGCCATCTCACTGTTATGCTGCAATCCCAGAAAGACTGGTTGGCTGAAGAGGATCTACTGAGTTCATAGAGCTGCTTCAGAAAAAAATCCATCCATTTTCAAATGTGCTGCGAGGTTTCCTCTCCCTCCTCTGCAGTATCAAATGCTACTCACCACAGCTGGAAAAGACATATAAAATGGGTGGAGCCCTGACTCCTAACAGTACAAACCCACTAATAAGAAGTTATTAAAAATATCTTATTCATTTCACCCACAAGAACACTTCCCATAAAAATTTGCTGTCCACCTAGACCTTAGCCTGAATGGTAAAGCCAGGGATCAAGCTCAGCCTTTTCTACATAGATTGCGATATCACAGCATAATGAAAGCAGCACCTACTCTTGACGCATCCTCAATTTTTTTAACATGTCTAAGGAATTAACAATCAATTGCTTTCATCTTCAGGGCAAACTGTTCAGGCCAAAGGAAGAAAGCAAGGAATTGTTTCATTTGGCATTCTCTTGTATCAGAACATTTACCAAACAGCTCTTACGTAGAACTTGTCATGGTGATTCATTTTATTGCATCCAAGCCTGCTGTACTGCCCCAGTAGGTATTCCAACTACAAATGAGTCATAAACCCCTGAATGTGGTGTTTCGTAGAAAAGGCTGAATTCTCCATTAAAGGAGTTTGAAGAAAAAAATTAAAAGAAAAGAAAGCACCATTACTTGGGGGCCAGGAGGCTGGAAAAAGAAAAAGAATACATGAATAAATAATGTGGAAGTAAACAAAGTCCTTGCCGTGTTGAGCACAGCTGTTCTACAGCATTTATAAAGTCTCTGGTTACAGACTCAGGGCCATTTCCCCAAGGAAAGAAAAGCACTGCACTGCACAATATGGGAACATGAACAGATAGGGAATATGCATTGACTTGTTAGTGCTGAGGAAAAAAGATTTTGAAAAAAACCACCAATCTACAACAATTCTAAATAAACAAACAACCTGATGCTGTCAAAAGATTTGCACAGAGATTATTATACTAGAGTTAAAATTCCCACAAAGTCAACATTCAACTTATTGTGTCAGACATCTACCCGTACACAACCAATTTGCCCCTTTGAAGCAGTTCTGTGGATTAGAGAGCAGCCTGTTATGAAGTGCAGACACTGAGTAAATCATTGCCCTTGCTCAGTTCTGAAACAGAGAACAAGCTGTTCTGCTTTGTCCCAGACTGATCCGCGTTCGGCGCGTGCACTGACTCTGTGCGTGTGGAATCTGCGCCCATTCCTGCTCGGGGATGCGAAGGCAAGGAGTTATAATTATGCTGGCATTAAAAGATATCCAACGAAGCCAGTCTGTAGGAAAGGGATGAGGTACAGCACACCGATGGAGCAGAGCCATAGCACCTCACAGGTTTGGTGAAACCAAGTGGGAAGTCATATTTCCCAACAAGCATGAGAGCACGAGTATTTGCGTTCATTTTCTGTCTCTGAAGATGGGCATATACAAACAGGTAGAGAAAGCACAATCTTATAAAACTCAGGGATAGCTCTTCTAAACTGCTGCACTGCAGCACAGTTAGTTCAAATATCTGAAACAATACAGCTGAAGAGTCAGCCAGGGCTTGTTTTGCTCCATCAGAGAAAAACCTTATTGCTTCTGGGACAGAAGCCAGCTCAGTATACCCATGTCTCAGGACATATATACATTTTTTGGCACTATATAAGTACCACAAACAGCTATCTTACTCCAGTGTTAGTTCCTTCAGATTTATTCACACGAGTCATCACTACTGTTGAAAGACCAGGATTTCTGCCCAACATTTACAGCTGATCCCGAAGTGACAACTTCATTCTGAAAATCAAAAATCCCTGCTTTCCAGTTGAAGAAAGCAAACCATTACTCAGAGCAAACTCCTAGCAGTAAGAAAGCACTGATTGAATTTTCACTCCACCCAATTCAAAGGTCAGAGAGTAGTTTTCCATCCTGCATTGCTCTGTACCATGCAGACCAGGAAGCTGAACCAAGTCTTCCACATCTGAAGCCAGTCCCTTAACAGCCTACCATGCATCTGCACACTCACGTGCACACACTCTCTCTCTGAGTTTCTTCAGAACTCTCTTTCATTTTCCCCTGAAAAAAAAACATGTAAACTGATGAGCCTTGCAAAATACTTTGGCTTCAAAAACAAAAACCCATTTCAACGAAATTCCAAGTTCAGTTTTTCTGAGCAATGCTAGTACTGACATCAATTGTCAAGATAACAAAACCTAAGTGCGCCGAAAAGTAAAACTAATGATAAAAGCCCATGAGCTAATTAGGATGGAAAACAGACTTCTGTGGTATTAAGTTTGTATTGCTCAATGTTTGTGAAGTTTCAGGTGGTGTTAGACAGATCTGGAATCCTCACTCATACACTGGCATTTATCTAGACCAAATGCTATACACTCATCAAAGTTGCTCTAATATTTTCAGGAATGCAAAGATGAGCTAATAAAAATAAGATTTTAGTTTTAACATAGTCTATTTTTTAAATCATCAGAAAAAGGCATTCTGTTTAGAAAGCTTTTTTTTTACTTTCACTGACTGCAGGGACAGAAAAAGGAAAGAGAAAGGAGAGAAAAAAGGACACAGAAGCCACATTCCTACTCCTCTGCCTTCTTGAATGACTCCATTATGAGGCTGAAAAGGAGATTTAATTAAATCAGTTCCACTTACCAACCAAACCTTACCTGTTTCTTTGCCAGAGACACCATTCCTTCTTGTTCCCAAAGGGGTGCTCAGAGGAGGGAGAGAAGAGCGGCAAAACTGGATTTTAAGAGCGGGAAAGCAGAGGGGGCTTTAACTTTCTGTTACCCAATGGAAAAAAAAATAGTGGAAAAAAATCCTAACAGAGATATCAAGGCATTCATCAGGCATGCCAAGGCACCACTGCTACGACTCTTCCCCTGAAGTTCCAGGATACCACATGCAGAACTCTTGGATACTAAAAATAAGTAAAAATTCTAAAAGGGCTTCTGCTGAATTGTACTTTCACAGCAGAAGCTGGACAAGGTCCAAGAAGAACCATGAAACTGAGGCTTTCTGTATATAGCAGTGAGTTAAAATATGCAGTAAGTTAAAAGCCTGCAAGGAAACCCTGTACTGTGGTAGCCCCTGCTAAACCTCATAACCATCTCTTTCTCCTCAACTGTTGTATGAGGGGAGAGAAATTATTACCCACTGAAAATGAAGAATCAACTTCTTTAAACAGATGAGTCAGCAGACGTAAACTTCAGCAAAATTAATACCCCAAGCTGCTGACATCACCACACACATTCAGAGACCACCTAGGAATTCCTGCAGGCATGCTACCGTCCTCAAAAATACCAAGTAAAAAACAGCAGACCTCTGTGATGGTAGGTGTTGTTTTACTGTGATTACCCAGGGTAACGGAGCTGCTGATTACCTCAAATAGTCTGAGAGCTGTGCATTTTGCTCTTCAAAAGCTTTCATGTAGCATCACCTCACACCTCGTTGTTTTTGACAACAGGGTTGGCATCACTCGGGCTGCCTGCGCAGGCAAAAGAAGTCCCAGCACTGCCAGGGGCTCCGGAAAAGCTGCTGAGAGCAAAGGGGAGCCACTCCTGCAAAGGCACAGGTCACCTCTGCCCAGCCATGCCGTCAGCAGCAGCCTTCACCCACAGCTTTGAGGGGGCTCAGGTATCACGGCGAGCTGGGAAGACTGAACTGTCAAATTCTATCACCCACAACCCGGATTTCTGCCCCAAACTGCAGCAGCACTGCAGTCAGCTGAGTGGGTTAGGAAAAGCAGAGAAACACTGTGTCATTGCTATGCTCACTGCAAATAATATTAAAAACTTGAAACTCTATTATTCCCCATACTGCAGAAGAAAAATGCCATTATTAATATCACTTGCTGATAAAACACCTATGATATAAGTTGGGCTTGACCAGAGCCACCCATGTAGGCCCGTGGCCAGATCCAGACAGAGCCACAAAGCCACACATGCTTTGGACCTCCCCAGCCATGACACAACCCCCCCAGCCTGGCTCTACCCCAAGTTTCACTTCTGCAGGAGGAGAGGGAAGCCCAAGGTCACCCATCCCTGAACCTCTGTGGGCTGCCTGAGCTTCACAAAGCTCAGCAGTTGCCCAGTTGGATAATAAATCACACTGCTGTCTCTGCCCTGACATTACAATGTAGGTTCACGTTCACTGCTGGACACACACCATGCCACTGCAGGATGCCAATTCTCATGAACAAAAGATCCAGCTAGTTAAACAGAAAAATAAATCTCAGCTGCTAATAGGAGTGAAGGGACTTTTCAGTCCAAATAGCTGCAGGATTTCTTAGGAATATTTTTTTTTCTAGTTGGAATAATTCAGACCTAGAAGAGGCCTGTTATGCCAAGCACAGTAAGTTAAATCCACAGCCACATTTGAAATAGGCATCTGGCTTACTAATAAGAGACTGCATTTTGCATTTACCTAAACATCAGTATAAAGGAAAAATCTCACCATGGCAATTCCTACAGACTTCACAAATTCCTTTTTCTGCAGAAATGTAATACCACCTTGTAGACACAGAAAACAGCATTAGTAATATTGACAAGATGGACAATCAGAAAATATCTCAGGAAATTGTATTTTATTTTGTCTACTTCTTTAAACAAAGGAGAAAAAGTAGACTGAGCTGCTCACTATCTGTTTTGCAGATTAAGGTGACACTGACAAATGAACAGTCAATTTGCCAAAAATTCAAAGAATTAATTTTGTAAAAGGAAACAGAGATACTGAATGTATTACAGCTGTCTTTGGCTTTATAATGCCAAGCACTGTGCTGAACCATGGAAATCAGAAAGCCAAACTGAGTTGGAAACAGATCAGTCTGCATTTCACTGTAAGCAGTAAACAGGAGAAAAGGCTTTGAGTTTTAGGGGCTTTTTTTCAAAGCATAACATAAGAGACAAAAAGCAACTTTTCCCACCTGCCATCAAACTGACTATCTGCCTTTTGATATTTGTGTTTTTTACAGCAAATACATATTTATCACTTTCCTAGTAAGCATTCAGTGCCTCCCCATTAATTGTGTACCCAGTTTATATCTGAAATGCCTTTGCAATACATGCATTGCCTGCCTGAGAAAACAGCTAGTTTTTCTAACTCGTCCCGAGTCAAACAGAGCACAAATTAGAGTTTGACTATGTCACTACATAAAGAAATCATCAGGAGATTAAGCATAGATGATTATACATTCTTAAAGCTTTAAAACTATTTCAAGCCCCAAGGTGTTTTCGGTTAGGACACTGTTCTTCATGGCTTGGGATTCTCTTCATGGGAATCTGCAAGTAAAATACAAACAAACAAGAAGATTCAGCTACTCTGGCAGGACTGATCAAAGCCCTGTGCTGTATTTACCCCAAGTCATTTACAGATGCTGTTGGTCCTTTCAACTACTCTAAGAAATACGTATGGCCTATCACAAGACCTCCTGTGAACTGATGTGGTCAAAATTAAGAATGCTAATTTCAATTTTTACCAATATATAACCCCCTGGTCCCCACTTCCTGACGCACTTTGCACACTGTCCTGCCAGAGGATGGAAAAGGGTAAGGAAACACAAAGTTACCTAGCGTGACTTGGAACAGAGGGCCTCTGCTCAGATGTAAAAACCAGAGTGTTTTTAAAAAGTTGCAGGCTACCAGGACAGCTGATGGGAGGAACAGTGAGATTCACATTGAATGTCGGTGTCACTTCTGAGCTGTCACACTATGCACCACAGAGATAAACACTGCACATGTGAAATAATTGTCAGTTACTTCAGGCTGTCAAACATTTCAATGGAACATTGTCATCCCAGCGGCAGACAAGTAAAATAACTGTGTTTAAGCAAGTCTACATTCATCCAAAACACACCTCATGAAATCCCTGGGGGTGGAGGGAGGGCAAATAGAAAACACCCTTCATTTGCCCTTAGAACACACTGAAAGTTCATGACAAAACCCTTAATGCCATCTTTTGGGCCCATTTGTGTGCTGTGCCTGCGTAACACTGCTGAAGTAACATAAATCCTTAAACCATGGTAGCACAATGTGGCTGTGTCTTAAAAGCCTTGTTATTTCAGCTGGCAGAGACAAGATGAAACCCTAAAAAATACACTGGTGCATACAGAGCCTCAGTTCCACAGGCAGGATAGGCTGGGCTCATGTTTTGGTTGTAGAACAGAGAAGATTCAAAGCCTGCCATGGAAACAGCTGGTTCTGGCATGGCACTGCTCTGTTAGGGAAAATTCCTTGACTGACCATCTGGGAGCCACTCTGGCAGTCACCCTCACACCACCTGAGCTGGGATAAAAGCCCCTTTGCAGCTACACACCCCACACTCACACAGTCAGAACAGGTTTCCTCATCAGCCCAATCCCAGGTTTCCTACAGCAGAGTCTCAGACATCTGGATGCTTAAAGCAATTTATTCATGGCACAGTAGCACAGAAACAGCTCAAGTTGGTGTCTTCAGTGTTGAGCCTCTGGCTCCTGCTGTGTCTCTGAGAGTCCAGTCACCTGGATGTGCCACAGGTCCACGTGCCCTTTATTTTGAGAAGGGTTGGCAGTTCACAGCTGCATGTCTCAGGCTCCCAGCAGCAGCTGCACCCCGAGCTCTCTGCACTGGATGTGTTCCTCAGCACTGTCAGCTTGGAAAATCAGGGGCACTTCCATGGGTTTACAGCCACCCTGGGGATGCCAACCAGCTCTATCCCTCATCACAACAGCTCAGATGTGCCTGTGCTGAGGACCACGACTGCCCTTTCAAGAAACCTCCCTTGCTTCCCTCACCACAGAACAGGGCAAGCATGCCAAGGCTTTGTTGACTCTGCCCAAGGCTGTAGGGATGTTCTTATCCCTGGAGATAAGATCAGTCCCATTCTGCTGCTGCTGGGGAGGCAAAATGCTCTTACTCCTTACTCAAAGCTCAGCCCATGCCTGGATTGCCTGGTTTAAGCACAGGCAAGTCACCTTCCTGGTCTATGCCAGAATTTTTCCACCTGCAGATGAACAACGAGGTTAATTTCCTCACTCCACTACCTGCTGCTGTACCCTGCACAGTCCTCAAGGCAGGGACAACAGACAACTACAGGTGGAGCAAACCCTGACAGATGTTGTCTTGACCCAAGCTGGTGCCTCCAGAGTTTTTCTGGTTGTATCAGTACCTTGTGAGTAGCTGGACTGAGCAGGTTAAAAAGAGCTAAAGAGATAAAGATGGTGTGCCACAGAACCCGAGGGGGAAAGCAGCACTTGAGAGTAATGAAACTGGTAAAACAAACACTTTTGGAAGGGCTCTCCAGCTCTGAAAAATCCAAGAGATTTGCAACATGACCACAAATGGCCAAGAGCTGTCTTCTCCCAATACTTAACATGTAAACCGCTAGTGCAATTAAAAAGCAAATATTTTTTGAGCTAGAAAATGGAAAACAAAATTGTTTGGTTTTTGTTTGGATTTTTTTTGTAAGTTATTCTCTGTTTCTGGAAGCCTGATTTTCATTAATGTGATATTTCTTTTAGCAGCCTTGTCTACGTAAGGCATCTGTAGAAAGTTTTTGTTGTTAACTTAATAGTGAAAATCTAATACAGGTTCTATTTGAATTTTCCTATTAAACTGACGTCAATGGCAGTCTGAGAATCAGATTGTTACAACCCAGACTATGAAACAAACATTCAAGTCAGATGCTATAAATGTAGCTACTGCACACTGGTAAGTGTGTTTTAATATTTTTAATCAGGTCTCTGGGTAGAGCCAAAATACACTTGGCATAGAGATGAGGGGAAAAATTATAAAAATGTAGATATTTTTACTTGGAAAGTCAATTACAATTTATTTCCAGAAGACTGAAAAAAAAAATGCACTACACACACAGAATTGCACTTTAACAAGCATTTGTACAAATATGAAAGTAACTAGAGCTTGATGTCTTAATCAGCACTTGCCACACAACAGACGAAGGGTGAGACATCGTCTTCCCTGTAGGGTTACTTCCACAGGAACATTATGTGTGGCACAGGGATCCCAAAAAGAAAGGGGCAATAAGGGGATCCTATGGCCACGTTGGAGCAGCTGGATGGACTGAATAGTGGTACAGAAAAGACATTAGGTGTAGGGAAAGAAGATTTTGGTTGGAGATCAGAAGAGTTTCCAGAGAACAGGATTACAAGAAATCTGAAAATTCTACCTAAGATTCCCATCAAAAGGACAGCAGAGTCCTATACCTCATCAAAACCTTATGTGCTTTGAAAGAAACTCATCCTCCTCAAAGCTGTAGATTTCTACAAAGAGACCAACAGAAAAACAGATAAAAGAAATACATCAGCAGGTGGTTAACAAAGAGCTGTGCTGGAAGAGAGATGGTTGGGATGGTCTTCTTTCCCTCTTCCGTGTTGGTCTCCAGAATTCCATGGGTATGGCACTGTGGGGTCCCAGGGCACACAGCACTGATGCTTCTCTTGCCAAAAGCCATGATAAGATCAAAGAGAGCTCAGAAGAGTAAACAAAAAGTCAACACACATACACATGGCTCCATTATTTGCAATTGTTTACTGCTACAAAGAGGGCCTGAACCCTTATCAGATTTCAAAATCTTTTAGGCAGGTGTGAAAGAAGGATGAATCAGAGCAGAAAAGCCTGAGGAGTTTTGTATTTTTCCAGTACAGGTGGACTACACAGGTTGTATTTTCAACTCCAATAGAAAGGAAAAGCATTGCAGCTTTGTGCTAATTATGAAATTACTTAGCATATCATCCAAATCAGAGATTCTTTTATTAACTAGAAAACAAGTTGGGTAAAAGTTTTCTTCTCTTCCAACCCACAAGGTATTTGTAAGGCCTGCAATAATGGGCTTTGAAATCAAACAGGTTTTTAAATTAAAAACAAACTAACATAACTAAACTGTCTTTAAAAGATAAATGACAGTTCACAGAACTTCAGATTATTTCTTATTTAATACTAACAAGGCTGTAAGTTACATATAAGTGTTAGAAAAGTGAATTCTCTTTCCAAGATGTTTTTCAGGACTCTTGGCAATAATAACCAGCTTGGGTTTGGATGTTAGATTAAGGAGAGGGGACCAGAGGCCCATGACTCCTATTGTATGTAAGCTCAAGGAATGGTGATGCCAGTGCAGGCACTGGCTACCTGCCACAGACCTGACCTCTGTCTGGAAATTATGGACACTGCACCGACAAATGGAGGGATGCCAGTACTGCTGCAGAAAATTAAGGTGCTGGAGCACTCAATGCATCCCTCTCCCTTATAAATCCACACTGGCAAAGTGCAAATTCCCAAAATTCAGCAAGAGGGTACTTACTTGATGCATACATAAAAACATTCAACTTCCTTCCAAGCGATGACCTGTCAAGATTGTGTGGGCACTAAAACTCCTGCCCATGGCAGCCCCTGGGAGCAGAGCCTCACTGTGATTTCACTGGTGGATATTTGCCTTGCACAGAGCACCATGTTTCCTGTGCAAGGCTGGAAAGATCCCAGCATGATTTATGGCATATTGTTACAGCACCGTCTAGACATGACTCGCTCTCTCAGGAACTGATAACAGCGAGCCCATGACAATACAAGCCCAACAGAGGTAACATGTCCTGCCAACACTGCAGTCAGCACAGCTCCCTGGGACAAACCTCTTTTGTGCAGCCTGCTCAGCAGGCTGGTCTCCTACTCCCAACCTGCTTGGGGCGAGGGAAATGCAGACTGAACCTTCGGAAGCACCTACCACAATCTTCCCTAGATCAGCCTCCCGTGACACTCTGCCCAGGTGCATGGGGAAGGGCTGTTCAAGTTCCCACAACAAACTCAACCCAGGCTGGAGCGCACGCTTCAGTCATCTCATTCGCACACTGGCAAAGTGCTGGGTGCCTTCTCCAGGGCCTTGGGAAGGATCTGATGGCTTACTTTTGCCATACCAGTAAATGCCATTGCCCAGCCAAGACGCAGTTTACTTTGGCAGAAGACTCTGCAGGAGGATTAGCAAGCAGCACCAAGAGGACTTTTATGCTTGGAATAAGTGTAGCTGCACCTGGGCTTCTGTTGACAGAATTATGCTGGTAAAAGTGGAGGAGGGAAGATGGGGGGAAATGGCTTCCTGACCAACCCAAACATGCCAGCAAAATCTGTAAGCGCAGGGTCAGGCTTCAGAACAAACCACACTGCAATTCCTGGCACACACTGTTATAGTGGAAATTTCAATCACAATAACCTGCAGTAATTAAATGGACCACGGAAAGACTTTTGCCCGCAGGGAAGGGATAAAAAGAATAATATTTCCTTCAACAAGCTGAAGTACATCCAGCACCAGCACAACTGTGCAGGACAGGGTGTAGCGGTATCAACCTCTCACACGACAGCCACTGGCAAGGAAACCAGATACAGAAGTGTGGGAAATGTGAGTGCTTTCTCTTTTCCGTTCAGTCACATAGCATTTCCTTGATACCTGAAGTTCCTAGTCCAAGGGGGGAAAAAAAGCACAGCTGACTTGGAAGTCAGCCACTATGCATTGCTGCTTGGAGAGGTAGGTGTGAAGACAACCTGCAACTCTGAAGCATTCCTGGAGAAGCACTCATCTGTCCTTGATTCCTTCCTGCAAGCAAGCTCATTTAAAACTTCACTTCTTCAACGGCAGGTCCTGGAGCAAGTCTGGCCAACCAGGACAGCCCTCAGAGGAAATATAGATGGAAAGGCCTGAATAAGGAGAAGAATCGAGGTTCCAGTCGGCTGGAACTGAGCACATGAGCAGGTGACACCTGGCTGCATGGGATGGAGAGCACGGAAATGCTGGGACAAGCAATGAGGTGTCTCCCACTTCACACAGTTGCCTTCTTGAGTACAGGTGGAAAACAGAGCAGTTTCAGGAACAGTGCACAGACATGCAGTAACTCACTATTTGAAAATCTGTCCCCATTTGTGGAAGCTGAAGAAGGCTTCATCATTCAATCTAGCACAGCATTTGTTTTTCAGACAGCTCCAATTATTTTTCAACATGCAAGCTCTCAAAGCTGACAGGATGCATCCTTTTTCCTAGCCCACCATTACACCAGCTTTTATGGAAACTATGTAGCTAATAAGACAAACAGTTACCAATTCTCCTTACAATAACATCCATCCTATTTTTGTCATCACTTGAAGCCTTGTTTAAAGACATGTGAGATTATAAATTTGCTTTACTTCTTTCTGGTTGACTTAGAAAATCTTCCCCAAATCAAATGTTAGTCACACATACATTCTCTAAAACTTAATGCTTAGCAACACCCAAAATAATAAACTCTACAGTATTTTTATGAGTCAGTATGTCTACACTCCTGTCCTACTAAATATCAAACTCCTTCCTTTGATCAGTTGGCGTTAATGTCACTATGGCTAACTCTGGCCACACTCATGTAATTAAGCAGATCTAATTCTCCTTGAATTTCTTATTTAATGACTTTTGAAGTTTTTAAGAGGGAGACCAAAAAATCCCTACATCTGTAAACTTTTTTTAAATCAAATGTGTAAAATCTGCAAACTGTTTTTCATCAAAACCATGGCCCTGCTACAGAGCTGGCACCTCCAACATTGCTACCATGGGTTCACAAAGACATTCAACAATTTCTTACCCAGAAATTCCTTAAAACAGACTACCAGGCATTAGGGAATTCTGGATAGATTAATGAACAGCTGAACATGTAATCAGCAAAAGAGGAATGACCTTTCTGAGCCCAGAAAGTAACAAAATATATATGTTCATATTTCACAGAAGACACAGAACAGAGCAGATAGATCTGCATGGGGGAACACGTTTTAGGAAAGGGCCAGTGTTTGTCCAGAATTATTCTTGTGTGCAAGCTCACAAGCACAGAGAGCGTCAGCTACCCTCAGTAACACCCACATCCTCACTTTCTGTTAATAACAGGTGAGATCAGAATGCTTTTAAACTAGGAAGAATTATGAGAGTTAATGAAATCTTCCACTATATTGTAGTGTACATAGTGTCTTGTGGTCAAATACATAATACAGGGAAAAATAAAGCATTCTGTATCAGCAGGAGCATAGCTGGAAAATTGCATGTTTTCTTTGCTATTATATTTTATCTACCACTGTGATTTCAATACCTCAGTGGCATCTTGCTTTTTGAATGCATGACAAGTCAGAATTTACCAGTCAGAGAGTAAAGGAAGAAGGGTGAAAACAGAAAGACATTTACCTACAACTTTGCCTTTTACAAACGCTATTTATTCCTAACACAGCTATTCACATTTGGTCAGCTACTGTACGTGTGTGGGAATCTGTTCTGAAAACAGTAATTTGGCAAAGGCAGTAAAAACACAGAGCCAGGACATTTTCTGAACAGAAATACGTGTAAGCTCCATGAAGGGAGTTAACACAAAGCTAGGGGGGTAGTATTCTAAACAGTGGTAGTAGCAGCAGCATAAAACTTAAGCAAGCAATCTAGACAGCCAAATAGCACATTCTCTCTCTTTCCTTTACAGAAGAGAGAAGAAAATGATGGCAGATGTATAAGGAGCAAAGAACTGCTCCTTTTCTATTCCCCTGTTCTTTCTGTTTGGAAAAAGCATGGAAGTACGTTCAACAGCCAGAGAGAGCAGGACTTTCACAGCGTGAAACTCATTGATATAGGTGAACAATAGGATTCAGTGTATCTGAAGTGTGCTGAGCAACAGGTGAAATACAGAATGAATCTTAGGAGCTGCAACACTGATGACATCAAAGGGACAACACTACAGCAGGCCTGACTCTGCCCAAGAGCTGTTCGTCATGTGGAACAGCCTGTAACAGCAGATCATGGCGGGGAGTAAAAGGTGTGGAAGAGAAACACCCACGAGGTAACTTAGCAAAGCAGGTTGGCTCCAAGAGGCTTTTGCCACTCTTTCCTCGGGAAAACCTGCTGAGGGGCTGTGCTGGTGTTGGCCAGGATAGTTTGGGTGTTCTAAAGGACTGTTTTGGTTTAACCCTGGGCAACAACTAAGCCCCACAGAGCCACTTACTCACTGTCCCCTGCTGAGATGGGTGAGCGAATCAGAAGAATTAAAGTGAGGAAATTCATGGGTTGGGACAATGACATTTTAAGAGCTAAAGCAAGCACTACACACACAAGCAAAGTGAAACAAGGAACTCATTCATCACATCCCATGGCATGCAGGTGTTCAACCACCTCCAGGAGAGCAGGGCCCTGTCACATGTAACAGTGACTTGGAAAGACAAACACCACCACTGCAAACATCCCCTTCCTTGCTCCTCCTTCCTCCTAGGTTATATGCTGAGCATGATCCATATGGTCTGGGACATCCCTTTGGTCAGTTGGGGTGAGCTGTCCTGGCTGTGTCCCCTCCCAACTCCCTGTGCACCCCCAGCCTCCTCGCTCGTGGGGTGGGGTGAGGAGAAGTAAATGCCTTGTGTGAGTCCTGCTCAGCAAGAACTAAAGAATCCCTGGGTTATCAACACTGCTTCCAGCACAAATCCCAAACACAAATCCATACCAGCTACTCTGAAGAAAATTAACTCTACACCCCAGCCAAAACCAGCACAGGGGCTCAGTCTGAGAGCTCACAAGTATCTCAGCCACCAGTGTTTAGACATACAATCTGGCTTCTTTCAAAACTTTCTTTAGTGCTAGTGTATATTTTCTTCCTCCTCTGGCTCACAGACTTCTGGGACAGTTCGTGTAAATACTACACTTCCAGGTTTGCGTGGAAATTTGCTATTCCACCTGTATGCTTTCAACCTCTGCCTCAGAAGCATAACAGCAATACACACAGGTTTCATTTCCAGCTGAAATGCCAATTGCAACACCCAAAGTCAAAGTTCCAGGAGTGACCTTAGTTCCCACAGCCTCAGGACAGGCTTGGTGGCACATACAAGCCTCCCCTGCCTATCTCCTCCAGGAGAAAAGGAACAAGCAACAGTTTCCATCTGGAAAGAAACCATCAGGGTGTCAATAGCAATACTAACCTTCAGAAACCCAAACCTTCATGACCAAAGGGTACATTAAAAGCTACCTGAAAAAAGCATCAGTGAGCACAAGTCCCACTGAACTGCAAAGCTAAACAAAACTAACTGCAAGTGTGTCCTTGGCAGGGACATGAACACCATTCACAATGCCTCGGTCTTTCCAGGTCCTGGACTTGCATGGTTCAACACGTGCAAGTCCAGCAGCTGCAGCCAAGTTAGCTCTCAGGACCAAGAAACAAAATTTCCATTTCCATCAGCATTTCTGTCTGTCCCAAGAAATATCTTGCAGGTGTAAGAACTGTAGAGAATGAGAACCTCACATTACGACGTTGGGACTAGAAATAAACATTTAGGGCTTTCTACTGAAAACCTGTATCACATGAATCAAAATAACAGCAGGAAGATCAGAAGAAAAGAACATATAGTACATTATGCTTCCAAACCCATGTACCCATCCCAATTTTCAAGTATTAAAACAATCTTATTTTTCCTTTAGTTGAAAATAGAGTTCCGATATCAAAATGTTCACAAACCTCCCAAATCAAGTCTGCATTTATACACGGGTGGCTAGTAGGATTTAAAAAAAATATACTCCTTCCATCTAAGCCAATTTATATACTAGTATCTTATGGCTACAGAATGAAAGTCTTCCAACTTTAAAAACAAGCTTCAAACACAATCTGCTTCAAAACCCAGGCTACTGAATGCTTTAAGGTAAGGACCTCAAAGCTTTTCAGGAGGAGGTAACAAAAATGGATACATTTGATTCCCAGTCAGCGCTTTCAAACATCCACGGGTTCATCCCAAAGAAAATTTCCCCAGGGGTAACAGGCTAGTGGTTCAATATGGGGATGCCCAGGTAGTTGCTCTGGGGTCACCATTTCATGTTTCTCACCAAACAAATCCACCCTCTCATGATAAAACAGCTCATGTAAAGGATCCAACCTCAGTCTGTTCCACATATTAATGTCCTTCACCAACTGTCCCCATACAAAGATATAATTGTAGAAGCACAGAACCATTTGGGTTGGACAAGACCTACAAGATCTTCGAGTCGAACCGATGACTGGACTCTGTGAACTGGACCATGGCCCTGTGCGTCACATCGTCATTTCCAGAGCATCTCCAGGAGTGGTGACCCCACCACCAACCTGGGCAGCCCATTCCAGTGCTTGACAGCCCTTTCCATAAAGAAATCCTTCCTGGTGTCCAACCTGCACCTCCCCTGGAAGTTGTATTTAATGTATTATGATGTAACATGCAATGAAACTGAAGCAAGAGGAAAAGACAGAACACAAATATCAAAGCATTCAAGTGTGAAAGGGCCCTGTGCCTGGATGCACATTAATACAATTAAATATTATTACTTGCAAAGTATAAAATATATGTCCACACATCATGTTTACGTGTATATATAAAACCAGAAGTGTTTCCAGCTTGATGTGTTTCTACATGTTTCCTGAATTTGGTAACACCTGGATAGATGTTGAGATGTCACAAAAGGGAGTTACACACACCAAACCTCTCGAGGAGAAACAAACCTGAAGGTTACAGGGTGATTTGATTGTCAACATACACATTGCTTCCAAAAGCTGTAGACAGGAAAGGCAGAACCAATCCTGTACTCATGATCCCTTCAAGCAATTTGCTGTTGCAATCAAATTTAAAACATGCTATTAATCAATAAAATTTACTAAAGGATTCAAAACTTTTCACATATGCAGTTAATTCAAAATGTTTTTCCTTAACAGTCATTAAGGAATGTTCATCCCATTTCTGTTAACACTGATAGAATTTCATTACACCCAATGCTATGGAAACATCATAAACCAGGACATCTTCATTTTGATTAGCAGACCATCACAATTTAAGCTCTTCTTATTACTGAAGAGTTTTCTTAAGATAAAAAGATCGTAAGTCCCTTAAAGCCAGTTAATTCCTGTTTTAATGGAAAAAGTAACTTTTTCCAGCTGTGAAGCAGCCCTAAACTCCTAGAGGCCTAAACTCCCACAGCCAGATTTGACTTGAGAGCCTTTTCAGGATTAAGAAATTGGTTTGAGCTCAGGGTGTACTGTCAGACCACAATAAAAGGAAAATGAATACAATATGCTGGAAATGCAACACCAGTCACATTAAAATAAAAAAAAGAAAACACTTTCTGACAGCATTAATTATGACACTGTGCCTCCCACTCTTATCACGCACAGCCCTTTCACAGCAGCTCTACAGACCTCCACCCTCAGCCATCCCAGGCATGAAACTACACAACAGTAAGCCTTCTGGAAGACAGAAAAAGAGTTACTGCTTAGTTCAAGTTCACAGAAAACATGTGCTATAAGTTTTTTTGTCTGTTTTTCAGTTTCATCTTTTTCAAAGAAACATCTGCATCTGTCTTTGAGAGAAAGGGCGATGAAGGCGAGTGGTAAGAAGGGACAAACACTGGCAAACCAAGGAAAGTCACAGTTTTCATGGAAAAAAAACAAAACCAAAACCCCATGCTTGACGTATTTCTATTGAAAAACTTTTTCCAAAGGAGAGGAGGGAGAAAGAAAGGGAAAAAAGTGAGAACTCTTGGGATGCTGTATCTGCCATCCAAAGCTCCAACATAACCCATGCCAGAACATCCTTAGGCTTCTGACCTGAACAGTCAAGTCATCTTTTTTTTCGTGCTGCAAACCTACAAAGAAGAAACTAGTACCACAAGGCACACTAATTAAGTCACAATCTTCTGAAAACACACAGCTGAAGAGCAGCCAGTGAGTGATATGCCAGCCTAATTCAGATAGCCCAGCCCATGGATCAGATCACCAGGTCTGAGCGCCAGAAAGAGCCAAGCTGCTCAGAGGGCTCTGTCATCCCCACTGAAGAGAAGGGCAAAGAAATGGAAAAGCCACAGTGACGAATATCAAAGCAGTTTGGTACACACTGGAACAAACTGGTGCAGATTGGGAATGAGGTCTAAGCCCCCTTTACCTGCAGCTCTCTACCAATATAACACCACAAAACCCCTTGCTTAGCGAGACTCTGCTGAACCTACTCATCTTGGGGCAGACTTGTCCTCCAGTCTTGGATCTGCTCCCATGGATTATCTGCTCAAGAGAAACACAGGTTAAACACAGTGCAGTACACAGCTGCCAGGCAGAGCTGTGCTGCAGAAACCAGCAAAGGCGTCCGCCGCAAGAAGTTAGGGGTGAGCAACTGGTTTTTCCCCTAGTTTAGGCAATGGTAAAACCAGCATTTACTGCCATGGCAGCAAGACCAAGTGAAAAAACAAAGGCCACGTGCTCAAAGCCAATGCACAGATTTATTGCCCTCATGTAGAGGGCAATGCCATGACTGCTCCTTATCAGAGCAGTTCAAGAAGCAGCACGTGTCCTGTACATAGGTATTCCAACCCAGGAGAAATAAAGTACAGCAAAATGCAAAGCTGCAGGGTTAATGACAGGCAAAAGCTGGGCAGTGACTGCCTGTCGCTGTTCTGGCATTTGGAGTGGCCACACAAACAATTATTTATGGGTTCTATCATTTGGAGCTGTCAAAAAACCATGGCACGGGAACCATCTTTAAATATGGAGGACTTAAATCACACGTACAGCCATTACAAAAATAAGTTTTGAGGCACAGAGATGGATTTTCTTTATTCCTGCCAAATTGCCTTCTCAACCAAGGTCAATTATTTTTTCCTTGATAGCAAAAACCATCCTAATTGTACAACAAATCCCTGTCCTACAGAGCAACACTTCCTGTTAATGGAATCCACGTAGATGGTAGTCCTTTAATAACACTCATTTTTAAGAAACAGTTTCCAAGCACACATACATACCATAAAATATCGAAGTTTCAAGCCAAGTTCAAATCAAGAAGAAAAGTTAAGAGTTGGCTTTGTTCAAAGAAACAATACATGTACCAGCATCTTTATTTCAACTGCATGGAGAGATTTAAAATATATATAACTAGGAGCCTGAGATCATTACAGTTTCATTATCAAGCTATCCAGTACATCTGAGTTCCTAGAAAAAGTCTGCCACCCTGAGAAGAATGCAGAGGATGTTTCTGATTCATTTTTCTGGCAGTCACAATGCCTACTCCTGCTCAAATGTCCATTTCCCAGACTCTGCAGGACTGTCTTCCAATGCATAGTCTTGGTAAAATGTCTTTTCTTTTTGTATTTGAAAAATATAGGTGATCTCCCATTGTCAGCAAATGTGTGAGCAACTACATTAATTTCATAGATCTTTTCCCATTTTGTAGCAATTGGTTCAGTTTGCAATTACAGCATTTCACACACTTAGCATGACACTGAATAGTCAGGACAGTCTTTCAGAAGGTGCAGACACTGAAATTACATAAGTGCCTTTTTAAATTAGTAAATTTATCTCTTATTTTTAATTTTTAAATACAAAGTGGAAAGACCAGCAGTAATGAATCTCTGATGGGAGTTAATGAAACAGCAATCTCTTTCTATCTCCCAGCAGGAAAAAAAAAAAAAAAGCAGTTGCTTGACTTTTCCATTCAAAGAAACTGAATTAAGTAAGTATTGTCCAAGTTCCTATATGCATGAACTACACTTGTTCTTTGAGCAACATTGATGAATCCACCGTACAGACTAGCTTTCCTTATGGATTTCAACCCTTTTGTTGACCTCCTTATATGGCTACTTATTCTTCTTCCTTTTCCTACATTTCAACTCTGTAAAAACATAGTAATATGCTTATAAAGTGTTCTTGAAATAATTTGTATCAAGCAGAATAAAGTTTTACTAGTGCTTTCCCCAATGCCAACATAACACATAAATTTCAGTTTTGGTCAAAAATCCATTCAGAATTACTTTTAATAAATGTCACTTTTATAAATACAGAGGCAATTTAAAACATCTGGAAAATAAAATACTACTTTGTATGCAGTGTTTTGAGTAAAATCCAGTAATTTAATGAAATTTGTTTACCATGTTCTTCAAAGTTAACTGAGGTGACTGAATTAGGTGTCACCTCTGAAGTCAGTTACCTGCTTGTGCACAGATTCCTGCTTCCACCCACACCAGAGGAGCAGAGCACCCACACACCAGGCTGCTAATCCTTTGGGAACGATGGGAATACCACCAGCTCAGCCACACAGCTCAGGAAATGGCAATTTCAGCTGTACTGTAACAGCCCCGAGCACAACTGCAGCACTGTTGCCTTGAGCATCCCCACAAGCATTTCCTTCATGCAGGAAAATGCAGAAGTGTCTGCAGGATAACTCACTGCCCCAACAGACAGGAGCTCTGGGCCTGACCCGATGAGGTGAGACAAGCAATAGGGCATTTTAGAGCTTTTTATCTAAAGCAGAAACAAAAAAACGTCCTGGAATTCCTCTCAGTCTGACTGCCAGTTTCCTGAAGAAGTGTGCTCACCACACACCTTCCTAGTGAGGATGGTAGGCTACAAAGGGATGTGACAGTACTTCATACGGAACTGCATCAATGGCTGGACATCAAAAGACACCTAATTCTAGGGCAAACTAGTCCCATAAGAAGTAATACGTTCTTCTATGCCTCAGCTTCAGTTTTCCCAGTTACAGCCCAGAAAGAACAAACTGACCCTGTGCTGGAACCTCGTGTGGCTGAGGTTTCCCTAGGCCTTTCAGAGTCTCAGAACTTTTTGTGTTGATTGTTTCAATGTGGCATCCAGCACATAACCAAGAATGAATGTAAGGGTCTCAAGTGAGGCTGACACAGGGTGGAGTTTCCAGGCCCAGGCTGTGCTCCATCCCAGGTGGGCTGCCCCACTGGCTGACACACTGTTCCATTAACCAATGATATCAACAAGCCCCTGGAAAACTGCTGGTCTGTTGAGACTGCTCCATTCCTGGTCTAAGTCCATTCCCCTCTTCTTTTTTGGCTCCCCGAAGGTCTGTAAAGCAATGGCACTCTGCAGAAGTACTTTCTTATTTCCGGTAATTACAAACCCCCTGTGAGATCAAAGACCCACAAGTTGACCCATTATCACATGCCCATTCCCTGTAACATCCTTCTGCAAAAAGTCTCTTACACCAGGGCTGATTTAAGACATAAACTGATAAAGCAAAAGATAGAGAAAATTACACATTCATTCAATTTATAATGCAAGTCACAGATACTTCAACATAAGCCCCCAAAAGCAACTGAGCAGCAGGCAAGAACTGTGTCAAATCTAAGTCCTGGACTGAAGTTTAGTCCCAGGACCATACAGGATGCTGAATAAAAACACCCTACTGATGCAGCCCTCCAAGGCTATTCCCTCTCTCCCTGCCATTTCCTGGCCTGTTCCCACATCAAGAGCAATTTCCTTTACCTTCACGCTGACTCCCACTGCTACACAGGCAAATGACTGAGCTCTTTTCCCTCCCTGTCCTCTTCCAGCCAGCCTGGGTTAGCCACATGCTGCAGGAAGAGCTGCTCTCACAGCGTGCTCGGGGACTGTGCCCACGTGTGGAACCGTGTGCTGCCACAGGCAGGGGCTGCTGTACCCAGGCAATAAGGTACCCAGTGCCCTGCCTTTGAAATGTACTTTCAGTCACCTGGCAAGGACTCCAAGAAATGCCTTGGGCTCCCCATGAGACCAGATCACCTGTGACGCAGCAGAAAATGCCCCTCAAGCACAAACTCCTGCAGACACCGCTCACTCCTTAAATGCTGGAGCTAAAGCTGCATTTCAACACTACGGAAATAGTGCCTCACTTTTTCCCCTCTCTCCACAATTTAGCCTTCTACAATATATTTAGAAGATAAAGCTATGTTTGAAAACATAAATCTCATCATTAAGTATTAAGATCACAGAAGAAAAACACAAGAAGCCCCAGCCAGAAGTCTTTTGCTTAGTCCTCATCTATCATTCTTTTCCAATCTATGTGCTCAGTACAGGCTAGAAGGGAGCTCGAGGTTATGCTTCTCGCAAATCCTTTTCTGTCCTGTATTATCAGCCACTGTTATTACCTCAAGTTTCATTCAGAAACAGCATTTGGAGTAGTTTTTCAAGGGGGAAATTCTTTTTAATCAAGTCAGGTTGTGGATGATGTTAACCAGATTTGTTTTTATTTCTAGTCACTCTTCAAATTATTAATATAGTTCCCTGCAGACAAATGGTGTGTTTGTGGTTTGCAATACACATTGAGAGGGAAGACTTATGAGCACAAGGCATTCAAAGTCTTCTTGCCAGTGAGAAGTGGGTAACTTCTCTGGGTAGCAGAGAGTAGAGCATTCAATTAAGTAGTGTTTTCCTTTTTCATTCCTTCTATTTCTTTTAATTTTCACCTCAAAAAGGCTTTTGGCTGCATTTCATTAATTCCCATTTTTGACAGGAATTGTATGAAACAGAGTTTTTAAAAATCCTTTCTGAAAACAAATACAAAATGCAAGAGAGGTTTAGGGACTTGCAGGGGCCTAAATGAAGTGTTGCCTTCAGGCAAATGAAGTTTGACAAGATGAACCTGCAACATTTTAAGAGACAAATTCAACCCCTGGGTCCACCAAGCATTTTCCAGGTGATTTCACCTAAACCACTTACCTCCATGTCTCCACTTACGGTGCTTGACCATTTTTCTGCCATAACATTGTGAGGATTTCAGATGTTTAAGAGCTGGAAACAGTTATGATGCAGGCAGGGCAAAGCTACTCCTTTTGCCTCCTTTGAGCAGCTGTACAAATGCAATGACTCTTCCCAAACAGCCACGCTGGAGTCAAGCTGTCACCTCACTTGGGTGATCAGGAACAGGAACAGGTTCCCTGGAGAGGCTGCAGAGTTCCCATCCCTGGAAGTGCTCCAGGCCAGGCTGGATGGAGCTCTGAGCACCCTGGGACAGTGGAAGGTGTCCCCTGCCCATGGCAGGGGGGGCAATGAGATGATCTTTAGGGTCTTTTCCAATCCAAACCATTCTATGATTCTATGACCAAATCAGACTGAGATGCACCATCTCCTCCACCACTAAATGGAGCACACCAGGCAGGAATACCAAGCTTCACCAGCTCTTGGTGGAGGGACTATCAGCACTCTTCAGCTCCAGTATATCTTATAGTTAAATGCTAAACTAAATCCTTTCCCCACCCCAAAGTGCCACTTTTGAGACGCAGTTTTACATGCCAGGTCAAAAATCACTTAAAGAATTTGACAGGAGAAAAGAAAAACATCTGAAGCAAACAAAAAGCCCAACATGAGGAGAAATAGAGGAGGGGAGAAAAAATAATTTAAAAGTGATCCTTAGTAGGGGGCAGAGGAAGAAGTCTGTCTGATTTTCTTTGGATATAGTTGGGCAGGAAATCGTTGAGGTGGGTTAAAATACCTTTCTTGCAGATGCTTTGCAAAGAATTTCCTCTGATTACTAGAATAATATTTATTTTCATGTCAATCTTGATAGATCACAGCTGTGGTGCTTTATTTCCTCTCTTCCTTCTCCTTATTTCCATCTATTAATAGGCCTGCCTGTACCCACACATCAATTAAAAACATATATACTTATTCTATATATAAACACTCCTGTTTTGCAATCAAATTCCATACGTGACATTGTTCTGGTCCTGAGATGTGTCATTTGCACTTGCACTGCTGAGCTCACAGCATGATCCTGCTCTCGCCGTGGATCCCAGGGATGTCCTTGTCCTGTACTTCACAAAGCCCTGTGCTTGGAGAAACACGGAGATGTTGAGGAGCTAACTCAGATAATGTCCCTGCAGCCACTGCAGGCTCACAAGTGAAAGTGCCAGAACAAGAGAAGCAAAAGCCTGAGCAATGCTGGCTGTTTTGTTGCGGGTTTGTTTGTTTATTTGTTTTTGTGGGGGGGGTTTTGGTTTGTTTTTTTTTTTCTTTTCTGCTTCCCCAGTTCTGGAGAAGGAAGGCAAAACATCTGAAGAAGCTTTAGTATAATTCAGAGCTATTCATTTCCACAATTTCAAAGCTACAAAAGGCTCTGGAAGTAGTTTTACCCAGGTATTTTAGGCCACCAATATGGTCAGCATCAGTTCCAAATGACATTCTTCAATATTTCCATTGCTGAATTTTGGAATCCAGCATAGGAAGGAAGGGATTTATTCTTCAAGTCTGATACATTGAAACTCACATATTTTTAATCATTTGACTTACAGGAAAACTATGAAAATCTTAGTTCTTGTTACAGCTTAACTCCCCCAGGTGTCACCTACCCCCTTAACACACAACTCTGAGCTAGTTCTCAGGCTCAAATTCAACATTTTCTCAGACTCCAAGGAGAAACTGGAGATAAGACTGCACTGCCATAGCCCACTGAGTTTCACCAACAGATCGAGACTGGAAATTCTTTCCAATTTCAATTCTTTCTTAAAGCCTCTGACAGTCAGAGCAGCTGCTTTATTTCTGTGCTGAGCAGAGCAGCAGTAATGAGAGAGTTATTGGCTTTCTTTAAGAGGATTTAGCATAACGATAAAAGAGGACTTTTATGGCAGATCCCACTAACCAGTTCCTTAGTTGTTAACAAAGCAGGTAGATACAGTTTTGAAAACAAGACTCCCTTCCAGAAGGTTACCTGGAGGCATCTGACCTATTCCTGCTGACAGTCAGTGCATTCAAAGGTCTCCCCTAGGAAAGATTATCTCCTGGAGTTGATTAGGCAATTTTACAGCTGCCATGCTGTGATTTTTAACAGCCTTTAAGAGCCATCCAGTTAGTTCAGAGTGAAATGACAATAAAAAGAAAAACAAAACAAAACCAAACCAACATGAACCGAGAGTAAGCTCTGAAAGCCAAGCAGATGAGAGCTCCTGGGCTGGGCAGCAGGGCATAGGGCACAGAACATGCTGTACCCTACACCCTTCCCCAGGCCCTTCCTCCCACCAGAGCTCTCTCCCCAGTCCAGGGCTGTTCCCTCACGTGAGCAAGGGTGGCAAGGCGCTGCTGTGCCCTTCA
This sequence comes from Lichenostomus cassidix, assembly GCF_008360975.1. NCBI lineage: Eukaryota > Metazoa > Chordata > Aves > Passeriformes > Meliphagidae > Lichenostomus > Lichenostomus cassidix. The sequence continues at coordinate 56,695,583 of NC_139480.1, forward strand.
AACTGCTGTCCCTTATCTGGCTGCCAGGAAACCACCCTACACACAAAGTCTAACAACGCCCAGCCACTCCATCTCACTTAGGCCATGTAGCACTCTCCTGGCAGCCATAAAAGCATTAAGTTAACAAGTGGACTTGATAAATCAGCTTGCAGCTGGGCCAAAATGAAGAGCAATTAGGAGCCTACCTGGAACTTGAACACTATCGTTTAAGAGGAAAAAAAGAGAGGAAAAAAGGAGTCTGCAACCGATCACAACTTGATAACGCAAACTAAGTAACACAGCGGCTCCTGAATCAGAGAAGGGCAACAGTAGAACAGACACAAGAGATCTGATCTGTTCCTCAGTAATCCTGTCCAAGGGCAGGCACCTGGACTGCAAGCTCCTGGCTCTGGAGTGGGATTAACACCCCACTTTGGGCACTGACTGGAACATTAACAGGGCTTACTGGTTGGGTCTGCACCAAGCAGAACACCTGGCACTGCACAAGGATTCTGGCCAGCAGCTGGGGGCCACAGCCCCCAAGAAGATGCAGGAAACACTGGCAGCAACCACCATGGCTCTCAAGAAAAGGCAGGGATATAGACCCACTTGGAAAAATATCTAAAAGGCTATTCTAAAAGAACCTTTCATGAAATTTCCCTACATAGTTTGTTGCAGAACTTTACTACTGCTATTCATAGAAAAGTTTTCCCCAATATCCAACCAAGCTTTCTTTTTCTACAAAATAAATAGCATGGAAAGAAATCAGCTCCAGCAGACATGGAGCACACTATTCTTTTCTGGTATCTTCTGACATATCAGAAAATATATGGGTTTTGTTCATAGCCATTTCCACCCTCTAGGCCTCTCAAAGAATGTTGTTTGTGTATAAAAAGCAGGGAGGAGCTGTAAAGTACGAGAAGAATTCCAAGGGAACTCTGGAGTTCCAGGCTTCATCCAGCCAAGACCGGATGTGATGCACTTGGCCTCCATGGCAAACAAGGGCAGACTGAGAACCACACTTCCCTTCAAACTGAATTTTATCCAGATACATCTGCACATGGATTTTGCACCAGCCCAAGCCAGCTGGTCTCAGGTAAATCACACAGCTGAAGCAAGGAAGAAGATGGGACAGAAGGACATGGAACCAATTCACTTCTCCTGATTTAGTATTTCATTTACCTTAAATGAGGCCAACAAGATATGTTCCACCCAACACAAAGAGCTCTCAGGCTTTCCCCTCCTCTCAGCTTCTAATAATCCCAGAGAGATATAGGGCAAGTCTCAAAAGACAGCAGGTCAGAGCTAACAATTTCAGGACAGCCTTCCAGCTACGCCTCTGACCCATGCAAGAAATAACAGTAATTTCTATGGTTTTCCACAACACAGTTCAATATACAAATCAACACAGGATTAATCTGTCAGCATATTCATTCCTGTGAGATGCCCTTATTGCCCATCCAGCTCAGCACAAGTTGAATGCATGACACACCTCAGAATGCCAAGCCACTAGTCCACAGGGTGTTCTAAAAGTAAGAAGACCAATACAAATGCCGAGCAAGATTAGCAGAGGGGACACTAGTTTTCCACTTGATATTCTAACACCAAAGAAATAAAAGATCTCAAGACTGGCAGTTCTGTGTGGAAGCATCTCAAGAAGCCACTTAATGATAAAACCTACTGGCCTGAGGAAACATTTTCTCACAGCATTACTGCTCTCACACATGACAGAAAAGTGCAGGAACAGAAACAGAGGATGGGTGGAGATGGAAGTTCTGAAATCTTACCAAGACCTAATAAAAAGTCATCTCAGGAACTTAATAAAATGCCATCTCAGGTACCTGAAGAGCACATTGCTACCATCACAGGGGCACAGCCCTGGGATTCAAATCCACAATAACAATGTCACTTCCTGGCCAACAAGACCAGGAAGTCTTGTTATAATAACCAATATTTGCTTATTTGGAATATCAATTCCCTCTACGTCTGCCCTATGCAGAATGCTTTCCACCACATCCGGATGAGGGGCAAGAACCAAAGAACAGATGTGAGCTGTTTCTCCAGGTTGTAAGCAACAGCTCATGGTGAAGATTTTTACTCTGTCAAACATAAGAAGATATAAATCATCTTCTCACCTAGATCAGAATTCTTTCCTATTTTTCTCTTCTTGCTACCTTGCTGCTTTGATCTTCTGAAATGGTAACAATTTCAGTGGCAGTGCTAACAGCAGGCCTAAAAACTGCACACACCTAAGAGGCAGAGGTAAACAAATAAAGAATAGGATCTTGCTCAAAAGCCAGCCCTAAAAGCTAATTTATTGCTTCCTGTTTCAAAGCAATATGTGGTCACATCAGGATTGAGCTTGGAATATCATACTTGCTGGGAAAAATAACACACACATGGAAGAAGTGCAAGACACTCACTGGTGCATGGATCAGTTAAAGAGCTAAAACACAATGTCTCAATGAACAATATGCCTACATCATCACAGTAATAGCTAAAAGCAAACCAGAACTATTTTTCAATTACACATTCAATGGAAACAATGTATTGGAAATAATTTCCAAGACAAAAAGCTTTACCCACATGCAATGAGCACATGCAGGTAATTTTATTTATAAAACATTTCTGTACATACTAAGGGATTATGCAAAAAATGAAGACGAGTTTTCTACGCAGAAAATCTTACTGCAGCTGCAGACAAGAGCATGTGCCTTAGCACACTCTGAGCATCAGAAACTCCTCTCCCAAGGCCAGTATCAAACATGTTATGAAAAAAGGTGAATTATGATTTCACATCTGTGATACAGCTTCTTTCCATCCATCACACACTGTAAGTGAAAATTATTTCCCCTTCTTTGTAACCTGCTTTGATTATGAGCACCATGTAACATCTATGGACATTTGCAGGTAGTGAAAGATCTCACAGCAAGGCTACCATTAAATCTCTGCTGAGGAACAAGGGGAGACATCTGTGTTTCATTGTCTTTGAAATAATTAGCTGATTTGTGCATTACCAAAGTGAAAATTAATTTTATTCTACTGTGAGAAAGTTTGGGAAAAGTGGAAGTCTTTAGTAATCTTAAGGAAAAAAAAAAAAAGAAAAGAAGTCTAGATTAGGCCAGACAAAGAGCCAGTTCCCACAAAAGGCATGATGGAGCCTTGCCAAATGCTTCTAAGAACAGAGCATTTTTTGGTTGTTTTGTTGGAGCCAAATTTCTTATGCCTTCATTCTCTCTTTTATGGGTATTAATAAGATTTCCACATAAATCTGTCTCTACTTAGTCATCTTTACTCTGTCAGACTTCAGAGTCCTCCACAAGGAAGGACTGCCAACACAAATGTTTGTGATGTCACATGAGCCACACCGTCGCTCAGAACAAACAGGCCCAAAGGGTGAAAGGCCACTATAACCCTAAGGAAGGGCAAAGGATTAAACAATAAATATATCTACCATTGGAACTGAGAGGAGAGAGGTGAAATAACAGCAGTAATCACCTCAATGCATTTCTTGATTTGGTGTTAACAAATGAAACAACAGTGAGCATCTTTCTCCAGTTAATACACATTTTATGACACAGTTCATACCCATTCTTGTGACAGACTGCCTTTCTTTGACTCTTCTATTTACTTTACCACCCCTTTATGTTCATTTCACATACTATGACCAGAGCAACCCTGTTACTGATGTATGGAAATTTCCTTCAAGGCATCAGTGAACTTTTGCATTCAGTTTTTTTGCATTTAGAGCCAGGTAACTCTGTCATCCCTTAAAATCTGAGGTAGCATATTCACAGATTGACACCCATGGATGGATCTCTCTGGTTCAACAAACAAGCATAAACACACACACCCAAAACAAACAAACAAAATCAAAAGCAAAGAAACAAAACAAACAAAAAAATCACCAGATGCTCTTTAATCTGACTGAAGGGAAAGAAGTGAGATGAGCTAAGGAAAAGAAATATATCACCAGACAAAACTGGGAGGTCATTCACAGACAAGTATCAAACAAATCTAATTCACCTTTCTTAACACGTGGAAGCAAAATCAAGTGTCCAGAGCCCATTCTTAAGTTGTTTGGCCTGTCTTTCATGAGAGAGGAAAAGGGTTTCAGATTTGCTGGACTAGAAGATAGGGAATGAGGTAGGAATAATCAGTTCATTGATGCAAGCACTCCCAGAACAAAAAGGAACATTTGACCATTGAAGAATAGTGGCACTGAGGAAGCTGTTAACTCAAAGCATGTGGCCATCAAGATCATGACATTTCTTTTAAGTTTGCTTTTTTATTAAATAAACAAATGGAAAAAGAAAACAAACCTGCATAAAGCTAAGAAGTTAGAGATCTAAAATGTCATTAAAAACATCTGCAATTGCAGATTCAAGCATTCAAAAGATAGTGTGACATAATTATGCCTACAAACACTGACTCACTGTTTTAGATAGCAATGCATTAAGATCACAGGAAAGATATTCCCTGGGCTATCAAGTTTCTCCCTAAAGTTCTCATCTCCTTAACCTGCTATTATAAATGATTAAGACAATCTGATTGTTACTTTCATCTCAGTTCTAAAAACCTTAACCAAATAAAAGGCCCAGAAGCCCCCAGGCCAAGTTCTCATGAGTGCACGGAATGACAGCAAAGGAAGCTGTTTTGCCACTGCTCCCACTGTCTCAGGATTTCTTGGACTGGGTTTTTTTAAATGCATATCAGTAAACTTTGCAATACAGTGACTTCAGCTTAAAAAACACTGTTTTTCTCAGCATCACGTTGCCACTTCCATTTGAGAAGAGACAAAACAGAAAGCAGATCAGAACATGAAATAAGCATATGTTATTGCAATTGGAAGAATTTTACCATTTTTTAAGCACAGATTAGTTGCAGTTTCCAAAAGAAAAATAAAATCTAAAGATCTAAACAGGACATGTCTAGGCATGGACTCAGAATTTAAAATTCCAGGTTTTTAAAAGGTCTGCTTGACTGGGAGATCACAGCCCAAGTCTGGAAGTCTTGAGGTTAATCTTCAGAATCTTCTTGTTCATCTACACATAATACAAAAAGAAAAGAAAAATCTAGATTCAAGCATGATGGCAGCTGAAATATTGGATAGAAAAACATTGAATCTATGCCTCAGTCATTATTGTCAAAAGTACATACCATCCATCAACCCTGAATAAGAATATCACACCTTTCAGGACTAGATTTATACACCACACACAGCAGAAGAGAAAGCTGAAATAAAGATTGGATAGCTTTGAGAGGAAGGGGACAGACAATCTGTCTTTACTACTTCACTGAAAAATGCTCAAGAGCTCTCCAAGAAACATTTGTGTTTGCCATCTCTCTCTGTCTCACCACAACAGATGTATCCAGAAAGCTAGGTTTAGATGTCCTAAATTTCACTTAAGCCCTGTATTTCCTATGAGCTGGCTCTGACTCCAAAGGTGCCACGCCAAAAGGAAACGACAGGCTTGGATCCTCAAGCGGAATTTAAGCTGGAATATGTGATTTAGTGCTGGTATCCCAGTCTGCCTAATTGTTGCACTCTTACCCCATGCTCCTCTAGGACACTGCTTGACACAAATTCAGCACGCTTAGCAGGAATCAACATTCTGCACTCTGTGGCCCAGAAGTCACTTTTCAGTCGCAATAAGGCACAGACAGTATTTCTCTGTGCCACCGAACAGATTTCTTACTATGGTCTCTGTAACGAGGCATGAGCGGAGCCCATGCTACCTAACAGGATCTAATTGTACTCACCTATTGTTATTTATTAGATATATATAGAGAGGTATACCTGCCTGCTTCTAAAGGTTTTTTGCTTCTCCACAAGTCACAGGAAAGATGAATGCTCTGCAAGTCTGAGCAGGAGCCTACTGGAAAGGTTCAGACTCCCTTTCCACCCTTATCTCCCTTTTAACTGCCAAACCTTCCTGCAGTTCCATCCCTCACAAGCACACATGAAGTACAGCATTCAATCCTTTAATAGAAAATGTTTATTCATTTGCAGTTTTGTGTAATCAGTAGACAATTAGGACTGCATTTAAGAATAGCACTTGCATACAAATTAAGCTGGTCTTCAAAAAAACCCCTCGGTAATGGCATATGAATTATCTTGAAACATTTCAGCTTGTACAGAATTCAGAATCAACAGAAATGCAGTGAATTTCAGGGAACTCCTGTAATAATCAATTTTTCAGAACAGTTTTAATAAATAACAAATACAAACCAGTCCACAGCTTCCCAGAGAATAGGTACATAGCAGCAATGACATGTCCACCGCACATTACAGAGTTTTACCAGCTAAAGCTCACCGTGCTTACCTGTAAAAATACAAGTCACCTATTTATTTCAACTGGCCTTATCATACTCCTTGCCAGCCAGAGCTCCTCACTGAACAACCCCTTATTTATGCCCCCATAAATAGCCAGCAGCAGGTCAGTCCAGGCAGCAGGGACACCACGGGGAGAACCTTCATGGCTCTGTACCTCCAGAGCAGAGCTGCAGCACCAAGCTCCAAACTGAACACCAGAATGTGTCACTTGTACGACACCAGTAGATATTTGTTGATCAAAATCACTATGAAAGTGTTTGCAAATAAATAACAAATATTTGCACAACTTGTCACAGGTTTGCAAATCAAGGGAGAAGGAGAAATATTTAAACTATGAAGAATCAAAAGTCAAACAACAGTTACTGAAGCTGGTATAGTAATAAACAAGCCTGCCTTTGGAAACATCAGAAAATATGATTAAATATCCGGAAAGAACCTTGTCATATGTAACTCAGGCTTGCTGACTGTGCTGTTGGAGTCAAACAGAGAACTCTATCCCTCTGAACTGCACAATACTAATTTGTGTATCTACATACATAAACATATGAATATATATATATGTATAAATGTCTATATGTGGGCACGTACGCATCTATAAAAACAAGCTACAAGGGGTCAGGTCACATTTTCAGCAGCACAACCAACATATGCTTTGAAATACTTCCTTTAAAATAAGAAACAGAATTGTTAGCTGTTAAAAAAATAAACTAAAAAGCTCTGATTGGATTTTAGGATGTGAACACAGCTCTTTCTGCACTAAGGACTAAACTGAAAGGATTACCCTATTACCCTGGGAGGGCTGAGCATTCTCAATTACCATTGAAAATAGCAGAGGCAGAGAGAAGATGATCAATAACCTTTACAAAAAGAATTTAAGAAAAATAGCATATTTAACAACACTTGACTTTTACAATATGAATTTTAAAATATCACAGAATGAGAAGGTGAAGGTATCAATTTCTCACAAGAGTAAGAGGCAGGCTGCATTTCAGCACAAGTACTCCTGTAACAATCCCACTGACAGATTCAAACCAAAACTCCAGCCTCATGAAAAATATCTTATCAGTTATCTTGCAATTCTAGATGCACCCAAACACATTAAAGTTCCTTGTCAACACAAAATACAGTGATCAGACTTTGCCAAGAGTAACCTATGGTTGGCATCACCAGTACAGCTGAAGAGAAACACACCAGAGAATTCAGTGCAGCATCCAACAGCTTTTTGCCACTCAAAAGTGAGTTTCAGGGGAAGGACTGCAGCATTACCTATACAGAAATAGTGGTATCTGCATTGGCGGGTGAGTTTGTAGAGGAAACGAAGCAGCAGAGTCTACTCTGCAAGGAAACCCCAATAAGATCTGTCAGCTGGTGAGCTCAAACAGGCATCCATAAGAAAAGGAGAAAAGGAGAAAAAGGGAAGAGAAGGCAGGATGGGAAAAAGAAGAAAACAAAAGAAAAAAAAAAAAAAGAACCTCAAAAGCATTTGAAATTGCATTCACAGAGACAAGGGCAGGCAGTACATAAGGTTGCACAGCCCTTTTTAATCTACACTTTTGCACAGAGGTCTGCACCTCTGCTCAGCTGTCATTTCAACTGAGATTCAATATATGAGCACAGACAAGGTTTCACAAGTTTTACTCTGCAGGCAACAGAAAGCTTGGGAGAGCATATCTAGAATACTGCTCACAGAAGTGGAGCAAAAATTGCTTGGATGTAGCTTTTCCCCCCATGCACCACCCTTTCCAAGCGCCCTCCTGCACTGCTGGTCAGGCAGCAAGCAGAAATGCTCCTGAGGGTGCTTTTGCAGACTGCCATGGCAGTGGCTTCACTGACAGCACACAGCCCCCACTCTGGCCTCTTCAGCAGCCCCACAGGCACGTTTTGAAGTAAATTTGGGGTGTACGTATTTGCCAAGAATCAGTATTTTTATGGAACATAGGTAAAAACCTGCCTGCCCTTCATGATGTTAAACACAAACATACAAGGGTTTATTTAAAACCATACAGCAACAGTGAGTGCGAGAGGCTCCAAGTATCTATCCTCCAGGGTGAGGAGCAATTTAAGTTATTGCTGGTGCCCTGGCAGCTACTCCAGCACACAGAGATGCCAGCAAAGTATCATCAACCTGCTGGGAGAGCAATAGTTCAAAAAATAATTAACCTTCACCATTCAGATACTCAATTCTTTCCCCTTCTGGAATTCATTTCACAACTGTGCTTATGGACAAATTTAGTCAAACATCAGTCAGAAGGATGATGCTCAGAAGTTTTGAAGTTTAGTAATTATTGTTCCCCTACAGTATTATCATTTACTCAAAGAAAACGAGAAACAAGAAGCTTTTTCAAAACAAAAAAGAAACCAAACAACCCTCAGTGACTTGATCCTCAAAACACAGCAATAGTTTTCCAGCAGGCATCATCATATTTGTATTTCAGACAGCTTTTAACGAAGCTGAGATATTTCTAAGAGGACTAACCAGTCTAAGAGGAAGGGTTGCTTTTTTTAAACCATCAGCAGGGTGTGCCTCAGGACTTCAGCAACCATCAGAAAAAGCATCATGAGGATATTTGAAAAGCACCACTCCTACAGAGTTAGGCAGACAAAAATCCCATTAAAAAAATAAGAGTGACGCAGAATATAATTTTATTTTTTTTTAATTCAGACCAAAGCATAATTCTTCCTACAAAACAAAGCCAACTTAAGCAACCTACAAAATACAAAAGTCAAATAAACCACTTTAACCCTGCATATTTCACTGGTGGATTGGGGGTGTTAGCCAAGGAGGCCTCAGCTATGCTCTGAGCTATTTCTGATATGTGGAGGCTTAGTAATTTTCCAGCCCTGTGCAGGAGCAGAAGGAGCGCCTTTAACTGTATTGATGCTCATAAATAAATTTTTTCCCAGTAATTAATTGCAGTAAAAATAGAGAGAGTCATGCAGTGATAGGCCCTGGTCAGTGGGCACTTCAGATAAAACAGTAAGATCACTAAAGCACACAACAGAGTGACCAACTGGGAACTTTCTTCCTAACTAGTATCACATTAAAAAAAAAAAAAAGGCCAGCTTTTCTAATCCTCAACCTGTTTGGCATCAGAAACCTGTACACTTAAATAAATAATAAATACAAATGTCTAAGCTGGAAGAGCTTCATTCATACCTTGTGACACACACATGTTCCATTACCAGTGTATATTTCTATCTCACATAATCAGACTTCTTTGTAGCAGTTTAAAAATAAAAGGTTTGTGGGGACTTTGTTTTGTGGTTGAGGGGTTGATTTTTTTTCTTTTTTTCTTTTTTTTTCTTTTTTTCCAAATTCCCTTCTTTTCTTCCATTTTTAGGCAAATAACTCATCAGCACTCCTCAGCCAGATCTGGTTTTACATAGCTTTTCCGTCTCTTGTTAGATGATGCTCTGAAGTTTGGGCTATCTGTGGACCCCAATCATCCTGTGTGTCTGACCAAAACTCAATACAGCACTCCAGACCATGCCTTCTCTAACCCAATTTCACTACAAAACCTCACACACACAAAATTTGTTCAGTTACCAGCACTGCAAGCTGACACAAAATCCTTTTCTTGTCAGGTTAAAAAGTTAACAATGCTATTTCGTTGACCAAACTCACATAACCACAATCTTCCCTGCGCTGCATGTTTTGCCTTTTGTTCAGCAACCCTTAAGGTGGCACTAGGAAAACATCCGTCTCCTGTGTTCAACAGATTGCTGAAGGACCATTTGTCTCAGCAGCACATTGCACAGAATCACAGAAAGGTTGGAGTTGGAAGGCACCTCTGGAGATCATCCAGTCCAACCCCTGTGCCAAGGCAGAGCCACCTACAGCAGGTGTCCAGGCAGGTTTTGAATCTCTCCAGAGGAGACTCCACAGCCTCTCTGGGCAGCCTGTTCAGTGCTCAGTCTCTCTCACAGAGCCTTTTGCTCACCTTCAGGGGGAACTCGCCGTGTTTCTGTTTGTCCCCTTGCCCTGTCACTGGGCACCACCGAGGAGCGCCTGGCCCTGTGCTCTGGCAGCTGCCCTGCAGATGTGTGGGTGCATCGATAAGATCCCCTCCCAACCATCTCTTGTCCAGGCTAAACAGAACCAGCTTCCTCAGCCATTCCTCATAAGAGACATCCCAGTGCCCTCATCATCTCCACAGCCCTGCACCGAACCTTCTCCAGTAGTTCCTTGTCTTTCTTGGACTAAGGAACCCAGAATGGTACACCAAGCTCCAGAAGTGGCCTCAGCAGCGCAGAGCAGAGGGGGATATTGGGCTGCTGCACTTTTCAGGTGGCATTTCCTGTTTCATTTATAAACGGTTATATAGACTCTTGAGGTGCTGCTCTGGGAGGGACCCACCATGATCATCACCGTCCAACTCCTGGCTCCGACACCGCGGGTCCGCGGGGTGCGGGAAGCGAGGGGCGCGGCTGGAACAGCAGCTCCACAACAGATCCCGACACGGGCTGAGTTAAGGACCACGGACAGATTTTGTGGATGCTGTTTGTGCCCGGTTTGGCCGCGCCGAGCGGCGCAGGGGCTCTCGTGCCCTCTAGGGGGCCGCGCCCGCCAGCGCCAGCGCCAGCGCCAGCCCCGCCGCCACCGCGGGGGTGACCGCCACCAGCAGCACCAGCAGCACCAGCACCAGCAACACCAGTAACACCAGCAGCACCAGCATCATCAGCACCACCATCATCCCCAGTAACACCAGTAACACCAGCAGCACCATCACAATCAGCACCAGCAGCACCATCAGCACCAGAGACTCGCGACAATGACACACACCCACAGAGAAGAAAAGCAGCTCAAACCCTTCATTAAAAAAAAAAAAAAGAAAAAGAAAAAAGAAGCCAAAGTTTGATACTAGTCCAAGTATCTTGGTACTAGGAAGGGGTAAGGTGCCTCTTCCTCTCACAACCCCAGTGAATCTCCAAAAGCCATTTAGAAAGAAAAACGCTGATATTTCACCTGCAACTTAAAACTCAGGCAGACATCACATTTCATTATTGTTTTTATTTCTCCTGGTACAAAGAACTGATGCTACCACTTGCAGCAGGGCTTAAAGCAAAACTCACAGCAGGACTAAGAGCAAGACAAATTTAACACAAAAAAGAAGAAGAAAAAAAAAAAAACCAACAAAAAAACCCCCACCAAAGTCACACGCCCTCAAAACCTGAAAAACTACACAATCCAAATTAGAGGTGTTTCTTTGAGTGACACCCTGAGTAACACAGAAAGAGACTTTGAGGAAAGTATTTCGCAATTCATAAAAAAACTTCAAAACCAAGCAGAGGGGAAAAAAAAAATCCATGCACAAATAAAAACAGGACTTCCACTTTGTTATCTGAAACTGTACATTTCTTTTCTTATCTGTCATGGGCTATGCTACAAGCTGTACATCTCCCATTAGATCAACTAGGTAAATCACAACAAATGGCTCATTGAAGCCGTATTCTTTTGATTCTCAAATAATTTAGGATGCAGTCAGCTCACTCCCATTCCAAGCCCTGAGGTTTGCAGGCACCAGAACTCTGCAACTTTTTCCCTTGCAGGCTGGAATTATTTTTTTTTTTTTTATATTACCTTTTGGGAAAAAAAAAGCCCAAAGCCATATTCCCTCCATTTGCAACACACAGCTATGCCTCAGTCTCCCACAAAAAACAGTTGGAATGTGAGAATGCTAACAGCAGATTAGGACAAATTCATACAAATGTCACAGTTAACGTCCAAAACATCATGTGTCACTGTTTTTCCCCTCCAACCCCCAACAAGCTTCTCAAAACACATTTCATACACAGGGTCACTGTTCTGGCTGTTTATTTAATTAACATGACAACCCAGAGTACACAGGATTTCTTTCAGTTCCCCAGCTTTGCATTTTCACACTTCAGGCAGAAGGAGCAGAAAGTCACTACTGTACTTTACTTTTTTGCCAATATACCACAATGTACATTTCTGGATTTAACTGATCAACAAAAATAGATTCTAAACGCTTCATGAGAGTTTCAGCAGCAGTTTTACCATTTTTGTGAGGCTGAAAGAAAAGAGGAAAAAATCTAAGTAGAGCGGGTTTGCGTAAATGAAGCCATGCAAAAGAAAATAAACCATTATGTCTGGAATCCCTGGGTGATTTTTCCTGAAGCCTTACTTAAATATTTTACACAGTTGTGCTTCAGCAAGTCACCAGATGACATAACTCCTCAGTATTCCTCAGCTTTTAGTGACCTAAATGGCAATGCCAGTAAATCTTATCAGAGTAATTACAGCTCAATAAACCTTATTAGCAGCAGGTATATGATATATAAAGCATCACATGTCTAATAGGACACCTATGTTTCTGGCATAGACAAAGTTCAGTATCTAAATTTAATCAGCCTTCTCCCCTGTAAAATTTTAAATTCCTCTATGTTGCACCCTGGTGTCTCTCTCTTTTCAGGCCAGAGGGCAGGATCCACAATATTAAAAATTAATTATAAGGGTACATTTGTCTATTTTTTAAGGCAGAAGGAGAAAGAACCAGCAAAGGGGAAGAAGCAGCATATTCCTGGCACTAACAAAGTCTCACTATCAAACAAGGAGAAGAGATAAAGCCTTCATTTTCCCTTGGGGAAAAAAAAAAAAACAAACCCACAACAAATATATTTCTTTTCCTCCACTGTTTCTTAGATCTTATCACTGAAGAGATATCTTTGACCATGTGAAGTATTGTCTTCTCCACTCCACAGACAGGCGGTGATAAGGGCAGTCCTGGCTCACAACTTTCCCAGGCTACAGGCTGGGAACAAGCAGAGTTACCACCCAGAACCCCATGACAAACAGTCAAATCAAGCAAAAAACCCACTGCTGCTGCTGGAGAAGATAGATGAGTCTGGCACCAAAGTCACCAATCTGAAAAAGTAACTTTTAACAAGGAAAAATGGGATGGGAAGGATGTGGCAGCACGAAACAGGTAGCAAGGCTCAAATCAACTGAAAAATAAGTGACAGACCCTCAGATGTCCCTCGGGAAGGCAAACAGCTTTCTACTTTCTCCATCTGCCCAGAAGGAGGAAAAGAGCAAAAAAAAGAAATACAGAAGGAAAATGGAGAGAAAAGCTGTCTGCCTTAGGAGCCAGAGAACATGGATGGGAGTTTGGATGTGGAGCTGCTGGCGTGGCAGCTGGAGACATCAGAGCTGCAGGAGAAACTTCTCCATCAGGCGCTACCTCCTGCATGGCTCAGGGAATTCCCAGCACCACAAGTGCCTTCTCTCACACAGGCTTGTGTCACCCACTAGCTGGGGGATCAGAAAGTCTTTCAAACCCTGATGTGTGCTCTGTCAGTCTTCTGACTAAGGAAAAAAAACCTGCCAAGGCATATCAAACTATTTGCAGCAGCTGCAAATAACACACACTTGTAATAAATTCAAGGTAGCAGAAAACTTGCCATTCCCCTAAACAAAACAAACAACTAGCAAAGCTCAAAAGCAAAATCAGGAGTCTTCAGCATGGTTTAGATTTGCCCAGCTACAATCTCCTGAGCAGTATTTTACCCACCAAGGCAAAATCATCCCCTTGGACTCTGTATGTTGAGACTAAAACACCGACAAGGCGCAGAGCACATGGGCATTATAATATTTTAATGGGGAAAAAAAACAACACATAAGAACACATTTCTGCTCCCTTCCCTACCCCCACCAACCTTCTCTCCACACTTTTAGGAAGAGCTAAAACATTTGCAAAAAGCTGGAGAAAAAGTTCCAAAAGTCATCTTCCTGCTGGCATTTGTGCATTTACCACCCAAAAAAAAAAAAAAAAAAAAGGTTTTTCTTCATTCATTCCCTGTCTTATCCATCCATTCACAATTTCACTCTGCATCCTTTTTCAAATCTGGGTGAGCGAGCCCTCAAGGAGCTGAGCATCCTCAGCCAGCCTTGATGAAATCACGGAGGGACAACACTCAGCTGGGAGCAAGATCAGGCTCACATTTCTCAATGAGATCTACACACACAGCAGTGTGTAAGCTTTTAATCCAAAAATTTGCCAAAGTTGGGAAAGAGAGAGAACATATTCAAAAAGCAACCACAAAAAACACAGAATTAAACTAAATATGGGGAAAGAGCACTTTTAGCAACAACAGAAGGTTGCATCATGATACAGTTTGAATTCTGGATGGTGGCTTTTTTTAATGCAAGGTTTTCTTTTTCAATTTTTTTTGGAACTGATAAGCAACTAACACGAGATGTGTTACTACGATATCCATGTGGTCACTTTACAGTTCCTGGTACTGTCCTTTACGTCACAATGCCACACATAGACTCACCTTTGAATTCTAGTAGGCAAGAATTCAGATTATAATTGAGATGCGTGTGACTAAAAAAGAAAAATTAGAAATTCCAGCTTTCATAGAATCTCGTATTAATAGAAATAGGCAGACATGAAGGGAATCAAACTCTGGAAAAATAAAAGCTCAATTAAATGCTCAGCAATAGGAAAGGTTACACAGGAGGTGATGGGAAAGATCTCTAAAACTTTGCCTAATGTCACTCACTAAATTGAAGTATGTGTTTCAAAGCAATAAAGTGGATCTATTTCCTGATGAAAATTATTGGCAGCTCACAGATGTACAAACAAGACCAGAAACATTCAGGGGATGTTTTTTTAAAAACAGGGTGCAAGAGAAGGCCTGGTTTTCTTTTAAAGCCCTCATCTCTATTTTTAACATGTTATATTTAAATACTGTCCAAAAGGAAAACATTTACCTATGCTTTCTTTAAGTCTACAGGGAGCTGATTTTTGCTATAAACATAAACTTTGCTTGTAAGAGAGTCCCACTTTTCCCAGCATTTCTTCAAGGTCCTTAAAGAGCTTTGTTTTGGCTTTTCCATCTTTCTATCACACTAGCATTTATTTAAGAGAACAGCTTTTAGGGAGAGAACTTCACATACACAAATCCACACCAGGCTAAAAAAAGAAAAAAAAATGAGAAAAAAAAAATAAAATGCAAAAAGTCTCCCCAAATTCCAAAGTAATCATCCATTTCTAATCACACAGTGACGCAAGCAATACCAGATCTCACTATTGATTAATAGTGAGTGAGAACAAAAGAAAGAGACATTTGCCAAAATCCTGCAGTGGGTGAACTGAACAGTCGCCAGCTAACTCCAGCCCAGCTCCACAGCATGGACGTGGGAATTGCTGGGGCAAAGCTGACCACTGTCCTCAAGCACTACACCACTGGGGAGCAAAAAGAAGTCTACCTTGTTACCCATCACCAGTTTCACATTCTGGTGTATGCAGGAGATTTGAAGTCCTTCCATAAGAAAAGACAAGGATTGTGGTCACTCAGTCCTGCCTCCGAATGATTACATTTAGAGATGTTAACTAAAAGGCTGCTTTTATTGGAAGTGTAAGAGTGAATGGAAATATGTTTAAAACCCTACAAATGATTCTTGTAAGAAACCACCAGAAATGCCTAGCATCAGCAAGAAAATATAAACAACTTTAGGTTTGTGCCTTATTGTATTTACAAATTACTCTTACACCCTTCCCTCTCTCTTAGTTCCTGTTAAAAGTCAGAACCTGGGTCAGTTTCCTACTTTTTCACATTGTATTTGTCTGCAGTAAATATTTATTTTACCTAAACAAAACTGTTAAATAAATAAGTACATTTGTTGTAAAGCAAGTCTCAAGTATATAAAAAGGTTGTCAGGCCCTCTTCTAGGAAATGTCACAACCAACCACAAAGGGATGTCATCAAACCATTTCCAGACACAAACTAGCACCCAAACCATACAGTTAGATACTATTACTTAGAAAGTACTTCGCTGCTTATCCAGCAAGCAACCTGAAAGAAAACCTTTGGTGTATGACAGTACACTTGACCACAGTGCACAGAACCGTTTTCAAAACCAATTGGAAAAGAAAGCTTAACACTTATTTTTCCCCCGGGTTTCCCTTTCCGCTGCTCAGCAGGGGTTGCCCTGACTTTCAAGACCCTCAGTTACACTCGACCCACGGAGTGATAGTTTTGTGGGGCAGAGTTAAACCTCAAAAAAACTGAGACACACTTCAAGTGCAGAACTAAGCCCACTTTGTGTCCATGTCAGGACTCTATACAGCCGTGCAGTAAACACAACGGCGCTTGACTGTTTCTTTCTCCAGCTCTTTGAGGTGCACTTTTAAATGAATGCGTCGCTGGTAAAAAAGTTCTCCCTCAACTGTTCCAATCACAGCCTCTCAAAGGAAACAAAGTTGAGATAAATCGCGTGTGCCTCGCACCGGTTCCCACAGCCAGGGCAGAGCGGGGGCTATTGATTACACGCACGGGAACAGCCTTGGGGAGGCAAAGTGCAAAGACGAGCCTCAGGAGAGGCTACCGACCTGAGAAGGGACTTCTCCCAGCGAGGGCGAGCTGCCTGGTTCAAGCACACACACCCCTTTCAAGCTTAAAGCAAGTTAAAAGAGGCTAAGCTACCTTTCTAGGAAACTACAGGTTTGAAAGAGCGAGTCTCGTAGTGATGCTGGGGAGCCCGAGGGCTGCGCTGAGGGCAGGTTCCCACCGGCTCCGAGAGCCAAGCGGGCACCGTACGCTCCAGCCCTCCCTCTGCCAGCCTTAGGAGCAGCCAGCGCCGACAGCTTTAAGAGAAAAGCCCACCCCGAGCCCCGTCCCCGTCGCCCGCGGCCGGGGCAAGGCAGACCGGTGCAGAGACGCCGCTTCCCCCGGCCCCGTCCCGAGGCGGCTCTCCGCACCGTGCGCGGCCCCTCCGCCGCAGCTCCCCGCGCCTCCGCCGCCGGCGGGACCCCGGGCAAAGTTTGGGACCGTCTCGCCCCGGCCTCTATCCTACCTGCTCCCGAGGGATGCAGGGCAGCGAGGTCCTCCGGTGGGTCTTGTTGCCGCCGCCGCCGCCCGACATCTCGGGGGAGATCATGGAGCTGGACCGCCGCCGCCGCCTGAGCACCGGGGCTTCGTCCGCGGCCGGGGGGGCGGCGGGAGGCTCGGCCAGCGGGGCGGCCCGCCGCGGGGGCCACAGCCGGTCGGCGTAGCCGGCCAGAAGGATGCCCAGCAGCCCCAGCAGGTAGGCCAGGTAGGGCCGCCAGGACGCCGGGACCCTCTCCAAGGCGACGAGGGACGTGGTCTTGGCCGCGCTAGTCACGGCGAGCATGAGGACGCCCTGCCTCAGCTTCAGCACCAGCCATGTCACGGCGGCCAGGCAGCTCAGCACCACCCCCGTGGCGGCGAGGGAGAGCAAGTGATCCTCCTCCTCCTCCTCCTCCTCCCCCGCCGCCAGCGCCGTCTGCGCCGCCGCTTCCCCCCCGCAGCAGGCGCCCAGCAGCAGCAGCAGCAGCAGCAGCAGCAGCAGCAGCGCTGCCGCCCGCGGCCGCCCCGGGCAGCGCCCCGCAGCCCGGCACAGGGGCACCGCGCCGGGGGACACCCAGCGCCAGCCCCGCCGCCCCCGGCCGCGCTCCCCAAGCGCCAGCCTCCCCGCCGGGGCCAGCAGCACCGAGAAGGAGCCGGCGCACAGCGCCGAGCAAAGTTTCCGGCGGCGCCGAGGCTCCCGCGGCAGCGGCGCGGTCCGGGCGGGCGCCCCGCGCTTCGCGGCTGCCGCTCCGCCGCCGCCCCTGGCCTCGCCGGGCTCCCCTGCGCACCCCCGGCGCGATGGGCGCCCACACCGGGGCTCGTGCCCCGCGGGACAGGGTCCGGGAGAGACGCCGGCGGGCATCGCTCGCTGGCCAGGGAGGCGGCGGGCCGGGGCAGCTCTCAGCCGCGGCAGCGCCGGCATTTCCTGCGGGACGCTGCGCTGCCCACCGCCCGCCTCCTCCCCGAGAGCCCCGCGCCCCTCCGCGACCACCTCAGCTTGGGGCGGGGGGGGGGGGCGTGGGCGGGAAATTAAAATTTCTTTTCAAAAGTCAAGGAGTGGGAGAGACGGGGAGAAATCCTATGCGGTGTAAGCAAATGGGCAGGGGGGAGAGGCAGATGTACCACCTCAGAAGTGCTGCTTAATTTCTAGGCCATCCTTTGCCTTCCAGGCGCTCCCGGCGGAGGCAGGGAGGGGGAGGCGGGCGCGGATCAGCGCTGCCCGCCGGAGGGTCCCGGCCGTGCCCCGCGGGCAAGGAGAAGGAGCCTCCCGGTCGTTGCGGACTGCGGGGAAGGAGAAGCGTCAGGGAGGAAAAAGGCAAATAAAAGGCCAGCGGAACGGCGGCAGAAGTTGCGAAGTCCAGCCGGGAGGGCGAGAGAGAGTTCTGCAGGAGACACTCGAACTAAGCCCGCTTGGGAAGAGAAAAGGAGGACGAGCGAAAAGGAGAGGATTTCCCTCCTGAACGCTGCCGGGATAGTCCTTGAGTTTTACACGGGAAAAGCGCTCCCCCCGGCCGGAGAGGAGACTGCCCAAAGAGCAGAAGCGAACCCCACCGAACGAGCGGCCAAAGCCGAGCGGCGGAGCAGGGCGTTGATAACGAAGAGGGAGGCTGCGGGAAACTGGGGGTTTTGTCGTTCCAAAGCGGCCGGGGCGACTCCCGGCGAAGGGCAGCCCCAGCCCTGCCCCGCGCTCCCTCGGAGGAGCTCCCTGGCACCGGGCGCTGCCGGCCAGGGCATAAATCCGCCTGTCAGGATGGGGGCAATTACGAGGTCGTAAAAGACTCAGAAAGATGGATGTTTATGAGTGATTATTACGTGTTGTGTTGTTTTAATAGGAAGCCCGAACTGGAATCCTGAAGCCAGCGGGCTACGGTCCTCTGAAGCGTTATGAATTTCTAGGCTGTGGCTCCATCCAATAGCCGCTGTTTCCTTCCTCAAAATCTGCCTCGCTCTCGCACCGGAGGGCTCCACAGCATGCTAGGGGCTGGCTCTGTCCCTGTCCCTGGGCTGCCCAAAATTGATCTTCACGCGAGTGGAATCAGGTGCAGACTAAAAGTCTGTGCAGAGCCCCGGGTTCCCCCGAAGAGCGTGGAGTAATGTATTTAGCACTTAATACAAACCACAGAAAAATACAACCACCAGTTGTGAAGTGACAGAGCATTAAGAGTCAGGAAACGAACAGATTCGAAAGCAGAATTTCCCAGCCCTCTTCCCCCTCGCACATCTACAAATCACTAATTTAAGACAGATTTATAGCCTTTGCATATTTACTGGTGTATCTATGTGGATATCATGCCTATCATCCAGGATCTGGGTATCTGAAATGGTAGCATTAGTGAAGCATACTTGGGATTTTTATTAGAAATGGGTCATAAAAACTGAGTCTGTTCTTAAATAATAGTTTTCCAGCCTAACTATTACGGAATATGGATTTATTAGTCATTTTTATGTTTGAAGCTTGGTTTGAAAACAACCTAGATATTGTTAGCAAAGTTTGGCTCTGGGGAATGGAAAGCCTCTGGTTTTTTTAAAGGTTAAGGGGCCAGATTAAGAACATCTGGAAAGGTTTAGAGTTTATTCTGGTGAGACAGCAATCAGCAGGTTGCCATATACACCTAGAAAAACATAGCTGGGTTCCATCTACCCTAAGAATCTATCTCCCAGAGACAGAATCAGTGCCCAGATAGTAATAATTGCATGCCTCTTTTTCAGTTTTTTAATAAAAAATATGCATCTTTCAGGTATTTCTAACTCTAGATGCGTCAAAACAGAATGCAAATAAATGGATATTGCAATACTGGATACCACACATGCAGCAGTTGCAATTCAGATAGATCAGACCTTTGATCTAACAGTCCCTACCAAGTAACATTTGCTTACATCTTAATTTATCTCCACTTTGCTACTTTACAGGTACACTTCCTGCTACCAGAAATGTTGACACTATCAATTAAATAATGAAAACAAAAAGAACTAGAGGAATAAACACACCATATTTTTTTTTTGCTGCCACTCCTTTTAGATGTATACTACATAGATCAAGCAGATAATTTACTCTATTCCTTTAATTCCTTAAGCTAAAACATTAATAATTCAGTTTAAATTAAAAGCAGCAGGTTTTTTGTTGTTGTTTGTTTGTTTGTTTTTTGTTTTGTTTGGGGTTTTTTGGTTGGGTTTTTTTGTTGTTGTTTGTTGGGGTTTTTTTGGTTTTTTTTTTTTTGCTGGACGGATTCCAGGTTTGTGTAAAGAAACATATTCTTTGTAGCAACTGTTGTAATATGGTTTTAGCCTAAACACAAGGGCTTTTCTTCCCCAAGAGTGTTTCAAACCCCTTAAATGATTGAAATGTTTTTCTAAGCTCTGTCTGCCAGCTCTAAGGCTACCACGAGCCTAGCTGGCAAAGTAGGGCTTAGGAGCTGTAGGCTCCAGCAGGGACAAAGGCTTAAGCTGTCAGTGGCTGAGCTTGCCTGAAGCTGGCAAACTAAGAGAGAGACAGCATCTCTCCAGTCTCACGTGAAAAGGACCAGACCTCCCCGAGCCATCTGCCGCTTTCTGCATCGAAGTTGACACAGGAAAGTCAAATGAAGAGTCCTTTTTTCTGGTATGTTGATTCTCACATCAAGGAGCTTCCGGGTAGCATGATGAAAGTCAAGGCTCACAAAGCCAAGGCACAAATTCTTATGAATTGATCAGTACCTGGGAAGATGAACTTTGCTGTGCTCTCTACCATGTGCGATTTGATAAAAGTACTTCTACTTTTCTGAATGAAACAATGTAATGGTCTCATAATCATCTACTGATTATTTAAGGGTGTTTTAGGCACTTAAGTTGCGAAGATCTTTTACAAAAAAGCAACAGTAATTTAATTTTAGCATCTCCATCAAAATCAACACCGGGTGGGAAAACATGGTAGGTGATGAGCCAAACAGAACACAAATTTCACAGAAGATGAGAAATAATGACCATTTAGGAGATTTCCCATGAAGGGACACACAAAAAGGAGGGAGGGCAGGAGAGTGTTGATGTTATTTCATTCTTTAGGATATGATTCTACCAGATTAGGCTGTTTACAGCTGATAGGTACCTCTTAAATAGTATGTTGAGCATAAAATTATAGTGCCCTAAAATTTGTGTCTTCCTTTGCTAAAGAAGAGAAATTCTGGGAAGGCAGAACTCTACCCCTGCAAAGAGTCAACAGGTCAAGGCTTTGCTGAAGTTCTGGTGGTGCATCTTTTTGGGACTAGCAAAATCAGCCTCCTTTTGACGGAGAGATATCTATAATGACCTGAAGAAAATGGGAACTATCACATATGGTGAGGTCATTGTGTAAATTTGCTGGAGCAGTATCAGCTGTTCACCAAAGAAACTGCAGAAGTTCTGTAGTGAAAACTGAGAAATACCCTTTTGTTTTCCATTTGGAGAGCAATCTTCCACAGTGATGGTAGGTACTTATTGGAGACTTTAGAGAGAAAAACCCAGGAATTTTCATGGGTTACTGTCACAGAAAGGTCTGTAAGAAAATAAGGATGAAGATCCAGTTAGATAAAAAAGTTAAATTGGATTTAACTGAAAAAAAGCGTTTTGGTCTGGACAACAAAGAGATGGACAATGAAGAAAAGGAGATGTAAAGAGCTTTTGAACAGCTGACTCTTCGGCAAGACATAATCATCTGTGTCAGAATCACTTCATCCTTAGTAATTAGTGAAGTGAATTTTACATGTCCTAAGTAATAGTACTTTTCCCTGATGCCCTCAGGGGACTTTACATGAAACCTCCACAAAACCCACACGATTCTTCATCTAAAGGGAGAAGCAATGCTTTCCCTGACCATTAAGGAGAGGAGGAAGGATTTCACAGTGGAACTGTTTAGTCCAGCTAAACAATCAGACAAGCAGCTTTTGTTTGGTTTGCCCCAACTTCCCTGCAGGCTTTGCTCACACCACTGCTGGTTTGTGGTCCCAGGGCCATGGCCACAGCTGCTCTGGGAAACCACAAAGAACATGTACAGGGCCACATCCCAGAACAGGTTACATGGCCTGTCCCCCCAAAAATAGCAGGATAGCTAAACAAAGGTGTCAGAAATGCTGGAATGAAGTGAGATGTTCTTCTGGGGGTAAAGAAGCAATAATGAAAACGAAGTAAATTTTGCACCGTGTGCTACTGCAGTGTGCCATGTGGGGGAAGGAGAAATAGAAACAGTCCTGTTCATACAATTTCACCTGTATCACTCTTGGTTTATACTTACAGTGATTATTCTTACATTTTTTGTTAATTTTTCTCTCTTATTTCTTGTAATTTAACTTTTCTCAACATCTTTTGACTTCGCATATGGATAATTCTGTATGACGTTTTATAATGTTACTGAATATTAATTGGCTGAAAAAGTTAAATTTGCCTGATTTGTGAAATGTTCTGTGATTAAGACCTATACATGGTGGTAATGTTCTGGACTTTAATGACAGTTTTCTGTGTTAGAATATCAAATTGGTTTACAAATATTTTGTTTAAGTCATCAAAATCCTCAGAAGTTTAGGTGATGACCAGTAGCCTGTATGACAGATTTAAACATGTCTGTTTACTGGAGCACTTAAATATTTACTTACTTAGAAATATGAGCATTTTTCTGACTTCAGTGGAATTTCACGAAGACTATAGTTTTGAAAATTACAATTTTTTCACATAAGTCAGTAAACATCCAGATTTGTATGTAGTCAAAAATTTAAAGGTGTGAATTACCTCTCTTACTCAATGATTTTAATAGTGCATGTGGCATTGAAACATACCACATGGATTTAGATTATTTTTAATACCATTTTCAGCAAAGAAGTAGTAAATAATGTTATTTTGGGGTTGAGTGCAGGCACTCTCACAACACCCACACTGCATCTGTTTTATTTAATTCACATTTTCAAGGGTTTCTTCATAAGGGGATGACTGAGGTATGTAATGAACAAAAACTAAATTGTATATTGTGGAGAACATCCACTTGATGACAAATCAAATTTATTGATTTATTAAAATTTCCATTGCCTTCCATTGTGGTGTGCATAGCAAGAATTACAATTACTGTATTAGGAAAACAATTAGAATCCTCATGCACTGTAAAGAATAGGCTGATTCAGATTTTTTCAAAGTACAGCAGAGAGCTTTTCAGTCTCTGTAAGCCTGTTACACTTCCACTAGAAGCATTTAAGAAAGTACAAGCTTTATATTTCAAAATAAGAATTATTCAGGACTGAATAGATTACTTTTAGCTTACTCAAATGATCATGCTATAATGAAAGAGTAAAATTCTCATTCTGGAGTAGAAAGAGTATGACTGGAGCATTTTATAGGTTATCTTTTGTAGCTTTTGTAATTTTTTTTTTTTTGTCTATGTGTCTTTCATCAGTAGAATCTTGGAATCATAGAATGTTTTGGCTTGGAGGGGCTTTTAAAGACAATCTGGTTCCAACCCCACAGCCATGGGCAGGGACAGCTTCTGTTGTACCACATTGCTCCAAGCCCCATCCAGCCTGGCCTTGGACACTGCCAGGGATCCAGGGGCAGCCACAGCTTCTCTGGGCACCCTGTGTCAGAACCTCAGCACCCTCACAGTAAATATTTTTTCCCTAATATCCAGTCTAAACCTACTCTCTGTCAGTTTGGAGCCATTCCTCTTTGTTCTCTCACTCCAGGCTCTTGTAAAATACAAGTGTATGGAATATGTTTTGATGATGCCCTTGAAGGGAATCTCATTTTCCAAGAACATTTTATCACAGCTGAGAGCTCACATTCTGCAGAGGTTTTTACTGCAATACTGAACATGATACTGGTCTGTGGAAACCTGATCACCTGTGCCTATGCCTGTGTATATAAACAACACCTTATAAACACTCCTGGAACAAGGCATGATTACCTTTCTTAGCTGAGAAAGTCACAGGGCAAGTAGAGCTGTAGGAAAATGAGGTATAATACCAAAGCAGGCAAAATTCCTTCCAAAAGCTCGTGTTCCTTGCGAGGGCTCCCTGGATCTGCAGAGAGCTCCATTCCCACTGACACACACTGAACCTCATCCCCATGGTGGCTCTGCAAGCCACCTCAGAGAGTACTGCCTGCTTTGGGATGGAGAGCACAAGGACTTTCAGCAGTGTCCTGTTATTTTTGAAAGAAATGGCATATAGCAATGTGATCACAAGCACTCTGTTTTGGTTTTTTTAAAGGTGCCAACCAGAATTCATAATACTTGAATGACTGTCCCAGAAATTTGGGTTGCTAGTTTTTGCTAACATTACATAATTATGCCATAAATTTCTCTCTCTCATAAATTTAGGTTCAGGGGAAAAAAAACTTTTAAAAAGTCTGTCTGTTATAATTTTGAAACCACCTGAAGTACTGGTTTTGAAAGTAAATATTCAACTTCTTTTAAAAGTAATAATTACAAGTACACTGGCTGGTTCAAATCTTCACAGGACCCTCTATTTTGTGTTTCAAATTATGTTTAGTTTTCTGATCACTGGGTTAAGTTTAACTCTTCCACTATTCCTTTTTTTCTTCTTTTTGAATATGCACTTAACAAAGTGCTCACTGAACAAATTTGAGTGGATACATAAATGTTTTTAGGATGGGGCCCTGGTTCTCATAGGCTTTCATTTGACTGGACTATCCAGCTCCTTGGTCTCTAAACACCAAATATTCTCTTGGTCTTTTTTTTTTTTTTTTAATCTGGTTGTTTGGTTGTTTTGTTTTTTTTTTTTTCCCTAATTCTTAAAAATATTCTACATAAGGTACAAGGAAGTCACAAGTTTCTCCAAAAGGAATTTCACTGCTCTTTCATATAACCTGTTTTGTTATACTTTTGAGAGACAGCACTGAAAAATCAAGATTTTTACTATCAAGATATTTACCAACCTGAATAGTGTCTTTGGTGTCAGTTTCATTTTATCTTGTATTCCAGAGCTCACAGTGCCAAAAAATGTTAGCAAACAACTCTTATTTTTAAATCATTCTATAAGTTCACTAGATTTTATGCTTCCTGGTTTTGTGATTTATAAGTATGTGTATAAGAATGCAACATTTTTTCCTAGGAAATGGGACAAGTATTTTCAAAGCATCTTTTCCTAGTAAGGCTAACAAAATGAGTTTCTGCTTAAATAGCTGAGAAACAGAAATGTAGGCTGAAAGTTAGTTTTAACTGGTGTATTCCAAGCCAAATGAACAAATATCTCAGAGTAAAGGAAAGCTAAGGATGAATACTTGTTCTACTGATTAGCAAAAAAAAATTAATTAATTTCATTGAAACAATTCTCACTTGGCATGGAATGCACACAATCAAAGGTACAGGCTCATTAATAATTTATCAATGAGAGTCTCCCTCTGAGACATGTTAGGAAGTTTCTTTCAGAGTGAAAAAAAAAGTCATGCGAAGTCTTAACATGCAAGAAGCACAAGTTCTTAAATTGATTTGGGATCAAATTATTGCAGTTAGGTAAGTATCTAAAGATGCAAATAAATAACTTAGTGGGATTTTCAAAGACATTGTTCACCTCAATGTGCCTGCATCCAAAAATTCTTCAGCTACCTCTCCAGTCCTCTGCTTCCAGTGTTAAAACAGGTGCTAAAGTTTCACTTCTGGGCTTGTGCAGGAGTCTTGCAGTATCAGCAGAGCTGAATTCTCCATGTCTAATTCACACCTGGCAGGGTGCTCCAGCACAGTTTCTCCACCTGTATCTTCTGAGGAACTCTATCCCCGAGGAATGGGGTGAGCACACAGAGTAGCTTCCCAAAATCACCAGTGACAAGGTATGGAGCTCTGCACAGCAAAATTCCTTGCATTCTTCAGCAGTGCTTTAAATTTCTGTCTATGGAATATTTTGTTAATCTTGCAAACCTTGATGATGAATCTGTTTCACCTTGTATAAATAAATAAAGAATGCCTGTGGTAAAAAGGGAGAAGCAATGAGTGTGACACCACAGCCTTCTGGTAGGAACATTCACTGAGGGGCAGAGACACCTGGATCCCAGTCCCTGTCCCAGAGGCTGGTTTATGTAAGATTTATAATGTAAATGTTGAAAATGAGATTTTAAAAAAATATTTTAAATACATAAAGTAACCACTGGAGCAGGAACAGGTGTCTCCCTCATGAATATCCCTACTTTTTATGGCTGCCAGATTCCATGCCTCTCTGAGCTATACACCCAAACCTTCACATGGCTAGAAGCCACAGTACACATTCATGCCCTGTGTGCTGGGTAGCAGAAGCTCTCAGCAGGAATTGATTGTGGCTCTTCAGGAATTCCACCAGTCCATTTCTGGACTGGACTGCATTAGCCATGCAGTTGAGTCCTAAATCAATGTTATATCACCTTAAACAGCCTGGACCACCGTGCTCCACCCCACAAAACAGAAATTCGCTCATGTAGCTCCCTCTTGGGAATTTGGTCCCAAGTGACTAGCAGAAACAAATGTATCAAAAATATCTGTAAAATAATTCTGGCCTTTGACATCAAGTGTCACTGGAAGCTAAATCTTTTACTGGCAGACATATCAACCTTTACAAACTCCTTTTGAGATGTTATCGTACATCCTGAAATCTCAACATTATTAATCAGTTCCTTTTAAGCACAAAGAGGATATAACTAAATCTATCATCTAAAACCATCCATTTTAATATCAGGTTGTTTTAATACTACCTCCCTACCACCACCAAAAGGAGCAAGGGAGATTATCCATTGCCAAGACTGTGTAATCCTGTGCAGTATCAGAACATTTACAGATATTATGCAGTGTACATGTACAGATATTAATGCTGCACGATCTCACAACTGTCATGAGGTGATTGTCTTGGGAAAATGAGGAACTTGCTTGTATGCTAAAGTGGCTTATAGACACACAGCACAGAGTAGGCTTTAGGCACAGTACAGGTGGGTTTGACCCCAATAAAATCAAGGTCACTGCATATTCCCATCTCAGCCTGAACTGACTCATGCAGTCATTCACATCAGTATGAGAACACAAGAAATTTTAACAGCAACTTTATCGAGCTTAACGAAATTAATTTCCTAGTCACACCAACTCCTCCAGTTTGTTTCCAGGTCCAGTACAAGAACCATATGGAGAAAGGCACAGAAAGACAAGTGGGCGGTGCATGCCATTACTCACCATCTGTCCCGGCAAGCCGTGCTGAGCCGAGCGAGGAACAGGTCATGGCTCACACTGCATTCACCTGTCAGAGCCTGTCCAAGAGCCACCGACTGCCAGGGGACACAGGGAAAGGTTTTCCTGGAATTACCATACGAGATGAGGACAGGGGGTGAAGACAAATGCCTGAGAAGTGTATGCATGTGATGAGAGAAAGGGTAAAAAATGACTGAGTGGTATACAGTAGATTGTAAAGGCAGAAGTGATACAGCAGTTTAAGATGCTGACATGAAGATTTTTATTGCAATAGAAAGCCCTACATTTACTAAGAGCTTTTTAGGAGACTTTGCCTGAGGTTTCATAACCTTATAATGTAACATTATTCCAACCAGTATAACTTTCTCGGCAAAAATTATAAAAACATCAATGCATGTTAAATCCTATGGCATGTGTTTCACTAAGATTTATAGATGAACTTATCCACTGTAGAGCTGTGTTCTCAGAGAACCTGCCCTGCATTTCCCTGCACCTGCAGAGGGCTGGGGCGATAATTATGAGCATTGAGAGCCTACACCAGATGTTCCAGGAACACAGAAATTCCATCTTTGGTTGCCTGGCCTCAGGAGGCTGGAAAACAGTGAGAGGAAGTGCCCGTGTTTGAGCTGGCATGTGCCATGCAAGCCCTGGGCTAGGCAGTGCCAGCCCTGTGCTGCTGGCAGCCTTCCTGCCATGCTCCTCGCCTGGGGTTATTGCCACAGAGCGGGCAGAGCCAAACACGGAATGCACGGGGAAGGCTGAGGTGTTAAAGGAAATGCGGTTGTGAAATGGGAGTGCATGCAAATGAAGGGAGGAAAGACTCACAGGACTTGTATTTCCAACTCAACACATTCCAGAGTGCAGGGCATTGCTTCGGAAAGATTAGGTGTCACTTCTGTGCTTGGATCACAGAGATTTTTGTGTTTTAGATTTTATCAGGCATACTATGTAATAAAATATTCAGCAGGAATGTTGATGTTTTTTGTCTCTGTGTTTTGCTGCCAAGATAATGAATATTTTTCTTTTTAGACAAAGGGGACTAAATAAAAGTAAGCCCTTATCTATTAAGTGACCAACTTTGGACTTGTGTTTTTCCCAGTATTGGAAACATCCATTTTCACTTCCTTTCGGCATATTAAGCAATACCAGCAAATCGGTCTTGTTTACAATTTAGAGCAAGAACTTTCTCCTCAAACCAGAAGCCTTGATTCTTAAAATTATATACCGTAGATTGAGGAGCAGAATAAATTCTAAACCATACATTTCAAACACTTTTTTTTTCAATTTCTTCTCTTAATCTTCTTTTCAGCAGAGCAACATGGATACATGGTCAGTTTACTATAATAAATAAATCTTGGTCAGCCACTTGCAGCTTCTTTTTCATTAATTAATGCAAAACTGTCAACATGTCAGTAGACTGCAGTGCTTGATTTCAAAGAGGTCTGAAGGAGGGAGGAGAGCATTATTGCAAATGTATTATTGAAAGCAGGAATATCTCTACTGAATTTCAGAGAGGCATTTTAAGACTTAAATAATGAATCTTCAGAATGAATGAAAATGCTTGGATGATGCAGTAGTGACGGGCACAGAGACAGTTCATGTCTGGTTGGTTTGTGTTCTGTCACAAAAGATTGATTAAGATTGATTAAGAGAAAGTTTGTGTGAAATAAAGGAACAACAAATAACCACCATGGACTGAAGTCCTTCCCTTCAGAATCAGGCTTCATTAATTGACACTGCTTGAACAACCATTTTTAAAATAACTTTAGGGGATAGTCTAGCCTTACTTAAAAATCTGGAAATTGCTTATATACATTCCTTAAGCTTGTTTTAATTGAAATTCATCACCTCTATGGAAGCTCTTGATAAGACAAAGGTAAGTGACCCTGCTTAGTTTGCCCTTAGTTTCTCTTGCAAACACCAGAGCCCTTCGGGTAGGCAATTCTACCTCACTGGTAGCTGGCTCTTAAAAGTTCAGGATTTAGGTGATTCTCCATTTCTGAACGAGTGCGTGAGCAATTCATTAGGTGATGTAATATGTTTTCTCTCCTACCTGGTGCCTCTGTGCTGCAGATCAGCTGTTCCTGCGTGGTGACCAAACGTGGGATTTGGGATGTACTCATGGCTCTGCAGTAGCCCACAGGGGCAGAAGTGACAGCTAGTCTTTCTGGAGGGGCAGAAGTGACAGCCAGTCTTTCTGGAGGGGCAGAAGTGACAGCCAGTCTTTCTGGAGGGGCAGAAGTGATACCCAGTCTTTCTGGAGGGGCAGAAGTGACAGCCAGTCTTTCTGGAGGGGCAGAAGTGACAGCCGCAGGAGGCAGGCAGGCAGCAGCAATGCCATGTTTATCCCATGCTTACCCAGCCAGTAGGAGAGATGCCTACAATCCAGGGCACTGCATGATCTTCTTTTGCAGTCTACAGATTTCATTGTGTAACTAAAACAAATGTGAAGCGACAGGCCCAAATTTAGGATTTAGTCTGTTGCATTATTTAAAAATTCCTATTAATTTTGGAAGTTTCTAAATGTACTCAGTGCTGTGTGAAAAGAACCCAGAATCAAGTGAACCCGAGATAGACTTGACAAGTTTCAGAAAAATGTTTGACTTTCTTTGACTCTTCCATGATATTTTTAAAATTTACTTGTATCTCTTCTAATTAGCAATAGCTCATCCTAAGAGAGTATTTGTTTGTTTTTTTTTTTTCCCTCTTAATAATTCTTTTCAAATTCTGTGTCATTTTTCTTGGTTTTAGAACAACCTCAGCAGGGGCTCCAGCCACATTTCAGCTCATTGCTGGCTAAGCGAACCTTCATGCCCAAATGAGGTTTTGAGTCAAACCAGCCCCCCTACCACTTCAGGAAGACCCTGCTTCATCTTGCTAATGTAGAAGAGGGGAACCTGAAAGGCTTTTAGAGTACTGAACCTGTAGAGGTGAAGCAGAGAAGGAAGAAATCCAGCATCACATCCTCACAGTTCCAGTTGAGGAGAGACAAAAGGGATCAATTTAGAATGAGTAGTGCCTCAGAGGGAAGCTGCACTAATATGGGACTGAGACAGGAGAACTGGAGCTTCAAATTAACAATTCCTCATTCATAAATACAGTGCAAAATAAAATCACTAAATAAGACATTAGCATGTCCACCAATGTTTCATGGCCTTCACATGAGTGGAGCATAGATTATTCCTGCTAAAGTATTACATTGATCCAGCTAATTTCTCTTTTTATTAAATAATATTAATGTTTTCACATTACCAGTGGAGAATAAGTGGGTTTACCTTTGTTATGTTAGATACTATTTTGATAGAAAAGTAATTTTCTGATAAAACTATAGTCAATATCTGACAATTTGCTGGGTTTTAAAACTCTTGAAAGACAGTTAAATATGAATAACTAATTCATAGCATGATATGATATTTTTGTAGCTTTATGTTTTCATTTCTAATTTTCCCTTTACTGTTTGTAAAGTGTGTTAAGAACCTTCAGTCTGAGTGGGGGAACTGTAAGTTTGTCTCTGCTGTATAAATATCATTCACAGCATCATTTAATGATTGCCATTTTAAGTTAAATCTGGACAAAATGAAGTCTATTCAACAACTTAAGTACTTATTTTCAAACCCATGTACAGCAGAAAATAAATCCAGAGTTGTATTTTGCAGCCAGCAAGATTCAACACAATGCGGGGCTAAGGTACACAAGATCCACATAAGATCCACACAAGGGGAATGCAGCAAATGTAAGGCTGGGAATTCACTACTTCACAAATTTCTACACCTCTCCATAACCATAATGCAAGTTCATGAAGACATTTCAGGCAGTTTCTTACCTCCGTAGCTTCAGCATCCAGAGCAAGTGCCCAGGCTGAGCACTGGCCATGGGACATAGCCATAGGTCTGAAATAAAAACTCAGGGAAAAAAAAAAAGTTAAATTGTCAATGTGTTATTGTCAATTACTCACAATGTGTTGATTAATATAATTAAAGCATAAGCATCCCTTATTTTTTGCTTCTTATTTCCTCTAGCTAATCATGATTATTTTTATTAGCTAAAATATAGCAATGACATTTGTCAAGAACCTGTATGTCAAAAGTCTAAAAGAGACACCTTGATTTTGCCTCTCAGATTTAACAAATAAAAATTATTCTAAGAATATAAAATGAAAACAAAGCACATCTTAAACTTTCATACTTTATGCTGGTGCAAGACAAGAGGACATCAGTGCAACTAGAGCTTGTGAAATATTTTTCATACAGACTGTGTATTTTTTGAAAGTGAAAATTATGTATATCATGGGAAAATAATGGTTTATCTCTTAATTAATAAGAAAAAAATCAGGATGCATTTTGTTTGAGTCAAAGAATAAATTAGACACATTTTTAAAAAGAAACCTGCTTTAAACAGCTATACATTGAATCAAGTTTAGGTTGCACTTTGGGAACGTGAAGCAACTGTGAAGTTGCTCAACAAAGACTCATGTCATAAAGAGTATCTGGGCATACACTGGAAATCCTAGGCATTTTAGTTTCCCCTTTTCCTTGTATCTGCATTTAGTTTCTTTAAACTGCGTTCTCTTTATGATTGTGGCATGATTCCATATTCCTCCCAGAAAACCTCTTGTAATGTCATTCATATTTGAAAAGAGTATTTTAGCAATACAGCACCACCATGGTAATTACAGAAGGCCCTATTAGCTGAAACAGGTCCCTGTCTAGGAGAAAAGCAGTGTTTTCAGTTAGATTTGTAATAACAACTGCACTCCTGTATTCTACAGCTGCAAAAGAGACCAGCAAATCTTGGGGTGGAGAGTTCAGCCCTTCCTTTCTGTAAGCTGAATTTAAACCTTAAGCCAAACAAAACTTTGAATTGTGAGGTGGTTTTGATTTTCACTCTGTAGTCAGCAGCTGGCTCTGAAATATAATCATAAATTGCCCAAGTCTATCAGAGATATTTTAAGACAACCTCTTTAATGAATCTGGGCCATTTCAAATTCATACTGCAATCATAATCCAAACAAGTTTCATAGACAGCAGATACTGATCTAAACACAGTTGATTAAAATAATATATCTAAAAAAGGCATTTCAGTCTCAAAAATGAAGTTACCTGCAAAGCTTGAAACATGCAGCAGTGATGGATCAGGAAGTTATTAACTATTTACTGTAGGTATGGTTTAAAAGCTGAATCTGGCATCTGCTCCCATTTATAATTTCCTTTATTTTGATTGTAATGTACAAAGGAAAACTTTGAAGAGATAACTGTGGATTGAGGGCCAGCCTAGGTGCAATTTGTTCCTTGAAGAAACAAAATGCAAGTTTATCCATACTCTGGATACCTTTTTTATATTATTTTACAGAACAACTAAGGAGACTTTGCTGGAGCACTGAGAAATCAGCCAGTTTCCCACTTGTGGATGTGTTTTCCTGGGTGACAATAAAGTATCCCTCCAGTAACAGCAATTTAATTACATTCCTAAGCATGTTTGCAGGTGTGTTTACTGGGACACAAACTGTGAGAGATATCGCAGTAGGTGATAATTCGAAGTTTAAATCACAAAAATCTGTATTACAAAGATCTTTTAAAGAATTACATTTGTAATGCTAGTGAATTAGTGTGCTGAGTGGGACTTGCTTCTGACAGGTCCAGCTCATTACATTCAGACACCACTGGCACAAGTGAGTCTACTGGGAGCCTAAAAGTCTCTGAGAACCTTCAGAGTGACATTTGGGATAACGGGGGTGAATTTCAGCCAGGTCTTTCATATGCCCATTTGCTGCTCTGTATTTTTGGCTCCAAGCGCATGCCAAGATCAAATTCCCAGACTTTCTCCGTGCCCGAGCAAATATTGTTTGACCCAGATTTGGAACATTCATCAAACACAGACACAGCATGTTACTGTACACGGCTGCTGTCCCACAACCACAGTCCCACAGCAGGTGAGGACCGAGGGGGTGAGCAGAACCTCCTGCAGCTTGGAAGCATCCCGGGGCATGGAAAGAGGGGGTGCACCTCTCTGGTGACATGGCAAGAGAGACTCTCCAAGGATACCTTTATCCTAGGGGATTGATCTGCTGTGAATCCTCCAACCAGCTCGGGGGTGACAATGTTCCTTGAGAGAGTGGCTCAGAGCCTGCTCTGAACGGCCTCCAGTGCTGAACTTGCTTAAAAACTGCAATTTGCATGTCAAATCATTGTTCCTTCCCTCCTTTCTCGTTCCCCTCCCCACCTGAAGCTGATGTGGCCTCTGTTATTTTGGCTGACAGGTGGTATCAGCTAGAACCAGAATGGAGCAGAGCACACAGCAGTTCTGGCAGGCTGCTCTTGCAGTGCAGTTTCTGAAATCAGGGCTAAAAGCGACGCTTGTCTCCAGAGGGGCTCTAAGGGCAGGAACAATCCCCTCACTATTAGCTTTTTAGAAGGAGATTCAGCCAAGAAGATGTACAAATGTCTAGGATGCCATCTAAGTCTCATTTCCTTTCATGAAACAGATACTGCTGCCTTGCTTTAGGAAGAGCACTTGTTTGTCTTCTTAAACATCCAGAAACATTAACTTCTTTTAAAGGTGGCTTTTCAGTCAGGCTTTCTTTGCATTTAATTTATGTTTCACTCTGTTTTACAGAACACAAACTTTGGAAATATAAAAGTAGTAGAATAGAAGATTATTGCTGTAGGAAAAATACGGGGTCAAAGATTTTTAATTAAAAAGGAGAATGAGTTCTAACTTGGAGAATACTTTATGGTGCTCCAACAGGACCTCTGTTGCTGATGTCATGACCAGGAGAGAAAATGCAGAACTTCTCAAGTGGCTTTTTCTTTTTTTTTTTTCCTATTTCCTTCTATTCTTTGTGACGGGCTTGGTTCATTTTGTTAAAATTATTTGTCTTGCTTAGTGCCTTAAAACACAAAGTGTTATTTACATCCTCTTCAACTTTAGCTGAAGACTCAGGGAGTGAAAAAAACAGTGAAAACAAGCAAACAGAATTCCCCTAAAAGAAAAAAAAAATATTCACCTGATGGCATGTACTGATGAAGACCGAGGTTGCCAGCCAGTGCTTCTTAGATATCATCACATCCGAGACTGAAATAGAGATATTCCTGGAGACCTGTAACAGCTGTGATGGTATCTGGGGTCTTTATTTTCTTTCAAATGCAAAAGAAGAAAAGGAAACTCTGTGAAAATAAAAAAGAACTGATAGAGATCCAAGCTACAAAGCAGCACTAATTTCAGAAAATATGGAAGCATTATTGCCAAAGAGAAAAACAACAAAACCCAAACAACAAACCCCAACCAACCAAAAAACCCCCATGAAAAATAACAAAAACTCCCAACCAACCAAAACAAGGACAACCACCAACCAAACTAAAAAAACCCCAGCAAATTCTGTCTTGTGTGGTGGAAGAACTCACCCTCACTTAACCACCAAACTGGAATTTACTGTCAGAGTGAAACTTGCCTTTCGAGATGAAAAAAACCCAAACAAAACCAAAACAATAAAAAATCCCGCAAAAAACCCAGCTATGTGTTTCATACCAATATTAACAAAGTCATGTTCAACCCACTTTAAAACAAGAAAGATTCAGAAAGAGTTTAGAGAGCAAGCTCTTTCTTAAGTTGAAATATTGAACGGGAGGTAGAAAGATGGTAAAATAGTCCTGTGTAACCTCTTTTGCTTTTTTTTTTTTTCTTTTGCGTTGCCAGTAGCACATCCACATTAAACATTCAGAAGAACTCCTGTCTCAGTCTGGTAACGTTCGAAATTTTTGTGTACACAAGAGATAGAGAAGGACCACTTTTCTTCCAAAGCCATTAAAACCCATTCAGGATATAAAAATAGTTCTTACATCACAGCATATCATGAAATATTTCTGAGTTTCCTTATTATGCCAGACTGCAGTAGCACAAAAGGAAAACAAGATTTTGCTGCATCCTACATTTGTGGTCACAGGTACAGTTACTTCTTGCATACACATTTCTGCTCTTGGGCTATGATTTCAAAGGAACATTCAAAGTTAAGATAAATCAGCTGAAGAGATGCAGTCAATTACTCTTTTTCAGACAAACCTTCAGATAATATAATTCCAGCTGAACAAACCCATCTGTTTGTCCTGCACTTTTCATGAAGAAAAGGTTTCTAAATGCAATATTTGGAGCATACATCCACAATACAATTTTTCATCAGACTACTTATTAATTTTATTAATAAAAGTGAAGGAATTTTCATCCAGTGTCTATTTTTTTCCCTTCAAATTAAGAAAAGAGTTATGATTCTGGAAATAGTTGACACAGCAGCAAATCATGTATGTTTACTTATAATATCTGCTGTTATCATTCACTGTTCATGAACAATTGAAACATATTCCCACTTAAATAGAATACTGTAGCATTAATTATTTTTCACATTTGATCAATGACCAAAAATATACACATACAAATTCCTGTTAAGGTAATAATAAAAGTGATTTTGTAGAAAACAGAGATATGAAAATATCTTAACTTTATAGCACTTTGAACTACTACTACCTATTTTTAGGATCATTTTTTAAAATGAAAGGATGGGTAGAAGTGGGAGAAAAAGACATTGTTCTGGGTATTTAAAATAAAACAAGCCACATGGCCACTGTTGTCATTTTGCCTCTTAATATTTTATATGGAACAGATATTTTTTTCAGATCCAGTCTAGCATAAAAGAAAACTTATACAGGTCATTCGATTTTTAACATATTCTTTCAACATTTAGTTACCTGTCTTACAAACACAGAACTTCGGTGCATGGGCAGGCTGACTGAACTTCATGCTTGAGTGATAAATAAGAATATTTACCTATAGATGGATAGATAGGTGTATGTATAACACACACATATATAAACATGTGTATATATATTTGGCTTGATAGATTATGGATAGAAATTTATTCCAGCCACAGTTTCAGTCAGAGTAAGCCAGACCCTCATTGGAAATGGAGCAGCAAGGACCGCAAGGCTTCCACTAAACAAAACAAACCACACTGATGGTTTGCATCATCCATATTTTTGATTTTAAACCCATGGTTTTTAGGATGAATAAGCTAATAAATGTATGACTTGAGATCAGATTTGGTTATGCCATATCTTTCACATTATTAAGACTTCTGTTCACAATTGGTGCTATTTGACTTATTGATCTGTATAACATTCATGAAAGTTTCTGAGTATTTGAGGATATTCATAGGTTTGGAATTCCTTTGCTGCTTCAAGAAGACAAAGACATTGGAGTGTTGTTTTCTTCTAAATTAGAACAGAATTCTCATTCTAGTCTCTCAAGCTCCATGCCAGTTTAAATGTGTTTTAAGTTCCCAAGTTCCTTTAATGTTTTCTGTAAGAGGAAATCCGAGTTCAATACTCACTATGAAAGTTTAATTTCTGGGAAATCCTCAAAGACCATTAATTAAGCCCTTTTCCTATGCCCACCAATCATAACAGCTCCATATGTCACTAGGGGATCTTCCTACAAACAACCAGAAGTTGATTTTGAAACAGTTTCCCATTAATATTTAAACTTATGATATAGAAGGGAGGAACTCTTAATTATGGAGATCTTGTGCAATCATGGTGTTTGTGATTATTCCCAGAGAGTGAACAAATAGTGAATTTGAAAGCAAGTAAGCCCAGAAAAATTACCAGGGCTAGGAAAGTAGCAGAGTTATTTCTGGTCTGTCTTAGAAAGCTAAAATATCTACAATCATAATGTAGCTAGACATCTATGCTAAAATTAAGACACCATCAATGTTCCCAGGCCTAGTGAATTAACTTAAATTTTCTGTCTTCTAGACAGGGATGTACAGAATAAGAAAATACTTAATTAATATGAGAATTAAACACATGCAGAGTTGACTTTTCTGGACAGAAACAACATCATTAGTGTCCTTAAGCTGACACATATGCTTTAGTGTTACATACCATTGGGAGCTTACAAAAGATATTTGGAAGCATAGGCAAAAAAAAAAAAAAACAACCCTCAACAAAAGAAGTGAACAAAGGGAAAAAGCAACCATGAACCAAATTTACATAGTTAGTGAAATAATAATGATACTTCCCATTTTTAGAACATTATTTCTTCCATTCTAAAAAGGCTACAGGTTTTTCAGTTAGGAGTCAAAGACTATTTGAAGCTGTCACTCTCAATATAAAGTATTGAAAACCGCTTCGAAACAGTTAAAAGTTAGTAAAGTAGAATGTTTACTCCATAAAATAAGTAGCATAAGGAGAAACAATGTTTTTGACCTGCATATAATATAATCTTGAACCACTGGAGAAAAAGCCAGCTGTTGTCTATATAAATTCCCAGCACTTTTTGGAAATATATCCAAATTTCAGCAAGACTTGATTTAGAGAATCAGAATCTTTTAGATTGAAGAAATCCCTTGAGGTCACCAAGCCCAACCACAAACCTTAAAGCACCAAGCAAAACACTGTGTCCCTAAGCACTGTGACATGACAGAATCATGTATCTTTTATATATGCAGGTGAAACAAGGATCATCTCCTCAAAATAGCTTCTCATTTCTATTTCTTCTAATTGCTATGCCTCAAATTCCAGTTCACATTTACAAAATGTCATTTGTTGTGAAGTTTCAGAAGCTTTCCAAACTTCTGGAATTCAGGTATCTCCAAGAAGGATGACAATTTGGAAAAGTTTTTCTGAATTTCATTGTGGTTTCTCAATTAAGCATTTGATAGTTTTAATGAAGTCAGTAAAAGTTTCATTCATCTGCCCCATGGCACTATTATTTCATCTTGCTCCTGGTAAGCAGCACAGAGTTATTAAAACATGTGTTTTCAATGGCGAACAAAGGTATCACATAATAATTATTACACCAGCTGAACGATACAAAATACGGCAGTCACAGGCCAAATTCACTGCTGTGTGTGAATCTTAGACTACCTTTTAAATTTTCAGCACTTGTCTAAAAAAAGCTTTAATTTTACTTTTCCTTGGACAGCCATGACAGGGATACAAGGGATGGAACCCTTCCATTTTGAGAAATAAAGTCAATTTCTGACCTCTTTATAGTTTTCACACCACCTCACAAATGAAAACTCGTTATTCATTATTGTTTTCAAGGAGAGTGTCTTTTAACAGAGTATCTTTAAATTTTTTCCTCTAATCTTATTTACTGACAACAGAGATAAATAGCCCTGATTTTGAATTACACTGTTGGCATTTCTTGTGCTTAGTCTCTTGTTAGGCAAACACAAAATGCATTATGAGAGAACTGGGCATAAGATATCTAGAACGAGATAATATGTTTTAGCCATTAATATATTTGTATTGTTTATCATCCTTTTCCTCAAATTAGTAGTTAAAAGAATTTTGAAATTCAGATTATTTTTGAGTAACTCAGGAAATTGTATCATCTCCATGGAAATATTAATTCCAGATTTTTTAAATCCAGCAGGTTTCCGTCAGTCCTCTGCTTATATGGGGGAAGGGGAGGAGAGGAAGTTGTCAATGAGACAATTAACACAAAATGAGGCTTAGTTGAAATCTAATTTTCACCAGAAAGACCATTCTTCTTGCTGATTAAACAATCAACTCTGGTGCTAACAAAACAGCACAAATTTTACACCACTATCAAATGAGAATGAAGACTAAGCTAATTATTACAATTCAACTATAAATTGCCAAGAAGTTTCCAACCATTTAGGAACAGCTCTTACTCACACTTTGGGGTTACCATGTCCCAGCTGTAATTTACCACTGAAATGATGTACAGATGTCAGTAATTCCAGGCTTAGGCACAGTCCCTGCACGAGAACAAGAGGGAATGAAATTTATTATTTCACTTGATAACTAAAGTTAGAAATGTTTAAGAAAAATACATACATACATTCTAGCAGTTATAGCTTCTTTAAATTAGGAATAGTCAGTCCCTGTGGTTAGACCATCCCAGGAAACTTAGTAATTGCTTGCATTTCATGATTATTATCGTCTTGTGGCTGATTAGTGCAACAAAATTATAACAGCAATCAAGAAAACTCAGCAGCTGGGGTGGTGAATATGGTGTATTGCTCTTCTGCAATCTCATAAAGCCCCCACTGCTGGTAAAAAAATTTAAATGTATTTGACAACACAACTTCCTTGGTAAGAAAACACAAGCATGATGGCATCCTTCAAGGGACTAGATGAAAGGGAATGAAGGATAGGGGAGGATGGGAAATGGGACTACAATACGATTTTGGTTTCAAAATCTACATGGAGTGAGCAATAATATGCATGTCCTTCCGCTGCAGGACAAGGAAAATTACACAAGTAATGACCATGTTTGATTAGGAAATGATCTAGAATACCAGAACTCTTTTGGGAATTTGTTCCAATCAGCCAGATGATAGATAACCTAAGAAATGACAGCGGAAGGCAGCAACATTATTATGTTATTAAGCTCCTTTCAGCAAATATATCTAAGCACAGAAGAGCCACTAGGCCTTTTGCTCTTGTGTAGTCAAAGAATTAGAGTCAATTCTTCATTTAGCTTCATGTAGGACTACAAAGTTATTGTAGGGAAATTGTACTTCAAAGATATATATGAGCTTGTGTATACACGTGAATACCTTACCTTATGAAAACTCTTGTCAGATAACTGAAGGTGAGTTATATGACACAAAAAGTGCAAGAAAAAAGCAGGGAACATCATGTTTTTTGTTTTCAAACAGATTTGTTTTACGATTTAAATTCCCTGCTGGCTGAGAAGTCCCAGTCTTGGTTTTTCTTGGCTTCTGTTTAAAATAATCTCACAGCTATATATTTCCTTTACCTTTCATGTAGCTATAAAATATTTATTCTCACAGGTGAGACACATTCCAGCTTGCAGGTGTCCCAACACAGATCCCACCAGTGCTGGCTGTGAAGGCCATAATGACGCCTTGGTCACATGTGAGCTTCCCAGAACAGGATCAAAGACCAGAAGTAGTTTTCATGATGCCTGAAAGGAAAATATGTGTGAAAAGTGACTTTACATAGTCCTAGCAAAAGTAATTTCATCTGTTAGCAGCACAGGCTGGATAAATCACTGCTGTATAATGGGTTTTTTAAAATAGAAATAATTGTGTTTGAGCCTCCAATGATGCAAGGAGAAAGCTGTAGGGCAAAACAGGGGAACAGCTGTCCTTCTGAAAAGAAAGTGTCAAAGACACAGGGAAGGAGACAGAGAGGTGCAGCACTGGAAGTGGAGTCTGCAGGAGAGCAGCAGGCAGCAGCAGGCTCTGGGGGGGGATGAGACCACAGGAAAGTTGAGACCCACTGCTAGAAATTTCCCCTGAGAACTTTAAGTATAGGCAATTGTTGTTGGGAGATGTTATTTCCCTTATAATATCCTTCTAGAAACAGTATCCAAATCCATATGTGCAGACAAAGATGTTTTTTCTGGCTTTCTGTCCAGACATATTATTATAGTTTGTGTATTTGGACCAGAGCTTGCCAAATATACATAATTTTCAAATCTGGAGTTTTATTTCAAGCATAATTTTGTTATATTTAAAATTAGTTTTAACCAATTTGAAATTGAAACGCCCATAAGCTATATTTTTCATAGCAACCTTTGTTCCTTAGATTCCAAGAGGAGCAGATAAAAGGCTGATTTCCTCAGGAAAAAGTTGCCATATGGCGTTGGTGCCAATTGCCGAACAGACTGCACCTGCCTCCGATACCCACCGAGCCTTGGCCATCCTCAAAGGAAACAGGCAACGAGGCTGATCTGATGGAGCAGTTCCCACGCTTGTAAAACCTCACCAGATCTCACTTCATCTCAGCAACAACCCTCCTCCTCTCCTCCCCCCAGCCCCAGGGAGCAAATCGCCGTGTTTTCGCTTTCTGCGATGAATCCAGCAAAATACTCGCAAATACCTCATTACTGGAGTGACATCACTGGGATGGCTCTTGCACTTCTCTCCAGTCTATTCAGCAGGAAGATCCATACTGGCTTTTTGGTAGTTTTGGTAATAATGACTTGGCCCTGGGGGAAGGCAGCTGAGTGCTGGCACTCAGAGTCTGCACCAGTCCATCCCCTCACTGGTGTTGGCACACGCTGTGTCAGGGTTATGCTGCAAAGTGAAGTTTCTTCATTAGCATCTCTTGACTGAAAAAGGATAAAACTTAAAATGAATCCATCTGTTTTCTGTACTGCTTTGTTTATACTTTCTAATGCTGGGTTTTGGCAGGCCCAGGCACTATTTATTCATCACTGTTGTCACTTATCCATTCATCTAGCCTCAGAATTTTGAATAGGAGTGTTCACTTACTCAGGCAAATTCTGCCCTGCATATTTGTTTGTCTTTTCGGATACAAGTGCCAAATATTTATTTGAAAGTGAAATCCTGAACAGTAGTCATGTGAAAGCAAAGAGACTGGTAGTAAAAGGGAATAAGGTGTATTTGATGGCGCTCAAACCATGGCTCCTGTCAACAGACCCCACTTCTCTTCCATGTAAGAGCTTTCCTCACTGTACTGGGAACCTCTACCTTACACTGAGAAAAAGCAAGACATCCTTGCACCTCTCTGAAATTTTCATGTATGGCAGTGGTTTTTATTTTTAGATACATCATAGAATAATATAATGGTGTGGATTGGAAGGGACATTTAAGTTGACCTAATTCCAGTCCCCTGCCATGGGCAGGGACACTTTCCACTATCTCAGGTCCCTCAAAGCGTCATCCAGCCTGGCCTTGACTGCTTCCAGGGATGAGAATATGCAAACCTTTTCTATGAACTGAAGCAAGGAATCCCTTCAAGACCAAAAACACAGAAGGAGAGAACTACAAGGTGAATGGACACTCATGAAAGAGTGGGGAGCACTTGCTGAGAAGATTTCCAGAGAAATGACTGGGCCCATTCAGGGCTGCAGTAACTCCTCGGTTGGGGGAAACAGCTGCAGTCATGCTCATCACATTTAATGTGTACAGAAAACATGACTTAACTGTCTAATTGAAAGGGCCTAAACAGATATTGAGATTGCTGAAATGATGGCTGGAAGTTCTTTACTCAGCAAATGCATGATGAACTACTTTCTTTTCTCTGAAAATCCTTAAAATGCAAGGGTCAAAAGTGACTACGTCATTATGGGATGCTGTCTGATTTAAAGTCTGAGGTGTCCGAGTCTAAGCATTTGTTTACTTACACATTCCTGATGCTTCAGTGTGAAGAAATTTACCTATTTCTCTGAATATTTTAATAACTGTAGCCCAATCCTCACCAGAGCTGTGGTCCATGGTTCTTTAATTTCCTCACACCATTAACTTCCCTTGAAACTGAATCTCTGCTCACTGCAGCAAATATAGTTAGGCAAGAACCACTCAGAGGGAATATGATTAGTAATAATTTATATCATACTCAGCAGAAGAAATATTGTACATATGATAGTTTATATCATTGGAGACTGGGAGATTTAGGCTGGCCAGAATGAACACTCCTTATTTTTAAATAAGCTTTAACGTATGTAACCTCAGCTCAAATCGGAGAAGATTTCAATGTATTTATGAATTAGCACTGATGTAGTTGCAGAGATACAGAAACGGAGTTGTTTATTCTGCTTTACTAAATAGTTGTGGCTGGGCTCTCTAGTATCTAAGCAAGGCATAATGAATGCATTCATGTTTGCAAACTCACAAGAAGTGGAAGTTAATTATTGCACAAGTGAGGTACTGTAAATAGAAATCAACTTTAAAGTGACAGCGTAAGAGTTAGAACAAGTTATTTTAAATAAACAAAATGGCATAGTGATAGTTTTTCACTTGCAGAGGGATGCAGATAGGCATTATATAACAACCATTTTTCAATTTCAGTTATATTCAAATAAGAAGCTCCAGAATAAAAACTTTTCGTAAAAGATAATTGTAAATTAAAAAAATACATGTGCATAAGAAACTCCAGCAATTTTATCTATCATAACTTGGTTCCATGGAAGTATTTTCAGTGTCATCACAGCACTTGGGAGACCATAAGCACATCCCTGGGGTGGTTGGAATCCTTGTCCTCATGAAGCTGCTCCAGTGTCTCAGAAGTCACTGTATTTGCACAAGAAGAAAGGTGCATTTAAGCCAACTTTGTCTTTTTCTGTGACTTTAATTATTTGGACCAGTAAGTCTTCTCCCTTGTTTGGGATAGCATTCATGCAGCCTTCTCATCAGATAAATGGACAAGGCTGGTGGGAAGAAGAATAAAGAATTATCTTGATCATATTTTCTCAAACATTTGAAGATTAGTCCTGATTGATGGCAAATATTTGGTTCTTTGCTGGAGACACTCCAATTCTCCCACTTGTTGTTTGAAGCCTGTGATAATTTTTAATTTTGTCTTTTTAGAAGACAGTTTACATGGCAAAACAAAACAAAACAAAAAAATCGCTTCCCTAGTCTCCCTCAATCCTTTTCTCAAGG
The DNA here is from genome assembly GCF_008360975.1 of Lichenostomus cassidix. Classification (NCBI taxonomy): domain Eukaryota; kingdom Metazoa; phylum Chordata; class Aves; order Passeriformes; family Meliphagidae; genus Lichenostomus; species Lichenostomus cassidix. The sequence continues at coordinate 56,739,287 of NC_139480.1, forward strand.
TAAAATTTTTCATTTATTCAACTAGGAGTTCTAGAGGGCCATTCATTTTCATATTATATAGCATTGTTCCTGTTTTTAAAGTAGCATCCCTTTAAGCTTTAGCATTGCAGCTCTATAGAATAATGCAGTATTAAAGATCAGAAAATGAAGAACTCAGACAAAAAATGTAAAGGGAAAAAAATCAAAACAAAGGACATAATACTGCTCCTCAAATTTCGTCTAAGCCAGTGGAGCAGTGTCACATGTTCCCCTGTAAACCCTGGGAATTATAAACATGTAGAGAATAGTCCCTCTGGCCTGAGACACTAGTCAAAATTCACAGCTTTCAGTCATTCTTGATATGGATGGGAGAATATGAAGGTTAAAATATTCTTCTCAAAATGCACCTAATTTTTTCTCCTGGCTTTCTACTTCCAACACAGAGAGTTAGCAGACAGCAGCTGAGCTCTTTGTTTACAGCAGGGCAGCATAAAGCTCTGGGCTAATGCTTTTGGCCATCAATCCATCCCCTCAGCACCTTTTTGTCCTGCTAAGGGCACTTGATCATCCCTCCACTTGAACTATTAACTGTACTTTGCCCAGGAGTTGTCTTTAATGCAAACTTCAGTTCTCTACTTTTTTTGTGCAGTTGGGTGTAGCTTGAGCAGAGTAATTGAAAATCATGAATGTGATTTAGCTTCTTTCTGAAGTCTCAGTATTTCACATGTGGTCTACACCCTTTTCCTACATCTTGGGCAAAGATGTTTCACTCAGTGTACAGGGGATTGTCAAGAGGTGTCATTTCATATTTCAGTGTCACTGGAGATATCTGTAGACAAGTATTTTGCGTCCTTGAGCCATCTTATTCCTGCCTCTCTGTCAATGGAGAGCCTGGGATCAATCTTCATGCCTTGAAGAGATATTAAAGTTTACAATTTTTTTATTGAGCTGCACATTGGCACTCCCCACAGCAAATCCTTTCATAGCTTAGAAGCATGGGAGTTCTGATGTTTGAAGCTCTGCCTATTTTACTTAACTCCCAACTAGACACTTTGCAGGTCAGACACAGATTTATTTGGGAGAGAACACCCACACTTCTTTTCAATCTCTTAGAAACTCTAAGGGAAACCTAATTTCTGGCTGCACCGCTTCTCAAATGTAAATTATGTTTCATAACTTACTGACTTCCAGCTCCATTCTCTGAGACTTCTCTTCGCAGCCACTGCCTTTATAAACTCATTTTATTAAACCTTTCAAATTTAAAACCAGGGGGAAAAAGATTTCTGTGCCTTGGATGGTGACATTTTTTTCTGACACAGATGGAGGGAAATTTCTCCTTTAAAATTAAACCTGTTGATAACCTTGTAAAGGAGCACTGGACCTTCCTTCTTGCCAGTAGAAGCATCCTTTTGACTGTACACAAACAAAGTGTGAAGGTCACTGGTACAGACAGACAGGCCAAGCAGGCCCGGCTTGCAAATGTATCAATTTATTTTGAAGGAAGGGAGTAGTGCACTGAAGTTATGTTAAGTTTCTGCATACTAATATGCCCTCACCTTCACTTTCCCACACACTTTTTGCACTGTGAGATCATATTTCAGCGTAGCTACTAAAAAAAAAAAAAATGTCTGTGTAAGCTAATTTTAAAAAAGTTTGAGACGTTGTGTCAGAAAAGCAGTCTTCGGATCATGCTGGTTTTCTGTCTGTGCTTCAAGCCTCAGGAGGTGCTGCTAGGTCTCCATGTGCAGTGTGAGGAGCTAAGGAGCCTCACTAACGCTCTGCGTTGTCCTCTGGAGCAGGGCTGCTTCCTAGGTCTGGCCAGGAATGTTTCACCTGGGCTGTGTCCTTACAGCCTTTGAGAGGACACAGCCCAGCAGCTCACACACACAATTTATGGGTGGAATAATCAGTCCACATGTGATATTCTTGCAGATCCTTTGCTTCTGGTCAGGGGTTCCAGGAAATACTGTAGTCAAAGTGCCACTCGAACCCTGAAAAGTCATTTATCCATTAATTCATTTTGAAAAAAAATTTAAAAAAATTCTCCATCATGTTGCATGCTTTGCCAGCCCTGGAATGACCTCATCCTTAAAGGCACACAAAAGTCACAGGTTGTGCACAGTTATTCTAAGTACAAATGTAGCTGCTCAGGCCTAGAATTTTAATCTCTGTAACCTGCTCCAGCATCAGTGATCTCCTCTGTTTTTCCCATCTGATTTGATTTCTAGCCTAAGCGCCAGTGACATTTTCATTTTTCACATGAGCTCAGCCAGTTAGAGCTGCTCTCTATATTATTTTCCTGACGGGTCTGCTCTGACCCTGTTTGATGTGGTGTTGAGGCTTTATCTGGTGAGATAAATCTTCCCCAGTTAACTCATGTGGGAAGTCCCGCTGTGAACTAATTTTGTGTGCAAAGTAAATGTGATACAATACACATAATCCAAAGGTACTTAACATGCAGTAAGCTGCCCTACTTTTGGTAAAATTGTCCTACTTTTCAGTAAGGCATTTTGCTTTCCTCCTCTGTGATAAATTGGCTAAAAATCCCACTTTTTGCCATTACACTTTACTTTTCTTTCCTTGGGGAAAAATGAGGAAGATAAAGCATACAGGAAATGTGCAAAACATTTTTCCAGGTTTCTTTCTGTATTTCTCTACTGGATGCGGGAGGGAATTTAGTGACTGTAGATGGGGAACAGGCAGAGGTGTTTAATGCCTTCTTTGCCTCGGTCTTTATTGAAAAGACGGTTTGTCCTCAGGACAGCTGTCCTCCTGTGCTGGTACATGGTGTCAGAGAGCAGGATGGTCTCCCTGTTATCCAGGAGGAAGCAGTCAGAGACCTGCTGAGCCTCTTAGATGCTCACAAATCTATGGGACCAGATGGGATCCATCCTAGGGTGATGAGGGAGCTGGCAGATGAGTTTGTGAAACCACTCTTCATTATGAACAATCCTGGCTCACCGGGGAGGTTCCAGATGACTGGAAGCTGCCCAATGTGACACCCATTTACAAGAAGGGTGGGAAGGAGGATCCTGGAAATTATAGGCCTGTCAGCCTGACCTCAGTGCCTGGCAAGATTATGGAACAGATCACCTTGAGTGCCATCACACAGCACCTACAGGATGGCCAGGGGATCAGAGCCAGCCAGCATGGGTTTAGGAGGGGCAGGTCATGCTTGACCAGGCTGATCTCCTTTTATGACCAGGTGACCCTCCTGGTGGATGCTGGAAAGGCTGTGGATGTTGCCTACCTGGACTTCAGCAAAGTCTTTGACACCATGACCCACAGCATTCCTTGGAAAAGCTCGCAGCCCACAGCTTGGACAGGTGCACTCTTCTTCTGCTGGGTTAAGAACTGGATGGCTGGCTGGGCCCAGAGTGGTGGTGAACAGTGCTGCATCCAGTTGGTGGCCAGTCACTGTGGTGTCCCCCAGGGATCTGTGCTGGGGCCAGTCCTGTTTAATATCTTCACTGATGATCTGGATGAGGGGATTGAGTTCTCCATCAGTACTTTTGCAGATGACACCAAGCTGGGAGTGTGTGGCAATCTGCTGCAGGGTAGGAGGGCTCTGCAAAGAGACCTAGAATGATTGGATAGATGGGCAGAGTCCAATTAGATGAAGTTCAACAAATCCAAGTGCCAGGTCCAGCACTTTGGCCACAACAATCCCTGCAACACTACAAGCTGGGGACAGAGTGGCTGGGCAGTGCCCAGGTAGAAAGGGACCTGGGGGCACTGGTTGACAGCTGACTGAATATGAGCCAGCAGTGTGCCTTGGTAGCCAAGAAGGACAACAGCATCCTGGCTTGTATTAGAAATAGTGTGGCCAGCAGGAAAAGGGAAGTCATTCTTCCCATGTACTCGGCACTGGTGAGGCTGCACCTCAAGTGCTGTGTCCAGTTCTGGGCTCCTCAGCTCAGGAAGGACGTTGAGATCTCAAATGTATCCAAAGCGACGAGGCTGCTGCAGGGCCTGGAACACAAGCCCTTTGAGGAACAGCTGAGGGAGCTGGGGTTTTTTAGCCTGAAGAAAAGAAGACTCAGAGGAGACCTCATCACTCTCTACAGCTACCTAAAGGGTGGTTGTAGTCAGATGGGGGTTGGTTTCTTTTTCCAGGCAGCAACTGACAGAGCAAGAGGACACAGTCTCAAGCTGCATCAAGGGAAATTTATGTTAGATATTAGGAAAAGGTTTTTTCCTGAAAGAGTAATAAAGTTTTGGAATTGTCTGCCCGGGGAAGTGGTGGAGTCACCATCACTGGATGTGTTTAAAAAAACATTGGACATGGCACTCAGTGCCATAGTTTAGCTGAGGTACTGTTAGAGCATGGGTTGGACTCGGTGATCTTGGAGGTCTCTTCTAACCCTGTGATGCTGGTTTGGTATTTTTTCCTCTTTTTTTTTTTTTTTTGGTCTATCAGCATTCATATCAGCACTAGAAAATGCAGCATTAGAGTAGGTCTTGCTTCAGTCATGCCTTGTCTTTAAATAAACAGATCAAAGAAATTTATTAAGCCAAATAAAGCTCAGTAGAAGTATTGGGATAGACTTGTTACTGCAGCAAGAAAGGTTAAAAATTTTCTTGTGGTCATGCTGGTCAGTCATAGAAACAAGAAGCACAGATCAAAATTATTATGCTGTTCCCTTTCTTTATTACCTCTATTTTAATGGAGTTTCTGCTGTTGTAAGAGCTAATGATGTGGTGCAATGCTTCCTATGATCTCTGTTGGGGTTTTGTATGTAAATTTTAAAGGGAGATTTGTAATTAATTAAAAAAAAAAAAAGAGATAAAGAAATTAACCAGGCCATACATAGGAAAAAAAATCTGCTAATCACAGTTAGCCACATAGTTGGACTACCTGGAATGCTTTTCCTCTTCCAAAGTACGCAGATATCAAGAACTAATTGTATAAATGACTCAAAGTACTAGCAGTTGTGATGAAAACAAGCTGTTGACAAAGTCAACCTGATCACAGGACAAGGGCTGAACATTTCTGTAACTTGCTCCTGCACTCCACCTCTATTCCTTTAATTCTGGATTCCTAAAGTTGAGCTGTGGTTCCAAAAACAACCTTCTTTTTAAACACACCCTCAAAGCAGATTTTAAAAATCTCTCAAGCATGGTTTTTTTTGGTTTTGTTTTTTTTTTAAAAAGCCCAGAAAAAATGGACTCAAATGACCCTCTGGCTGGGCAAGACAGACCTTTCATCATTTGTTTCACTTATACACATACATTTTCCTCCTTCACACAGCCTCATCCCAAGACATGGTGCTCATTCAGCTGCTGCTTCCACTCCTGCCCAAGAGACTTTCTGGTACCACTCTCACTGTTCAGCTGGAGATGGTGCCTGCAATGACACCTTCTGTACTGAATCTGCTAGAAAGTGAGGGGAAATTAACACAGAATTTTTGCCCAGTGAGCATTTTTCCTGAGATTGTATCAGTTTTAAATGTGACCTGCTGAATTTAAAGGGTTTGAATGAAAGTAAGAGCCAATCTTTTCTTTCTTGGTTGCAGCGTGAAAGAAAATTCCTTGTCTCTTCTCATTTATATCTGGACCATCAATTTTCATCATTCCTCTTTCAGTCTGAATTATTAGGGATTTCTCTTGACTGTTATGGAGAAAAGGAGAATATTTCTGTGAAGACACAAACACTGATGTAGGAAACTCTAAAGGCACATATTTGAGTGTGGAATTGTGGGTGCTGAAGCGAAGATCTTAATCATCCCTTTCTGCAGCAATGACCTTTCCCCTCAGAATTCAAACTAGTGCCTCTTCACATGACAAACATTGCTACAAAAGGGGAATGAAGTAGTCATATTATAACATGATGCAGAGAAACAAAATGAACAGTGCTTCCCAATTCTGAAACTAACCTCTGCCAAAACCACACCCCTGTGATTATAATTGTCTTCAATGTATACAACAGATTTATGAAGACAAAGGACGATATTGAAATGTTCAATAAACAAAGCAACAAAAAACAATGAGAGTCTGGACAAGTCCAGCTGGGAGGATGTCCCCTTTATAATTTCTTTGCATATAAATTTACCAAGTGGCAGCCTTAAATTTTTTGCCAAGCTTTACTAAGGTACTTCAAATGCCTGAGAAGGGTGCCAGCTTAATATGGTTGTTTTTAAAGATAATTTATTGTTCATTTCTTACAAAGGAACGGAGGGGATGGAGTTTTCTTAACCTAGATCAGCGCTTCATTACAATTGCAGCCAAGAAGTATCTGCTTCAGAGATAACTGCCTGAATTATTTTCAGTGATGTCCTTGCAGGGCTTTAATTAAGAACTTTAATTAGTCTATTTGCTCACTGCCTTCTTTGTAGGGAATGTTGCTTATTACATATTTGTTGATCATATTTACACCAAAACAGGCTGCCAAACCTCTTTCACAAAGATCCAGAGCCATCAGGAGAAAATTAGAAGTTTAGCTCCAAAAGAATTGGGCTGGATGTGAACCACTGACCTGTATCAAAAAATCAGAGAATCATAGAATCCTTTGGGTTGGAAAAGACTTCCAAGATCAATGAGTTCACCACAAAACCATGTTCCCAGGTGCCACATCTGCATGTTTCTTGAACACTTCTAGGTCCAACACTCTCCATTACTTTGTATCATATTCCAAATTTCCTTAGACAGCCAATGTTCTGACAGGATTTCTAAGCACTGTGACTGAAGTATTTCCTCCTTTGGGACTTGTGTTATATCAGCATTATATCAACATTATATATATATATATATATGTATCATCATTATATCAACAAGCTACAAACTCTGATCAATGAGCTCCATTTTTTTATCCTTGATAACTACTAAATTTTGCACTTACTGAAAGACTAGAGTAGTCTCTTGCCCTTTGGTTTTGCTTTCCAACAAATTGACTCATCAGTGTCCTCCACAGCACACAATCACAGGAAAAAACTCCTGCAGTCAGGAACAGAGGAGCTTGAGGCCAGGTTCTTCATTCATACCTATGGGAAAGACTTTGTTCACCAACCCAAATCCCTTTAATTCAGCCCAAGACAATTCCAGCAAGAGTTCAGCCTTGTGTTTCACAGCCCCACCTCAGACAGAAGTAGTTGTGCCTACAAAATGACAGTTCAGGCTTGCCAAGAGCTTTCAATCCCACTAGGCTTTTTTTTTTTTTTTAAATTTCCCCCCTGTTTTATCAGTAATCTGAGAAATTATGTGAGTCATTCAGGCAGCCTTGAAAAAACTGACCAGCACCTTGCAGTTTTGGCACCACGTTTGATAGAATTTATCTGGGAATGGATAACTGAAAGAAGCCAAAATAAATGTAGGTGGAAGTAGTTTCTTCTACAGACAGACTCCCTTCCCCAGTCTCACAGAAAATGTGCACATTCAGACAGCGAAACAGAAGTGCAGCTGCAGCGTCTGCTCCCTTCCTACAGATGCAGGGGTGCCCCAAAGGTTCCTCATCTAAAGCCCAAAAGTGAGCAGTGGGGATGATAACCACAAACCTAGCAGTTCTGTGGCAGCTGCTGTTTTTCCTTACACCTCCCAGACTTGGCTTCTTGCTCGGCTGTTGAGCTCCCACTCCTCCACCAGGAGCATTTGACAGCTGAGCAGGAGCGCTGGAGCTGATCTCTGATGTCCTGCTCAAGCCAGAGCTGATCTCTGATTCATTTGGGGTTTGTCCCAACTCCGGTCCTTAACAGATCTATGGCAACATTAGGATTGTTCCTAATTTTTTCCTTGTAGTTTCATCTTTGCTGCTGGCTTTCTGTACTTCCAACAGTTTCAGTTCTTTTTTTCCTAGCACTGGCTCCTGCACAGGATATGTGCAGAAAAGCTACAGAGCTTACTCTGTGATATATCATAAAGTCAAAGCACCTCCTTGAAGGTGTCAAACACTAATTTCTACTTCAGAATTTACCAGAAAGTATTCTTATAGACGTACACATCTCTTGCTATTCAAACATTTGCAAACCTTTTAAACCTTTTTTAACATTAGAGAAACCCCAAACTTCAGGAGTCCATTATCAAAAAGCAAAGGAGTGCACAGTGCTGAATCTCTCCAAGCATACAAGACTCTTGGAGAAGTGGTGCTTCCAGAGAGTGGGCAACTGTTTTAACTGAAATTTGGGGATAAATGGGGAAAGGCAGGAAACTTACCTGCCTGTTGTCTTTCTCTAACCACTTGTCAGCAGCTAGTCAACACAGTATATACTCAGACTTGGTAATTTTTCATTTCTTCATCAGGAAACCAGCTCTTAAAACCTATCAGTATTTTCCAGAGGAGACTTCAGATTTCTGAAACGCTCTGAAAAACTCTGATGAAAAACCAAAGCACCTTATAAAGGCATCAGGGAATCTTTCAGCCCCCTATCATTCCCTCAGCAGGGTTATATCTTTTGTGGTCATGAAGTGATGAAAGCTCATTGCAAGCTTCATTTTCCCAGAAGGCCCAGAGCCAGCAGCCACAGCCCACCAAGTGGCCAAGCTTGGCAGGGGAGATGCTCTGTTGCAGCACATCACTTGGACAGCCCTCATCTCTTGGTGCTTCAAGGGAGGCCTGGCAGCACTTCCAAAATACTCCCCCAGTGAAACCTTGGGAAAAACTACAAAGGTAGTTCTGCTTAGGATTTCCATGTTAGTGCAGAGGGGCCTGGTTTGCATCCTTGGTTTGAGCTCTCTCTGAACCCAAACTGGTGCAGGTGAACAAGTCCTCTATTTCACTTTTCATTCCCCTATCAAGTGGTAAAATTAAATGTTGACCTGTACATCACACATTGCTCAGATAGGTCTTCAGGGACAGAACTTGCTATTTTTCTGTGCAGTAGGCAATCCTGTTCTCTCACCCAGTGTAGATGAAAGGCAGGTCTGGAATTGCATTCATGCATCTAACTGCCCTTCAACACCTGATCCCTGGGAATGCTACCATGTAAAAGCATCAGGGTACTAGGCAAGGATTCCCTTCTTCCACAGTCACTCCTGGTTTTCTCCTACCTCTGTACTTTCCTCAGGCCCTAAGTTGCCATTTGATGTGAACCATGCTTGTAGATTGTGTACAACAGCATAAGCTACACTGGCTGGAGTTATTGGTATATATCTTTACAGATCCAACTAACCAGAGATGCAAACAAGAAAAGGACTGCAATTAAAGGATTGGGATCCACAAACCTTATTAATCATGCAGTGTTTGATAGTGGCAGTGATTGCTACCATAATCTTTCCTCTACACTGAAATGACTGTAGTGTCTCCACAGATATCACACTTCCAGAAACAATCACTTTATTTTACCTAGTCTTGCTGCATGAAATTCATTAAAAGTTTTCCTTTTTTCTTGCAAGTATTTTCTCTTGCTGACAAAAATAAAGTAAAATGCAATAAAAATAAATCAAGGATACATCAGTACAACCCTCTGGGACTGTGTAAACTTTCTTTTGAAAGTGTGACTAAAGCATAGAGAAAAAAGAGATCATGACTGAGTTGGGTATATAAAGAGAACACATTTATAACTTTGAAAAAAACAGTTGCACAAGTTAAGTGAGACTCAAGATAATAACACAGTAAAAATGCACCCAAAATAGCAACTAATCCATCATTTTAAACATGCATTTAAGTAGACAAGGTAGATAATGTGATCCTTCTTATTGGAGCAAGAATATTTTATAAAGTTCAAGCTTGAGGACCCAGAAGTTCTGCTTCTGGATGTATTACTATATAAAGATTAGATTAATGATTCTTGTTTCAATAAAAGTTATCATGTTATCTGTACTGTCTTTGGTTAAAATTATTTATTATTGGACCAATAAGGATACATATATTCAAATTTTCCATTATTTTGACTAAACTCAGAGTTTAAACATCTTTAAAAAAGCAGTGGTGAATTATGCCTAAAAAGCAGTTTTACACAGAGACTCAAGGCTGATTCTGTGTCAGTCTGCTCCCCAGCTAGCAAAGCCCCTCACTGAAATCCAAGAGAAATTAAGGTCTGATGTTTCTTTGCCAGAACTTCAGAGTAGAACTCAACCTATGTTCCAAAACTTTAACCCTCTTTTTTTCTGTTTAGAATTACACTCTATCTTCTAATAAATCTATCAAAAGGCAGGATGGGTGCATGGAAGAAGTGCAATGAAAATTTTGGGCTTGTTTGGAGCAATTCTTTTGCCAAACTGTGATTTTGGGTTTGATACACAAAGCTGTGGCATCTGGGGACTGCTGAGCTACTAATTAGACTACTTGGTAGATCATTATCTCCTACTACTGCCTTCTCAATGAGCAGGTTAGGCCTGAGAAAGCAGGAGTTTTGATAGTCCTTTGCAGCCCCACTGTGGATCTCACTTTCCTTCCCTGACACAGGAGTTTGGGCTCAAAGGTGTATTTGAAATCCCATAAACAGCTATGACTGACTAATGGGGTTAGCTCACAAGTTTTATTCCACAGGAGAGAAAATGGCCTTAGAAGTTCAGTCCAAATAATTAAAAATCTGCTAATGTTACCTGTGGATTAAGTAGGCCATAAGAACTTGGTAAGCACATTGAATTCAGTAACAGCCTGATAATTAATTATCAGTCTGGAAAATCTAGAAGGTCAATAATCAGTAAAAACTGAATTTGAAAGGATTAAATTTTGTGGCTCCTTCTTGAAAATAGCCACGAGACAAGAAACTTTAGAGATGCAAGTTATGGACATATTTTTAGCTCAGCTTTGCACATTTCGACTTGTACTACATAGTTCTATCTTTTTGTATAAACAACCAACAGCTGTAGAGGGTTACATTAAATATTTCAATAAAATTATGCTTTGAAGCTGCACTCAGTTTTTCAAAAACACAAAATACTTCAGCTCCTGCTCTTTTAAGGTGCCTGCTCTCAGAAAAATTTGCCTAAAATCTATCCACGTGGCAACAAGGGATTTTTCTTTCCAAGTGTGCTCTTGTGAGAAATGTACAGGATGGTGCTGAAAAGTTTGACAATACAGTCAGGACTCTTTCCTCACCACTCCAGCCACAGAGCAATTGAGCTGAGTAAAAAGGCCAGGCCCATTATGATGATGGAGACCTAAAATGAACGTGGCCAAACCACACTTGATTTTGATTCAGTTGAGTGAATCAACAACTTTGTTGGTATCCTTTGTGCTGTGGCACAAAAGACAGAAAGCCTGAATAGATGAACAAGAAAGAAAAGCTCTTTACATAAAGGTAGAGTCCAGAGGTGTTCAGAAAAACAGTCAGAAGTAATTTCCTCTGTAATTTCATTTAATGGACCTCATAAATCTGGTTTTCAGTCAAAGTAACAGACATAGAGAACCCAAGGGGAACTTTTATGTATACACATATTGGTGTGTTTGTCCCTTGCTGGTAGAGAAGGCATGTTTAGCACCCTGGATGGATCTTGATGAAGGATTGACAGTGAGTTCAAGTTCAGTAATTCCTGTAACCATGCCAAAGAGGAGGAGGATAGTGTTCCCCAAGCTATGAATAGCAGTAATTTAGTGTCATGACAAATAAAATGATTTTGCAGAATCTTTGTGATTTCAAAATCAGAACAATTGCAGCAACCAAGCCAATAGGGAGAAGTGTGAATGGCAACTTTTTACTGTAACCTTTATACATTTCAAAATGTCCTGACAACAATAATGTTCTCTAAGGGGTGGGAAAGTTTTAGCACTGCCCTGTTTTAGCTTCAGGGAATGGATTAGAGCCTTAACCTTTGGGCTGGGAGAACATCAGGCCTCCTTCCTGGAGCTGGTATTCCATCTCTCTGCAAAGTCAACTCTAATTCTCATTCTTAAAGAGCAAATGGGAGAGGTAAAGTGCCTGCAGGCACATGGAAACCAGTTAACATTAGTGCCCAAGGATCACTGCAACTGTGCCCAAAGGGGATTGGAATTAAGTTTATTTGGTTATCCTCTGCTTTATTTACTTTTTTTATCTTCTTTTGACAAGTAACATCATGGAAAAAAAGAAGGACAAATTCCACCCTGGGCCATTTGCTCCAAAATCCATGGAGCTCTGCTGCTGTGTGTCCCAAGCCTGGCTAGATGTGTCACACCTTTTTGTTTTTAGTTACAATCTCTTCAGCTATCTATACAGTCTCTCCTAATCAAGTTTTCCATTCTTAGCAGCCAATAGGAAAGCAGCAAGCATCCAGGAACTAGAGGAACAGCAGCAATGCAGTGCCTTTCATTCAGATAACTGAGAGCATAAATCAGTTTTAGGTTGTCCATTGAAGCATAATAAGGCCACAGTCTTTGGTAGATGAGAACACAAACAGACTAACAATTTTTGCTTCCTCATGGAGTCTAATGATATGATCAAATATGATGAGTCATTCAGTAAGGACTTCATACTTAAGCTTTTTTAACTTCAGTGAAGTTTCCACTAATGTGGAAAAGTCTTCAGTCCTTTGGACCATTGTTTTACTGGAGTTAAAAGCACTTTAAAATGGTTGTAAGAACATATGAAATTTATGGACAGGATGTAGCCCCTGGCTTGCTTTTATTTTCTTTTTCCAATTTTAAGTCCCCTGTCCTACTTTTATCATCCTGCATCTTCACCAAAACAAAAACAAAGGGAGAGATGGAGGATCCATTCTTTGCTCCCAGCAATTTCACTGACAGTACATTTGTGCGTGTTTAATGTCCTTATGGGAAGTAGCTTTCTCTCAAATCCCAGCTTTTTATCTTCTCAGTCTTTATTGCTTTCACATTCATCACTAGTATTGAAAAAAGACACCCACACACACACAAAAGAAAAGGGAATTGCCTCTCCCTCTTTTTCATTGATCTTTTGGGCTTCAGCTGGACTCCCTTCCTCAGCTCTGACTGTTGCTGAGGTGAAGTGCACAATTAAAAAGGCACAGGAGTGAGAATTACAGAACACCAAGAAAACACACTAATGAAAAAAATCACTTTTAAACTTCCTTCAGATTTTACAACCCTTTCTTAGGAGCTAATTTCAAATGCAGTGTTCTTTTTATTGCACAGCTCTATGCTTCCCAATAATGACCAAGCTGTACTGAGTCTGGACTTTCACTGCCAAGAGCAAATTTGCAATCCTGTATTTCGGTAGTTTGCACTGACCTTGCACATCATGATCAGTAGGAACGCGGGTCCATTTCACTTTTGCATATAGTTCAAGTCACACACTCTTATCAGCTCTATAATGCTTACTGACACACAGCCTTTTATTGCCAGCTGTCCAAGTGAACCAGCTTTCAAAGGTTGCTTCACCGCTCCTCGAAGTCATCATCACAGGAAAGCACAGTAATGTAAATTCGAACTCTGAAGTGCCCTGCCATTTATAAACCTCTGCAAATTTCTTCAAATGCATATCTGCTCATTTCAAGCCACAGCTTCTCAGAGAAGACAAATAAGCAGGGAATATGTCATGCCTACTATGATTGCATTATGTAGGTAAAGTCTAATTAATTAATTAACTGCACCTCTGATATTGCATAGTTAATCCTCTTCAACAAAAAAATGCCATGAAATGGGAAATTGAATGTTCAGTGATGCTAAAATGTAAATGAGTGGACTGCAGTCAAAGGAACTACTTCATGGGAAAAGAGTGCATGATTTACATAGCAAATTTGGGTACAAACACAGAATTTGGGTACAAACACCTGCCCACTCCAGCCTGGAGGACAAGAAATGTCTCAATAAAACTTCATGTTGCTGTGGTTCCACTCACTGCAAAGAGTGCACTGAATTAAAAGATTTATGATATCCCTGGATGCAATGCCTGAAAGATCCCTTCAGGTTTTCCACATGCCATCATCTGGGAGTGCCCAAGATGCTGACACATCATCCTTCATCCACCCTCGTGACTCCCATCTCCTTCATTTGCATTTCTGATGATAACATGAATCTTTAGGTGGACTTCGACCTTTTGACATCTCTTGAGCAAGAGTGCAGGAGTCAATTCTCTCACTAGCTACATCCAAACAATCCCTTTGGTATCAGAAAGGCTTACTCTGGAGTTTATGGAGAGACTGCTAAACTTGACCTTTAATCTAATTGGCACTGTAAAATAGCTCAAACAAGAAAAAAAAGCACAGCATAAACCAGATTCAATAGTAAGTTGCTAACAATTACCACCAGAGCAGGAAAAGATGGCTTTATCTCAAAAGGCAAGCGGAAGCAGCTGACATCAGACAAAGAACAGTTCACAAGTCCTCATCACCATGACACTGAAAAGCATATCAGGGCATTCGCCTGGCATTCCCTATAGGAAGAAATGGCACTGGTAAGCAGTAGCAGCTCTACATCACAATCAATAGCTCAGGCTGACACGATCACCTTTTGCGACATGTGTTTGCCAAGTGCAGTAGAAGTTAATATTCAGTGAAAGTACAATAGCTGCCATCGATTCAGTATATTAGTCCAGGGCAGGAGGTTTCCCTGTTATTTTGCAGATATGCACCCTGACAGAACACCAGACAGTGACCATCTCCCCTGAGCAGCTGCAGGTTGTGATGTGAGCTGGCACCTCCCAGCAGGTGCTGTGGAGACTGAACTTGTGCTTCTCCCTTCATGTGATTCACCATTCACCACAACTTTGGACTTCATGGAACAGCACAGTGAGGTGCAAAGGCTCTGTGCCCAGGCTGGTGCCTGAGCTGGTTTGCAGCATCACAGGGCCATTGCTGTGACCCCACAAGTGCAGATGCATAGAGGAGTGGAAGAGAAGAGCACAAGCTGGCACAGTGTAGCCAACAGTCCAAGCAAGTCTCATTCCAAGAGATATCCTCTGGTTTTGACTGCAAAATGGATGTTCTGAGTTTCCAAAGCTGGAAATAATGAGACCTGCAGGTTACGCTCCTTCAGCTGAATGAGACAATTCCAGACAAGATTACAAGTATGTTCATTCATTCTGTGTGAACTTATAAGAACATTACAAAGCTAAAAAAAAAAACCCCTTAAAATGTGTTCATTAGCATTGTAATGGCATGGCAGATGTGCAAATAGCTGTCTCCAGCAGACAAAAGGCTACTGCAGCTCCCCTGGACTCAGCTAGAGGGAGGCTCCTTCCTGGATATGAACCATCAGGAGCCTTCACTGCAGCTCTGCTAAACTTACTCCATAAAGGAAGCAAAGGTATTAATCTAGGGAATACTACCACTCCTTGCTACAATAAAATATACTCTGTTCTCCATCCTGGAAAATAATCTGGCCAAACTCGGAAAAAAGAGCGCAAATTCCTGGCCTTTCCAACGTAACTCCAATTTTCAAAGAACCTCCACAGAGGTCTCCTCAATCAACAAAAGAACACAGCCATGGTGCAGTGCCAGGATCTCCTGCTGTTAACGTAAAAAAGCAGCAGTGGGATCCATTGAAAGTTACAGGTGAGTCACAGGTTGTCTTTGGTTATAGACTTAAACAAACCTCTAAGGTAGGACATGGATTTGAAAATTGGCCATGGTTCTAGTTCAACTGAAAGGGCACCAGGTTGCTCAAATAGGATTAGTTCTAAATGGCACAAGAAGCTTGAGGTTATCATTTTCATAATCTTTTTGCTGTTTCTCAACACCAGTTTGTGGCTGGCTGTGTATTTTTTTCTGCTTAAAGACTCAGCTGGTCTAGTCCTTCATTTGTGCCTTGCTTAACAAAATTCCCAGCAGCCCTGCCTTTTAGACTCTAACACTTACTGCCTGAGTAGAAATTTGTTCAATTATAGGAAAAATATCAAGGGTCTTGGAAGATTACTAAAAAACCGCAAACCCAAGTTCTTAAAAATGTCGTTAGCTCTGTCATCAAATAACAGATGACTCCTTAGTGTAGAACCTTTCCTCCAGCTGCTTTTTTCAAAGGATAACCTTATTTCCTTTCACAGAATTGATTTTTCATTATTTTAACTAAACTCTCAAATCACACATGCAAGAAAGACCATTTCTATTTACAAACTGAAAAATGTTTTACTTTCTATTGTGGATAGCAAACTTTGAATAGTCACATACATCAGTACTACCTACACAGAAATAAGCTGAGGAGTTCAGTTGACTCTTCTAATGGTTTTCTAAAACTCCCACAGCAACATAGCTCAGCAGCAATAATAAATACACTGAATTTGTCTGAGCTATGGAAACTTAATCTGTGCAGAACGTGATTGATTTTTATCGGCTTCTAAAAAGTCCCAAACTTAGACCAGATTTAAACAAAGTAAAGGAGTTACACATAACACATGTGGAACCCAGGTATGCTGTATTCTAAATGAAAGTTCAACTCCAAAATTAAAACTTTGCAATTCAAATACCAGTTCTGGAAGGAATAAAGTCAAACCTCTGTATGTGAAATTGTAGAAACTCCTGGTAAACCAAACTGTCTCACATGGCAGTAGTTTGCTACCCACTACTATAAAATCTCATTTTTATCAGTAATTTATGGCCAATCTCTCACAATACCACATGCAGGGTGCAATATAAGGAAAGGTGTTAACATAAAGATTTCGTTCTCTTCTACGAAGATTCACCCAGAAGTACCACAAATAAGAAGGGACTCAACTGTGGCCTTCCAGTACCTGAAGGGAGCCTACAAGAAAGATGGAGAGGGACTTTTTCCAAGGGCCTGGAGTGGCTGGAGAAGGGGCAGTGGCTTCACACTGACAGAGAGCAGGGTTAGATTGCATATTAGGAAGCAATTCTTCCTTGTGAGGGTGCTGAGGCCCTGGCACAGGGTGCCCAGAGAAGCACTGGATCCCTGGCAGTGTCCAAGGCCAGGCTGGATGGAGCTCTGAGAAACCTGGGGCAGTGGAAGGTGTCCCTGCCCATGGCAGGGGTGGCACTGGATGACCTTTATGATCCTGTCCAACCCAGGCCATTCTGTGGTTCTGTGAATTCAGGCCTAACACCACAGACTGCATCTGCTTATGTCAATTCTGAAAACACCCAGGACTAGATTAAAATATAGTCATTGTTATTCTGCCCAATTGTATAGACAGTGATAGATGGCGCAGCTACCTAACAGAGAAGTGTGCATTAAATAATAAGTCATAAAATTGATTCAGATTATCCTTACTGGAGTAAAACAAAAAGGTTTTGTTTAGACCAACTCATCCTACTTGCTGTTGTAATTTTTCGTTAATTCATGACTGCAACACAAAGCTTGGTGCTCCAGACGTTTAGTGCAGGGAGGTAATGAGCATGCACAACTGATTTCCTTGGAAGCAGTGGATATTCAGAACCACTCAGAAGTAGGCCAAGAAGCTTAAAATTAAAAGAGTAATCATTCTATGATTATTATGGGAGGAATTGTAAGACTGGAAATTGAATTATACAACTTGTATTTACTTTTAGTCCCTGAAACCTGTCATCACCTGCAGGGAAGTGATTTTACAAATTGTTACTATATATTGGTTTGAGAATTTTATCAACCTTGGATACAAATGCTGGGGCTTTGTGACAGTAGCCTCATTTCTTTATTTTAATTCATAAACAGGCTGTGACTATAAAAAGACAGACATTCTCCATCTATCTTCCAACACATGGGAGATTTCAGCAAAACTCACGGCAAAATACGGTCTATAAAAAAAAAAAGAAAAAAACCCAGAGTAAGTATGTAGCAAAAACATATTCCCAGTACTACAAACAGGACGTTTCAGAGATTTCAGAGTTGTTTATAAAACATTGCAACACATTCTTCTTTGCTATGCAACATTTTATCCTGAGCAAGATAGTTCTCATGTAGATTTCCAGGTACTTGAACACAGCTGTTACTCACCTTTTACCAGTGAGAGCTGTGAGAGCAGACACCAGGCTCAATGGCTCACAGCAGATCAGCTGCAGAGCCTGAAAATTATTTCAGATGCCTTGATTTTCAGAGATGCCTCACTGAATTTGACACTTTGGGAAAATAAGATCCTTAAAAATGAATTAAGAAAGCTTAGCATGTTAACATTATTAATTTATTGAAAAATGGCCATATCAAAGTTTCCCAAAATTTCCTTGAACACTGTTCTTACAGCAGGTGAGTTTAAGAAAAGACCCAGAATATCCCTACTAAACAGAAGATGAAGGAAAAAAGAAGAACTGTGATAGCCCATGGGAGCAGTAGCAAACAAGAAAACAAAGTACAGCAGCTGAGATAAATCAACAGCCTACAGTGTTCAGGGCTAAAACCATATTTTTCTGATAGCTTCAGAGTAGCCTCTGAGTCATGGCTACTTCATCAATTCTCCAAAAGAACAGCTTTCCAAGACTTCATTCATTCTGTACAGGAATATGCTTCATATCTGTCTTTGCTGGAGAAATACCTTTCTTTGGGGGTGCTGAACCCAGGTTGGTTACTTCAATTTACAGCAGTGAAATCTGTCATTTAAAGTGATGTCTCGGTAGAAATCCAAGCCTGTGGGAGAATCTGAACCTGAATTAATCTGTTTATAAAGCTAAAAATCCAATAAATTTATTTCACCGCTCTTTTAATCCAGGTTAACTATACCTAATTTATTTTCAGGACAAATAAAGATATAAAGAACAGCAAGCAATCATTTAGTACCTTAGTGTAAGCCCATGAGGCCAGCTCAGGACCATTTTGAGTGACATGCATCAAGGTAAAACCAGGCCCTGGTACTGCTGGAGCAGCCCTTATTTCACTTTTCCAATTTGCTTTTAGTACCTGTGCCTGAGGTCTGTTTTGGCTAATTCAGAAGCTTTCTGCGGAAGCAAAACTTCATCTCAATGGCTGATTTATTCAGGAATTCCATCTGTATCCTCAGGAAAAAAAAAAAAAAAAGAAAGAGTACTAGAGACTGGTGCCTGGAGATAGTAGAATCTGTAGGTTAAAGCCCTGAATTATTCACAGAAGCTACCAGGGCCATTTGCCCACAGGTTTAATACAACCAGAACAATGTTGTCTCATCACGGTGAAAAATCAGTCTCTGTTAATCAGGTTGATCTTGGCTAATCCCTGGAAGTTCTCAAGGCCAGGCAGGACAGGGCTCTGAACAACCTGGTCCAGTGGATGGTGTCCCTGCCCATGGCAGGGGAGTGGGAATAAAATGATCTTCAAGGTCCCTTCCAACCCAAACCATTCCATGAATCTATGATTCCATGTCAAGTTTACAGAAACCATCACTTAATGAGATCACTTATAGGAACGGAGTAAGAAACCAAGTACAACTAAATTTTTTTTTGCGATATATGTTATAGTTTGGAGAAAACTGAAGAAAATCAAGCTTAAAGAGCAAAAGCTTTACTTGTTTTTTACTTTTTTTTCAATATATTTGTGCTGGAAGGCCAGCAGCAAGTCACAGAACACTCATTTTAATAACCACAGTACACCTAAGAATTTCAGTTATGCTGACTGGTTTGTTGTGAGCAAACTGGTAACATAGCCTATTATTAAGATTACATAATACTTCCGATTTATTTGGTCTTGTTTGGAGTCCAGAAAAGTCATGAAAAACTGAAGCCATTAAGACTCAAGTTCTCCATGCTCAGGGTATGCCTCAGTCTGAATTTGTTTGGACATTTTCAGCCAAAATGATTTGGTCATCCCTAAGCACAAAGTCAGTGAAATAGATGCTGTTACTCAACTCCTCCACTCCCCACCTGTCTAATTAAAAAAAGGTGACACTCTCTCAAGTCATTTTAGTGTTTTAAAGCACTCATAACATTTTGAAACACTGAAATTGACAATGGGGAAGAAGAGGTGTTCCCATGTTGGGAAGGCACGGTGTGTCATCTCCTTGAACTGTGCTCTAATTCAAACCACCTTAAAGCCACCTGAAAAACCAGTTTGTACACGCTGAGCAAAATTTCCTTCGGTTCTGCAGCGAAAACTCAGAAGATCTTGACACTGAGCACATGGCCAGCATTTCCAGCTGGGTGGGTTGATCCTGGCTGGATGCCAGGTGCCCACCAAAGTCACTCACCAGCTGGGCAGGGGAGAGAAGATAGAATGAAAGGTCCCTGGGTCAGGAAAAGGACAGGGAGAGATAACTCACCAATCTCCATTCCCCCACCTTCTAGCCCTATGAGCAAGTAACAATTTCAAATAAATGCAATGTAGTGAAAAAAAAAAAGGATCAAACATTTCAGGTCGGGAAAAGAGAGGTTTGGGAGAGAAGGGTGGGACAGAGGGGAGAAAAGGCACCAGGGCTGGCCAAGGAGACCATGCTTTCCATAGCACTGACTTGAGCACTGAGGAGAAATGATTTCTGATGTTTCAATAACCCCCAGTCTGAGAGCCAGGGGAAGAGCAGAATGTAATTTGCTTCTGAAACACTAAGCAGTTTGTGCTGTGGAAACAGCATCTGCTTTCTGAAATGAAATATTGCTGAGTTTTGGATGGGCGACCAATGCAGGTTTGGGGTGCTAGGTAAAAAGGTGCAGAGAAGATGTGTCAGCTTCGATTTGAATGAAAAGAATTCCTGAAGCTCAAGAAAATATTCATATATTTGGAACAATATTTCTGGGCTGGGTCCAAGTTAAAACAGAGTTTTGCAGGAAGAAAAGGCAAGTGAAAGTTGACCAAAACCTGGATTTTAAGTCTATGTCTATCAACTACTGAGTGATCAATAAAAATATAAATTTTAGCAGTGTGATTTGGGTTTATGGAAGTAAAATGTATGATTCTGCAGAAACCCTAGCTGCAACTCACATGAAAACCTAGGCACTGAAATGATGAAATCCCAATACAACAGCCAGAAGCCTGAAAAATTTCAGGATTCCCATATTAAAAACTAGTGTGTAATTTCAGTTCAATGAAGCTGTGGGCTTCATTTATTTTGGATGTAAAATGGGGAGTGTGTCATTCCCTCACCTCATGGGTTTGGTGTGAAGCTAGAAGAAAGCCTTTGCAGTGCTTCAAAATTCAGTGATAGGTACTGCCAAAAAAAGCTAGGGGTGAAATAATTAGTAATTTCTTTGGAGTTTTAGTAATGGGATGCAAAAGGCCTCGTGCCAAACAATGAAGATTATCAATTTATTCAATGGAGGTTATTAAATGAGTGCCATCTATCTTGCTCACCAAATGAAGCAGGGATCTTGTCAGAAAAAAACACAGGATCATAATTAAAAAGAAAGAACTGAATTAAAATTGTGTAGGCATGAATGTGCAGGCAGGGAATTACTCCACAGGTTCTTCATTTTGCAGGCTTTAAAAGGTTGGTTTTTTACTGTCTCACTGTTAGGATTTTAGAATCTACAATGAAGAAATGGATAGCTTAATACACTGGATACAGTCTTTCTCACTGGGTTTAGCTCTTCATTGAATTGACTGTGCAGAGCCAAAGCTGGGACATGCGGTAATAATGAGCACAGATCTGCACAGAGGGCATATTCCCAGTTGTACACAACTGCTCACATCTACTGGGGATCACTCCAAAACGCCTGACTCTACACTGATACTTTAACCAGATCAACAGTCCTCCCGTCTTGATGGGGCACAGAATACAGCAATGGCTCTTTTAACTTCCATTGGGGTTTTTTCCACAAAAACGTCAAAGGAGTTTTTGTTTATTAAATGAGTCTTTCCACCTCTTTTGACTGTCTTTTTTTCCCCCAGAGTTTAAAAAGATGACTGACTGAAAGATGTTTACATCTATGCCTAAAGCATGTCAAATTTTGTTAAAACTGCTCATGGATGACTGCAAGGTTTTCAGGATTAAAAAAAAAAAAAATCAAACACCAAAAAAACAAGACCCTTCTAGAGCACAGAGCATTCACTGGAATTGCTTTATGTATATTACAAATATATCCACCTCTGGATCCTAAGAAAGCATCTGTTTGTCGTTTCTTATAAACATCACAGTGAGAAACAGGGCTGGAAGAAAAGGAAATTACTGTGTCTAACTGCAGACAATTGGAAAGACAGAACATAATTAACCAAGATGGAATTTTCCCTGTACCTCAAGTGTGACACACCTAAACTAAACTATAACAAAACAAAAAATGCAATGAGATGCTTACATTTCCAGAAACAGACAGGAGTTAAGGGTTTTCCTATCACCCTAAACACTGCAAATCTAGCAAGGAAGTTTTCTGTGGCAAAAAAAAGAAATATTATGAGCTTTAGAACAGCCTCTATTACAAATGTAAAAGGAAATAACTTGTATATTTGCTTTGACAGATTTGTTAGATCAAATCCAAGAAAGTGAGTAATAGAACATATTACCTACTGTTAGAGAAAGCCAGAATTTTAACCAGACTTCAATGAATACATTTTTCATTGTTCATTTCTCCAAACTAGATACAAGGATGGCTTCTGACTTTTCCTGTTTTAAAAGCAAACTTTCTCCACTAAAAAATCCTCTACAAACAGGAAAATAAACAGAAACCTGAGCAAATAAATCTGATGATACTCACTGTCTTTGTACAATGAAAACAGCAGCTTTTTTTAATTGTCTCATTTCGATGAGATTTTTAGAGAGTAAATGTAAATAAATATCTCAAGATTTGGAAGACATTTGTAACTTGAACAGAGCCCAAGCTGTTCAGTATCAAAGGGGCATGAAGTCAGCACACAGCCATAGAAAGAATCAGATTTGCAGCCACCAAGCTTACCACAGGTGCTAGGAATTTGCTCATTTATCCAGGAGTATTTTTGCACTGTGTCGCTGGTAACTTGATCATTCTTTCACAAAACAAAACTATCTATTTTATCTGCAAAACAGAAGGTGACACATCTGTTTAATTTCTTCATTCAGGCCAATTTTCTTCCAGCTTTATTTATGAGAAACATTTGCAGTGATTTTTCTTAACATAAGAGGAAGAAAGGTAAAATGTTGTCCCTCAGTCTTGTGTCATTTCTGTTTGCTGTATCCCAAAGTATCTTTGGAGAAATCTGTGAGTAAGGCCCAGCATTGGCATTCGCTGAAACCACCCCGGGTGCAAATTGCAACAATGAATTTGAGGACAGTACAAGTCTGTGGGACAAGAAACCTCTACTACTGATTTAGAACAGTTCAGTACTTATCATTTGCTTCTTTATTTACACTTAATATTGACACCTGAGCTGAGAAAGTAGTGAAAAAGATCAAGAAAAGGCCTCTAGCACAAGAATTTAAGAAAAATCTGGTCAGATATCTTGGCAGACAGAGTACCTTGAGGGGTTTTTTTGTAGAGTTCAAGAAGTTACTCAGCAATATTTAAGTTTAATGTAACTCTTTACAGCATGATACTCTGTTTCATAAGCAATGAATGAAAAATTTAATCAGGTCTGCTGCAAGTAATTTCACCACCCTTTTTTCATATAAACTTGTCAAACTACTTCGTTCAACATGCACTGCACACCTGGGATTTCATTAAACAATGTCAAAGATGAGATTTTTGATGTTTTCACCTCACACATTTTGCTCTAATGGTATTCTATCATGTAAATGTAACTGTGCAGATTCCATACATAATGAGAAAGAAAATTCTACCTGTTTATTATCCTCCATTGATTGATTTTAATCTTTCCAGTCTCTACTTAAAATTGTTAGGGGGGAAAATGCATCAGTAGAAAAGTATCCATAATATAGAATGAGTGGTGGAGAAGGCCCTGTTTGAACTATCTGAAATTATCCTGAGTAGAATTTTCAACTTTTATATCCTCCAATTTTTCTTGCTGTTACCCTTGCTGTTTTCTTGCTGTCTATCATGTTTTCCATATGGAGCAAATCTGGAGAGGGAAAAAGGGGGTTTGGTGTTTGGTTTCAAGAGGAGAGAGCACATTTTATAAACATGAGGAAGATTGTGCAGGAAGCCAAGGATCAGAGCTTCAGATACCTTCAGGGGACTTTATCTGGATGGTAAAACAATCATTGTATTATCAATCTCACTTCAAGACCTTGTTCCTTTCTGAGCTATAGTTCTTCAAAGGGTAACAGATGTATCTGTGTGAGTGAACTCTGCAAGACAGAACCTTCAGCCCCCAAACTTGATAACACAGCTCTGAATGACTTTGCCCATGGGAATAGTCCTCTTGATCTCATTTCAGCACTATTAACACACTGCAGAGGGAAAAGTCCAGTGGAGTCATGCTGGAAGTTATTAAAATACAAAAGTTTATTCAGATCAGTGCATTGATTTGCAGTCTGAGCAATGGCATGAGTTGACCTTCTACAGAAACTTCTGAGGAGCTTCAATAAGCCTTTCTTTATTCAATTAATTTATGAAAGTATAGAATCTTTATTTTTTATGCAAGAATAATTCCCCCTCCCTAGTCCCAGATGTTTCCTGGATGTAATTTCAATGTTGTGTGTCTTATTTGATGCTTTTGATTAAATTTGTAACGCATTTAAAATATCAGTGTGTCCAATCAAGTGTAAAGAGACACGTGCAAATGAAGTGATTCATGCAATGGGAATTAAATCTTACACTGCCTTGTCACCTATTCTTTTAGGAAAGAATTTCATTTACAGCTTAAGCTTCCATCACATCACCAGCCATGCAAACAGAGTAGAAAACACATTCTACACCCATTGAATGTGGATATGGATTGCAGGAAATCTGGTACATATTTTTAAACAAACATCTTTGGTTTTGTGGTTGAGCCACAGCTACTGCTTCCTCTTGAAAAGCAAGAAAATGCATGAAACTAGTACTTCAAGGATTTTGTAGAAATACTGCAAATTAAAATTTGTAAAGCTCCCTTAGAAAGGGAACTAATTTGGCAGCAGACTCAAGGCCTGTCAGAAGCCCTACTTTCCAGAGCATCTTCACACCAATACTCAAGTAAATTTTGGAAGTGGAAGAGCCTCTGTTAAACTGAGGACTGGAATGAAACAGTGAGCCAAACCTGAAGCCTTCCTAAGTTAGAGCAACAGAACAAGGCTGATGTTAGTGAAACAGAGCTAAAATACACTGGCTGAAGGCATAATTCAGTATCTAAGGAAAACAACCTAGAATGGCATGGATAGGAATGTTAACAATATCTCCCTGTAGTTCTCTGTGCTTTATTTCCATTAGCCTTCTTCTCCATCAGTGTCTCTTACTGAATTAAAACACCTCCCTGCATTTAATTTCGTTACTTAACATGGTGTGCTTGCTGTATGTACACAAAAAAATTACAAGGACTAGGGAGAGATAAAACCCCTTTATACCAAAACCTAGCTCTGGCATGATGGCATGCCAAAACAAGTTTTGCTGCCAAAATTCAGCCTGAGGATAGCAGGGGCTCATGCATGTGGTTTAGGTGGTAGCACAATCCCATGTGTGTCCCCACATTTTGTGCTGGAATATCAGGGAGAAGCTCTGAACTCGTGTCAGAACAGCCGTCTCTGCAAAGCAAGGGCTGCCTGCAAGCATGCAGGTCAGCTTCTGGAAGGCTCTGCAGCTCTGTGCCTCCTAGCTGGCTGTTCAGGGCCGGGAGCTTCCCTTCAGAGACTGTCAGGGCTGACAGAGTGGGTTTTGTGCTCAGGCCATCTGGCCACTAGAATGACATAATCTACCCTCTTCATGCAGTCAGTCAGGAAGCATGAATCTCTCCCTTGCTCTGGGGAGAAAAGAGGGCAGAATAAGGAACTGGATGAAAGACCAGCTGGTTGATTAACTTAAATGAACACTGACATATCCAAGCTGTCCCCAGCTCCATCTCTTCTCAGATTTATTTGCACATTCTATCTTCATCACAGGTACCATAAGGGAAAGTAACACAACACTGATATCAACAAAAGGGTAGGAAACAAACAAACATTTGCACATCATCTATTTGAAATGCCATGTTAGAAAGCTGGAGGCACTAAATGATTTTTGAAGTGATCTTTGGTGCTGCTTGTAGGGTTAATTAATAAGCAGGAGCAACCCCAAGTTACTAAAACCTCATCACACTTTTAATGTATTTTTTAGGCTGATAGGAACTAAGTTAAACAAATAATCTTGGTATCTGTGATCCTTCAAGAAACAGCCATTTTGGTAATAGCTGGAAGCTCTCACACTTAGTTTGATTGCTGCATTGCTAAACTAATTTTTTGCAGTCTTGTTCCTTTGAATATATAGTAAGTAAAATTTTAACACAAACTTTCCTTAGTTATGACACTTCTATATTTTAGTTGCGTTGAACTATGTATCCTGCCCTGAAATAAAAGTTGTCATAAAGAGTCACCATTGGGCAGGACAAAGACTCCTAAAATAATCAAACCAACAGTGATTTTCTCTTCTGTCATTATTGTGACTGCAATTGATTGGTCACAAGCTTTTCCTCTTCTCAAACCAAAATTCTCTTCATCTTAATAAGGTCATAAGCATGTATTTACAACTTCAGATTCTCCTGTCTCTGAAATGCTTATGTGGATGCTTATCCTTTTTAAAAATAAAAGTGTTTATGCAACAAACCTGTCATGAAAAGGTACAGGGGTAGCAGAGCCCCAGGGGCTGAAGTTACTACAAATCCAAGGCAAGTGGAAAATCACTTGCTGTGGCAAACTGAAACCCAGAACAAAGACACAGCTACAAGATTCATGAGAAATTTTAGGAGCTGTTACACCCATTCTTGAAATATTAGTGTAATTTAATAATTTGAAGGATATCCACTAGTATCCAGTATACATTCATACACAAATTGGTGTTTTTCTCCCCAGATTTACCTCTGGAAACCTAAAAGCAGGGCAAGGCAGGTAAAATCCAGGCCCCTGTGGCTGTAGGGTGAATTTGCTGCTCGCTGCTCCCTCCACTCAGTACCAGTAGCTGTCACAGAACAAACTCAAAAGAAAAGTCACCCAAAGCTGTATCAGCCCCCAAGGTATTTTTTCCATCTGTGCAGCAATGCACAGCTTCTGATCACTTTCCCCCTCCCATTGTTTTGCTAGCTTTCAGGATTTATTGTGATATTAATGACATTTGTTTTATCTTAAGGCCTGAACAGCTAGAATCAAGAGAACCAGCATTTCAGAGTTTCAATTTTTTTAAGGAAAGCCCATCATACCACAGAGCATCAGAATGGCTCAGAAAAAGGAAAGAGTATTTTTCAGGCTGATCTCACAATTTGAACAGGAAGGGAGTGGGGAAGTCAGTCTTCATTTTGAGATTTTTCTTAATCCACAGGCACGAAACACATTTTTGTTACTGTTTGGAAGAAACAAAGTTGCTCATATATGAATTAACCCCTACAGAGAAAGATGTTGTTTCCCAGTGGATGAAAATTCTTCCTGCAGAGCTCCTGGGAATGGGAGACGTGAAGATTACATATGTGATGCTTATTTGCATCACAAAAGAGAGTTTAGATCTGAATGTCAGAATGCTTTATGAGCCTTTAGGATTATTCCTGTTTGTGAAAGTCAGACTTACATGGGCAATTTTGAATATTTCATTGGATTAATCATAACTTCAGATATGTGTAAGTGAAAATTAAGGAAGCATTAGAAAACACAGTTGCTGTCAAAAAGAATTTACAGCTGTTCTTTGACAGCAAAATATTTTCATCGTTCATCCAGATTTAATTTCTTCAATGGCTTCTGGGTTAGAGAAGCAGCAAATCTATTTCCGAGGGTTATGGCTCATGTCCTCAGAAAACACATGACATATATTTCTGCTATTTCACATGCCAGGAGAATGCATTCAGGGCTAGATGATAATGGAAGAACTATGTAGGAAAAAATCTTTACCTGGAGAATTCAGAATAATCCATGAAATTCTCTTGGGCCAATTTATTTGTTGATGTTAAAAAAGGGAAAGCATGTCCACCAATTGCAGCAGCACATATACCAGAGTAAAAAATAGTCTAACCAAAACAACCCACTAATAAATAAATACAGTTAGCACACTGGCCTCAGAACAGCTGCTGAAACAGAGAGCACTGTGCCCTTTCTCATGTCCTAGCAGACAAAAATATATAGCTCTGTTTTACACCACAGCTTTCCCTCTCTAAATATGAAAACAGAGGGGAAAAGGTGAATAAATAGATTTAAAAGTATGTGTCTAGAGAGGCCTGGGGCTTTTATGTGTAGAGATTTATTTACAATCTTTTTTTTTTTTTTTCTACTAGATCTAATAATGCCCTCACAGTCCATCCTCAAAAGAGTCAAAAACCTAACATTTGCATGAAGGCAGCAAAGGAGAACAGTATTGATTACAGACTGTTTAGTGCAAATAAAGATGGATTTACTCCATTTCCTTCCAGAAGAGTTGAATGAGAAGTCCTCAATCAGGGAGAGAAACCTTCTCTGTCTCCTCCCTTCAGGCAATTCCAAGGAAACCATGGGAAACTCGACCTCACCTACTTACTTCCAGACTGAGTCCCATGTTTCCAGCTGGGCACAGGGACTTCACTGCCTGAGACTTTGAGCTCTGGCAGAGATTTCAAGGAGGTCCTAGTGGTCTCGGGAGATGCCCCAATTTTTTATCTCTTAAAAACCCCAGAACTTTTATGTTAAAAAGTTATTCATGTGCCCCATATTCATGTGTCCCTTCGGGCAAACCTTTTTCTGGCTTGTTCAGAAAAAGCACTCTGGAAAATTTGTGGTATAACCAGCAAAGCCCATGCCCTTTCCTTAATCCTATATCGACTCCAAAGAAGTTCTGATGATTTAAACAGCAGAGCCTCAGGGTCATGACCCCTTTCCTTGTCCTAAAATAAGTTTTCAGAAGCTGCTCTTGTGCCTGACTTTCTTTGATAAAACAAAAAGAGGTTCAAAAAACCCCTGCAAACGGCTATGTTCACTCAAAACAAACAATCTACCTCAAGGGAAGTGTTCTTCAGTTTCACTAATGACAGATTAACTGGAGAGCAGGAAGCCACAGGAAGGAGCTCTGACTTCTGGCTGTAGCTCTGTAATGAAAGCTCAGACTCCTCAAAAAGACAGGACACTACACCTATTTCTTCAGTACTGAGAATGCTGCGAGCCTCTGTCACAGCTGAACAAAATCTGGAATAAACTTTGCAAAGTAGCCCGGGGAAGGAGTGTTTCTTCTTTTGTTATATGTTGAGAGACATTAATCCAATATTTAACAGAGAGGAACACCACAACCCGAAACTTTTCGGATCACAAGAGTAGAAAGCTAAGCAATATTTCCAATGCTACTTTTTTTTCTTTCTTTTTGTAATGAAGAGCTAGTTTAACTGGTTACCTCTGGCCCACATCAGCTTTTTTCTTGTGCCGAGGGATGTATAAACATTGCTTCTTCTCTGACTTGAAAGACTCCAGGCAAGCTGAAGCTTAAAGAGCTCTGCTGGGGTGTGTTGAGCACACCTCACCCTGGACCTATGGCCATTTACACCCTATAGCTTCCCTGGTGCACAGGAGTCGCTTATTCATTCCTGAAACATGGGTCATGAACAAGGCTAGGAGTAGACTAGGTTCAAGAAAAAGTTCAGAAGTTAATTTTGACAGATGTTTTTATCAACCTACAAAGTTGAACATCTGAAAGGTGATTTTCAAAAATGTGGGGCTAAAGCATATAAATTCACATTTTTACTCCTTAAGGAAAGAACTAATTTAACAAAGCTCAGCAAATTTAGAGAAAAGTAATTATCCTCCTGTTCCAGATAGCACTGGATATTTTGAACGAGGAAAGTTTAATAGAGTTGAACATAAAACATACCAAGCAGGTGGTTTTTATTAAGATTGCTGATGTCATGCATTACTTGGAAGCCACACAAAGCATGCAGGGAACATTGTGAAATGAAGTTAACAAGAGGGTCACAAACTCTGGAGCTTCTGTAGGCTGAGCTTGCAACATGCCAGAGAGGTTCCTTGCCTTCTTCCCGAGTCTCTCCTGAACACTCCCCATCTGTGCAAACTTCATTATAAAGTCTCCTGCCCCTTTCCCAGAGGTGCTGTGTGTTTCCCATCTTTCTCTCTTCTACCATCCCAGTAAATATGCAAAATTCCCAGCCTCACCAGGCAGCACCTCCTGGTCTCTGCCATAGCAGGATCCTGCAGGTCTATCTGACAGAAACCCTTGATGGTGCAGATCCTCCCCATCCCATCCCTCACTACCTCCTTAATAGCCTTGAACTTGTCCCAGTGCTCCTTTTTCCTGGAAGCTGAATCTCCATTTTTTGTCTGGTCCACAGGGGCCAGAGAAATTTTCTTTTTTGCATCCGATTTGTCCCCAGTAAGAGGCCTCTTTCCTCATCTGGACATGCTCCTGTTTGCTGCTTCTGTCCCTGCTGATGTTTGAGCTGTTGTCTCCCTTTCCCAGGATATTCTCACTACACAAACTATTCCTCCACACTTTCTGACATCTCCCATTTCCCCCTCCATTTCTTCGCACCAACACTTTTGTAGGAGGCAGTCCATCAGAACAACACCACCTTGAACAGCTGTGAGAAGGTGGCCTTTCTGCTCTGCTGTGCAGGAACCATTAACCAGATCTCTGATCCAAAAGCACTCCAACTGCGGCTGTATTTGAGAGAAAGCAGAAGCTCCACGTGTCTCCCATTTTCTTTTATTACTTTTTTGTGAAATCAAGGTCTTGGCTATCAAAACCTGTAACTTTCCCTGAAGTTTCAAAAGCGTTTGTATGTGATGTTCAGAAGTTGCTGTTTTGCAGACATACAGAGAAATGTCATTGGGTTGAGTCTGTGGCCTCTTGAGCTAAACCAAAAGCCAAAACAGTTGTCCTCCTGAAATAATTCCACTCCAGCTGCAAAGGCCCCTACTCACTTCCAAAACACAGACACTGAGGTTTCTGAAAGTGCACTTACGTAAGAAGTGAAGAAAAAGAATGTAGCATCTATCCCATGATCAAAGCTGACAATTAAGCCCCACCATATTTTGCATGCAACTGTTTTCCTGGATCCAATTGCAGGCCTTCATATTTACCAGGCTTTGTATTTACGGCTCTGTGTAGGTCAGAGCCTGATCCAATCATCTACAAAGCCTGGGGGTGATGGCTGCTTTTAGGGCTCTTTGCCATCCCATTTCAGAGGTGGAGACCAACTAGAAACTTGTAAACAGACACATATGTCAACTCACAACCTCTGGGGTTTCTGTCTCAGGCCATATCTGTCTGCTTACTTTAATTAACAGCAAAAAAGTTCATAACCATTATTTCCTTTTTCCTATATAACAGAAAAAGCATGATTTAGAATTTTGTTTTTGAGCTGGCAAACAAAAGGAAAAAATGCAAACTGGAGCTGTGCACTTCAAAGACACTTTGTTCCACACAGATTTTTCCAATCTGTTTTTTATAAAGCAAAGACTGTCTGTCAAAAGTGACACCGAGCTTTTCTTTGGGAAAAAAAGGCTAGTCATGGGATCCCTCATCCTATATTACTGAATTCACTGCTTCTAGATGTATATTTTGTATATACTGATTATACTCCATAACAAGGAGGAGACTGATGCATAGCTGAATGCTAAATCCAATTGCATCGAAAAGTGGATCCAATTGCATCAAAAAGTGTAATTTCCTTTGCATATTTTCATTTATGATTACTTCTTCCTCTTCTTCACGTTCAAGAGAAGACTCTGGGCACATTTGATAGTCCTCTAAAAAGACAGCAGAAAATATCCCCCACAAACATGCTGATGATATCTCAAGTGAAAACAAGTCCATGAGACCAGAAGCAGTTTTCCAGAGTCCATAGATGCTCATAGGCTCTCTCAAATTTAAGAAATTTCAACTTTGGCCTTTCTGAATAAAACTGGTATGAAGAAGATTGTCAGTTATCATATTATCTAAGAGCTTTAAGAGCAGGACCAGCATGTCAGACTTGACTGAAAATCTCAAGATTAGCAAATCTAATGACTACAATGAGAAAAAGCTTCAGCTAATAACTACCTATCCACTTCCAAGTATATTTTAATACTGTAGAAAGGACTACATCATTCAAATTCTCAGACAAAAGTCACAGGATTCAACATAGATGAAAAATACCTCAATTACTCTGAAATTAAAAATCCTTTTTACTGGCCTTGAAGCTGTCCCAGTGTGTAAATGCAAAGAAAAATAAAATGTGTCCTCTATAAAGGACCTGAGTAGAGTACACATAAGGAATAAGACCTAAAGAAACCAAAACCCTCTTGAAAATTATTCTCTATAATCTGCTTTACACGGCACAAAGAATGAAAGCACTTCACGTTGATTTGCATTTTTCCCAGTCCTGAGAAGAGATAAAATAACATCCTCTTGAGATAAGAGGTAAGACAAATATCAGCTCTAAAAATACCACCAGGATTTTAAAACTCCTATTAAAAGATCAAACTCACCATCTGTACGGCACCTGGACTGCTGTGCAGATTACCTGGCCCAAGAGGTGTGAGTAACTCGACTGGAACTTGTTCATGAGCTTGAACCACAAGAAGTACTGGTGTAAAATGGCCCCTGACTTCACTGTCGACATCCTGCAAACACTTCACAAGCAACAGCTGGACCTGTGCTCCCTGAGGAAAAGCTGAGTTTCCTAAAAGGAGAATGTCATGGCAGCTGATCAGGATATCAGTTTTCCTTCTCTGCTGTTACCACAGGGTGCTCACCTGTGCAGCGAGAGCTCGGATCAGGGCCAAAGGTTCCCTGTGTAGCCAAGGCCACTTTTCACTATCTCATACTAAGCCTAGCTTGTTGGTCAAAATTTATTTTTGAAAAATTCACTATGTCTTTTGCCATCTTCCTAAAAAGAATAAGGTAGTAGAGATTTGGAAGGGAAAGGGTGAAAGAGAAAGCAAAACCACTCCTCCCCAGAAAACACATCAAATGATCACCCATGCAGCTATCTCACCTTTCCCTCTTGCAATTATTGAAATTCCCTTCCACATCACCTGTGTTTGCTCATCTTTCCCAATTAACTGCTGAGGCTGCATCAGCTCCAGTGCCTGCTCCTCAGACCCGTGAAAGTCAATACAATGGGGTGAGAGACGGCAGTTCTAAAACTAATTTATAAATCCAACTGTTATTTATTGCGTTCTGAAGTTCCTTGCCTTACATAATATCTCTGCAAATGTTCAGCTTTCAGGCAGCCCAGCTGACTTAACTGTCTATGGGTTTTACCTTTTGTATGCGTGCTTTATCTTTTATATACTTATTTCCTGATAAACACTACGTACATATTACAGGTTACCCTGATGATGCATCTTGGGCTTCAGCCATGTGTTCTGCTGAAACTTAGGACAGCCAGAGGAAGATGAGTTACTGTCTTCAGCAAATGTGTCCTTGGGCTTCACAGCTGAGGTGCTTTTGATGACACAGCGGTATTGATTTTTGTTTGCCTCCTGGTGGAAACTCTCATTTCATATAAGCCCTTGATTGGGTCCTCCTAGTTAGATCTAGAGAGTGACATTGGTTTGGGCTTTTTTCTTTGAAAGACAGACGTGGCTGATCTCACTGAAATTAAGCTTGGCCAGGCAAAACTTGTAGTTCATATAAAAAAAAAAAAAAGCCAACACTATAAATCCACACTTATCATCCAAAAGCAAGAAAGACAGTAGAGCAACTAACCACCTTCCCATTCTAGTGAAATTTGCCAGCAGTTTTTCAGCCTGATCTTAGGCTTCTCATGCATGAAGTTCCTGTCAGTTAAAATTCACAAAAGCCGTCTTACTTTTGCTACAGAGATGGTAGAAAATAGCTGTGCTACCTAAGGCATGTTACTGGACCTCTCATTTACCAGAAACAGAATTACATTTTTGAGATCAATAACATTTTAATAGCCAGACATATTGAAATACTTTCCCAAGTAGCCCCTGTAAAACAAAAATGAAAACAACAACAACAACAACAAAACAAAAACAAAAACAAAAACAAAAACCCCAAAAAACAAATAAACAAAAAAAGCTGTATCCCCAAAACTGAATATTTTTCTGCAGTGAAAGTCATTTTTTAAAAACAAATTTTCAGGAAAACTAAAAGGAAACTTATTTTTAAAATAATTAATAAAATTGCTTTCTTTCTGGTTGAGCTGAAATGTTTTATTTACTTCATTTTCCTTTCTGAAGCAGCACAGAACTTTCAAAGCTGGTATTTGCATCTGGTTACCTTCTGCTATGGCACTGAGAGCTGACATCTACCAGGATTCCATTTGGGATGGAATGGATGCTGGGGACCAAGTTCCAAGGCACAGTCACCAGAATCACGGCACAGAGACTGTCCTGGGAGATGAAACCCCAACAACAACTATGATAAATCCATATTGTTATTTTATTTATTCTCCCACTGTTCATATCTCTGTCTTTAGCATGATGGAGTGAGTTTCCTTCACAACTTGCTCCTGTCCTATTATAGTAACTACAAAAAAATGAATCTTCATTAAAAGTTTTACTGTGATATCTTTGTCATTAAAAGGGATGGAAGGCATCTGTAAGGAAAATATGTCCAAGGATTTTTGGAGTTATTTCACGAAGTATTTATTTTCCCCAAATGACATTTGAATATCATAAAAATGCTGGCTAGGAAATTAATTTAGTTATATGGTATGTTGCATAAGTGTATGATGTTCTTGAAAACTAGATTCGACTGAGAAAAACACATTTTTATGAAGAAATTAGTAATTTGCTGTTCCAAATTTCTGTAAACAAGCATTCAAAAAATCCATTATTTTAAATAAAAGCTGCATAAAAAGCATCTGTCCTTAAACAGAAACAATTCCATCTGTTAGTAATATAATTTGTATTTCTCAAAATTTTGCCATGACTGTGCAAATAGTAAAGTGTGGTAGCAGACGGCAGCACAAGACTCCAGTTTATTGAGAGTTTAGCAGGGTCTCTGTTTCTCTTAGAAGCTGAGCCTTGTATTTCCACTAATAACAGTCTTGGGGTGTGCCTTCAAAAAAACCCCAACCACAAACCAAAACCCAAAAAACCCCATAAAACAGCAAAAAAAGCACAGCAAGATCCTTTCTCAAACTGAGCTGAAGTATAAAAAAGTCAATTTTAATATTCCTCGTTTCTTCTGGAAGCGCTAGTTGCTATCCTTTGCCATAGGAACTCTGCTTTTATGTGTTCCAAGGCTGGGTGGAAAAACATCGTCTTTTCTAGGTCACATATTATGTGGTTTCTTATCCAGCAATGTCTTGCTCCTAGCTCTCCTCCTTTTGACATCAGGATTCTGGTGTCCTGAATCTGTACCAGCCAGCTCAGATGGAATCAGCAGCCATTCCTTCTGCTTAATGGCATTAATGGCTTAATGGCTTTAATGTGTAGTTATCTGTGGTTTGGATTGCTTAATATGCACAAGGCTCATAAAAGTGGTAGAGCATATCAGAGTTGTTGCATAGGCTCTTTCATGGCACTGTTGCCACCTCGCTTGCGATTTATTTAAGCTGTTTAGCATCAATAATAATTTTCTGCCCTGTGGATGATAACTGCAATTGGCAATGCATACTCAGTTACCTACCAGACTCACTGTAGAACTCTGCTTCTGTCTCCTCCAAGAGCTGTTCTGTACCGGCATCTTGGGGTGCATCTTGTTACAATTTCTTCCATGTCTGAACTTTAGACTGTGTCCTTTCCCATATTCTGTCCTAGTGCCTCTGTTTTCACGTTTCTGTTTACTTCCCATTGTGCCTAGCAACTGCACAAGATGGACTCTAACTGAGTCATCAAGCTTTACTGAAGAAAACAAACAAAAGAGAGAAACTTGTCCCTTCCTGTCCAGTTTCCCTGGTGTTAGGCAATAGAACCTCTCAACTTTGTTTAGAAGGACAACCTCCAGCTACGGAGAACTCATCTGAGTTCAGACCTTATCCAAAAAGTCTCTTTCTTGGAGTAAGACCACTAGTATTTTTCTATTCCTTTGGGGCCAGAATGTGATTCAGAGTTCTGATAAGAAATTTTGTATTTGTCCCCAGCCATATGTGCTCTTTCTTTCCCAAGGGATATTTGGAAACATCTTTAAAAGAAGCTATTTACCCCTTTGCAGGCACCATCACAGAAACTACTCTCAGTGGTACCTCTTTGGGTATCAGGCTCTTGGTAAATTTACAAATACTCAAATGCTATGATTTTGATAGTAGAATTATCTTGTTGGAGTAGTTTGTAGATGGAGAAAAGAAAGTATTAAGAGGAACCTGACAACAAAAGCTACAAAATATCCCTGCTACAAAAGCAGCCAGTCTGCCAGGGAGTTCTTTCAGTCTCCTGTAGATTTGGCACATATGTATGTACATTTGCAGTTATTCTTGACCAAGTTTTGGAAATGCAACTAAAGCAAACATTCCAGCTGCCTAGATGTGGTATCTCTTCTGTGCTGGCATCAGTGCCATGCAGGAGCTCCACCATATGATGCAGTCCTAAGACTTGATACTTTGGGAGAAAATATCAGAATAGTCCCATTAAAATAATTTTCCATGTTATATCCAGCTAAATAGGAAAAAAATAATTAGAATTTGCTTTCATTTGGAGCACTCTGCAAGGCAGCACTTCTATCCCAGTATCTCCAGGCTTTAAAAACAGAACACTAACTTATATTCTCAAGTCCCAAAACAAACAGAATTTTCAGCAATAGAAAAATACATGTATTTTAAAATGGTCCATATTGCATAGCATTGCTAAGCATTCGGTTCACTACACATCAGTTCACTAGAGTTAAAACTGTTCAACATCTTGTATGTCTTGCATAGTATCTTTGCAGCTGCTAAAGCTGTGAAGGTGCCATCCTATTCTGCTTGATGTTTTTTTCAATGAATTATTCTAAGATTCTGATTATCAGTGTATTCCAATAACTACTACCATAATCTTTGCTGGAATTGACTTTGAGTATATCTTCTTGCACAGAACTACACATTTTGAATACATATCCAGGGCCCTTTGTAATGTGTCCTGATTTTGCAGCTTGGTTCCGAACTGGAATTCCTTTCTCAGGATTTTGCACCCCGTTGATCTTTTGTATGACAGATTGTTCATATATTTGTTGAGTTTTGATTTGATTGTTTGAATAAAAAAATGCCATAGAAAACAGCCTCATCTAAAGCTCCCAGAGAAGTACAGCAGTTCCCAAGAGCATCCTGCAAACCATCTAGGTCTGACCATGAGCTCTTCAAGCCCTCAACTGAGCTGAGCCCCAGGCAGCAATTAGTCACATTAACAGCTTCTAGGTCTTAACTCCACCTGGTGTTTCAGATGTATTCTATTAGCTTGTTACAAATTAATTTTAAGAGATGCCATGTGGCTTTATAGCATTAGAAGTCCAAAGCATGTCACAGAACAGCTAAGTGGCTAAAGATTAAACTTTAACAGGTGGGAACTGAACTGCAGTGTCCCTGTGTTTAATCACTTTTGTAACTAGACTTGTGGGAAACAAACCCACACAGAGACTTGTTGTTACTCCATAAAATTTAAAATAAAACCAGAGAGAACTTAAAAGGAAAATACTGTTCATAAAACCAGAAAAGTTGCAAGAAATCTTACTTTTTCTCCTCCAAACAGGACAAATTTTCTGTGAAACATTATTATCTGGAACTAATATCAATTTAGCAAGCTAATAATTCAACACAGCATAGTTAAATGTCTCTCAGGGAAAATCTTATTAGAAATAGTCCATCACATTGTTTTTCAACAACTGTGATACCTTCAGATAATTTTCCCTGACTTCCTTCCCTCTCTAGCTGACTTTATTCTCTTGATCATGGCCTGGTTATTCCTTTTCATGATTTTCCCAGGAAACTAGACAGGTAGATATCCACACTCTGCCCTTTACACTAGACAATGCTGCAGTGCCACAAAGCTGAGCTGGCAGCCTTCCATTTGCAGAGAAATTACTCACCTGCCAAACAAGTGAGAACACCCATCTGTTCCACACCATGACTCTGTTGCTATTTACCAACATCTTGAGATGGCAACAAAATGCTTTGATCTTGTATTTACTTAGCTGAATTACCATGAAAAATACATGCTCAGCTCCATCACTCTAAATGAAACAAAAACAACCAACAAAACAAAAATCTCTAGAACCTGAAATGAAATATCTCAAGTGACAGCATAGCCAAAATTTGTCTGAGGGTTCTAAGTCCTGGAACACACTTAACAGCAACACTGTAATTGCTGACAACATTAGATAAAACCTTTCTTAGAGATGGAATAATTTACTGGCAGTAGTTTTCACTTAGGCATTTTTAGCTGTAATGCACACAGGAAATATTGGTTTTTATGAGTTCTCTGTAATTTAAGGTTAAAAATGCCATGGTTACAAAAATCCTACATGTAAAATATTTTCTTTAAAGATCAAAAACCCAAAGCAACAGATATCCCATTAAAAATGGAAATGTATTTCTAATTAATAAATTAAAGACACACTTTGCATTGCTGGCATCAGATAGTCGGAAAGATGCACAAGTCCTGGACTACAGAGGGTTAAATCACCATATGCTATGACCAAAAGGTTGTTTAACATGTCCTCCTTGACCCAAATAAGAATAAATGCACGTAAAATGTAGTAAATGCTGCAGAGAAACTACTCTTCCCTGGAAAGCATCATGTAGGGATTCATTTTAAAAGTATTAAAAACCAGAAGGCTAAGCAAAATACAACCACACTCAGTTCTCCAGTAGTGATTTCTGCTGTCCCCAAGTGATGTTATGTCTCACAGCAAATGGATACAACCAAGGTGTATTTTTTACCCCCAAGCAAATTTCTCAGTAGTAACTATTCTGCAGTATTTTGAAAAGTTACTGTAATTCCACATTCTTAAAAAACAAAATAAAATCCTTGGTTGGAAGTTGTAATCTCAGAATTTGGCAACTCTGTCTAAGTGAAAGGAACTCAGAGTCCAGCAGAATTATTCGCTTACCAGGTCATCCTTTAGACTCGAAATATCTGCAACTTATTATTAAGTGCTAAATAGTGATAATCAAATGAAAGTAATATATTAGGGACCTTCAACACATGAAAGCTGGCATGGTCACCCTACTTCACTCCCTAGCATTCCTCCTGGTCAGTGAGCTAAAGGGAAACATCAAAGTGCTCTGACACTTAGCTGAGGAAGGTTATAAACTGGTGTAAACAAGAAGAGTCATTTACTAAAATAACAAGGGTTTAATCAGGGCACAGATGAAAGTACTGCTGGCTCTATCATTGTGACAAAGACTCTAGCTGTGGTCCTGACTCTTTTTTCAGGAAAGAGCAGGTCTGTGTTGTGTTGAACATTGCAGATGTATGGAATAAGGTGCTGCCAGCTGAACGTTTACAATTTAAAAGGGTGTTGTATCTTGGTAGCTCATACTTGGCTGAACTTTGGAAGCCACATTCCTCATGCTTGAAGTAAGGGCCCTGTGATCCAAGCCTCCTTTTCTCCCCCACCAATGGGGCTGGACAGAGGAAACCAGAGGAACATAAAGAGGGATGGAAAGACCATAAAGGCCTGAGGGTGTTGTGGTGTCCTTTACTGGCACAGAGGCCTCTAACCTTTAAAGTGTTGAAAGCTGACTTTCCATAGTCTATACAGAGACTGATGCACAGGGAACAGCAGATACATGACAAGAGAGGCAATACTTGACAGCAAGCTCTCCTTTCAGATGATGAGATAAGCAAAACATGTCCTCCATGATTTCCATTCCAAATTTGCTCTTAACTCTGAGAAGGAAGCTGTGCTCAACAGGAAGGGAACCAGCAAGGGTCAGGCTGTCTAAATGAATTACCAATGTTAAAGTATGCCTCTTTTCTGCCAGTATGTATGGATTTCATAGGTTTTTGAAGATGTTCCCATGGTCATACACATGACTGCCCATGAAAAGGAGACAGGATGATTTTCTGCCTGGCTCTTTTAAAGAAACTAAAAAAAACCCCAACTAACTATTTAAGAAAATAATTGATAATGTGTTTTAACAGTTTCTATTGATGTATACATGTTTTCCTTTTGTTAACAGATTTGTTGGTTTTGGCTGCACTCTTTGACCATTAAGAAAGTAGCTATTACACCAGTTTATGACTATGATTTAATAAGAGCAGGTTGCTTTAAAATTTTAACTTCAAGCACTTAAATCACAAAGGCAGGCAGAGAAACCAATTTATTGCAACTTGAAGAATGTTATGGGATTAGTGCATATTGTTTACAGCTGCCACAGCAGTTGTTAGTGCATGGAACTTTGTTTGCAACTCCTGCAATTTCTGACAAATTCACAGGAATCTGATTCTAAACAAAGGCTGCAAAATAATAGTTAAAATTTTAAATAAGCCTAATTAAGGCCACTAGAAATAATTTGGAACAGGTGTCCACACACAATTATGGGATCATTCCAGCATATGGAAGGAATAAAGGCATTAAATGGAATAACAGATTTTCAGACTAAACTCTGTGTGAATACCCAGGAAGATAAGCACAATATGTCCTTCAGCAAGTGCATGCATTAAAACTATACACCCCATCTTTAAAAATAACTCCAAATCCATCTTTTGTTTTGAAAACATTTTATATTTCGTATTGTTGGAATACACACATTGAAATTTATAGTTACCAACAGCTTCCTTCTGGAAGGCATCAAGCAGTTTTTCCACAAAGGCAAAGTTTGGATTGTTGTTCTGGAATAGGTGCACTATCAGAACATGCTTGCAATATAAACACGTCCATGATATTTACGGCTGAGGCTCTGAAATCCTTTTAAATCAAGTCAGAATGTTGCTGTGAGATAGCATAGCAATTCTGCTCTAGACATACAGAAGTAGGTTAAAGGAATTATTTCGATTCAAAAAAAAAAAAAAAGCACTTAAAAAGATCCTGAAAGTAAAAATATTGAGAATATACTAGTTGAAATTAGCTCAAAAAGCCCTGAGCTTCCTTGAGAAACCTCTAGGGAATGTACTTGCCAAAAATCAAAGGCTGAACAAGGAAAATAAGGGTACACTACTGAAGGGAATGGGTTATTCAGGGACAGCAGGAAGATAAAATATATTCCTTGCCTCCTCTTCCCTAGTCTCTATCAACAGGCTCTTCCACATTTGAGCAGGAGAGAAAACACAAACAGAGGGTGCAGGCTGAGTCAGGGATTAATTGCTAGGCAAAAAGGCACAGAGTAGACAAGGTACAAAAATCTGTGGTGGTGATCAGTCCCATCTGAGAGGTTGATGGGTGCTCCTCAGTCTGAACCAGCTGCTTACCAGAGAGATACTCAGTGCCTGTTGGGCTTTCAGCCTGGCTCCACAAGTAACAAAAGCTGAACCACTTCACGTCTTTACATTTCTGTCAAAACACCATAAAAACGCCTCTCTGATTTTGACAAAATGGAAATTGCTGCTCACAGTTAACCTCATCTGGTGAGAGCAGTGCAGGGAAGCCAAGACCTCTTGTCAGGCAGCTACATCACCTCGGGAGATGGGAAAGGAGTGGGAGCTTAAGGAGCTTAAAGGAGCTTAAAGGAGTTCAGAGCATTAAACAAAAGGGGCTCATTCAGTCGGTGGCCAAGAATTGGTGTGTGAGAGCTGCTCAGCAAGAACCCAGACTGGCAGCAGGATGTGCATCATGCACGGAACTGACATTACTAAACATTAAGGACGCAAAGTCAAACACGAAAGAATTGGGAAACACAGCAGAGTTTGTATGATTGCCTTGGAGCAAGTTTGTCCTTGTGCAGCCCTAGAAACAGACATCTAAAGAACCATTCGGGAAAAAAAAAGAAAAAACAGCCCCACACTATTTTTCAATAGTTTATAGTCTTTGGTATCTGAGGCGTGTGAGGGGAAAAGTACTGTTTTTCAGGTGGAATTAACAATTACCATTGATGAAGAAAACAAATAGGTACCTGTGTGGGAGGCTGCACTTCAACATTTCTGTTGCCTCAATAAATTAGAGTGGTTTTAAGTGGTTCTCTGCTATGCAGGTGGACCGTATTTTTTCAGCTAATTTTAAATTAAAAGAGAAACAAAAAAACCCATTTCAATTATTTCCATAAAGCGTTCATCTATAGCATATAGATATATAACATGTATCTATAACATACATGTGGATTCTAACATCTGTATTATACACTTTCTAAATTCTATTTCTTTGTTTCTTGCTAATTGAGTCATAAGAATTTTCTTTGAAAGCTACTTGCTTGCACTAAACAAGAAACATTCCCATTTTAGAATCTCCGTTAAAGCATCGCATTTCATGAAGGCACAATTTTAGTTTGACTTTTAGAGAGCTGTTTAAATAGATTTTGATTTGCTTTTCTTTTCCAGTGGTTTTATTGACAATATTCTGTGCTGTAGTCAACAATCAGAAAACTACTCTCCAGCTGAGAGAGGCACAGAGAGAAAGTTCTGTCCAAAAAGCTGAACCATGGAAAACCATTACACAAAGTGTGTCTCAATCACAGTCTGCAGTGAGGTACATCTGCACCAATACATATCCATATTTGAGACACTCACCTAGACTTCTCAGGGAAAGCTTTTCCCTAAGGTGTGATTCATTTCATCCTTAAATAAGTATCTAAAATGGATCAAATGTGGTACTCCTGGTACTAAGGGCCTTCTTCTCCCTTTACTACAAAAGAACTCAGAATATGAGCTCAAAACCCAAACACTCTGGCTATAGGATTTCTATGATGTTAGTTCTAAGCAAAATTTTTTAGGTCTAAGAAATAAACTGCTTTGATCTCTAAAGTTTCTGCCAGAGATTTACTCATCTTTTTTGATGAAAGCAAATGCTCTGTCTCTGCATCCCTCTCTTCTGGAACAGTGTCATTTTCCTTCCTCAGAACCATGGTAATTCCTCCTCTTGTGTTTCAACTCTGGGAACTCAACTTATTAGTGAATATCTTATTTGTGGGAGTTTTGCACTTTTGTCCCCCTTGTAAGAAAATAGCAAAGCAGGAAAATCTAGGAGCAGTTCAACGCTTACCTAAGGTAGACACCATTTCAGGAACAGACCTGAGCCACAGATTTGGGATCTAATTTTTGTCAGAGCTTCTGGGCATTCAGGCTGGGGATTTTAGTCCATGATGTTTGCAAGATCCTCGCTTGGAAACAATGCTCTGGTTGCTGTGCCTCAGCCCTGAGGCTGCAGGAGTCAGTGAATACTTTCACTTCATTCTATGCCAGTGGGAAACTCTTGACATTCAAGCTTGTTCATGCTGTTGCCTGAATGCTTTCCCACATTCCTCTTCTCATCTGACTGCAAAAGAATAGGGTACCAAAAATTTCCAGTCATCTTTCCTGGACCTTCTAAACATTCAGTAGACACTGTTGGAGAGATTTGTCCTGCTCTCCAGGTATTCTTCGAACTATCAGTTACAGCAACTTTCTGCTGTATGGCAGACAGCAAACTAGTGCCACAACTTCTTACATTTCCCAATCACATCCCTGTCAGCATCTTTTGAAAACTGCAGTGATCCTGGAAGACCAATTGGCTCCATATATCTGGACATATTTTGCATGTGGCTTGCAAAGCCAAGCAGAGAAATGAGCATAGGCACATCTGAAGAAGACACAGACTTGTCATTCTAGCTTTTTCAGCAAGTAACGACATTTGTCTCCTCTTATCCACCTTTAAAATTATCAACAGCACAATGTTCAACCAAGTGCTTGAAGATCAAAACAGGTTTATTGTATCATCTCTGTGCCAGCTCAGAAGTATAGGAGCAACAGTCCCAATTTCCAAGACACCTCTCAGATTTTTTTTAATCGTCTGAGTGCCATTAGCATTGCTAAATTTTGGGTTGCTTTACCTAATTAACAAACTCTCCCTAGAGTGAAATCAAAAGTTTAGTATTATAATAAACCCACAATGTGCTTAGAGAAATTCGATTCTATATCAAAGCACTTTGCACTAAGAGAATATTGTTCTTAGTCAGCAGTTTTAAAAAAAATGAAAATATGGGAAAACTAATTTTCAACGTAGTACTGCAATTGATTGCCATAATAGACTTACCATCAGGTCAAGTGGGTATCTCAGTCCACTGTTGCATGCATCCTTAGCTTCACATTCCAGTCCTGAAAAAATAATATCAGCACTGACCTGATTCTGCTGTCATGCCATAAGATGCTGGATAGAAACCAAGTGTTCATATGGACCTGGTTAATCTTTAGTTTTATGTCAGAATTCTGTGGTATTTATATTTTTTAAAACCCAGCTGAGCTACCCAACAGAACATGCTCAATTTGCAACACTTTGCTTTGATGCTCCGTGGCCTGTCTGCCATGTTCCTGCTTTGTGTGCTCTCATTCCTGCTGTCAAGATAAGGAATACTGCAAATGACAAAAACTCACAGGAGGTAGATCATTGCAGGCTGGAAGGGGAAGACAGAAGAGTGGCATAAGGCAAGGTGTCAGATAGGAGGGCATAACGTAAAGCTGTGTCAAATTAAAAAGACATCACTTATTTGGAAGTTTTATTCAGAAGCCTCTTGTTACACTCATGGGAGAGAACATTCCCTTGGGAACAGCAGTGTTCTGTTCTTCAGCTGCAACAGCAGAGTTGCTTTCAGTTAAGTATCAGTCAAAATAGTCTAGTAAAAGATAAAAAGAAACAGCTGCTCAGTAAAAACAGTGAAGATATCCATGTGAAAAATGGAGACAACATAACCAGGGACAGGAAGCCCAAAATGAGGCATTGAGATCCCTAGTAAGAAAGCTGAATGAGTAACAGGATTT
Source organism: Lichenostomus cassidix (assembly GCF_008360975.1). Classification (NCBI taxonomy): domain Eukaryota; kingdom Metazoa; phylum Chordata; class Aves; order Passeriformes; family Meliphagidae; genus Lichenostomus; species Lichenostomus cassidix. Next base: position 56,783,602 of record NC_139480.1, read on the forward strand.
TCAGACATTTGTTCCTCCCTACTGTTCGTCGGATTTCCGATTCCCTCTCCTGTGGGCTGATCATCCTTGTTGCTGAGAGACATTGCTGTCTTTGCCCCACTGACTGTGTGCACCTGCTGGTGGCGAGCCAGCCCCATGCCAAAGCAGGGCAGGGATGTTAATGCAGCCATGGGGAGCAACTAATGAGCATTCCGGCCTGCACAGCAACACTGCAGCTTAGCTCAATGCCCCCTGGGACAGCCTGTGTCTGGGTAGCCCATGCTGTGAGTAAAAGGAATGCAGGACTGCTTGCATGCATCCAGGGGACAATGCCTCCAAGTACTTTGGTGTGCTATGGAGACCTCCGGCCTGGTGCCTTTTCCAATGGAATGTCCTGGGATGCATGAACCTTGAACCCCCCCAAAAAAAATCAAATCCTGTTCCTTGGCCCATTGGTTAATTAGTTATATTCCCTTAGAGACAACCATACCTTGTAGCAGGGCTGTAAATCTCCAGTTTCTAGTTCAATTTTTGAGGGACAATATGACAGATTAACTGAGAGCAGTACCCTCGTTTCTTAGCCACAGGCAGTTCATGCTCAAAAATGACAAGAGAACTGCAGACCCGAGAGAGCTCCCAAAGTCCTGAACTTGTTCTTTGGCAGTCACCAAGTCTGATTAGCAATCTATCTTTTTATCCTCACAGAGTCATTGTTCCCCCCTGTTGCGAGACTCAAGCTCCCCAGAAAAGCTCTCAAAAATGTAAAACGTGACAAAACAACTTATAAAGAGTCTCTACATGCAAGAAACACTTAGGCATATCCAATCCCAGGCTGGAACACTGTGCAAAAGCTGCAGTATGTGCAGGCAACTGTACTCCAGGGAAGACACTCTTCTTCTCTAGATAGACAGCACAAGCTCTGCCTCAGAGCTACCAGGATGATGTTCACCACAGCGAAAGTTAGTCAGATTTTGGGTTGTAATAGGACATTTTAGCTCCCTTCCCTTTCAAAGCAAGTGTGAATCCAATAGGCATTTGCTGTGTTTGTATCTGGGGAAGGTCAGAAGGAAGCAGAAAGGGTCAGCTTGCTCGGAAGTGCTGCCATCACCCTCAGCACACTTTGCTTAGCAGGAGATAGGAAAGGCTCTGGACTCAAACCAGCATTCTAAAATTCAGTATTGCTCAACACCACCCACAGGCCTATCAATGAGGATTTTCACTGGCCACAGAGCTTCACTCCTGGTAGCAAAAGTGTGTAATACCCTCTATAAAGCATGACGCTTGTACATTATGCAAAATTCCTGTATTTATAGGGTTCCCATGCAGCATGGGGCTGCATAAACAATTCCTTATTTTGCTAAGGATATTATTACACTGTGTACACAGCAAAGTATGGCTGAAGGTAGTTCAAAACTACTGTGGATGGTTTCTTTTCTCCTCCCTGACTTAAAAATCTATATAAATTGTACTTTGGTTGACCAAGAAAATGCCCGTAAATTATTAGCCCGCTTTGTTAGAAGGATAAATAATTACCCACTTTTTTACCTTGATAGAAAAAAAATTTGTCTATTGTTTCTTTGCTTGTTTTGGAATTTGTTCTCTTGAAATGATCTAAGGCACAATATTTGTTCAGGTTTATGCAGTAAAGGAGTCCAAGCTGCTAACCAAAATAAAAAGCAAAAGGGTTGTGTAGTTTGTAGCCTGAAATGGGCAGAGGAAAGTATTTTCTTTTTGATTTGTCCAGAGGACTTTTTTTGTAAAGGAGAGATTGTGAGAGGCAGAACATTTGGTGTTGGGTTTGGTTTTAAGGCAGTGCATTTCTTTGAGAATTTTTTTAAGTTACATTATTCTTTTCTGTATCTTATAATCTGGAGTTTCGAAGCCAAAGCCCAGGAAAAAAACAGTTTAAAAGCTGTTCTTGTGGAGCATTTCCATATTGTAAATGTCTTTTACAGCAAAGATTAACACCTCTTCCATTGTGTTGATCCATGAGAAAAAATTGCAGTTTTATTTTACCAGCAAAATAACATGGTAAAACATATTGGATTCAGGACTTTGTATTTTATTTGATGGTAAACAAGGCCATTTTTCCTGATCTCACCTACGTATTTAGTGGACACTGAGGCCAATGCCTGCACACTTAAGGTTTTATAGTAAGATGTGTGTTACAGGTCAGCAATCTGATGGCCAGAATTGCTTGGAGCACTTGGTGATGGAAAAGGTTCTAGGGACATGTCCTCTCTCATTAAAATTTCTCTTGGACATACTGGGCTTCAGGTTCATTCCTGTGTCCTGATGTTAATACTTACAGTATGTTAGGCACCACTCACACAGAATTAAACAAAATAGAAAAGAAGTTATTCAATATCCCAATGAGTTCAGAAGGGCAACAAACAGGTGAAAACAGAACTTATGACAGAAGTTGGCTTTCAGGAATGACTTGGCACTCTTCTAAAACATTTTATTAAAAATATATTCTTCCAGTTACTGTGGGATACCTGCACAAGGCAGCACTGTGTGAAGAAATTCTCTTTTCTTTTATTTTTCTTTTAAGAGAAGCTAGTGTAGAAATTGAGGCAATATATCCTTACACACCTTACTTCCCTTAAATCTCCATACCATCACTGTTACGAAAACACTGAATAGATTGTTTTAAGTGAAACACTGCTGTGCTAAAATATTAAATAAAGTTATTATGAATTTTTGGAACAGGACACTGAAACTTTTACACGACAACCAGACAACTCTTCCTCAAAAACTGAATGAGAAATATTATGCCATTCCAGACTCTTGGAATAGAAAACAAAGAACTGGCTTGGAATTGCCAGGAAATAATGAGTCAAGAAAAAGATTTTAGAGAAACTTCTGGCTTGTAAAACATCATCTGGTGGAAAAAAAAAAGAAGAAGGAAGATTATAAAAGATGGATCAGCTTTTCTTAAGGATTAATGGGCTGTAAGGTAGCTACCACATAAAAGTCTGTAAAAGCTGAGTTACGGACAGATTGTACTGAAGTAAAAGAAATCTTTCTGAAATGCTTTAGTATTTCCACAGCACACAATCTCAAAAAAATCCAATGAATTAACTGGATTTGGTAATGGTATAAACCAAGTCTGGTAAATAATACTCAATAAACCTACTGTGGATTTTTTCTCGAGCTCTGGTGCATGAAGCACCTTAAATCTCTTAGGCTGTGAATCAAATCCACCACATCATCACTGCAGAGGATTTGAGCCTCCCTTTTGTGACAATTCAGAAGGGATTCAGTGTGAGACCAAAATTCTGGAGTAGTATAGAAAGAGGTGGTGTTCGGCCTACATATAGATGTATACTGACGCTGATTTTTTTTTCCATTTAGTCTTTAAATATGGAAATTTTATCTTGTTTTCCATTCCTGTCAGATTAGGGCAGTAGAAAATTCCATTCAGTACAGCATATGCAAACCCTTGGCTTCGAAGAAAGCAGACTGGTTTAAGTTCACGGCTTTTGTTGAAGCAGGTCTTTGAAAGCATTCATAGTCAGTAAACTATCTCCTCTGCAAAAAGCATTTTGGAAGACAAATACAGAGATGGTTGAGTTTCAGACAAGGCAGCTCATTTATCCCTGCCATGCAGAAGTCTCCCAGTGCTTTATTCACGCTGCACATTCCAAGCTGACCAAGCAAGAAGAAAGCCCCACACGTACAGGAGGAGCACAGAAGGCTCAAAGCCATCGTCAGTCAGTCAGGTCTCCAGAGGAGGGCAGGAAAAAGCTCATTTTGCTCTGGGTTCTCTCTGCCTCCAGTGCCAGGAAACTAAGGACATCAGCTTTGTGTCCATTGTGTCCTGACCCTCATGTCTATCTTCTTGATCACTGGCACCAGACATTCGTTACTCTTCTAATTTTTAGTGCTTTTGGATGGGTTCTGTAGCCTTTGCCATCTCTCTCCTTTTCACAGTTAGGAGTAAAACAGTGGGAATTTCCCTCCATCAGTCTGTACATCATTATGGGATCATGATTGGCTTCAGGCTGTCAAGGCAGTACGTGGATCCTTTCATTTCATAGCCCCTCCCTTTTTTTTTTTTTTTTTTTTTGCAAATAAATAAATCTACCCAGGTAATGCCATGAATTAACTTCCTATCTCAGTGAAGTTATACATGATCAGCAGGGCACTTGGTCTCATGTAATATTAAGCATGCAAATGGAAAGAGAATCACCGGACCCTGGATTCCTAGATCCCCCAAGGAATGGCTCAGTGGCAGCAGTGCTTTGGAAATGATGGTATAGCTTGGACCGTTACTTCCACATCATTGTGTGTGAAAAGCCCTTGTTCAGATTCTTTCACCTCTACCAAAATGGTCTTCCACCATATCCTTGAACTGGGTCATCAGTTCGCTGCTCATTTTATCAATTACTTTTTATGTTTTGATTCTCTCTTATTACTCATGGCAATGCCAAAATTAGATATTTCACACTAAACCATCTCATCTCACCACAAACCACATCTGGCAGACACAACTGGAGTAAAAATACATGATTATAGTTATTTCTACCTACCCTACACTTGCTTGAGAGATATGAGAGCAGACAGCACACATTTAAGGCTTTGTGGAATTTCTGTTTCTCTGAGTTTGAAAAAGAACAACCGATGGCCCCATCTTATCTTGCACAGACAGTCTAATGCAGTTTGATTATACACTCAGGTTTCAGTTGGTGCTAAGAGTTCCCTTAAATCTGACAATTTGGTTGTAATTTTGTATTTCTATTTCTCCTCTTGGATGGAAATTAACCATATATTGACAGCAAATGAATGAAGGGTCCTTCCTGGATCAACATCTTTAAGTTTAGAGGCCTCAGCCCCAGCCATCTTCCCCAATTAACTCAGACATCAGCTACATTTCTACACTAGGTATTTCTAGAAGTTTACAGAGGGGTAGCCACGGATCACTTTTCAACATTACCTTTACAATTTCTGTGCATCCTTCTGTCTCTTCACCGAACATCGAGCAGCATACAACAATATCAAGCATTTATCATTTCCTGCAATTTGCATCCCAAAAAAACATAAAAAGGCTGCAGAGATCCCATTACCACACACAGTTCTTTTTCCAAAGACCCTTCATGCCTAGGCTGTTAAAAAGACTGACAATATTCACTTGAGCAGCTGTTCAACATTCCTTTAATCTACACAACACATGTTGAACAACGCTCTCTACAAATGCATTTCCATTAGTCTGGTATTCCTGATAACATCCTCCCCCTCCACACAGCCTCCTCCAGCTTCATCTAAGCCCCTTTTAATTCTCATCTTTTATGTTACAGCTATGCTATAGTTGACGACCAGAGCAGTGGGTGTCTAAGCCAAAATTCATTAGAGTCTCTTGAGTTTTTGCATTGACTAGACTTTGGACTACATGCTTCAGTTTTCTGTTCTTTACAATTAAGAAGTTAATTAACTAATCCTAAACACAAATAAGAGATGTATCCAGGCAACCTATGAACTGACATTAGTAAGTACATCCCACACATTACTTGTAAAATGTGCTCTTTGTTTGTGTGCTACAGGACAATTAGTGAGCATGTCTGAGAATGCCAGATGAAAGTTCAGTAATCTGAGACTGAGAGCATGAGAAAGGAAATTGGTGGCTAACCAAATAACCATCATTGTGTTTTTTAATACTCCATGATCAAGTTGTATTTAGGTCTCGCAACAGAAATTGTCTTGTTGAGCTTTACAACACATGTAAAACCTGAAATTAAAAGAAGGGACAAGAAGTGTATGGCCTGAAATAATAATTTCAGCTTACTCTCACTTTTAACAGTTGGAGCTAATGCCACGTCATTGTATGTTCTTCAGAAAAAGTCAACCCAGAGAAGAAAAGAATTTAACCTTGTAGGACATCTGACTTCCTGCCTCTCTAGGGTTTCTGATGTTCATCACTCTGGTATGTGACTTCACAAAAGTCACTAGAACAAAATGCATTCCCTGTTTTGAAGATCATAAAAGCCTTGATGGGATATACACGGCTAATTCCAGGTTGTTATTAAAACCAGCTTTTTTCAAATAAAGAAGAAAAATTACTACAGTCCCTTACTGTCCTCTATCATTCCTCATGGAGACATTGTTTTGTACTGTTTGCTGCAGAAGAAAGTAGAATATTTCTTATTCTTAGAATCATTGAGCAATTACTGAGTGGCAAAGATGAAAACAGTTAGGGATTGAGTTTGAAATGCAAGCATGGAAACTTTTCTGTCATATAAGAAGAAAATCTTAATTAATGTCTTAAGAACTATGTCTGAACTAAATAATCTTATTCTTTCATCGCTGCCATGTAGTTTCAACAGACAGAAAGCCACCCTCATAGTTATTCACAAAAAATCCAAATGCTCCTTGCTGAAACAACAGTGGGACATCTATTTAAAAAAAAATATCCAAAGCAGGTAGCATACAAGACAATCTAAAACACTATAAATCATCTCTCAAAGAAGCCAACAAGTCAGAAGATGCAGAGGAGTAGCTGAAAAGTGGACAAGAGCCAGCAAAGAGATGGAAGATAAGATGTGGTATTTTAGCAAATAATACTCACCAGCCAAAACAGAACAATTATGTACAGAGCTGACGTGAAAGAGCTGCTTTAAAAATGCTGCCAGTTTGTACGACAGAAAAAGATGAAATCAAGTATTTTCCCTGTAGCTCTGCTCTAAGTCAATGTTGCACACAAAACTAAGACTTTTTTTTCGTATGTTCACATATGTACATTTTACACACCAGTAAGAGTACGGAATCATCTGCTTACTTGTTAATATTTCTTTTAATGTCTTTCATGTTAATTCAAAATTTCAATCTCTTACACAAAGGATGTGTTTATAACAACTCCTGGAAGTGAAATGAATCTTATCTCTTCAGCTTCTCAGCTGATACACAATTCAGATAGTAAGAGCAGTCTCTTAGGACAGAGTTACTTCCAGGTGCCATGCAAACCAAAAATGACATGTATTACTCAACAAAAGAGTGCTGCTGGTACTTAAAAAATAATCTAATTCTCATGAATGCTCACAAATTGCAATAAACCAAATTTGGTATATTCATTAAATTGAGGGCCAAGAGACCCCATGAAAACTAGTAGATGTAATGAATAATCCATAAGTTAGCTACAAAAGTAGTAAAACTACTGAAATCTACGCAAATGAGAAAAACACAGCAGAAACTGAAAAGCAGATAAACTGTTCAACAAAAGTTAACCAGAACGTCCTCTAAACAGAAGGACGCAGTTGCCAGAATTTTCTCCTCTGTTTCATTTTTTTGTTTTCTGCCATTTGATGGAAGAGAAAGAGATGAAGAATCACTGTTGGGAGGTTTTCACTGAATTGGGATGTTTTTCCATGAATTGGCCTTTGAAGCATGTCAAGTAATCCAATTCACCTAAAGTTACAGCTTTCTTATTTCAGCAGAACACAAATGTATTGCTTGGTAGGGTCTCTCAGGAGCTCCATGTCCTATAAGAGTTCTGAGATACATCTGCAGCAAACATTAACTGGCACCAGACCAGAAATCCCCACTGTCAACTTATGGCAGTGCTGAACACAATTAAACACAATCTGCTGTGATGAATACAAAAACATGCTCTAGACTTTCTGGGGGGAAAATAAAATTATCATATTTTGCTGACATAGGATCACCTCAAAGCATAAGAAAAATATTATCTGTTCTTAGCCACATAAATATGGTCTTGTTTGACCTCCTCTGACTAAGCCTACAGTCTTTAAGTAAGAGCCATTCTTTTATCTATGCAAACAAAGATTTAAGTTAGAGTGGTACCAGGAGGTGCTGCTGTGGCACTCTAGTTAAGTGCAGGATGTGCCTACTGGCTCCAACATTAGACATGAAGTCAAACTGCAATCTTGGGATCCAAATGTGAGACCATTTCAATCCACGTTGTTGTTTTTAAGCTTTCTACCAAATGATTTCCATCAACAAAGGTCAGTTTGGCTATAGGATTTTATTGCAAAGCGATTTTAATTCTTTCATTTGTGTCTATTCATGTCACCATATCTTTTCCACATCTCTAGTTATGCCTGGGGAGGTGGAATTAAGTGCACTAAATTAACATTGAAGTTTAAGTCAGGTCATTTTTTTGAAAAGCTCTGCTACATGCTGCCAGTATCAGACAATAACATTTTTTGAGTGTTATAGAAAATGTATTTCTAGTTATAGGTTTATTTGCATGTCTGTTGAGCAGCCTAGTCTAGTGGAAGTCATCCCTGCCTATCACAGGGATGTTGGAACCACTAATCCAAGCCGTTCTACGAGTCCATGATTTTAAATAAAATAGATAAATGAATAGCTCAATCCCTTAGTGTGATTTTTCATAGTAAGTTGTCTTTTTCCCACACTGGAACAACAAATCAGATTTTGTGCTGGTTTTATAGACATAAGCTTTATATAAAAGCCCAGCTTGTTTATCCACTGCGAATCCAAACACAGCTTACTGTAAAGACATAAAACTGTTTTGATTGCTAAGCAGAAATTGAACACAAAAAATAAAAACCACCTCCATTGTTGTTCAAGGGAGGGTTAGATGATGTCTGAATAGGTACAACCAGACCTTCTCATCAGGCAAGTAAAAAGGATTTCATTTGTCCCCGGTCAACACTATATTTACTTACAGGACACTTTAAAAAAAAAAAACCAAACCACTCAAATTCAGTAAGAAAATACTAATAGATTTTGTATTTTGCATAATTTTTTATTACTTGTGTTGATTCTTAAAACTACAACTGTTTAGATCTCAGTCACTTGAGAAAAGTTGCTTTTTCTGGATTATTTTGCTGGTTTAGTTTCATCACAGAGCAAAGTCACAGACATAGAAAGAGCTACTCAGTCTCCACAGCATGCTAAATGTTAACCTCAGAGCCTTAGCTTCACACTAATAGAAAACAAGAATAAATCTGTTAAACCTGTCAGGTTTACAATCTGGAAACATTAATGGTTGATATGGAACATAGAGCATTTTATTGGGAATGAATTGCACTTGAGGAATGCAAGACATCTCTGATCCTGGAAAAAAGACCTTCTTAGAACAGAGGCAACAGACTTTTAAATGAGTAAGATAAAAAACACTTTTAAAAAAAAAAGAGTCAAATAAAAAGGAAACTTTCCCCTTATCTAAGTTTTGAGCCAGTGTTTGATTCAAAGCCAGTAGACAATTTGTCCTTGATCTCAGTGAAAAGCAGAGTCAGCTCTCCTGTGTTGGAGCCTGGAGTCTCATGCCTCCTCCCCCTTGCATAGTTTTATATTTTCTGGGGATGTTTCCTGGCTTTCAGATGCCTCTCCTGGATTTTGACTGGTAAAGACAAGTCATCATTGCATCCTGTTAACTCTTCAGCTAATTCTTCTGTAAATGTAAAAAGAACTGAAATACCCTCCAAGCATGCACACCTCTTCACTGACAGTTCCTCTAACTGATGCTCTTGTGTAGCATGGCTTAACCAATCTGTGCCCAGAGCATTGCTGGCCCAAGTCAAGCTGCATTCTCAGCTTCTAAGCTTTGTCTCAGGACACCCTGAAAGCAATTCTCACTGCTCCACCAGGTTTCCACCATCACAAACAGACAAAATCAATGTTGGACAAGTTTTCAAATACTTCAGTGATTATACAGTCTATATTGTATTGAAAAAAAAAGAGAAAGCTTCAGGCACTAGGTGCTCTTGCCTTGCTGGAAGGCAGCAGGGCATGAACTCCTAGATCATTGGGGGAACATTTTTTTTCTCTTTATTAACTCACCTATATAAACCAGAGAGAATTCACCTTAGTCACCCATATTGTAGATCCATCCTTCCTACCAGTGCCTTTTCTGTGATGACATAACTACCCACACTGCTGCCGCATTAACTGGAGAAAATACTCAGTTCTAGTATTATTACTTGAGATAATAATTATGCCATTCTAACAAGGTTCTCTGCTTTTACCCACAACTTGTGTTTGTACCTGTCCTAGGTTGCAATATTGATGTAGTTAAGTATTCTATTACCACCAGCTGTGGGCCATTAGCTGCTATCACCCACTCCGGATGACAGGCAATGGGCCATCCATTAGCTATTATCACTTGCTAACGACCCACCCCGCATGACAGGCAATGGGCCATCAGGGACCCACCGTGTGACTCATGGACTTATCTCATCCCATTGTGAGATGCTCTGCCGAGGAGGGAGGAGCCAGGTGTTCCCACCTGGATATAACCTGGCCTTGGAACTGCCTGAGCTAGCCCTGTCTACTGGGTTCCCAGAGGACGAGAGCTACTACTGGATCTTCAGCTGGAGACTAGACCTTCACAGGATCACCGCTTCAACTGGACTACTTCAGTTGGACTGCTACTACCACCCTAACAGGGTGTTAGGTTGTATCTGACTTTGTCAGTGCTTTTCCTTGTATTATTTCACTTATTTTTAATTTCAATCTCGACTTGTGATCTCCCACCGGTTTCTTTTCAAACCATCACATATTTTGGCGCCCAACGTGGGGCTCGACCTGGGGAAACTCAGAAAATCATATCACCATGATGCTCAGCCTGTCTATGTGGGTAATATATCTTACCCTTTATATTTTCCCTCAAATGGGAAACTATCTACCCGTTGCATTGCTCCTGTTGCGACCAGGAAATGGCATGAGAATTGCTGTATTGGTTTATTATGCCTATTGCATGGTAACCTGTGAAGCGATGAATACCATTCGGAATATATACTCGACTTTGTCTGCCTGGCCTAACCTGAGCTGCTTCGTCTGGAACCTACTCAGCAATCGCACCCACCCTCTGGGGCTAGGAGGAGAGAGTGGTTTCTTCCAGCATTTCAGGCCAGGCACAGCCATCTTTGATAACATTAAATTCTCTCTGGATGCTAAGGATGGCATAATCTTCCTGTTAGTTCTGTTTTCTTTCTTCTCTGCGACCAGCACAGTGTACCTCATGCTGAGAAACAGAACAATACTTGGTGTTGTACAGCGTCTTCTCGAAGAAGAAGAGAAAAAAAACAAGTCAGCAGGCACCACATCCACGGAAACTGCCACCAAGAGGAAAAGAACCAAACGAGCAATCAATGTGTCAACACAGACCATTGCCAAATCAGAACAGCCAAAGCCAGTAGCGGTTGCCCCTGTCCAGAAAAAGAAATCCAAGAGCAAGTCAGTCCGCACAGCGACTGATGAGGATGCGGCAGGACCATCTCACCAAGCAGAAGAGACAGAGCCAGAGATCATCACTCGCTCTCTATCCCTGGGGGAGCTGCGTGACCTACGGAGGGAATTCACCCGGCAGGCAAATGAGTCCATCTTGACCTAGCTGCTCCGTATCTGGGACGCTGCAGCTAACAACACTATTCTGGATAAAAGTGAGGCCAGACAACTGAGATCCCTGTCTCAAGATGTGGTCATTGACCAGAGGATTGGGAAAACCCAAAAAACTCTCAGCCTCTGGCGGCGATTGCTGCTGAGTGTACGGGACAGATACCTGTGCAAAGAAGACCTCCAGATGCACCAAAAAAAAATAAAACACAATAAAACAAGGTATCCGATGCCTGAGGGAATTGGCTGTGCTAGAGATCATTTTCTCAGACAATGAAAAATTCCCCAAAAGCCCAGATAATGTCCGGTGCACTTCACAAATGTGGCTAAGATTCGCGCGGCTCGGACCAGAGATATACTCTCGCTACCTGGCAACATTGCAGTAGAGGGAAGGCGAAGATCAGGTGGGCGTGTTAGCAAACAAACTGAGAATTTATGAGAACACTGTCACCGCCCCACTACGCACCCAGGTCTCATCGGTAGAAACAAACCTGGCCGAGCAAGTCCGGAGCTTGATTGAAGAGAGCCTCCAGAAACTAAGGAAAGAGTTCAAAGAAAGATTTTTCCATGCCACACCAAAACCAACCCGAGTCTCTGCCATCAGGAGCAGACGTCCCCCAGCCAGGGAAAGAAGACAAACCCCGCGACGTGACCTCTGGTTTTTCCTTCAAGAGCATAGAAAAGACATGAGAAAGTAGGACAGAAAACCCACCTCCACCTTAGCAGCCCGGGTACGTGAATTGAAAACGAAAACATCCACTTCAAGAAGCTCATCTAGGTACAACACTGCCCCAGTCTCTTGTAGACAGAACTCCAGACAGAATAGAAGTAATAATATGACTAATCCTCTTGAAGGGACCTCAGGAACACATTTACAGAAAAACATCGTGCACCAAAAACAAGATTAGAAGAGCCCTGCCTCTAGCCAGATAGAGGAAAGAAATAATCAAATCTATTAGACTGTGTGGATCCGATGGCCTGGCACGTCTGACCCACAAAGATACACGGCTTTGGTTGACACCGGCGCTCAGTGCACCCTGATGCCATCCAGGTATGTGGGGACCGAATCCATTTCTATTTCTGGGGTGACAGGAGGATCCCAGCAGCTGACTGTACTAAAAGCTGAAGTGAGTTTAACTGAGAACGAGTGGCAGAAACACCCCATTGTGACTGGTCCAGACGCCCCATGCATCCTCGGCATAGATTATCTCAGGAGTGGATATTTCAAAAACCCAAAGAAACATCGCTGAGCTTTTAGAATAACAGCCGTAGAGACAGAAGACATAAGACAACTGAATAGCCTGCCTGGTCTCTCAGATAACCCATCTGCTATAGGACTACTGAGAATTGAAAAACAGCGAGTACCAATTGCTACAGCAACAGTGCATCGCCGGCAATACCGCACTGACAAAGACTCTGTGGCCCCCATCCATAAGATAATTCGAGATCTAGAAAGCCAAGGGGTGGTCAGCAAGGCTCACTCACCCTTTAACAACCCTATATAGCCGGTGCGTAAGTCCAATAAAAAATAGAAACTGACGGTAAATTACCGTAGCCTAAATGAAGTCACACCACCACTGAGTGCTGCTGTACCGGACATGCTGGAACTTCAGTATGAGCTAGAATCCAAGGCAGCAAAGTAATATGCGACCATTGATATTGCCAATGCCTTTTTCTCCATTCCTCTAGCAGCAGAGTGCAGGCCTCAGTTTGCTTTCACCTAGAGGGGTGTGCAGTACACATGGAACCGACTGCCCCAGGGGTGGAAGCACAGTCCCACCATCTGCCATGGACTAATCCAGGCTGCACTGGAAAAAAGTGAAGCTCCAGAACATCTGCAGTATATTGATAACATCATTGTGTGGGGGGACACAGCAACGAAAGTGTTTGGGAAAGGAGAAAAAATCATCAAAATTCTCCTGGAAGCCGGTTTCGCCATCAAGAAGAGTAAAGTCAAGAAACCTGCCCGAGAGATCCAGTTCCTGAAAGTAAAGTGACAAGACGGACGGCGTCAGATTCCTTCTGAGGTCATCAATAAGATCATCGCGATGTCTCCACCAACCAACAAGAAAGAGACGCAAGCTTTCCTAAGCACCATAGGCTTTTGGAGAATGCACATCCCTGAATACAGCCAGATCGTGAGTCCTCTCTACCTCATAACCCGCAAGAAGAACAATTTCCACTGGGGCCCTGAACAGCAGCAAGCCTTCACCCAGATCAAACAAAAAATCGCTCATGCGGTAGCCCTTAGACCAGTCAAAACAAGACCAGAAGTAAAGAATGTGCTTTACTCTGCAGCTGGGAGCCATGGTCTGTCCTAGAGCCTTTGGCAGAAAGTGCCTGGTGAGACCCGAAGCCGACCACTGGGATTCTGGAGTCGAAATTACAAAAAGTCTAAAGTCAACTACACTCCCACCGAAAAAAAAATCTTGGCAGCTTACGAAGGAGTCCAAGCCGCCTCAGAAGTGATCAGCACAAAAACACAACTTCTCCTTGCACCCCGACTGCCAGTGCTGGGGTGGATGTTCAAGGGAAGGGTTCCCTCTACTCACCATGCCACTGATGCCACGTAGAGCAAATAAATTGCCCTCATCACACAGCGCGCCCGTATTAGAAACCCGAATCGCCCTAGAATTCTAGAAATCATAACAAACTGGCCTGAAGGTGAGACTTTTAAATTATCTTCAAAAGAAGCAGAAGAGCAAGTAGCACGTGCCGAAGAAGCACCCCCGTATAACGAGCTGCCGGAGAGTAAAAAACGCTATGCCCTCTTCACCGATGGTTCCTGCCGAATTGAAAGCGCAGATCAAAAATAAAAAGCTGCAGTATGGAACCCCACACGACAAGCTGTACAGGCTACCGAGGGACAAGGTAGATCGAGTCAGGTCGCAGAGCTTAAAGCCATCCAACTAGCTTTGGATATTGCTGAACGAGAGAAATAGCCAAAGCTCTATCTCTACACCGACTCCTAGATGGTAGCCAATGCACTGTGGGGATGGTTAGATCGCTGGAGAAAGGCTAACTGGCAGCGCAGAGGAAAACCCATCTGAGCCGCTAAGATTTAGCAAAACATCGCCGCCCGGGCAGAAAAGCTGACCGTAAAAGTTCGACACGTGGATGCACATGTACCTAAAAATCGAGCTAATAAAGAGCATCGTAACAACGAGCAAGTGGACCGAGCTGCCAAAGTGGAAGTGTCACAAGTGAATCTAAACTAGCAGCACAAAAGAGAATTATTTCTAGCTCGTTAAACCCATGATGCCTCTGGTCATCAAGGGAGAGATGCGACATACAAGTAAGCTCGTGACCGAGGAGTGAACTTGACCATAAACAACATCTCACAAGTCATCCACAGCTGTGAAACTTGCGCTGCAATCAAACAAGCCAAGCGAGTAAAGCCTCTGTGGTATGGTAGACGATAGTCAAAGTACAGGTATGGGGAAGTATAGCAAGTTAACTACATCACACTTCCCCAAACCCGCCAAGGAAAGCACTACGTGTTGACCATGGTGAAAGCAACCACAAGATAGTTAAAAACCTACCCTGTGCCTCATGCTACTGCCCGGAACACCATCTTGAGTCTAGAAAAGCAAGTCCTGTAGAAACATGATACCCCTGAGAGAATCGAGTCTGACAATAAAACCCATTTCAAGAATGACCTCATACACACCTGGGCTAGAGAACACAGAATTGAATAGATATACCACATCCCCTATCATGCACCAGCTGCCGGGAAAGTTGAACAGTGCAACGAACTACTTAAGACAACTTTAAAAGCACTTGGCGGAAAAACCTTCAAAAATTGAAAACTAAACTTAGCAAAGGCCACCTAAATGATTAACACAAGAAGTTCTATCAATCGAACCGGTCCTGCCGAGTCCAAACCTTTGCACACAGTAAATAAAGATAAAGTCCCTGTAATACACATAAGAAGTTTCTTAAAAAAAACTGTTTAAATTAATCCCACCTCAGGCAAAGGCAAACCCATCCGTAGAGTGGTTTTTGCCCAAAGACCTAATTATACTTGGTAAGTAATGAAAGCAGATAGGGAAACCTGTTGTGTACCACAAAGAGACCTTATCTTAAGTGAAAACTGTGTAGATAGTAATAGAATAAGGGGTGGATAATGTCCTAGGTTGCAATATTGATGTAGTTAAGTATTCTATTACCACCAGCTGTGGGCCATTAGCTGCTATCACCCACTCCGGATGACAGGCAATGGGCCATCCGTTAGCTATTATCACTTGCTAACGACCCACCCCGCATGACAGGCAATGGGCCATCAGGAACCCACCGTGTAACTCATGAACTTATCTCATCCCATTGTGAGATACTCTGCCCAGGAGGGAGGAGCCAGGTGTTCCCACCTGGATATAACCTGGCCTTAGAACTGCCTGAGCTAGCCCTGTCTACTGGGTTCCCAGAAGACCAGAGCTACTACTAGATCTTCAGCTGAAGACTAAACCTTCACAAAATCACCGCTTCAACTAAACTACTTCAGTTAGACTGCTACTACCACCCTAACAGGGTGTTAGGTTGTATCTGACTTTGTCAGTGCTTTTCCTTGTATTATTTCACTTATTTTTAATTTCAATCTCGACTTGTGATCTCCCACCGGTTTCTTTTCAAACCATCACAGTACCCCAGAGGCAGCATGAGTGGGAAAGTCACTGGTGTGCAACACAGGCTGGCCTGGGTTAGAGTGCTCTATTCCCTTGGAATCAAACCAAATCAAAAATTAAACTACATGATTTCTGCAGAAGTTCACAGTGGTAGACACAATTGCAGACTCCTTGGCAGGGCAGCAAGCAGCCTTTAGTAGCCCTGTGCATTCCTGGGAATATGTTTTTTTTAAGGATGGTAGAGTCTTGGTCCTCCTTTTCAAGTCTGAGTGGGCCTCCTGGACCAGAAGTGCTAGGCCTTCATAAAGCAGATTAAAACTCAAGAAATGTTTTGAATCATTACAGGACCCAATAAAGATGAAGTGCAGTTGTGGGCTTTTTGATGGACCATCGGACTGAGACATCCATGAAAAGGTAGGATGCAGGCAGGGGAGGCAGGGAGAGGGAAGGAATGAGCATATGTACTGAAGTGGTGCATGAGAAAACATTGCCAAGGCCAGCAGGGCAAATGTCCCCAGTGTGCTAAAACCATTCAGTGCTGTGCTCTCTTCCTGACCTCTTTGGCTGTGTGCTCTGTCTGTTCCAGTAAACAGAATACAGCCAGCACACAGACAGAGAGCTGGGCCACAGTCATCTTCACCTCCCAGCTCTTGGCATGTTCCCTGGCACAGTTCTGCCTCTTTCCAAGGCTTACCCTCCCAGTCAGGACTTGGCCTCAGTTCAGGGGAAAGCTCAGGCTCGTGGTCAGCAGCCTGCATTCAGCCACCTTGGCTGGGGGAGTCTCAGGGATGGACATGGGGAAGGGTGAGAGCTGAAGAGAGCAGACATGAGCCACATTGTGCCACTTGGCCAGGGAGTACCTGGTACAGATACAGCCCTTACTGAAGCTGGGGCACACCAGATCTTATGCTTCGTCCTGGCTAAATTAAATTTTAAAAAAGCAAATAATAAAGCACATATATATATCTCCATACATGTGTCAAACAGAGAAATATCAGTGGGGTGTGGTCCTCTGTCCCTACACTGAAAGAGTCTGCCAGCAAACAGTGCATGAAACGTCCACCTTCTGCCTCTCTTGGCTCCAAGGCAGCTCTGCTGCTCCCAAAGTACTGAGAGCCTCCGCCCCTGACACCAGAATTTAGTAATAAATGGCTGGAAGGCTTTTCCAGACAGGACTTTCCTTTCCTCCAGCCTCTCGTTAAGGCCTGCCCTCCAGTGCCTGTGATGCACTCTGGATTATGGAGTCAAATGACATCTCAGCAAAGGCACCAGAAAAGAAACTGATTTTTTAATGTAAATGCATGCAAGTAGCCTATGTGACAAGAAAGTGACAGAGGGATTATCTTCTAACCTTCCTTTTTTACCTCATAGATCATATTGAATTGTGCACTGTATATTTTCTTGTTATTTCTCAGGGCCTAGAAAGCCTTGCAGAAGGATTTACTGTGAAATTTATACCTTTATTTAGAGGATTACTCACAGGTGGTGAATTGACTGAAATCTCACTGTGCTGCTGTACACTGCTACTCAGAACAGCAATCTTTGCATCAATTTTGCTTTGCATTTTGCAGAGAGCTTTTTCTTTTGCATATTTGTTTTCACAATGTGCCTTATTCTGACTTGACAGCTCAAAGCACACTTCTTACTCGTTGCTTTGCTTACAAAAGCATTGTTCAGCTGGCAAGTTCATAAGGCTGCATTGAAAAACACTACCCCACCAAAACTGCCTATAGGCTCTTCTAAGGAGAATTCCAGCCTTGAAATATATGTTTTATTTATAGAATGTCCATTAGAAACCAGACCAGGAAGTTAAAGCTGCTGAAATGCTAGACATTGTTTAATTTTTAAACAAAATCCTAAACAATGTATTCTAGTATAAAGGAGGCTTTTATGAATCATGAGTTATTTTCTGTTGATGGAAATATGATTGGTATCTCATATAACTTATTACTTCCCTGTCCTGCCCCTGCTCTTTCCTATTGAAAGTATCTGACAATCTATCTTTGCTATTTATAAAACACCTAAATGGGCTGGTAACCAAAGAGAAAAGAGACTGTTTGAAGCTACCCCTCAAAAGGTCTTTCAATGTTCTCTACTTCCTCATAACCTGTCACATGCCAGTCTTATACTACTAATAAAAGCTAAGTAGGACTGATTTGAACATGCATATCACTTCCCAAATTTTCCATCCTTTGTCTATACGTTGTAGTTTCAAAACATGAAATACATTATTACTTCAATCCTATAAATTGCTTTTTACACTGAAATTCCTCAGCAGAGCCATCTTTTTCTGTTGAGTCATGGCACCAAATTTGCAGTCAGTTATCTGTTCTTCACTCCTTCCCACAATTGCCTCTCTACTAGTTGACTTATACCTCAAGAGAAGATATTTTCTGCCTCCTGATAAATATATTACATAAAAAGAAACATTCTCGGCCTATTCTTATTTCAAAGAGGTTGCATGAGCACAGTAGACTGGAAAATCTGTGTGGGTTTTCCAGCATCTGGGACAAACCAGGTGAAATGCTGCTACTCTCCAGGTTGCAATCATGATGACAATATGTAGATTAAAAGCCAAATTTTAAACCATCAAAAACAAACCAGGCAGAAAAATGGTAAAAATGCACGTTTCCAGTTACAAGGCACAAGTGCTTGAGTTGGGCTGGCCCAGCATAACAGCACTTTAATCCCACTGCCTGATTTATTAATTAGATCTTGCTGGTATATGGAGGGTATAGCAGTCAAGCTAAGTGAAAGAAAGGTTATACACATGTCTCTCATGATACAGCCTTTTTGACTGTTTTCATAAATGAAAATTATTCATATTAATCATAACAATTAATAATTTCATCAGAGAGAAACTAACCTTGTGTCCTAGTGAAAATAATTTTCATTTATTACCTGCAACATTGAAAGACTTACAAACATAAATCGGTACCTTTTTAAACAAGGTTTTTCCTCAAGGAGCTTACTTCCAAATGTAGTTGCAATTTTGATAGTTCCTCTGCCTGTTCCAAACTTACAGTCTGCTCCAAATATTTCCCTTGCAAACCCTGAGGAATCCAAAAGAATCCTCCTTGAAGTCTACTGCCCTATCAGAAAACACTTAATAGCTTTTGGAACAACACAAAGATCTTATGAATAGCAGCATCACAGAAAATGAGGGGGGAAAAGAGAAAAAAGAAAGGATGCCTTACTTTCCCATCTCCATGCAGAAGGGAGGAATGATGCCACCCGGGTTTCCTCTTTACCTTCCCCTCTCCCTGGCATGCCAAGCACACAGAATCTACTGTGTTAAAGTGTATAGCCATGCCTACTATACTAAAATGAAATGGTGTCCCTTCAGATTACCAGTCCTCCTAGATGGAAATACAGAGAAAAAGCCTCTGGTCCTTTGAATAAAATGATCTTGAGTCAGTTACAGCAAGTAAGAGTGGCAGGCCCAGGGCAATCGGAGCAAGAGTACATTGTTTTAGTGTTAAAAAAAGAACAAGTACTCAATAGGTATAGAACAGATGTGGTAAATTTGTATGCAACATAAAACCTGCAGATCAAAGGAGTAAAAACTAGGGTACAGAGGATGTTGACAAACATCAAAATGACCGCATATGGAAACTGAAAAAAAAAGGAAGAAACAACAACTCCCATCCTCCTCTTCCTCCTGGTACAGGGCTTGGGATGCTGATCATTTGCCAAGCCCTGCGCCTTTGCCAGACTGAAACCTTTAAGCCTTGGACCCAGAGGGGCAGGGAAAGGGTAAACGTAGCGTCCAAGAAAAGGAAAAATACCACAGAGTTTGTTTGTACATTAACTGCATGTAATTACAACCAGAAGTATTAGCCGCATTGTAATTGGACTAATAAGTATTTAATTAGACTGTTTAGAATTTAACTAGATTAACAATGAATTTTTGTGTTTCCTCTGTCCTTAACAAGACGCAGAGAGAAACAAACCAGTGGGAATTTGAGCAGCTGCTCAGTAATTTACATTCAACAAACAGATAGCCCATGCAAGCCAAAGGCCTGAGAACGCAGATCTGCAAACAACTTCCTGAGAAAAAAAAAAACTGTTTGCCTGTTTTTTAAAAAATAGTGTGTTAAGGAAAAGAGAATTTCCTATAATATAGAAGCTTAATTTCACTGATATGGAGGAGTAAAAAGCCCTGCAGAAATTGAAATGGGCTGTAGCTGAGTTCAACAGCAGTCACGTTAATTGACTCCACACTCTATGATTTTAAGAAGAAAGGCCATGTTTGAATATCTGCCCTAGGGAAGCTCTGGAGAGGATCCCGGTATCAACTCTGCTGCTCTCACAGCTCTTTTTTTGCTTGCAAAATCCCTGGGATGCTCAGTGAGTGCGTGCAGCCTCAGGAAGAGGAGTGGAGGCTCTGTAGGAGTGCAACTTCACCAGATCTTGCATTCCTATACACGGGAATTATATCAAGAAGTGTGTGTGTAGGAAAACAGTGAAAAAGAAAACACAAGAAAAGGGAAAAAAAAGGAGGGTGGAAGGAAGGCTCAAGTTATTGCAGCCTTCCAAATGGAGCAAATGCACAGTGCTTTAAACAATGCTTTTAGATCTGAAGCCTGGAGTACAATCTTGCTGTAGTCAACCCAAACTAGTTTGTCCTGATTATGCTGTTAGGGTTTCTTTTTCCACTCCGGAAAATGAAATGCACAGGACTATAACAGCAGCAGGGCTGCTCAGCTACAGAAAAAACATCTTAGCAACAAAGGAAGTGAGTATTTTAGAAACAAATGTGTTTTTTCTTGCTTATTACGGAAGAGACAGAAGCAGAAGAAATGGGCTTGACAGTTTTACTTGTGTTTAATGGATTTTAAAGTGGCTCTTGGCAGTGCAATGTATTCCTCTGAAGAACAGTGAGATAGGAGGAAGCTAAAACCTTGCAAATGTCTGAAAACTGAGTATGGCCTGAAAATATACACCAGTTTAGCACCCAGAAGACATGCTCCTTTTCTCACCCAAAGTTAAAGTAAACTTTGCTTTATTTTTCCCCCCAAGATCTACAGTTAATTTTTTGAAGAAACTGGCCAGAGTGAGGCACATCCATTTGTTAGCCTTCTTGGAAGAGCACCCAAAAGCTTGCACTTAGACTGTTCTCACCCTTCAGCCTCTATATTCATGTTAGAAAGGGTCTCAGTTCTGTTGTTTCATTTTCACTGATCTGTACTGTACTGATCTGTCTTTCCAGGCAAACAGAAAGGATGGAGTGTCACACTGAATGGAAACCATCCCACCATGTTCTCCTGAAAATTTTGGATTAAAGAAGGCTACAACTTGGTTAAGAATTTTCAAAGGATTGTAAGATAAACAGTAGATAGAAAGAAACTTATTTGTGCATTGGTAGGTGTTTTCACTTCTTTCTTGTTTTTTGGAGGAGTGTGATCATTACAGCAATTATTTTTTAAAAGAAACAAACAACAATTTCACTAGCTAATAAGAAGATTGGATTTTGTCCACAAATGCTGCATTATTACCTACATCGGATTTGCTTGTTGCAATTTGCTTACTAATGAAAAGAATGCTTTGGAGAGGGAATAAATGTTTTCTTTCTATATCACTTCTACCAACCCAAACCTCCTCAACAAGACGTTGTGAACATTACAGCAAGAAAATTTAAAAAGAAACAATTCTCCTGACAGCAAAAATATCACTATGAAATTGTGTCTGTGGAAAACACCTTTTTTGCTTTCATAATTTTGTATAATCAAAGTGTGTTAAAGCTGAAATGAAAGTCAGATGCACATGAGACTTTATTGTCTCCAGACAAAAGCCTTTTAATATGATGTAAAAACTCCAAATATTCTCCTAAAGTCTAAGATAATTCAAATATTTACACAGTACAAACAGAAACAGCCAAAAAGTAGATGGGATAAAAATTAGAGTGTCCAAATAATTTTATTATTTTTGGTTAGATAAAAATTTTTTAAAAGAAATAATAATAATAATAATAGTTAAAGATCAAATATGTTTCTAGAAAGTTACAATGAAAATGAAAAATCCATGAAAACTAATGTAGCCAGAGCAACTGAAATGACCTGGGCTTGGAGCAATTCTTGTAATAGTTGGGTCTATAGAGGTTCACTGTTATTTCTTGGTGTTTCGTTCTCTCTTTTAAATCAAGAAAGGAACATGAACTTCAGTCTCCCCTGTCCCTTGAGATCTGTTTCTTTCCCCTCTGCTCACACTGCCCTGTCACTAGCTGGTCATTTTGACTGGCTGAAAGGGATCTTCTTTTCAGTCTGAGCACTAGATCAACCTGAACTAGAAGAGTCAAAAATCAAGTTTTCTAAAGTTTCTAAAGTAAATCAATCATATAAGAACAGATCAAGCTATTTCAAGGCCTGACCAACAGATAAATCATGTAGAAACTGTAAACCAACACATTTCTACTCTAATTCTTTAGAATAATAAAAGTTAGTCTGGTGTCTTTACAGCATTTAAAGATAATGCACATGCTTAATTTGCAATGGAAAATAATTTAGTCCACTATATTGATCTATATTCCAGTAAAGACAGTTTAATATCTCAGTGGAAGTGCCTGTTGCATCTCTGCAGAGGATGCTCTCAGAGATATGGGTTTTCGTTATTTATACTGTTTCCCATGTCTTTACATTGACTTTTTCTCAGGGTTTTACCAAACTCTGTGTTTTCACCAACATGTAAAAACAAGAGGGGGGGAAATCCCTTATTGAACACAGTATTTAAAATTTGGAAGATGTTTCCATCAGCATGATTATTGTTAAGGCTTCATTAATAGTTTTTGCTACTGTTTCTCATCACTAGGTCTACTAGAGCTAAATTCCAGCCCCAGCTCTGCCTAAAATCAATATCTCCTCCTCCAACCTCACCAACCTTGCATGATCAGGCTAGTATTCTTCGTTTTCTGAATGTTTTTGCCTTCCCATGTCTCTTCTTCGTAATTTCACCAGACAAATCCTGTCTCCAGGAGAACAGAATTCCATAACTGCACTTCCAGCTGTTCCACCTCCACCCCCTCCAGCTGTCTGATCCAACACCTCAAGCAATCTCTTGCTTTCCACAATCTCATCAATGTGTTATTTCATCATTCTTGTCTTTCTTGTCTCTTCTTCGATATTTTTATTCCTCTGTATTTTAAGTTCATACAGCTGAACTGTTTCTAAATATTAGAAGCAGTAACATTAGGAAGACAAAGTATCCTTCAGAGTCCTGCAAGACATTGGATTACATTCAGGAAGTCATTAAAGCCACCCTGGAGACTATGGTATTGGAAGATTCCCATACATCAGTATATTTTGGGACATATGACACAGGGGTCTTATAGATCATTTTGATAGCCTTAAAGAAAAGTTTTATTGAATCTAGCACAATATTTTTCATAAAGTAGTGTACTTAGAGGGCACAAATTTGTAAAAAGGAGGTGCCAGTCTGTGAAGAGATGAAAAAAGCTGAAAGTATACAGGAACTTGTGAAGATGGGAGAAATATCCACAAGAAAAAAAAATTAACTGATGGCTTGCGAGGGAAATATATTTCATGAATTAAGAATTTTGTGCATCAGAAACATGCATTGTACAATACTTGTTAAGATGCCCTGGGCAAGTACCAGCTCATCATAGCACTCCGTTTTTGGGAAGAACATGCTTCAGTGCAAAACCAGAAATACATGGCTCTTAAAAGTCTTTGAATGTCACCCACCACTTGGTCTATGCAAACTCTTTGTGATCTCAGCGTTAGTTGTTGTTTTTGCTTTCCCTTCATCGCTTGCTGAAAAGCAGAAAATCATGCAGCTGGAAAGGGATGCCTGGAGGGCACCTAATCCAACCTGCTGCTCAGAGTCACAGCAAATTCCTCAGGCCCTTCTTCTGTCAAGTTTTGACTCTTGGGGGGTCAATAACCTCCCCAGGTCCCTGCAAAAATGGTGTGTGGAAATACCACTGGCCAGAGATGAGCTGTACAGCAATACTGCCTTGAAATTCAGCAGTGTTACAACTACTGTCTGTAGTTGTTCTTTCACAAAACCTTCTAATAAAGGGTGAAGAAAAGCTAATTTGCATTCACTCCCCCAACCGAGTAAATTACAACAATCCCACAGGTTTATTTCTGCAGAGAACAGAGTTGGCTGTTGATTTCAGCAGACAACTGTTTTGGTCTCTTTCAATATCAATACACAAATTCCCAAAAACCTAAGTGTTTGGACTCCTTGAATAATGAGTATTTAATAAAAAGGTTTCATTGTGTACTGCTCAGATGAACATTGTGCTGAAATATTGTATAAACTATGTGTTCCTATCTTTGAAATTTATAATTAAATCCAAATGTCAATGTGATTTATTTTTAAAACATCTCTCAAACACCATATTAGGAAAGAATAAAATTCTACGATATACAGTGGAGGGAAAAAATAGATCCTTAAAAGCTGTAGACACAGGCATGCTATTTTACATGAAAGATAGCACTAACTCCTATAAACTTCTCCAAGTGAAGACTATTGAAGTGATTTATAAACATGAAAATGACAATCTGTACCTATTCTTTGTACATATCCTCCAAAAAATACCCAAAACTTCATCTCTGACTTTCCAACAAGTTCCCAGGCACTCATAAGAGCACAACAATGAAAAAATATTATTTTGTTTTACGTCAGCAATACTCACAGTGCTTAAAAAAATTGGCTCTGACACCATTCCCATTTTATATATACACTCCATTAATTTCTGCACTGTCTTTGCTGTACCAACCAACTTTAACATTTAAAGGTAGGCTAAAGTAAACCATTCTTGTATCCCTTTAAATATCTACCTAACCTTTAACTTATTGATCAAAATCAAGTTTTTTGAATGTCTTAAGTTCGTGTAAAGTAAACACACTCTTTACAAAGAAGCATTTGGGCCTTGGCCGCTCAGACGATTGAAGGCAGAACATTATGTCTGCCCTGAGCCAAGCACAAGGAGCAGCTTGTGCTGCAAAACTCAGGCCTTGGCAGGCAGAGCCTTCCACAGGGCAATTTCTGCAAAGAAAATGCAGAGCTGCTTCCTAGTCCCTTCTCAAATCCCACACACCTGTTGGTGGCTGTGCGTTTGCATGGATGGCTCTATGAAGGCTGTCAGAGATAAAAACCAGAGAGACCATGGACAGAAAGGAAGGTGTCTTTTAGAAGTCTAAAAGCATGTGGGTTAAAAGGAATACCAGAAGGCTCTTTAGAGCACAAAGAAGACAGTTTTTTCTAGAGAAACGGAAAGAAGATTTGGGAGAGTTAGGATATAAAATGCCCAAGCACATAAATTATTTCAGCCAACCCAACACTTGCCTCTTCTCACAGATGCTTTGGGTACCTTGGCATCTTGTTAAATTTGAGGAAGACATGTAGAGCCCACTCTTTCAAAACCAAGTTATTATCCACACCCTCTCCCCACTTCCACCTACTGTAGAATAGGACCATCTTTATGGGTGGAAAGTTTCATGAAATGCCTTAGAACCTCCATGTCTGCTGCATCCCCAGTTGCTCTGCTGATGGAGTGACTTCATACAACCATCGCTGTTTCACCTCTGCTCCCAAAGCCCTAACTGTGCAGTCAGGATGGGCCAGGTGCCTCTGTCTTCCCCCAACCCTGCTGACATCTTTCCACCTCTTCTCAAAACCAGGTTAAAGTGCTGAATGAAGGTTTTCAATATCCATTGCCATAACTAAAAGTACAGACACTGGATAGAAGGGAATGTGGTGCCTCAGGCTGGAAGCTGCTGTTAGCAGCACAGTACAGCAAATGGAACTCCTGGTTATGGCTCTGCCATGCTGGTTCACACACAAAGCCAAATTTTCTTTGGGAAATGGGAGCTGGAATCAAAGTATTTTAAAACTGATAGGGTGGGATCACATTTGAAACTACCCATTTATAAAGGAGAAATCCTTGTGGATTTCTGCGTCCCACATCAGGCTGTAAGCTCATCTTCAAATGTCGCAGAAAACCCATCTAGCAGAAAATTAGGGCTGAAAGATCAGTCAAAATCAATGACTCTCACATTTAGTCTGGGCATACTGCACACCAATGATAGATGTTCCCAGTTTATTTGTTACATACTCAGACTCAGGCAAACGACATTATATCCTTCAGATAAGCATGTGAACAATGACTATTTCAACAAATCACTACTTTGACATGCTTAAAAATATCTGCCCTCCCTGTAAAAAATTAAAAGCAATTAACAAATCAAAGGACAGCACTATTGACACAATTTTCTCTTGGAGAGACTGATAATCTAGACAACAGTTTAGTAGTTGTGTTAGTTTTCCAGTAGCTTTTGTGCCAGTTAAGGCTACGTGACAGCAGAGCAAGCCTTTGCTTAATTTACGAAAGGTAGCTTAGTTAATCTAGCATATTTTACAGTCTACAAGAGAGATACACGAGTGTGAAGCTTGAAGCATAGATTATTTGCCCAAGGGTGTCTGCTATTTTAAACTGTGTGAAGGGTAGCTTATTGGCACTGTTGGATACCAGCAGCCTTTCCAGAGATTTACACCAGCCTATTTTATTACAGAACCTGGTCCTGTAGTTATTTGCACGGAAATTTCTCTTTGGTCAAGCCTAACAATCTCTGTCACCTAACAAATGGCTTATTAGAAAAATGGACACAAATGTTGGTCAACTACCCCCTTTACTGCCTCTCAGTATAAGTGACTTCTGGTAGTGAGTCAGCCAGAAGCTGCTCAGAAATTCTCTTAGCATGACTCTATGACTCTCCAGGAAGCCTTTTTATAAATGTATTAATGGCTTTCTTTTTTTTTCCTTTGCCTTTTTTTTTATCTTGGGGCCATCCCCCAAACTCAAGGAAAGACCTGGAACAGAGCACAAAAAGTTCCTAACTAGATGACAGACATGGAAATCAAAGATAAACTCATGCGCTGCTCTTCACCTGCTGGCTTGCTTGTATTTCCACTCCTCTAAACAAAAACTGGACAAAAATACTGCCCTCTGACACAAAGTACCCCCAAACATTCAACATCCCCTACCAAAGAAGACACCAAAACACCCAAAGAAAATTTTTCCCTTTCACAATAAACAGTAAATAATAATCAAAGCCAAATATACACCTACTTAAACAAAACATCCTGCCAGTTCAGAGGCACACTACAATAGCATTAAATTTGCCAGGAACTGGCTGCATTTCTATTATTAAAATTTCTTTCAATGGGCTTTATCAATATCACCTTTTACTCTAAAGCTCCTAAAGCACTCTGCAGAGTTTTAAACACAGACCACACACTGCTATCCTGCTCCTCCTCAACAGGTGCATACACAGCTACTCTAAAAATCACCGAAAGTGCAGAGAAATTTAAAAACAACTCCCCCAGAAAAACCCAACAAAGCAAACCCTCAGAAGACTGGAAGACCTGATTAGAGCTACTTTCTAAACAAGACATGGCTTAGGACTGACACTCTGGTACCATAAGGAAAACTCAGAAGGTGCTGAGAACAGTAATGCACCACAGTGTGTCCCTGGGCAGGAATTAGTGGCTTTTATGGAACCTCAGGAACAGGCTGTACGCAAACTCCCCACACTGTAGGCTGCGTGACTCACTCCATTATCACCTCCTGCCTCTCATTACAGGACTGTAGTTGTAAGTGCAACTTCATTACCTCTCCCTACTTTGTGCAGCTCTCCAACCCAAGGGAAAGACGAGCCTGTTTTACTGGACAGAAGGAAATCAAAATAGTTATGCCCTCTCACCCCTGCCTCCCCTCCCAGTCCCAAACAGAAACCCAACAAAATATTTTAGGATATAACAGCAGTGCCCCCAAATGCCAGCAACTCAGAGAAACTGGTACAGCCATGCCAAGAGGCAACAGCCAAAAAAATTTGACAGAATCAAAAACATTTGACAGAATCAAAAAGGTTCTGAAATTATTTCAGAAGCAGACCAAGACTGTAACTTTATCTTTACAATATAAAATCAGTATCAAGAGAGGCAGGAATATTTTCCTCAAAGTCCTAAATTACTGCCCTCAAAGAACTCAGATTAGTTTTTGATGTGTGTTTAAAAACCCTAAAAAAAATACAACTGTCCATAGCTCCTTTCCCCCACCTTCCGCTCCTGAAGGCAAACCAGCTTGCTCACAATTGCAACTCTCCTATTTCCAGGGCATGCAGGTTATTTCTCTCTCTGAGGTGTTAACAAGCCACTTACATCTAAAGCAGAAGGTAACCTCAGCTTTATACAAGACAACATGAATTTATTTAGCACATCTGTCATGTACACTCTGTATCACCCTTGGATGGTTTTGAATAGATCACATTTTCTTTTGTTAGTCCTACAAAGCCAAAACTTAGTGAAACCAAGATAAGCTTTGCTTGCTTTTGTTTGTTGATTTTTTGGTTTATTTTAAAGCTCAGTGCAAGCACTTGAAACCTATTTAAAAACTATAAAACAGCACAGATGAAACCAAGAGCAAATCCAAAAGCAAGGACAAGGCAGCACAACCCATGCACACGTGGAAGAGCACTGCTCAAGGCTAGCTGAATACACAGGCCAGGGAAAAATGTTGTCTTGGTCTTGAGCTTATAAATTGAATGGTTTTAATGCTTTAAAGGCTGGATAAACACAGCTAATAGATATCTAGATTGGCCTTCTTGCTTTCTCCTCTGAAAATGCTATTGCAACAGAGCTTTGGTAACAGACAGATGTTTGCTGTTTTGGAAATGCTGTTTATTGAATTTTTTGCTCTGCTCTTACTTTGAGCTTCCCTTCCACTTGTCATGTTTCTTGTTGTTCCTTCTCTCTCCTTTGGACTGGGAGCTTGCACGAGTATCATCATCTCACATGTAACACTCCCAGTGGCCACTAAAAATCAGTCATATGCATAGATGACCACCTGCATTAAAAATGTTGGGGTATTTTTGATTTTCCTTTTTTTTCTTTTTATATCAAGGAAAGCAAGAAATCGTCTTACAATGTAAATAACCCCTGAAAAAAAACCACACAAAAAAGCAAACAAACAAACAAACAAACAAAAAACAAACCCAAAGCAATAAACACCAAAACCCCCAACCCCCCCCCCCCCAAAAAAAACCCTTCACCTTAATACACTATTGATTTGGTGCCTCCAGTTCAGCCAAGTCAAGACAGATGTTTTGGAAAGTCAGCAGCCTATGTCCAGTGCATGCACTCTTTGCTCTGAGTGTTATCTGCTGAAGTTTGCTTCTCTTGGACAGAGCACCAAATTGCAGACTGTAAGGCAAACTGGTAAAAGGAAGAACACTTTTTTAAAAATTATTTGTGTTTTATGCTGGGATCCTCAGAGCTTACACAGATGAAGTTGTGATTAATAGGTTAAGTGAAAAATACATGTCCTTCCTCTGTCTATATGGCTAGATAAAGTACAGCCAAAGCATAAGGCCTTTGTAACATGTCCACTGGTGCCATTTCATTTATTAGAGAAGATAGAAAGGGACCTGACCCAGGAGAAATATTTACTTCAGCCACAAACCCTCTGTACCCATAATGAATTCATCATCTGATTTTCTCCATCCCCCGTGCTGAGATCTGGAGAAGCTTCCTTGCTTGCTTGCTTATTTTTGCCTACTGTTTGGCACAGAATCTGCTCGAGCAGAGCTGAACTGTAAATGCCATGATCACAAATCTAGCATCTAGTTGGCACCAGCGAGAGAAAAGCTTCTATTTATGGCTCTTCTAGGCAGTGTTAGCCAGTGGACACACTGCTGCTGTTCCCATCCTTGGGACTACCTTCACAGGAACACACCTTTTGCTTTGTGATAGGCTGTGACAAGGCCTTCAGGTTTGTCAGGATGCTCCTCTCATCCACTCCCTTCTCCTCTGCAATCGTCTGGAGTTGCTCAGACCTGTATATGAATAAAAGGCATTTGAAGCAGCTGCATCTGAATGGAAATGGGACAGGTTTCAAACAAAGAGGAAGATGTTTGCTGACCTTCATGGTAAGTACTGTGAGATAATGAAAGCGAGCAAATTCTCTTTGATACTCTAAGCTTTTAAATCACACTTTTTAATTACTCTTTTTACAATTATTTTTGTTCTCTCTTACTCCTGTGCAGCTGCGTTAAAACAGAACTCTTTATTTTCTCCTTAAGTAATGTGGTAAAAAGCAGCTCATGTAGTTTATAGAAAAGCTCTAACGAACTCACAGACATTTCAGCAGAAAATTCTGGGTGTCCATTCTAACAGGGACCTGAAAGGTATGCTGAGTTCTTATTGCATCAAAACTACCACCCAAATCTTTAATAAATACAATGAACAACAACTTACAGGGTGAGATGGAATAGAGAGGTCAATGAGCACATATGATCACAATATTCATGTCGTTGGAAGTGTACCTCTGTTACCTGCTGATTTTTATTGCCTTAAATAACTCCTTTAAAACATGAAGTGTGTGAATTGCATCCACAATGATAATTGGAGCACTAAGAACCACAAACTAAAATCCTCAAGCAAAGTAATTATAACTTGACCACTGTCAGTGATGTGCCATATAGCCTGTCCCTGGCAGGGTCAAATACCAACAGCGAGGAGGAAGGAAACACCCAGTTACTGAAAAACTCCTCAGCAACCCAAGAATTGCTAACTTGAGCCAGAAATAGATTTCTTTAATGTGTATTACAGTGTACATGAACACACCAAACTTAGAGATTTCCTTTTAAACGTATTTTTCTTCAGTGAACCTAAAGAAATTTTTCAGAGTACCTTCACTTGTTAATTCTGTGCTGATGGCTGAATAAATGACTACTTCTTGCCAAGACACTCTTGTAAAAGCAGCTGTTGAAATCAAGTGGTACTTTCCCAACTGTTTTCAAGATTTAGGTAAACAATGTTTTATCAACAAAGTAGCCTCATTTAAGAGTTTTGGACTGAGCGGCAGCACACTGGAGACAAAGATCTCAAATATTCCTAGATGAGACTCAGTGTGAGTGGGAAGAAGTAGTGTGGGGTGCCCAGCTCTCACCCTATATCAGCTCTGAGGTAAATACTGTTTACCCAGGCAGTGTGATAATCATAAAACCTTGTTAAACACTGGCTAATAATTATACTTTGTACTTACTCAGAACCTTTCATCTGATCGTCTCAGGGCCCTCTGCAAGCATAAATTCACTTTACAACATTGTAGGAGTAGCTAAACAATTACTAAAGATGCCAGATCTCTGGGGTAGAAACCATAGAGTGGCAGAATCATAGAATAGTTTGGGTCTGAAAGGACATTAAAGATTATCTTGTTCCAACAGCCCTGCCATGGGCAGGGACACCTTTCACTAGACCAGGATGCTCAGAGCCCCATCCAACCTGGCCTTGAGCATTTCCAGGGATGTGGCAGCCACAGCTTCTCTGGGCAACCTGTGCCAGGGCCTCAGCTCCCTCACAGTAAAGAACGTTTTCCTCCTATTCAATCTAAACCTCCTCTCTGTCAGTTTGGAGCCATTCCCCCCTGTTCTGTCATGCCCTTACAGAGAGCCCCTCTCCAGCTCCTTGTAGGTCCCCTTTAGGGTTTCCTCAGAGTCTTCCATTCTCCAGGCTGCACAATTTCAATTCCCTCAGCTCTTCCTCCCAGCAGAGCTGCTCCATCCCTGGGATGCCCTTGGTGTCCCTGCTGTGGCTCCAGCAGCTCCATGTCCTTGTTGTGCTGGCCCCAGGGCTGGATGCAGCCCTGCAGGGGGGGCTCAGCAGAGCAGAGGGGCAGAAATCCCTCCCTGAACCTTCTGGTCAGGCTGCTCTGGATGCAGCCCAAGACACAATTGGCTTTCTGGGCTGCAAGTGCACATTGCTGGCTCCTGTGGAGCTTCTCATCAGCCAAAAGCCCCAAGTCCTTCTCCCTAGGGTTCGTCTCAATTCCTTCTCCTCCCGTTCTGCCTGTGTTTGGTACTGCTCCAACCCTCTGCAGGACCTTGCATTTGGCCTTGCTGAACTTCATGAGGCTCACATGGAGCCACACCTCAAGCCTGTCCAATCCCTCTCTCTGTCAAGCAGTACAATTCTCCATATCCTTACCTGGAGCTGTAACACTGCTATAGTCAGTAGGACCCAGCTATACAAGAGTTTTTACACCAAAAGCAGCAGAGTGAAAATGAAGCCCTGGTTTCCTTGTGCTCTATCCATAACAACAACAACAAAACATTCTTTCTTATAACTAAAGGTCAGACTCTTAAACCAGTGACACAAAGACATCCCACACAGCAAACCACAGACCAGAAAAGGTTTGCAGCACAAACATTTGGAAGGCCAGTCAGCCTTCTTAATCTGATAAACAGGTTTTGGCAACCAATTAAAACAGTTGTTCTGTGTGTGTGGGCAGTTTTTAATGGCTTGTTCTTGCATTTTAAGGTACTGGCTCAAGATTTCAGGTTTATGACAGGAAATGTATTTAACTGTTTTTTCTTTAGGCTTTTGCTCTAAAAGAATAATGATGATGTAGTGACTACAGCAAGAGGTAAGTTGTGTATTAATTGGAATCAGTGAAAAAATGTCTCAAGGTGACTATCTAGCATAAAACATCAACTATGTATCAATTTACATGAATAGCAACATGGAAGTTCCCCAAGTAATCCAGAAGGTTGGCAGATGGCACAGGCTCAACTTCATTAAAACATTATGGGAAAGACCAGAGTCCAGATTAAGATTTCCTCTCTAAAAGCAGTATGGGGAAACAGCTAACTTTTCCAAGTATTCGTATGGCCACTGTCTAGCTGCTGACTGAACCATTATCAATGTCAAAGGACATATCTAGTTTTTATGTTATGGCCAGTGTTTTAATTAGAGAGGCATGGAAAATGACCACTGAAATACAAGATCTGATGGAAAACAGATCTATTCACTGACAGATGAGCACAACTTCCCTTGCTTTCCCTTATCAAGGCAATTTGCAAATACCAAGGACCTTGGCTGCAATAAGGATAAGAGGAGTTTAAGTTCCTTTTGTATTCCTGAAGTCAAGATCACTTTATGTTGGTGCTGTCCCTCACATTTAACAGAAAGCCCCACAGTCACCTGGAGACTGACCAGTACAATCCTGGTAATATCATGTGTTCATGATGTCTTCAAGAATTTTACTGCAGTTTTCAATCCATATGTTTCCTCCCAACCTTCTCTTTGACATTTCACTTTAGCCCTTAGAGTACCTGCTTGCCTTATTTCCCTTTCTCTTAGCCCTGCTGAATTCACTCCAGTACTTCCCTTCTAATCAAACATGTTGTTTGTTTTCCTAATCAAATGATCTGCTTCCATTTTTTACTGAGCACCACTTACTTAATATTTAAACAAATAAAATAAACTGAATCAAATTAACTGAATCAAATAAAAAAAAAATCTGCTGTCCCTATGTAATGTTTATCTGCTTGTTAAAACAACTTATTGTTCTGTGGGTACTGAAACTGTGAAGTCTCCAGCCATGGATTGCCTTAGCCTGTTTATAGGGCATCTAGTGAAACAAAATTATATTTATAAATGGCATTACTTACCATAGTAAAGATAATTAGTTATATTGCTGGTGGTTAATAGTACCAACAGTTTAAGCGAGAGGTCTAAGCATATAGATGGAAATAAATCCAAAGAGAAGTAGCACACTACTGTATACTGAATTACTACAAGGTATATTCTAAACACCAACAACCCTTAAAAAAAAAAAGAAAACCAACAAACCCTCTATTGTTAAAGTAAGTTCCTTTCTCGGAAACTTCCCATCCAAATCATTATAAATTATCGCTGTTTTGAGCTGAAGTTCCAAGAAGTTTGGATCAATATTACATCTTCCAGCAGCTAATGAAGACTGGTTATGTGTAGACAAAACATTCTGCTGTTATCTCAGTAGGCAGAAAAAAACAAACAGAATACTTTATAGCTTAAAATAATACCTCCACAAAACATTTTTAATACCATGTGACCCTGCTAAGAAAATATGCCAAGTTATTTTGTCATTTGGGTTTGAAATATATAGATGGCTCTTCTGTCACATATCAAAACAAAACTAATTTTTCATTGCACAGACAAGTAGCTGGGTGTATACATGGTTAAACTTTGCTGAATATTCAGTGTTTTTAGAAAAGCCACCTTAATGGCTAAAAAAATACTCCCGTTTTGTGTCATCAGCCTTTGAAACAAATGTAAGCAGGGTGTTCAAAGGACAGGTCTGACCAAAAAGGTGAAGACAAAGGCTTTACACTTAAGCTGTGGATTCTTACAGAAACTAACCAGAATCATCTCAATGAACTTTATTTCACAGTATGTGTTGATATTTTATTTTGTTGAGCCCAGTATTATTATGAAAGTATTCTGATTATCCAGGGAGGATAAGAGTACTTAATTTTATTCTGCAAAATACAGAATGGAACACTGTAATACATCTCTTTCCAAGTCAAAGTAACACAGGATGCAATGTTATCTCTTAGAGCCACAGCAAAACAAATAACAAATAAGGTCTGGTGAGCCTTCAGTAAGACAATAATACTATCCCAGTTAACAGCTCATTCAGAAAGAAATAATCTTCAGAGAATCAAGAGGAATCAAAGAAAGAAAAAACCCATCAAATAATTTCTTTTACAGACTTTTCTAATTGCATTTACTTTCTAAAAGAAAATGAAAAATCTTTTTTTTTCTCTCTCTCCAGGAGTATCCTATACCTATTATGTCAGCAGACAAGCTTGGAGGAAAAAAATATCCTAGGACAGGTCCTCCCACTCTTTAATTTGAGTCCATGCTGAGATAATGTGGAGGCTTTTATCCACATACTATAGAGAGGGAAGTGACAAACAGGGAAGTGACAAACAGGGAAGGTGAGTGGCTTGCTTGTTGGCACAGGAAGAATTTGCATGAAGCAGGGAACTGAACAACGGTTTCCAAGTCCTAACCCAAATCAGCACAATAGCCTCAGGTGTGATTCTGGGACACCATCTTTTATTTTCTCCAGCCAAGTGAAGAGCAGGGACATAAGCCTCCTTCCAGGGGAGACCTGATAGCCCAAGACAGCTATTCAAAATGACATTTTGAGCAGCAGAGGCCTTGGGTATTTTGGCCTCAATATTTTGAAGCATAGGACATAAGGCAGTTAAAAAGGCCTTAAGATTTAATAATTTTGCAATGTTATCTTCTACTGAAAATATGATTCAATTGTCTTGGTGATTTAATCTATCCCTTGATGTCACAAGTGCTTTCAAGTGTTTGGATGTACTTGATCAGCTCTGCCTGCAATGTATTGTACAGCCAGAAAATAAGATCATTGTCGGTGCAAGTCAGAGATGGAAACCTTTCTGGCAAAGCAGTGCAAGGCAAAATCAAGGTTTTGGGGATATATAGCTATGTTAGTCTAGTCCAACCCCTACCCGTCAGGGCAGTAGGATGCACTTTTCAAAATGTCTAAAGCTGGATCTGCAGTTTTACAGCAGAAGAAGATGTTAAAGCAAATGCACAACATAACATTCCCCAGGGGATATTAAAAACATGATTGGGGAGCAGAGCTATAATTTTTCCATCTCTAGTGGGTAATGGTTGAGGAAGGGTTCTTTCTGCCATTTGGCATCTCTGCAGCAGGTGCAGTAAGGATGGCACTGGACAGTGGGGAGAAAGATGTGCACCAGTAACAAAATGCACTCTTGGTTTTGTGAGGAACCTCCGCATTTCTCAGCTCCATCTGCTGGACACCAGCAGCTGCTGGGACCATCACAGGATAGTTCTGCTTTTCTGCGAGGTTTTTAAACCATCCTCTGAAATATAAGAGGATATTTTTCTTTTGACAAGTCTCTCTCAGCAGGTGGAGTCTCTCAGCAGAGGAGAAGAGGGAGGGCATTGTCTTGGGAATTTTTGGTTGGGTTTTTAAATTTTTCTGGGGGGTTTTAAGACACAAAACTAACAAACAACCAAACAAAAACCTCAGCTGAGCATACTCTTTGGGACAACAAATCTCCACTTCACATGTTGTTATCCCAGAGAGTTTCTGGGAAGTGGTAGCTGAAAAATATATAAAAAAAGGGGATGACATATATGTTCCGGACAGAACTCTTGCACAGTGTCACACCTAGATTTCAGACTTTGAAAGTGGTAGGAGAAAAGGGGAAGGGTAAATGATAAACAGGGCCTATGACCAGAGGGCAGAACTGTGGTTATCTAACCTGACCTCCTGAACAACACAGAACACTAATCCAGACATTTCAGAAAGGGCCATACCCTAGAAGTGTTTGCATCGAGGATTTTATTCCCCAATAAATCAAAAGAGCCAGCATTAAAGGAACATTTAGGCTAGAAGTGATTATAATATAATTGCCTTCACAGGCAACTTCACAAGGAGTTGCCTTCACATTTCTTGCTGGAGCTGTTTCACAGATGGCAAAATATCTTTAATTAGAGTTAAGGGGCACCAGGAGCAGAGCACAGCAATATGCATTCTCTCCTTTTGTACAGACAAGCACTGGGATGCAATGGGCCAATTACAGCTTGATCAGGGGTTTCTAATGAAATTATTTCTTTTGTCACAAACTCTTGACGTATGAAGAACAAAACTTTTTGTGGAACAGTAGCAGGCATGAAGCAAGTTGCATCAAGAAAAATGGAATTTCCAGTTTAAAAAAAAAAAAAAAAGATTAAATGAAACAGAGACAAAATGAGAAGCACAGAGGAGAAAAATAATAGAAGAGAAATTCAGTGCTTACGGCACTTCCATAACATGATCAAGTTCTAGTTCCCCCTTTTCCTGGACAAAAGTCAATGTATCCCCAGAAATATCTTTAATGCCAGTGTACCAGGTGGCTGAGGTTATCATCACTCTTACTAGGGAGCTGCTCTCTATCTCCTACTGCAGATCTTTTATTCTGTGTAAACCCACTGGGCCTCGCTGTGAAATGCTCCCACACTCAGGTTTCCATGGAATACTCATTCACCCTGGACATTGGATCCGTGGGGAATAAACTCTCCTCTCCATGGAATATTGCTCTATAAGAAATAGAACTATTTAAAAAGTATTTTTAAAAAACGTGCCAGAGAAGACAGTAGTACAGTTGATTTTGGCATTAATGCGTGGATAAGGCAGACTCAGGTTGAAGTCTTTATCCTTGATCTCATTCTATTTCCTCCCTCTTTTTCTCCCTTCCCACACTTAAATAAATTTAAAAAAAACCAAAAACCCCACAACAAAAAACCATACACACACCTTCCCCCCTCCCCAAAAAAAACCCCATAAAAATATCAAAACAAAAATCCCACTCCAATTAACCAACCAAAACCCACCAAACCCTAACATAAAATAAATACATATGGATAATTGGTTTATCTCACTGTGAAACTACATTCCTACTTGTTTAGCTCCCCCATGTAAATCACGCAGCAAATAATTTTTGTGCCAAGACCTGTTTCCTGTAGTTTTGTTTCTCTAGACTAATACTACGCTTGCTCTTATGTAACCACCACAGGAAATTTTTGACAGAAATTCCTATAAGGAACTCAATAATCTGAGTCAGGAAGGTTTTACATTTGAGTTTCAGCTGACAACTTGTAACTCAGATTTGAATTTTGCACATCTCCTCTGAGCCTAGGCCTGTGCTCATCAGACTAATATCTAATTGACTTTTGGAAGACAGGAAAACCTTCTCTTAAAATAATCTCCGTTGGGTCAGGCAGGACAGAGAACTTTATAAGTAGGATTAAAAAAAAAAAAACACCAACAACAAAAACACAAAAAAAAAACCCACCCAAAAACCTCAAAATACACCCAAAGTCCAAACCAAAGACATACCAGAAAAACCCAACAACCCCCCCCAAATTCAAAACAACCCCTTCCCTCCTCCATCCTCACCTCTAATTAATGGTTTGAATAAAGCAAATTTAATTAGACCTGCAATTTCAAGGCAACCACCTCTGTATTGGAATTTGTGTGCATTCAAGCAAGAGGCGTTTGTTTTTCCTTGGATGTTTATCTTTTTCCAAATGATGGATTTGCAAACAGAGCAGCTGCAATGGCTGCTAGGTTGATTTTGTGTTTTTAACTGATTCCTGTCTAACTTCCGCAGTCTGATTATGATTAACTCTGTGATTTATGCCTTCTTGAAGTGCATAACTCTCTCCTTGTGACAGTTTCACAATCAGCTGCAGGGTCAAGGAAGAATTTCATCCATGGGCTAATTGCAGATAAAGCCCAAATGGTCTAACGGTCTCATTTTAAACAGAGGAGCCAACTTGTGGCAGGCAGCAACAGAGGGGGGAAAGTCACATATTTTCCTAAGTTTTTTGAATATCTCAACATAATGTTTCATGGGAAAAGGACTTTGATAAGAAAAATTATGCAGCGACAGACTTGAGAATGGTTTTGTTTTTTTTACCAGTATAGGCAGGATGGGATTAGGGAAATGTAACAATACCGAAAGCAGGGATGAAAAATATCTTGTGTTATTGTACAATGCGTTGTGTCAGATAGGGAGCACATGAACATTGACTGAATTCCCTGGCCCTGGGAAGGCATTCCCATAGGATCCAGAACACACAGCTGCAGAAATAAAAATGCAAAAAGGAACCAACATATTGCAAATGCAGTGCTATGCTGAAAATTCAAGTGTGACCTCAGCTGCTTCTTTGGTCACATCTGCTATGAAGGATCACTCAGTTAAACCCAAATTCAACAAAGCATGAACCTCTGTGCCTAAACTTCAAGCCCTGTGCAAAGCACCCAGGCTGGTGTGGAGGTGCAGTGTTTATTGTGCTTATGCCAAAATGTGGTACTTCAGCAGAAATGGTTTGGTGCATTTGCTGGTATCCAAAAAGGTTACAAATGTGGAATTGTCCCCTTCTCAAGCCACTGCTTTTGTTGTTCCTGAGCTTACATAGCTCACGTTAAAGACCTGCCTCAGTTATGGGCTCTAAGGAGATGGACAAGCCAGGAAGAGATGAACCCATGAAACCAAGTTTTAAGGATACAAAGCTTTTTTGATTAATTTTGCACATTTGAAACAGCCCTCCCAGTGGTGCAGGCATGCTGGGATAGGCAGAATAAAGTGACATCCTGCCTAATAATATGACAGCACATGGGAATGGCTTTGAGAGCACCGGTCACACACACTGGGGGAGGAGGAAGCCCAAACCACTGAACAACTCTGCTGAGGAGGTAAGGTTGAGATTAAACAATCTGGCTGAAAAAAAGTGATCAGATTCCTCCAAGGCTGGTCAGCGACCTCAGTTAAGTCTGGGCTGCTGCTCTGCATGCTTGACCCTGTGCTAGCCCCCATTTATTTTTTATTCCTCCAATGGTGCTGGTGCTGGTGCCATCCCACTGACAAGCAGAGGTTGTGCAGAAAATTCATTGTTAGTTTTGTTGCTGAATTTATTTTCAGCTGGATCAGTCGAATCATCTTGTTCACCTTATAGAGGATATAGTCAACACAAAGGAGGACCTGAGACTGAGGTTGGGGGAAACCCATGCCTTTTATTGACAGCCCCCAGGGATACAGGTTTAAAATGAAGGTAAAACAGCACACTTCAAGGAAAAACAAAGGTGACTGGTAAGAATTAGGTGGTCTGGAAAACCCTTCCTCGACAGCATTTGTTTTCAAGGGCTCAGCTATCTGCCTTATGCAAGGCGATCACAATTTCTCAGTCACACAAGATTGGTGTGGACATATAGACACCAGAGGACATCCAAATAAGGCAGCAACTGGACTGTGTGCTCATTTGTCTTACTCAAGAGAGAATGAGCCTCTCACTGCCTTGAAGGAGTGCAAGAAAACACATCCAGAAGGGTTTCCAGCAAGGAAAGAAGAGGTGCTTTGAGCAGAGTTACTTTGCCTGCTTCCTCGAGGGAAGAGTCAAGCCTGGACATGTACTGAGTAGCTGGAGGCTGAGCAGGCTGAGCGAGCTGTGCGGGGCTGCTGGGGGCTGGCTGTGTTTGAGGAAGGATTATGCAGCTCTGAGAATCCAACCGATTTTACTCCCACAGCTTTTATAGACTTGTTCTGTTTTCTCCAGGTTATAAAGTTGTTTTGAAGCCTGGGCCATTGACGTCAGCATGTCACATCCATTCAGCCTTGAATCTTTCCTGACAGTGTTTTCAGGCACCTGCGAGCCAGCAGCACATACAAGCACTGAGGAACAAGGGGGAAAGAGGCTTTCATTGCCACTGCAACAGCAGATGAAAGCGTGGCCCCTAAGGAAAGGTTAAGTGACCAAAGCACTTGAATCTGAGGGATCTTTGAGATGAACTGCAGCCTCCAAATATATAAAAAGTAACTCGAGAAAAAAGGGAAAAAAAAAAGTAGTATTTTTTCTTTATTCTTTTGTAACAGGGCAAGAAATAGTGAGCTCAAATTGCCAGGAAGTGTTGACACAAGATTAAAACTTTCTAACAGCAAGGACAGTGAAGCATGGGACCAGTTTACTAAAAGAGGACTCTTCTTCAAAGGCAGGCTAGACAATTCTGTCATGGATGTTTTAGACTAGCTGGGTGGAAAAATTAGGAGGAAGATTTCTAGGGTTCTGAGTTAGCTGTCAATATATTTTAAATAAGTATCTTTAAAACTGAAGTATGGACAGCATCATACTGCAGCCAATATCATGTCCTGGAGCACAGTCAGCCTCAGCTTGCAGTGAGGACATTTTTTCTTGTGACTTCAGGCACTCTGCAGCTTTGCCTCGTTTCTGCTCTAGTGAAGGTGAGTTCACTGCCTGACCTCAAAATGTGGAAAAGAGTTTGATTAGCTGGGGACAAAAACGATGAGGGCCAATTTCACTGTTTGGGACAACTGGGAAGACAAAGTGGGAAGTGATACGCTGTGCCCAGGAAGAGAATCTAGTTCATAATGATACTTGTCTCCTCTAGCTTATAGTCTATAAATCATTGCTTAAAAAAAACATTCCTAGACACCTGAAAACAGCAAAAACATGGAAGGACAAAAGCAGGAGCTAGTCTTGCATTAATTACTCTGTATATCAAAGGGTAGTTACAGTAGTTAACACCACATACAGAAACTGCTTTGGTCCAAATTTGGTACTTTAAAAAAATTAACGAAATCCCCACACAAACCCCCCAACTTTATTGTCACTTGTGGCAGCTGGCATCATGTATGTTTACCATTTGCTTCTTTTAAAAAATTAACAAAAAACCCCACAAAATCTCCATTCTTCAACATCCTAAGGTTTATATTGCTTTTCCTTTGTTCATACCAGTTTAACCTTTTGAAGGCCAGTGGAACAAAGATTATATACTGTTTCTTTGGCTAAATATTGTGAAGTACAATTTTTATTCAAAAAGCTGCTTTTGGTATATTTTCTATGCTATTACCCACTGTGTGAGACGCTTGTTACTACAAAAATGGCCAATAGGCCCAGACGTTGTAGTCTAAAGAGGTCCAGAAGCAGCTGCTGAAAACTCTTTGCTTTTGTTATTTGCATATAACAAAATATTTTTGCTTCTTTTATTCTGCATGGTTCATACACAACTGTCCTCCACAAGGAGGACAGTAACTGCAATTACTAGCTAAAATAAATAATACAGGCTCTGTAGACAGATGGAGTCCACTCAGAAGCTTTTTTCCCCACAAAGTGGAGTTTACCTTTTGCCCTAAGTGGTTCAAAATTACATTCAAAAGTAATGATGCAGCTTTTTGGTACAAGAAGTCGTTAATGCCAGCAGTTAGGTATGTATCATAAGAACAACAAAAGTTTATGGACAATGGAACCCCACCCACACTACATGAGATGCATTTGTACCAGGAATTTTAAATTCCATATTACAGAGCTTCTTGATCAGCTGATGCAGTGGCTTTCAGATAGTCAGGTTCCAGTGAGCTATTGGACCTCCCTGACATGAGAGGTCCTATGCCTAAAATTAGATAAACTGTTTCTTTGCTTCATTTAGCTCTTGTCTAGTCCTAATTAAGTACCATCATATTGGAAACTTGCAAAAAGCTGTGTGTAATAGAAAACTATGATGCTCAAAAGGTGGAAAAACCTTCAGAAATGCACACATGAGGTGAAAGGTTGACTCACAAAGTTCATAGTCTTTATCAAAGCAGCTTGAAGCCTGTGACCATCAAGACAAAACCAGGAAAATTATTTGCAAGTCCCATGCTTTCTCTAATTGTTGGTAAATGCTTCATTTCAAACAAACCCTCATTGTTGCACATTATTTCTCATTCACCTGCTGCAGTTTTCACAAAAAAAAAAAATCTCAAACCAAAATAAAACCCCACAAAAACCCTGCAGGTTATGCTAACCAAACCAAGTTATTGTAACTTTTTTCTACTATATTATATACTACTATAGTTCCTCCAAAACCAAACAAGACACTGTTTTGATGTCTGTTACAGGAATGATGCTGCAACGAAGATTTCTATACATTTCCCTTCTGGCTCCAAAACAACTTTCCTGGAATCAGCACAATACAGACACAACATGACTGATATTCTAATTTCACAGGAATCAACCACCACATCTAAAATGAGGTGATGATACACATGGGCATAGATGAAGAAAAATCCAAGATGAGTCTTTCTATTCTTTTAACTAATGCATTTTATAAAAAAAAGTAACAATTCACCTCATAGTGAATGGGGCATTATTGTGAGTTAAGAAAAAAAAGATTAATACAGATAATATTTTCCAGATATAGAAGCAAATACAAAGGACATTGCTCTATAAAGAACTCACAGTGCTATGGACAGGCTGAGTAAATGCAGTACATTTTTGAGAACAAGGATTAACATGGCTGAGAATGAAATACACGTGAAGAAATATTTTTGGGAGTGGAACTCTGTTCTGCCAGGGCAAAGCAATGGATATTTATTTTCAACATTTTGCTTAGTAATTGTAACTCATACATGATGACAAAATGCAAATTAGTCCCTATGCTCATCAGAAAAGTAAGGAAAAACTGTCTCACACTACAGAGCAAAAAATATACAAAAAATATAATTATTTGAAAAGTGAGTAGCAATTGTTGAGTAGTAATTGACGAGTAGTCTACTTAACAATTAAATTGAGTACACTAATGACAGATTAGCTCTCCATGCCTAAAATACCCCAAATATTCTGAATCCACTCAATTTACATGAGACATTTGATTATAAAAGAAAATTAGCTTATTTAAACTATCTTTGAGATGGTTTTTCCTGGAAACAGAGACATTGCAGGCAGACAGATAATGGAAATAACACTGTTGTGGTCTGGCACTGTCAGGAGCCTGATTGTTCTGATAAAGACCAGGTGAGTCACAAAGAACATTCTCCCTCTGCAAACATTTAGCACTTTTGTTTTAAAATAATTATCCAACTTAAAATGAAGTCTCTTCTATGTTTTAGGTAGGTTCTAGAGACTGAGATGCTGTGGTTATTATGGTCAGCATTTCTGGGTGAAAAGCATTTGTATATCAAGTGTTTAAAATATATATTAGCTATATTGAAATTATTATAATTGTGACAATATTCACATATTTTATATATTAAACTGCATATCGTTCTGAAGATCTGTAAGGAATAATACACTGTTTTGATTATTCTTAACAGAA
Organism: Lichenostomus cassidix; assembly: GCF_008360975.1. Classification (NCBI taxonomy): domain Eukaryota; kingdom Metazoa; phylum Chordata; class Aves; order Passeriformes; family Meliphagidae; genus Lichenostomus; species Lichenostomus cassidix. Next base: position 56,827,009 of record NC_139480.1, read on the forward strand.
CTAATAGATGACATAATAAAGTTATGCTCAGAAAGAACCCTTTGATCTAATACTAATCCAGAAGGACACAATAATGAGATTTAGGAATACCTGGATTTGTGTTTCCATCCTTTTTCTATAAGATGCCAAATTAAAAGCTTGCAGCCTCTCCCACTGAACTATGGATTCTTTTGAATTTTGACCTGAACTCATATTTAGCTCTCCATTATGAAGGTCAGACCTTCCAGAAACGTGCAATTATCCTGATATTCAGAAAGGAAACAAAATCATGTCTGTTTTCAAGCAACATACCAGGAAATTGCTAGGGGTTTGTTCACCATTAGTTTGATTTTCCTTTCATCCAGGAATACTCCTGATTGCCCAAGGGCATGGACTATATTTAATCTCACCTTTTCACAGGAGCACATTTACAAGCTAATAACTTTAGAAAGTTGATCACTTGCAAGGTTCATGATACCTAGGCAGTGACGAACCCTGAACTTTTGAGAAGAAAGGAGTGTGACACTTTGTTTGATTGCCAGCAGCTTGAACTTCCTCTACGTCTTATTTGAAACCTAATTGCACAATTACAATCTAACTCCTGTTCTTTCCGAAGAATTTCACTCTTCCCTATTAAAAAAAAAACAACCAGACACTACTAGTTCCAGTGGCTGGGTGCTCTCAGCTGCAGGAGAGGCTGGTGTTAGTGCAGAGGTGCCAAAAGAGCAACACAGAAAAACGGCAACAGCCTTATTGTGCAAATGCAGCTGAAAATATTTTGAAGATGACTTTGCTTTCAAATATCCTGAAAGTCATTTTCGAAGAAAGGCATAGTGATAATTCTTAATGTTTAAAGAATATTTACAATGTTTACATGCACTTATTAAAAATATAGAAATACCCAAATGGAAACTCCTAATAATTCTGATAACTCCAAATGTACTTTCACATGAAGTTCTACTTAAAAACTGACATTTCTGTACAATCAAAACTGATGGGTTCTACACTGAATGACTCATCACATCACATCTGACTCATTTTTGTTTGCCTGCCTGTAGTTTATTGTTGTTTATTCAACCTGGATGGCTTAATTTAAAACTTATTTTCAATTCAGCACATTTTGAAGCTACTTATTCATGTCGGTAAGAACAAGAAGAAAAGGATGTGACAAAGACAACTGGCCTAACGGTCCCATAAATTGGGTCCAATTTGTAAAGAGCAGCAATCTTTTATTAAGTAATTTTAAGAACTCTACAAAAATTGAAAGCCTAGTTTTCTTCTAATAAGAATGAAGCATGAAATCTTGGCTTTGAAACGCATTTTTTTGGATTGCACCTATATCGACAGCTCATATCAAGTGTGTTACAGCCTAAGGAGCATGCAACAGAACTTGCTTAGTCTTTCATTCATGTACTATAGCTTTTTTTGTGCGTGTGTATATATATAATTATTTTTTAAATATAGAAAGCTTCAGAGACATTTCTGTAAGATGCAGTTTTCTTGCACCCAACTTTCAGATGAATAAACAGAGAGAAAGGAGAAATGAGTTTGCTTGAGGAGTAGCAGTAGCACAAAACTGAATTCTGAGGTCTAATTCTGCCCACATAAAATTTAAATATTTCTTTGAAAAAACAAACAAAACAAAACAAAAAAACCCAAAAAATGCCCAAAAACCAAACAAACCAGGACACAGACAACAACAGAAGTGTTAAGATGGATGTAAGCTTCCTCATCATCATAAATGTCAGAAGGTAGTTTAAAATTTGATGGGTATCTGCTGAGAACAAAGCCTTATCTGTCACTTTAAAAGCAGATATTGTAAAGACTCTTCCCAGTACATGGAACCTGAGGAAGTAAATAGACAAAGGGACATACTGATTCTTTTAATTACAAAATTGCAACAATTTGTAATAGTGAAGTAAATGAGCCAAGATTTCATTATTAGAAAAATATAACATCTCACAGAAAAGCCAACAAACTATGTACACTCCTGAGTGACATTTTATGACCTAAGGATACCACTCTTCTGATTGCTTGACTTCCCTTGCTTTTTGCTGAGCTAAGCTCTGGTCCATCCAGGAGTTCTGGTTAAATGAGAAATGAAATAGAAATTTGGATCCATAAGGAGTCTTTTATGTTCCCTAAATTCAAACACTTTAAGGCTAAGATCAATATGGATGCAAGAGTTGCCTTAGAATCAGGAAACAAACAAATGAAAAAAATCACAAAAAAACCTACAAGTTCTTTCTTAGAAAAAAAAAAAATCAACAAAGCCCTGAGCAAATTTTGCTAAAATCAAATTCCTTCTCTCAGTAGCAAAATTTTTAAGAGATGTCGCACACAAAAGGTTCCTCTAGACAAAAAGGTGCTTTTATTAAATGTTTAGCTAGACAAAAAGGTGCTTTTATTAAATGTTTAGCCAAACTTGTAGTCTCACTTGTCTGATGTGGTTAGGGCTGGATTTAAATCTCAAATCCATGGGCATGGAGAAGGAAACTTAATAGAAATCACTAAATAAAACAGGACTGTAAGATAATAGCCTTCCATGCTCCCTTTCCTCCTGATGCAGATTGAAATGAAAAATTAGTTTTTAATTTATGACACTTGAAATAGATTTCTACTAAATTATATACATATACATTTAACATATAAATGACATCTATACCTTTGAATATTTTAGAACATTCGTGCTAACTCTGAAATATTTTGATTTCAAACTTCAGCAAAAATGAAGTAACTTTTTATTTCCAAAGTAATTTTGAAGCTGTAAAGTTGCATAAAGTAACACAAAGGAAAGCTGATGCTCCTTTGTTTCACTAGTAGATAAACCACAATTGCTCATTTATCAAACTCACTCATATTACTGGACAATCTCCTGTGGCATCTGGATGTCATGCAAACCATCCTCATAGAGATGAGATATTCAGCTGTAAATAAATCAGATCACCTACAGGGAGCTGGACACAGACTGGAGCAGGTGTCATAATAAAAGGTATTCTTGCTTTGCCTTATAATTATCACATCCTTTTACTGCACTTAAACTTGCAAGGTTTTCTAGGCTGTCCCGGGTTAATGATAAGACTCTCTCTCCTCCGAGAGCGAAGGGCCCCGACACCCCCTCCCCCACCCCCAACAGAACCTCTTAGATGGAAGTGAAGAAAAAACTATTTATTTGACAAAACCACGCAGAGTGCCCTGCAAGGCACAGGGGAAAGGGGAAGACCAAGGTGAAAAGGAGTTATTCAACCTGATTAAAAAGTCCTTTTCTCAGACGCAGTCCCTCTCCTCCTCGCCCCCCACCCGGGGCCGGGTGGAGCTCCCTGGAGAGCTCTGCTGTCCTCTGGCCCTCCTGGGTCTCCAGGTGGCAAAGCAGATCGAAGAGAAGGGGTCCAAACGAGGAAAAAAAAGAAGAAGAATGGAAAAAACGGGAACAGAGCTCACTCCGACCCCCGTCCAGCACGCAGTCTCTGCCGGGCGACGAATCCTCCCCCCGGAGCGAGGCTTGGAGAAAATGTTTTCAAAACAACCCGCGTTTCTCTCTGCGGCTGGGTGCAGTTAAAGAGACAGGACCACACATTTTTACACATTTTTTTCTTTCTTGGGCATATAAGCCAACGATAGGGGATAAAGGATTATCATAGCATCAATCCAAGACATTCCACCCTTTATTCCATAGCGTTGGCTCAAGGCCCACCTTAACATCTTCCAACTTCAAACACACACATATATATGTACATATATACATATATACACATAACTATGTACAAATAATGTCACGCATGGTGAACGGTGGTATGTTGCCATCCCAACCTTACATGTGGCCTTCACCCAAAATTAAATTTCCCTGAGGGACACATTGTGTTTTTCCATCTTCCTGCATTATCCACCAAGTACACCCTGGTCCCTGGGCAAAGACAACCCCACGGATGGGTTTGTCTTTATGTGAGGCAGAATCAATCCAGACAGTTTCCCCTAACAAGCCTCTGGCATGTACTGCTGGGACCTTATCTCCATCCACTGTATGTAGAAGCTCAGATTGGGCAGGACCTGCTCGGTTGATGGAGCCTCGGGTATTGACTAACCAGGTGGCCTCTGCTAAATGTCGCTCCCAATTCTTAAAAGTTCCCCCACCCAATGCCTTTAGGGTGGTTTTTAACAGTCCATTATACCGTTCCACTTTGCCAGCGGCTGGTGCATGATAGGGAATGTGGTACACCCACTCAATGCCATGGTCTCTAGCCCAGTTGTTTATGAGGCTATTTTTAAAATGAGTTCCGTTATCTGACTCAATTCTCTCAGGGTTACCATGCCTCCACAGGACTTGGTTCTCAAGGCCCAGGATGGTGTTACGAGCAGTGGCATGAGGCACAGGGTAGGTTTCCAGCCACCCAGTGGTGGCTTCTACCATTGTGAGCACATAGCGCTTGCCATGGCGGGTTTGAGGCAGTGTGATGTAATCAATCTGCCAGGCCTCTCCATACTTATATTTAGACCACCTTCCACCATACCACAGGGGTTTCACCCGCTTGGCTTGCTTGATGGCAGCACATGTTTCACAGTCATGGATAACTTGAGAGATGCAGTCCATGGTTAGATCCACCCCTCGGTCTCGTGCCCACTTATAGGTGGTATCTCTGCCCTGATGGCCTGAGGCATCATGGGCCCATCGAGCTAGGAATAAATCTCCTTTATGTTGCCAATCCAAGTCTACCTGGGACACCTTTATCTTTGCAGCCTGATCTACCTGTTCGTTGTTTCGGTGTTCCTCATTAGCTCGACTCTTGGGGACATGGGCGTCTACATGGCGGACCTTCACAGGTAGTCTCTCTGCCCGGCTAGCGATGTCTTTCCACTCTTCAGCTGCCCAAATTGGTTTTCCCCTACGCTGCCAACCAGCCTTCTTCCACTTTTCCAGCCAACCCCACAGAGCATTGGCTACCATCCATGAATCAGTATAAAGGTAGAGCTTTGGCCATTTCTCTCTTTCAGCAATGTCCAGGGCTAACTGAACGGCTTTGAGCTCAGCAAATTGGCTCGATCCACCCTCTTCTTCCCTAGCTTCTGCAACCCGTCGTGTGGGGCTCCACACAGCTGCTTTCCATTTTCGTTTTGTCCCTACAAGACGACAGGAACCATCAGTGAAAAGAGCGTAGCGTGTTTCATCTGCTGGCAGTTGGTTGTATGGTGGGGCTTCCTCTGCACGGGTCACCTGTTCCAGCTCCTCTTCCTCAGTCAGACTAAAATTTTCACCTTCAGGCCAATTTGTAATTATTTCCAAAATCCCAGGGCGATTCAGATTTCCCATACGGGCGCACTGTGTGATAAGGGCAATCCATTTGCTCCATGTGCCATTGGTGGCATGATGAGTAGAGGGAACCTCTGCTTTAAACATCCACCCCAGCACCGGTAGTCGAGGTGCCAGGAGGAGTTGTGCTTCTGTGCCAATTACCTCTGAGGCAGCTTGGACTCCTTCATATGCTGCTAGGATTTCTTTCTCTGTTGGGGTGTAGTTGGCTTCAGACCCTCTGTAACTTCGGCTCCAAAATCCCAGTGGTCGGCCTCGGGTCTCACCAGGCACCTTCTGCCAAAGGCTCCAGGACAGGCCATGGCTCCCAGCTGCAGAGTAAAGAACATTCTTTACTTCTGGCCCTGTCCTGACTGGGCCAAGGGCTACTGCATGAGCAATCTCCTGCTTGATCTGGGTGAAAGCTTACTGTTGTTCAGGGCCCCAGTGGAAATCATTTTTCTTACGGGTAACCAGGTAGAGAGGACTCACAATCTGGCTGTACTCGGGGATGTGCATTCTCCAAAAGCCTATAGCTCCCAGGAAAGCTTGCGTCTCCTTCTTGTTGGTTGGGGGGGACATTGTGATGATTTTATTGATAACCTCAGTAGGAATCTGACGCCGTCCATCTTGCCACTTCACTCCTAGGAACTGGATCTCTTTGGCAGGCCCTTTGACTTTGCTCTTTTTTATAGCGAAACCGGCTTCCAGGAGAATCTGGATTATTTCCTTTCCTTTCTCAAATACTTCTTCTGCTGTGTCCCCCCACACAATGATGTCATCAATGTATTGCAAATGTTCTGGAGCCCCACCCTTTTCCAATGCAGCCTGGATCAGTCCATGACAAATGGTGGGACTGTGTTTCCACCCCTGGGGCAATCGGTTCCAGGTGTACTGCACGCCCCTCCAGGTGAAAGCAAACTGAGGTCTGCACTCAGCTGCCAGAGGAATGGAGAAAAATGCATTTGCAATGTCAATAGTAGCATACCACTTTGCTGCCTTGGACTCTAGCTCATACTGGAGCTCCAGCATGTCTGGCACAGCAGCACTCAGAGGTGGAGTCACCTCATTCAAGGCACGATAGTCCACAGTCAATCTCCATTCTCCTTCAGATTTTCGCACAGGCCAGATGGGGCTGTTAAAGGATGAATGGGTCCGGCTGACCACCCCTTGGCTCTCCAGTTCACGGATTAGTTTGTGAATGGGAATCACGGCATCACGAGTTGTCCGGTACTGTCGGCGGTGCACAATCGAGGTTGCAATTGGTACTTGTTGCTCTTCCCCTTTCAGGAGTCCTACTGCAGATGGGTTCTCTGATAGTCCAGGCAAGGTGTTCAATTGTTTTATGCCCTCTGTCTCCACAGCAGCTATCCCAAATGCCCACTTGAGTCCCTTTGGGTCTTTGAAATATCCATTTCGGAGGAAGTCTATACCCAAAATACATGGAGCCTCTGGGCCAGTCACAATGGAATGTTCTTTCCACTCTCTTCCAGTCAGGCTCACCTCAGCTTTCACGAGGGTCAAGTCTTGTGATCCTCCTGTAACGCCGGAAATAGAAATAGGTTCTGTCCCCACATGTCACGATGGGATTATCGTGCATTGTGCACCAGTGTCAACTAAAGCCTCGTATTCTTGTGGCTCTGATGTGCCAGGCCACCGAATCCACACTGTCCAAAAAATTCGGTTTTCCCTGGCCTCTACCTGGCTAGAGGCAGGGCCCCTCTAACCATGGTGGGCATTCGTGTTAGAGGTTCCTTCAGGGGAATCAGACATATTGAGTAGAGCTACTTCCCTTCTGGTGGAGTTCCTTCTCTGAGTCTTGCCCTCCTTCAATTCACGCACTCGTCGTGCCAGGACAGCAGTGGGTTGTCCATCCCACCTGTTCATGTTTTCTCCACTGTCACACAGGAAATACCACACCTCATGTCGAGGGATATATCCAGTTCTCATAGCTGAGGAGCGTCTGCGTGGGGTAGCAGAACCTCTGGTCTGTACTGCTGAGATTTGGAGAAGGCTGTATTTAATCTCTTTACTGAGTTTCTCATGATTCTTCTCTATCTTATTTTCTAGTTTCTGCAGATTTGTTTCCACAGCTGAGATTCTTGCATTCATTGGGCTATGCACGACATCTGCATACGCTCGGAGTTTCCTTGTCATATCACGCACAGTCTCATGCCCGTCATCTTGCTTCATAATGGCTAAAGCAGAAGCATACCCTGATGGCCCAAGCTTTAGGAGTTTCCGCCACATCACAGGTGTACATTCTATCCTATCTGGGTCTATAATTGGATCTGGGTTTGCTATGTCCTCTGAGAAGACAATTTCTACCACCGCCATTTCTCTCAAGCGTTGAATCCCTTGTTCTATGGTTCTCCACTGGGTTTGTTGCGAATAGAGATCGTCGGGATGTAGGTATCTTTCCCTCGCAGCTCTGATAGCTCGTCTCCAGAGGCTGCTGCAGTCAGGCCCATCTCGTATAGTTTGGTTGATATCTGGGTCACGTGACACAGTCCCTAAATGCCTTGCCTCAGTAGGATCCAGAAGTGTAACATCGCCTGCAGCATCCCAAAGACGGACTAACCAACTAATCACAGATTCATCATCTCGTTGGACATAATCTTTTCTTAGGCTGTGAAGGTCTCTCACATTCATGGATTCAACAATGACCTCTGACTCAGTTGCTGGCCTTGAGGGTCCCTCCCCACTGTCATCTGGGCGATCAGTCTTAAATTGGGCTTTCCTGCTCCTTGTAATAGGAGCAACTGCCATTGGCTTAGGCTCCCTTACTTCCTGTTCTATAATATCCGACAGTGTACGATAAGCATATGCCAGGGCCCAACATATTGCACTGCAGTTGTCTCTGCACTTCTCTTTCAGATACTTCCCCACCTCAGCTGGTCTCGGGATTTGTCCAGGGGGAAATTCCCAGTCTATTGGATCAGAGAATTTCTTTAAAGTTTTACCTATGTCCTCCCATACTCCACACCATTTAAATTTCCTCACATCTGGATTAGGTGCCTGCTCCTGCTCAGCTCCTCTGGACTTCTCAGCCCTCATTCTGGTAAAACTGAACATCATATACACGGAAACTCCTAGGTAAAGCACCTGTACAACCAAGTTAATGGTCTCTTTAACATCCAGGGGAAACTGAATATTCTCAAAAGCTGATATACCAGATTTAAAGGGAAAGAGATGGGTGAGGAGCCAGGAAGCTTCACCCTCTACTTCTCTAACAGGTTGGGTAATATTACTAACAAAACTCCAAAACAGGTTACTAAAACTAGAGGAGGAAACTAACAGAGCATGTACATCTTTAACTGTTTCCCATACCTTCTTACAGATCATCAGTATCACACACATTACTATAACAAGCCGGAGTCGTGTCCCTGATTGGTGGAAATTATACATTAGGGACAGGATTGCCCCTACCTGTTGGTAGGGAAACAAACCTATGTGCCAAACAGACAGTATTACATCAAACAACCTCCCATCAAACAGCATAGTGACTACTGATGGCTGTAATTCAATACCAAGCATTTAAAACCAGAATGCAATTATTAGGGTTTTTTCTTCATTTTCTCTAACCCCACAAAAGGTGTAGAACAAGTAATCAAGGCCCCACGTTGGGCGCCAAATATGTCCCGGGTTAATGATAAGACTCTCTCTCCTCCGAGAGCGAAGGGCCCCGACACCCCCACCCCCACCCCCAACAGAACCACTTAGATGGAAGTGAAGAAAAAACTATTTATTTGACAAAACCACGCAGAGTGCCCTGCAAGGCACAGGGGAAAGGGGAAAACCAAGGTGAAAAGGAGTTATTCAACCTGATTAAAAAGTCCTTTTCTCAGACGCAGTCCCTCTCCTCCTCGCCCCCCACCCGGGGCCGGGTGGAGCTCCCTGGAGAGCTCTGCTGTCCTCTGGCCCTCCTGGGTCTCCGGGTGGCAAAGCAGATCGAAAAGAAGGGGTCCAAACGAGGAAAAAAAAAAGAAGAATGGAAAAAACGGGAACAGAGCTCACTCCGACCCCCGTCCAGCACGCAGTCTCTGCCGGGCGACGAATCCTCCCCCGGAGCGAGGCTTGGAGAAAATGTTTTCAAAACAACCCGCGTTTCTCTCTGCGGCTGGGTGCAGTTAAAGAGACAGGACCACACATTTTTACACAATTTTTTCTTTCTTGGGCATATAAGCCAACGATAGGGGATAAAGGATTATCATATCATCAATCCAAGACATAGGCTGGGACCCTTTTTTTCCTGTATGAAAGCTCACCTAATATGAGTTCAGCTTCTGGATTTTCCTTTAGTTCCTATCACCTATTACAAACAAATTTATCTGAAACTAATACAACTGCAGCAAACTCAAAGCTAGGGCACCTCAGAACATGGAAGAGATCCCAAGAAAACATAGCAGGGAAACAACTTTGCTGGGAACCTCTTTGTCTCCTGGATACCTGCCTCAAAATGAAAAGGTTTTTCAGCTGGTCAATAATTGGAGGAAAAAAATATATGGAAACTTTCATCTATGTATTAAACCAGCATACATAAGGACACAGCCTCATGGCTTCTCTGAGGAGATACCTAAAGCAAAAACAGAAAGACAAGCAGGAGAATAAAAGAAGACCAAGATGTCTGGCCACAAATTAACCTTTTTCTCTTCCTTCTGGTAAAACAGCATGACTGAAACATGAGCAGAAGTCTCCATGTGGCATTGCTTTCCTGAGATCACTGTGAATGGGAAACAGCTTTGTTAGCTTGGCACAACTAGCCAACCCTGGAACCAGGTCAGCTCAGGTACCTCCAAAGGACATGCTCTCAATTGTTAATTGATTTTGTTAATGACACAAGACCCAGCTGCAAATATTTCAATAATTCTCAGTTCTTTCACCTGCTTGAGACTTGCAGTCTTCAACTTCAATCACCAGGGGATTCTCACCCACCAGGTACATGTTAAGAGTACATGAGTGTGAACATATTACAGCAACTCCTGCTTACTCTTGAAGATGCAGGAACCAAACCCCTCAGGATAAACTCAACCTGAGCATAGAGTTTTTACATGACAATGCCAAGACTGCACTCACAATGGCCAAAAACTTTCAATGCCAAATCAAAGTCTGTAGGAGTTCCCTGCGGCTGTTTTCTCAAGCTTTCTTTTCATGTGGCTTGGAACACCTCCTGACCAATTATCTAGGTACAGTATCAGCTGCTGATCTGTAAAACCTCTGGAGACTTTTACCTATCTCCAAGTTACATCCAGGCTGGACATTTTGATCCCTCTCCTCCGTGGCTAAGGGAAGTTGCAAACATGTACTTGGAGACTTAACTTTTTTCCTTCCAAGCACTTGAGTTAGTAAGGTGATGCTGAAAATGTTTTGCTGTAACAGACATTTATTTGGCAAACAAATCAGAAGGCTCCTTCTGATGGCTGTTTTGTCCCAGATGAAACATTCAGATAAACATGATGCTTCTTTGTTTTTACCAAAGCACACACTTTGGAAGCAAGGTGATTTTGTTACACAGGACTCTAAGCCCATGGGAAATTCACCTGTCTAATAAAAAAATCAGCTCAGTCAACAAGGCTCTGTTTCAATAATCCAGGAATTTTGATTTCCTAAGGGGAGTCTTTGATGCTCAAAGGAAGTCTCATTGATAAGGAAAGTGCACACACAGACAAAAAAAGGTCCAAGTAGTCAGGTTTAACAAGTCAAAACAGAAAACAAAATACCACACACCACATTCCCTATTGTTGCTGCATTCTAAATCTATTCCAGACTACTTGAGGTAATTTACTATTAAAGCTTATCAAAGACATGTAATTACATACACATGGACTGGTGAGTTTCTGTATGAGTTGAATCAACATGCAGATCCTTACAAAAGGACTACAGAAGGAAGTTTCCTGTGAGCTCAGATTCCTGTGGTGTCTGTGTAAACCTGTTGGGCTGAACGATTTGTACCTAAGTGTACTGAACAGCTTTCTGTGTTCAAGCTTGGACAAAGCCCTTCCATCCACCCATTAGCAGGAGTTTGCACCTCATGGCGAATAACACTCAGATATTCATGGGATCAGTAATCACCTGAGCATTCCAGAACGTGTGCCACAGAATCATGTCAACAAATGTATCAGTTCCAAAGAGGCGAAATCCCTGTGGTCTGCAGGCAAGGAACAAACCAATAGCAGTCACTTTCCCTGCAAGTACGAAATTCACACTGCTCCAGTCAAGCTGGTGAAGGAGCCCAGAACCAGTGTAGCATCACTTCTGTGATTCCCAGACAAGAGATTATGCTTATTTAGGATAACCTTAAAGCAAAATTCAAGCCAAACGCATCATCATATGGAATTGGAATAGGTTTAGAAAAAAAACTAGCTGACAGTAGTACTTTGAATTCTGCCAATAAGCTAGAGAAAAAAGCAGGACCATCAGACATGCAAGTTACTGCAGGCCCATTTAAAGAACAGCCCTGGCTTTAGAAGCATTTAGAAGAAACAGAAGAGGAAAAAGGATTATGTATAGACAAATGTTTACAGATAAGGCAAATTAAAACAGGAGGCAAAATTATTGTGCTCATTCTCAGGAAATCCACGGCAGACCCAAGAAGGCAAGAAAAAAAATTCTTTTCCACCAGGCTTTTACTATGATGTATATTTTTAAAATATACATTCTTTTATGAAGTGCATCAACTTTTATTATCCAGTATGTCCTATGGAAGTGATTTATTAAACTGAAACACCTTGAAAACTCACATATTCTCATGATTTCCAGTAAGTCTCAGTACAATAATCATTACACAATAAAAACAGTAAGGACTTCAGCCTAGTGTATTTAATGAAACACACACGCATATTCCACACTAAAATTCTTGTTATAAGTAAAATAGGAACTATCTGTATTATCAAAGTTCACTAAACACTCTTTCCCATTAATTAAAACATGACTAAAACAACTGCCCTGGTTGAAAGTTTCCAGGCTCATTTTCTGCTTCAAATTGATTTTTTGTTTTAGTTAAATGGAAGGGAAGATATAAGATTTCAGCCAAAACTGCCCAATTATTACTAAAAACTAGAGCAGAAAAGAATGAGGTTTATTATTCTTTTTAAGAATAGCTTTCTAACCATTTTCCCCATCAAGAAAGAACATTCTTATGGGAGCAGCAACCCTGACACAGAAGAGCAGCTCTTTACATTGGTCTTTTATTCATGCTCTGAAAAGTCACCAAATTTGGCCAGATTTTAGCCATTGGAAAATTCATAGGTATCAGGAGCTCAAAAGAGATTTCTTTCATTTACCAAATCAACTTCTCAGAGACTCACTCTCTGTTAGAGGTGAGAGCACATGAATGCACTGCTGCTGAGGGACTAAACTTCATTCACCTCACCTGAAAGCTCTGGACCTTTGGCAACCACTTTGTTGCACCTCAGAGCCTGATTTGATTGCTCAGTTAAATCTGCCATAAGCAGAGAGGAATGAAAAGTGAGACAAAGGAATGGAGACTGAAAAGGAAAACAACACTTGGATATTAGACTGCAAATACAGAAACTGATCAGAGCAGGAAGGGCTCAGTAAAGGGTCTCTGATTAAGACGGAGAAGTCTGAGCATCCTCCTCCAGAACTAAGACCTGAAGACAAAGTGGAAAGAAAAATAAAAGAGGCATACAGCACCTCCAGAATTTTTCTGGGAAATTTCTAGGGAAAAGGCAAGAAAGTGACATCCAACGACACAGTGTTCTGTGTTTCTGCTAAAGAGTAAAACAGCAACAGTACTGATACGCATAAAATACAAAGTTGAGCACTGAATTAAAGTACTGTGAAAATAGAAATGTAAAGTTGTATAACTGAAGTACAAATCTTCCAAATCTCTCAGAAATCAAACATCCCTTTGCTGAGATAGTAAAAGGTTCATTTTTTTAACTGTCCAGTGAACAAATAACCTTCTCTAGAGAGGTTAGTACCTTTCCTTGATGTCAAAATGCAGGTCCATTTTTCATATTATACACCTAGTCTTAATCCAGTGTATCTTTGTGTACATGTGCATGTACAGAGACATGTGTATGTATGTATTTGTTTCACCACTAAGAAGTGGAAATTACTCCAGTTTGAAACAAATGAAAACGCTTTTGTTCCAGAACTAAGATAGGAAACATCTTAAGCCTAACAGCTATTGATTTAGATAGCAGCTTTATCTGCAGAATGGATGAAGGAAATGGGAGTGGTTAAGAAGTGAATAAATGTGAACTCTGTTGTGAAACCCAGAAATTAATTCCTTTCCAGCTTTCCATTATCACAAAAATCTAGAGCATATCTCAGCTTAACTCTTTTTGCCTTTCAGGGTATTCACATTCAGAATAGTAAAATGAAATCAGGAACATGCCACTCCACACCATTTTTACTCCAGTCTCTAGTGCAACGTGTCCTTTATTAGAATGAAAGACCTGAAAAAGCAGTTAGTAGTTTGCAATACACAGAAGCAGAGTTTTCTCCTCTATGAAGAATTTAAATTTTATTTATTATTTCACTTACAGAAAGACCTCAGCAATCAATACATCAGCAACACAGAACAGGACAGACTTTTGATACCCACTTTGAACAGGGAGCCATTTGTTGAGCAAATAGTGGAAAAAAAAAAAAAACTGCAAAATGGTGTAGGAAAAGCAGGTGATGAGAAATGAGCTGAAGGAGAAGAAGACGAATGGAGGACAGGAAGGACAGGAAGGACAGGAGGGACAGCAGAATCAAGGACAGAAGAGGTACAGGCAAAGGAATAACTGACATGAGCTTTCAGGATGGGGACAAGATTTAGTGCAAAAACATAGATGCAACCAGCAAAGTGCTGCAATCAAGTGGTGGAAATGGGAAAAGGCTGGTGAAATGTAACTCTTATCCCAAGGGTACTTGGCAGGGAAAGGACTCAGAATTACGTATCTGTTTTTCCTTTTTAAATTACCAGCAATGTTGGTTCACAACCCGCCTCAGCCTACAGGAAACACTAAACACCTTTCCTTGACTGAACAAACCTCTCGGTGGCCTCCTCTGGCCTGGCTCCAGCAGCTCCATGTCCTTCCTGTCCTGGGAGCCCAGAGCTGATGCAGCCCTGCAGGTGGACTCTCCCTGGACTGAAGTGCATCCAGCATGACAACTCCTGCCTGTGATGCCTGGCAGTGGCTGCTTTTTAGGTACGGGTGGCTAGCAGGAGACATTGACCTAGAACAGTGCTTGTTTTAAACAAGTCCTGGTCTTGTTTTTTATCACACAGGAGCAGCCTAGATGGCTTCTGTGGCCCCAAAAAGAGAAAATTACTTCTTGGATACTCCCTCTGAGGGAACTTGCTCAGGGCATTTCTTAACACAGATTCTGGAAAGAATAATCTGTTCCTCCTTTGTTTCATTTTTGGAAGCCTTTCTGAGGAGGAATTTTTGCAACAAATATTGTTTTTCTTCTGGAGAGGCATGCTGTCTTGTAATACAAATTAAAGTCTACACTGCAGAATATTTTTCAACACTAGAAACTGAAAACAAAAAATTAAAAATGCCATGCGCTCCACTGTCTGCACAAGTAAAAGTTCCACAGTCTCGCAGTTATGATTTGGCCATCGGATAATTGTGTAGTCTAAGATCCAGAAGGAGGAAAAAAACCCCAAAAACCAAAATCACAATACTTTTCTCAATCCTCACAAATCTTAGGAGGCTGTACTAATCCTTTACAGGGGGTTGACTTCCAAATGACAGGGGAGTCAGACGAGGTGAAAGGTCAATATGATGGTTCATAGATGCCTGTACTCCGAAAAGAGCTGTTTTCTGTCCTTGCTGCAGTTTTTTTATTTGCTTTTAGTCAGGCAGGGAGAACTGTAATAGTTTGCATCCTATCTGCTCAGGAACCTCTTTCTGTAGATACAGCTGTTACTTAGACTTTGTCCAAAAGCCTTTTCTCTGTTATATTTACATTTGTAATCATTAGCAATCAGCATCAGTAGGTCATTATCAATCCAGTCAATATTTATTCATGTATTTTGCCAAATGTTTAGTTGCAATTAGATGATATCTTCAGGGGGTTTTTCTATACACATTTTTAAATTCACATGGCTTTGTCTGATGACCTATCCCAGCTCTTCAATAGTACAGATACACAGGAGGCCTCTATGGTAAGTGTATTAAAGGGATCCTCATGGATCCTGCTCAAAAATTGTTAGGAGAGCCATACAGCCAGCAGAAGAAGTTTGGATCTGATTACAGCTCATGTGGGTGGACAATTTTCTGGAGAAAACCAAGCCTAGTTCCCAGAGCCAAACAAGATCAGGGAATTTCAGGTTTGCCCACTGCACAGTCTCCCAGGTTCAGTCACAGAAAGGTGCTGAGCTTTGCCTAAGATTTCGTTTTACTCTAGAAAGATTTCTCAGCATTTAAAAAATCAATATAATTTTAACATAAGAAGCACAGACAAAGAGCCCCTGCAAGTGTAGCTGCAGAGACCTGCAGTGTAAAGGAGGAATTTACAATCGCTAAGGTTGTTCCTTAATAAACAGATTGTGGAATGGATCAGACAGAGGCAACCCCAGTCAGCTCTCACTATTGGCAAATTCACAGCACACCAAATGTTAAGTCAAAGGAAACACAACAATGTTATCTAAAATACACAAAGAGCATGAAGTGATACGGATAATGGCAAATAGACAATATGAATAATCTTGAGAAGATGTTATTAAAAGCCAGCACTTCTATTCAGCCAATGAAATGTGAGATACAGTGTTGTTTGCCATTCCTTTTCTACTGGACTATGATGGAAACTGCTGATTTCCCTACTCTTCCCCTCGACATCAGTAACAGAGGTTTCAACAGGGCAAAAAGGCTTACAGCTGATGGTCACAGTGTAATGCTCATTGTGTTGTGGAACTTTAGAGTGCTAATAAGTGTTACCTGCCCCAAAACTCGACATGAATAGGAAGTAAAATGAGCAGCAAGCTGCCCAGCACTCACACTGCAGGCTGCTGGAAGCAGCAGCAGTTCCCATTTTGTGGTGAGGTTTTCTTGGGTGCTCAACCTTCCCTAAATGCTTTGAAAAGGAGTACTCTGACACTAACATCTCAATTTTCCTCACTCTTGTCTTCTTGCCAATAGATCAAATTCTTATCACCTCCCCTCACTGTCTCTCCAAGGAGAAATGTGTGCACTGTAGAAGCCAGGTAAAGTCTGAACCCAACTATGTTATAAAATAAAAAAACAAACCCAGAGAGATAAAGGCAGAGATATTTTTGTTCCAGACTTAGCAGAAACTTAAAACATTTTCTCCAACATCTATAACAAGAGAAGAGATTCAATTCTTTGCCACTGTTTCTGGAAAACAGAAATGGAGCAATAAAAAATGTTCCCCAATTTTCTGTCTTTTATGTCTTTTCTATGAAATTTGGCTCTTCAGGTTTCAGGTCACTTTTGCATAAAATATAAAACCCTGGCATTGATTGTCATTTTATAAGTAGCTCTCGGAACCATTGACTAGACAAAAACGGTTGTACAAGTCCTAAGAGGAAAGAGAACGTTTCCAGGAATTGGAAACAATTCTTATTCAATGTCTAATATAGAAGCCTAGCTCTGTTCATTGTCACTCATCCTCTGGAGCAAATATCATAAGTGTTTCTCTCCTCTTACAGTGAGACAAACAATTATGAATGGACTGATATTAGAGGAGGTACTTCCAGGTACAGGATTCAAATCAAGCCCAGTCTATGTTCTTAAAGTATAATGAAGTTCTCATTTTTGCCAAGGACACTATCAATTATCACCTGTGATGTGAATTCTGACAATGAGTATTTACATAAATTCAGTTCTCTCTCCCGTTTTATGGCTGACACAGAGCAACAGTGGCTCAAATAGCAAGAGATTAATTTCATCTTCTCTCACACAGTTGTCCATTGCCACAGGACAAAGAAACACTATATCTAAGAGGGCCATGCAGAGAAGAAAAAGTGCTGGTTTGTGTGGGTTTTCTTTTAAACAAGCTAAACCAAAATGCAATTGCTGTTCTGTCCATGTATTTTTACTAATAAACTGCGGCTGATGCTGCTGGCACCTTGCTTCTCTTATTGAGATGAGTCCTTCCAGCTTCCAACTGTGCTGGGCTTTTCTCTTGGGAAGGGATATGGTCTGCAAGAGTTCCATTAGTCTAAAAGAGAAACATCTGCTTGGAGTATGGAGCAATGTATTGGCCGAGCTTAGCAGTAGGTTCACTGCAGCTGGTCAACTCTGCCCTATCTTGCATGTGTCAGGGAGACCAAAATGAACCAGCATTTACTGGTTTTCAGTGAATCCTTAAAAGGAGATATGATTCAGATTAAAAAGATGATTATGTTGGCCATTTTCCTTTAATATAGCTTTGAGTTACAAGAGCACGTTTCCAAAAAGACAATACTGTTGAACTAGGAAAAAGGAACAGGCAAATTGTTATTGCCTTTTTTACTCAACGTGCAATTCTAAGTAACTGCATTCAAAACCAGGCAAGAAAATTACCAGGGTGGGACTACTTGACTGCTGTTTTGGCTTTAAAGTATGCCAATGGCCACTCGTTGTAACATTGAAAAGTAACTTTGCCAGTAAATCTAGAAAATTCTGTTCATGCTATTTGAAATTGCCCCCACATCATGAGGTGCTTAATAGGTTCTGTTCCACATAAAAAATCCCTATGGCACAGTCTCTGCTTCCTATGAAACATTAGTCAGACTTAAATGTGTTTTTTCAAGGAGATTCTTTCTAACTTAACAGTACAGGTAGCCATTAAAGTGTGGCCTACACAGATCTGCAATTCTTAGTTCCATAATTCTTAATTCACAAATGTGTCATTCAATTTTATAACAGTGAAACTCACTAAAAAAACAGCTCTGTCGAAAAAGAGCTCTATTCATGTTACACTGCTTAAACTGCTCCAGACATCTCTGCCTACAACCAAGACTGGTAGATCTGATGTTACCTCCTTAACTTAGGTTATTCTAACAAAATTAATTGGCAAACCTCAACAATTCTGGTTATGTCTGTGGTACATTGATAATGTAGATTGTTTTAATAAGGATAAAAAAGCCTGGGAGAGGAAAATATTCTTGTGTCTGCAAGTCTGCTCTGCAATAGTTATCTAGGTGGTTTGTGCTTCAGCCCAAACAGAGGTATATTTGTTTTGCTACAAATGTATGCTTTTATAAGGTGTTTTGGGATCCACCGGTATGGAAAAAACTATTACTTCCTGCATGGCTTTTTTCCAAAACTTAGAGGAGAAAGAAATTTCTGGTGGAGAGCAAATGTGAACTTCCACACACTGCCATCAAAATCCTGATTTTGCTTATATAGAGCTCCAAGGATTTTCTCACTATTCCCCCCTATAGATGTAATAACAACATGTTATCTCAGGCCAGCCATGCACAACTTCCACACCCAAATTAGACTTCCCTAATTCTCTGTCAAATCACACAAAGAATATTGTACTACAAACAAGTCCCCTCTTCTTAGACATTACAGGCCCACTAGGAACAGCAACAGGAGTATAATAAACTAGGAATGCAAATCCACACACATTTTACAGAAGTAGGTTTTCTATGCAGAAGATGCAATCAAAATAACCTGTTATAAAAAGATATTTTGTGAGTCAATCTAGTAGAGACAGGAAAACTCTCTGGTGAAAGGAAACAGCAGCACTTGCATTCATATTTTCCCTGTTGCTAGCGTTGTCAGGAAGAAAAAGTATCACTCTAACATTGTTTTTAAGAGTAGTATCAGTCTACTTTAATTTTTTTTATATTACCTCTAGCAGATTGAGAGTTGCAATGCCCTCACCATCTGCTGTAAATTCAGTACTTGGATGCTTAATGCCAACCCCTCAAAGAGCCACCACTTTGTGTATCAGTCTGTAAGATACACGTTGTAGTTTTCCATTTCAGAAACTCACTTAAAGCAGGTTTGGATTACACTTCAGGTCCCAGTGATTTTGCTCAGGCTTGTCAGTATCAGATTAAATATGTGTTAGACCCAATCTTTCCACTAGATTCTCTCTCTCCTTCAAACATTTTTTTTCCTCTTGTTCACACATGGTTACAATTAACATCTCCTTTAGTGTACCTTAATAAATCCAGAACCCTGCTGTTGAGGAGTTTTCTAAAAAAGCTCTCCTGTCACCGTGAGGCCTTTGTCCATCCATTACCACTCTCAAAGCTTCAAACCATGCCAGTGCTTTTTGGATGATAATCAACCCTGCACTCTCCCTGGATTTGTGACTCAAGGCACACAGTCCAGAAGACAGGACATAACTGTTCTTTTACATCTATCAGGAGACTAATATTAATTATAAAAAGGATAACTCTAAGCTAAGAGTGGAAAAAAATCACCAAAACCGAAAGAACCCACATGTTCTTTCACGTTTTTATAAAACATGAATAATTTGTTTTATGAAAGAAAGACAATTTTTGCTAACAATATCTGAGTAAAAGGAGACATTTTGTACTATCCAGCTGCAATAAACAACTGCCATTCTCTCTGCATGGGTAACCCTGAATACACTTGAAAGCAAATTTCCACTGAGTAGTGTATTTAAGTTTGCTGTTTGTTTGCCTTTTTTTCTTCTCCTCTTGTACAACTCAAGACAACCCATCCAATCCAGTGGATGTTAGAGTGGATGTCATTCTCCCCGATTGCAATAGAGAAGGGTTTACCCCTCTAGGGACCCCTAATAGTTTTTGCTCAGCATGCACATAAGCAAACTCTGGCTGAAAATCCAGTTATTGTTCGAGTGAAAAGTGAGTGAATGATTCTGTCACATTCTGTTTGGCTTTATTCTTCTAACTTATTTTTTTTATACTGTTGAGAATCATGAACTGGACATCAAAAGCTAATTTGTAAAAACCTCAAGGCTCCAAGATGTGGTTCAGCTAGAACAGTTTTCATCCCTATCATCAGGCTTTCCATTTGTACTTTCAACTCTGTCTATTCTAGGCTGGATAGCACATTTTCCCCATGTTACACAGAGGTGGAGTACTGGGAGGAGACTTGCCCAAGTCCTCACAGAAAACTGTTTTCAGGACTGAGAACACAGGTGGTAAAACTCAGCTTTTCTCCAAAATAATTTTTGTGCTGTTAATAAAGTTTTGACACTTGGCATAATTCACCATTCTTGATTTCATTTCCTGTTGGAAAAACACAAGCAAATCATGCTACTAGCAAAAGTTCTTGGAAAATTAATAAACTCATAAATTAAACAAATGCTTGAATAACAAACTGATAAAAAGAACTGGGAAGATTAAGAAAGCATGAATTTGCAGGATGAGAAAAAAGAAAAGGTTCTGAGAACAGTCAGTACTTTTTGGTTTTGTGGAAAATTGTTTATAACCAGAAATGGATATCATTAAATATTATTACTGGATGCTGGATGCTGGGCTCATGCTCACTGGATGGCATTCCTTGGCAGGCAGGTCCAGGCAGCTTCCAGGAAGAGTCAGTGCAGTGTGGATGACAGAAAATGTGAGCACGGGAAGTGCGTGGGGGTGTTTGAGTGTTCCCAGAGCCTTGTGCCACCTCTGCTGGAGTCAAATCGTACCAGACTTGTGGAAAACACCTGGACCTGAGCAAAGGGGGAATGCTGTTGTGTGCTGGAGACACCTCTGCTGCAAAGCAAAAGGGTAAGAGGGCCATGGAAGCCAGCAGGATGGCTTGGAGTACCGGAGCAGCGGCAGAATCCCCTCCATCTAGGAAGCTGTTCTGAAGCACTCCACAAAAAGATACGCTTCACTTGGGATAACATTTGGAGTGTGGCTTGCACTCCCCACTGAATTTCTTCACAGCTGATGTTGCATTAAGCTGTTTGATTATAAACAGCATAATTAGGGGAACAAAAAATTGAAATAATTTTAGAGGTGGATGAGTACTTATATTGCTAGCCCCAAAGAGAATCAACTTGCATTCAAGAGTAGGGTCTGGCACCCAGAAATCTTACACCTAAATGGAACACGACTTGTCAAATCTGAAGGTCTTTCTTGACAAAATACTTAATCTTCATGAAAAAAGAAAAGACGATTTTTAAAAAGTGCATTCAGATATAAAAATTTATATTATTATCCACTGGTTTTGAAGCTCAGACCACTTACTTCAATATTATGTTTGTAATTCTAGTGCCTTAAATTTTATACATTTTTGCAGTATCACACAATTTCCTTCTGCGCTAAAACTGCTAAAAATTTAAACATATATAGCTTTTCATCTTCAACTAAACCTCACAAATTGGTGCATAAGCACTATAAAAATGGACACTGTGCAAATGCAGTCAGGCTAGAAACTCACAAAATAAAACTGTTACTTCTTGATCATAAAATAACATAAAGCAAGGAATAAATGTAAAAGGTGGACTATGCAGTGGCGATGACAACATTCACTGAAAATTCATCACTCCCATATTGATTGCCAATTTGATCTCATGAGTAGTTTCACAAATCCAATTAATTTTAATTAATTGTGGGGCAAAATATATTCATGTGAGTCCCAGTGTCAGCATTTTGCCCCAAGGATGTGACGCAAAATACACAGAAGGCAGTGGAAAGATCACAGTTGACTTTAAGGGGCTTTGGCCTGGGTCCATAGCATGAAACTAATTCACCAAAATTAGCTCCAGTCAACTTTGTAAAGACTCTTTGGCTTTGAAGGAACTGCAGACCCAGCTCTAAAACTTGCTTTTGATTAATAACAAAGATGAAGACCTTACTGAAAAGCATGCCAAGAACATGCACACACACAAAAACCCTTGAAGAGGTTTGTCTCAGCTCCCCAGAGCGTGAGGAGCACTGCCAGGTTGCAGTGATAACTGCGGCACAATAAACGCATTTCACTCCAGCAATGCCGTGTGACACATGAACCTTCTCTTCCCACAGGTGTCCCCTGGAAACCAAGGAGTCCTTTTGACGTTTATTGACAGTCAGTCCAGCTTCTAAATGAAAATATGGGTTGTTAGGATTAATAAGTTTGCTCTGCCATAAATCTCCGGGTTATAGGTGAGAGAATGAAATGCCAAACAAACATTGAAAAGGTCAAAAGCCCAAACGGCTGAAACACATCTATCACTTACCTCTGGATTCACATTGTCAGCATCTCAGAGTAACTGTGGTAATCCTGTTAATATTTAGCAAAAAAATGGTATTTCGGTTTTCCTGTGTTGTAGCAAGAATTCTGTGAGTATTTACCTCCAGAACTGGCACTCCAGGCATTTTTGGGTTCTTTAGTTTCATTACTGCTTACCTTTTAAAAAACACAATGACCTTTCAGAAGCATGATTATGTCTTGCTCTAAGTCCAGGGACTTTTTTTTTTTTTTTTCTGGGGTACAGGAATACCTACAAAGCCCTTAATTAAACAACTCTTCTGCTATTGTATGGCACAAATACAGAAACCCTGTGGGCACTCACTTAAGAAAATGTGCACAATAGATTTCCTTGAAAGGAAAGTGATACTAGGAGCAGTCCTGCTTCCACTCAAATTTTTGTAAACAGGCAATTAAAGGCTGGATCAGGTATTTTGTTAGGAAATCCATGTTTTATTATATCCCAGTATGAATTTCATTTGGGAGAGTTCACATCCTGGAAAGGCACTCTTGACAGAATTCTTCAGAGTTCTCTTCCCCTTTACCTCTGCACAAGATTGTTCAAATTTTCATGTAACCAACCTTTACCCCGCTGTGTGAAGAAAAGTAATAGAGCAGCAAAGTGAAGCTTCTCTTTGGCATTGTAACATGGCTCTGTCACAGACAAATCTCTATTTTACAGTCACACACTTAATAGCTAACACATGTATCTTAGTGTCTTCCCATGTAACAAGTCACAAAGCAATTCAAAATTAGTAATTTGCCTAGTCCTGGCTGTCAGCTCTCTGTCCAGGTACTTGGTGTGCCATGTCTGAGCACCCCGCAAAGATTAATGAGGTCTTTCAACACCTCTGCTCAAGCGAGAGCTCATTTTCTAACTGCAGATGCAATCCAAGGAGAAGCAAATTGCTCACTCTGGGTCAAGACAGCTTGTCAGAGGTGAAAATTGAGCACAGGTCTCTGAGCTCCAGATGTGGTGCCTTGATGATTCTCTCTTGCTGGACATTTCTCTCAAACACATCCCTTTCCTTGTGTCAGCATGAAGGGTTGTGCTACATTCAACAAACAAACAAACAGAGAAACTAATTTAAAAATAAACACCTGCAGCCCCAACCAGTAAGTTCTGATCTAGGATTAGTACTTTCACATATTAATGCACTGTTAAATGTCTTGTCTTAGTTCTGAGTGCTACCATTGTCAATTATGTGGCTGTTAAATCACAGTGTAAACCATTTTTTCTATTTAGGAATGCCTTTGCCTTCCCCTAATCCCATCTCCTTCAAAAGTACCAGGTATTTAGAGAATTGATACCTTCACCTGTCCTGAGAATTCTCAGAATTGCCAGTTCAAACCTTCGCCATCCTAGATAACACTCAGGGAGAAGGAACTTACACTGATCAACTAAAAGGATGCATGACACAACACCCATGATGGTCAGACTCTGCTTTCATTAAAGAACGGAAGTTTCATTAAAATATCCAGTTTGATCCTTGGAGCAGTAGAGAAACAGCCCTCTCAGAAAGCTGTAATTCCTTACGGAGTCATTTCTTTTCTCCCAAAAGACACAAGAAGATAGGTTGTTGTGGTTGTGACGAGAAAAAATGGTGATGTATAGAAAACAGTAATATTGTGTTCTCACCACAGGTTTTCCAGAGCTGAACTTTTCAGGTGCCCATCCAGACTGCAGCTGCTGTGCTCATTCTGCACTACAATAAATTCTTTCTGGGATTTCAAGTAACACATCCTTGGGAGAAGCACATCTCTCCAGCGTGGAGCCCTCCAGCTAATCTAGGTTACCTGTGTGACTAATAGTGGGAGACGGAGAAATTTACCCCATCCCTATAATCTCCAAAATAATATGTGCAAGTTGCTCTCTGATAGGTTTTGGGTTTTTTTTCTTCTGCCTGGTCTTTTGACAAAGTTGAAATCATGGAGAGACACTCAGTTTAGACTGAGGCCTAATTTTAAGATGCCCAAAGTTAGGGATGGTAAAGCTGGTTCAAAGCCTTGGTATTTTGGAATTGCAGAAAAAATACCATCAAATTCAAGCTTCCAAGGCTTAGTGGGAATTGTGTCAGGGCTTAAGTGCCAGATTTGGGCTGGTTGAGAACATGGTGTAGGCAGGAGGAATGATCAACCTAGCCATGTTCACTGCACTGGGTATTTTACAGACATAACTAAGTGAAATCAGACTTGTTAAAATCTTCCTTCTGTCAGCTAAAACTGCTATAGCTAGGACATCCCACTAAAGCTGACCTCCCATGAATCATGACAGACAGAATGTGCTCCTTTTATCATGTCAGAATCACCATGTGTTCAAAGGTGACAGGAAAAATGAGACTTCATTACTACTTACTTAATTTTGTTAAAGATGCCAGTTCTCCTTATCCAGTCCCTATTTCTATAAATGTTTATTGGCACATCTTCTCAGGTAACATTTCATTCTGTGAGCATTTTAAGCACTAAAACTGTTTAGAGTTATAGAATGTGAATGACAAACCACTTAGCAGATAAGATGCACCTGTAAGTATTCTGGATTAATTAATTGTAGATCTTCATGTTTTTCTGCATCAGTTTGAAAGTAGGTTCTCCGTAAAATGCATCACAACCAGAATATGCTATACAGTTTTCAAGTCCCTCCTTTCCCAGGGGATTATTGCTTTTTGAGAAAACAGAATAATCTGCCATTTTCTATTACTCTCCTAAATTTTAAATGATTTGATGTTCTTTTAGAAGCCTAAAATTGATGGACTTGAAATTTAATTTTAGATTCAGCTCTGATCTAGTGATGACAATTATGTTCACTGGGACCTACAATACCATAACTTTTCCAAATACAATTTTTCTTTTTTTTATGAATACCAACTTTTTTTATTAAGTTCTAACACTGTACAATACATAAATAACATGTTCTTAATTCTGTCTATTATTTAAAGGAACAGAACAAGAATATAATATGCCTTACTGCACTTCTAGTTGTGCCTTTCAAGGTTTTCACAGATTCCCCTAGTGAAAATATGATGCATTACTTTTTAAATTTTTTCAAGTATTTCAGACCAGAAATAAGCAGGTAGAAAAGAGAAACTAAAGAATCTTTTGCTGATGAAGATCATTCTAAGCATTTTAGGATTCTTACATTGATAATTTCTGTCTCTCACATCAGCTCTTAGACACATTTTCCCTGCCCCTGGGCTTTGGTATGTTGAGATAAGCAAGAATAAATAGGAATGAAACTACATGAAAATGCACAAAATTTGTATGGTATGACTTAGCTGCCATTTGGGCAACTAATTCAATGCTTTTCTAAAGCCTGAGTTTACAAATAAATTTGTGATGGGAACAGTTTTATTGTTCCATCTCACCTCATACTCAAAAGCTGGTACCACATGGCAGCAAGAGGAAGATAGGAATTTAGAAGGCTTTTTGAAAATATAGGAATGGAATGGGCCTGCCCATGTCTCCCTTTCCCACTCTGCAATTAGAGGCAAACACACACATGATCCCTTCCATCAGCAGAAGCTCATGAAGCTCTGTGTTAACGAAATAAAATCCGTGCCTAACCAGATGAGTATTTTTGCTATTTCAATTGGAAACCTGTTCTGTTACGTTTTTCTTCACATTGCTACACATTGTCTTTTAATTTCCAGTTAAATTCTAATTATGGGCCACGTGCATTAATTTGTTTCTGTTATCACATTTCCTGGACTAGCAATTTTTCCTGGACAGACATTCCCAGTTACCAGCCCCAGTTCTAGTCCCACCAATGGCAGAATGCCTTGGACTTCAAATATCTGTCTTGTTGAAAGTTTTATTGAAACTGGAATAACATCTCAGAAAAAGAAAAAACTTGTGGTTCTGATGAGGTGCCACTTTCCAACACACATATAAACCATTTCAACAAATAATTCTTGACCACATTTATTACATAACTGAATTTTTAAAGGTACCTCAGAGAATAAGTTAAATAGAGTCCAGTTATGTTTCCTGAGAGATCTCCCAGTTTCCTGATTTTCCTGTGGTTATATTCCTAAGTAGTATGCAGTGTTATACGGGTTATGGTTTGCTAAGCAACTGAAAGCATTTTTGATTTCACTGTTATTTTTAGCCAGTTCATATGAGCAAGTTCAAACGTTTCTGCCATATTTTGACTGAAGTAGACTCAGTTCCCTAAGGGGCAGAGGAAACAGTGGGACCATAACCAAGAAACACATGCATTAGGAAAATGGAGAATAGCTCTGTAAGTAAAAGATCACATAGTTTTTTGGGTTTTTTTCATAAGAAAGAGCCAGAAGGTGGTGAAGACCCTATTAACTTTCCACACTAACTTCAACCAGACAGTGGGTTGGCTCTAGTGCCATATTTTGCTCCTCATCACTTTCAGTCACCAAGTAAAAAAACAAGAGTATCATGGCAATACTTCTACCTGGGAGGTTGGATTTGCTACCTGGGGAGAAAAAAAAACTTCCCCTTTCCCAGATGTGCTCACCGTTCCTTTTCTCAAGCCCAAGAGTGGTGCATCAGAAGAGCTGTGACCCCATGAGGTGAGGTCCAGTTCTCAAAAGTACAGTCCAGCCCCAAAAGGCCTGGTGAGTTACTAGAGAAGGGATGATGAATTTCTGCAGGAGTTCCTATGTGTTCAAGGGTTCAGGATTGTTACCTCCTTGCTAAAGGTCAGCTTTTTTCCCAAGCTGCTTGCACTGAGCTGCATTTGGAGCTGTGAGCAAGCGCAGCTCTCGTGCACCACAGGAGCAAACAGAAGTGTGCCCTCAGGGTGAGCACTTCACTGAGACAACAAGAAACCTTCAGCTAAACATTTACAAAGTTCCTATCCAGTAATTGCCTTTCAAAAAGATTTCACCATGAGCAGGGAACATCTAACCGGGGAGGAAGTTTGTTTTTACAAGCTGTTGAATGTGATAGGGTGTTTTTCTTTAAATCATAAATCTGCTGACTTTTGTGGAACCTTTTGGAAACTATGAAACATGCAATTGTTTCAGTGAGGGGTTTGTTGAAAAATGCCTGATGGTTATCTTTAAATTATTAGTTTAACTAAACAGGAGAAGTTGAATAGCTATAGATGGATAGGTACTTTACAGGGAAACACGGTTGTATCTGCACCATTCATCTACAGCTCTCAGATCTCCTCAAAGCCCAACAAATAAAGGTGCTCTGGGCATCACTAGTTAACAGCAAGGGATTTAAATGCATTTAAGAAACCATACTACGAGGAATCACTGCAAGTACAGGGTTAATATAAGCCCCTTGTCGGGTCCAAAACCTATGCAGTGAATAATAGCTTTGGCTTATCATTAGAAAAGCAATTCAGTGCTTGTCTCTGACTCCTAATATCCCTTAAATGGTGACAGCAAGACCACAAATGCCTTGAGCTTTTGATTGTTTAATAGCAGTCTTATGTAAAGGAAAAGTGGATACAGACTTAAGGAGAAAGGGACAGTGGATCTAAAGGGCATGCATGACTTTTTTCCCCCTGCATGTCATAAGAGTTTTCTTCAGTGTTACTGCTGGGATCAGGGGTTTTTTTCTCCTGAAGGATAAAATTCACATCATAAGAAAGATTCAGCAGAGGAACACATTACAGCCTCACAACTCTACATAAATCCAAAGCGTTAAATTTTATCTTCACCTTCAATTATTCCTATTATCAATTAAGCCAAAGAAATAACAATCACTAACCAGCCCTTATCTGACATTAGCATGTACCCAGCTTAACGTGCTTTATAAGCAGGAGCTTTGGCTCACAGCTGCTGAGGAACAGGCAGGCTGCATTTATGCTCCTTTTACTGACACAGAAGCTAAAGCAAAAGGGAAATTGTACCCCTGCTGATAATCCCCCTCAAACTCCAAAGGAACATTATCAGAGATCTGAGAAGGGAAGAAAAGCTGGGAAGGTGAAGGACAGTAAAGGTAAGACTGTGGGGTTTAATAAACCTCCCTGAAAGTGTGCAAAGGACTCTGAGATAAGCAGAGAAAAAGACACGTCACAAAGGGGTTATTCCTTTTTTTTTCAGAGAGCAGTCAGGTTGGGAAATCACACTTTGTGCTTTTCAGAAGAAAAAAATGAAGCTCAGTTCTGATTAAAGAAAATGAGTAGAAACTTGAATTTCATTTCAGAGTTGCCCCTTTTCTATGCAGATGAGCACAATGCTTATCTGTATTGTAAATTCATGCTAACAGATGAGAAAACTCAGGCTGAGCATGCCAAGGGCAGTTCCTGTAGGGAACAGCATGCAAAGGCCTCATAACTATCATCAGATCTGATCAATTTGAAGCCTCCAGCCCAACCACAGCAGGGTCATGTGAGGAGGCTGACAGTATCAGCCCAGGACAAGAACTGAATGGATGCCTCGGGATCTGCAGTGACAGCCTTTTGCCTGTTTGCTTGTCACACCTATAACATTCAGTTTCATCTCAATACAGATGGAAAATATCCTTCTCAAGACAAATAATCTGCCATTTCCCAGGCAACTCTTACCGTCAGTCACACACTGAAATAAACATTTATTAGTATCTACTAATGCTATTCCCAAATGACGTTTTATGAACTTTGGTATAAACTCTATTATTTTCAGCGTAGGCCAGCAATAAGTTCAAACTAGATGGATATTCAATGAATAATTTTATGATGTGACAAAAACAGTATGTTGTAATTAGTCAAATGAGTTCCTGTGAAGTGACCTGAAACTCTATCCAGGATTTATAATTTCTGTAAGTTGGCAGTGGTAGGAGTCAGCTGAAAAATATGAAACAATTGAATGCTTTTGTTAAAAACATTTAACACTATATTTTTCATTTCAATTAAACAATCTAGCTATAAATTTTCTACAGGAGGCATTATTTCCCACACAGTCCAGAAACAACCTCTGGGACTTAATTTCCCTCCAGACAAAGCATGAATTCTTTTGCAGTGTACGTGAATATCTGTGTGTGAGAGTGCTGTTTATAATGCAATAGATTGTTTAGCCTCCTGCAGTTTACAAATAATAGAAGGAAGTTCTTTTGCTTCACTACAATGGCATCTTTCTGCAGTAGAGAAATAAACCTATTTACAATTTGAAGTAGGGGCCAGCATTTCATTAACTACTTTCTCAGACCAGGACCAGGAACATTTACGGAGTTTTAAAAAATGGTGTCATGTCATGGAAGTGTCTTAATAATGAATCTAAATATTTCTAAATGGTAAAGAGATTGTGTCTGAGACAATGGTTTTATTCAATGTGGTGACCGTGAGTGTATTTCAGTATTAGTGCTACAGGTGGAAGGTGAAAATCATCATAAGGAAATAGACAGCCAATTGTTCAGTTTTTACTGCTTCTCACTTGCTGCCACCTATGGCAAAGCTCCTCAGTAAAAGAGGATATTATTGTGCTAAACGCAAGGACTGGGTCACAGGGTTCAGCTTCTGGCTCTGTCCCAGGGTTAATTGGTGACTTCAGAGTGTTTATCATAACTCCATTAGCAAAATGGTGACATTAACATTTCTACCCTTCTTTCTTTCTTTGTTTAGATTGCCAGCTCTTCCCAGCAGAGTGTTCCAGAGAAAAGACTTCTGTTAACATACCTAGAATTTCTTTTAAAAGCTGAGAGAAGTGGGAAAGGACTGGCTACAAAGTCAGGATGAAACTCCTCGTAAATACAATTTTTCCTAAATTTTCTTGCTCACCTATCAGAATACAGAAAAATTATGCAAAAACCTCTGCAAATCTTGCTAATGAAAAAACAATAATGACAATTTTAAAAGGATCACTTTCCCTGGGAGAAAGTATTAAAATTAACATGCCAATTCTGATACATTTTCAACAGGAAAAAATTTCAAATGAAACATTAGTTTCTTATGGCTTGGCATCCCCATTTCACTTTCCTAAAGAAAGCACATAGCTTAAACTCTGCAATTTTGATCCCTTTTATGCCACCACTCTTTAAAATACTATTATATTACATACAATACTATGTTTAAAAAAATATAATTTAAAAAAAACCATGATTTTTTTGTCATTTGGGGTATTTCTGCAATTTCACATTTCCCACCAGAAATTCTGTTTACTGGCCAAGATTTTAGCTTAACTTTGGCCCATGAGTACCAAACAATGGAAGACTTGAGGAACTGATAATTTGAGGACTGAAAAGTGAGAGAAGACTAACAAAACAATCCACAAAAAGATCCCAAACAAAAACTGCACTATAAATATATTGAGACATATGCAAATTTCCTGCATAACTGTCACTAATTCTTCTTGTTAAAGGCCTGCTGTGGATATTTGGGAATAGTGAAAGAGTATCCCTCAGTGTGAAGGTTCTTGGCAGAGAGCACAAACCCTGTGTGGAGGGAAAACAACAACGTTCAAGCCCTGTTAATGGTATGTGGACATCACCATTTTTTCACATTGGTGTGACCACTGTGTTATCACCTACCCATGTCAGATGAAAACTTTCCCAGGACATTGCTGCAACAAGGAATTACAGAAATGATGAAGGCACAGTCATAAATCCAGGCAGGGAACAACACTCTGCTCCTTTCCTAGCAGCTGTCAGAACCAACTGTTGGAGCAGATGAAATGTAAACTGCAGCTCTGTCACACATACTTTTGAGATGTGATGTCCTGACCAAAGAAAGATACAAATTTGTTTATCTTAAGAAAGAGACAAGAACACTGACCTTGAAGATCAGATCAAGTATAAAGTGGCCTAAAATAACAAACAAAATGTGTGTCATATCTCCAAGATTCATTCCTCAAGTTTACACACGAAATTCATAAGTGATTCTCGAGAGGCTGATCCTGTGAAATGCTCTTGAGAACTCAGAGGTCAAGAAACTGGCAGTGGAATTTTGGATGCTCAGCACCTTCCAGGATCACTCTGATGGGAAAAAAAAGAAAACCAAAATGCCCAGTTAGATTATAATCAAAGGGATTAATACTGATGGCAGGATGATGCTCTATCTTGCTTTTAATAGACTTATTTCTGGAAAAAGAAAGACTTGCCCTCAGTTGAGGAGGGCAAGGCTAGGAAACACTTAAACAAACTGGGCACACACAAATCCATGGGATCTGATGGGATGCAGCCATGAGAGCTGAGGGAGTTGGCTGACAGCCTCGTTTGATAATCTCCCAAAGGCCAATGGCAATTGGAAGAGCTTCCTTAGGAATGGAAGAAACCAAATGTCACCTCTATCTTCAAGAAGAGCAAGAAGGAGAATCTAAAGAACTATAAGTTGTTCAACTTTACCTCCTTCCCTGGGAAGCTGGAGAGACAAATAATCCTGGAATCCTTTTTCAGAACAATGAAGGATATAAAGGTTATCAGGAGCAGTCAAGATGAATTTCCACATCACGCCTGACCAAACTGATGTCCTGACCAGCTCGGTGGATGACAGGAGAGCAGAGGGTAGTATTTACCTGGCTGTAGCAAGGCCTTTGACACTCTCTCCCATAACATTCCCATGGATAAATAGTTTAAGGCTAGGTAAGCAACAGGGAGGGGGATTGAAAACCTGCTGAATGCTGAGCCCAGAAAAGTGCCATCAGCCCAGAAAGTCCAGCTGGAAGCCAGTCACAATGGTGCATCTCATGGGCTGATACCCTGTTCTTACCATCTAACCCCTTCTTTAATGTCCTGGAAAATGGGACAGAGTACATCTGCCATGAGTTTACAGATCACATGAAAATTAGAGGGGTGAGGTATATACAAGATAGTTACATTGGTGTTCAGAGGGACTTGAGCAGGTTTTGAATATATTGAAAACCTGACTACATCGGCATCAGGGTGGGCAACCTGCTCTAGGTGTCCCTTCTTGGCCTTTTCTAACTTTGCTGAGTCTGTGGCTCTTTAATCTGAGATAAGTTTGAATGTAAAATCCAGCTACAAACAAACAAACAAACAATCAACAACAAAATCCCAGATGACAGGGAAAGCAAAAAAATCAATGAGAATACCTTATTCTTCTAAATTGTCTGCAAGGTCCAGGCAAGTAATGTCTATTTGCTGAAGTATTTTCCTGGTGGGTTTTCTTTTAATGTATTTATTCCAGCCAGCTTGGTCATCCTGCCACATCCAGCTCCTAAGTAAAAGTGTGCATCTGCAATTCATTAGTGCAAATTTTAATCCCAAACTTAAACACTAATGCAAAACAAATTTTAAATCCTGCTTCCACAAGCAGTTTCTCTAGAAACATGGGACTAGAATTAAGTTTGCATAGTCATGGATATAACACCTTAGAGATTGTGATCAGTCGTAGACCATAAACACAGCTTGAATTCCAGAGCTTTAAGATTAAAACAGCTGACGTTGAGAAAATAGAATTCATCCCAAGTAGAGGTAGCTTTCTATGCCTTTAGGAAAAAACTCCATCAGAGCTGGTTTTGTCTATTACTTACACTTTATAAAGCTGTAGATGCAGTAACAAATAATAATTAATTACTAATATTACTTGATCTGCTGCCATACTAGGCACTAATATTTTTATGCATATTATTGTACATTTTCATACCTACAGAAGTTATGTGACTCAACTCAGCCTCACACAAACAATGGCAAATCTACACTAGCAGCAGCTCACGTCTAGTCTAAGAAGCCACATCTATTTTTTTTAACTTCTTTAACAAATCAGTGTCATGATCACTGGATAACAAAGACTGGATTATATCTGTACCTGCAGTGTTCTCTGCTTAATTGTAATTAAATTTGTAATGTAAATTAATTAAATTGTAATTAATTGTAATTAAAGTTCAGAGACCTTTCCAAACATCTGCACTCACTACAAGGTGTACCTTAAGTTAGGTAAAATGTATCCCTATAAAAAGAAAATTCATTTTTTCAAGATTTATGAGGCACTTACAGTCCTAAGGTTTGTGCTAAGCCCCTGCACAGGTGTGTGTTTGACCCTTGGTCTGCTTAAGGGTGGGTGTTATAATTCAGGAGCCACATGTCAGTGGTGAATTCAATTTAAGGCCTTATTTCCCTTGAAATCAATGGCAAAGTAAAATGAGCTATCTATTTTTTTTTAACTTATAGAAAAATCACATTTGGTCTTGTTGCAGACAAAGTGGAAGAAAAGATAAAGAATGCTTTTTTTCCATTGGAGGTTCCTTGGTATGATTATCAATGGCATAAGAAAGAGAGATGCACATGAAAAAAAACAGTGCATGGCAAGTTTTTGAGATTTTTAGATCAAGGAGTGCAAGCTCTGTATAAGTCATTCCATAGCCTCTGTTTTGAGGGGTACTAAACTTGCATATCTGCTTCACATTTCACATCCTATAATTCTACACTATAAGAATTCAGCACACAGGAAAGGAGTCACAATGAGAGAAGGGAACAGTGCTCAACGATTTCATTAGTATTGTGTTGATTTGATTTATGGAAGGCAATACAAAACCACATGTTCTGCTCATCAGTTCACAAAGGAAATAAGCAGTAAACCTGAACCACTGCTTTGTCAAAACCAAAAATCGAATGACAGAGGCACAAGAGTTTCGCAGTATAAAATGTTTGTAATGGAACTTGTGAATTTCCAAAGATATTAGTTTGCACATATTCCAAACAGAGACTCCACAGGAAGAGATACACCTTCCATCTTCAAAAATTTTCTATGATGAGACAAAAGCAACAGACTGCAAGGATCTATAGATTTCTGGGTAGAAAACATTCACTTGTAGCATTAAATCAGAATAATTAGCACAGAAATTCTTACTGAGACCAGTCTGGCAAACTGGGTTGTTGCAAATATATTTGTCCATTCATTCCCTAATAGCATAGAATTTGCCTCCTGAAATAATACCCTAAAAAGATTGAGTTTGAAAATGTAGCCTCTAATTCACTTATCACATTTTTCATTTAAAAAAAAAAAAAAGAAGGAAGTGGAAAACTGGACATGATTACTCGCTCTATCTTCTCTGGGTAATCAGGCTGACATATTACACAGCACAAAGGATCAGGAATTGCTTGTAGGGATTTAACTTTACACAGAAAGAAATAGTTAATCAGTATCATTTATCTTGTGGGAGAGAACAGTTAACTGTACACTTAATTCTAAACCAACACAAACCTCTATTGTGTTTTTATAACAAAGTGTACAAAAAACACACCACAAAGTTCAGGCAAAGACGTCAGCAGAACCACAGAGGTGTTATGTGCAATAGATCTGAAAATCAGGGAAGCTGAGAGCAGATTAAGCCTGTACTGAAGGAATTTTCTCAGAACTTATAGTCCAACTTTGAGTTGATCTAACAGTACAGCTGGTCAGAACTGATATAAAGTTCAAGGAAAACTGAGATATATTATAGAAAAGTTATTATTATGAATCCTATATTTTGAATGCATTTGTTGCTTCCAAAAGGAAACAAGTGATAGTTCAGGAACCATCCTAAAAAGTTTTGCTGGTAAGTATCTAAAGAGGCACCAAAAAAATCCTTACAGCACCTGGAAGAGTTGCAAGTGCTATTAGAACTGTGTGTCAGGTACAGTCAGTCCTACCGCTAATTTTTTTTCAAACCTTGAGTTAATGCTTAATTAATTTCAAACCTTGAGTTAATAAACCTTGCTTAATGCTTAATTTTTAATATATTTAGCCTTCTACTCCAAAAGATTCTAGTGTTTCTCTAATAATGTTTAACATCTCCTAGAAGGGAGTTCTACAGATGTAGGTAAGCTGTAATGAAGTAAAGACAGTGCCTTATTACAACAGAAAGCAGGGGCTGACTCCTACAAAAAAAAAAATGGACCCCAGGAACAAGACCTCTCAGTTCTAACACATTTATATTCAATGCTGGCGGTCTACAGAACATTTGTAAGGCACACAAAAGAGCCACAAATAATTCGTCTAAGTTCTGCACGTTTTTACCTCCACCATCAACTAAAATTTTAAAAGCTGACAATTGAAGAAGATTTAAAAATAGTTGGCTCCTTTTTGACTTTCTAAGTTATGGTGGCTTTTTTTTTAATGATCAATATTAAACTGCACAAAAAAGCTGATGTCTATCTGTTAAATCATTAGTTTAACTCCCAAATTTGGGGAAAAAAGTGTTTTATTTCTAGGACTTGATATAAAACTGAGCTAAATAAATATCTGCAAAGCACATAAAGGCAAATCTTTCAGACTGTTTAAGTTTACTGAGAGGAGAGAGAGACTTTCAGAATGAACCGTGACCAGCTGGCAAAAAACATATTCATTGTACTTGTGATTGGAAGATCTGGATTGAAGGCTATTTCTCTTCTCAGATGAGCAGAGACAAGATCAACTGCCTACTTGTAAGGAAAGAGAGAAGAGTCACAGTTCACAGCAGCTGTGAGCACAGACCTTGAAGACTTGTGCCTATTTAAGCTAAGAGCCTCATAAGTTTAAATGAGGTGCCTTAACATCTGACTACAGCAGACACAAGGGTATAGGGGGGAACCATAGCCTGTACAATTCAGTATGTTCAAAGACACCCAAAATCCCAAGGAAATGTACCGTGGTGTGTTTCATGGAAGTGTCACTGCTCTAGCAGTGTAGAAGCTTGTAAAAGAAAGTCTATACGTCAACAATCAGAAAAAAGCTCTACTCAAGTCAGCCTCAATGGTAAATCCTCCAGCTCAAAGCCCCACTGAAATCATGGACAAATGGTATTGTTAAATTGAAATTACTGTTGGACATGGTGGTCAATTATTCCCCAGCTTCACAGTAGATTAAAGCTTTCCAGTGAAACTGCTCTTTCTACAAAAGAGATGCTAGGAACATGCATTGTGCTGTTTAAATTCTATTGAAATTGATGCCAAGAAAAACAGTTGTGCCTGCCTGACATTGGAGATAATTTGGCAAGTTACCGAAAAGTTTTACTGTGTGCCCCAATTTATTGCTGTGTATACAAAGCCATCCCATAAGCCAAAAGCTATGTTAAACTAAAACAAGTTTGTATTTTCTGCAGAAGAATAAAAGGTGACAAGGAATGAGTACATTTTTCAGTATCAAAGCATATGATGAGAAACTATTTTCTACCAGAGTACAACCATCGGAATGCTTTTGTGGTAGAGAACTTTTGTTTTGGTAAGTTTTAAAGCCTGTAGGTCATCTGGAGACTGTTTCCAGCTCAGGAAGTTTTTGAGCATGTGGTTAGACCACAAAGTGATCTAAAACACTTTAAGAAAATGTGGTTTCTTTTTCCTCCTAAATTTCTTTATGTCACATTTGTCAACAAACACATCACGGCACAAATGGCATGTGATCCCACAGCAAACTGCCTTTCAGA
The DNA here is from genome assembly GCF_008360975.1 of Lichenostomus cassidix. NCBI lineage: Eukaryota > Metazoa > Chordata > Aves > Passeriformes > Meliphagidae > Lichenostomus > Lichenostomus cassidix. Next base: position 56,863,596 of record NC_139480.1, read on the forward strand.
GCTGAGATTCTGCCTGCTGAGTTTGTCTAAGACTCCCCTAAACCCCATAATCTTCTTGATGGCCAACACATACCTCATCATGAACCTACCTAAGATTGATTACCATACCACTCTGAAACAGTGTTATTAACCTAAGGGTCAAGGAAGCAAAAAAGGCAGGGCATTGTTTCATACAGTTCAAAATCATTGAATCCTTAACTCTCCCACCAGCAGAGAGATGCCAGGATTTTTTCATTAACACAAGGAAAAGTAGAATATTTGGTACTGCAGACAGTGTGAGGGGATTTTTTATTTATCCACTGACCAGAACACCTGAACTGCTCTAGGAAAAATTATCAGTGTTCTAAGCATCATAAGAAGCAGAAAGTGAGGAAACATATCCTCTGTTGTCAAAACAATTTGGACCTCAGAAATATTCTATAATCACTATCCCTGGTGAAAATCCATTTTGCTGAACTCAGCTATTCCCAAATTGCGATCAGGGCTTCAAAAAATTATGGGATTGAAAAATGGCAAGACTGCAAGAAAAGCAGCCCTGAATACTGAGGTCATGGAAGCTGGCATTACCGGTGTTGATGTATTGCTCTCAGTCTGAGGGAGGGCAGGCGGGATGAAGTCCCTGCTGCCGTGATCACCATCTGCTTCAGCTTGTGAGATCAAGTCTTCTCTACAATTAACTCCTCTATGAGAAGGAAAAAAGATTAAAAATGACTTGTCATTGAGCTGTAACATTAAAACTAGTGATGTTATATTTTGAAGCACAAATAAGATTTCTTTCCAATAATAGATAAACAGAACAATGTTAATTTGTCTTTGCATATCTATTTATACCTATAAGGTATATATGCATTATCTATTGCTTCTCATAAAGACTCAAATTAATGATAGATTTACTTTATACAATGCAACTTAATTTTCTCCATAAAAGAAATTTGCTTAGGATGATGGAAGTTACCAAACTCAGCTGTCCATACAATCCAAATATAGAGTATTAAAAATTTGCTTATTTGAAACAAAGAGAAAATAAAACACCATCAGTTCACAGAAACAGAAAACACAGGCACTGAATACACAAATGTATTTTACATCTAACCAGCTGTATAATAATTTGATGAATCCCAGATGGTGCAGTGAAGTAAGGCAAGAGCATAAGTATGCAACTTATTTGAAACAGATATATATTACTTAAATTAATTCCTGTAATAACAGTGAAATGGACAGGTTACAAGTTTCAGCCTGAATTTCCTACATACACCAGAAACCATAGCCCTGTCAGTAAGCCACCTCAGTGGTCAAAAATGAAAAGTGCTCTGATATTTACTGTGAGAAAGTAAGACTTTCCCAGATAGCTTACAAGAAAAGAAATACCTCTACTTTTCTTCTAAAGTACATCAGTCATAAAGGGTCCTGAAGGAGGAGCTGAACTCCTGTTTTCACTCAGGACACTGTGAGAACTTTCACAGAGTAATCTTCACATTGGAGGTATGTAAACAATCGAATCCATAAACCACTCCAGACCTGCCAGGACTACATGGCACAGCAAAAGGTATGGGTAAGGTTGGTCAGAGATTCACTCCCACTTAAAGCCTGGTCCAGCAGCAATAAGGCAGGGCAATGGTAAATAGGAAAACATGGAGAGTGGGAATGGGGAAGAAAGGACATCAGAATACTGAGAAGGGAAATGCTCCAGATTTTCTCCACGTGACAAAACTCAGAGACACCTGGCATGTTCTCCTCCAGATCATGAAATGGATTTACAGAAGGACCAGGTTTCCCTAATGTTTTGTGTTTACATGAAGTCATTTGTACTGCAATCTGCTTGCCTGTAGAAGGCCCAGCTATATGTAAAGTTCAGCAGCTTTATTAGAAAGGGGGGAAGGAGAGAGAAAGAAAAAAAGGCACTTTTTGTGTTACATTTCTCTCCAGATTCCATTGCTTTTTTTTTAAAAACTACACAGGAGAAAAGCATACAGCTAGGGAAAATCTTGTCAAGTCTGTCTTACCTTCAGTTTCGTGTATGAAAATGAGGGGGAGTCTTCTTTAGGTCACTTACCCTAGTTTTGGAATTGTGCTGGAAGCAGAGTTGGTAACACAGGGATGTTTTAGCTCTTGCTGAGCAGGACTCACACAGAGCCAAGGCCCTTCCCACCCCACCAGTGAGGAGGCTGGGGGTGCACAGGGAGCTGGGAGGGGACACACCCAGGACAGCTGACCCCAAGTGACCAAAGGGATGTCCCAGACCACAGGGATCATGCTCAGCATATAAAGCTGGGGGTAGAAAGAGGAAGAGGGGATGTTCAGAGTGATGCCTTTTGTCTCCCCAAGTAACCATTACACATGATGGAGTCCTGCTTTCCTGGAGGTTGCTGAACACCTGCCTGCCCTTGGGATATGGGGAAAGAATTCCGTGTACAGCATTTGCTTTAACTCTTAAATCCATGAATTTTCTCACTTTTACCCTTCCAATTCTCTCCTCTATCCCACTGGGAAGGAGTGAGCAAGCAGCCACGTGGTGTCTAGTGGCTGTCTGAGGTTAAACCATGATAGGTCTTTTCTCCTTTAGCCTATTTTATTAAATTAAATAATATCATATGACAAAAAAAACCTTAATACAGCACCTCCTTTAAGACTCCCTGGGGGAGCAATGCACTTTTAGTTGTGCTTCTTAGCAGATACCTGCAGAGTTGTCATTTCCTCAAGTGCAGCTCACAGATGTGCTCAAACCAACTTCAACCCCTTGCACCACATTTGGCATTGCGACAGACACAGAAGTCATCACTCCCAGCCTCCCACTTGCTCCTCTGCCAGAGGTTACCATAATCCCAGCAAGGATGGGGCTGAATAGGATGTGTTGTACTAGCAGAATCCAGGAATTATTAACTGAAAATCAAAAATCGTATCGATAAGTCAAAAAGCAAATTGCAGTCACACACCATGTGCTCCTGGCCAAAAATGCTGCGTAAGAACCCAAGCAGCTGGCACACACCAAGCCCTGCACCATCACCTCTGGATTGCTTGCTCTGCTCCAGGGTATAAAACAGCAACCAAATACCTCTGTGTACCTTCCCAAGAGCTGCTCAAACGATGTATTGCCCATTCAAAAAAAAAAAAAAAAAAAAGTGGGAAATTTAGGAGTAAAAATGTAGAGAACTGTAAAAAAATTAATTCAATTGAAATATAAATATTACAAATATATGGAAATGCCAGTGATTACTCATCATTGCTACATTTTCTGGTTTACTAGGTTTGCTAAAAAGTCTCTAGATAGTTGAAGAATTCATCTTCAAAAGATATAATACAAATCCTGCACATATATTTATAAGGTAATTTTGGTTGAGAATTTAAATCAAATTTGATTAAAAAGTCTAGAAATTCTCCCATAATCCAGGACTCAAAGATTCTTCTACTTTTTAGGTTTGGCATTTTAGATAGGAAACTCATATCATCCATTCTTGTCATAATTAATTAGACAGGTTCTTTAAATACTTTGTGTTGCTTCAATAAGTGGCCTATAAATAATTTCTAAACTAAACCATTTTAAATGCAAAGCCTTTACATACCTAAACCTGTCAATCTGCAGACTTACTCAGAGGCTGTCACAGGAGAGGCTGTGCCACAAGATCTGAAACCTCATTCGCTGTGCTTATCCCATCAGCAGGATTACCCCTTCTCAGGTGAGAATAACAAAAATTGATGGATTAGCTAAAAGGATCAGTGGCAGTCTACCATATATCCTACTGACCTAGTTTAAGAACTTATTCATGCTACCATTCCTCACAAAAAAAAAAAAAAAAAAAAAAAAAGTCACCTTTCCAGAAATGATTAATTTGGAGTCTTCAATGGAGAAGAAAATATTTGCATATCATTGGCCAATTTTACTGGAATTCTACCCATGAAATGTAAGATATTTTAATTCAGCCAGGGCACAGACACTAATCTTGCAGGGATTGATTAAGCTGTCAGTTTAAGAATACAATGTGAGGGTTTCACAGTTTTCTTTGCATTGTGGCATTTGGTTCAGTTCTGTATATGTGCAATTTTTAAAGACTTATATTGCTGACGAGTTGGATCTAGAATGTAAAGCACTGGTGGCTTTTATGAGCCTGCCTGGGCTATCCAAACAAAAAAATCCTTGTAGTAGGCAAGTTTAAGGCACTACTACTCATGAATTTTAATGAAAAGGCCAGCATGAATATATAACACAGCCCTGTGCTGAATGGACTCCTAAGTGTTTTAATGTGTTACCACTGGCTAAATTCTGAGCACAGACAGAGTGGTTGAGACATGTGCTTTAGATCAGAGTGACGTGCATTTTCTTCTCACATCTGCAGTAGCTTGCTCTGGCCACGCTATTGTGTGTGCAATACAGGGGACCAGGAAATCAAGATGGCCAAAAAATCTCACTATATGTAGAGACTTTATTTCACAGTCATTTTTCCCTTTTTTTATTTCCAGATTCCAAAATTCTAACTGAGCAGTGACTAATGAAAATATTCTTTTTGTGTGCTGCAGCCAAATTATCTCAAATGAAAATAAATGTCCATACACTGGATATCCCATTCATCTATTTCTTTCAAATACCAAGTCATCTCTTGTTCCAAAAAACAAACAAACAAAAAAAAATTAACCCACCCCCCCCCAAAAAAAAACTTCCAGCAAGACAAATAAGCTATAATCTGATAATTGTTTTTCAGGGTTTTCAAAAGTCCACAAGGGCATATTTCTAACATCTCCAAAAATACCATTTGTTATATATCCATTAAATCAGATATCTATGAAATACTGACTTCTGACTTAAACATGTGCTATATTGTTACAGAAAAAGTATTCCTTCCTTCCTTCCTTCCTTCCTTCCTTCCTTCCTTCCTTCCTTCCTTCCTTCCTTCCTTCCTTCCTTCCTTCCTTCCTTCCTTCCTTCCTTCCTTCCTTCCTTCCTTCCTCCTCCCTCCCTCCTTCCTTCCCTCCCTCCTTCCTTCCCTCCCTCCTTCCTTCCTTCCTTCCTTCCTTCCTTCTTCCTTCCCTCCTTCCTTCCTTCCCTCCTTCCTTCCTTCCTTCCCTCCTTCCCTTCTTCCCTCCTTCCCTTCTTCCTTCCCTCCTTCCCTTCTTCCCTCCTTCCCTTCTTCCTTCCCTCCTTCCCTTCTTCCCTCCTTCCCTTCTTCCCTCCTTCCCTTCTTCCCTCTTTCCTTCCCTCCTTCCTTCCCTCCCTCCCCCCTCTGCTGTCCTATTCTCTTCCCTAAAATGCTGCCTCACCTGTCACACATCTGGACTACTAAAGCTGTGCACATGCACATGCATTTTCATCACTCATAAAGGAATGATTTTCTTTATATGAAGAGGCCTGAGAATACAAGGCATGCCTCACAACTGACCCTGTGTCCTGTCTGTTGTGGTTTCTGAGCATGGTCACCAGCCAAACTTCTGAGTTTTAATTATGATCGTATCATAATTTTATGAGGTCAGTGCTGCTGACTGAGGGCTGGAACTCAGGAGTGCAGGCATGGGACCTCTCAGGAGTCAACATCATGCCATGCATGTGAAAGTCTCCTTCAGATCACTCTCCTTGAAACTCCAAAATTGTGTCTGCTGTCTTGACCATAGGGAAATGTGGACATGCAGCTGGGTGGAGGCTGTGGAAAGCTGGCCAAACGTGTGCACATCCTATGAACCTGTGTCCAAAGCTGGTTGTCCCAGAAATAGGCGAGGTGTTTCCTGAACTAGCTGTGAGTGAACGATCTTGGGTGTCATTAACAAACCAGTGACAACAGTACACAACAGAAGGTCATTTATCCTTTGAAGTCAATTCTTACACTGTTTCATCTCATCATTAACTGGTTTTGTTGCAGCTTTCCTCACTCCCTCATTTTCCTCTGGAAACAAAGTCAGGTACACATCTGACAGGTAAATTAGGCTTGCACAACTGTAGACATCATGGCAGAGATGTAAGTCAAGCTGAATATCTCAGGTGAGGGGGTACAAGAGAGAATATGTATCTTAGTAATTCATACATTGAACCCTAAGCACTGTATAATTTAGTCCACATGGCTCACTCCATCTCCCTGTGCCACTATCTGTCATGTTAATTAGTGGGGGAAGAAGACAAGAGAATGTATACAAAGGATGTCAGCAAAATGTATTTTTTTCCTGCTATCAGGTGGGAGCGTAGTGTGAGAAAAACTTCAGGGGATACAGACAAAGCTTCCTGGACAAACCCTCCAGGTTGCTGGTAAAATTGACTGAAAACAAGGCAGACATATGCTCACTAAACTGCCTACATTTTGTGATTAGGTTATTTTAAATCTCTCAGGAGATTCCATAGCACTTTAATGTAGCCTGATAGAGGACAATTACTGATTATCTGAGTGTCTGGAATAGAAAGCAACAATTGCTGTCATACTTATCTGGATACAGACCTCTGCTACAGAAGAAGGAAGAGAACCATACTTAGAAAAAGGAGGAATGACAAGTGGTTTTATTTCCCTTTGTCTCTGTGAAAGAGCGTATCTGCCCCAACCTAGGCTAGGAGAGCAATGTCAGGGGCATTACAGGGTTTCTGATGCTGGCAGGACTCCAAGGCATTATGCATGTACTGGACAAGATGAAGCTACAAAGCGTAGAGAACCATGAAACAAACTGTCCCTTAATAAATGAAAGCTTGCCCTGCAGATGCCTTGTCTGAGACATCTCAAAGTGTGGAGGAAGAGGTTGATGTTGAAGGAAAAGCATACAGGAAATGTGTGCCTAGAAATTCCTCAGTGTGCTTAGTTATAGAGGATGCCTCCAGCAGGTAGTATCCAGTTGCCTAGGTTGACTACAAGCTTTTTCAAAGAAAAAAAATTTGGTAGACAATCCAATCTACATGCATCCTTAACTGACTCAAATATTCTTTCCACCCTGCTGAACATTCAATATGTACTGAATTTAAGTCCTGCAATAAATCAAAGCAATTAAAAATAGTTAACAGTTGCGTTTACATGAGAACAAGAATTTTCATATAATTATTCTGAAAGTTGGAAGTGGAACCCAGCAATCTGTCTCATTAGCGCTAAACCTACTCCTGCTTTTTGGAGTCAGATCGGAAAGGATTTGAGGGATTTGAATTTCAGAAAGTGTTGCTCAAATACTCTAGCTTTAACGCTAGTCTGAAAGTTCAGTATGTGTCACAAACCACTGTAATAATAATGATGGTGATAATAAAACTTTGATATCAGCCATCTGCTCATTCCAGACAGCTGAATCATTTCCAGAGCTCCCTGAGAGCCAGCATTGACATGGATTTTTATACACTATATCACAGACAGTATATGCAGGGCTACAGCCGAGACCTTTCTGCAATGACGTCAAAGAGGCTGGGCAGCCAGCTTTTAAAATTGCTGCAGGCTCATCCTAATGACATTAGGATATAACAAATGGGGAAAGGAAGATATGTATATCAATGTTACAATAACAAGCAAGGACAGCACACTTAGCTCTGGAGGCAGCACTTAGGTTATCCTCCACAGAGCTGCTCTCCAAAGTTTGCGTCAGTGCAGGGGTTGGGGTGTGAATTCCATGACTAAGGGGCATAACTCAGCTGGAGAAGTGTGAGGTCTGGGAAAAAAATGAAAAGAAAAGTCATGGGAATTGTTAAGACAGAACTTAAACTAGAAACTAGAAAGAGAAGAGACTTTAGCAAGTCAGTTTAGTGGTCTGCTTGTAGATACAGGAATAAAGCAAACCATTTTAAATAGTCTATAAGACACAGCTAAGGAGTTTTCCCAAAAGCAAACAAAAAACCCATCAAAATAAATCAATGGAACAAAATATTCAATGATCACTCACAGGCTGCTGGCAGGGATGCACCATGAATCAGTTTGTTTCAGCCCTAGTGATAACCTACATAGAGCCAGGTTTGCATGTGACTATATCTGGGCTGGAGCATTGCTGATACATAAAAGAGGGACAAGATAGCCAGTTTTTTTCCCCTAGAATCTAAAACTGCATCTCCCCTGTGAGTCATCTGCACCTGTCAGCCCTATGGGTAAGCTGGGAAGCTCACATCAGGTATATTATAAAATGGCATGCTGAAGGCCTGTTTCTTAATCAGAGGGCAGAGAAATCTACCTGGACTTGTCACCTGTCTGGATTTCTGAAAAGCATTTGACACTGTCCCTCACAGCATCCTGGTCTCCATTCAGTAGGCAAGAAATTGGCTGGAGGGTAGTCCTCAAACAGGTTGTGCTGAACAGCTCAGCACAAATACAGGCTGGGCAGATCCAATGAAATAGTAGAGAGTGAGTCCAGCTGAATGTATTATAGGAATTAATTTAATACAGGATAGATTTTAGGAAGTTTTGATGGAAACCTTTTTATTTTTAAAGTTCAAATCAATAAGTGGTTGACAAACTTCTAAAAAAGAGTAAAAAGGTGAAAAACCCACAAAAATGTACTGAATCTCTACCAGTGCTTGAGAGGTAAGGTGCAGGTGAATTCCTAGTGCAAGGGGGTGCTCTGTTCATTGCATGAAATACAGTTTGTGGAATTTTGCTATTTACGCTCAATAGATATTCATATTTATGTAAATGAGACTACTGGTATTTGTATGGAACATGCTAATAAATCTATTTTCTTTACCTCTAAAATATCATGTGTTTTAGCCATTCATGCTAATAGCATACTGTGAACACTCCAAGTTTCTTTATGCTCTTGTTTAATTTTTCCTTCATATTTTCACTCCACTTAGCAGTACTTGTAGTATTCCAGCTGTACCTCTCAGAATAGGTATACAGTTCAGCATAATTACACTTGTCTATAATTATCACTATTCAAAAGCTTAAGTTTTACTCCCTGTACCTTTACTTCCATTCTATTCTCTAGAAGCCATTGAAGAGACCACCAATAGTTATATCTAATTGCATCATAAAAACACGCTTTTAAAAGTATTTTTACTTGCTGTGGATTATTAGTCTTGAAAGGAGCATTCTGGGGACTTTGAAAGGCTCTGGATCTTCAGATCTGAGGAAAAAAGAACAGAGGTATTACCACACTGGAAGGTACCAAGTGTCTCCAGATACTATATTCCAGTGTATGGTGCAATAAGACAGAAGTTTCAAAGGGATAGGGAATTATGAATATTCCCCTGAGATGAATTTAAGGGTGAAAAACTAAATAATCTGTCTTTTGAGGTAATTGCAGTAATCAAGGGCTATGATTACCTTTGATTTATTTCACTATAACAACTACGTTACCTGATGGAAAGATAATGTAAAAAGACCTGCAAAAATTCAGAAAATAAATAAGTAAATCAACCCAAAGGAAAACCTTCCTATGATCAAACTACTTCAGGTGTTTACCTGTCTCTTTCCAGTTATTACCAGCTGTTCTTTGCCTATAAAATCATCTCATTCAAACACTGCCATGCTGGTGGCAGGATTGTGTGCTACAAGACAAGCAGTAGAATGTCTTCCTTGCCTTGTGCTTTTTCTCTGTTTTGGCTGGGTTTAGTCATGATGTGCTAAAAGAGGCAATTCAGGAAAGGCTTAAACCCCCAGAGTCTGCTATTTTTTGTAAGGCAGTAAACTTAGGCTGATTTTTGAGATAGAGCAATGGCAAATTTACACTAAGCAAAGATTCTGATGGAAAACAATTTTACAAATCACATAAAGATGCAGAAGGATACAAACTAAAAGCATCGGACTTCAGATTTTATTTAGGCTTTTTTCTGGCAAGAGATTATGCCTACATAAGAACTAGCCCCAGAGCTGTGTGGGGCAATGAAGAGGAGCTGAGGATCAATGAACATATCCCACCTTTGGTGCCACTGCTGCCTCAGGCCTGGGGACAGAGTCACAGCCGGGCATGGCACAAACCAGAAAGTCTCCCTTGACAGCCTCTCCCTGAACCTCTTCCACTCCTTTTCTGAACTCTGCAAAGTGACCAAATGGATGAGCAAATGCTTCCATGATGATCCTTCTACCAATGCTCTTAAAAAGTGACTCACTCGGAATTGGTCTCCAAGGACAGAGAGAACTCAGCCATTGCAGTGCAGAGAACTCAGACAACAACTGCGGAGCTGCTGCACTCAACACCTCACTGCCAAGGTCCCAGATGCTCTCAGTGTGTCTGAAGCTTTTGCTCTCCCAACTGCCAGACATTTTTTCTCAAATAAAATAGGGAAAGGAACTGAAGGGATGAGGAATTCTGAACAGAGGAAACATCTGAGCAGGAATACAAACAGAGGGAGTGAATGGTGCAGTTGCTGACCTAAGGAACATTAGAAAAAAACATGATCACAGGCTTCAATTATATTGTTCACATGAAATGCCCTCAATTCGTTGCACAGAAGCCAAATATTATATCATGGGATATAACAGACTGGAAATACAGGGTAGGCACTATTTTCAAAATTTCCACAGGGGGGACAAAAAAAGAAAGAAAAATCTGATCTTTGAGATGCCCCAAACTAAGATTGAAAGGCTTATGCATTACTCAGAGGTCAATTTTTCCAAGTTAGAGAGAATGAGTTGAATATTTGACTACTCAGATCTTTGATCACTCAGTGGTCATATGGACACAGGTTACTCAAATGGATCAGGAGTAGTCTAAGTATCCCTTGAACCCAAAGTCTAATAAAAATGAAAGTGAGATAGTCTATGCAAGACTTTCAATTTTACAGAAGTTATCTGGCCTGTTAAGTGTTCATTCAGGGATACCTTGAGAATCATCTATAAATTTTTAAGAAATATGAATCAAGTTGTAAATTTTGTAACTAAAAGCTGCCTCTAATCATAATTGTCATAAATATTCATGTGATCAGTGTTCTTTCGTTTTTCTGCCCATTTAAGATTCTGATCTCTCTCCTGGAATCAACTACTTGCTGGAACGAATTCTAGAAAAGAAATCTGAAAACATTGATAATGTATAGGGATGGGATTGCTCAGATGACTTCATTCAGCACATTTCAATGTTACATGAGAAACATTTTTATGTTCACCCTTTTACTAAGTCCAAAAAAGTATGTTTTAATAAATGAAAGCTGATGAAAAACATAGCTAATTTCCAAATTTCAGAAAAACATTTATCATCTTCTATTATCCAAAAAAGTAATAAATACAAAAAAATGAAACTTCTATCAGATGGAGTTACAGCAATTCTTAAACAATCATTTATTTATGAACTTATATACCTCTTTTTACATGTTGCAACATTTTCCCATGAAAAACAACAGCCAAACCTCTCTTTTTTCACACATTTCCAATAAAAAACTCCTCTTTCTATTCAGTAACAACACCACATAACTGGCACAAATTTTTATGCTGAACCCATAATAGCAGGAATGATTCTAGTCTCATTATTTCTCCTTTTTTCAAGACCCATTTTCTTCTCCTTCTCCTGACCATCCATAAATCACTTCTGCTTGAATTTACTGTTTTCCCTGAGGAAAAAAAAAAAGGATATTGGATTGGATTTTTAAAAAGTACATTTCTGACACACACAGGACAGATTTCAACTCTTGCAAACAAACCGAACTTCTTAAAACTTAATTGCACTACAGTAACCTTGCTTTGGTGGGCTGAAGAATCCTGCAAAGGGAAAAGGAAACAAATGTCACCTAATATATTTTTTTCCAAACTTGTTCCAGCCAGGAGAGAGCCATATCATATTATTCCGTTAATTGGACACAAATTTTTGCATAGTAGAAGGCATGAGTTGTTTATTTTACTGGGAGGCTCTTCTGTACATTGCCATTTCACAGATCATTTCCAAAATCAAGACAAGTGTGAGTCCATTCAGTACCACCATTTAGGCTTTAAATACCCCCATGAAGTATAATTATCTAACTTTGCTTATGTATAAACCCAAATATAAGCCTATGCTAATCCTACCTAAAGGTAAGAGTTTCAATCTTAGTCATGTAGGCCCCTTCAATGCCCAAGAAAACAGAATAAGCTTATCCAGAGCAGAGTTTGTTCAGAAGTGACTGAGAAAGGACAGATGATCCTCTGGAGAGTTCCCTGGCTACAATGAGAATTTAGTCATGTAGCTGAAACTAGAGGCCCTTGGCTCCTGGGCAGCTGAACCCAGATGAAATGAGGAACGCCCACAGGAGAGCTGAAGCAGGAGGGAGAAAAGCTCCATTTCAGTTTAGGCACTCAGCTTGAGGCAGCCATGGTGCCAGTGGAGCCTCCCATGAGCTGAGCTCTCAGAATTAGCACTCAGGGCTCCACTCTCTGTGCAGATGTCACTAATGCAGACAGTATCTCGCACAACTAATGACAGTGTGGTGTCTCTTTTAATTAAGAGCTCTCTCTCCACTCCCAAAACCCAGAACAGGTCACATGCTAAGGCCTTCCAGAGGAGGCCTCTTGCCAAGATGTAATGCTTTGCATTACCAGCTCCCCAAAGGCTCAGCTGAACACCTACCTCACTTCTAGGATGTACAGAGATATATTCAGTTGCAATATTAAAAAGAAAATAAGGAGTGAATTCAAAAAAAGCCTTTCAAATTTTTGAACAAGGCTACAAAAAAAGGGGCATCATCATCTTCATCACCATAAGCAGCTGTAGAGTGATGGAGTACAAATTATTTCCAGAACAGGTTATCTTGAGAACTTCTGCCACTATGCTGGTGGAAAGGGCAGTTCAGAATGCCAAAGTGGAGAAATGAAGGTCTGAGAAGACAGGGTAATATTTCACAGGGTTTCACAGTTCCACACAAAATATTACACAGAGTTTTCATATTCTACATGACTCTTCTGCTGAAAAAGAGAACAGGAGGGAGGAAATGCTGGGTTCAACAGAGAAGACACAAAGGCTGTCCTTGCGCTTCCAGCTGCATGTCACCAGGGCACTCTGCTTTGAAACAGGAATGCAGTGTACCAAGGTGTGCAATCAGAGCAAAAGCACAATGACAATCCTTCTTCCCATGTTATTTAGCTACAGCAGCCTTTGTCCAGTGCTGAGCCCCACACTTCAAGAACAAAGTGGGCCAAGTGAGGAGGCTGTGGACAAAACACCAAATAAAAGCATAAGTGAAGAGAACATGTCATATGGGAAAAGGCTGAAGAAAATGTGTTTGCTCCACCTAACTAAAAAAAAAAATCCCCCAGGATTACTTTTTTCCATGGCTCTGATTTATTGGTTTGAATGATAGTGGAAAAAAATGGGAAAAATCAGGAAGTAGCATATAATTCTGTGTGGGGATTCCCACCTTCAGAGGTCTTTAAAGAACAAGTTATTTAACCTTGAGATGATAAAAAAGCCAGACAGATGAGACATATTTTGACAGCCCACCAAGTCCTTAAGATGCCTCTGCTTTCAAAATTTTGTAATATATAAGAGGAGCATCTGAAGTATGAGGATCAGGGATGGTGGGGTAAGGTCAGCACTAAACTGGACAGTGGGACAAAGTGGTTTTCTTTCCTTTACGTGTTGGTTTGGAGCTGACAGCAATGGGCTGACTGAAACTGCAGCTTTCAGGGCTCATTGCTTAGGGCTATTTTCCAGAATTACGGTACTGGAATATATCATATACCATGAAAATAATTAATTTTATCTTATCAAAGTCAATCTGTAGCTCATTTTTATCTCTTCACCAGCTAGTTATGAATAATTGGTTCTGGAAGTGCTTAAAAAACCCATTTAATATCTTGGCCCATATTATGATAAAACCGAGACGAATACCAACTTGTACTCAACTCCTTTACTCTTGGAGAAGGAGGAGAGGAAGAGAATGGTTGCTAATCCTGCTCCAGCTAACTTGGTAAAGCAAACAGTAGAACAAAAAAAAAAATTTATATAGAAATATCTTTCATTATAAGAAACTTTACATGACACACATCAAAATGAAAAAGGGTAAGAAGCTGGTTGTAACTCTAATTTCATTTTCTCATATAAAGACAAAATGAGTTCAGTGAACTTTCTGACATTATTATTTCTTTATTGCTTTCATATGGCCCAAATTCTATGGTCTGTTAAGAAGAAAAAACCACCATTTTATAATTAGAAGCAAAAATTTTAATAAGTTGTCTCCATGTTTGCAAAGGCAATAGGGATTTTCTAATATTTTCTGAGGACTTGTGGGCATGTAAGACTACATAAGCCAGATATTTACTATGGCATATGATATTCAGATGAAAATATTACACATTAATTTTCAAAACACTTCATAGATGAAGTTCTGTGAAAAGAAAAATATGATTAAGAGTTTTATTCTCTGTATACTGCATTCCCTGAAAGGCTACAGAGTGATACTTTTTCCCCCATCAAAAGAAATCACCAATATGAAATATCCTTTTATAAAAGCACATAATTATATCAGAAATAATTTTAAGTAGTTGCATTCTCTGTTTTTGATCAAGGGGCACTGAAGCAATAAGGATAAATTACCGATTACTGGGGCTGAATCATCAAGAATGAAACTGAGGGGATTTTCCTTCTAAAGAGGTAATACTAATTGTGGGCAGTTGATGGTAGAATTATGGGTTCATTTTGGTTTTATATAAAACTTTATTGAATTAATTGAACTGTGTGCACTGTGTCATCGATAAACTCTAAGGGAAATTTCATTTCATTTCTGCACTGAAGGTTGTTGTAAGAGCTCGTGTTATTCAGTCTAGATACAGCTGCACAGCACTTGGCTGTTTTGCCTGTGTTGTTAATCTTCTGCCAGGGAAAAGAGACCATAATCCGCTAACATTTTATAGGCTCTTTGTCTATATTCTAAAATACTCTGTGTCAAAAGTAATTTAGCACACTAAGTTCGGAGGGAGAAGAAGGTTAGTTCACAGTAGGAGCTGAGGAAGCCTCAGAAGTCTGTACAGGGCCAGGGACAATTGACAGGGGATTCTCAGAACCACCAAAATCATCCTCTTAGTGGGAACTGCTTCACTTCTGGGCTCTGGGCTGCTTCCCCCTTCCTGCAAGCCCTAGTAGGAGCCTGAACTGAAGAGTTCTGCTGATCCCGCCCTCTGCAAAACCTGTGGAAGGCATTAAATGATGAATTATATAATAATTGAATTATGGCAATATTTTCACATCATTACTTGTCCTGTTACATGCTCTCTCTCTTTCCCTATTGCACTTGAGCAATTTGACAGACTGAGGCAGTCCACAGCAAGTGAACATGGCCTTTGGAGCATCACCAACACAGCTCCAAAAACCTCCATGAATGAGGCCCTCCTGTACCTCGGGCTGCTGCAGCAGTAGAGATAGGGAAGAACACTCATTAGCTCATTAACCTTATCTTCATCAAGATAAAACACTCCTGCATGTATCAACAGAGCATCACAATTAGTCTCTTGTCCTGTGATCCCTCTATATGCATTTACCAAGAGATAACATAGCTATCTCTCAATGTGCACTCACTTCTGCTGTGATCTTTATAGTAATTGGCACTTTGAAAGTCTTCCTTCAGGTAAAGACTCCTCTAAGCTTGAACAAGGTTGTGTCTATAAGTGTCAAAGAAATTTCATTTGGCCCAGTTTCACAGATTCTTGCAAGTCTGAGTTGGTTTACTCTGCAAAGACAAAGGAAGTAAAATTATAGAGGTGACTCCACAGCTTATTTTTGTCTGTATCACAACCTTCAGGCAGAAAAGGTTGACAGAACTGTTGTTTGGCTTGACTTGTCCCAAGTTAACTCATCCGGGCTCACTCCAGTAATTGGACAAGAGTAACTACGCCAACAAATGAGGAGTAAGCCTATTGTAATCCTTTTTAAACATCTCTGACTGAGCCATTTGATCTAACTGTGTCCCTGGAAAGGGCATGATGCAGTAGGGACAGCTCAAACCACACTACTTTGGGGAAAGCCCTTTAACTTACCAGAAATTATGGCAGTTCTGGTATGAAATATAGCAGATTCAGTAGTTGTGACATGCAAATAGCTGTGAAAGTGCTGAGGCTCCTGAAATAAATATTTGTGGTGACAGTAAAAATCGGTTCAAGCCAATTTGTAACACTCAGAGATTCTTTCAAAAGGAGAGGCCAGTGAATTTGATTTGTGACCATATCGCAGGGAAACACTGTGCTTTTCAGTGGCTGACACATTCAGCTGTGACCATCAGCACTGATCCCAGAGCACCACATGCAACTTATAGGCAATATTTTCAGATGCACTTTTTCTGAATTTGCTACAGATTATGTAAGTAAAACAAAAATAAATGTTGATTTCCTGTAAGAACAGCAAAATAAAAGGCTTTCTTCATAAGCAGACAGATCAGATGGTTGGGATAAAAATTCCAGCTCTATTCATTCACTCTGTTGGCCAAACTCTTCCTCCCAACCCAGCCAAGGACTCATGCAAAGCTCTGGATAAAACGTTGGTGGCCATTTCCATGACATGGTTGGCTTGAAAAGGCCTGGGAAGAATTCCAGCACAGAGAATTCAGCTGCAGGTGGAGGACCACAATCTGGAATACACAGTGGCAGTCATCTCCACACACTGGCATTTGCAATCTATTTTTCTGGCTCACAAAAAGTTGTGCAATCATAAGCAGTTAGTGTAACACTCCATTACTGCTTACAAGCATCTCTGTCACTGCGTGCACAGCAATATGACTGAAGCTGTTGGCTTGACTTTGAAGTAAATCCTTAGAAGTGGCAAGCCCTTAATCAATTCATATTTTGTTCAGTTGGTGTCAGCATTCCTCAATAGAAAGAAAAAGGTTCTTCACTTCCATCTCTTAATGATCATCTGAGAATGGCTCCAAAACCACAAAAAGATGCATAGCTTGTAATCAGCAACAGCCTCTGTTCATTGTGATGGATGAATGTGGAGTTGGACAGCAGTTGCTCAATATTTTGGAATGTCTCTGTATGCTGGCAAACCCCTCTCCTAGGATCTTCCTTGCTAACAGGCAGCAAGGCATTTTAATGATTGCTGACTTTTCTAAAACAGCTTTTGCTGTAATAGTTGGAGCAAAAAGGGGAAGGCTCTCTCCCCTCAACCTGCTTCCACTCTGACCAATACAACCCAACCACAATGTATTTTACCTTTTTTGCAAGATTACACTGCTGATTCCTGTTCAGTTTTTTGTCTGCTAGGACCCACAGGGTTTGGTTTTTTTTGGTTTTAGGGTATTTTTGCAAAGCTCCACTGGCCTCCAACCTGTACAGCTGTGTGGAGCTATTCTATCTAGATGAAATCAGCATCTTTAAATCTGTAAAATCCTTGTTCCTCATGTCCTACACCATGATATTAAGCTCCTAATGTTCTAGTATGTTGGCAGATGGAGATCTTCCAGGTTTGAAAGGCAGCATTCATCTTTCTTCAGCGTGCATATCTTAATACATATTCAGGCTGATTCAGTGGTTAGGCCCTTTCCTCTGCAAACATAAACATCAGAGAACTGATTTAGCAAAGAGATGACACTGAAATGCTCTGTCTTGATTTTAGGCTCAAAGCACTTCAGTTAAAATGCTTAGCAAAAAAGGGAATGATGCTCCCTAATTTTCATTTGTGAAATGGAAAACTCTGGACAATGAAAAATGGTGTAAGCAATAAAGGAGCCTTCAGCAAGATTATGATTTTGTTCTTAAGCACAGCAGTATAATGGCAAATATATTGGCTTTATGGCTATTTTTTGTCTGGGATTGCCTTTTTTTGTTAGCTCCACGATAAAATGAGTGTCCTTATGGATAAGATTCCCACAATACTGGCTGACTTAAGGGACACTACTTAGCATGTCCCTGTCATTGCTACACGAACTGTCATTCAGATCACCCATGAGGGCTTTTTCCCAGAAATCTTACAGCTGCACTGAAGGTGATGACTTATGTCTAGAGTTCATCCACACACTTCCCATGACATGGAAACTGGGTGTTGAGTGTGTGCATCCAGCAGCAAAGGAGCCTGACTGTCTTATGACCACCAGTGTGATCAGTGGCATGGGACAGGGCCCTCCTGGGATGCCACAACTGCTGCTACCATGCAAAGAGACTGTGGGAGGACCTGGGTCTGCTCTGCTGTCCCCCCAGAGTGAGGCACAGCATCCTGAGGACACAGGGCTGCCTCCCCAGCAAGTTCATCCAGTGTGCACACCGAAAGCTCTCCAGTCCTTCGGCTCTTCTTTATTGAGGCTACAAACCAGCTGGGCTTCCCAAAGGAGCAGTAGCTCTGTTTCAGGCCTAGCTCTCTGAGGTGAAAGCCAAAATGTATCAGCTGGTTGTTCTGCAAAGCAAAAAATGTTTGCAGAAGGGCAAAAGTCTGCATTGGATCAAACCTTTCTGACCTTGGGTTTGTACTTGGGTTTGTACTCCCCATAGAAGCCCAGAAACCCAGCTGGTGAAGGAGTTGGTGGCGCATTTAGGTCTACATGGCCAAAAAGCCAAAGCCACTCGGTGGAAAAAGATCTAAACCCAGAAATCAGCCTTTATCATTAAGGTTTGTCTATATGAAAGAGGTCAGTGAGGAAAAAACTTGTCAGGTTGCTTCCCACCATCTCTAGCAGTGAGATTGTTGGGACAGAAATCATCAGCAGGGACCTGTCCTTGATTAGTCTCTACATGGAAACATAGTAGCAACAGTGGATGTTTTTCCTGTAGAAAAAGAAATGCTTGGGTTTATGTCTAGACAGATAGAAATACCTTAGAGTTTTTGGTTTTGTTTTTTTTTCCTGAATTTTAGAGGATTAAGATGTGTCGCTGTTAAGCCGCTAGCAGAGAAGAGATCCCGGATTCTCAGCGTGGCATAGAAAAAGCGCTTTATTATTTTGAATCCAACATATATATAGACTTTTCAGAGGTCACCCAGATGGGTCAGTCAGAAACCTCCCCCCAGGCCTGATTGGCCAGGCCTGAACCGTCCAAATCTCGAGACACTGTTTCAACGACATCCAAACTTTATCTTTGTTTATAAAACACAGCGGAATGTTCTCATGGGAAAGACCTGTGCTAGCCACAAAGATGGACTGTTTTCATGTCATTTTGGAAACAGCAAATCTCGTCAGATCTCATCTAGACTGCTGGCAAAATTTATAATGCTTGCTGTGCCTAATGTGTAACTTAAGAACTGAAAAAGGGGTATTAGTGTTTGAAAATGAATGCTAATCTAATAGTAAGGTAAAACTGAGTTAACATTAAACAATTTTCAAGTCTTACTAGCATCTCAGTCCTTAAAAAGTCTTTCAAATTAAAAGAAGTTTTCTTTCAAATTAAAAGAAGTTTAACTGCATTATGAAGTAAAATGCACAGGGATTTGCTTCTACAGTAAGAAAAGTAATTTTTAACTTTTAAAAGAAAATACCAAGACCTAGAAATTATATAGCAAAGAAAATATATTATCTCTGATAGGAAGAGCAATCCAAGAGAATGCCTTAGACACAGTTTATAATCACAACTAAAATAAGCAAAATAAAGGGAACATGAGAGATATAACAGTGCTTTTTCCTGCTATACATCCTACTCTGACACAAAATTGACATGACAGACTATAGTACAATTCACAAGAACTAAATCCTAGCTGCTAAAGAGTTATTATCTTTACAACAATTAATATTTTTATATCACCTGTTTGCCATAAACCATGACCTTAGCCCTTTTATTGCAATCTCTTACAATCTCCACCTGTGTATAAGTGATAATCATCTGCCTTCCCATGAAAAATGGACCCTGTCTTCTTAGGACCATGCAACAGAGGCCAAGGGACAGGTAGCAGTCAAAACACAAAGCAAAACCCCATATTCCTTGCCCCAGAGTGGGTCATGTATTTTTTGATTAGTTGTTATTTGTACTTCTCAAATATCTCATCAATGGAGAGAAATAAAACCAAGAAAACCAAGAAATAAAACCAAGTAAGTAGCTACAATAGGCCAAAACCAGAACTCCAAGAACAAATTCCCCCAGATTATTCAGATTCCAGTCCCTGAATCATAAAGCAGATTCATGGCTTTGGCCCTGGCCCCTAAGCAAACAATGTGGAGGCCCATCTTCCAGCGAAGTTCAGCTTTTGCCAAAATCTTTAAGGAACAGTATGTCACTTTCCTGAGACTGAGATGAGTGATGAAACTTTCACAAAGGAGCAGCTGACCCACATTGCTCAAGAGGAGCACTGTCCCTGGAGGAGATGGGCAGAGGAACGACACTGCATTTTGAATGAGAAATTTCTTCAAGAAATTTGCCAAGTTCTTTGACTCACACAAATCAGAATCTGTCCCTGGCCCTGACCTGGCCATCAAACCCACATTCCAACATATGTTTAATTCAGACCTGAGTGCTGCCCACTGGTTCTACCTTTATACAACACATTTATTGTTTCTGGTTAAACTATGGGAACATAGCTATGCTATTTCTTTCCCTTGTACATAAGGTAACAAACAAGGAGGATGGTGAGAAGAGTCAGAAATATGTTCTGGCTATAAATAGAACTCCTTAATTGCCTAGCATGCTTCAATTATTTCATTGCACAATTGCAGTTGTCAGCTCTTCTCTCCAAAGGATCCTTCTTAACTGCTAACTCAGAACTACAATTTAAACAACAGAGAACAAGAAATTTCTGCGTGCAGCAAAACACAACCAATTATAATCAACACTGGCAAATTCTAATTTGACATTAGGCATAATTACCTACATGAGAAATTACCCCTATAATAATATTTGACAGGAAGCAAAGGCGTCTTCAGTAACTCATGCTCAATATTAGGTGAAGTCACAAAGTTCCTGTTGGCTTCTTGATTAACTACCTGACACAGAGGCCCGGGATTTTTGGGTAGCCTAAGCATCTGTGGTACTAAATTCTTCCAAGTAAAAGACTTTTTCTCTTGTCTTCTACTGCTGCAGAGCCTAAGACAATCCAGAATATTCCTAGAATCCTCGGGAAAGACTGAAGAGAGCCTATGGCACAAAATAGACCTTTCATTCTGGACTCCTAAATCCTTGACATGAAAGAGAAAAGTTAATTGAAGTATGCTCTTGAAGTTCTGGTTGCCTTTTAGCTTAACATCAGGAATTGAGTGTTTTCTTAAGTTTTGAATATTCTTCTCCAATTTTAAGGCCATCTTGTGTCTTTCTTTACTTCTGGCAGAATGGTTTGATCTTGGCTATCTCTGCCTGAGGATGTGGTCACTCAGAGGCATCCTGTTAGAGCTGCTTGACAAATGGCAGCTTCTCAGCCTAGGCTGGTAAATGAGGAAATTGATTTTGCGGAGCAAATAGTTTCTCCTGTGTCTAGGTCTTCTCCCTGTTGTAATCTTAGCTATCCTTGCTACAGCAACATTAGGTTAGAGATCTTATTTGCGAAAAATATAGCATGAAACAGGAACTGTTCAATTGGTTCATGAAGCTTTGAAAATCAGATAACCCAAATCAAAGCTAATTGTTGTACTTTGTGGGTTATCCCAGCAAAACCAGAATAAGATGGAGAATTACATTAGAACAGGCAACAAAGAGGGAATGAGAAGGAATGCAAGTGGCAGTACTGAAACCTGATACACTAAATTTAGCAATTGTCATTGCTTCAAAGAGTTGAGTGTGACAGAGGAAATCACTCCCATGAGGGAAGTCTGGTGACAGTGGCTCTCAGTGACACATAGAAATTTTGTTCAATTTCATTAAATACACTGTAGTTCTTGGCACCCTTACTTTTGTATACCATGGATAATAGTATTTCCTCACACTTGCATTGTATAACTTGAAAAATATTATCAGAAACATTCAGGATGAAATCCTGGCCCCAGTGAAGGTAATTAAAGTTTGCCCATTCCATTTAGGAGAGCCAGAGTTCATATTTATAATCTTCTCATTTTTTATTATCATGCATTCTTTTTCAAACTTTCCTTTTTCCATTTAGAAAGTACTCTTAGGATAACAAAGCAAACACCCCGTGGATATAGAAACCTCACAAGGAACGAGCCTCTTGTACTAAAAGCAATCCAGACCACTAAATTTTTCATTAATTAGTATTTCTCAGAAAGTTCCTGATCAGCCTCCCAGCTGTTTCCAACACTTCAGTCTGAAGCGGCCCAATAAATACAAAAACAAGTTTTCACATTTTTAAAAGCTAATGGCTTACAGCTTCTAGCTTTTGCATAGGCCAACATGACCAGAAATAAACTGGGCAAAAAATGAGTAAGGAAAGCAAACGCAAGCTCCATGAGGAACTGCTTCAGAAACCACAAATGAGAAAAAATAAGATAAAAATTAAAGTGCTGTGAAACAGTGCCCATCACTTCTTGATGAAAGACTGCTTTTTACTGGCAGTGCTAATGCTTCTATGATTAAAGTGCTGTTAGTACCGTATATATACATATATATATATATATATATATATACATGTGATATCTTCAGTGTGGCTACTAAAGACAAAAGATAATCTATGACCCAAAAAGCATTTTGGACTCAGATAATCCACTAGTAATGCCACTAGTAAAGGCACTGACATGCCTTTCTATAAGAACAAATGTAGTAAAACAAAGCACTGACAGAAGCTGTAATAAAAACAAGTGACATCATATTACTCCTAAAAAATGATACCTTTATGTTAATTTTACTCACAACATTGTTATTTGTGAGAAAATGCATCACAAACAGTTTCATTTTTTAAGGTCCAAAAGTAAGGCCCATTTCCCTGACCTTGCCTTCATTAATAAATACACAGCAACGTTCATATTTAAAATAACAAATTACCAGGACACTTCACTGCACACACTTCCACCCCTGGGGAGAAGAAGAGAGTACAAACAACATGTGACAGATGTTAATCACATAACTTAATGCACTATTGGAAGTGGGTCAGCAATAGCAATGAAGAGTAGCCCATTGGAATCATAAAAGGAAGGAACAGAATCAGAATAAATTACAAAGACCTCTAATACAATTGAAATGTGAATAATGAATTTGGTTTATTTCTGATACATGAGAAAGTTTGTTTTGAACATGTGTTTGCAGTGGAAGGTAGCCTCTCTTATCTGGACAGCTAGTGTCAGAATCAATATTTAACTCTGGAGGAGGCAATTAACTAGACATATCTCACATGGAGATGTAGTTAAAATCAATTGAAGAGGGCAAGCAAATAAGATATTAATTGATCTTCTTAATTGCATTTTTTCAAACAAATGCCCTTTGCATGGTCATTTTCCTAAAGTCATAGACCAAAACCAGGCAGTATCTTTTGACAGGGTAAGGAAGACATTAACAAAGATACATCTAACTTTTTGTAATGATGATTTACATTTAGTTTGCTTCTCACTGAATCAGGATTCAAGGGACAGGAGTTCCTTCTTACTCATTATGAAAAGTCCCCTAAGCAGCACCAAACCCCTTTGCTAAGGTATTAGCCACAGTGGATGGTAGCAAGGATCAGAAGGATGATGTTTTTGTGTCAAGGAATTTTGGTCCGAGTAGAATTCTAGGCAGCACACTTTATACTTGCTAATCTCATCTCCATGATTGCAGCTACATTGAGACAACTTCGATTTTTGCTCCACTGGTTCACTAGAATTTTAATTTCAGGTATCAATCTTGCTTCAGGAACACTTTTTGTGCTGCCTTTTTGCAGTGAAGATAAAATTCAGTCTGTCTGTAAAAGACTGGATAAAATATTTTCTTTTCTTTTGTCTATTTGCTTTTCCTCCTAAATATAAGTTTGCTAAGCAAGAACTACTTCTGTGTATTAAACTAATGCCTAGAATAACATGACTATGATTTTGACTGGGGCCTCAGACAACTGCAACAGAAATAAGAAACAACCATAACAAGTTCTTTGGAAGAGCCCTTCCTTTTGCAATCTGTCCTAAAGGGAAAGGATTATGCAAGTAGAACGACATTTTATCCTTCATTTCTGTAGAAAGGAAGAAAAAAATTAATATTGACAGAAGCATTGGCCTCCTAAACTAATTTTGATCTGACTGCAATTTCTTGGTGTGTGTACAGTGCTAATATAACATGAAAGAGACAAGTAAATTCCTGTGAAATTTGACCAAATAAAAATTGCAATTGTTCCAAAGATCATCAAACAAATAGAAAAGAAAAAGGCAATAACCAGGTCTAACTGCAAGAGGACTAAAAAAGGAGCAGTCTAAATATATCAATTCAATAATGAAACACAAAAAAGAGAGGTGCATAACTTCGGAAATTAGGAATGCATTTTAGAAATTCTTTTATTTGGAGACTTGATCAACTGGAGACTTAATTAAAAAATTATTCTTTCCTCATATGGTGTCCCTTTAGTTAATATCTATACAAACTTCTGAGACTGAAGCCCAAGAAAAGGAAAGTAGGTGACAGTGGAGCTTATTCTATTGCTGATTCCTGCTTCAGTGAAAAGTACAACCATTTGCAATCACATGCCTAAATTCTTGTTCTCACAGCAATTCCTGCAGCAATAGGCTGTGTGCTGGGTTCCTTATTCATACTCTTAAAGTACCATTATTTAGGAGCAGTCTGACAATCACGTTGAAAATATCAGCAACAAAAAGCTGAGAGAATCAATGCATCATAGAATAATTTACGGCCAAGAGACCGGTGGAGGTCATCTGGTCCAACATTCTGCCCAAAATACAGTTGATGGCACTGTTTAAACTGCTCCAGTTTATCAGTATCTTTTTACAAAAATGGACTCTAAGCAGGACTTTAAGCTTCAGCTGTAACTGCACAAGAGCCAAGCTGAGGGTTTTAAGTACTTCCCAACATAATATCCAAGCAAGTTTCCTAAGACTTTAAATATTAAGAACTTTAAACAAGGGTTTAATTTTGCAAAAGGCTAAAATGCACTGAAGCAGTGTTGCCCACAAGCATCCATGCAGTCTTGCCTTGGAGCCACTTTCAAAGTCTGTCCGTCAGGGCATCTGGGCACAGCTCCCTGTCTTCCCACAGGAAAAGGTCTCCGAAGGGATGAGAAAACTGAGGGATTTTATCTGAGAATTGCTTGCACAGTCAACATTTTTAGTCTTAGTGGTGCAATACTGGAAAGTGTGTGCAGGTCTCAGACCTTGTGGAAGGCAAACCTGATGCTCATTGATTGCAGAGATAGACTGAAAAAGCAGATGCATTCCCATGGCCACTTTAGGGTGGCAGCTGTGTCCCACTGCCATATTTAAAGTGCCAGCCCTCCAAAGGCAGGGAATATGTGAGTCATGAAGAGAAAACAGCAAAGCTTGGGCTGGCTACATGGCAAGTGAGTCTATGTTTTACTGGAATGGTTTTGAAAGATTAAGCAAAAAAAAGAAGCCTGGGGGAGGGAGATGTTGAGGGGAGTGGAAGTTAAAAAATAGTGGTTCATCTTGTAAAATGACCAGTTGTTTCAGACAGCTTTTCACTACCAGGGATGCTGCTGGTCTTCCCCAGAGTAAACATGGTGAGAGTGCTTTCAGCTTGAAGCCTGAAGAGAGCTGAATGTGTTGGGATCTCCCACACAGGCTGCCACCTGGAGAAGAAAGGGGCTGTGCCACAACAGCGCTGCTAGAAGAGCACAGCCCCAACTTGCTCTGCTAGAGGAGCTCTTGCAGGAGGGTGGCCCATCAAAAGATGGGCCACCCTCCTGCAAAAAAAGCTCCAGTTTGTTTGTTATATTGGCTAAGTATCGAAATAAAGCACTTAAGGATGCCTTGTGCATTCAGTGCTTTATGCTTCATGGCCCAGAATCATAACTAATTTGACTAAATACATTATAACATGTAGTGAAGATGGAGACCACTCCATTTCGAAACTGTCTCTAAGCTCTCCTGCCCTGACATGGTTAAGTATTCACTACATAGCTGCTTATATCATTTAAATCTTTAGTGTATTTTATTTTGTATCACAGTTCTGGAGTAGATTGAAACTACTCATATTAGTCTTGGTAACTCTTGAGAAAAATGTCAAAACAAAATGCGCTGGAATTCAAGAGGGATTATAAATATACAGAGGGATAAGAACAAGTTTAAGCTTTAACTATCATATGTCAAAAGTTATTTTATAGTGGGTTTGAAATATGCTACTTATTTTTTCCTTTTTTTCTTTCTAGTTTTTAGTCCAGTATTGAGACAAGGAAAGTGTCAGAGTGCAGGAACAGCTCAGGTTGTTCAGTGGCAGTTCTCTTCAAGGTTCCTAGAGGGAGAGAATACATCCTCTAGCAAAAAGCCTGAACACAAAACCTCAGATGATAACAGGCTGAATTTTGGAGAGCAGGTATGAAATTTAAAACAAAATTTGTCTCCAAGCATAGCACCAACACTGCAAACTTCAAAGAGAAGGATTTTTAATGTTTTGTGTACCAAATACCTCATCTACCAGTATCAGTGGGGATGCAAGCTATGAAGTGCCAAGCTGAGAAGGTATTAAATTACTATTGTTCAAAACATAAAATGTTGTCTCTCTTGAGATTGTGAGAGAAGGTGCTCTGAGTGCTAAGGCTGATGCATGCTTTTTCTGCTGGTATTCACCTACACCAATCCTAGACAGAAGTCAGCTCCCACACAAAATTCCCTGAGTAAAAATCCCTGAAAAGATTGTCAGTGGCTCCAACAATTCAAGTTATGTTATGAGAAAGGCTGAGTCTCTTGCAATAAGGCACAAACAAGTCTTGCAATAAAGCACATTTTCATGACTTTAGCAGGGCAATCTCAAAAATTGATTTCTTTAAAAAGATATCCAAAAGAAAACCCCTGTGGGAGACTAATTGTGATTCGAGATGAGTAATTTGGAAGAAGGAGGTCTTAATGGTGAGAGAAACACTCCAAGAAACTATAATAGCCTCAATTTGCCTCTAAATTAATTGCAAGAAAAGATTCACTCAAGAAGAAATAACTGCTATTGTTATTTCACTCTATGCTAAAGAAGCAGTTTGGTAAATCATGTGGTTCTAGAAGACAACAAATGTTTTTACTGATTCGGATATTGAATTTCAAAAGATACTATCTTCTGTCTTTCTTACTCTAGCATTCTTATGAGTCTTGTTGGTAGAGTCTTCAGTAAGTGGTTTTCTGCCAACAGTCTCAAGCAGTTCAAGGAAAAATGCTCAGAAAAGAAATAGCATTAGAGGTTGAAGAGAGAAACATGGCTGTGAGAGTTCAACATGGAAATAAGCTAAAAAACAACCTCAAAACAATATGTCTGAGGTGACAGCCTGGGATTTGTTCATAGGTCTTGGCTCTCTGTTTGCAACAAGAAAGCATGGTGGGAGGGAATTGATAAAGTAAGAGGCAAACTGAGCTGGGAATCATGAACTTGGTTGTAAAAACATGTAGTGGTTATACTTGAGCACATTCAAATCTCTTCTGTTCTCAAAACAACAAAAAAATTGTGGAAACAGTGAAAATATGTTTTTATTTAAGTTGCCAATATATAAGAACCCATGTGAACCACAGTTTCTCATTTTACATATTAACAGGCAATATTTCTACCATACCTTTAGCAATTTTTTGCCTCAAATATCATGTAAATTTACTGACCACCTAATAATGAATATTACCTGAGCTAACTTTGTTAAGTGTTGTGAGCAATTCTCTTTCCCTTCTCTTATCACATGATCATCTTTCTTATTATATATGAAAATATTTGTTCTTAAGAATTCTTTTCCAGTTCCCCCTCAAAAAAGAAAAGATCCAGGGACTTGTCTGCAGCTCAGGTAGGCCAGACTGCTGTAACTTTAAACAAACTAGCTCCAGTGCCGTAAATGAAAATTCTTGGTAGAAAAGAATCATCAGTAGTGCCTGCACATTAATGCTTACCCAAAGTTTCAAACGAAGGAACTATTAAATAAAAATAATACAGTTTATAAACATGCTTCAAATTAAAAGAAAAAAAAAATCAAAATATGTGGCTGCTCTATGACAACAATGAATGCAATACAAACTTACCTAGATAGCCTAGATGAAGGCACCAGTCCAGGTTTATGAAAGCATCTGAGTTGGCAATCTAACACATCATGAGGCAACAGGATTTTGGAAATAAAAATATAAGCACAGAATTTCTCCACCATTCTGTCTAATTACCTGACATTAAAGAAACAAGAGATCAGCTGTATTCTGTGGTTGTCTAGTTTCCATTTTCATAAAATGAAGCTTCCACAAGTTTTCTTCATAAATCAAAACACCATGGAAACACAGAGTAGCATGTAGGAAAAACTGATGACTGGATCCCATCAGACATATGATCAGTACCAACCCCACCAGCCTGCTTTCTTTTTCTTGATCTTGTTTTTTTTTTAAAAATGGAGTATTTTTGCTCTTTCCTCCACTATATGCTCTGAGGAC
Organism: Lichenostomus cassidix; assembly: GCF_008360975.1. NCBI lineage: Eukaryota > Metazoa > Chordata > Aves > Passeriformes > Meliphagidae > Lichenostomus > Lichenostomus cassidix. The sequence goes on from NC_139480.1 coordinate 56,891,740, forward strand.
AGAAGCTCCTCTACCAAACCAAAACACTTCACAATATATCTCTTAATAGCTAAAAAATAAAATTAGGAGTCCAAATTCTCCTAATCTCACTTATGTGACAATACCCAGTGGCTTCTGTAGGTCTGCCATTGTAACTGCAAATTGAACATGCTCTGAAGACACACCATACTTTTAGTTCTACATAAGATTATTTCTTGACCAGTTTTCTCTACCTGTAGGTACTCTTTACTTGCTCATACTGTGTTTTAATTCATGCAAAGCCCTTAATTCAAGTCACTGGGTCAAATTCTGCAGAAGAAACTAAAGGCTACCAGCACTAGTCTGCAAAGATACACAGAATACTCACAGGAGAAGCCCTTCAAATGAAGATCTCAAGCTTGTAGGGCCTTTGTTCCATCCAACTCTGAAATTTGTCTTGAGTCCTGACCTGCAGACTCCTTGCTCAGTTTCCATATCTGAGTCCAGCTTTTGCCCAGCTGAAAACTGGACTCATTTTGCTGTTTTCTAAAAGGTATTGGATCCTGACTCTTCGGAATGCAGAGGAGTTCCTAGTGAAACATATAGAAGGCTTATGAATTACAATCATGCATAATTTGGCTTTACATTTTTAATTAACTCAATAATGAAAAATTATACATTACCAGTTTAAATTGTCCTGCTTGGCTAACTCTGCTTCTGACCTTTTATCTTTTCTTCTGTAGGGAGACTTTACTGACCATCTCCATGGAGAAGCTGAATGACAGAGATAAGCATCACATAAATGAAAGGCAAATGTCTAGACTTTGACCCAATTTGTTTTATTTTAATACAGTTATTACATAATTGCTTGCAAGTATCTTTTCAGTTCTCACAGCTCTAAGATTTATATCACCCTGGTTATCTGGCATTCATGACATACACAATGCTCATAAAAACTGATAACAATATGAAAAAATAAAATGCTAGGGGAAAGATAATTTGCAGACACTATGTGATACTACTGATTAATAACTCTGTATTGATAACCTAATAGTCAAGATATATGCAAATTTTTCATGAGCAGGAAATGGCAGGTTTATTTTTAAAACAAGAGTAGTTTCTGTAAAGGGATTCAAAGCTCTTTCTCACAACTCACAAGTGAGCTTCTTTACATGAATCCCAGGTGGGGACTAGTACAGTTTAGTGATGCTGAACAAAGTGTACTTTACCTCCTTTCCAGATACAAGATATTTGCTGCCCTTCATCCTCTCTACCTGCTAATACAAAAAGCACTGGCTGCATTTCAGTTCATGCAGAAGTACTGACTCTTCTTTTGGATGTTAGGCATGAAGTGTGTGCACCTTGCACTCTCTTGGAAGAGTTGGATGCCTGAGGCTTTTTGAGCAAATCCCTCTGTAGACTTGTGTTTGAATGTGTAACAAACTCTTCTGAAGATAAGACCTCAAATAAACAACTTGAATCTTTTGGCACCGGCAATGGCAATGTCCGCTTAGTATGGCCTTTTGAAAGCAAGAGAGTTTCTCCATGTTGGGCTTTTGATCAAATTCTGTAACTGTTTTATGCAAAATAAAACCATTAAACCTGTTACTCTGGACTAATGCTAGAAGATTCCAGCTTTCACCTATGTCCATTTACGACATAATTTATAGAGGTGAAAGCCATCGGGGTGAAATTAATTTTAGAAAAAGCCTAATAAAGTTACAACCACATATTTAACCAAGCTCAGATGGCCTAATGGCAATAAAATAAAATAAAAATGTGCTGTGATTGAAAAGCTCTGCTTTAATTTTAAGAACACCAGAGTGGGGAAATCTGAGATGCATCTTCCACAGCTGCAGGAACTCAGCTCTATTGCACATGTGACAAGGGAGCACAACTCCCACTGAATTTAACTGTGCTACATTTTCCATCTCTGTCTGCAATAGGTCAGATTCCGGACTGGTATAAATCAGCCAATTCCATTAAAGTCCATGACAAGCTGGGCTGATTTACACCAGCAGAATACTTGGTCTGACCTCTTTCCTGTCCTGCAGCAACTGCATGGCCAACTTATAATGGCTCTTGGAAACCAGTTGCCTTTGTGCCTTCCAGGCGATTGTGGGTCCCTCTGCCCAGGGAGGCAATGAAGCAACAGATCTGCTTGGAAGGGAAATAGAGGCAATTTGTGGCCCAGGTCTCTTTGCTCAGAACCAAGAGAAGGTCCTTTTCTCCCATGGAGAGTGTAGGAGCTCCTCATCAAAGAGCAAGGGCACTGCAAGTGAACAAGCAAACATATGATTCCCTATACTCTCTCTACAGCTCTGTTTTCTGGTATTCAGATAAACAAATGGCTGCAAGAAAAGTGAAGCCATCTTTGCTTTTTGCATTTTGCAGCTCCATAAATACAGTGCATAGCCATTTGTAATGCACAAGCTGTTTTGGGTAATGAATCATTAATTGACAAAGTAAACACAGCATTATTATAAGTATGCGGGAAATGTTTTTGTTCATGTTCAGCATCCTTTGGGAACTTCTTGTACTTTGCTCAAGATTGCATCTCAAGAGAATTTTTTTCCCCCTTAAAAAATTGGAAAAAAACAGTCATTTATTTTGAAAGCTACACTTCATTATGCAGCTACTAGAAAAAAGAATGCTGTCCCTTTTCCTTCTTTCCTGTTTCTTTCATGTAAAGAGCAAACAACAGCATGAGCATCAGAAATGTGACCACAATTAATTCCATCCCTGAGCACGAGTCACGGCCACTGGTGATGTTTGATGGGAGCTCACATCCCTTGACATCACACAGGGATAAAGAAGATGCTGAGAGGGCTGCACTGGAAATGTGAATACCCAAAGCCTGATAATGGGGCACTGACTCCACTTTCAAGGCAGCCATTTCTTGTTACTTGAAAAAATTTTACATGTAGAAGACAGATGTGTTCCTCCCCAGTCATCTTTGCGTGGTCTCTTATTACAAAAGCGACTTTACCTGTGCAACAAATCAATTGTGCGAAAAAATATTCACAATGTGACCAATATTTTCATGACAATACCCTACAGAGGCATCTTTTACTGGCCATGTTCATCCTGCTCTTTCCCCTAGCAGTCCCCAGTGTTTCTTTGCCTGCTGCCCAATGCATGTGTTTTTCCAGATGTATCATGACACAAAAAAGCATATCATGACCTGTCTCTGCTCTCAACACAGCCCTCTCCTCCTGCCAAAGAAAGCTTCTGAGCTGTGACATTGAAGGTTATAGAGGGAGGCAAGGAAAAACAGAAAGGAAATTAAGCCCAGCAATCTTGCTCAGAATGTGTCATACAATTTTAAACACTATTTTTTATCAGAGGAGGTTGTTTAAGTGAAGGGCTGGAAGAAGAGAGAGGGAAGAGAAGGGAAGTGTGGTGTTGTTTCGGTGAAAGTTGCCGAAGCACTCTCTCTCTTTCACCTTGCAGAACAACATTCTTCACAACTGTACTGCAAAATACATTATTTCCACTTTTATATGGGAATGTGACAAGTGAATTTAAAAAATCCACCTGAAATTGCTCATATCCTCTTACAAATCAGATTGCTTTTTTTTAATGTGATAGACTTATCAGATGCAGTCATTTAAAAATGTGTCAAAATTTCCTTTGTATCATAATTTTTTTACTTTTTTAAGATTAACTGAAATGTTTTCATTTAAAGCACTCTACTTTCAGAAGGAATGGGATTAATTGCAAAATGTTTTTAGAAATAATCTTGAGATTTACAAAAATCTAATTACAATACCTACAGTGAAAAACAAATTACACACCTTTCTTACAATTCATTACACTGCTATTCTCCTTTTTGTGAAACTTTTAGAAGTTAAAATTTGTATCTCCATACTGAAGTTTTAAACTTCATTACCAGCCCAAGTTAAAAATCTATCACTTTGAAAAATATTTGCCTTACTATATGGAAATGTCACAAGGGAGCTTAAAAACCTAAAGCAATATAAAGCAAAAACCGGAAAATCACACACTGACATTCAATTTAGGAAAAACTGCTTTACCATTTTTGCTGTTTCTAATAAAAAGGATGCTTCTGGGTTAGGCTAATTTCAGTGTTGAATAAAAAAGAGCAAAAAGTAAAATCATGCTGATTTTTGTAGAACCTCACTATTTATGATTGTATTCTGTACGTATTGGAGGACTATACAGTATTGCACTGCACACATATTAAAATGGCTAACATTTTACATGAAGTTTCATGAAATCTGGTAGTTTTGTAGGCTTTGAAAACATCGTTAGTAGAACTACAGGGCACAGCCTTGAGAGAACATTGTTATTACAGGTACCATAACCTCCCAATTCTTCATGTGGTATGTCTTCAACAAAACAGTGTATACCATATATCACCCTACTTAAATAAACACAACATTTTTGTAAACAAAGTGCCTACTGCTTTACAGTTTTCCCAGTTCTAAGGAGGTCTCTTGGATAAAACTGCTCCTAGATTTCAATTTCTTTTCTTTTTGTTTTGCTTTTTACAAATACTTGATAATTGTGAGTGAAAATTCATGTATTTAGCTGTATTGTTATGGCCTTTTACCAGAGGCCTATTTCATTGCTTAAAATTTGCAGAGCTGCTTAGATTTTGAAGAGGAGGTACCCAAACTAGTACCTGAAACCACATTAATTTTATAATCTCAGTGAAGGCAAACCAGGCACCAACGTGGGATGCTGTGTTTCCAGGTCTTGAAAAGAGCTGAGTACGTGGTGTCTGCCCAGAAAAGCAGAACTAAGAGAATCTTTCCATATAAGAACTAGTCACTGAAGCACTTTAAAAGTGCAGATACCCCACTCTGTGTTCCTCATGCTGTTAAGCTATGGCACATCTGTCTCATTCTTACAATACTGTCAATAATACTGCCAGTTTGCTCAGTTTCATTATAGTAAACCTCACAACTGAGAATAAAATGGGACGTTCATATCTCTAAAACAGCATTAAAAGAGAGACAAAACCCATGGAAGTAACAGTTATATATCACTATATTTGTTAAAATATATTTAGTCCAAACAACTGCTGCCACACTCTGTCTCATAACCTCCCCCTCAAATAGCACAGATGCTTTTCTCTGATGTTTCTGATAGACACAACAGAAGGCTTGCACAGAACACTAAAATCAGTCTATGGAGAAAAAGTGTAACCTAAAAAACATATTAGATTTGCTACTTCGGTGCTAACAAGGGGCAAATCTAAGTTGTATTCACGTGAAGCTTGTAAATAGAAGTACCCAACACACAGCCCTGTTAGCAGTGGGTCTGCACAAGGAATAAATATAGGAGGCTTCTTTAATTATAAAAGAGTTTAAAATTGTGTCTTATCTGTTCTTTGCAATCGGCATCAATACAGCAGCAGCCTAAGAGCTAATGTCCATAATTTTAGAGGTAATTTCAGAAAACAATTGAAGTGTTAACAGGCAGTTCAGCTGCAGATTCATGAAGATGCACCAGCAGTATTTGTTCTTTGTTGAAAGATTAATATACATTTGCCTTTCTCTTTGGTTGGTTCTTGGGGAGGGGATTATTGTCTGGGTTTTGGGCTGTTTGATTTTTATTTTTTTTTTAATGAAGTCTAAATTTTCTACAGAAAAATTACCTAACAAGTTACCTGAACAGTACTGGCAGCGATACCACTCAAAGACAGAAAGCAATTACAGACAGACCTTCATTTCAAGAATATTTCAATAAGAATTTCCTTAACTGGGCCTCCCATCCATCTCTTGTTTAGGGACATTTAGCACACACTCCAAAGAATAACCTGAATGTCAAAGCTCTGCAGGGAACCAGGGCCATCTACTTAGACACCATCTGGAGCCCAAGTTCTGTTTATTAGGATACATCCCATGGAAACATGCTATCACAATATCTCATCTAACTTACCTTGCACAAGTATTTGCCTTTAGATTGTTAAATTAGGAATTATTTACTTCCCTTCAAAACCACCACAAGCCAGGAAAGAGTTACTAGAGTGCTTTCTTTCACTGTAAAAAAAAAAAAAAAAAAAAATTTGGGATTACTTTTAGCAGAGAATCGGTTCCAGTAAATTGGACTCCAAAAATAAGAGGTATCTGCAGCTGGCCTGCTTCTTCCTCTCAGTTTGTGCCTGAACCAGAAAACCTGTAACCAGCAGCAGTAATGTGGCATTCAAGCCTTTTGAAGAGGTGCTGAGCAGAGCACAGCTGTGCTGGGCTAAGGACTCACCCAAAAATTGCCTGCAGAACACAGTGAAGGATGCAGAATTAGAGCTCAGAGCTACCAGAAGCACCTGTGATTTTGCAGATGTTTAAGCAGACCAACAGTACTGGGCAAGAGGAATTCTGTGGATATTCAGAAGCTTCTCTAAATCGGATGAAACTGTGAAGTCTGAATCTTCCCCATCCTGACTTTTTAAAGAAAGTCTGGGCTAAGAAGATGCTCTACCCTTGCCATGTCATAGAAAAACTTTTAGATCTCAATCTACAGAAGTTATCACTTCTTATCAGACTACCTTACTGAAAGAAAGCACTCGTGGTGCACTAACCAAGGAGCACAGTATTCACTAAAATAGAGAAGACATTACTTTGCTCTTTGTATGAAAGTTGTGAGATCTTGGGAGGAGAGATGTGCAGACTCTGCTGCTCAGTCAGCTAATAGAAAATAGGATTTCTGCCCTGGAATCAGCATTCAGCACTTACAGGAACACAACAATACAAAACAATGACAAAGACATTCAAATAATTGTACAACAGTAAAAATAATTATGGAAAGTACAAGATTGGTTAACATTTGGCAACAGCAAATTAATGTTATTGCTTTAATTAGTTTCCTTTTCAGTTCATGAGTTGACTTCATAAAGCTGTTACTCTGCCATGCTCACAAATGCTCACATTCTGCAAAAGCAACAGAACATTAAAAGTCTTCTCTCTTAAAAAAGATGGGTTTATTCATCTAGCTATAAACCAGCATATTAGTTTAAAAATAACCTAGGAAACTATGTCTTTCTGAACTGTGATTTTGCCAACACAAAGAAATAGCTCATATATTTATCTATCATTACAGCCTGGTTATGGGAACTAGAAAAAGGAATGCAATGATAGGAACATTAACCTTTAACAATGGTTGAGCTATAAGCAATCCTTTTTCCAAGACTCCAGTTGGACAATGGGCCTTTTTATGATAGTTTAAAATGTCTTTTCTGATAGCAGTGTTTATAGAATTAGCTTGAGATGACATCTTCTTTTCTATTTCTCAGGGCCCTAGTAAAGCAGGGGAAAGAATGCCTCTGCATAGGGAGAACTAGACAGGAGCAAGCTCCATGATTGTCAGAAAAATGGGTAGAGCAGACATTTGGCCAAGGTTTCCACTGAACAAGTCAGCATTCCCTGCCATCTCCTTTCTGAACCCAAACACTCACTGCAGAGCATTTTCTTCCCCACTCCTTGAGGCAGATAGAAGCTTAGATATTTTTCCATCCCACTTCCCGCTGCACTTTCCCCATTTGGTTCTTTGTGAACTTTGCCCTTCACACTTTCATCTCACTCCCTTTCCACACCTACTAAGAATTACCCAGCAAGCTCTGATTAGCCATCTTCATACTACATACATGCTATCTACATACTACATACATGTTATCACTCATGGCAACATGAAGAACTCGTTGAAGTAACAGTACTTCATTTCCAAAAAGCTGAGTTGCAACCATTTCAGAAGAAAAAAATCTCTACTTGTTGCAATGGGAAATGAAGTAAGTTACATGCAGTTAAATGAAAGAAATCATATCAGTTATGCCAATTAAAATATTTCCTTGCGTGTATAATCATTTGCATACAGAAAATAAAAACAAAGATATTTGAAGACATGTAAATTTTTCATGTTTAGGCAGGTCTCCTGACTGTGTTTACATATGAAGGCACATTTGAGGTAAATTGCAAAAGTTTTCTTTTCCTTTTTTAATGTTTTTTGATCCCAGGATTTAGCTGGGAAAACCTGATGCATTCAAAGTCAGATAGGATTCATCTGTCTCATGTGAGTCAACAAAATTAAATTCTGGTTTTCAAATTAGCTATGCAATATTGCCTGAAAAAAATTCTATTTTATTTCTGAACCCAGAACTTCTTTACCAAGTTACCAATGCCAAGTTCAACAAAGAAGAGAAGATCTGACATGACATTTGTTTTGGTTCAGAGCTGTGCTGCAGTTCTGAGTTAAATTCCCCAGTCATGGCCACTTGCTGGGTATTAGTTGGATTCACAGAGCTATTTCACCACACATGGACTAAATTCCTTAGGAGGAAACTGCACATGGTCCCAGATGTGCACCAAATGTACACCACTTCTACCAGGCCCTGGCAGAGGTTGGTCCTGTGAACTTCTTCAAATGGCACTGAGCTGCTTTCCGCGTAAAATTTTGAGATGTTCTTCCTTCTTACAAAACAACACTGTGATACAAAACAGCACCAACATGCTGGAGAGCTTTTTTCTCAGGATCAAGTCTCTAAACAGAGGGGGTTAATCACCTTGATTACAGACAGTCACTGAGTTCTGTGGACAAGCATTACTGACAATCATAACCTCCTAGCTTACAAAGTGGTGTTATAAAAAACAAATCGTGGGTTTTATATACAGTAGCTAATATTCTAGGACTAATTTACTGGACTCAGGTTGCTAATTTGGAGCAAGGATAGATGCTAACAAATCCAGAAAAAAATACACTACAATGATTTTGTCATTAATTCTGTGACTTTTGTACTAGATAAGCTAGCCAAGAAATGTCAAGCAGAAACACAAGTTCCCTTTAAACATCACCATGCTTTCACTGGTAATATCTCAAATAAGTTGCATTTAGAAAAGTAAATTACAAAATCATGTTCTACTTCTACACACCCCACGGTCTCTTGCTCTCTTCTTCGATTCAGCTGTCATGGCTTGGGATTTCTCACAGAAAGTCAGCTTGTGAAATAAACCACACTCAAGTATTTCTTGATTTTTTTGGCAACAAGAGCCATCTCTTTTGGTACTGTGTTAAATTTTACCAGGGGACATTCGACTACCTGGTCATATTTTAACTAACTTGTATATTAAGGTTCATATTTGATCTGGATTGAAAGTACATCCACACTCCAAATATGAGTCTAAAAAAAATTTATATATTTGCATGTTTATAACCTGTCAAGCAATTCACCAGAAAATCGGCCCAGTTTCCAAGGTGATTTCTGCCTGTCAGTGTTTTAAACACATGCTAAGATAAAAATGCACTCAAATTATTGAGCATAATATCAATACACATTAACAGAGAGTAAAACATTACTATGTCTTGAGTTTTTCCTCCATGCAAATTTGTTTGAATAAATTTTAAAAAGAAAAACTTTAATATCCACTTCACATTAATATCATTCATGTTTCTCCTTGGGGACACACTGATACAGAACTGTCACCTCAGACTGTTTATCATCTGGTTTATGCGTGCTGGAAGGTGCTGTAGCACTAACAAAGCATGAAACTACACAAAATAAAGTAAACTATACATCAGAATCCTTCCTGCTGGTGGGGTTTGGCTATAGCTATGCTTGAAGTCTTCTGAAATAAAAGGTAATCCACTATATCCTTCAACTGGGGCTATTTACTGTGGCAGCAATATATTTTGAGCATAGCCCTTATTCTACATCTGTTTTATAACGATGTATGTTTTTTACTTCTTAGTGTTTTCCTACCTCATTAGTGAAATAATATGAGGTCTCTCTACTGTGTAAAATTATAGATATAATCCATATGTGTAGATGTTAAACCCAAATGGTCAGATATTTAAATTGTTTAAGAAAATGGTAGCTTTCAGGATCAAGGCCTTTAGGTTTGTCATTGTATTTTAACCTTAACAAACTCAGTCCTTCCAGGACAGCTCTTGGTCCTGACCAGGACAGTTCCGGTGGTCAACAGCACCATGAAATCTTTGACAAGCTGAAGATCTTGAATCATTTTTTCCCCCTATAAGTAGCATCCCAGTCCACATTTTCAGGTATAAACTTTGGCCCCATGAAATACCAAATGACTCACAAGAAAAATATGTCTTTTAAATACATACTGAGAAATTAAATAGCTCAAGAGTCCCTTTTTTGTCATTTCCTACATTCATCTTTTTCTTGGTGGCTGGACTTTTCCAGTGGAATGTGTCCTGCTGTGGAATATAAGCTACCTAATGCTCTTTGTTGTCGCTACATTCATCACAGAGCATAGAAATGAATGACATTCATAACCATGTTGAGGTCTGTTAGTAGTAGCAAATATGGAAATTCATTTGGTGGTATGTGATTCTTGTCTAACTAGGTGGGACAAAAACAACTTTGCAGTTGCTGGAAATCTGCATTTAAATATTTCAAACAAAGTACTGTGTTGATTTTATGGGTTGAAAAAACAGTTACAATCAGCAAAAAATGTTCATAATAGATCACAAGTTATATTTTGTCAAACCATAACATAGGTTTGACAAAGTGTTCAGCAGTATCTTGTATTTAATTTATGCCATTATGCAGAATAGCTGTATTCAAAGACATTGGAGATCACGCTGTAACTCGAATGGTACATCAAGTTATCATTTCGGGTATTCTATTCTGACTGTGCAATCAAACTTGCTCTTAGTTTTGACAACATTTAACTGGACTCATTTTGAAATACATCACTCACTTCTCACCCCTATGGTGAAGGAAAGCTGTGCTGAAAGAAAGTAACCCACTTCCAAGCATAAATAAACAACCAACCTGAGCTCCTCCTCACATGGGTCTAAATAAAGGATGTTGTGGTATTAGAAGATGCTGCTGTGTGAGCCAGGAAAAGCCTGAAATAGTAAAGAGGGAGCCATACCATCCATTACACAAGCAGCCAAGCAAATGGAAACTTCCTGGTGCTAAATCTTTCCCCAGTGAAACTCTGAAAGCAAGCCCAGTCCCATAACCAGTGCCAGTCCCGGTGACAGCTGCTTGGACAAGGCTCCAGTTGTCCTGCTGAAGTCAAAGTCAGCTTTATAAGTTTGATGTATAATGCATTGAACCAAACTGCTGGTTCCCATCCCCTCAGAGTGCTACCTCATCCCATATCCTGTGACACAGTCTCACTTTTCCTAGACGACTCTTTCCAAAGTTAATTGTCAAGTTATTTTATGGGAAGAACAGACATATAATCTGTCTGATGACCTGAGGTGAAGCAGGCAGAAAACAAGGTTTTAATCAGCTAAAATACATTTCTGTTTCATTTTGTTTGCAGTAAATTTGTTTCTCCTAATTTTATCTCAAAGCTTCAGGCAAATAAAATAATTCGATTATTTTATATACAAAATTATATCTTTTTTCTCATTTAAAGAGCATCAAAACAGATTTTTGACTGCCTTCGAGATCTTCTTCCTTATAGTCCAAGGATGATTATATTGGTTTATGTCTTACATTCTGAGAGATAAAAACAGAGGCAGAAAAGGAGCAATGGCCAAGCAAACCCAAACTTGTAAATCTCCCTATGTCTGCCGACTTTAAAAGTACCGGGGAAAAAGATAGTAGTAGGCTCTGAGCTAAGTTAAAACACTGTAATACAAATTTTTGTGACATTTTCTGACATGTCCAAAATAAAATTTAAGAAGCAGGGCATATTTCAAAGCTCCATCAGGCAAAATGGTAACAATGTCTTAAGTTATTCTAAAAGGATTTGATGTGGAGTTTCAGTGGATTGGCCAGCACAACCATAGACTTAGTGAGGCAGAAGGCTTAGCAGGATTGCCTCACCATCCTAAACAAATATCAAACAGAATGAATTTAAGTAGCCTATGCATCTGCCAGACTGATCCAAGATCTGTGAAATTGATGAGTTGGGCATAATTTCATTTTGATATTTGCATCATGATGCTTATCCAGAAAATCAGTTGAAAGAATGTTGCTTTTGATGGTGCAGGTGGCACAATACCTGTGGCAGGATGATGGCTGGCTGTTTCCACACCAGGCTTTTTGCAAAAAAACCCTTGATCTCTTCCAGGCTCTTCCACATGGTTTTCCTGATGTAACATGCACCAAGAGAAAACGTTTGAAATGCAAGTTTCTGGTTTTGCTCTCTATAGGCTCCCACATAATAACACCCAGCAAAGCCCAGATGTTTGATTACTTGATCATGTGCTGCTAAGGAAATATCAAGCACTCCTCCCCATATATTTAATGGCAGAAGCCCCAAAACTGTTTGGGGTTTAGAGCTGCCCATAAAAAATTTGGATGCAGAGCATCAAGCTTTCTTATCCCATCATTACATATAGAGCAAAGTCACTTGCAGAACTGAAGTCTAGGTCCAGGTGTATCTCACCTACCAGCCAAACAACAGAAAGTTCAAGAATGTTTGAACTCTGGATCTTTGCATAAGATGATCTCAGAGAATGTAGCCATTGCTCAAAATTATGGAAATGTAAATTTCATCAGATAAAATGGTTTTCCCATTCAACACATAGAAAAGGCCTGAAGGAACAAAACAAAAGCTTAATAAAGAGCATAAAGAAAATTAACAGGAATTCCTCTAGGCTGAATGTTAGAATTCAGCCAAAACTATTGAAATGTCTGGAACCCAGGCAGCACCCAACTAGTTCACAAGTTCATTTAGGGTAGGGAAAGGGGGAAATGTGGTCAGATGCTTCTGTCAGTTTGAAAAATATCTGTGGGACTTTGACAAACAAGATGAATGTTCTCATTCAAATGCACCACCAGTTATTTAACTTACTTCCTCTGAATGTCTGGACTTCAAATGCCTGAAAGACTGAAATATTTTGTCCCACAAGCATTTCTGGTTTACTGATTTATTTGTATTCCGTCCTGACCCCTTCTCAAAGAAAGATTGCGGTTTTGAGCTACCAAATCTATAAGCAAAACAGGCTCAGAGCATGGTTTTTTTCAGAGCCCTTGCTGTCAGGTACTCCTCTATGTCACCAGGCTGGTTTACGTTGTTCACAGGGGTGTTGATGCTCTTTGGGGAAGTTTTGAACTGTGGCCTTTGCAGAAGAGCAACCTAAGTAAACTTCCACTAGGCTGTCTCTCCTCTCTGATTTTAGCTGTTAAACATCTAACACATCTAAAAAGAACCTCAATGTTTTCCTAGCATTAATGTGTAATGCACTGTCTTTTACTGACACAAAGACAATGGAATAGAGAAAGAAACAAAAGAAATATATAGAAAGATTCAGAAAGAAACATTTCTAATAACCGATGTCTCATTATAAGACTAAGCCCCTAACTTTTTAGGGATATAAAATATTTATATTCTCATCTAGTAGCAATTTTACTAACACAAGATTCTGGAAAATGGCAATTCACGTCCATTTTACAATGCATCCTTCTCCTAGGAAGGAGTGTCCTGCATGGATCTAGATTCAAGGCTCATTTTTAAGTATCAGTCACATCCCAGACCAGTGAATTCACTTGGAAAGATAGATTGACAGACCAAGTTATACCATTATTCCACAACACACTTTTGCAGACAGCATTACACAGCCAACAATGGGATAGAAAACAGGCTCCCTGGCTTAACTTAGCCATGGAGCTGGGCTTGGCACAGCAAATCTTCTGGTTTTAATCTCCACAGAGGAAAGCCGACACCATCTTTCACATGGGCTCACTGTTGTGAGAGTTCTCTTTTTATAAATGCCCCAAGTCACTTCAGGGTTGGTGCTAAATAAAGCAGGCAGAAAAATGTAAGCTTCTGGCTGATGTTTTGTTTTGCTCCATATAGCCACCAGGAAAAGTGAAATATTTCAGGATCCCCAGAGTGCAAGTGGAAAAGAGTCTGCACTATAGCTCTGCCTTATTTTGGCTATGAAATAAAGAGAAACATTAACCATTCTCAGAGTGCACATCAGCACTCCCCAGCCAGTAGCTGTGTGACCTGGCATCAATGTCATCTCTGAACTTACTACGATGTTCAGAATTTTCCAGGGAACTGAGAGAACAGGAAAAGCTCAGCAGACGCATCATTCCATTTCCTGAGGAAAGCCACTAGCTGTACTTATTTGCTGCAATTCCTGTCTAAACTTTAGCGATATTACGGTCAAACATTTTCTGGCTTTGATTGTAAAGAGAAAGTGTGAGGGATGAGAAATTCCCTCCCTTTTCCGTGTCATGTATTAGCCACAGCAAACCTGAAGCTCCAGTGGCTGTTATGATCCTGCCACACAGTTGCCAAATCTTCCAGTTCTAGAGGCTTCCTTGCACTCTGAGTTCATTACTTCAAGTCTCCTCTCCAACAAACAGGGTCAAACTCTCCCCTCATTCCCAGTGACATTAGTCTGCAGCTACTTCATAAATCTCCGTGACATTCTGACAAGCTCCTACCATGTTGACCAAGAAGAAAAAGCTCCCTCCTGTAAATGATATGAAAACACAAGTCACAGAGAAACAGAGCACTAATTCCAGGTTCTCTTGAGGTCAATTGGAGTTCTGTTGAAAATCCTGGTTTCAACAAAAACAGGATTTGGTCCCCACGTACTGAGTAAGCCCAGTAAAGTGAGTATACATCCAGTTGGCAGGAGAACAAACCAACATCTGCTTCCAGCTACTGCTACACAAATCCTTTTATTTCAATGTTATCACACACTCCCTAATTCATTCTCAGGAGGTCTCCTACACAAGAACTTTTTAGAAGGCAGTGCTCAGTGGTACCTTGTGCTCATGACTGGAATACACTAATACTTTCATCTTTTTCAACATTAGATTCACCTACTGTGTTTGAGGAGAGTAAGGATAAATAATTTTAAATAGCCATCCTCTCCTCTTTTCAGATGTAAGTGCTTGCAAACCTAAATGGAAACAGTAATGTATTTAACATACTTCTGTGCTGTAAACAGAATAATGTGAAATTTTTATGTCAACTGATATGTGGGGACAAAGACAGCTTTAATGGTAGAAGAAGATATTATCCACAAAGAGCCATTTACTGGAGAAATTCATTCTCTTTCTTGTTGAAAAGTCCCAAAATTACTAGTTTTATGTTCCCTACAATGAACCTAAAATTCATCTTGGGCTCTGAAATTTAACATCTTTAACTATTCTGATAAAGCAACATTCTTCAACTCTGCTGGGAAAAGTATATTCATGGACAAAATCATTTGTCAAAAAGTGCTCAACTAGTCACTAATTGATTATTCTGTTTCCCTAGAACAGCTCTTGTTCTATTTGACAGCTGAACTTCTCCTGAAAGGAAATGAACCTTGAAGGAGCACTGCAAATTTAATTGTGCCACTTAGTGACTCCTGGCAAAATCCTAGTCGCAAATTGTTAATATTACTGAGTTCCCAGTTTTAAGAGGTGCCCATAGCACAGTGTTAAATGATCTCTTAGCTACACAAATACTTATTTGCACATGCTGCAAATTTAAGGGCAGTAGATAACAAGAAAACATTTTTTTCTTTTGTATTCTACTGGCGCTACCACTTACACTGTGATCTGTATCATGCTCCTGAGACCAAGAGCAGCATGATGAGAGCTCCCTCCTTGACACCACATGCAACATTTCATATACTTATTTTACAGAGAGACAAACTGATTTATGTACTTAAGGCAAAATGGATATAACAAGAAATGGAAAATTGAGTTATCTACTGAGTTAAAGGATCAGTTCAATCTACTCTGGGAAAAATTTGAATATGATCACATAAAAACTATTCTAATTCTTTATGCTACCTTTTTTCCCCTTTACATATCTACTTGAATTTCATAATGAGACACTAACATCTCTGAGGGGAGACAGACTATTTTAAAAGAGCCTAATGTTATGGCTGTAGAGCCTGAGTTTACTAATATCCATCATATTGGGATCTGAATCTCTCTGGGCTCAAGTCATCAAGTCCTGACTTAAGTTTAAGTACTTCATATAAGCATATTAACTTTTATTCTCTGTATGCAGTATTCTTTGCATAGAATGCAAAGGTAACTGAGCTAAGCTCAATTCCAAGCACAAGAAGGTACCCATATATTGAAATGGTCTAGAAGGGTTTGGTCTTTTCAGTAATGGGAAATATCAATGAGAGAGAATAAAAACTTTATTTGAAATCTCTTAATGGAGATAATGCAAGCTGTATATGCATTCAGTCCAAGTTTATCAAAATACAAGTCTTTATGTGTTGAAGGGGAATTCTGAGGAGGAAAAAAAGCATTGAAATGCTAGAAAGCAACTGAAATTATTAGATCAATATGCTGTCAAAATTGATTCTGTCACAGAAAACCCAAAACAGTTCACTGCATGCTACAGTAATTCTGCAGACAAAAGGATAAGCTTTAAATTGTAGTTTAGTGCTTTTCTGAGGAAAAAAGTGCTGTTTCAGCTTGTGCTTGATGATGATTAATACCTACCATATATTTGGCAGGCTAATCTTGATCATTTTTTCCTCCAGCAGCTCACAATCATCTCCCTCAGGGATGTGTATGTCAGCACATTACCTAATGATAATCTGATAATTGAATCTGCTGTTAAATAAAATCTGTAACATGACAAAGTGCCCACTTTTTATATGTTTATGCATCTGTAAGTGGTACAGGGGACAGATCTCCAAGTTCAGAAAAGGGAGGAGCTAAAGAATGCTGTGATGAGTAGAAATAAAATTGACACGTCAGTGAATAATGGAATTAAACAACGTGGGAGATTTGTCCTCATAAGCTGGTCCTTCCAAGAAGCAGAGGGGGAGGGGGGCGGAGATCATGAGGACATCGGAAAAGTTAACTTCCAAATGGTCTTGGATGCTTCTCAAGGGAAATAAGGAACTGCAAATAGATGTGAGGACAAATGGCCACAAGCCTGCAGGATGTTTTTTCCCCCTCAGGAAGTGATGGAACATTATTTTTGGGCAGCAGGCCAGAACAGTTCTTATCACAGCTAGTTCTAATCAACTGAGCTATCAGGTTGGGAGTGTAAATGTGGAGATGTCAGAAAAACTAAGAAAATTACAGAATTGCAAGTCAGTCTCCTTTTCTGAATATCCAGGAATCAACAAGGGAAGATGGTCTGCTGGACCTCATACTTACAAACAAGGAAGAACTGGCCAGGATGTGAAGGACAGGGTCAGCCTTGCTGCAGTGACCACAGGATGGTGGAGTTCAAGATCCTGTAAGAAGGAAACAAGAGAAAAAGCAGGACTTCAGATGAGCACACAATTTTCTTCCAGGATCTGCCTGAGAGAATCCTATGGCAGACAGTCCTGGAAAGAGGGAAGACTGGGACCAACCCCTCCAAATTTTGGTCTCTCCTGACAAGAGAACAATCAAGCATGGATCCTGAATGGATGCAGTTGATGACTTCAACATGAAAATAAAACATTCAAGAGGTAGAAACAGGGATATGTTACTCCGATGGAATAAAGAGGCTGTCTGAGTGTGCAGAGACAGGGTAAGGAAAGTCAAAATACCAAGCTGACCATGTGCCAGCAGTGTGCCCTTGCTGCAAAGAAAGCCAACAATATCCTGGGTTACATCAGCAAGAGTGTTGCCAACAAGACTCAGAGAAGTGATCCTTCCCTTCCATTGAGCAGTGGTGAGGCCACATCTGCAGTGCTGTACCCAGTTCTGGGCTTATTGGCAAGGGAGAGACATACTGAGTTCATCAAAATCAATGACAAAAACAGAGCATCTGTTATACAAAAAGGATGAGATAACTGAAACCGTGCAGCCTGGAAAAAAAATAATGTCTCAGGAGGCTATTGCCAATATGGGAGAATCATACCTAATGAGAGACAGTAAAGAAGACTGGTCTGACTCTCTCACACAGAGTATTCCATTTAAATATAAGTTAAAAGATTTTTACTGTAAGAGCAATCACTCACTGGTTGCCCAGAGACGTTGAGTTTCTTTCCTTGAAGATACTCAAAGCTCTACTAGAAATAACCCTGAACAACGTAGCTGACCTTACCTTGAACAGTGAGGGTGGACTGGATGATCTCCAGAAGTGCCTTCCAGCCTCAACTACTCTGTGATTCTGTGAATATTCT
Organism: Lichenostomus cassidix; assembly: GCF_008360975.1. Taxonomy (NCBI): domain Eukaryota; kingdom Metazoa; phylum Chordata; class Aves; order Passeriformes; family Meliphagidae; genus Lichenostomus; species Lichenostomus cassidix. The sequence goes on from NC_139480.1 coordinate 56,909,689, forward strand.
TCTGTTGTGTGATTCTGCTGTAGCAAACATTTAATTTCTTTTTCAAGTTTAAATCCATGTTTACGCAGGTACTGCAACACAGGTACTGCAAAAGAGATACAGATACAGAGAAAATAAGCAAGAAATTATGCAGTAACCTGTTTCTCTTAAAAAAACAGAATAGATTTACATTTAATACTGAAAGGAAGAAGCACCAACCTCTGAAGCAAATTTAAGTGATTTGTAACACACAATGCAAATTAAGGAGAAAAATCTAGAGTATTCAAAATCAAAATCAGGTTTTTGATTCAAAAAAACCTTTCAAATGTAATTTCTGGAGCCTGATCTACAAAATTCTGAAAATGAAACATATCTTGTACAAATGGGTGTAAAGGGAGAGAGAGATTAGAAGGGAATGAGGCATCTCTAGTTGCGCAGAGAGTGTTCATGAACAACTTGCAGATCCAAATGAATCTCAGTGAAGGAGAGGAGCCAAGCAGTTGGAAGAGTGATGCACATCCTCTGGCAAAAGAAACATTCCATAGAAAGCACTTGCTTCTAAAGTTGCCTGATGAGAATGGACAATCAGAGCATCACTCAGCACACTGAGAACAGCCCCATGGCATTAATCATCACCAGGAAAATCCAAGCTCTTGTCACCATGCACAAAGGCATGGGGAGAGTTTGCAGAAAGATTTTATGTAGCTAAACAAAACATGGCCTGACGCAACATTAATCAACCACTGAATGTCATCACCAACGGAAAAATACAACCCAAAAGAAAATGGGTTCCTTTGATTGTTTGGTTTGAGGGTATTCCTTTCTTCTTCCTTTTCAGTATTTATGAAGCAATTTTTCATACAACATCAGTTTGTCTTACATTTTGCTTTCAAATTAGTGGGAAAAGATGTTTTTCTATTCGGCTATAATAATCCAGATCCTCCTGACAAAAACATTGAAGCAAAACAAAATTGCAATCAGAAGAGAAACTCTTTTTGATCTCCTTCCAAAACACAACTCTTCAGATAAAATCTTTGTTCTCTATACCATATTCACCGAAATTATATAAAGTGCTGCTAGATACTGTTTGCTTATAGCTGAACAGGTTTGGCAGTTGTAAGTTCAATGTTTGGAAAACTACTTAAGCATTTTAGAAGCTATTTCTTTCAGAAGCAAAAAGATACTGATCCACCTACCCATAAAATCTAATATTAGAAAAGGCTTGGACAGTTTGAAGCCATTTTTTTATCCTGAAATGGCTTAGGAAGTTAAAAACTCTAAAGCATTTCTTCAGAACACACCCCAAAACATTAAAGCTTCTCACAGAAATGTAGAGCACCTCATACTGGGATAGCTCCAAATGGACAGAACATTCCCCTAGATGGAAAGTTCTGCCATTTGAGGTTAAATCAGGAATGTCATTTAAAAAGAGACTGTGCCACAATACTTCGGTGTTTCTTCCTCTTTCCAGAACCAAGAGATGCTTGGGAATACAAATATATGAGTTACTATCAAATAAATTATTTGAACTTTCTAGAATTTCCTGAACAGTTATTGCTTGGAGTCCTCTGGGGAAAAAAAAAAAAAAAAAAAAAAAAAAAATTTAAATATTTTGGCCATTGTTTATCTACCGGTAAAAGAAGGTAAAGAGCAGAGAGGGGGAAAGAGTGAAAAAACTATAGACATTCCATGATTTTCACAGCTATTCTAACATATTCATCACTGTGGTATTTGTCTGGACCAGAAAAAGGGAAAAAAGAAAAAAATATAAAAACCAGCAGAGACCTCAGTGGAGGGAAAGAAGGCAGTGGTAGACCTCCTAATGAAAATAAGGGTTGCAGTATGGGTGGTTTTACCATGCATCTTCCATTACAAATCATGGAAAATTTTAAGGCAAAACCTTTTAGCTTTCACTTAAAACCTTCATTACTGAATAATGCCTTCCACGTAGTCATTCTTATTTGCTCATTTCTGCTTTGCAAAGCATCCAGCCCTAAGAAATTGCAAAGGTATTTCTCTAGGCATGCGAACAGACTCAGATGTTAAACCATTACTGGATTTACACATCAAGAAAAATATTTAGAAGTTTATTTTTTTTAAATACAGATTTCTGTGTTACAGTGTGCAACAAACATTTGCTCTTTCTCAGCAGCTGTAAATTTTCTGAATGAAACATGCAGTTTATTCAGACAATCTTATATATAAAAGGGGCTTTCTTTAGAGAATCTCAAACCCCCTTAAAATCCTCACTTTCTTCTCTGCAAACTAAACACTGGATTAATTTACCAAGCAATGAATCCATATTGTCACCAATAAGGGGTGACAAGCCATTTATTGGCATCCGGGTAAGTTTTGCAAATCAACAATAATCTTGTTTAGAACTTGACAAGAGCATCAGAAACAATAACATTATTTTTGTGAAACACCTTGAAGTTTTCCTGATGATCAATGTGGGGTTTCACTGCAGGATAAGACTCAACTCTAATTATAACCCAGTGCACAGCCAGGCAAACCATTCAACTGAGTTTAGAGAGCTCTCACCAAAATGGCTCATTAATCTCAGCCAATCTCCAACTAGACATCTAGGGCTCAAACTAGACATCCATGCAAAAGTTTTAGAGCAGTGGTTTTCTCTCTTCCTCGTTGTGCGGAAGTTTAAACAGTTCCATATCAAATTATATCAGTTTTACACATCTCCCAAGGTCATTTGGAATGGTGTTTGTGCCAGGGATAGAATTGAATAGAGCAAAAATCAAGTGACATTTTCTAAAATGCAATATCAAAGAAAGTGCAGACAAATATTTTTGAGGACAGAAAATTATTAGACTGGAAATAAAAATAGTATATAAAAATCAAATTTAAGAATCCACTATTTTGTAATGTGATACAAAAACAGATGCAGGAACATTTGTATATATCTAAGTCCCAAACAAACCCCTCAGACTCCCTAGAGTGCTTTTCCCAGGTGTTTAATCTAGGAATGCTCTTTCCACTTTAACAAAATGCTTAAATTATTGAATAAATGCAACTGAACCAGGAATTTTGTTCAGACCATGGAACACAGAGATTTCCACACTGAGAAGAGAAGGGACTGATAATACAACACATTAACAGGTGCTGCTATGGAGGAGGGAGGTTTTGTGTCCTGGATCTCAGAACCACCATGCAAAGAAATGGAAGAAAAATTGTTGCTTCCTCTCCAAATAGGATATGCACTTCACCAAGAAATGGAGGTGGCAGAGTTTTCCTATCCAACAGCCTCTCCCTCAGATGAGTTTTCTTACGGAAAATGCCAAATTCTCTCCAAAAACAGAGGGCTCAGTCTGAAACAACAAACTGCTCCTGATGCCTTCCTGGATCAGCCCTTGGGCCTCTCTCCTGAACAATTTCACAGCAAGTATCTCTGAGAATTGTGGAAAGAAGGGGACCTTTGCTGAATGGCTCCTTCCCTTATAACTTAAGCCAGAAGGGAGTACAGAGCTGATTATTAATTGCCTGATGTGTTGAAAACACATTTTTAAACCTCTTCCATAAGTACATTTGCAAACTTACAGGGACAAAAAAAGCCTCTGCTTTCCCACAGCAGGTCATATTTTAGGTGAAAGGGAGTTTCCAAGGCTCTGAATGAGTCAGAGAAACAGCCAGGGACTATGAGACTGTGCATGTGCCTCATACCCGCTGTGTTTCTTTCCCCTTCAGAAAAAGATGCCTGTATTTTCACAGGCTAAGGAATTCTAAGGAGTATGAGAGAAGGGAAAGGCACAGCAGTTTATCTCCCAAAACCTTGTACTTTCCCAGTATTCAGGGGAGGGTTCCAGACAAGCACTGCATTGATTGATTGTAATTTTTAGGCACATTAGTGTATGTTAGCCTTGGTTAGAGGCATCAACATTGAGCAAAATGAATATGTTATTTATCAGAAAGCCTTATTCTTCCTGTTACATGCACTCAAGAGAACAGCAGCACAACTATTAAATCTTCCTCTGAACACGTGCTCTGATCAAGCTTTCCTACCTACCCACAGCAGGAGATCAATTTGTGCCCTTAAAAAACAAGTTACCTTCCTTATCTTAGCTTGAATATCCTACAGCATTATGAATGATCTTAATTACACAGCTCTCTTTACAGAGAGGTTCATGAATATGAAATACTCTGATTAAAGCAGCACTGAATTTCCATACACATTCATCTCTGGAGGTAGCTCCATCTGAGTTAATGGACTTGCAACAGGGCTCAGCTCTGCCTGCTGTGCCAGAGCAGTGCCTCACATGATGCACACAACCAACAATTAGGAGATGAAGTGACATGGTAAAAAGCAGATTTAGCCTTCTGGGGTGAAGCAGGGTGAGCGTTGTGCTGCAGCTACAAAGAGCCATCCATGCGGTAGCTGGAGGGAAAGCAGTGACACTGGAACAGAACAGCTCTGCTTTCACCGAGCCTGCAGCCCCTGCTACTTTTTATTCTGTGTTTCCTACTTAAGCAGCTCCGTGATGATCCTGCACATCTTGCCATGACATTCCCAGTCTCAGAGCAGAGCCTGCCAGGGCCCCATCCAGCGTGGCATGAGGGCTCCTCTGGGCTGTGAGTCACAGCCTGCTGCTGGCAGCATCTGCTGCTTCCATTGTCCCCAAAAAACCCTTCTGGCTGATGGTACCATGCCTGCCTTCCCAGTGCTGCAGCAAGTGAGAAAGAGCAGAGCAGAGGTGGCACATCACCACCTCTGGCCAAAAGGTAACGTTTTTGACATGGAAATAATCGATCCCTTAAGAGGTGAGAAATATAAGAGCCATCCTTCTGCCAGCAAGCTGCCAGGGAGCAGCTGTGGTGGGACAAATGAGAATTTGATGGGAGCTACAGACAACTCAAAAAGGAAGGCAAAAGTTCAGACTATCATTTTTGGTGGCAGCAGCTTCACAGTGAACAAGAGTCAGAATGGTCTTTCTTAGTCAGAGCAACTAGATGAGGGCCTTAAACCCTCTCACAGGACAACAAAAATGGCTTTGTTGAGTATGGGAAGAAGCAAACCTAACTAGGAACACAATATTCTGTTACTGAGTGACAGAAAAAGGAAAGGCAGATGTCTGAGGATCAAGTGTTAGATCTTCCAGCAAATCTGGCAAGTTTGTTAAATGGATTGTTGTGACTCTTGATTTTGGCAGCCAATTTTATCTGATTTATACAGTAAGCCAGAGACCTCCCAAGTGCAAAAGCTGAGCAAGAGATCAGATATGAAATGTTTTTTTTCCCCAAACTAAGCTTCAACACCAATCAGTTTTATATGTTCTACTTTCACATGCCAAAAAAATTTTAACACACCAGTAAGTCAGGGCTCCAACAGCAAGCTCAGCTCTGGGTCTTGAAATGTGGAATTTCTTATATGAAAAAGGAACCCTTGGACATTCTGAACTGGGACTTTTTCTGATTTCTATGGAAGAATTATATTACAATATTCTTCATTTATGTTATAGATAACAGCTACTTAACAATGTCAAAATGGAAAATAAATCGAGTTATGATACTCTGGGTCCTAAAGAGGAAATACAGAGACATGTATTTTACATGTACCCAAACTGCAGCTGACCTGAAAGAGAAGAATTTTCATCTTGGTCTTCATGGTATGTTCATGGCTTTTAACGTCTGGGAAAGTGACGAACCATATCTAAAAAAACCCAAAAACTGTTATGAAAGTAGACACCAAATCTTTGGTAATAAAATCTGTCTCTGGAAAGAGCAGAGCAACTTTTTATGAATTATTGTTTCCCTGCTTCTTTATAATTATGGATCATGTGAATTCTGTTCTAATTCCACCAAAAGTTTTATCTGTTTGGATAAAAGGGATGGGGAGAAAATTGTATTACGCATGCCTCAAAAATCTGAAACTGCCATGCTCAATAAATCACAGCATTTCTGAAATTGATTACCATTGTTCCAAACATATCCCCATTCTCCCTTCTGTGATGAGAAATGTACTTGTACTTTGTATTTTCATAGCTGAGCAAGGGCCCTGGGGGCATGTACAACTTTCCTATTTATTTATTTATATTAACACCACAAAAAGTTAATCATCTTTTGACAGAACAATGACCTGCCATAACATTACTGGGAAGGGCTCAGGTCCAGGCCTTATGAAGGACTTATATTTTTACTGGCCCTGGAATCAATTGTTTACTTTTGAAGGGAAGAAAGTAAAACCTGCTTCCAAAGGTTAAAACAAATGCAACAAAATAAAATGGATAAAATCAAATATGATATGAACATGCTTGGAGCACCCAAAATTCCCTGACACCCTTCTGAACACTTCCAAAGAGAGGATGGAGAAAGGTGCACTTATATTTTACTGCCAGCTTGTAGGGCTGGGCACTGTGCCACGTCCATCCCAGGTACTGATCCAAGGAGCAGCTCCCCACTGACCTCTGAAAGTCCAGAAACATTTCCCATGGGGGAATCCTCAAACACTACACTCTCAAGGAGCATGCAGCTGCCACAGAGCAAGCAGAGACAACGTAAGACGGACAAAGAGAAGGGCAAGAAACTGTGAGAAGAAAAAGGGAACACAGTGTTTGGATACAAGTTCAGGATCTGTCCAGATGTACAGAACTGACAGTGGATTGGGATCTGCAGCTAGTTTGCATTCCCACAGAAAGTGAATAAATCAGCTCCAGCACTCAAAGAACTCATCCTTCCTCCTCCCAGAACTCCTTTCACAGTTGTCACGTTTCCGTGCTCCTTTTGCTTCACCAGCCTGACTTTCCTCTTCTCTCTCAACCCATCTGGTGCCAGACTCTTCCCTCTCTGCTGGCGTGGGTAGCTTGCATCCATCTCCTGACTTATCCTTCAGCCCCTCTCTGTCCCACTGCGGCGTACAGAGCTCGAGACATCCCTCACAAACACGAACACAAACATGAAACAGAAACTTGAGCTCTGTGGAGGCCTGTTTGTTTTGGCTGTCGCTGTAGTTTTTATTAATAAATGCCTCCTGGTAGACTAGACTCCATTTACCATGACATATGTTATCTAGCTTATGTTCTTATACAGTATTTATTACAAAATTTAAGTTGAGCGCAAAACTATTCCTCTCTCTTCCCAGGCAGTGGGAAGAGTGGTTATGTTATTTTAATGAATTTGCTTGTCTTGTGTTATTATTGAGAAGCCTTGGTTAAGGAAGTGATCCTTGTGTTTCATTTTGAAAATGTGAATTTTGTGGTTGCTGTGGTCCTTTCCCATAGGAGAAGAATTTCTAATCCATCTGCACATTAATAATTCCCCAACTTTTTTTTTGCTGAGATCTCCCCATTGTGAATTTTTCCCAGACCTCTTTAGCTACTTCCCTTTCCAGCCTTGCCTATCTGATTGGTTTGATGCTTGTTTTCACACACCATATGCTGTAATCAAGAGAGTTGCTAGACTACCCCAGCCAAAAAAAGGAAACATCCATTTCCATAGCTTGCCAGCACCTCCTCCAATATTGCAACTGACCCATAACTCTTGAGAAATCCTGTTTAGGATTACAGTGAAATCTTGGGAGAAAACACAAATCTAATCTATTTTGAGGGCATGAAAAATCAGACTAGTTTCAGAAGGAGGAGCCAAATATAGTGGTAGTTTTCCAAATAAAGCCTTTGCTTCTAAATAAAATAGGATGCATTTCTTAGATGGGGTCTGATATCTCACAAGGTCTGTATCAAGCAGACAAGTGAACTGATCAGTACAAAGCCCAGATTTCTGCACAACTTTACTGGCTAAAATGCATAAGAAGTACAAACACATCTAATGATTACCTATTGATAACAGAATGAAGAAGAATGTGAATTTTGTAGTCTCAGAAAGACCTGCATTTATAGAATAGCAAGGCCTAGATTTGGTTAGAATGGGACAATTTTATAGATGTTACATATAAAGCATATGGCAGATTTTCCTAAAATGATGCACTGTGCCCCTTGCTCTTTTCCCATCTTGAGAGAGCTTTAGTAAAGGTATTGTGCATAATATTGTCTTGAATAAGTTCTATTGTGCTGAGCCAGCTTGATAATTTTAGTGTTTACTGTCTCTCTTCACAGGTCCTTACATTCACAGTGATTTATACAACGTGTTCTGGTTTGTATCTCTCACAAACTGTTTTAATACTGTGCGAGGTAAACAGAATGTCATCAGATTTCCAGTCCTTCCTGGGTAATTTTACCCAGTTATGTAAATGTTTATCTTAATTCGACTTCTTCCTTTGCACTTTTAAAAAATGTTTTTGCTCCTTCTCTGTGCTGAGGCAATGTGATAACCACGATGCAGAATCAAGACAAAAGAATACCAGGGCTGGATGCCAAGGAGCAAGGCTGCAAGTACCCAGCCAACTGCACAGTCTTTGATTGCCAGTTCTCCAAGAAGGCATAAAGCAGTGCAGAGACCCTGTTTCAGCATTATTACCCAAAACTTCCAAATGCATCCATTAGAAAGCTTCAGTGAGGTAATTCAGCAGCCCAGCTCCTTGTGTTTATGTAGTAAAACTACTTGCTCCTGTAAACATGTTCACAGGTGTGCCAATGCCAAGCATGTACATGGCAGCAGAAGTTTAGATCAAGACTCGATTCCCCTGATTATTTTTCCCACCATGTTTCCTGTGGTTGTATTTGGCAAACCATCTTCTGGGGAAAGGGAACCGCATGTAAAGTGCTGGCAACAGCATTCTGTTTGATATGCATAAGTTAATTAATAGAAAACAGCTCACATCAACAGTGTTTACATTTCTCATGCTTTCTCTCTTTAACCACTTGAACTGAACTATACAAAAAGCACTTTAGACTCTACTGTATGTATAAAAAATCAGTACTCTTTAATAAATTTAAGTTTGTCAGTGTTGTTGATAGGTTGGGAATCCTTTCCACAGCCAAAAAGTGAATCTAACTCAGTAGAAGACAGTGAAACTTGAGTACAAGCTTCCTTCCAGACAAGCCCTGCTTCCTTTCAGCTCCCAAAAAAATATAAGATATGGGACCAGATAGCTATAAAAATCCACAGATTACTGTGGGCGGAATTCTAGAGATAAGCATCTCCTTTCAGCAGACTTAAAAAATGAGCACAAAATAAAGTATTCATCTTGTTGGAGGTTGACACATTCATTTTTCTGCTTGGAAAATCAAAATTCTACTTGCTCCTACTCCAAGTGATCCTTGTATCGTCCCTTTGTTTGGGCACACATCTGCTGCCACTTTCAAACTTGGTCAGCGCAATGCACTTAGCTAAATGGGCATGTGTTTTAGTAGCACAGATAAATTTCTCCTTAATTGCTCACACTTTCTATGTTAAGTCTCTAAATATGGATATGTAAGCCAGAAGCCTTCTCTGATTTGGTAGGATTTCATGGTTTGTTTCTTCAAACAGGCAAAACATGAACTTACCTCTCCTATGACTATATAAGGAGCATAAAGAAAAAAGGACCAATTCTTAAGCTAAGCTTCTACACAGCTCAGATGTTTTAATTTAATTTTGTGAATACTCAGACCCACTTAATCATCCAAAAGTTAGAGCAGGTATTATAGCACTTAATGCTGGCTCATCAAGCAGCAGCTGTGAGAGATAACTCAGTGCTGTGTTTACTATGGAGCCTGGAATCAGCGACTCTCTGTGCTGTCGTAAAGCAAATGAACTGTTCAGCCTGGATGAGCTTCACATCCCTGTGGTTTAGTTTACACAGAGGTAAACCAGAACTAACAATAGCCAAGCACAGCCAAGTCAGACAGCAAGGTTTTGTGGGCCAGAACAATTCACAGACATCTCAAGCTGGAAGGCAGCATGTGGTACCACATCCCTCACCCAGGACAGAGCTACACCCAGAGCAGCAGCTGCTTCTCCATGACAAGTGCCCTCAGTAATGCAGTCATGCATAGAAAGAAGCAAATATAAACCATAATAAGAGAGGGCACATCCCTCTGTAGTTTTTCTGCACATCCAGGCACTCTCAAGGATTGCTGTAGTCCAACTTTGTTTTAGTCCAACTTTGTTTTAGTCCAACTGTTTTGTTTTTGTCTTCTACTAGTTACAACCATAGAAAATGGGAAATGAGGTATGGAGTTTACCTTCCCAGGTAAAATGCTGTCTGAAGCAGAAGCCAAAGGTTATTTATTACCTCCTCCATAAGGCCAAGAAAAAGTTTTCTGAAAATGCAGGGTTGAAGTTATTCTATATTTTGCTTCCCCCAGCTGCAAGAGGATTGCCATGCTTTTATCATAAAACAGACTTTAGCCAAGGGAGAAATGGCAAGAAGCACTGGCAAGGTCAAGGACAGAGAGGCAGAAGGAAACAGGTTAAATTTCACACCAGGTCATTTCTACAAATTGTAGAAACAGTTGTAACGAAAACATGAAGAGTATTTCCACTGAGTATGACGTGGAACTCTTTTGGACTATATCTTAGAAGGGAAAATATCCAAAACAACTTTAAGGCTGAGCAGAGCAAGTTCATTGAAAGTTAATGGGAGTCATTTTCCTAAAGCCCTTAGGCACTTACGAAAACAAACATACAATATGCATGTTTTCTACTTGTTGCCAAAAGGAATCAGCTGCTCCTAAAGACTAAGAATACACAAAAATTTAGCTTAGTTTCAAATCCCAGCCTGACTGCTTCTGCTCCTGCACCTGGCACAATCACTTCTAGGAATAGTAGATTTTAATTCTCCCATTTTATCCAGTACCACTCTGATCTCTGGTATTCATGGGCACAAAGGTGGGTTAATAGTGCTTGAAATAAACAGAGCCAACATCTGGGTCTGTCAGCTGAACTTGCTTCTCCTTTCTTCTTACAGAAGCATTTACAGCCTTTCTGGATCACACAAGGAAACTTCTAAGCCTTCTGCTTCAGGTTAAACCTCCTGATTAAGGTTAAAAGGTCACTGTCTCCTTGAAGGGAAGGTGCATTGCGATGCTTTACACATGAAAGAAAAATTGTTGCGTTTTGCATGGGTTTATATCCACCAAAAACAGAGGTGAACATCACCCTGAGGATGCATTTTTCTCCCCAGGATACCAACTTCTAAATCAAGCACACCTTGGATTATGCTCTGTAGCAAAGGACCAAGTAGAATTTCTCTCTCAATGCTCCTGTGATGCAGACTATAAATGATGCTTGAAGAAACACTCGTTCATTGATGCAACTAGTTGGAAATAGAAGAAAAAACAGGCAGATCACCATCTATAGTTTTTCACTAATGGTTTCCCCCAACAAAATCAAAGCAATTAGCACCAGCATCCCTCTTTCACAAGAGCAAAAGTAAGTAATTTCATTTATTCAGAGCAACCCCTTATGCTGAAAATCAGTGCACTACTCCATGAAGTCCTACTTAGTTTAGGGTTTAAAAGGTTAAGAGAGTAAGCAGAAATGTTTATCTGGACCCCTGCCACCTCTTCCTCCACCCTTGCTCAAGTGGCTTACCATCGGGGAATGTTTTAGGGAAAAGGAGTTTATCTCTTAAATTAAATTACTTGATTCTTTGTGGGTTTTTTCCTTACAATTGCCTGTAAGTGGCTTATCTGAAACTGTTGTTCTTTCATGCATAAAAAGGGAAGTCAGAACAAATAAACTAAAACCAAAATGAAATAGCTTATTATAGGTATGTACTTTACTTATTTCCAAGCATCAGGTTTTAGAATCGAAATGGCAATTATTACATTCTTCACAGTTTGTTTTTTAAATAAGCCACATGCTTTCTTTCATTTATAAACCTAATCACTTCTTCATATGCAAAATGCTTTTGACTGGGTAGTTCTTTTTACCTCCAGTTTTAGGAAAAAAGGGATCTCAAATGGATTTTAGCCTAACCGTGGCTAGATAAATTGTAGGAAAAGGTATCAAATTTACATTCTTCTACCTTTGTCCAGCTTAAAATAAATCTTTTGCCTCTGGACTCCTCACTGTTCTCAGTCCTGACACGGGCAACCTATTGAAAAGCAGCTCCTGAGCGTGTCACACGCTGGCCCTGCCTGGTGGTGTACATCATTGGTGTCAGCTGGGAGGAGGAGGAGGAGGAGGGAACAGCAAGGGCACTGCTGGTGCCACTGGCTTCCCTGGCAGCGTGGGACCTTTCCAGCAGCTCAGTGCCTCTCCTGCTCCGTTCTCAGTGTGGGAGAGGGTGAGGGAATGTGGCCAGAGAGTTGCTCTGTTTCAGCTATTCTTGGCCCCCCTGTCAGCCTCTCGGGGCCATAGGGAGTGTAATGTAATGCTGGTCTAAATTTATGTCCCAGGCTGGACCAAGGTTAGGGGAAATTTTTAGGTCTCCCACTGTGTTTTCAGCTCTGTTTCCCGGGGCAGGGGAAAGGAGAAATACTGACTAGAGAGTTAAATTACTTTAAACTGAAGAAGGCAGGAAATTTAGATCTCCCCAGAAGCATGTTTAAAGACTGATTCTTAACAAGATGCCTTTCCTTTTATTGGGAGTTTCAGCATTGCCACTTTAATCCCTTTCTAAAAGACACCTCTCTCCCACCTTGCTCCTTCTGCTGCTGAATGCATGAGAACCAAGAGGACATGCAACTCTGAAAAACTAACAGAGGATGAGTTACAGTGACATAATTTCAAAAGAAATTATGTGTGTTCACAAGATCAGCTCAAATATATATTGATTCAATGAGTCTTTATCTCCCCACAGCCCTAAGTATAAAAACTTTACACTCAAGGTGAAGCAGCTGTCAATGGCATGCTGCTTGGAAAACTTAATTGTGAGAAAATATTATTTATGACCAACAGGCAACCTCTCAACATTTATGCTGTTGAAGTCAACAGGAATTGCTTCAAGCTGGGATCTGGAGAATCCCTATGAAAAAAAGTGCTTACACAGTGTGGATTTACCCATAAAATTGTCCCTGATCAGGCTCTGGAACCTGAATATTCACAACATACTTGGATGAGGTAATATGTGCCAGGCTTTATACAGCCCTAGAGAGAATCTAGACATGTATGTTTAATAATATAATGAAGTTTGAAATTTACTGTTACTTTAATATTGAAAGATTTTAAAAGCAATTAAACTGCTTTAAAATAGCAGAGAGCGTGTGGGAATGCAATATGAATTGGAACAAACAGGCCTAAATCAACACTGGTTTGGAAGTCTAGTAAGGGCTAAAACTATGGGAGGTAATTCAGGAACAGATGCATCAAATTAATTCCAGTAATACTGGAGTGTTAAAAATGGCAACAGAAGCCAGCTTTGTTACACAGAATGGAAAAATAATCATCCTTTCTCTCCCTCTCCACCCCTAAGGAGCTGGATTTTCCCGGCACAGCCAACCATTGGTGGCAGCAGAGGCACCAAAATGTTTGGCACCAGCAAACTGAAGGCAAATAGAAAACATACATGGGGGAAGCAGAGACAAAACCCCAACAACATAAAAACCCCAAGAGTGCACATAATGCAGAGGTGAAGCTGCAAACACGCAGCAAAACTATGAAGCTGCTTGGGAGCAAATGAAAGAGAACCACGTCTCTGAGCTTCCTGTGGAAAGCACACCAGTTATTCATGGTAATTTCTAGTCACAACTGGAAGTGGATGGGCAAGTCATAGTTTTTTCAGGAAATTTATCACTTTTCTCAAGAATTGTCTGTGAACAGACTGACTTTTATTAATTTGTCTCCAGTTGGCAAGGGTACACCAAATATTTTCTGTAAATGAATCCTGGCCAATGGATTGCTCACAGACTCAGGGCTGTTCTAATTGCTTCAATATTCCTGCTTTGACGTTCAGGCTGAGGAGGCTCTGATCAAGTCCCATTTAAAACAGATAGAGTTTCATTCCCAAAGTAATGAGACGTTTACCTTTTAGACAGAAGATAGCCATAGAAATCTTCCTCTCATTTAAAACAAAGCAGAGCAAATCAGAAACAGATCTCTGGCACTGACAGAAAGGCAGGGAGGAAATAGAGAAAATATTGATTAACGAGATTTATTTGTGCTGTGGATGACGATCAAAGGGGAGTGAATGCAATGTGTAGCACTCACCATTTCTTTTAAAACCAAAATTCCTTTGATGTGAAGCGCAGTATCCGGCCATTGTGGGAATTAAAAGAAAAAGCCATGGGAACATTATTAATAAAGGTTTAAACTGAACAGCTTCAGGCACCAGGCTCATACTACCAAGGTTTTTGCTTTTTAAATGACCAGCTGGTGCATAATTATAATAAATAATGTTTCATGACTATTTGGTTTAGTAAACAAAGCCTCTTGATGCGAACAGTAGTACAGTTTCCATACAGAGCAGCCTGCATGTTTGCAGTGGATAAGCATTAAAGTACAGAGAAAAACACCTCTAGAGCAAAGAAAAGGCTCATAAGAGTGAGTGGCTTTGGGATGTTCCCAGCAGTCCCAGGGAAGCCACATCACATTCAGCAAGGAAGCAGAAATGTCACACCACTGTGGGTGTGGGAAGGATTTACAGCTTTGCAGCCTCCTCTCTTCATCCCTCCTTGCACATCCCTGCTGGGCTCTATTCTCAGCCTCTGTGTGAAGCTCTGACTGGAGGCTGGGCTCCCCTTTGAGGGCTTCTTACCCCCCAAACCCAGCCTCAGTCCCTAGGCTAGGTGTCACCTAACCTGTCCCACTGCAGGCAGTGCTGGCAAGATGGATTTCTGAAAGATGTGAAAGGTTAAATTTTAAAACATCTTTGTGTTTTTAACATACTTATCTAAGAAACAGGAGTGTAAAGTGAACACTGTTGGAAGATAAAAGTTTAAGACTGACAGGCATTTTCCCAACTGTAAAATTACTAGATACCGCCTTAAGTTTTGCCTCCTTGACTGTTAATCAGAGGTAATTCTTTGCCTACAGAAAAAGAAGCTCCTTTTTACGCTACTTCTCTTGCAAAACATCAAACTTCATCTTAAAAAAATAAAAAGTGGAAGGTTTTGAAGAAGACTCATCCTACTTGTCTGACAATATCACATCTTTCCCTCATATACGTCTTTTATTGCAAAAAAAAAAAAATAGAATTAAAAAACCAAGTAAATAGTAGGAACTCTTGTAAACTGAATCCACTTTAATTTTCTTTTTTTTATAAATATGATCTCGCAGATAATTTGACAGATTGATTTGGTCAATACTGGTACAATGGCAATGCATTATGTTAGGAATAATGTTAATTGCAGCACTGAGACTAAGATGATTGTAAGTAGAAGGGGACTAATAATGAACTAAGTAAAATGCATTATAGCTCATTGCACTGCATGGTAAAATGTAGAGAGAGCATCCAAAAGCTACAAAATCAGTTCTTTGACTAAAAAAAACAAAAAAAAGCTATTAAACCACCAGTTTAATCCAAACTAATATTTTGAATATATCATGCAGGGTGGCACAAATTCTTTTTTTTCAGCATTTGAATAAAAAATGCATTCTTGATAAACATAGTCATGATGAAACTGCAGAAAACACTAAAAGTATCTTAAGAGGTTGGGTGGGGGAGGGTTGGTGGGGAGAGAGACAGAGAGACAGAAATCTGGTTTGTGTCAAATGAAACATTCCGTACAGTTGAAAAAGAAACTTTTTATTTGAGAACCAAGAAATTCAAAGCAAATTAAGAGTTAGATTTAAGTGTTAGAATTAGAGTTAGATTATTTTGCTGTCACATGAGAACAGAGGTTCTGTAGGATACTGAAGACTGAGGTTAATGCCTCTGTTTTCCTAACCAAGTTTGAATGCTATCTTTAAGCATAGAATACTACTGCATGGACTTTTGCTTCTCCCAGGAACATAATTTTGTTTTGCCTAATTAATTAAATGCTTAGTGTGGAAAGAGAATTATATCATAAATGGAATACATGTGCAGGGAAGCTCTGCCACTCAGTGAATATATAATATTGAAATGGGATGTCTCTAGCAGGATGACCTACCACGCAAAAGTTGGGGACACAACATTAAGGGCAGAAACCCCATGAATTAGAGCTGTAACTGAGAGGAGACCTCCCCACACAATTTACTTCTGTCTCCAGGTTAGGGGTAAAACCGTTGCCACCCTAGGTTTCTTCCCCTGCCAAGATTAATTTCAAAGAGGTAGAAAAGGTGCATAATTTTCTTCTATGATTTAATTACTTCTTGTCCTTTCCCTCAGAAAACAGACTCTGATGTCAATAATCCTAATGTAAACTCATTACTTCCTTCAGAGAAGTCAGTGCTAATTTTCCACAGAGCCATCAGAGGCAGGTAAATAAGACAGTGAGGGAGTGTCTTCTCCTCATGAGGTGCTGGTTCATGCATGAGCAAGGTACCCTGAATCCCCACAGCAATCAAGACACTTTCTTTCCTTTGGAAAAGCATGACCATGGGGCAGCCTGCCCCTCACACAGGGCTGAGGAACAAGGCCCTGCTCTCTTAGCCGTGGCTTTTACAACACAAGAGATCCCTCAGCAGCCTGGGCAACCAGAAAAGGCCCTAGATCATGTCACTGTTTGAAAGAGCCTGGGGAGGCAGCAGGAAATTACACACACATTAGCTGAAGCTGATTTTAAAACAAAACAAGCTATTCGAACAGCTTGATTGATGATGGCCAACCAGGCTTCAGGAAAAGGAGTTCACGTCTCGCTGACTGGCCGGAGTTCTTATGGGGGCCGTCAGCCAGGGTACATACACGGGGGGAGAGCATTTCCTGAGAGACTCACAAGACATTTACCAAACTTTGCAGGAGATTTGTGTCTCAGACGCAGCAAACGGCTTGAGCAGTGGGGACAAGAGAAGGAAGTATTTCTCCATCCACTGAAAACTGGCTACGGCACAGAAAAGGGAGTCATGCTAAGGCAGATAATGACTGGCATCAAAAAAAAGGCAGAGTAGCTGGTTGCGCTGGGGCTGCCATTTCATTAGTCTCACTGGAATGCCTTCAAAGCAGCTGATAGCTGTTACTGCCAGACAGAGCTGTGGAAAAGGTCAATGTGTCAGGCCTTGATTATTTTAGTTCAGGAACACTCTATTAGTCTGTGTAAAGTATCTGTGACATATTCTTCCCTCTCACTCTCCCTCATGGACAGAAACAAATGGGAAAGCCATTTCAGTGCAAGGCATAGGTGGTAGTACAGAAAAGGCAAAAACACAAGCCTGCAAGCAGGATAGTCTGGGGAGAGGGAAAAAGACAGGCAAAAGAGACAACAGCCTAACTGGCCTGCTCAAAATTATCAGTGAGAGGATGAGTGGTAGATTGAAATAGTTGAAGAAAACGGGACAAAGTTACTTTCATATGGTGGGCTAACTCCTGCTGCTGCTCATCACACACACACACACACACACACACATGTGTTTGCCAAGAAACACTTCTATCTGCTCTTCCCAGTCTTGTCATCTGCTCCTGGTCTGACTCTCAGAGGGTGATGAAGATTCCCTAACCCTGGGGAATTCCCAAATATTGTATGGAGAGGTGCCAACCTGCCTGGCTTAAACCCTTTTCAGCAGCAAATCCTGTGGAGCAGGACAGCTGAGCACTGGTGTGTGATCCCAGGCATCTGCTCCTACCCAGCCGAAGTGAGGACAAGGGTCAGAAACAGCTTCACATTATTATTGTCTTGCTCCCTGTCATCCAGCTGTGTATTTAGCTATGACTGTGGGAAAACATTTTTGAAGTGCTAAATGAGCATGCTCATCCTCCAGTTCAGTTCTTTGCTGATACTGTATATCCCTTCCATTTCACACTGAAATCACAAATAATGTATTTTGGCTTTCTAGTGGGAGCCTGACTCAGCAGGCACAGATTAATTTTTCTTCTCTCCCTCTTAGTTCATCTTATTTCAATCACCATTAAGTGGAATTTCTCCTTTTATTTCAGAACCTCAGCCCAGTCTTCACACTTTGCTAACTATCCTGTCTTTCTAGCCTTAACCAATTCCCTGTCTATTAGGATATTTTTCAGCTTTTTGCACCATTTCATCCAAACAAGTACCTGAATAATTTGACAATTTCATCTCTGGCATTCACAGAGGTCAAACTTACCTATTATAAGCTATTGTAACCTTAGAAACAGGTTACTTGACTGAATCTAACACAACCATTTTCTCTTTCTTACATTTTTTAAATGTCATCAAAGCTCACCACTACTTCACTCAACAGCTTCCTTGGGCTTAGAATCAGCTCCTCCTGGAATGAAAGAAGTAACAACATGATCATTACAACTACAAGCACCGAATGAAGAATATAAACTGTAGTTCCTTTGAAGCACTGTGATGTTTTGGGTTGCTTGTGTATTTGTATAATATAATTAGTAGCCTGTACGCCCCTCATAATGTGTTACTGTCAGGAAAAAAGTTGAGAGTTACAAAAGAGCTGCACCACAGAAATAAATAAAGCAAAGGTTCACATTACTCCAGTGATCACTGCATGTTAAAATTATTTTTTCAGTTTACAAGACACATTTGGTCTGTCTTATAAATTAATCACTGAAATAACAAACAAGTGGCTTTTCTATTCCTAACGGGCTTTAAAAACCCATCCGTTCTTTCTGAAACAAAGTTATCCCTAAATTATGCTAATGGCATCCTTTTGTTGATCTCCCATATTGCATTTATCCTGCAATTTCTTTATTCACATATCTTACTGCAGAGAAATAATTGCCATCCTGCTCAGCATGAGAATCATTTTGTTTAAGTTCCTTAAAACAACAGCAGCCCTTCACAGCTTCTCACATTTCTGAAACTATTTGTCTTAACCCAGTGCCAGCCACCCTTGAAATGGTTCATTTTGCCACATAAGATGTACAAAAGAACCTTAGGAAACATCCACAGGCACTTAGGGCTTGATTTAAAATCAGTTGAAACTGAGTGAATGACTTCATTATCTGTCAAGCCAATATTCTGCACATAACACTGTTACATTTGAATACCTTCAAAAATTATGGCTCAGAGCTCAGTGGAGATACTTTATTGAACTATTTTCTAACTAAACTGTCCAAGTGTCACTATTTCTAAGCATTTTTCAACTTTTTAATTGCAAAGTTACCTTTCATTACAAAGTTTTAGTATTCTAGCATTTGTACTGGTTTTGTTTTGTTTTATCTTGTTTTCATTTAGGATGTATAGCTTTATATTTGTTCAAGTTGCTAAATTATTAAATTAATTGCCAGTAATAACAATAACAAATGACTGGTCTAAACATGAAGTGAGCACAGGAACTATTTATTTACCAATTACAAGACTGTGCATTTCCTGGCTGACAAGACCAATGCAGCAGATGTTCTGCAAAGGTAGCTAATTTTCACTGCCAAATCCAGGAAAAATTATGATGAAAATTACTATTTTTTTTCAAATAATGTAAAATTAAAGAAGTTTCAAGCAGATAGAAAATATTCCATTTTAGAACATTTTGAGAGTGAACACTGAGTTCTTTCTCACTTCATTCAAACCCCTTCTCTTCATTCTTATCCCAGAGAAAAACAGACCAAAATCGCAGAGTCAAATAATTGCTAACTTATGTCAGAAATCTGATCCAAGTTTTGCAAAAGATCTCTCTGTCTTTCAAGGAGAGTCCCAGTCTTAAATTCTGACACCCTCAGTTTAGTGATATTTGCCACATCTCAGGAAAGTCTCTCTAGGGATGTGAATCTTGTCTTTTCTGGCTTTTGCACCGCCTTTCTCTGCCGGGGGCTCACAGCTGCCCAGCTGACCCCAAAGAAAGCATGTCAGCCAAGAAGCTGGTGTGGGCCTGTGAGGTGGAGGTGGAAAAAGTGATAAAATTCATCCTGTGGGCAAGTTACAGCTCCTATTTAAAGATGCTCACCTTGGCATAAACCCTCAAGGGAAGGTGATCACTCAAGCTGTATTTCCCAACCACCATTGTTCCGGGAAAACACAGCTGAATGAGCAACTTAGGCCCAACATGAGCACACTGAGAGGAGTTTCCTTTTGTAAGTTTTGCAGTCTAAGAGAAAAGATACAACAATTTACATCCTCATTTTCATTTGGGACCAGGCCAGTTTACAAAGCAGAATTGAAGGCACGTGTAATTTCCTGCTTTCTTTTCCCTTTCTCTCCAACTTCTACCTCCCCCTCCCTGATCATAAGAGTTTGCATGTGTTTTCAGGCTCTCCTTTTGTTCTACTACAATAAAGTCTCCAAACAACTGCCAGGTCAAATGGGCTCCCATTAGTGTAGCAGCTGGTGCTTGCCTCTTAAAATTCTTTTACTGTCAGCTAACACATGCCATCCCAATTGAAGAATTTCTAATGTGACTCTCAGTTCCAGCCTTTTACTGCTCCCAATCTTACTTTAAAGGCTTGATGGGTCCACAAAAAAGACAGAGATTCAAATGTTGTCAGATGATGGTCAGATCTGGAAAAAAGCCTCATTAGACTCCCTCTCCTGATGGGTGAAAAGAAAACATGAATTTGAGAAAGAAAGAAAACCCCTCCAAACCAACAAAACCGATGCCTGCTTTTCCTTGCAGAAATTTAGATGCTGACTCATATCTCCTTTCCAGTAGAAAATCTATATTGCTCAAAAAAACCTTCAAGCAAACAACCCCACAACATCTCTATACTTACTTGGTATTTTTCAGATCCAGCAAAGGACTTGAATTCATGCCAGCTTCTCAGCAGGCAAATAATAATACCTGTTAACCTTTTTATATATCTTGGAAGACAGAGCCATTGTCACCTGCTGGTCAAAAGTGGCACAAGTTTAGACGTTTTCCAAACATGTAATTTTCTAGAAGGACTGATTGTTCAACATAGGTCACACTTCTTAACAAGATGTCTAAAAGCAGCACAGAATAAAGGCAAACAAGCACTAAAACGGTTATAAAACTATAAAAAAGCTATAAAACTATCAAATTGAGACAAAGAATCTACAACTAATTCCTGTCAGTTAATATAGATGCAGCTTAGGTAGATCATCCAAAATAGTAAAGGGCACGTCTTCAATTGTAACTTCATTTTTAGGGTTAGAACTGAAGTCTTTCATCACTCTGATAAAATTACAGAGCAAATTTGAGCTCAACAGGTGCGAAGAAAACAAGGAACAAGTTTCCTCACTGCCCTCCTGGGAGGTGGAGCACAGCACCAAGGATAGAGACCAAAGGAAGCTTTCAAACACCCCAGCTCAGCATAATTTAGACAGCCCAAAACCTAAGTTAGAACTTTTCTCCACTCTGCCCTGTTGCAGGCTCTACTGCTGTTGAAGTCAGCCTGCACTGGAACACTCCTTTCTTGCCTTCCTAAGCACATGAATTCAGGCTCTTCCAGAGGTTCTCCACAGTGTCTTTGTCCAGTCCAGCAGCAGACTTTTGGTAGCCACTTTATACTATGTCAGTCTTTTCACACAGTAAAGGGACAAAACATGTCTCAGTTGGTCTTTAAAAGCTGCTTTGGAGTATATTCAGATGGGATAAAAACTCATAGGATCCAAAGTCATTATTTACCATGGGTTAACCCCAAACCCACTGAGACACGTGGAATAGCAGAATTCCCTGACTTTGGTGAGCTTTGGTTCAGGCTCCACACACCCCTTTAATGATATTTTCTATTTCAAAGTATTACAGCTATTTCAGCAGATGCCCAGCATCTGTGGGCTTGATGGGGTGCTAATCCTATTACAAGGTGATGATTGGAAGCCTATAGCTGATACTTCCAGATGGTTTCAGGATTCTGAGCCCACATATGCTCAAAGAGAGAAGGAATGTTTGGAGAGCTGTCTGGGTGTGAGAGTTTCAGAAGGTATTTGCAGAGTTTTGAGAGTTTCCGGATAGCTGGGGACCACAAATCTCACATACATTAAACAGCAGATATTCACAGCACTCTTGGAAGCTTGGAAGAGTTTTCCCAGACCTGTTAATATTCCCACTGGAATGCGTTGGAGATCCAACAACTCTTGGCATGGTACACTTGGCAATCAGCCACTCGGACTTCTTTGCCTGTAGCGAAGTATGGAGGCCTTGTACTCATTTTCACAGCCTTTCACTGGACGGAAAGGTTCAGGTGATTTCATTCGTTCCGCTCTGGCACTGTGGATGTGGTGATCCGTGGAGGCCACAGTAGGGATGTTGCTAATTTCCTGGTCCTGGTTAACTAGAATTTGTTAATCATAATCCACACTGACTTCCAAAAATTGCACAACTTCATAGCTCAAAGTCCTCACAAAATATTCCTAATAAAACAAAGGAACAACTGCTAATCACCATTCCTGCAAGTTATTGTGAAATTTCACAAGATTTGATAACTGTCAAGGCTCCAGATGTTGAAGTCTGTGCAAGAATCTCAGCTTCAGATGGACTCAGTGCCTGCCTCCAGGAGCAAGGGAAAGGTGTGGACTAGAGGATCAGAATATATTCCAATGTTAGCAAACCAGAATGCAAACATTTACAAGCAGTGGCTCTTAGCAGCGCAGATCACAGTCAGAAGTTTGTTTGCTCACACCTGTTCAGTCTTTTGTAATGCTCAAACACTAGCAGCTAGAAGAGACAAAGTAAAACAAACACAATATTTAAGCAAGTTATCAGTAGTTTTACTCTTTATTTATCAGTCTCACACCTCTTTCAACTTACCTGTATCAACAACGTTTCATAACTAGATGGTCAGTCAAATATATCCTTACCTGACAGGAAAAATACCCACACTGGAAACATGCAAAAAGAGCCTGGAAACCATTTTCAATCAAAAAACTCTTACAGTAACTCAGTAGGGTTCAGTTGATGCTTGCTACGAGTAGATGTAAAGGTTTTGAAATTGGATGTGTGAAAGTAATGAACTGCTCAATTAAGTGAGATTCATTTTCCACCACAGGGGTCCTTTACTGAAAGGGACATTATACTGCTGTCCTTTCACTGAAGTATCACATATCAGCTCTAGTGGCTGAAATAATACCATTTTTCTAAGAATACCTCTGAAACATTTCTCCATTCCACACTTTTTTCATAACCAAGCTGGAGAAAGAATATTTATGTTCTTGAATAAACAACAAAGCCTAGACAAGTAGTTTAAAATAGCCTTTGAATGTTGTCTCCTGCATTGCTTTTAGAGATGCTGCCATATATATCAACTGAGAGAGATACCAGAAATACCTTGTTCTCTAGTGAGGGTGTTCAGTGTGTTACAGAATAACCAAAAAGTTATGGTCGGCAAAAATACAGAGAAGAGAGAAAAGGTAGAGAAAACCACCTCTGACATTATTATGCCATACATGTTGTATGAGAGCTGATATTTTTCAAGAGAAGGGAGTAGTAGATTCTTGGTTGGTACTATTGACCTTTGAGTCTTAGTAAACAGTCACAAAAAAATATTTCCCTGCTCGTAGTCAGTTACATGTTTTGTTTTGTGTGCATCAGGGTTACCACACTGATGCTCGTTCCCTCAGATGAGACTGCAGTTTTATAAGAATAGGTCTCAGCCTTGAGACTAAACTCATTCATTCAGACCCCTGAGAATATTTAATTTTGAGAAATGCTATGGTATTATAAAGGTATCCATGCCACCAAGCCTGTTGCAGAATCAGTCCCATTGGGAACAGGCTGAAACAAACTTTATCCTGCTGCATTATGCCAAGAATCCCACTTTTTATAAGTCTTAAAATTTTGTGGTCTATAAAGCAGCTCTTCATTACTGGTGCATTATAAAACATCTTGAGCTCTGCTTCTGCCAATAGGAGCCTTCCATTACTGATCACTGCTTACCAATTGTTCCAAGATGGTTCAGGGCACGGATTTTTCTGTTGCCATTGTGGTTTTTCTCTTCTGTCATGCCAAGTCTCAAAACATCCTCCAGATTCATCAGTATTTTAAGTGTCAAAGTATCTGGTAGAAACAGTTCCGGATTTAGTTGATGGAGAAATTAATGGAATTAATTTCTGGCAGTTTCAGCAGGAGTGAATCAGACTTCTCTGATGCATGAGAAACTGTCAACAACCTAGGTAACGTGTGGGCTCCATTTCTAACCAAATTTGTAGAGCACAAAGAAGGGCAAAACATTTCTTCACAGATTTGGACAGTAACAGGACTGGCTGGATGAGGACTGTACACCATTCTTCCAATATGCTGTAAAGGGAATGAAGTTTTATCCTTCATTCCCATCTCACCCCATCTACTGAGGCTGAAATCTCCCTAGAAGTACATGGTTAAAAGGTACAAGAGACTGAAAGAGGATTTGCACTCAGCTTTTGGATTGCTGCTCCTCTGAGCAGTTTTAAAAGTCTCTCAGGACAGGACTGGAAGTGCCAGTGATGTTATCAACAGCAAATCTGTTAAAACTAATGAAAAAAGCCTGCTGAAGGCGAGTATAACAGGAAAACAGATGGATAAACCAATAAAAGCCTTATACCTCTCCCATCAGAGTGGTCTGAATCTAAATATATAGATTTTAGTTGCCAACTCTCGTCTGCTCTTTGTTGGAGATATGCACTCATAGTGTGAGGGACTGAAAGGGTATTTGTATTTACCTGCAACACAGAAAAGCAGGTTAAAGGCTTGATTTTCTCAGTGTGTTTGGGGAGAAACTTGGGGCAAAATATGTTGTTAGACCCTCTGCCACCCAGACTTAGACTGTCATGATAGCCAGCATGTGCTTAGTGAGGATTACACTGATCATTCAGGAAAAGCAACAACTTTCATTGCAGGAAAACTATCTGCCTGCCTCAAGCAACAGTGTCCTGGTTTGGAAGCAATGACTTTGAGATTCATGGCCAGAACAAATACACAAGGGAAAAATCTGCCCTATTTTAAGACATAACTATGTAGCTGCAAGTTTGTAGAGACTATAGAGTATGTGGACAGATGGATGGATACATTTATTGTCATGACACTGGGGTATTCACTATGGAGCAAAGCAGAGCCTTTCAAACTTTTAACTGTTATAAAAGCAAAGCCACACCATCATCCATTTGCATTTCTTGTTGTCAAATAGTAATAAAAGATACTGCTCTGAAAGCATTTAGGTATTCCATAAGGTGCGTTCCTTTTAAAGGATCCCACAAAATTTTATGTCCATGGTAAACAAACACTCCTCAAGTAGCTGCCATTTTCTACCAGGTTCTTTATATAAGAGAACAATACCTATCAGCCTAATTATTTTTTTTTTTGTAACCACAGTGAGAGGTTGCCATACCTATTTACAGCCTTGGGGAGTAAAGTGCAGCATTTGTTTACACACAGGCATTTTATCTCCATGTAGCTGGAGCTCAAGAGCTCCAAGAGATTTGCCATTTACAGTATAGGATTGTAGTCCTGGGAAAAAAATCTCTGTTCCTTCACGGTATAGGTGGTGTTCCTGTAAACATAGGACCAAGCAGAGCCTTTATTATGCTGCTGCAGTCCCTGAGGCAATGAGGTTCTGCAAACAGCTCATACAAAGCATCCCCGAGATGTCCTCAGACAGCAAACCCCACTGTTGTATAATTGAACAGTTGGTCTGAATCTTTCTCAGTAGACCAAATAATTTCAAATGTTCAAATAATGTTGCAAATAAAAGTTTTGCAGGAATGCTATTTTAATTTCCCATAGGTACTTAAAATTAATTTGCATGTACTTCTGGAAAACAAAATCCAATTGCTGTTGGAGTCATGGGAAGTATTGAGGGCTGGAACAGAACAGTGCAAGCAGTGACTGAATTTACAATGTATTTGCCATAACTGTGTGTTCTCACAAGCTTGTGAGAGACAAGTATGAAGCTCAGGTATCAGTTAGACTTCTTTAAATTCTCAAAGCACAACCTAGTGGAGGATACAGAGACTTCAGTAGCAGGGAGCACATTTGAACAAAACATGGAGCTCCAAGTTGGAAGTTAAGTTTGTAAAATACTTCTGGCAGGGATCTTGAGTTGTATTTTGTGACAGCACCCAGTACAGGAAAATCAAACTGTGAGATTCTAGTTGTTATAATATGACATATATTACAATAGGATGGAATCTTAGGGCATTCTTTATCAGGCAGTGCTTGGGATGACAGCATAGATTTTACTATATATGCTGTATATGCTGTAATCATTTATAAAATTACCAGTGATGTACTGAACTTCTGGACACAAATTTAGAGGTACTGGTACTAGGCTCCTAAGAAAGTAATTCTCAAGAATCAGATGTAGTGGCTACGGAGTACAAGTGGCTCCAGAGAGCGTGGGATGCATAACTATGGCAACAGTTTTCCAATCAGCCTCTTCACAAGCAGTCTTATTTCAGCCTTGTACTTTGATCCAAACAAAGCAAAAGCAACAATTCTCATGCACAAAGAGAGAAAGAGATGTTTCACCTAAACACAAGGCACTTCCAGTGACTCTCAGCACAAAATTCTGCCTTGAGTCTATTGTAGCACTCAGTTTTTCAGAGTCACTCTCATTGCACTGACATACAGGTCACACACTCCATTTTTTCAGATGAGCAGGATTGAATCAGTTTTCCAGACCAAAGAGTCATCATTATGAGCTTAAAATTTCCTTCCCACAAATATTCTCTTTAGTTGCTTTCAGTGACCATTGCAGTCAATCCCTATAATTCCACTTAAAATGTAAGGGAAATTTAATGAATATATTACTTTGTTCACTCCACACAAATCCCAGATAGAGCTAGAGTTAATTTTTAGCTGTAAAAGTCTAGTCTAGTAACTTTCTTTGCCAGCTATGAGAACATAAACTTCATAAAATCAGACGTACAACAGTTACTCAAAAGTCAATTTTAACAACAGTTACCACAACACAGAATCCATGAAAAACAAGGCTTTTGGATTTCTAAATGTGACATGGAGAAATGCATGTAAGGAGAGGATTTTAAAGTTTAAACTTCAAACAATGCCTTTAACCAAACATGTGTTTGTGTCCCTTGGAAAATACATGCAGTTTCTTTCTTCACATTATAAAACTCATTTTTGCATAAAATAGCTATATTTCACAAATAATGTTTCTCCAAAATGTTATTTCAGATGTTTTAATGGTTCCCCCATGAAGTCAGATGTGGAAGATCATTTAGATCTGATACCTAATAAATTGAAGCTACAGCCAACTATTCTCTTTTTCAACTGCAGTTTGTGAAGTACCGATTACTTGAAAACAGAAAGTCTTGTTACAAAGTTTCCTATACTCCATGAGTCTAAAAAAACATTGTAGGTAAAGTCTACATGGAATGAATTCACTCCAGTGCATCAGTCATATGTTTTACGGCAAAACAAGCTTAAAGGATGTAGTTTGGGATAGCTCCATACCACAAATTATAGGATTTAAAAACAGCAAACTCTGACAGGTAATTTAATCAGCAAGGAGCTGATTAAATCTCACCTGGTTTATTTTAAATGCTTTTTCACTACTCATCATGGCTTCTAAACTCTACTGCTCCACCAGGGATAAAAGCTATCCAAATTGAAATTGAGGAGTAATTTGATAGCTGCTCTGAAATTGTAAAGAAAACTCTAAATAAATACTTGGCATCAAATATGGTGCAGAAGTACTACCTTTTTTTTCACCATTTGTGTATTCTCCTAATCCTAGTAAATTTTCTGCTTTTCCCAGAAATATTGGCTGCTGCTTTCTGGCCAGTACAAATTCCACTGAGGTTGGATCAGTATATTGTGTCACGCAACCTCATAGGATTCTGTTTCCCAACCTATTTGCCACTTCAAAGTACAAAACTGAGATTTTTCCCAAATTGTTGTAAGAATTATTGATGTTTGGTGGTTGAGTCAATGTTTTGCTTGAAGACAGATCACTTTCTCAGACCACTATTTAACACTTGAAGATTATGGTAATAATTATTACAATTCACTTTAGCCTAAGATGGAATCTCAGCTGAGAAGATCCAGATCTCCATTTATCGTGCTCCTGAACCTCTTCGCTATAAACAAGCCATTCAGTAAGCAAACACTGCAATAAGAGCAGGGAAACCCATTGTCAGGAGGGTTTAGGAGCATCTGGAAGACTCCACACCACTTATCTGATATTTTTCAGAAATACTAAATACACCAAAAGAACAGGTGGTGACAAACAAGAGAGCATTAATGAAAAGGTTTTGACAGCATTGGTGCTTCACCTGTGTCCTTACTCAATTCATAAATTAACAGCATGCAGTATGAGTATGTAAGCAGTACAAGCCAACAGGATGTGCGTGCTGAGCTGGAGAGGTACCACAGGCTGCAAACAAGCGCCTGTTTTGAACCAAAACATGGTGAGAAATTTTGTGTCTGGCTTCTAACAGGCCAGTGATTCTAATGGGATGGTCTTCCATAATATCCAGAAAGTAAATTGAAAGGACATATTATTCTGGACAGCACAGAGGTGGGCACTGATGCAGTCATAAACACTGTTAACCACAAAAAGTAAGAGATAAAATAAGGAACATAAAACCTCACTATATGATAAGGATATGGAGGAGTTCACATCATAACTGAAGAAAAGCATGTCTTGAGGGACCAGTTTTGGGATGCCAAGCAGTAGACATAAAAAATGGATTGTCTTGATCTCCCAGGTAGACTCCTGAACACTTCCAGACACTAACTAGTCCACATAGGCTTAGAAATTACAGCTGGGGGAAAAAAATCCTCTTAAAAATCCTCATAAATGATATGGTATTTAATGGTCAAAAAACACCTGTGAAATTAGACAGTGTTGAATTTTATGGTACAGAAGACAAGGTATTATATTCTGTCTTCATTTCGTTATAAAAGAAAAAATAAAACCGTGAAAGAAGCAAATTATATCAACATATATGTTCTATGATTTTTATACAGATCCACTTACATGCTTCAGTTCTGGTGGTTCCAATTCTGTAGGTAATCATTCCCTTTTTTTGTTTTAAACACTCACCAGCTGATAAAACTGGCAGCACATTGTGCAGTTTAGAGGTCTCACTCTCCACAGTTAACTTTACTGAACCTTCTCTTTTCATCTCATTTCATCCACTCAGATACCAGTTAAGAAAGCACTCACATCTGTGCAAGGATGTTTTACCCAGGCCTAAGCATTGCTTGTTTATCCTCAGATCTCAGACTCTGTATTATTTAAGCCTGGATACTGTAAGAGGTAAAAGTAGCTTAATCACAGAGCTGAGAAGCAGAAAAAAAATGGTACTGAGGGTCTAAAAGAATTCAAGTCACTCATAAGAGGGTGAGGAGAGATGGGCAGAAAAGGTTTTGTGGCAGAATAAAAAGCCAAAATCAAACGGTGTGAGTTAAGAACTACAGCAAAAAAGCAAGGAAACCTGGCTTCCCTAAAACACAGGACACTTTCCCAGTTGGGACAGTAACAGTGGTGATCTCCATGAACTGCTCTGAGGTCAGCAGATAAACAGCATATACAGCTAACTATTACTGACAATTAATTACAGTTATTATTGCAGCATGACAGATGGCATCTTTAGTATGCATTTTTGAGAACCTGAGTGTGCAATAACATGCAAAATAATTACTGAGCTACATTCCAGGAATCTGTCAGGTTCCTAAATATAGGTCTTTAGTTGCTATTCTCAGCATGTAAGATTCCCTCCCTAGGACATTCTTGAGCTCCCTTATCAAAATCCATCTTTTCGTACAGCCAGAAACTTCATCTCTTCTCTCTCATGCTGTAGTACCAGGGATGCTTATTATACTTCCTATGTCTCTATCCTCAGTATTTCTACCACATGCAGGTCAATTCATTAAGGACCAAGAGGATCTCAAGACATTTCAGACTTAACCAGATAGTGACATGTGGTATTCATATGAATCCCAATTCTCTAAAGACCAAGCTTTGCAAGGGTTTTTGGACAACCAAATCCCATTTGAGTATCTAGAGAATGTTGTGCTTGCAGCCAAAAGTATCTGTATCTACCACTACAAAATTCATTTTGCTATTAAATTTGCCTTGATGTAACCTCAAACTACTAGGTTACAGCAAAGAATCAATCACCTTCCTGAAATTGGGAGCTATTCACTTTTGTGGAGCCCCTGCTCATAAAATGCTTGCCAGTAAAGTTGTTACCCTTTAAGGAAAAAGATGACTGTCATAGGAAATAATAGACAATCACTCAGTTGCCATTTTCCAGGATTCACAGGTAAATAGTTCCCATACATTGGATAAGCTCAGGATATTTTCAGAACTACAAGAAAGAGAAACTCATTTTGCTATCTGAATTTGACACTTCTACAGTTGTACAAAAGCATGGAAAACCCCACTTTGACTAACACTTACCAGTTAGGAAATTTTGCACATACACAAAGCCTCACACAGCAAGTTACTAGAAGAACTGAAAAACTGACAGGATAAAATGTGTGACTTCCACGTGTTACACCAGGCAAAACTATTTTGATTATTCTTCCCTTTTTGAACAAAGAATTCAGCACTTCAACATCAGTTGAGACCGCAGGTCAAAAGAACATTATACCCCTGCATTTCCTCTGAAAATGTTCCTCAAACACCTTTTGCAGAAATGCAAACCTTACAATTTTTCACATGGCATTTATGGTGTTTTATCCCTTTCCACTCATTTGTCTTCCTATTTTTAATGGAAAGGCTGAGGAATGCAAAAGTCTGAAATAGAAATTAGTAGTGAAGGAAAAAATGAAAAATCCATTTTTCTTTACATATTTTTTCCTTGAAAAAAAGAAATAGAAAAATAGTTTTTCTCTCTCCCATCTCACTCTTCAAAACCATTTTTGAAAGGTGTTTAGAAGCAACATGAAAAGTTTGTTTTGATGTGTTTTAATATTTCTGATGGGAAAAAGGCCACAATCTTTTTCTCTGATAGATATTCTGGGCAGCCATTTAAGAGTAAATGGCTTCCCCATCAGCTACAGTTACTTGTGATTACTCTGTAAGATTCGATTTCTCATAGTTTTTAGACCTACAGTATAAACAAGTTCTTTATCTACCTAAAATTCTGATGTGCCATATTCAGGATGAATGTTACATAATTATGTTGCAATAAGAGGAACTCTTCCTCCTAAATGGATGTTTGAGCAGCGTGAAGGTTTAGACCACATGTTTCATCAGGGCTTTTAGATCATCACTTTCAGTTCATAATCAAAAAAATAAAACATTTTTAGCAACACCAGTAATTAATAGAATTAAAGGGCCTGATTGACAGTCCCAGTGATCCATGTGCTTTATCATTCTCAGGAGAGGGGCTGTATAAACACCTGTAAGAGCTTGTCAAATATTAGGAAATGGCTGTAAGGAGTAGTTTGGCTGTAGCTCACCATATGGACATTCTTATTGCACACTAAATCTGCCTCCACACTATTTAATTGAATCTGTATCCAAAACTACCATGAGATAAAATGTAAGCCAAGAATCTACATGAAATTTATTACAGAACAGTGATTCTGAACGGCCATCATACCTTGGCTTATTTTAAAAATCATTTCCTCCAAGGACAAGTCCGAATATGAGATCCATCCCTGTATTTTCCAGGTGACACCAAGCCAAGCCAGCTGTAGACCCAAAAAAAGGAATTGTGCCTCAAAAGCCCTTTAAGGTCCACTGCTAAAAATGCCAGTGATTGTCCTGATTATCATCTCACCCCTCTCTCCCCAGATGCTGAGGAGCTGCATATCCCTCCATCAGCTCTCCTGCTGATTTCAAAGGGACTACCTGTATTCCACACTGAATCCAAGGGAAGCTACAAAGAGCAGCCAATCTGCGCTGAAGCCTCATGGAAGCTAAAAAGGTCCCTATTTCACCCAAACCTTGCTGTCAGGTGGTGGGAAAGGGGCAAAACCCTGTCTGTGCTTCACATCACGCATCAGTTTGGAGATCTGAGCCCATGAAAATATCTTCTCCGGACTAATTACTCCACAAGAAGCACAGTTTTTCCACTGCAGTTTTTAGGGATGGTGTGGCAAGGTTATGACCTAGATGATGCCTTGCACTGCAGCCTGTGCAACCTCTTAAATACTAATCAGAAATTAGGGAAACTCACCACAGGACTTTTAGGTTTTTGTAAAAGAGACAATTGGGACCATTTTTCTTGAGTACAGCTCTAAGAGTGTGTGGGAAAAGGTGCTATTTTACGAAGCAAGTGTTCCACATAATTCACCACTCTTGGCAATTCATTCATTGTAACTACATACACTTAAGAAATACCTTTGATGCAATGCCTCATTATCCATGTACCAGAACACCTCTTTTCCTGGCAGCATTTTAGAAAAAAAGAAAGGAAAAAAATAAAAACAAAACAAACCCAACCCCTAACAAAGACCTATGATAACTTCAGGGAGATGGCATGCTCTCATAAATAACCCTCTCTTCATACAACAGTCTAATGATTATGCACAAAGACTTGGCGTCTCTGTTTTCTCCTTTTTAATTCACATTCACCACAAGGCAGCAATGTGTTCAGCTGTAACTGGAAGAAGTGCTGTGGTCCAATATCCATGATACCTCCTAGGACTACAGGAAATTCATCTGTTCTCTGCTTCACACATTGCCAGAACATTTCACAACATAAAATCAACGAGCAGCACAGAAAAAGTTCATCCAAGAACATGTCCTTGACGTGTGTTTGATGCTCTTTGCTGGGTACTATTTATTTGTGGCCTACTGGAACATTTTTTCTCACAAATCAAATTTTTACAATAGAAATAACACTTTAATTTCTAAATGCACATAAACACACATGGTTATTATATATACAAAATTTTAAAATAAAAACATAATGATCATACTGAAGAGAGAAAATTGTCTCTCTAGTGACGTGGTTCTTGCAAATTAAAACAAGTATCTTGCCAGCATTAAACAAGACATTTAGCCTCATTGATGCCTTAAATCACTGGTAAAAATTTTGAGATGCAGACACACAGACACCTTAAAACGAACCCTATCTAGTGAAAATTCAGGTCATAGCAGCTCATGAGCCAAATTCATTCTTCCAAATATTATTTAAACCAAGTAACCTTCATACCTTATTCACAACAGCTCATTAGTCTTCATTGTGTTATACTGCAAAGTTTTGCAACCACAATAATAATAACAGTAAAAACCAACTAAACTATGATTAATTAAAAAAATAGTGACCCAGGAGGCAACCAAAATCACTGTAAAGTGGTATATAATAAAAACAAAACTTAATAAGGGCATTGAAGTCATTATTTGAGCTTATTTCTCTTTCACAAACCACAATTATCTGAATTCTTTCACTGCAAGGCAAAATATGAATCATGGCAGAGATCTTCCCATCTCCAGCCTTTTTATCCCCATGTCTTGTCCAGGCAGTGGGAACTTGCATGTGACAGAAACATCTTTGAAGAAACACAACATTTTTTAACTTCCCAACTTGGGAAAAAGTTTTTATCATTCAAGTCCATCTTTTCCTTCAATATACCCTTTTGAAATCCTGCAACAGCTAAAGATGTGATTTTTTGTTTCTGTGCTCCAGTATTCAAACTCAGCTGAGAGAAAGGTGTAGTTTCTGTATTCTTAACTCAGCAGAATTTAGGAGCGTCAGGGTTTTGGCTTCTCTGTTGAGCTTGGATGCTATTGGATTCTTCCTCCATTCTCTATAAAGAAACATAAACAAAAACTCAGGAAAGCTATCCACTCAGATCTACAGGTATTTTTCACTGGCTTCATGAAGACATGAGCTGATGCAAATTTTCATCCTTCCTCCCTTGATTATCTCAGTTTTCTTTAATTTTTTGATCAGCAGTAAAATAGTTAATGTTGACATTTAAACCAGATATTTGCCTTTATTCCAGATGAGGTGTTTTGTTCATTTCCAGACCAACTGACTTACCCTACCTTCATTTGCATGCAGATGTGAGCACTTCTGTCAGTTTTTTCAAAGTTTTTCTTATGATAAAATTACTAAAGACTTTCAGCTAGGGAGGGGAGAAAAAAAGGAGAATATAGAAAGCAAAATGGCAATTCTTGTAAGAAACCAAATCCCACTATTTCAAATATTTTCTTTTCATTTTCAAAGGAAAATATTAGATCTCACTTATATCTGCTTCACTTCCTTTTTTTCCTCTAAATAAACTGGCAGACAATAGATGACTCTGGCATGGCCTGCCATATCCATCATCCTCAGGACTGCATCAGGGACAGACCTGGAGACCATATGCTGAGTTCCTGCCTTTCCAGTTCTGGGAAAATTCCCACCACAAATTAGATTCTGCATCTTCAGTTCACATTTCACTCATCTGTTTCCAATGCAATTGTGTTCCCAACAAGGTCCTGTTTGCTTGGCAGTCTATTTTCTCTTAATCTGAAGCCATAATTTTCAGGTATATGAAATCATACTAATTTTCAAAGTGACAGCATCCCATGGCAAAAACATGAGCTTATAAATTTCACTGAATAAACAAACAGAAGAAAATAACCTGGCCAGGGGATGGAGGAGATGCCAGTTTTGGAAATATCCCATGCGAAAATTCTACCTCTTAATCCATATTGTAACAATCTAGGAGTTCAGATTTGAGTTGTAAGGCTTAGCACCATGCCTAAAGGAGTAATGAGAGAACAGAAGTACTGGGGAAAAGAAATAAGGAATATTCTAGATCAACATTATGCCTGTATCATTACTCCACTGTGAAAATTTTCCTTGAAG
The DNA here is from genome assembly GCF_008360975.1 of Lichenostomus cassidix. Taxonomy (NCBI): domain Eukaryota; kingdom Metazoa; phylum Chordata; class Aves; order Passeriformes; family Meliphagidae; genus Lichenostomus; species Lichenostomus cassidix. The sequence goes on from NC_139480.1 coordinate 56,944,095, forward strand.
TCAAGCAATTGGCCTCTGTGATCCCCTAAAGATACATTTTCAGTGACACAAAAACAACCTGTTTTTCCTTCCCACTACGCACAGCCAACAGATTTCTTTTTAAATTTATTTTTTAAATCATCAGCAGATGTTCCAAAGCAGGGGAGAATAGTCCACCTATGATAAGCACATTCAGTCATATCTCACAGCCTTCCTGAACAGCTCCATCTCTTTAAGCCCAAGACAGTAGAGTGTAAATGCTGTCTGGGAAAGTTTCCATGTTCCTAAAACAGTGACTCATTCAACAGTTGTTTTAAACAGGATCTGAAAGGGTGCCACCAGCAACACTAAGGCCAGCTTTGAGTGCTCGCTGACAAAACACACGCAGAAAAAAGCAGAGATGTTTGCAGCAGAAAGTTTCATATTTCTTGACATCTCAGTACTTACATGTCCCTCACAACCTTAATATGAAGACCCAAAATAATTAATGGATTTTACCCCCACATCACCACTGCAAACAGGGTTATCTCCGTTTTATAAACAGAGAAACCAAACTAAGAAGTTAAAAAGAAAAAGGTTTTTTATAGCTACAGAAAGGATATGATTAATTAAAATGTGATTGAAAATCTCTGGAGTCTTGTGTTTATTAGCTTTATGAAAACATGAAAAAAGGGCTAGATAATGTTTTTCTGAAAATATCAAACTTCCAAAATGAAAAAAAAATATTTTAATCCCTCTGCACTTTCTGTGTATATTGATGGCCTTTATATAATATAAAGCTCCGTATATTGATCAAAATTGTTCTGTGTCTCACCCAGGACAAGATAACCGTGATGCTGTTGAGCTGGAGAGCATACCAGGTAACTATGTGGTTTGCTATTGATCTTGCTAGTTACAAGATCACAAACAGTCCCAGCACTGTTGGGTTTCCTGCGGTGATATCCAAAACACTACAGAGCACAAGGAAAGACAGGCTCTGCCCAGGGAACTCACAAGCTAGGTGTAGAAGGTTTAGTGCCAATCCTGCCTTCAGGCCATGGAGTATATTCACTATTTTCTCGACCTCTGTGCTGTGTTTCTGCAGCCTTATCATAGCCTCAAAGTTTAGCTTCCTGTTTCTGAAATTATGATGTCTCCCATAGCTTTAAAATCACTACCAGGTTTTGTTCAAAAACTTCTAGCAACAGAAAAAAGTATCAGAAAATGTAACAGCAGGTGTCTTATTCACAATGTACGACTTATTCCTTTGTTGGGACCCATTCTGTTACATAACAAGTAACTGAAAACTATATTTTTACTAAAGAGAGTCCCAGAATTAAAATATTAAATGGTATCAGACAAATAAATATCTTTTCTCAGAGATTTCATGGTCTACCTGCTGAACATGGCATGAGAAGTTCAGTAAGGTTAAGGAGACAAAAATATCTTAGATTCTCTTCCCCTACCTATTGGTACTGTGTTGTAGTCCTCTGGTTTAGTATGCATCTTGGCCAGCTAAGCCATCTAAAAAACAGTCCTCTAAGGGTTTTTTTCTATCATTCCCTGTGGGGTAAAAAAATCCCAAACTCAAAACCCAAAAAAAAAAAAAACCAAAAAAACCCACCACCAACAACAAAAAAAAGGCATAAAAAATTCCCAAAAAACAGTAAGAATATTAAAGAAGCAATTCTTCCTGTTGCTAATACTATTTCAACCAGACAGAAAGAAAGCATCTGGAACACCAATGCTGCAAAGATTGTGAGAGAGTTGGGGCTGTTCAGCTTTGAGAAGAGAAGGCTCTGGGGAAACCTTACAGCACCTTTGAATACCTAAAAGGGGCCTGCAGGAGAGCTGGAGAGGGACTTTTCAAAAGGGAATGTGGTGATAAGATATGAAGGAATGGCTTTAAGCTGAAACGGGATAAGTTTAGATCAGATATAAGGAAGAAATTCTTTACTCTGAGGGTGGGGAGACCCTGGCACAGGTTGTACAGGGAAGCTGCAGCTTCCCCATCCCTGGAAGTGCTCAAGGCCAGCTTGGACGAAGCTCTTAGCAGTCTGGAAGAGGGGAAGGTGTCCCTGCCCTGGGCAGGGGATTCAGAACAAGATGATCTTTAAGATATCTTTCAACCCAAACCATTCTACAGCTCTTTATCCAGGCATTTCTTTCTGGGACAGTTTGACAGCAGATTGATAACTAATTAAGATTGTAGTCTTTAGGCAGCTAATCTAAGGTTTCATCAATCCCTTCCCAAGAAATTAGGGGGAGCTGGCAGAAGTATATTCTAATCTGGCTAATCTTTCTGATTTCTTTCTGGTTCCAGCAGTAGTGTTTTTCAAACACAGATAGAGGGGGGAAAAAGCCAAACCAAAAGCAGAGGACTGGAATTATTTGATATACATCTTCTTGTGAGAGATGTCTGAATCTGTAATTTGTATCTATTTTCTGAAAATGTATTACCCAAACTCAAAGTTACAGAGCGATTGCCATAATCAGTGGCATGTATGACAGAACCACCTGGCAAATCCTTAAAGTTTGCCTGATAAAATGAGAATAAAAGTAATTTAATTTAGAAATTCAAAGAGATTCTGTCTTGTTTCTTTTTTAGCATTAGCAAGCTTGAATACTCCTCTGACCTCCCTGGCTCCACTAGAAAACTGTTGCTCTCAGGCTGTGACATGCACAAGAACGGGCTGTTGCTATGGGGTGGCCTGTTCAGTTTTGCTTGCCTACCAAGGAACCACGGATTTTAGCAGGCAGAGGTGCAGGTGAGCAGGCACACGGTTCTTCCTCCCCTGGGGAAGGATGGGATGAAGCAGCTGCAGCTCTCCGCCCCTCGGAGCCCAAGTGACCCTGGCCAGCTGCGTGGGGCTGCCCGGGCTGGGAGCAGCGTGTCCCGGGTGCCCTCTCGTGGGGCCGCCTGGAACAGGGTGAAAACCCCGCTCAAACTGCAAGAAAAACACAAGGAATTGTTAAGCGGTCGTCCTAGAGGTGTGTAAAAGTAGGTCTGAAAATGCGCTTTGCTGAGCTTACAGTGAGTGATGTTAAGGCACCAGAGTGGCTTCCACTAAAATTAAATGCAAAACTTGGTTTGATAGTAGTCTCTGCAGGTTGAAGCCTCATATATCTTCCCAACATTATGATGCAGACTCTGTGCAATGTATTATCAAATGAATTCGCTTGAAAAAAGCCAAGATCTTACATAGGCGCTCACCAAGCACACTCTTGTGCCATCAGAAACAATTAGGATTACTTCTCCCAGGAAAAGTGAGAAGCACAGGTGTGCTGCAAAGATGAAAGGTCCCTGCCTCCCCTACATGCCTCAGCAGAATACCTCACCCTGGACAGGCTCAATCCTGGAGACCATGCCTGCAAATTTCTCTTGGAACCAAAAAACACATTACAACCATTCAGCACTGGGGATCTGGAGGGAAAACTGATCTTTCCAAAATAAGAAATGAGGACATGGCAACTATTAGTCATGACTGCCAATCATGGAATTTGGAGCTCAGTGTTTCAATCAACAGGATCAGAATACTCCTATCTCAACCATACTATTGTTTCTCAAAAACTGTGTTTTAATTCACATGTGGTCCAAGGCTGTCGTTTTTGTGTCCATAGGAACACACTCATTAAGTCACAGAATTGCTTGACTCACTAAAGCAAATCAGATGAATTAGAGCAGAAGAGCCCTCCTGAACAAGCTGCAGGCTCAACGAGAGTATATGGTTTGCAAATGCTGTGCTGGTTTTCTCTTATTCCTCTAGAAAACATGATGCTTTCACTTGATTTAATTACCTCCTCACAAAGTCCCTTGCATTGAACCCAAGAAGAAGGGGAACAGGGTTTGTATGGCCAGCAAACCTCAAATGCCTCACATCACTTGTCGTAGTGCTGCAAAGGGCACCCTGAAAAAAAACAGTACTCCCATCTTCAGGGCATCAGGGCAGCAACTTGACCCTGGCTTGCTCAGAAAAGGTAGACCTGGATCATATGACTATCCATATCCACGAAATTGTGTGAACAGATCTGGAATGACAGTTCCCTCTCTTGGAATCTCTCACACCATAGCACCCCTCAGTTAAAAGCTGCCTGGTACCAAAGTGTCACATGATATTAGGTGGTCATTTTTCTCTACAATTTCTGCTGTGAAGTTGTGAGGATGGGGAAAAAACATAAATACCCTTCTGCAGCAGCATCCTAGGGGTGTTGAGGATGCTGAAGGACAGCTGCAGGGCTGCTTTTCCACCAGGTTATCTCAGATACCCTCCCAGCTACCGAGCGCACATTTTTAGTGATGTGTAGCCAACGGTGCATGCCTATATTATACAGAAAATTTCAACCCTTCCGACCCTATCTTGCTCATTAACCAAATACACAAAAGCCACAGGATGATTCCCATCACCAAAGGTGTCACAATGTCTGCCCTGGAACCTGTAGACTATTCCTCCTTAACATCCTAGTCATTGTATTTTCTCTTTTCTCTTTGTAATCATAGTAAAATATATCTGTCCACTCCTTTCACCCTTCCTGTAAAAAGCTTCATATGATTTTTCTGGCATCACAGATGTGGGAACAAGAGTCTGTCCACAACTCTGCCTTAAATTCACCTAGAGATTATAAAAATTTGCATTCTCATGAGATATAAGTGACATCTTGACCCAGTGAAATGATGTTTGACAAGAGAAAATTATGTAATTAGGATTAGGTCTGTATGTGGCTTGGTCCAAGAGAGGCCTCAGGAGAATTAACACTGATTCTCTGTTTGACACATCCCTGGAGGGGAAGGACTCCAACAAACAGGGTCTGCCCAGGGTTCCTGGCAGACTGAGGTGAGAGGATGAAAGGGGTTAGGACTTGCAGAGGGAGCTCCTTCTGCCACCCCTGCGTTCTGCCACTGTCTAGACAAACAGCAGGATAAGATTTTTAAGGACCAGGCTGACTTCAGGGAGTTTGAGTTGGATCTCAGAAAGCATGAGACAGCACTGCACAGTACACTCCAGATATTTTGTGCTGCTCATTCAACATCTGTTCCTCCCATTATGGAGCTAATTCACAGATTCAGTGTGTTCTCTAAATGTAAAATTAATTTTAACATGTTAGAGCCCCTATACGTGCACACTATTGGGTACAAAGTAGTGGCTTTTCTAATGCCCCCACAAATGAATGATATTGTAGATATTATGTGAGGTTATTAGTACCTGCGTAAGCATGGACTTTCTGTATTCAGATAACATTAAATGCTTGATATGCTCAGTTACCAATCTGTTCTCCTTATGTCCCTATTTTACAGGAATTACATTTGGTTAGTGCATCTCTTCTGTTTCCTCCATGCTCCAATTGCATGATACTGGGGCAGATGTTTAAGGAATTGGGAGGATGCTTATTTTGGGAGTTTAAAATAAAGTCTCAAATCATGGGGGAATACAACATTCAGCAGCTTATTCAGTTTTTGATCATTTAATGACTTATGACCATAGAGATGGTGGCCACTGCAAAATCAGAGTTCCACAATTGTTATCCCTTATTAGCCCAGTTCTCAATATACCAGTGAAAGTCTTGCAATGTTATTTTTCTTTCCTCAGAATCACAGGTCCTGAAAAGAGTTTTGTATTTGCTTAATGAAAGGTTAGTTTTCAAGCCTTTTTATTTGTAGAGAGGAGCTTGAAAATGGGACTTGAGGGAATTTTAAAGGCTGTATAAAAATACCCTCAAAATTCAAGTTAAAAGAAACAAAAGAATTTATTATTATTATTGTGGTTTTGGTTTTTTAAGCCTTAAAATTGAGCACCAAAGCACCTCAGCAAAAAGAAATAAAGTGTTAAAACTACAAATGATAACAGGAAGCTCATGATTAAGATTTTAATTCTACATAGGATCAAATTATTAATAGTCATCAATTATGGACTGGATAGAAATGCTTTTCAAAGGAAACTATTTTTCTCACAACTGCATCTTCACACAAAGGATCCAAACCCCTCCCAAGCTGTAACTGTAAACTTGGTGCTCTTGCACTTTACCCACAAGGGTTGTGCTCTTACCCACAAGCTCTTCTATGGGATATTTTCTCTTTTTGAAGGCATCACAGCTACTACAGCTCCCTGACTGCTCTCCTGCCATCTCCAACAGGAGATACTGATGGATGAAGCAGACTGATTAATGAAGCCTGGAGCAACAAATAAAAGAGGTCATAAAAAACAAGTCTTAAGTAGTACCCTGAAACAATGCAACAACTTTGAGCTATTTAACCAGCTGACCTAAAATAAACCATGGATTTCAAGATGACTTGACAAAAAATAAAAGCATTTTTGGGTTTTTTTCCCTTGGCAAAAGTGATGCATTTCCACAGAAAATATCAATTCTGCTGTAACCACAAATGTCTGTCAAATCATTGCAATGGAAAAGTTTCCAACCAGCACTAATCATTAGTCATTTGAAAATGTACACTAAAACAAAGGACATTTTGGTGTACATCTGTAGCCAATCAACAGATTAATTTGAAACAAAAGAAGCCCATATACAGTTGGAAAAACAAAAAAATCAGCCAAACTATGCAGCTGCCAAGAATGCAGCCTCGAGAGAGCATCAGAATGACACCAAGATATGTTGTTCTACACTGATCTTGGGAGAACCTCGTTTGACTGCAATGAATTTCTGCTCTGTATCTTACTTTTATACTCTATCACAGTTTTGCAACGTTTAGGGCTACCTAAACCTGTGACCACCCAACTCCATCTATCTTATTCCTCAGTGGTTTTGATAAAGCAAGATTCATTTCAACATATGAATCCTGAAAAAAACCAAAGGAAAGGGGGGGTGGGGGGCAGGGGGGCAGGGGGGAAGGAAAATAAAACAAGGAAAGAAAACTAGAGCAATTTTTATGGTCCTCGAGGATACAGCAAGTGCACACTGTAAATGGCACCACCTTGTAGTTCTTTAAATGATAGCTTTTTACTTGAAAAGTTAAATTCAACATCCTAAAATGCTAGTTATGAAAATGTAAATGGCTTCCAAAAAAAGAGTCCATTGTTTGAAAAAAACCAAACAACAGAAAATATCCCTCCTGGGAGTTCAAAATTTCTTCCTTGCACTTGTCATTCTAATAAAACAGAGATCAGCTTAACCGATAACTAAAACAATTGGAAGCCTCTTTGCTTTCTCAAATTCACCAGAGATATGAAAACCAATGGGAAAGCTTTAACCAGCCCAGATAGTAAGAAGGAAGATGTGAATATGTGAAATATTCATCTAAAAGCTACAGCTGCATCTCAGGTTGAATGTTTTTCAAAACCCAGCACTCTGCACACAGGGAGGTCTGTAACAATTTCAAGTTTGAACATGCAGTGCACATCCATCTACAAGAGTCTGGTAATATTTTATTTATGCACTGAGGAAACAATAGGATATGTGGGTACCATCAGAAATGGAGACTGAACATCAGAATAGATGTTATTTTCCAGAAGACAACCATCATTAAAGCATGCAATAACAAAGCCTCAAAAGTCATGCAGTTTCTAAAACAGATCCTGTGAACTGAAAGATGATACTGAAAAATGTGGCTCCTATTGAAATGGGAATTATCCATACCAGCCCAGGATTCCTATGGGATGTTTGGTAGTGCAACACACAATTTCATTCCCTGGAATGAGGAAGAGGCATCATAGGAGCATTACAAACTTCACTTTCCTGATCTGGGTGATGACATGTTAATTTTGAGAGTTAATTCAAACTTGTCCTTCAGTTTAACAGCTTTAGAGTAGCCAGTCATGAGGCTCAGTTTGTCAAGATCTCAAGTTAGGCCACACTCCCGTGCTGGTGGAGATGTCTGAAATAAAAACCACTATGTGGTTTGGTTTTGTGGAGGTTTGGTCCGTGGGTGCCACACCACCCAGGAGTTCGCGGAAGGGAGAGACTGCGAGAGTTGGCAGTCGGGGCTCCGAGGGAGCTCAAGGCTGTCAGTGGGTCACAGAAGAAAGCAAGAGATACAGTCCACTTTGTCGGTGCTCCAAGGAGGGTTTATTGAAGAAGGGTGAGGGGAGTTGGAGAGGGCTTGGAGGCAGCAACAAAATGGCCCTGAGCACACTCATGTAGCAGCAATTATAGTGGGAGGGGAAAGGGAAGGAGGAGGCTAGGGGAGCCAATAGGGAAAGGGGGATTTTTGAACGACAACACTTTTGACCAAAGGGATAACAACACCATATATAGAACACCAATCAAATATTTGCTTTAACAAGAACAAAGGAGAATATTCTGGAACTCAAGCCATATTTGTAATCAGGGGAGGGGGAGATGAGTAGCTGTCAAACTTGGTCCATACCAAATGGCCTGGAGGGCAGGGGGTCATGGGACCGTACTTCTCTATCACCCTAACCTAGGGAGCGTACCATGCCCATGAGCCATCCCCATCTCCCTCCCATGGGGCTGGGGCACTCAGGTGTGCCATTGCCACCACGACACTATGTTATGAAACATGCCAGGCCTGGTTTTTAACTCCTCTTCCAAGAGCTGCTCTTGTCTCTTCCCTTCCATTCTTCCCCCCCTCAAAACATGGTGATTCCCCACCTCCCAAGTGGCATCCCTCCATGGGACCTGGCAGGATTTATCCCGTACTGAACTTTGCTCTCCAGAGTCCAGTGGCCGCACAGGAGTAGCAAGGGGGGAGCACAGGCAAGAGATCTGATGATGCTCTGCCCATCAGCACCATCTGAATCACAAATCAGCTTGGGGCTCAAATCAGCCAGGCTCTGCCACTTATCCAGGTCTGGAAAGGAAGAGAAGGGTTTGGAAATAGAATACATTTACAAGAACACCTTCCAAGTGAGCGGCTCCAAAATAGCATTTTCCTTTATAACCTGATTGAAATAATCATCACACAGTCAAGCACAGTTTGTTGGTTGCACTCAAAGCAAAACATGCTTCCAGCTGTGAGAGATAATTACTGTTTATTGACTGGCTTTTGAGGACTTTTATGCTATATTTAGTTTTAGGGCTGTTTGGAGTTTTTATTTGCATCAGAGGCATTGATGAAAAAGGCTGTTGCTTAGAGCAGTCAGCTGCCTTCTCATGATTAACCTCTTATTTCACTTCAGAGTATGTTTCACCTGCAAATGTGCTGGGAAATCAGGATTAATCCTGGGCAAACTCCCACAAGTGCTCAGTTGAACCAGTAACTGCATTCATCAGCATTACCCACTGATAGCCCTTTGTTCTTGTCTAGTGGTGGGGGTTTTATTTGAGTATCTCCACAAATACCAGAAAGGACAGTTAATTATAACCATCCTTTTACAGAGGGGTGATTTTAGAAGTGGCTGTACCAGCTGGAACCAGTATTCTATCCAGTTAAGTGCTCCTGCTGCCTTCAGTGACCAGAACAGTTGCTCCAGAGGCAGAATCAGAAACTAAATAATAAGCACAGATGAGTTTTAACCCCTTCATCTCCATAGTTACAGTAGGGCTACATTCTTAAGCCAGGAATTTCTAAATCTCTTCCAGGACATTTTTCCTGAACGTAATTTCTGTTAGCCTTTATCCCATTTGGAAGTGGCTTCAAATGGGACTCAACCTCTGTGAAAGCACTGAATGAAACTCTGACTGTCCATGCTCTGCTTTCAATGCTGTCTTCCACTCCGGTGTGATGTGAGGAGAGTGCAACTGGAACTTTGAAAAAAATGCAGTGGCAAGCAGGAAAGGTCAGCTACAGCTCCAGTGCCACAACTTTGACAGCTGCAGACACACTAAAGGCAAAGGCACAAAGAATGAGCAATGGATCAAAATAATTTAAATGTTTGCTAAAATATTCTTTCTTAAATCAAGATGTTTTCCTTTGAAAGTGGGCCTGAAGTTTAAGTCACCTAAAACTGAATCATTTCATTTTGAAGCAAACAGTGTTGCAACTGAAGCACTGAAAACAGTTTTCTTTTTCCTTATTGTGTTTTGTTTCACTGAATGGCTCCAAAGTTATCTTCAGATCAATCCAAAACAGTTCTCATCTCCCCCAGCCTGTTTAATATATTCATTAGGGTCCCAAATGGTCTTATCACCACATGCCAATTGCAAAACTCATCCCCTATCTTTACAGAGAAGTTGTGGAGCATGCATGACTAATTTCAGAATTAAAATAGTCAGAAAGCAACAGCAAGATCAAGCAGTGATAATGTTAACTGTTTGTAAAAGGTACAGGACCACTGGGTACCAAAGAGCATTAAAAAGCTAAGATTGCCCATGATTTTGAGGATTATTGGAATCTATGGGAAGAGTCAGAATTAATTTTGTTCTCCTTAGGAATTAGGGTGTGGCTTCAGGGAATATACTGTAGAAATATATCTTTAGAGTAATATTGCTATCAGCAGGGTAACCTCACAGCAGTCCACTACATATTCTACATTCCCATCTCTGTATTCAGCCAGGAAAACACAGAGAAATAATGAAGAATTAATTTTGGACTCATATAAGAAGTCTGGAGTCATTGTATAGGGCTGAATGCAAAAATGGGGCCAATAAAGAGAAGAAAGTGTTACAAGACAGCCTTCTGGCTCTTAAAAGTGACAAATAATTTCATTTTGCATAAAATTTAAGCATCAGAGAAGTAGGGACCAGAACTGCCCTTACTGTTAAGGCTGAGATACAGACTGTCATCTGGGTTACTGTAGAAAAAGGGGTTTATTATCAAAATAAAATCTCAATTGTAATTTCCCATTCCAGATCGCACAGAGCGTCCAGGTAGCACAGAGGTCTACAAATCAGGTACTTTTGGAAAAGGATTAAATTAGGCTGAATTCTGCCTCCCCTTGAATTTAATGGGAACCTTTTTGTTAACTTCAGAGGGAGAAGAACTAGACCAATGATGAAAATCATATCCTAAGGCAGAGTGAGATCAAAAGATTCTTAATATGATGAAAGTTAACACATTATTAAAATCACTAGAGAGTTCAAAACCAGATTCAAGTTGATTTGCAGGGTAAGGATGTTTGTAGGGCAATGCATCCTAATATTTGAAATGAAGGAGAATAAGCAGTCAATAATTTTAAGGCAGAACAATCCATGCAAATAACCACCTTGTCTGAATTCAACCATGCTTGCACAAGACACTGCCACCAAAGTAAATAAGATGAAACTTGAAGCCACTGGGAAGTTATGACTGTTTTAGTGGAGCAACATGTGTCCCCTTCCAATAGCATTGCCAACAGCAGAAAGGGGCAAAAGCCTGAAGGCATATTCTTAAAGAATCTCCAAAATAATTGATTCCAATTAGTTCCATCCCTCCTCAGCAAAATTTAAAAGAGTAAGAGCAAAAGAGATAGGCGGGGGTTGGGTTTTCTTCCCTCTGGTGTCACAGCATTGTTCAGGACTGATTTTGTAACCACAACTGGTGGCATAAAAAGAAATAAGTTCTTATTAGCTGTGGCCCAACAGGGTATGTCAGGTGTCAGTATGCCACCCTTCTCCACTCAGATAATCTGCTGTCTACTGACAAGATGCACTGCAGTACTGATAATAAAATGCTGTGTTATAACAGATTCATCCCACTGGCTCTTCATTTTCAATCACAGTCTATGTTTTGCTCCCCAGCTCTAAAATCGACAGGGCAGACATGACCAAAAGGAAGTCATTTAACATTATTACAGTGGTGGACTTGGCAGTGCTGGATGGACTCAATGATCTTAGGGGTCTTTTCCAACTTAAATCATTATCGTTTTCTATAATTATGAACATCACACCATATAACTGCTTCAAACCAGAAAAAAAATCTAAATACTCCATGATATGCTTTGGTTTTTATTTGATAAAATGTGTAAGAAGAATTCATTATATTAATCCACTTTTCAGTAGGAAGGTGAGCATATCATCACCAGTAGCCTCCTCCCAGATCACCATGAAATGAAAAGGTCTGGAGAACAATCTGTTTTTGTGATTAGAGGTCACAGCTGAAATTAAAAGTTAGAGTGCCTGTGTGTCTCTGTAGGGGGAACAAGAAAAGGGAGAGTTGACTTTACTGCTTGTTTGTGCTGTATCTTGCCTTTAAATAAATGACATCTTCTAATTCACAGTGAAGTCAACTCAACAACTCCCATTGTCTTAAATAATTAATCTAGTCCAGGAAATAATTTCAGAACTTTTCAGCACCACTACATTAATTCAGAAAGATGAAGAAAGAAGATAGATTATCCAAGAAAAACATTAAAACTGAATTCCATCTTCTGTTTTCAATATGAATGCATAAGATGCTAGCCTGTGACTTTGAAAAACTGGATTCAGTCCTCTGGGCTCTTTAATTTAACACTTTTAAAGGAGAAATAGAAATTTTCAATGCATCAACTATGAGCTGGGGCAGTTTTTTCAGGAAAAGCACATCTACAGCACATGGGCTATAATCCCATGAGGAAGAGACTGCATCCCATCACCATCAAAGGCTGTGAACCACGAGACCATTGTGTAAACTGGAGTAGTATCACCATCCACTCCTTCTCCACACCTTTTTCTCATGAATGCTGAGGCTGTCGCTGCCCTCCACACAGAGCATATTCCAGTAGATAACCCTGACTGAATCCTCGTCGGAGTCAGGCCACAGAGGGAATGCACAAAAAGCAGATTGCTCTACCATAACATACCAGAAGTCACTCAGGACATGGATTACTTCATGTGAGCAGAAAAACTTCACTTGCAAATCTGTCTGTAGGGCTAGAAGTGCAGGTAAGAGGTTAGTCTTGAGTTTGAGCATCTAAATCTCCCCCCTGCCTTTTGAATTTATTAGGCCAGAGCTCAGTTTTCCCCATGAGTGGAGATATTACAATTTCAAAACCTAACAAAAGTGACACAAAGACAAACATACCAAAACCACTCCAAGATCCTGAAGTCCTGACATGCAAACAGGCGTTAAATTTATATCAGAGAGAGAAATAAACTTTAAAGGCGCACATCCCTGTTTCTGTGTGAACCTCCATGAACTTCCCCCTTGGATTATGCCTTTCTTGCTGTGTTTACAGCAAACTGAAACTGATTGTATGGGAACTGACTGTATGGAAGAATACTACGGAAGAATACTATTTCTTAAGGGCTTCCGTTTGCAGTTGTTATAATGAATAGTGTAACACATATTTTAATGCCTCTCTGACTAGTGCTGTATTTCCTAGTAAATGTATAAATATATCATTGTTAAATAAACAGTCCTCTAACTTCTTGTAGTTACACACAGCTGCAAAAACCTGTTTGCTTTAATGTCAGGAAGCAACACAGAACTTTTTTGACTTTTCAGATTTTCCTTTAACCCCAGACAATTTATCCTGAATCTGAAGATGATATATTTTTCTTCTTTTTTTTTTTTTTCATAATTAGGAATCAATTGCTATTTGTAAGCTTTTATGGTGCATTCACTAAAAACTATACTGATGTTTTGGCTTTTTCTTGGAGATAGTCGACTAGGCAAAGCTTTTCACAAAGATTTTACTTAAAGCAAAGATGGTGAAAGGTCAAGGTTGACAGTCACAGGTGTCAGCTTCCCATGATACCCACAAGTTCATTACCTGCAAACAACTCTGCTAAACTTTGCCAATTTAAATCATTGTGCTGCCTAAAGTGTCTGAAATGTAATGAGTTTCAAATGAAAAATAAACCAACCAAGTAGGGTCATAAACCCACAGAAGCCATTCAGAAGGAAAGATGGCCCTAAATTAAAGACTTGACTGCAGCAGCTGAAATGGCGGTCCAAACCTATTCACTCAGAAAATAGTGATGAGAGGATGCAAATATTTTAATATATCTAAAATATTTCTATACATATAACTTCTTGTCTGGCTTCTTTCCTTGGAATGAACGAAATTAAAATCCCAAGTTCAAGCTTTCTATAAAATCTGGGAAATGTTTTATCCATCTCCAGACTCTGACAGTGTTACCCCCATTTGAATTCTATGCCAAATAAGAAATAAAACTTCTGTTTTCCAAGCAGTCCAGGATTTAAATACTGCAATATCACTGGAAGGAAAAAGAAATAAAGGAAAACCTAAGATCATAACCAAATTCCCCACTTCTTTAAACTCATTTCAATGTGTAGGAGTTGCTGCTTATCTATTTGTTGAAGTTTTATTTCTTACTACTGTGCAAGACAGATTCCATCATTAAAAATTGGTTCATTTTGTTAAATTCTGATAGCTTCTTTATGAGCATAAAAATTAGGAACAACAAAATGTAAAGACAAGTTTTGTTCTCATCTGTTGTAGATAAGATGATGTCTGGGCCAAAAGGATAAACCCATAAATATTTTTAGGTTGAGCTGCAGAGTTGTAATCTCACCTGATCAGGGCAAAGCTGTGAATTTTGTTTCAGAAGACACTCATATTTCAACTACACAATCTCGTCATTTCCTGTCTCCAAAGTAACATCTCTGCCACAGAAACTCAGGTCAGACCTGGAAAGGGTCTGAAGGGAAAAGGAAGGAAAGCCTGTGTGACTGCTTGAGATTCTAATCCTGGAGCATTCACTAGCTCCAAAAGTTCATGCAGAATACTATCTCTGCACAGACCAAGAGGATATGACTGACAAATTCCAGGCGCAATGAAAACCTTTGGAAAGCATCTCCAAAAAAATGCAAATCCTTCCACAAACTCAGATCCTTGACCTTGGTCTTTGCATGAGAAAGCTGAGCAATCACAGTAAGTACCCAAGAAAAATTAATTAGGACTCATTCTCCTGGTGTAAATAATGAGCAATAAGAAAATTACAATGGTTTCCAGCAGCTGAAGTACATTTTGATCACAGGAGTTTTCTGTAATAGATAAACCAAGCTCTGTTTTTGTCAGATGCATAGAGAACACAGTGGCTGAAACCAGCTCCAGCTTGCAATATCCACTAATATATTTCAACAAAATTCTTTCTTCTCTTTGTATGTTGTTTTCAAGAGAAAGATGAACAGCACCTTTGTGCTAATATCTACATTGTCAAACAGAGTTTTAAACAGAGCAGGGCGCTTCGAGCTGGATTCTAAAGCAGATGGGAGTCAACATAATTGTGAGAGAACGAGGTTGACACTCATGATTCCTGACACACACATACTTGGGCAGACTGCAGCATTCTGCTCCTGCTGAAGAGCTGGGGTTTGGGCCAGGGAGCTGCAAGAGTCAGGTTGAGAGGACGGACAGGCAAAATGATGCTGCACAAGAGGAATATTGTGTGACTTCCACGACCTGGTGCAAACACAGGAACAAGGCTACTTCATTGCTATTTTTCACCAGAAAAGGAATCCGGGCTTCTTTCCTCAGATGCTGAACTTTTAGACTTTCCTCTCTGCTTATCAAAGCCCCAGAGACCCAGGACTGCCTACAACTAGTGAAAGGTCTACTATTTGCAATCCAGCAGCAGCAGGATTTGAAGCTCAATGCAATAATGAGTCTGGTGAAATACAGAACATTTTAACAATGGAAGTCCAAGTCCTTTTCCTTCATTCATTATTTTAATCACAACCACTTTCTTGAACAAGCTGGAGAAAAGGCTAAGGTTTTCTGTTCCAGGCCCAGTGTTTCAGTCCCAATTATCCCTTGCGGAAAATAACGTCAGAGCCATTATGTGTTTCTGTGGATATCCATGCCAGCTATCTCATCAAGGCAGGACAAAAACAAGCTACCTCAAAAGTCTATTTTGTTCAGATACAGTTTGCCTGAGGAAACAATTTATTGGGCAGAAAGTTCCTGCAGCTAACATGGCCTGCAGTGTTCAGAAACCAACTCTGACACAATTCCGTTAGCCAGGGACTCCCAGAGGAGCTTTTCTACCATCACACTTCTTGCCATCTGCCTTAAAGCCACATGAGCAATGCATTCTTCTCATCAACCAAAACCCCTCTCTGTGCTCAAAGGCTTTATGAGCACCACATGTTCTTGGGCCTCAGTAAACCTCAGCCCTACAGGCACAGCTGGCAGTGTTCTGATTAGGCATGAACACATCTCAACTTCCTTTCAACAACCATTCATCTCACGACCAGCTGGTACATTCAGACACCTCACAACTTTCAACTGGCTACTTAACTTGCTTTGGAGTCAAGAAGAAGGTGGTGCATATGTCAAAATCTCTCCATTCTGTAGGTCTCTCCTAAAGCAACCCATGTGTACACCAACTGCTCCAAATTCAGCTTGGAGCTAAATTACCCTATTACAGTTTTATCTCAGCATTGTCTTACTATGAACACTACAAACATATAGACTAACTTACAGAAGGTTTATCTGCTGATTCAATTTCAGTGGAAAACATCTTTCCTGTTTTTTTTTCCCATTGCTCTTTGCTTAATTCCTTTCCTTTGAGTCCTCCTTCCATTCCACAGGCACTACTACCACTTCACAAAAACACTTCTGTTCAGTCTGTGTGATATCCCTTCTGATTGCCATGATTCTGACATGGAGACAAAACCACGTGAACTGAAGGATGTAGGAACATTGCTTTGGTCAGGACAGGAGCAAGCTGCACCTCATCCTCTGAGCACACGGCTGGGGATGGGGCACTGTCATGTATTTCAGCAGGCCTGGACAAAGGCAGAGAACAGCTCTATCAACTATTGCTGAGGAAATGAGCAAGATGCTTTTGCAGAGCTCTGTGTTTTACAGAGAGCAGGATTCTAGGGACTCCCATCAGTCTACAGGATCTGGGATTTTGATGTACCTTATCACTGCTGCTGCACTTCTGGGCACCAATTGTGGCATTGAATTATTTATGCTGTGTTAGAATGACCTGGAGAGTGCACCCTTTCCCTGAGCAGAGCAGTCCTTGCCGCTGGTTATTCAAATTTTATTATTTTCAAGATGACTTGACATGACCCACTTCCATTTGAAGAGGTCTCTGAACTCCACCAGAAGTCTTAACAACTGCAGACCTCAGCCCTTCAGGTGAGGCAAGCAGCCATGAGCGCATAAAACATAAACTGATCCCCTTGCACAGGGTCATCTTAACCGAAACAATTTTGTTGAAGCACTACCTTGTTTAAAATGCTAATTATATCACTTCAGCTGCATTTCAGGGAGAAATGAAGGCCCAGTTAATTTCCTGTCACAAATAAGAGGATGCAAACTGCCTAAGCTCCCAGGAACAGCTCTGGAAATGTATCACCAACCAGCCATGGGAGCAGTTTTGACATAACTGTTAGTAGAGGATGTGTGGCCAGAGCCACAAGTTGCTGCTAAAAAATCTCTAATTATTCTAAATTGGCATGTTCGGCTCGATTTTTGCACGGTGGAGAATCAGAGCATGAGCTTCCTAAGATGACAGAAAACCTTCCTTAAATTTCAGAGCACCTGAGGACAGAGAGAGGAGGGTAACTGCTCTCCTGCATTAGCCTGATCAGCTGAGTTCAGCTGACTGCACAACTCAGGCTGTCCTGCCATTCCCTCCTGACATCTCAAGCTTTTGAACAAACCCATCACAACTCTTGGCACATGGTACTCACCATAGGTACCTGCAAACCAAACCATCTGTCAGCAGGTGCAATCCTTGATTTTCCTCTCTGGGATGGATTTTCAAAAATCCAACATACTTTATTCCAACATACTTTGTTCCCCTAACAAGTGAATAGAATCTAGAAACCAGACAGACAGAAGATTGAATAGATCTTGACTTTTGAAAATAAATCACACCTTGGTTTCCATTGCATCCCATCCCTCCTAGGCATTTATTCCATTGCTTTTACTGTTCTACTATTATTTATATTGGGGGAAAATACAAAGAAAGGCATAAAAACAAAAAAGCAAAGCCCGTTAAACCCACTCCCAACAGGTGTAAATGCCTGGATGAAATTTAAGGAACTGAAGAATGAGGACTGGAGTGCTCAAGTCCTAAATAAAACAGGAATCCAAGCTGCCTGGATGATGTTCCAGCACTACATTTTTCCACTGGGAAATGGCTCTCACTGAAATGTTCCCCTGGAATGAATTAGTTCACAGAGAAATCAGCTTGAAAGTTGATTCCTTCCTTACCCTTAATCCCCAAAGTCTTCCTCACCATGTGACAGGGAGCTGAAATCCTGTAAGCAGCCACAGACCTGCCTTCAGCTTCTCCACAGGTTGGCTTCAGTGCTGCCTCCCAAAGTGATCTGGCACCCCAGGCTTCACTGTGGATCAGCGTAGGCTCTGCCAGATGCCTTGGCAGAAGGCTATGGACCTGGTGATCCTCGAAGAAGGAGCCTCCCCACATAGCTTCTCCTTTGCCTTTTATTCCCAAAGGTAGAGGGGTGGCTGAAGGAGGAGGTCTTCAAAAACAGACAGGTCATCTCAGCTGCACGCAGGTGCCATTTCAAAACCTCTGAATTTTTATCAAAACAGAAAACTCCATTGCTCAACTCCAGCAGGAAAAAAACCTCCAAGCCCCTTTCTCTGTCACAAACACAGAGACATCAATTTTTCAACGGATGAGTACACAGGAAATACCTTTTCCTGTAGATGCTCCATAACTGGGGAGACTTCTTACCTGTTGCAAGACATATTTCAACCATGGCAATAAGAGAGGTTGGGTGTAGGACACAGGCAATTTGCCTGCTCATGGGTTGGCAGCTGTGGATTTTCATCAGTGACCTGATGCTCAGCCTACCCAAATCCTCTCTAGCAGGATGAGAGCCAGTGCTGCTTGAGCTTTTAAGATGTGGTGAGAAAGCAGGACACAAAACACCAAAATCATTCAGCCTTCTGTAGGTGAGGCTGACGAGTAACCCTGAACTCCAAAAAAATTCACTTGTCAAGTGAAAAAGGCTTCTATTGTGTTAATTCAAACTTTGCAGGTAATTGCAGGCAATCTGAACTCCGTGTCAAGGTTAGCAGAGCTTGCATAAATGATTCCTCTGTAAGAGAGATCAGAATAAACATCATTTATAGAGGTTACCTATTTATGATTGGAAAGAAGCCTGTTTGTTAATTGTTAACTGATGAACTGAATCTTGTGTCAGGTCACATTTTGAAATAAGATACGGAAAAGCATTAAAGGAGGCTTAGCAACCCTAGGATAAAACCTTCCTAAAATCTCAAAAGAGAAAGGAAAAAAAATATATGGAAATAACTTAGGTCAGGATTAGTGCATGGTGAGGACAAGTGGAATACAAAAGGTTTTTACAGTATGTTTTCCTTCCACGTTAAAATAATCACCTACTAATTAGCTACGTGATGGGCTATTACCATCATGTATGTCCACATCCCAGATTTATAGCTGGCAAAGAATTCTTCCTTCTGCTGTAACACTTGGAAAGTTGCATAAATCTTGACTAATATGAATATAGAATTGAAAGGGACTCCTGGGTAATGAGAGGGGCTTGGAGAGGGAAAAGTGCTTGCTTTGAATGATGTTTGGGGAGAAGAAAATACTCTCAAGCAAGCAAGAAATCCAAGCAATTAATTTGCTCCAGAGCCTCAAATATTCTTCTCTCTCCCTGCTGAAGACTTGGCTAACAGACACAACAAAGATTATGCTTCCCCTGCAAGACACAGAACAGATTATTCCATGATAAGAAATTGCACCAGCTGAGGACCTTGTGGAGAGAGATAAAACAAGAGAGCAGCAGAGCTGAGATCTTAAAACCAAGCCCCTCAATCTTTGGCTGAGTTGGTTCTAGTCCTTTTGAGGGGAACTAAAAAAACCAAGGAACAAACAAAAAACCCACACAAAAAACAAACTAACTAACAAAAAACAAAAAACAAAAAAAAAAGAAAAAAGAAACCAACCAAACAAAAAACAAACAAACAAAAAAAAGCCAACAACGAAAAAAACCAACCAAAACCTTGTAAGACCTTTCTGTGGTTACTGTTATTGCTTCAAATCAGGAGCAGAGGATGGAAACTGTGGCCCAAATCTGGGTGCCACTGGAAAGGAAATAGCTCACACATACTACAGAGGGTGCTACAGAGGAGGATACATGCATTTTATTCTTTAATTTTGTATGAATTCAGTTTTTGGCAATATCAAATATAGTTTACTTTCCCTTAATAAAAATTGTTTCCTATCTGTGTGTGCATGAGGCCCCAGGGAGGATGTGCTTATTTATTTCACATTTCTGTGCAAGGGCTCAGCCTGATTTAGAACACACATGGGAGGCAGCCTAAATATGTTGACTCTGACCATTTTTGCTGTCATTAACCACCTGAAAACTTATAATTATAATGACAGACATCTGTCCAAATCAGATGCTATTTCCTTTCAGGAAGTTGCCCTACCACCAGAGGGAATACATCTAAATCAACTGAAAACATGCCCACGCAATTGTGTACCAGTACAGACAGGACTCAACGTCATGGTCCTTCCCCATCCCTGGGGAATGCTGGAGCAGTAAACAGCAGCACTGCATTGCTTTTGCATCTTTCCCAGTCTTGCTTGGGCCTTGCCTTCCCTCTGGGTCCATGGGAACTGTGAAACCAAACGGAGTTCCAAATGGGAAGCCAACTCAGCGCAGGGCAGAGGCACCAGGAGGGCTCCCCGTGTGAGCTAGCATGGGAAGCAGGAGCTAGGCTGAGTCACAGCCAACATTTCTGCTTGGAAATGTCAGGTAATAATTCTGTAATAACTGTAATTCTGCATGGAACACTCAGCTGAGCTGCTGGTGGTCACTCCATGTCTCTGTGCTGTACTTCCTTGCTTTGTATGGACACGGAAAAGGAGAAGCCACCCTTCAAATGCTGTATTCCCAGAGAGGTATTCAAATGGCATTTCCACCCTCCAGCTGGTCCTTGAGGGGAGATTTCTGTGGAGCAGGAGAGCATGTCCTTGAAGAGGACATTACCCCAGGGCATCAAATGAATCCCAGCTTTCCTGCCCTGAGAAATCCCTCTCAGAAGGTATCATCTCGCAGGTTGGAAGCACTGGCAGCTGGTGGTGAATAAATCATACCTATAATCTCTTTAATTCAACCTTGCTCCTACCGCCTAATAAATGAAAACACTACGTTTCCTTTAATAAGAAATGTGTGAAAGTCTGCCATTCATAAAAAGATTCAATTAAACATATGAAGCATATCCTGCTGTGACCCACATTTCAGTAACAAGGTGATCTTTCTTTTGTGGCAGCAGGACTTGTTCAGGCAACTTTTGGGTTCGATTTTTTTATTCTATTTTTCTGCTTAAAACACACAGTTCACCTCATTCAGAAAACCTGCTCAAATCTTTAGGATTAATTTTGAAAACATAAAGTAATTCTCAGTGCAAAAGTAGTAAAAACAATTATTGATTTATTTGAATGGAGGCTGCCAAATTATTTTTTCTCCCTGAAGCAGAAAAATAAAGTCCTTTTTCTTCCTCTTAATGGAAAATATAGAGGAGTTTTGCTATAGGCAAATTAGATCAAGAGGAATAATGGGAAAATTTTTCACAAGAGAAAGATCTTTCTTCCCCAGGCTTTTATCTTCTAAATAATTATATTCAGGTCTGAATATAGAAGACTAAAATGTTCTTTTAAGAGCTGACTGTGCAGAAGTATTTTAAACACCTTTTGTCAACTTTGATTTTGACAGTCTGATACAGGAAATGAAGGAAATTATTCACCCCAGAAACAGAGTCCAAAATCATTATCCTGAGAGAAAAGTCCACAAACATGCTACCACACCTTCATGCTCATCTCTTGCACAGTTTGAAACCACAAAAGTAGTTATTGCACTGTCATGAAATGTGTTATCCTAAGTAAATAGATTTCACTGAAAATACTCAAAGCAATTACTGAACATTTATCTCTCTAATGCTTTTGCTGAAGAACAGGACCATTGAATTAGGAAACTAGATTGAATCCTGGCTCACCAAAGTCAATGAGAGTCTGCTGCTCACTCCACTGGTTTAATCTTCAGATTTCAAAAGAACTGCCTGTCAGCTGAAACTTAAACAAGTCCTTCAGTGTGCTGCTGCAGCAGGTCTTTAATCTCCAGTTTCTTTCTCAAGTATCAATTTTCTTTATGTAGAGCCAAAGTTCAGCTGTGCAGGATGCTGAGTTCTCTGGAAGGGTGGTCAAAAATCTCTCACAGAAGCTAAGACAAGTCTCACCACATCCCAACCTGTACTCAAACCAGCACCAAAGGCTTCTGTCCTTCCACTGCAAATTTAGCACCAAAAAAACCTGCACCTGGTGAAAGCAGTTTTTGATTAAAGCACACCAAAACTTAATGCCTGTGGGCATATGATTACTTGATATGCCTACAAGAAATATAATCATTTACAGAACTAAAGCATAGCAATTATGAAATATCTATAGCACAAATCTAGGTACTACTGGTGTTAAAATATGCAATAAAAATTGATCAATTTCTAACAAAATTAAACTAACATACTTGGAAAATATGCCACAATATTATTAAAAATGCATTAAATAGGGGTTTTTTTTAATCATCAAAACTCATGAAAGTGAACATTGGAAATGACATTTCAGTGTACATAGCCTAAAACTGAATAGCAGAAGATGAATGGCAATTTAGTGTCAAACCATTCTAATAACACCATACTGTTGACACTGACTGTTGCAAGCAAATCTCAGCATCACCTTAGTTTTGTTCAGTATTACTGTGAATTAAATGAAAACGTTAGCGCAAAAGGCTATGGCAACAACCTATTGCACATCTCAGTTGGACTAAGACACATGTGATATGCTTGCTGGAGTTTATTTTCAAAAAAATGAGCATTGTTAGAGTTAATGAGCAAGGTCTTGGAGAAAAATATAGTTTATTGCCCTCACAGGTCTGGGAAAATCTGCTGTAGGCAAACTGCATTGCCCAGCAGCAGCCCATGGCTAGCAGTTCTCCAAGAACATGACAACAGAGAAATGCTCTGCTGTTTGTGGAGCTCAGTGCAGCGCTACGAGAGCTGAGCAGGTAGAGGATGCTCTCAGAAGGAAAACTTGTCCTGCCACATGGACACCCCTGGTGCATGGTGGGCCCTGGAACAGAGAGAGACAGCTTGCCTTGCAATGGAAAACCTACCTGAGAGACTACTGAGGCTGCCCCAGAAATTACAGCACCATAGTTACACACTGGAAAATTTACTACCATAAATTTCAATTTCCAAAACCAGCTCGTTGAATTTTCATAGAATGGGAGAAATACTTTAGTTTTGTTTGTTTCTCTGGTGAGCTGACATTCACCTTAAACTATACAAACACAAGCAATCCATACTTACAGTCTTTTATAACGTTTTGATCATCTCTTTAAACACAAGCACTCACCATCAGCCAGTCCAGCTATATATGTATATGCAATTGCCACTCTGCTCTTTGCTAGTCAGTATTTTAAGATCATCTACAGCATTAATCCTGTTTCATATTTTATCAAACTACCATTTCCTTCCATCAAAAATGTTATGTTGATCTTCTAAACCCCTCTGGCTCCAGCTGTAATTCTCTTCCACCATGGATTTAGTCTGTTGCTCATCATTACAGCACTACTTGCTTTAATAAAAATAGGAATGAATTAGTCTTCAGCCAGCAATTGTACCAAAGGGCAAGGTAATGAATAACTAAACAGACATGAGTACATAATCATTCATGTAAAATGAATAGTGTGGACTACCTGTCTGAAATCCTTACTAAACTTTTAATTGTGCTATCTGGTACCAACAGAACAAGGCAGAGTAGTCAACTGAGCTTTTGTAGGATTGATTTCTACCACAGGGTCAATGCAGGCCCTTAGCATTTCAATAAAAAGCCACAATTGCAGTTTCAGACACACAAGGAATTGTATTTGACTTCTCTGGGTGAGGGTTTTACCTTGTGCCCAAGTGAAGGACAGCAGCACTGCAGTCTGAGCCATGGCAATGCACACAGAAGTGCAGCACTTTGCAGTCAATGACAAACACACCCTGGTGCCAATAGGCAGGATGAACCCAGAGCTGCTGTGCCACCTGCCAGACACTTTGCTTTTGATACCAAGACTCAGGAGCTATAACTTTGCCCTGTTCTTCTGTGCTGTCATTTATTGCCACTGCTGTTGATATCAGAGACAACACGCAGGACTGGATGGGTCTGGCCCAGTTATGTCATTCTTATTCAATATGAAGTTTCATTGGGAAACTTATAATGTAGAAGAAACCCTACTTTTCTATAAAATCATTAAAACAAGTCAGTGGCAACTCTCCCCATGTATATAGGGGTCTGCATCTTTATTCATTAGCTCTGTCTCCAGGGCTTGTCATGCTAAACCAAGAGTGATCATTTTGCCAATTAAGATTTTTCACTGTTGTATTGGGATTTTTACTGAGTCACACAGCACTGACACGAGAGCAGAGTGTCAGCCTAAACTCTGCATCATGAATGCTGGTTAATTAAGATATAAGGTTATTGCATCACTATTCCTAGCCATGAGCAAGCATGGAACAGTAAAAAATCCCCCATTGGAAAGGCTGAGCCTCAGTGAGCAAAGCAGCACAGCATCATTCAAAATATCTGCACTGGACAGGGGACAGTGGCAGGAACAGGCCTTTGAGAAGGTAGTGTGAGTCTTCTGTGTAATAATGTCAGTCCGATGCATTCCAAAGAATATTGTAACACTTAGATATCTGCCATGAAAGAGCTCGGTAAAGGTAGAGAAGGTGGCATTTTTTAAAGTTCACCTAAACGACACAGACCTATCATTGTACGACACAATGTTTAGATAACTGAAACATCTGCATTAAAAACAATTGCAGTATAAATCCATATTTAGATACATACTACAAGTTTTCTAGGAATGTTGAGTAACTGATGAGTTATATTTAGCAAGACAAACTCAGAAGAAGAGTATCTAAAATACAGGCTACAAACACAGCCCTCCTTTCTTCTTCCTAATTTCAGCTGCCATTTTATTTCCTGATTAGCCAGGCTTGTCAGATATTTTCTCTCTTTTCCACATCATGCCCATACATTTATTTCATATACATATTTTCCTCTCCTATGCTCAGTCAACAAGAATTAAACATATTTTATCAAAAGTGAAAAATCTATAATCAAGCACGAGGCCAACAAAATCCTCATCTTAATCTTTCTTTGATTCTCAGCAATTTCATGTTCCAGAATTTTTTTTATTCATCCAGCACAAAGCACAATGATCCTCATCTGTGTTCGTGTCTGAATCCATACATACATTTATGAAAATTAAAAGCAGCCCTACCATCAGAACTGAGTAGAAAAATGTTTCGGAAGCTTACAGATTCTTTGCAAATAATTGTGGTCTCTGAATGAAAGCTTATTTTCTCACCCATATCTAGGTGTTAGTGGTTTCCATGACCACTTTTTGTCAGTTTTCCACTACTTCCAGTAGGTTTTTGAATTGAAGTTTACATACATTATTATTCAAAGATTAGCTCTAGTATTTGAAGAACACTAAAGCCTTCTTAACAGAGGCTGTTTAAGAGTTCATTTTGACAAAAACGCCACATGCCTTCAGACAAAAGAAAAAAGCTAAACCAACAATGACAATTTCTGCAAACATACATTTGTTATCTTGCAGCCTCAGTAGCCTGATCAGAACATATCATGCTATCACTCAAACAGCGTAAGGGGAGAAATGGTTTGAACAAAATCTTCCAAGAGAGAGAAATCTCTGATGGCAATTTGAGCCATAGCAATCAAAATGAAAACTGCTGCAGTTTCTCTGGTTTGTAGTCAAAAGCCCATGGATACCTTAAGTTTCACAGGGTCTCCCTTTGAACCACAAAATCCACTTTGATTCACCCAGGTTCGTAAAGGGTTGGCTCACAAAACTACCTCAGCTTTCAATTCCATGGAGAAAAATATATATACAGAAAAGAGCTTCTGTACAGAACATTCAACATGGGCAAAGAATTCTGCCAATTCATTCATTATATGACAAGACAATTTTTTTCTATTTTCTGCAGAAGGAGGTTGGAAGAAATTTGTTATCATTAGGCATTTTAAACTTCCAGAGGTGATGACTGAGAAAAGAGTCCTGCATGGTGGAAAAGGGGAGATATTCCAGGAGAAAGAGTGCAACCCAACCCCTGAAATTCTCAGGAGAGGCCAAACTTGATGCCTGCTCAGATGCACCTCTTACCATGACAGACATGTCATTCTACAGTGGGATATTCCAGAGAGTTAAAGGCTGTGAGGCTGGCATTTGGGCAATAGGGTGGGTTTAGGTTTTGGGTGATTTTTTGGTGTGGTTTTTTTGTGGATATTTTTTTTTGGGGGGGTGGTTTTTTGGTTTTCTGAAGTCGAACATTTGATGTGATGTGCAATTCAGACTGGCTTGAATAAAAACATGACCCTGTAAACCATTTAAAATTGGCAAGCAGGCTGGGGTGAACATTCAGGCAGCACAGCTGGGTGCCTGAAAGGGAGAATCCAATCAGAAGTGATTGCACATAGATTATTCCTGTGAAGATGGGGACCAGAAAAAAAAAAAATTATACTGGCAATTTTCTATCCTTCTTAGAATAGGGAAATAAAAACCTTGTAGTGACCTCAGGGGGAACAGTAACATTTAGAGATTCAAACTTGAAAGGGCAAAATATTTCCTCTTGTATTTGGTGCTAGACTTCTCCCAAGAAGCATTTGGACATATGAAACTGGAGAAAGGAATGAAAGCAATTTGGGAAAGCCTCAGATCATGCCCAACTGTGCACATCTGTGACTATGCAAGCAGTTATGCAGTGTCTCCTTCAGCCAAACCTCTTTTTGAAACTGAACATGAAGATCAAGCAATACAAAGCCAGACCAAAGTGGAGAGTTTCAAGTTTTCTAAAATCCAAAATAACAAGAGTTTCAAACCCGAAATAACACCAGTGGGACAATCCTATTTGCTTGGTGTGCATTAGACACAGAATTAGAGGTACACAGACAAAGGGCTCTGAGCACACAAGAATCACAGGACCACAGCTCCTCCAGCCAGAACCATCCAACATTAAAAGTCTGTTTTAACATTACTTAGTTCTTTAATTCCTGTGCACTGGGAAACAAACAGAAAGACAGCATTGTCCAAATAATCCAGTGTCTTTATGCATCAGAGCTATGTAACTTCTTAGGGCCAAGGTCTGGAGAGAGATTTTTATTACCTGGCTGGAGTTGCACTTAGGCTGTTTCCAGGGAAAGTCCTTAACATTGAGTGTAAGGATGCTGTTCAGTGTGTGCAGGAGTTTCCCCCCAGTCCAAAGACAGAACACAGCTGTGGCAGCTCTGAGGGTCCTTCCTGCTACCTTTGCCATAGATGTTTTCCCATCTTTGTCAGACAGGCCATCCATCATGTTCTGCTTCTTCTGTTGTCTCCACTGTACTTGTATCCAAGCCAAGTTCTTTTCCAAATATTCTGAATACCTGTGTGCTATAATTTATATTTGGGGGCCTAAGCAGAGATCAAGTTACTCCTTTTTCAGCATCTAAGCAGTGAGTCAGACCATTTGACTCTGTAAGACAAGGTAGTTATCCTGGAAAGCAAAAAGATCTCAATGAACTATCCCAGCACTGCAAGGGGGAAGGCAATCGACCTGAACTCCCTCAACCATCATTTCTCCTCCTGACAACATCTAATTCTAATTGCAGATAACAGGCAGATGGTGAGAGATGGCATTTTTGATTCTCTTCTCCTCCCAGGTAAGGCTGTTCACAGGTGAGCACTGCCGTGAGGTTTTGTGGCTTTCTCTGGAGGGCATCAATTTCTGCCCCTTCTTTGGGGAAACAAAGAGCAACAAAAGAAGACCCCCTCTTCTGCAGAGCTTCCTCTCAGTAAGATCCTGGCTATGAATATTTAAAATAATTCTAGAGTAAAGAAAAGGTCACTGTTATATATAATTGATTGCTGATTCTGGTATTATTATACTGATTTTAAATGTCATGCAGTGAACTAGAAATTGGGCATTGAGTTCCCCTCTGCACTTTATACAGACTTCAAGGGAATTTTGTTCCTTTCTGTAACAGGAAAAGGGATTTTTAAAAGAGCCTAGTTCAGCTCATTATCCAACATGACATATATATTGTATATAAATTATACATATTATATATTATTTCATATGTATGTATGTATTATATTTGTATATATACATATTATATATGTATATATTATATTTTTATAAGTTATCATATATTGCATTATATGAGTTGCTCAAAGGGGTCTTGATCTGAACAAGCAAATGATTAAAGACAGATGCAGTAGATGGGCCTGTAGTAGGAAACACTTCAATTTGTAAGAATTTTTGAGTTTCTGCATATGACCAAGGTCTATGCCAAGGTGTCATCTATTGGCTTTTCTATTTATTCATACTGGCAAAACTATAAAACACTGCTCCCGTAAGCATCTCTGAAACTCTGAGCACATTATTTTCATACAGACAGCAAACCTGAACACAGAGGTGCAGCAGTGAACCTCCCTGGATAGTTGTAAACCAGAGCAAGAGATCACACTGCACACCTCAGGAAGCAGTTTGAAGTTCCTGCTGGGCAGCTCTTCAAGAACTCTGACAAAAACAGGCAGCGAAGAAATGTGATTTTGGGAAAGAAAATAAGCTATCCAGTAACTACAACAATGCAGTCATAAAATGAAGGCAAATATGTTTTATGATAACTCTTGCATTTATGCTCAATTGTATTGCCCAAAGTCATTTTTCAAGGTTAATTTCTATGCCTGGTTTTTTCTGGGCTTTCCCCTCCCACCAAAACTAAACCTAGAATACCATGAATTGTATGTGTTTTTGTTGGTTTCTACAACACTCCCTCTCTAATATGGGAAGCTGAACTTTCACATAACAGTACAATTCCCAGCTGCTGCTCTCTTTCTAAGTCAGCCCAAATGAGAGTGTCCAACAGAGGTTATTCCAGCATCATCCTAAACGATTTTTTGTTTTTGTTTTGCAGATTTTATTATCAGCACCTGGTGCAAAGCCACCTGCCTTAGCTGAAGATCAAATATCCTTCACATCTGTTTCAATCAAGGCTTTTGTTCTATACTGTTTACATCATCCCTGTGATGCCCATTTCACTTTCCCTATCTACAGCATAAATTTCTCCCTTTCTTTACTCACCTTCCTCAATGTTTGTATTCAGTCTTTTGCACTGTTTCACACCACCTACAGCCACACCAAAGAGGACTTGGAGGGACAGTCAACAAATCCCCCCTCCTGCCTGACCAGTGCGTGGCAAGAGCCCATTCCAGAGCATTTCTCTGATGTGGTTTAGTAAAGTTATGGAAAAGTTGGGTACTACTTCTTATCCATGGAGAGAAAAAAAAAGGTTCTCTTTTTCAAAACTACCAGAGCACAAAAATGTGAGATGGATGAAACTGTTGTCTTCCATTTCTTCATTAGCAAGCTCAGAAGAACAAACAGTCCCAATTCTTCTATTGACAGCAAGGGCTGCCACAGTGCTTTTGTATCACTATGGCAGTGAAATGTTAGATATTTGAAAGCCTTTGATGCAAAGAAGGCAGTCTTAGGTGAAACAGGAAGGTGCAGGTTCACATTTCAAACACCAATGGTGAGACACTGCCCCATTGGGTTTTACTAGAGAAACAACTTCAATTAAATATTCCAAGAAGAGCTTGTACTCTCGTGTGCAGCCAGAGGAGTAGTTCACTCCCACATAACACGGAAATTATCTGGGGGAGAGGAGATGCTTAATCAAGAGCCAAAGCAGGGAAATTCTTCCCCAAAACATCTTTCAGCCCTGACACCTTGCCATGTGACCAGAGTTGAATCACAGCTTTAGTTTTAAACAGATTTGTGTAAATCCTTTTTCTCAAACAAAAAGTTTTAAGTCGGTCAGTCAAATAAAAGACTGTTAAAAGACTTTTTCAACTGAAATTTAGGCTTTCTAATAAATGCTGGGGAGGAGGAGTAGAGAAAGAAGTTTAGATTTGCTACAGAAAAATACATATTGCCTCTCAAATTGGAAATCTCTTTTGATAACATGTTCAGGAACTTACTGTTGTTCACACAGTCTTAAGTGGGCTCCACAAACAGATTATATCTAACTATGAAACAATTTTGCAATTTTTATTCTGAAATCTGGCCAGACAGACTGGGAACATTAGAAAACTTAACTACAACTTCCAACAGTTTCTTTCCACAGTGTTTTCAAATGAAATTATTTAGTACACAGGCAAACCTGTTCAGTCTTTTCAGAAAAGACTGTTTTTCACCATATTTCCTGTAAAATATAATGACTTTCTATTAAAGACAAAAAGAAAAAAAGAGGATTTGCACATTAGTTTGTCTTAGAGATGCTCAGCTGAAATCTATGCATTACTGGCAGTAAAACTGAACAGGATTTTTAAAGGAAAGGCCTAAAGGTAGTCTGCCCCAGACTCAGCTCAGCCTAAGTTAATAATGTGTTTTTAAGTAATTTAATCATCCCTTTGCTGAAATTCAAGTGTACAGGCTAATCATCTACACAAAGTTGCTTATCAGGATGATCATTCATAATTTCAAGTATTTGGTATTTGCTGCTGAGATCAGTGTAAGAATGGGCAGAAGGACAGTAAGTTACTTACACTTAAAATGCAAGTTTACAAGAGGGTTTTTTGGGGGGTTGGGTTTTTTGTTGTTTGGAGGGGCTGCTGTTTGTGATTTTTTTAATAGCTCATCCACATTTACTAAGCTAGTAATATTTCAGAGGCAATATTTTCAACATTGGCTAACAACCTCCACAGCCTTTAAACTCATTTTATCATTCAATACACTAGAAATGTTTGCTCTCTACTTTTCAACAAAACCACTACATTTGATAAATATGGGCCAAATACCTTCTTTTCCCAAAATATCAATTAAGCCTGAACACATAAGCATGTAAATCTTTCATCCATTAGAGACAACCAGCTTTAAAATAAAAATAAACGTGGTTGTGGTAAGTCAAACCTTTTTGCAGAACTGTGTTTAAAGCTCATCTAGAGAAAACATTTCCCCTACCTAGGCTTGCTTAGATTTCACAAGCTTCCTGCCGCCATATATTGAAGCATGCATAATTAACATATGGAGGGTCTCAGAACATATTACCACATATTCTAAATATAATCAGTCATTGTGTATGATGTCATCTGAAACTAATTCAGTCCCCTCACAGCAAGCCGATGTTTCGAGCTCACACCACTCTGACTACGTGTGTCCAATCTGTCCCCATCTCCTGCCTCCTTCTCCAAAGGTGTCACCCCCCATGCCACCCCTCGTGCTCAGGGCACACAGCCCAGCTCCACCCATGGCTGCTTTCCATGCTGCCTGGAGGAGAGAGGACAGCTAAGGCACAGCATCACATCCAGCAGAGAAGCACACAGTGCCTCGAGCTGACAACAGGATCTTTCTTCTCCTGCCCTTGTTACCTTCCTGTCTGTAACGCACAGTTCTGGGGTTTTAAACTATTTTAGATCAGAGAGCTGGCTCATTTGGGCCAGAATCCACAGACTGAATACTTGGCTTGCTTCTGACCACAGGCACAGATTACCTTGAACAAAACCAGTTTAATGATTATGGCATCCATTCTTAGTCATTGCCTTTGCTACCAATTCCACTGGTATTAATAGCAGTTGGTGAGTACTTGACACTTTTAAAAAGCAATTGTCCTTATTAAATAAATAAATATTGCATGAGGAACTTATCTTTGGAACTCACTTTTTGTAAACCTTGGCCTTGCTCTGGCTGCTTTTGTTTTTCAAGCTAAATGAATTACAAGTATTATCCCACTGTTAATATCTACACCACTGAATGCCAGCATCAACAGATTCCATTGACAAGCTATGTTTGGGTTTCCCCCCTGCTTCTATCAAATGTACCAGTGCTATAAAAATGTCCCCAAGTAATTGGAATTACTCATTCAAAATAAAATTGCTATAAACTTCCCTCCATGTTGCAGATTATTAGCTCTGGACATCTTGTCCATTGTGCCTTTGGGCATTTTCTGCAGATGCCACCTAAAATTCCAGAAAATGTGCTTTTCAGTGAAGAATCACAGCAGTCATGCCAGGAGCAGTAACAAGCTTGCTGACAGCTACACAGCGCTTCTTCATTCAAAGCAGTCCCATGTTTTTTCAGTAGAGTTTTTTCTCCGAATACATTTCCCTTCCCACAAATAAGAGCTGTGGAGAACACAGCCTTGATAAACAAAACTGACACCCCGCTCAACAACATGTGGAAGAAATGTCGCCCCATCTCTAATGCTTTTCCCTCTCATTCTCAAAAAAAGTATTCTGATACAAATGAAAAGTAGTTTTATTACAGCAGCATTTTTTTCTTTTTTTTAATTTCCTACTTCTTCCCATTGCAGCAGGCAGCAATAAATGGAACACAAGAGCAGCTTTTTTGTTCTTATGCATGGAAGGATATTAAGTATTAAAGCTTTTTGGCACAACCAGAAAAGGCTGATTTAAAATAAATTCCATGTTACCCAGTCCAAGGTAATTCTCTACCTTGGAGAGGTACAGCAGAGAGGTACAGCTCCTCTACCAAGGAGCTACAGCATTTTATGACATCACAACAATCTCTGAAAACAAACTGTAGCAATAACTGGCTTTTGTGATGTTGCATTCTTACAGTGCCCAGGCTAAAAAAAAAAAAAAAACAAACCAAAACCAACAGGTATTTTCTATCTTATATAAAGTATCAGCCGTTTAGAGATGCCAGCAAAGGTTAGGGCTCCATCCTGTTAGGCACCACATACACACCAAGACATAGATTTTATCCCACCCAAGTTACATGCTGAAGTTACATAAGAGAAAATTTTTGAGAAAGAATACATAATTGTGATTTTACAGGCAAAAAAGTGACATGGGATCACCAAGTATGATCAGCAGTTGTAAACCTGCATGATTAGGCACAATTATATATATCTCGATATTAACGCAAAACTTTGGAAAATGCACCACCCTTTATTCACCTAAAAATTAATCTAGGTGCCACTCAAAGAAATTAAGTTACTTTCTCAGTGTACTAGATTTTGTCTGGAGCTGAAAGAGGGATGCTGGCCATTATTTTTGCTAGTGACACAAGCACAAAGTCATTTCTGCTCCCTACAGTGAGTTTATTAGGTTTCTTTGTGCTCAGACAAAAGCTCTTTAGCCTTCTACTAACAGCTCTTAAAACTCCTTTGCTTTGCTGTTCACAACTTGCATTCAGCATGAGTGGAGGGAAAATAAATTGATTTAGAATATAAAGTGTTGGCAGGAAACAAATCTATCTTTTATTGCACTAGTCCATTCTAGAATACACTGGAAGCAACCTAATCTGCCTTTCACCTGCAGATCCTAACCTGGAGACTCCCCCAGGAGCCAAGAATGGTTAAAAGGGTTCCTCTGACAAGACAGTGTTTTTGTTAGACAATGATTTGTTATCATGAAGAGGTTGTTGTTCCCCAGGAACAGACTTGTTAATGGAAAATGTGGAAAAACTCCTCTACTGGTCTGTATGGAGATCCCCTACAACAAACCAAATTTTAAAAAATCCCTCCAACCTTTCAAAAAAACCCCAAACACACAGAGGTCAGTTTAAAAAGCCAAATTTCAGACAAACCTGAATTTAAAAAAAAAAAAAATTAAAAAACCAAAAAGCCAAAACCAAGGGAAAAAAACCAAAATAAACAGAACAAACAAACACAAAACCAAAAACAAACAAACAAAAAAACCCCAGGCAAAAATACCAAAGAACACTCTAAATAGAAATGCAGATCAGGCAGAAGATACCACACCAAAGACCAAGCAAGAGCAGAACCATACAAACATAGGGAATCCTTTACTCTTACGAAATTTTACCAAGCCCAAACATTGACAATCTCTAAAACAATTTAAGTGATTAAAAAAATGGTGAAGAAAATTAGGCCACAGAAAGAAAATTAGGCCACTCTTAGAAAGAGTATCCAGATCAGTTATCTCTAGCAAATAATTTCTTATGTTATGGGAAGCCATAATGGAGAGCTAGCAGAGTGCTCTCATGGAATTCTGTCAAAACTATTCCACTAATAACGTTTATGGCATACAGTTAGTCATCAAGTCAAGGATACACACAATACAGAGTCCCAAACCACAACACACTGTCTGGAACAAAATGTCAGATGGAGAGATTGGTAAGATTCAGGACTGGCTTTAAAGACACATCTTGGCAACCCTGAATATGACTGGCAAGAGGGAAGCGCAGGAGGAAGGCCACTATTGTTCTAGTTCATTGAAATTTTAGCACTGATGCTTGAAATGTCTCAGAAGAGGCTTACAAGAATAGCAAGAGAAAAGGAAAAAGGCCCAGTTTCTTGCAGCTGAAGGATTTTTCCATAAAAGGCAGAAAGATGTATAAGAGAATGGGATGATGTTGCCACTAAAGACATGAAAAGGAGTGACAAGCTTTTGAGCCAAAGTGGCAAATAATTTAGATAGAACCTGAGGAGTAGTTACTTAAACTTGACATTGAGTTTGGAAGGAAATCCTGCAGCCTGTTTAGGGACATGGAGCTTGGCACAGTCAAACTGGGATCAATTTCCACAGTTCCTAAACCCAAAAAGGCTCTTGAACAACTCTGTAACACTATACACCTGCCTCAGCTTACTGCTACAGCTGTCCAGGCACACAGTGCTCACTGGAAATCTTTGCAGAGTGCTTTTTTTGGGAGCCACAGAAGGGAACTGAAAACAGACTCAGAAATTCTTTTTTTCTTTTTAATTTTTTTTTCTTCTTCATAATACTTGTTATTTTAGATTCAGGTTCAGTGAGAAGAGCAACAAGCAGAAATCAAGTTTCAAGGAAAGAGCCTGAAATGGGGAGAAAATACAACACAGCTTCCAAAGAAACTGTATCAACAACCTTTCCATTTCATACATTTGGATGAATTTCACTGAGAGCTGGAGCAGAAAGGCATTCTTCAAAAGCCTTAACCCAATTTTCTCCAAATTTGGTCCAAAAGGCTCTTTAATTGAATCACATTCAAACGAGGGGAAAAAAAGTAAATAGAAAAAAAACCCCACTCAATTATTACCACCACACATTTCAAAGTCAGCTATCTAGGCTGCATGTTAAATTTTTCATTTTGCAGCACAGTGGTATTTACGCTACCAAAACCAGAATCAACAGTGGTTGTTGTTGGTTGTTTTTTCTCCTCTTCCTCCCTCCCCTAAAAAAAGGGACAGGTCAAGGTTATCCTGGTCAAAGTCTGCAATACACTATAAATCAATTCTCCAAAGGCAGAAAGGATGAGGGGCACTGGAGGAAATGGAGCTGCCATTTCAAAACAAACCCAGGAAGACAAGACTGAAGTGCAGCCAGAACTGGGGGATGCTGCTGCTGCTGCAAACAGTGACTGTGCAAAGAGCTCCCTCTCCAGAGCCACAGGAGATGCTCATGTCCAGGAGAACTCCACAGGGATAGGTCAGGGAAAGTCGTACTTCTCCCAGGGGGGAGCAATCGATGGCACACATTTAAGGCAGCTCAGCACAGCAGGATTCTGTCACCACAGGATGAGGATTCAGAATATAGCTATGCTGTCTTATCTAGCAAGTCTCCTTTCTGGCTGACAGAGCTGTCCTTCAGGGTCTCCAAAGACGCAAATCCCAGGCTTCTTTGATTTGCAAAACTGTAAATGCTTGCTCTAATCTCAGCTTGTTTTAAAAATAAGCATATTTCTATCCCCAGTCTATCCTCTATCTTTCAAAATAATCTTCACAACACATGCTGCCTGATAGAGTTGAAAGTGTCATAAATGTTTTCTTACAATCGAGTTATTTTCACAGTCAGGACAAACAACTACTCAGAGCTGACCTCAAAGATCCCTTGCAAGTTTTTTTAAAGGATGTCTGCTCATTTCAGCTGTGAAGAATAGCTCTGCCCTGGCTGCCAGGGCCAAATGCAATTGCTCACAGCTGTAACAACTCCAGCGTGCAAGCGGTGTGAAAGCAAACCACTAATTCCAGGCCAGGGCTGTGGACTGAAAGCAGGGCATAGAGAGGGACCCTGGAGATGTCTCATTCCTCTGAAGAAAGTACTAATAACTTAACTTGGCCCAGCAGGAGCCAAAGAAAAGAAAGCACTGATCACAACTCCTGCTGCTGCTGCTTCTTTCCCTGTCTCCAAATCATGGGCAAATCCCTCATATTCTGCGAAAAACAGCACTCCTGTCTGGAGCTTTCCCAAGGAGTCTGCATGGTCAGCTATGCTGGAGCTCAGAAACAACTTCTGTTTAAAGTTGTGGATGCCAATAGAATGAAAAGAAAAATTGTCTCTAGCAAAACCTCCTTTATCTGTTCAGCTTTTCTGCCAATCAGGACTCAAGCACTGGCATTGCTGCTTCCCAGAGCCCCAGCCCCTCAGAGCCAGGACTACTGTGGGGAGCAATGAGGAGCAGGACTATTTTTAAGACTGATAATGAAAAAAATATCAAAGGCCCTAATGAACTGAAGAGTAAAGCACAGGCAGAGGAACTCATAAAGAGAACGATTGGATGCCCAGAAAGTGCTTCAATTTCACAATTTTCTAAGCTGAGCCATAAAAATTGACCCTGCTTCAGATTATGTGTATCTACCAAATTTAGTCTTGAACTAATCAGAACACTAACTGTTATTGCCTTTTCCTTGTTTCTGAATGTTAAGGCCATCTAGGTTAGCAGATTTATGTGCAAAGCAGGTCATTTTTTTTAAGTGCAAGCCCACGTTGCTGTTACAGGGGTGTACTATATAGAGCAGCCCTGATTTCAGCACCAGCACACACACACACAGAACAGGGCATGTGTGAAAGGGCACAAATTATGACAACAGCTGAAAAACCACCTCAGTCAGGTGTTTCTCTAGAGGATGGGAGGTATATTTTCCTCCATGATATCTTGCGGCAGTTGCAGCTACACAATTCTTCCAGAAAATGATTTTACTAACACATCAAACCCCCTCCATTTACCTCTGAACACTAGGAGAGCAAAAACAATCCTCTGAATGGACCAGCCCACCCACATCCCACCAATGCAGAGGACTTTACTCTCTGCCTTCAAGTCGCAAATCATCTGTTCCATAACCCAAACTCCACACTCACACCGCTTACAGTAAATCAGTTTTAATATTTACCTATTTGACCACTGTGATTACAGTATCCCTACATGCTCTTATCTACAGTGACAGTCTGACAGAGCTCTTTTTGTCTGTAGCTATTATTCTTATTTTATTTGCAATACGGGAGCACTGAAGGGCTGCTGTAATAGTTTCACATTATGTCAGCAAAGAACAGCAAAGAACAATAAAAACAGGCTCTGTCCTAAAGATTTCCCAGGTCAAAGTAATTTGCCAAATCCTTTCCTTGGGTTTAATTCCTGTCACTGGTGAAACCCACTTATTTTATTGTCTTCAGGTACTCAGATTTTTATTGTGATAATGGCTGCAAGTTCCCCACACCCCTTTCTTAACGACTGTACTTGTCACCTATTGTCCTACCTTCCCTACTCCACATAGTCCTAGCCACGCCCCCAGTTTTCCCTATTGGTTCCTGTACCCTAACCCCACGTGGCCTTGGCCACTCCCTCCAGTTTCCCCTATTGGTTCCTGTACTCCTAACCCCGCCCCTGTACCTCCCCTGTACCTCCCCTGTACCCAGAGGTCACTGGGCCTGTGTGCTGTCCCTGCCCCTCTCTGTTTCCCTATAAAACCCCTTACCCTCCGCCATCTTGCTGTCTATGCTCCACGTGTGTTTATGCTCCACATGTGGCTGAGCATGTGAGGCCTTCGCCCTCGAGGCATCTCTGCCTCGGGGAGGTCGTTGGCCTCTGCTGCACCATGGGAATAAACATCTTCCATGGACACAACGCATAGACCCTCCTCGCCTCCTTTATCACCGCCGGTTGTGGAAGC
This sequence comes from Lichenostomus cassidix, assembly GCF_008360975.1. Taxonomy (NCBI): domain Eukaryota; kingdom Metazoa; phylum Chordata; class Aves; order Passeriformes; family Meliphagidae; genus Lichenostomus; species Lichenostomus cassidix. The sequence continues at coordinate 56,981,748 of NC_139480.1, forward strand.
AGACGAACCAGAGCTAGCTTTATGGCTCCCCGGCCGGTGAGAGCGCAGTGTCCAGCCCTGGGACAGAGGGTTTGGAGCACTGAGGCGCTGAACCAGGCTGGGTAGAGAAGCTCTAGGGTAAAGTCTGCTGCACCATCCTTCAAACCGCAACAAATGGCGCCCAACGTGCGGCAGAAGCCGCCCTGGAAAGCGTCCCCCTGCAGCCGCAACTGCGGCAGGGGAGTAGTCGCATTTGGGAAGCCATTTCCCCGACGAGAAGCTTGCATTCAGCGAGAAGACCGAAGGGGCGACCGGTAGCCTCTGGAAAAAAGTCGCGCTTTTCAAGGAGGTCGGCCGAACGGCGGTGGACCATCCCGAGTGCTTTTTATTTTGATTCTCTGTGCTTGGTAAGCCCTCTGGAAAGCCCCTTGGGAGGGGAGCCGGTGAAGGCCTGGTCGGCTTGGTACGGGAGTCCCTTTTTTCTTTTTAGTTTGTTCTTTTTGCCTCGGTGTGGGTGGAGGGTTAGAGGTGGCGTCTTGTCGAGGTGAAGGGAGTCGCGCTCCATGCGAAATCTCGACAAGAAAAAACCCACTTCTAACAAGGGGAGACCTAAGTTTTGTGCCCCCATTTTGGGAGAAGTTTTTCTTATAAAATTAGACATATTTTATAAGGAATGGGGAATCAGCTGTTGTGTGGGAAGTTTTTGCACGCGAGAGATAAAGTAAACTAATCTTTGTATTGTTTTATTTAGTTATCTGGCAGTGAAAAACCCTTGTTCTCTCCCTAGTAAGCACCTTCCCCTGCATGTATCCCCCAACATGGTGCCGGCCATGTGTTGGTGGCACCCCCTCCTCCACCAGCTCGTGCTCCCCCTCTGTCCCTCAGGATACCGCTGATCGTACGTTTTTCAGCCTCTCCTGTCCCTTTCCCGGGTTAGAACTGATCACTCTAACTCGAGATCCCTGCAAACCTCCTTTCCTGTGCCGCAAACCTCAGCCGAGCTGACTCCATGTGTTTTCCAATATGGCGCCGGCCGCATGGTCAGGCACGCCATGTTGTCTTCTTCCCCTTGAAATTTTCCCGGGCTTGCCGGAGCTCCACCCCCTGCATCCCTCGTGTTCCGTTGTAGCCCCTCCCCCCGCGTCGGTGGGCGCTCCCTTCGGTTACAGATCCTTCCCCATCTGAGTGTTTCCCTTCGGTGTGGGCCCCTCCTCCCATCCTCTCAGGTGTTCCCTCTCAGCCAGAAGCAGCTATGGCCTGGCTGAGAGCGGAGCTGCACCTCCAGTTGCCCGCGGCAGGCTTGGAGGAGCCGGTGGGGCCGCACCTCTAGCTCCCCGCAGCAGACACTGCCCCCGGAGCCCGGTGGAGCTGCGCCAGAGCAGTCCCTGAAGCTGTGCTGCCATCTGGCCGTGCTGGGGCCTAGTGGAACTGTTCCAGACCCAGCAGAGCCACAGCAGGGAAGAGCTGTGTGTCACCCAGTGGAGCTGCGCTGCGTCCAAAGTTTTCTCCCTCTCCTAAGCTGAGAAAGACTTCGGTGACAACCCTGTTGCTGCTGCAAACCCTGCCTTCATCTTAGCAGCCCCAGCAAAAGAAAAACAGACTACAAACATGACTGCAGTCTGAAAATTCAGCCTGTACTGAACTCCAACATCAAAATCAGCCAGCTGCATCATCGTTTTCCCCATACTCACAGCAAAACTAATTTTGTCATTGCTTTACATTATGTTGTTTTACCATCTTCCTGTTTAAAAATTTGCTATGAAAGTTTTTAGGAAAAGCCTTTCCCTCTTTAATTTAGTAAAAAATGGGGAAATATTGTGATAATGGCTGCAAGTTCCCCACACCCCTTTCTTAACGACTGTACTTGTCACCTATTGTCCTACCTTCCCTACTCCACATAGTCCTAGCCACGCCCCCAGTTTTCCCTATTGGTTCCTATACCCTAACCCCACGTGGCCCTGGCCACTCCCTCGGGTTTCCCCTATTGGTTCCTGTACTCCTAACTCCGCCCCTGTACCTCCCCTGTACCCAGAGGTCACTGGGCCTGTGTGCTGTCCCTGCCCCTCTCTGTTTCCCTATAAAACCCCTTACCCTCCGCCATCTTGCTGTCTATGCTCCACGTGTGTTTATGCTCCACATGTGCTGAGCATGTGAGGCCTTCGCCCTCGAGGCATCTCTGCCTCGGGGAGGTCGTTGGCCTCTGCTGCACCATGGGAATAAACATCTTCCATGGACACAACGCATAGACCCTCCTCGCCTCCTTTATCACCGCCGGTTGTGGAAGCAGACGAACCAGAGCTAGCTTTATGGCTCCCCGGCCGGTGAGAGCGCAGTGTCCAGCCCTGGGACAGAGGGTTTGGAGCACTGAGGCGCTGAACCAGGCTGGGTAGAGAAGCTCTAGGGTAAAGTCTGCTGCACCATCCTTCAAACCGCAACAGATTTTTGCATCTTCCACCATAGTTTTATTCTTCTCTAGAAATGTACCTTTTGCAAATTGCCTATGAAAAGGCTTTGTGTCCCCTTTCTCCAAAACTCTCAGAGATATATAAAATTAAGTTCTCTAAACCATTTGGCTAAATAGGATGAGACAGGAGGTCCCCTTAGCTCAGTAACTGGTAACAGAAACCAAAGTATGTTCTTCATGAAGAATGGAAACCCTTAATCTCATCCCTTTTAAAACCATTAATGGTTTCAATATTTCCCCAGAAATTATCATTATTTTTGTACTGGTCAGAGAATGCCCATCATGATCATCTTTGCACACTTGCATGGTATTCTCAGGAAGGAATGAGCAAGATGGAGAGGGAGTTTTTGCCAGGAGATGAAGTCGTGGGACAAGGGGCAATGGCTTCACACTGACAGAGAGTAGGTTTAGATTAGACATTAGGAAGAAATTCCTCCCTATGAGGATGGGGAGGCCCTGGCACAGGTTGCCCAGAGAAGCTGTAACTGCCCCTGGATCCCTGGCAGTGTCCAAGGCCAGGCTGGATGGGGCTCTGAGAAACCTGGATAGTGGAAGGTGTCCCTGCCCACAGCACAGGGAAGGAACCAAATTATCTTTAAGGTACTTTTCAATCCAAACCACTCTGTGATTCTATGATTCATTCTATAATTCTGTGAACTTCTGGAACAGAACAGAATCTTCACTCCAGCAACAAGTAATTTGCTAAGATGAGAGCCAAGAGATCAGGTACAAGACTTTCTCATTGTTCTGAAAGACATTATTTGGTAAGGTATGTGAAGGAACCAATTAGTTTGTAATTGCCAGCAGAGCAAAATACCAGAACTGTGTCTCATAATAGAGAAATTCCAGTCCTAGTTTCTTAGGATTCTCAGAATTCAATATGTACAACAATCATGATGTACAAAAGAAAAGGGAGCCATCTCCCACATAGCACATGGGGTCACAACGCTTCTGTTTCAAGTGGTTCTGTTATAGGCAATCCTCAAAGAACCTTGATGACTCAGTCTTTAAGAGTGTATGAAAAATTCCTACTAATTAAAAGAAACATGCATAGGTACTGAGATATCTTGGGGCAGAATGCAGAAGGGCTGACAAACTGAAGGGATGTCTGCTCAGTGCTTGTTTATTACCTACTTGCTATTATCCACTGGATGACTAATTAATCCATGAGAAAGGGGGAAGAAAACTTCACAGACCAGCCAAGGGTTCAGGTTTTTAAGACACACTTAAAAAGTGTGAGTATGTAAAAAGTATGAGCAAGCTCTCCAAGTGGTTCAGAGATCCCGAATTAGAAGGCTGCTCAGATGAGTTTTCACTCTCAAGCACTGAGTCATTAAAGAAGGTGAACTGATGGGATTAGAACAGTAAAGCACACACTTCACATCTCTCAGGTACAGAAACCAGAACAAGAATGAAATGTACGGAAAATGGCTGATGTCATCACCCAAAATCTGAAAGGGCAAATGGCGTAAAACAGTGGCAATCATGGATGTGTCTGCAGTCCCTTTGCTTCTTTGAAAGCATCAGGAATGAATGGCAAAGCTCTGCACTTTAAAAGAGCCTCCATCAAAGGTCCAAACACAGATGATGACTAACTTCAGACTGTGAAAACAATCTTAGAAAGAAATAAAGAAACCAGAAAAAAAGAGAGAGAGAAAATAGCCAAAGGGCTTGAAAGGATACTAAGATGTGTAGATTTATCTAACCATTATAAAAGCAAAGATCAATAGGTCTGACAGAACTTCATGAAAATGAAGGTGAAATCTTCCTCAGATCTCAAGGACAGCAGAATGGAAAAATAGTGCAAAATTATACCAATGTTGTCAGCAAACCTACTACGTGTGGGAAGCCTCATCCAAAGCACAGGGTGCCTTCTCTGGTTCTGCCATGTTAAATCTTTGAGTTTGAGTGGCTGGTGATGTGTTTAGCATCACACTAAAATATGTTCCTTGTCACGCGTTCGCTGTTGTTTTGGTTTGGTTTTCTGAGGAATCCTGACACAGAAGCCCTGCAGAACTTGCCTGAGAGCACATCATGATGTAGAAAGAATCCCACACACCATTGATGAAGACAATCTCAGACAGATGTCCTCAGTTGTTACATTGATCACTCTGAGGATTTCAAAATGCTAAACTCAGGATGGCACCCATAAAAAGTCATTGCATATGTTGGAGTGCCAGCTATGTTTAGTGTAACCTAGAGACACATAAGGCAGGGAGATTACTTGATTGGAGCTGTAGGGAGTTTAGCAGTCTTTCAGGAGTTACACACATAGATTTTCTACTGAAAACATTATCACATAATCTACCTCTAACATTTTTAGAAATGCAGGATAAACACTTTCATACCAAATGCCTCAAGGACGTCTTTCATAGCAAATGCCACAGAATGCTTTAAAGGTGGATCTACTTGATTCCCTCAAGCACTGCAGTCAGGCACAGGAGCAAAAAAACATGTTAAAAAAAGCTTTTGCAGGAGCTTGATGTCTTCCGTCTGCTTTTTTTGGACATGGTCAAGGTCTATACAGGTGTATGCCAGATGGGCATGGTTACACTTCTTGTGTTGACAAGCACAATATTTCCAAGAGTCTTCTTGTTTTTCTTGGACAACCTTCTAGAGAATGCCTAAGATTTCTGCCATGTACTTTATTAAATTCTGGAAATTTTTAAACTTGCCTGTAGAAGCCAGGAGAAGATGAGAATACTGCAGCTGGGACTGGATGTTGTTCTGCTGTTGTTTGAGGAGTTTGAGGAGTTTGAGTTCTCCATTCTGACAGATAGCTGGGCTTGGAGAAACAGAGTTGTGTTAGAAGACTTAATGCATCCTTTGAGAGTGAAGAGCTGTTCTTTGGAAGCAGAGGGAATAGTTTGCTTTGGGGGCTAACAGGGAGCAGTGTAGCTGAGGGATGAGAGGAGATGGCAGCACAGCCAGGACCAGACACACAAGAAACTGCATGAGGAAACACACAGAAAGAGTGACAATTTCCTGCGCAGCTCTTGCTGCAGCTGCTGGGCTCTTTCCTGGAGGTTGGGCTGCAGGGAGAGAAGATTCTGGTAACAGGAAAGCCAAAAGTTGTATCCACAAGCAGAAGAGGAATAATTCTTTGTGTTGGGACCACCACCCTGAGGTCAATTCTCCATGATTCAAGAGCCCTTTTGACCCAGTTCTGCTCTGCCTTGCTGGTCTGTTTCCAGACACATAAATGAAGTGCAAGGTATTGAATTCAACATTCCTTATCCTTCTTGGTCTAGGTTTGGTGGCAGATTTCATGGGTAATATCCAGTACAGCCTTCACCGTTAGCTCTGTTTCCCAGACATCTAGCACTTGTTTGGGAGTTCTTTGTATATCATATTCTGTAAAAATAGATATACAAAAATAGATGTAGAGGCAAACAATTTGAATAAAAATAAAACCCCAGAGCCCTGGACCAGCAGTAAGATTGGTTAACTACAGAGAATGGTGCCACAGGAAGGATGGTACCACATGCTGTCTTGGTCATCAACACAGGCAGCCTGGACAGGAGCTTATTCCTTACAGCAGGAAAGGAGCCTGTTCTTGCCATGACCCTTCTATCTCTTTCCACACGTGGCAGAAACCACCCATGTCTATAACATGTTTGTTTATGCTCCAAACTGGCATTGTCACAGATGGATGAGCATCAGTTGCCTGTGCTTATTATAACTAAAGAGAACAGAGGCTGTTCAGAACACTGGCAGGACTGAGGCTCCCTAACCTGCAAAATGAAGTTATTTTAAAATTTCTACCAAATTCTCTAGCAAAATTTCATCCTTGTCTCTCAGCAAGGCACTGAGAATGTTGACAGGTGAGCAGCATTGTTCTGTACGTGAAACGGGTGGTTTATTTAAACGCCAGAGAAAAAACTTCCACTTATGCATTTAATCTTCAGTTCCCAGGATATCAGAGATGCATGGAATAGACTTTAGTTGTCATTGAGGTTTTGTGTATATGTTTTAAAAGAAATATCAACAATTTCTGTAAATGTAGATAACTATGTGCTTGCCAACTTTAAAATCCAGTGTATTAGATATTACTATTCATAAAGAAGTATTCACCAATTTTGTCTGTATTGAGCCTTTTTTCTCATGTCCCAGAGAGTATTTCTTCTACTTTCTGATAAGTACTTCTGGATGGATTCTAGGTTCCTTGGTCTGTTTTGCATAATTTGGCAATTACTCAATTACTTAGGCCTTTAAACACTCTTTCTCTACAGTTTTCTAACCCCTTCTCTTAGATACTTCTTCCAGCCTAAGGGGCTGTTGGCAGTTGCTGAATCTCTGCATTTCTTAGAAATTTATTGTAACAATTCACAGGTTTTGGATCTCCTTCTGCACTTTTCAAAGACCTACAACTTTCAAATACATTTATTAAAATAGAACACTGAAGACTCAGTGATTCACTTTAAACTGCAGATTTCCCAAAAACAAATCTTAAGCTGGCAAATCCAGCCCTGCCTTAGTCAGCCTCTGATGTTTTCATGAGGATATGACTGCCAAGATATGTAAATTGAGTCATTTTATTCTGTCTTTGTCTTCTAGAGTTCAGATTCTGATTTCTCATTAACTTATTTGTAGGGCTCTTCTCCAGAAAAAGAAAGAAAAAAAGATGACCAACTCCCTCTTTTTTTAGATGGTTCCCTTATGTTTACTTGTTCCTGACTGAACTAACTGTCACATCAAAGAGATTCATAAACTACATGCAATTATTCCAGTATCTCGTTATCAAAGCACGGAATGACTCAGTGTATATCTCTGAGTTTCCTCATAATGAAGTCAATAACAATGCTATTAACTGGAGGTGAGAGAATGCATTCAAGCTGGATGCTGGCATCTACAATGGATCAATTGTTGAAGTAGATAATTAAGACTAGCATCAGCCCTTTGTGCTATTTTTCTTGGCACATCACACTGCACAGCATTCCTCAGTGGATTATGGTAGAAGTTTCTAAAGAAAGAAAACCTGCAAGTGTATGACTGGCCTTCCTCTCCCCTCTGTTTGATGGCTGCTTTGATGCCTGTACAGGGATTCCTACAGAAGAAATTTTTGCAATTTATGTTCTTCTAGGGTGAAACTTATGTCAATTCTTCTTTGGAAGGTTGTGTAACATCATACAAGTATTTGCCATAGTTCACTTTGGTATGTGGGTGGTAACACTTACTTAACCACAGACTGCTCCTAGTCCCTTGCTTCTCTTAAGTCAGTGGTTTTATCACATATTTTGTCTTCAGGTGCTTCTGTCCTTTAAAGTTACCTGGCCTTCAGCTACAGCTTTCTCATGTGTTTAAGATCTGTCTCTCTTGTTGTGAAGTTGGACTCTTACCACTTCCTTTGTCAGTGTCCTGGAGAAATAACACACGTGCAACACCACCTGAATGCTTTGCTGCCCACTGCTTGTCATTCCTCCTCTGCATCCAGACCTTTCCTTGCTCACCCTTCACAAGCATTCCAACTCACACAGCTGTTGCAAAAGGGGATTTTTTCCAGCAGTGTGACATAAATATCACTGTCTCCAGCAGCAGTTTTGCCATCAGAGCTGGTTTGTTCCTGTGCTTCCTCCCAGCTCTTCCATGGTGTATTTCTGCAACAGCACAACCCCACAGCAATGTCACTGGCACAGCACAGCCCACCAGAAACCCAGCCAGGGGCTTTGCCTTGCAGTCAGAGCTGGTAAGAACCAACTCTGGGGTAGTTTGACAACTCTGCTTTTATGCCCTCAGGCAGGGCAGACACCTACAATGCTTAGCCAGCTCACACACACGAGGCACCTGCACTCCAGGTAATTTCCTTGGAATCCACTGGACTAAGTCAGAGAAAATTCAAATCATGCATTCCTTCTGTAGTTTTCACCTCCTCCCCAAGAGGAGAGCATTTTCCCCCCCCTCTCTTCAAGATCCATACTCCCTCAAGGTTTTTCTTTTCTGTTAAGAGATTTTTCCAATACTGTTTTTTTCTAAGCTGACTGGATAAAACAATCCAGACTTCCACAAGTCATTTGGAAAGCTAAATAGCATATTGATAAAATATATACATTGAACTTGAGTATTACCGACACATAAAATTTTCATGTATCTGCAAATAACATGCTTGCATTAAATTATTATCAAAATAAGGAAGATATGAGTATTTTTATCTTTACAGCATATTAATTTTATCCCTTGTAAGTCTCACGAAAATTTAACACACCTGGTATTTTTCTTGTTGTCTCAGACAGAATAACTGACTGGAGACAGTTTTGCATCTTCAAGCAGCCTGTACAGTATTCAGCCATGACTTAGTGCCTCCTCCAAAAGCTTTTTTAAGAAGCACGTAACATTTTCAGAGCACAGAAATGACACAGAAAGCTGTTTTCAGAAATGTGTTGAACATTCAGAGGCTGCTGGAAGACAGCAGTCCTTATTCACCTAAACAGCTTATGCACATTTGCAATGCTTTTGTGCTCAATACCTCATGCCAGACAACAGTTTTATCTGTGTCAAATTGTAACTGCCCATTGCTTTATTGTAATTATTACATTCACTCTGCATTTTAACCTCCACAGTGAATTGAGAGACACAGTTTCTGCTGAAAACTGATTGTGGTTTGACAATATCTGTCAATTCTGATGCCCTGGTTGTGCATTTCACGTGCTTGGAAGAAAGACAGCCGGATGAGAATCACTCAAGTCAACACTGAAGTCTCTTTCACTGCATCTACAAGCAATTAAAGTACTGCTGTTGATTTGAATAACTTTCTGCTGAGAAATTGGGTAAGGCTGGGTCAGGGAGTGGCAAGACATTGGCAGAGGTGAGACAAAGCTTATTTTCAAGAAATAACTGCTTTTGAGAGCACCAGCCCAGACCACCAGCAGAGCCCACATGACAAGGACAGCTGCCAGGCACAAGGATGCTGAACCAAGCCTCTGGGATGAGGTCAGGCAGGGGCAGAGCATTCAGATTATTTCTTGTTTTCCAAAGGGCTGTTGGGATGTCTAAAGCTTTCCAGGCTGCAGTTAAAAAAATTAATTTTGTTAATCCCATTGTCTTGCTCTCCAGCCCCACCATTACTAAGGATTTTTCCAGCCAACTCCCATAGTCCAGGTATTTTTCTCTGGTGAAAAGATAGGAAGGGCATCACACTTACTCCAGAATCTGCAGTTTTCCACTCTGGAGTCCACAGTCCAAGAAAAGGCCCAGACATAGGGTCAGCACCCAGGAGTCCCTCTGCCAGTGAAGCATGTTCTGGGGGAAGAGAAGGGGAGAGGGAAGTGTTGCACAGGTTCATCTTCAGCAGATTCACACAGTGATTAAACAGCTTCTGTAAACAGGGCCAGGTTAAAACAGTTCCCAAACTCTACCTAAGAGAGACCGACATTCATTCCTGTTTGCTCTTATGTGGCCCAGGAGACAGAACTCAAAGCCTAAGTGATTTATCAAAGCCAGGGTTTATCAGGGTCTTTGGGACTTAGCCTGGCCTGTCACGTTTGACATACATTCTGTTCCTTGTTTCCAATTTTTTTTATCTTGGGCTGCCTGGATTTTTTTTTCTCTTGCTTATTACATGACCATTCTACTATTGAGCTCATTGGTGAGTGAGATTTTTCAAGGCACTGCTGCACAGGGGTGTAAGTTCTCAGTGTCATCTCTATTGCTAGCACAGCCTAACCCCAGAAATCCAAGTGCTACAAGGTCCCTCACAATTGCTCTGCTTTACACCTCTTTACATAGACACCTTGCAGGTTTGCATTATCACTGCTCCTGCCTCACACTTTGATTTAGAATCTTAGGGCGAATCTTTACACTCATTCAGAAAAAGCAGAAGTATGGGTTTGGTTTTTTCCCCCCAGAAGTGCACAGCCTCAACTCTCACCGTGGCACTGCCTTCTGTCTATACCTTATTCTGCATTCAGATTTTACCATCTGCCCATTGCTAACCTATGTCTACTCTGTGCATCATCACCACTCGCTCAGCTGAAAAATACAAAATATTTGCTTGAATTCATTTAATTAGGAGCTGCACCATTCAGGGAGCTATACCAAAAATAGCTTGATTTATGAGCTGGCAGTTTAAGTAGCCCCTTAGCAGCACCTAACAACTGCTGCTGATGCAAGATGTCTCTGTTGATTCAGGGCCATTCAGGTTTGAAGTGAGTCAGGTAGCTCCAGCTCACATGCATCAGAGTGGCAGCTCATGTTTCAGGAATAAATCGGAAACATTGTTTTGTGGGAAAATCCAGTTGACAGATATAGCAAAAATTTACTGTCAAATATTTTTCTGGAAAAACCCCCACCCCATATCCACAGTTCTGTTACCATTTTTGTGTTAAATGCCAAGCAAAGGTAGGAAAGAAAACATCTTCACTCTGTACACTTTGTACTTACTTTTCCCTGTTTATATACTGAAGTATAGGTGTTTTAGGTTGCAATATTGATGTAGTTAAGTATTCTATTATCACCAGCTGTGGGCTATTAGTTGCTATCACTCACTCCGGATGACAGGCAATAGGCTATCTGTTAGCTATTATCACTTGCTAACGACCCACCCTGCATGACAGGCAATGAGCTATCAGAGACCCACCGTGTGACTCATGGACTTATCTCATCTCATTGTGAGATGCTCTGCTGAGGAGGGAGGAGCCAGGTGTTCCCACCTGGATATAACCTAGCCCTGAAACTGCCTGAGGTAGCTCTGTCTACTGGGTTCCCAGAGGACCAGAGCTACTACTGGATTTTCAGCTAGAAACTAGATTTTCACAAGATCACCGCTTCAACTAGACTACTTTAGTTGGACTGCTACTACTACCCTAACAGGGTGTTAGGTTGTATCTGACTTTGTCAGTGCTTTTCCTTATATTATTTCACTTATTTTTAATTTCAATCTTGACTTGTGATCTCCCACTGGTTTGTTTTCAAACCAATACATATTTTGGCGCCCAACGTGGGGCCCGACCTGGGGAAACTCAGAAATCCTATCACCATGATTCTCAGCTTATCTATGTGGGTACTGTATCTCACTCTCTATATCTTTCCTCAAATGGGAAACTATCTGGCCATTGTATTACTCTTGTTGCGACCAGGAAATGGCATGAGGATTGCTTTGTTAGTTTATTATGCCTATTGTATGATAACTTGTGAGACGATAAATACCATTCGAAATACATACTCAATTTTGTTTGCCTGGCCTAATCTGAGCTGCTACGTCTGGGACCTCCTCAGCAATCGCATCCACCCTCTGGGGCTAGGAGGAGAGAGTGGTTTCTTCCAGCCTTTCAGGTCAGGCACAGCCATCTTTGACAATATTGAGTTCTTTCTGGATGCTAAAGATGGCATAATCTTCCTGTTAGTTCTGTTTTCTTTCTTCTCTGCGACCAGCACAGTGTACCTCATGCTGAAGAACAGAAAAATACTTTGTCTTCTTGAGGAAGAGAAACGAAGCAAATCAGCAGGCAAGAGGAAAAGAACCAAAAGAGCAGTCGACGTCTCAACACAGACCATTGCCAAATCAGAACAGCCAAAGCCTGTAGCAGTTGCCCCCGTCCAGAAAAAGAAATCCAAGAGCAAATCAGTCCGCATAGCGACTGATGAGGATGCGGCAGGACCATCTCACCAAGCAGAAGAGACAGAGCCAGAGATCATCACTCGCTCTCTGTCCCTGGGGGAGCTGCGTGACCTACGGAGGGAATTCACCCGGCAGGCGAATGAGTCCATCTTGACCTGGCTGCTCCGTATCTGGGACGCCGCAGCTAATAACACTATTCTGGATGGAAGTGAAGCCAGACAACTGGGATCCCTGTCTCAGGATGTGGTCATTGACCAGGGGATTGGGAAAACCCAGGAAACTCTCAGCCTCTGGCGGCGATTGCTGCTGAGTGTACGGGACAGATACCTGTACAAAGAAGACCTCCAGATGCACCAAAGGAAATGAAACACAATAGAACAAGGTATCCGATGCCTAAGGGAATTGGCTGTGCTAGAGATCATTTTCTCAGACAACGAGAGATTCCCCAAGAGCCCAGATAATGTCCGGTGCACTTCACAAATGTAGCTAAGATTTGCGCGGCTCGGACCAGAGATATACTCTCGTTACCTGGCAACATTGCAGTGGAGGGAAGGTGAAGACCAGGTGGGCGTGTTAGCAAACAAACTGAGAATTTATGAGGACACTGTCACCGCCCCACTACGCACCCAGGTCTCATCGGTAGAAACAAACCTGGCCGAACAAGTCCAGAGATTGATTGAAGAGAGCCATCAGAAACTAAGGAAAGAGCTCACAGAAAGATTTTTCCATGCCACACCAAAACCAACCCGAGTCTCTGCCATCAAGAGCAGACGTACTCCAGTCAGGGAAAGAAAACAAACTCCACGACGTGACCTCTGGTTTTTCCTTCAAGAGCATGGGGAAGACATGAAGAAGTGAGATAGGAAACCCACCTCCACCTTAGCAGCCCAGGTATGTAAATTGAAAAAGAAAACATCCACTTCAGGAAGCTCATCTAGGTACAACACTGCCCCAGTCTCTTGTGGACAGAACCCCCGACAAAATGGAAGTGATAATATGACTGATCCTCTTGAAGAGACCTCAGGAACACATTTACAGAAGAACATCGTGCATCAAAAACAGGATTAGAGGAGCCCTGCCTCTAGCCAGGTAGAAGAAAGGGACAATCGGATCTATTGGACTGTGTGAATCCGATAGCCTGGCACGTCTGACCCACAAAGATACACGGCTTTGGTTGACACCGGCGCTCAGTGCACCCTGATGCCATCCAGGTATGTGGGGACCGAATCCATTTCTATTTCTGGGGTGACAGGAGGATCCCAGCAGCTGACTGTACTAGAAGCTGAAGTGAGTTTAACTGGGAATGAGTGGCAGAAACACCCCATTGTGACTGGTCCGGACGCCCCATGCATCCTCGGCATAGATTATCTCAAGAGTGGATATTTCAAAGACCCAAAGGGACATCGCTGGGCTTTTGAGATAGCAGCCGTAGAGACAAAAGACATAAAACAACTGAATACCCTGCCTGATCTCTCAGACAACCCATCTGCTGTGAGACTACTGAGAATTGAAGAACAGCGGGTACCAATTGCTACAGCTACAGTGCACCGCCGGCAATACCGCACTGACAGAGACTCTGTGGCCCCCATCCATAAGATGATTCGAGATCTAGAGAGCCAAGGGGTGGTCAGCAAGGCTCACTCACCCTTTAACAGCCCTATATGGCCGGTGCGTAAGTCCAGTGAAGAATGGAGATTGACAGTAGATTACCGTGGCCTGAATGAAGTCACACCACCACTGAGTGCTGCTGTACCAAACATGTTAGAACTTCAGTATGAGCTAGAATCCAAGGCAGCAAAGTGGTATGCGACCATTGATATTGCCAATGCCTTTTTCTCCATTCCTCTGGCAGCAGAGTGCAGGCCTCAGTTTGCTTTCACCTGGAAAGGTGTGCAGTACACGTAAAACCGACTGTCCCAGGGGTGGAAGCACAGTCCCACCATCTGCCATGGACTGATCCAAGCTGCACTGAAAAAGGGTGAGGCTCCAGAACATCTGCAGTATATTGATGACATCATTGTGTGGGGGGACACAGCAACGGAAGTATTTGAGAAAGGAGAGAAAATCATCAAAATTCTCCTGGAAGCCGGTTTCGCCATCAAAAAGAGCAAAGTCAAGGGACCTGCCCGAGAGATCCAGTTCCTGGGAGTAAAGTGGCAAGACGGACGGCGTCAGATTCCTTCTGAGGTCATCAATAAGATCATCGCGATGTCTCCACCAACCAACAAGAAGGAGACACAAGCTTTCCTAGGCGCCATAGGCTTTTGGAGAATGCACATCCCTGAGTACAGCCAGATTGTGAGTCCTCTCTACCTCATAACCCGCAAGAAGAACGATTTCCACTGGGGCCCTGAACAGCAGCAAGCCTTCACCCAGATCAAACAGGAGATCGCTCATGCGGTAGCCCTGGGACCAGTCAGGACAAGACCAGAGGTAAAGAATGTGCTTTACTCTGCAGCTGGGAGCCATGGTCTGTCCTGGAGCCTTTGGCAGAAAGTGCCTGGTGAGACCCGAGGTCGACCACTGGGATTCTAGAGCCAAAGTTACAGAGAGTCTGAAGTCAACTACACTCCCACCGAAAAAGAAATCTTGGCAGCTTACGAAGGAGTCCAAGCTGCCTCAGAAGTGATCGGCACAGAAACACAACTTCTCCTTGCACCCCGACTACCAGTGCTGGGGTGGATGTTCAAGAGAAGAGCTCCCTCTACCCACCATGCCACTGATGCCACGTGGAGCAAATGGATTGCCCTCATCACACAGCGTGCCCGTATTAGAAACCCGAATCGCCCTGGGATTCTAGAAATCATAACAAACTAGCCTGAAAGTGAGACTTTTAAATTATCTTCAGAAGAAGCAGAAGAGCAAGTAGCACGTGCCAAAGAAGCACCCCCGTATAACGAGCTACCGAAGAGTGAAAGACGCTATGCCCTCTTCACCGATGGGTCCTGCCGAATTGTAGGCGCAGATCGAAAATAGAAAGCTGCAGTATGGAGCCCCACACGACAAGCTGTACAAGCTACCGAGAGACAAGGTAGATCAAGTCAGGTCGCAGAGCTTAAAGCCATCCAACTGGCTTTGGATATTGCCGAACGAGAGAAATGGCCAAGGCTCTATCTCTACACTGACTCCTGGATGGTAGCCAACGCGCTATGGGGATGGTTAGATCGCTGGAGAAAGGCTAACTGGCAGCGCAGAGGAAAACCCATCTGGGCCGCTAAAATTTGGCAGAACATCGCTGCCCGGGCAGAAAAGCTGACCGTGAAAGTTCGACATGTAGATGCACATATACCTAAGAGTCGGGCTAATGAAGAACATCGTAACAACGAGCAGGTGGACCGAGCTGCCAAGGTGAAAGTGTCACAGGTAGATCTAGACTGACAGCACAAAAGAGAATTATTTCTAGCTCGTTGGGCCCATGATGCCTCTGGTCATCAAGGGAGAGATGCGACATACAGGTGGGCTCGTGACCGAGGAGTAGACTTGACCATGGACAACATCTCACAGGTCATCCACAGCTGTGAGACTTGCGCTGCAATCAAACAGGCCAAGCGGGTGAAGCCTCTGTAGTATGGTGGACGATGGTCAAAGTACAGGTATGGGGAAGTATGGCAAGTTGACTACATCACACTTCCCCAAACCCGCCAAGGAAAGCGCTACGTGTTGACCATGGTAGAAACAACCACGGGATGGTTAGAGACCTACCCTGTGCCTCATGCTACTGCCCGGAACACCATCTTGGGTCTACAAAAGCAAGTCCTGTGGAGACATGGTACCCCTGAGAGAATTAAGTCTAACAATGAAACCCATTTCAAAAATGGCCTCATAAGCACCTAGGCTAGAAAACACGGAATTAAATGGATATACCATATCCCCTATCATGCACCAGCTGCCAGGAAAGTTAAACGGTGCAACAGACTACTTAAGACAACTTTGAAGGCACTTAGCGGGAGAACCTTCAAAAATTGAAAACTGAACTTAGCAAAAGCCACCTAAATAGTTAACACAAGGAGTTCTATCAATCGAGCCGGTCCTGCCGAGTCCGAACCTTTGCACACAGTGAATAGAGATAAAGTCCCTGTAGTACACATAAGAGGTTTTTTAGAAAAAACTGTTTAGATTAGTCCCACCTCAGAGAAAGGCAAACCCATCCGTGGAGTGGTTTTTGCCCAAAGACCTGGTTATACTTAGTGGGTGATGCAGGCAGATGAAGAAACCCGTTGTGTCCCACAAAGAAACCTTATCTTAAGTGAGAACTGTGTAGATGGTAATAAAATAAGGGGTGGATAATGTCCTAGGTTGCAATATTGATGTAGTTAAGTATTCTATTACCACCAGCTGTGGGCCATTAGCTGCTATCACCCACTCCGGATGACAGGCAATGGGCCATCCGTTAGCTATTATCTCTTGCTAATGACCCACCCCGCATGACAGGCAATGAGCCATCAGAGACCCACCGTGTGACTCATGGACTTATCTCATCCCATTGTGAGATGCTCTGCCGAGGAGGGAGGAGCCAGGTGTTCCCACCTGGATATAACCTAGCCCTGAAACTGCCTGAGGTAGCCCTGTCTACTGGGTTCCCAGAGGACCAGAGCTACTACTGGATCTTCAGCTAGAAACTAGACCTTCACAAGATCACCGCTTCAACTAGACTACTTCAGTTGGACTGCTACTACCACCCTAACAGGGTGTTAGGTTGTATCTGACTTTGTCAGTGCTTTTCCTTATATTATTTCACTTATTTTTAATTTCAATCTTGACTTGTGATCTCCCACTGGTTTGTTTTCAAACCAATACAATAGGATAGATGGAATATGTTGTCCCTACTTCATTGTTTTAAACACAACTTAGTAAGCTGGTAGCTGTTTCCAGGACAGCCCCTGTAGTGTGCTTTAAGATGCAAGAAAGTCAGGAACAATTCTTGCTCCTCATTTTTGCTTACTCAACGTGATCCTCTGATGATGATGGAAAATAAAAGGGACCCATGGAAGTGTCCCGGTGGTGACACAAAGAGCACAGGATCAAATTCCACTTTCACTCTGGTGATCCCTTGAGCATTAAGTCAGCCACGGTAACACTTAATAAAGTATATCGGGAAAAGTCAAGCACTGTAACACCACATTCCCACACCTTTTTCTTCTGCACACCTTCCCAGTGCACATCAGAGCTTTCCAAGGGCAGGAGCAAGGCCCCTGGAGAGGCTGGGTTACTAACATGAAAAAGGAATGGGCAGCCGTGGAAAGACTTATTTTCATACTTGCAGAGGCTCAAAGCTGGGGTGGAAACCTTCTGCCACCAACATGCCTCCTCTAAGCAGGGTGGGAAGAATCCAGCAATAGAGAGCCCATTGTAACTGTTCACTCTGGAGCAAGCTGAGATTCCAACAGCTCCAGCACAACCCTGCAGGGCCACAAGCCACTCTCAATGAATTAGATGATTTTAAAAAGCCAAAAAAAAAAAAAGAAAAAACTGTAACAAAATATTTATAGTCAAGATATATGCTATACAAAGTCTGAGAGCAGAAAGACTAACATAAATTTTGGGATGGGGACTATTATTCTTATAAAAGCAGGAATAATATCCCCCCTTTGCCCAATGGGCAATAAAACACATTATGGAGCAAGGCACAAAGAGGCTACAGTGACTTGGCTGATCAGGGAAATTAAGAGATGAATGAAAATGTCACTAGGTATGAATAGAAACATCTGAGCACTCTGAGGATTTTATAATTTGTTAACCAAACAGATGCTGGAAGAATGGATATTAGAGAAAGCGGGCAGAGGAATAGAGAGGGGTAAGAGAAAGAAAATATAATGACTGAATAATTCTCCTTTCACATAAGAGTCTGGAGGCAGGGGAAGAGGATGTTGTATAGCTTTAAACTTACATAAAAAATAAGCATCAATCCTGGGCTTCTTGTGGCTTGTCCAGCAGCAAACACATCTGAGGGAGCCAAGCCAACGTGACTGGGCCATGCACATGTGCTGTGCTGAGGGAGATGTCATGTAGAGCACAGATAATTCATCTGATGTGGCATTTGCTTGGGTAACCATGCAATTTTCTGTGAACAGCAAACTAAGGAACCGTGCAAAATCCAGAGCTCATTGCTATATTCTTCCCTGAGGTTGAATCAACTTTGTTTTTTTTAACGCAGTATTTAGCTCTTTGATCCATTCATATTTCTCCCTCTCTTTTTTTTCAGCTGGTCTCCCATTTATGAATTTGTACCATATATGAATGCTCCCTGCAATTCATTCATACACTCTGCACTCATGGGGATGCAGAAAAGTCAGGCACATTTATGGATAACACAGATCCAACAGCATTCCAGAGACAAAGATGGCCCTAAGTCTCTATAAGAACACAGACACAGCCTTTCAGGAAAGCTTCCTGGGTGGGGGCTGCCATCCCATAATTCATCAAGGAAAGCATCTCAGGCAGAGCCCACCAGCTCCAGTCTAACCAGTTGTGCAATCTCACTCCCTGGTTTTGGGCATGAAACTGATGGTCCCTGAGTGGTACCTTGTGTGTCACATGCTGGCCATGCTGCACTGCATATGCTCTCCACCTCTTACTTGGGGATTCTCTGTGTGAGGTGCAGGTTTCTAGCTGTCCTTCCAGGAGCAGATTGAGTTAGAGTTTTATGCTGAGTTGGGCCATTTTTTCCCCTAAAAACCTCCTTCAATTCAGTGAGTTTAAGACTGAATTTACAACTACATAATTAGGACTAAAAAAATCTTCTTTGTTGGCTGGACAAATTTAAGATTTTGTAACAGCATGGTGCTACCTTTCAACTGGTTTTCGTGTCATAGGATACTCTTGCTTATGGTTTTAAGTGCATAATCACAAAACACAGAGTGTGGCAGATTAACACCACACTTGGATTTATGAAGTTTTCTTGACTTGAATGTCATTTTGTTTCTTATTTAAATATATACATACAGAGACCTCTGGAGCTTTTAAAGGATGTTATCTATGGCCGCACACATACAGACATGTTTGAATTAAATGGTTTTAAAGGTTTGCTTACCAGGTGGTCTTATATTCTGTCTCTCTCTCAAGAAACAAGGCACATGTACCTACGAAATTGTCTCACATAATTTATAGCGAGTTTAGTTGGGCTTTTTTTTTTGTTTTTGTTTTTTTGTGTAACAAATTAGCTCACATACTCACTCCTTATGCAAAAAAAAAGGTATGTACATGTCAAAGATTTCCAAGATGAGTATCCTATAGGAAAACATTACATCTGGGAAGCAGCAGGAAACAGAACAGACCAGACATCTGTTAGTTTTGCCCTTTTTTTTTTTTCCAGTGCAGCAGTTATGCATTTGGCTAAATTACTTTGACTCGCAAAACAACAGCTCTGCATCTGCACAGTAATTCACTGAATTCTAACTCGGTATCAGGTAAGGGTTGAATGGAATGATATTCATAAAAACATTGATGCAATTTTGGATGGGGCTTGGAGCAACATGGTCCAGAGGACAGTGTCCTTGGCAGGGGGTTGGAACTGGATGATCTTTAAGGTCCCTTCCAACCCAAACCATTCTGTGATTCTAAGTCCAACGCATGAAACATGACACTGCAGGTCTACAGGATGTTCCAACAGGATGTCTCTGGGCAATTTCCCCCCAAAGCTAATTTGTTGAGAAAGCACTGATCAGGAGCATTATTGTGGAACAGTTAAAAACAATGGTCAGTGATCCCAGTGAGCAGTTCTGAACAAAGCTCTGTGTAAAACCTTACACAAGAGGTACATAACCACACAATCTGAATGCTAGCAGGCTGGGGAGTATTTCATAGACACCAAAACGTGACAGAATTCCATTTGCAGTGAAGTAACTTCACAGACTTCTATTCATTTTAGATGCTGTAGGACCCAAGCACATTTGGAATTGTTGCCCCTGTACTGCAGCAATGCCAAGCCCTGATGGTGATTACACCAGGACACACATTTTGTGTGAAAACCCTATCGAAATCAAGTGGATCAGAGCTAAGCAAAGTCAGATCTTTCTGTTCTCATCTCCAAGGGCAAAGCCATACTTACAGAGGGGAGATGAAATTTAGTTTGAAAACATGAATAATTTGTGTTCCAATAGAACTTCAGAATTTTGCAGCAACACTGATTAAATAAAAAGCAATTTGTGCTTTGCACAGGACAGACCCTCAAGCCTAGAGAAGCTCTTGCAGTAACAAAAACTTTCTGTCTCTAGAATTTGATTTTGTTTGCTCTCTTTTCCTAGCCACTGACTAGCTTCCTTGACAACACAACAAACCTTTGTTTCATTTTGAAGGTTTAGCATATCATACAACAATAACGAGATCACACCCCCTAACACACAGGAAAACAAAATTGCTTAGAAGAAAATTCCTGTTTCTGTTGTTTGGCACCAATTATTTACCATGTGAATTACTGTGGAAAGCCTTTAAGCTCAAAAACCAGAATATTCGTCAGCATTTGTGAAATTATTCCACAGGTATCAATTAGCTGTCTTGAGATACAAGTTGAACTAGTGATTTCCTCGCTCAGTGAAGCCCAGAAATTTTTTGTCCTGATACTCGTGAAATGTAACCTAAAGTTAAAATGGAATAAAAGACAGGAAAACAAGGCAGACAACATGAAACTAGGCCATCGAGATCAGTGGGGACAGAAGAGGAAAAGCCTGCAGAATTAACTTGGATTGAAAACCTCAAGATTCTCACTAGGTGAAGAGTAACTGCTACTACAACTGTTTTAAACATGGAACCCAGCAGAAAAATTACCTTTTGTATATACAGTCAAATAAGCAAAAGGTTAGGTACTATCCATGCTATGGATCTGAAAAAAAACCAAACAAACAAAAATAAAAAAAGCCAAGAAACCAGAGAAAAACCACCTCCTTTCTGGTCTCTTAAAAAAAAAAAAAAGTAAAAACCCCCAGAAACCTAAGGGGCTCCACTTCAATAGATTTTTGTCAGCAGATCCTAGATTCTGTTGGGAATTCTCTAGTAGCGGTTGAGATGTACAAGTAGAGAAAAGCATAATCATAAAAGCTCCATCTGGGCAAAGCTTACAAAAGAATTTGGATCCTAAGCTGCCTACACATCATTGCTGTGTCCATTTACATTCTATTTGCAACATGTCGTATCAAATGATTCACAGATGGTTTAATAGTTGCCTATAATTGCTTTTAATAAAAGCCTATACAAAAAACTCTGTTTCTATAAACTTGCAGGATATGCTACATAACCATTTTTAAATGTTTTATAAATGAAAGTTTAACAGCAACTCTGATCTTGAATTTTTATATACTAATAATAAAACTACTAAAGCTATGATAATTTTAGAAACCCTGATTTCAAATAAAATCCAAGACTGAACTCCACTATTCAGGTTTCTATTTCCCAAATGCTAAGAATGATTTTTTTCCCCATGTTGTCTGGAACAAGCAGATTTTTCCTGCCTTCAAACAAGGCAGTCTAAGGGCTCAGAGGGGAAGAGACAGATTAAATGTTGACTGAAACACTGAAAGGCCTTCAGGAAGGAACACAAATGCCAGGTGCTGCCCTAAGGTTCCAGAGGCCTGTAACCAGTATACAATAAAACTGAAATATTTCAAAGTCTCCTACCCTTTGACAGATGTTGCAATCGCGTTGTTTCATTTTTCTGTTTTCAACACTCACATACTTGTCCTTTGAACATTCCTCATATTAAGCCCATGCTTCTCTCTGTTGTTTGCAACAAGTCTCTAAGGCAACCATGGGGTTGGGCAAATAGTTTCACTTTGTGCAAGATAATAGGTAATTCAAAACATCTATTTTTTCAAAGAAAACTTAAGTCATCTACACATCAAACATTGCAGCTGATTAGGAGTCCAAGAAAAACCAATCAATGTGGCCAGATAGAAAATAACAACTCAATCCCAAAGTGCTGTAGCTCCCATTAACTTCCAGGGTCAGGGCTGAAATTCAGGGGTGAGTAAAACACAACCTGCAGCCAAACATCCACCCACTGCAACCACAGGGCGAGGAAAAGACTGATTAACTGGGGAATTTATTGGCATAGAATACACGGAGCACATAGCTTCACCCAAGGTGAAATTCACTTCAGTCCAAAGAGTACTTCTGGCACCTACAAAGACAGCAGGTGCTCCTCATCCAGACTCCAAGAGAGTTTGAGCCAGAGGAGAGACCACTGAAATAAAGCACATGATAATGAACCACTATCTTCCCCACTGGTCTAAAGTGAGGCCCTGTTTTCTCCTCAATACAAGTCAAAAAGCAAGGGCTTTATCCTGCTAAGACATGGGCACTCATCAAATACCCATTAGACAAGGCCTGAGACATGCCAAGCCCTCAGCCTGGCACGATGAGGTTAATTCCCCACATGCAAAAGGGATCTCTCTGCTGTCCTTTTGGATGCAGGGAAACAGAAGAAATTACACTGATAAAACTCATCTGTCTGCACACTTGTTTGCCATGAGAAGAGCAGCTCTACTCCAAAATTTCCAGTTATTCTACAGGTGCCAAAAGACCAGAAAGCAGACTTAGACTAAGGGTCTCAGGACATTAACAAATCAACCCATAAAGGGTTTATGTATTTGGGGCCTGGCAGAGAGACCTGAAGCAAGCAACACTGAGCTGGGCCAAGCTGAGAAGGCTGAAAGCAGGAGTGTGCTCAGGGCTGTGGCCAGAACCCACCTGCTCCTGCAGCACCCTGAGCGCCGCAAAGGGAGGGCTAATGGCACCACACAGCCCAGGGCATCCTCAGGGATTCCAGGGCTGGAACCCATCCACAGGCTTTAGATTTATTGTTCTAACAAATCTTCTTACCACCTCCACTGACGCCCAAACTTCACTGAATGCACTGCTTTACGTTATGGCTTGTGCACTGTGTAGCCATAATGTCCCCAGCCAATAGAGCTGCCCTCAGCTCCTGTGCACAAAAATACATGAAGAAAATGATCATTTCTTTAAAAAAATGAGAAGTTGATTGACATGTTTTGTTTGGACAAAGGGGTGTTTGCTCTGCCTCACACCCTGTAGGCCCAGGTCCTGCCCCAGAGAGCTGCAGGCAGTTTTCCCCCCATAATTCACACTCACAGGGGTGCCTGGAGTACAACCACACATCACGTTGCTAACTCTGGAACAGAACAGCCTAAACCAGTGCCCCTTCAGAGCTTTGCTCTTGGACAGCTCAAGACTTGCTTCTGCAAGCACTTCACTCACCAAACAAGACCCGATTGGAATTGGCTTACATCCCAGACTAAGAATGTTTAGGCCCTTGACATTTGCCTCCATTTCAGTGTCTCCCTACTTTCTGTGTACTCAGGTGTTACCAATTTCTAACTCGGCTAGTGACTATGCTTAAAGCTAAGATAGTGATCCCAGAAATATCTGAGAAACAGGATAACAGCAGCTTTTCAAGCCAGTTGCAACAATATAAGTAAATCCTGTGGACCCCATGAAAGATTCTATTGTTTCTGAACTCCTGTGCTATGAAATAAAAATACATGATGCCCCAAGTGTTCGCAGAGTAAAGAAAGGTCATTTAGTTTACCAGCAATAACACTTATGGACCAGTCAGCAGAGATCTCACCATTGGTGTTTGTCCCTCTCACAGGGAAGCCCAGAATCGGCTGAAAACTTGTCCATCACGTGGCAAACACAAGTTCTACTCTGTCTCCTCCTCCCACAAAAGAGGCACCTGACTCTTCTTGCACTTCACAGTGCCTGGAAGTTCAAGGGCAGAGGCAGGTTTTGGGTTCCACAGCAGAAATTTCTCAAACCATCACCCTTTCCTACAAGGTAACTTTTTCCCCCTTCAGTGAGAAGCACACACCCCACAGGTCCCGCAGGGTCAGGGGAACCTTGCACAGTTAAATGCAGACAGGAGGTGCAATAATCTGGATGGATTATCTGCTTCATCAGCACAGATTGCTTAATCCCACAGAGATGCTCAATATACCATTCTACACATCTGCTATCAGCCCTTCACAGAAGTACACCAAGAACACCATCCAAGTCTGATGGAGGGAGTTTCACAAGCCACCAAGAACACTAAGTTCTCAAAATATTTGGACAGTGTCCAGCAAGAGTAGACATCATCTCAGAGGCTACATACCAGAACTTGCTGAGGAGCTATACTTCAGCTGCATTACACAAAAGACCAAAGTATTTTCACAGACATACTCAAGAGCTTCAACAGTACACAAGCTTTTCACTTGGTGCCCCATAATGTTCTGAAACTCACAAAAACCATCTCCGTTTTGGCCATCAGCAGTGTTGAGGTGTCACATTCAGTGGCATCTTTTAGTGCCACAAGGACCACCAGGTTATCCTAATACCATTTTATTGAAGAGACTAACAAGACTAAGTCCAAGCTCTACTAGTATTTACAAATCCTGAAGCCTGAAAAGCAGATGGATTAGTAAGAAAAGACCACATTTGTTACAGTCACAGCTGATAGCAGTACTTTACAAAATGGTTGTAATGGGAATAAACTATTGTTAGCTGATATTCTTTTGGTTCCCATTGTGCAATTCCCTCACACCATAGAACAAACATTAGCTTATTGTAGATTCCTGAGGACATTTCTAAACCATGGGCCCAGCAGGGTGGTTCCTATTGCTCAGGTCTGGATAAATTCTTACTGACTCTTGGAGAGTCAGAGTCTAAGTATGCATTTCCTCCATCCTGGATTTCTTTGAGGAATATAACTGGTGAGTGAACAGAGAAGGAGCTGTAACAGGTGAGAGAAGTGTCTTCTCAACTTATACAGCACCTGAGACACAAGTAGGTGAGAACACAAATTCAGTTTATTTAGCTCCATGCTGCAATTTTCTGCTAACCCCCTCCCTGCTCTGTGGACACAGGTAGACATTTATGTTATAATAATTTTCTTCTCTGGTAAGACTTAGCTGTGTCATTGTAAAATACATGCATTACCTGCAAGCCCGAAGTTAAAAACAGCCCAAAGGATATGTGACATGAAATCACCCCTTTACATGTATCTTCAGTCAAATATACACACGTATAAATTCAAACATATATGTGTGTGTATGTATGTATATAACCCCCTCCTGTGGAATCTCCCTCTGAAATGAAGCAAAATGGCCGGTTTTGAGGATAACAATGTTGAAAAACAGAGATAAAGGAACTAGGCACCTCCAGAGCACAGAAAAAGAGGGCAGTTGGGTACAAATACTATCTCTTCTTTCTTCCCACATGAAGGAGAACAGGTCATGTTTCCAAACCAGTTCTGGCACAGGCTTCTCATAGATCCCACACTGAACACATTGCCTTTGGAAAGAAACAGTGTACTGGGAGCAGGGAGAAGAAAGGATGAGTGGCCATTCCTCAACTGGGAAATGAGGAACAAAACACTTTATTCCATGTCTTCCTGGGATACCTGACAGTGCAGAGGCAATACTTTGAGCACTACCCTCAAGTTACCCAGTGAGGGAAGCATCTCATCCATCAGACTAGCAAAATATCTGCTCCTAGAAGAGTGCTCCTCCACCTTCAGCTGTCTTTCTTCCTTTACAACCCTTCCTCCACAACCCTAGACGTTGTCAGGGGACTATTCTAGGAGACTATTTTAGGAGACAAAACTCGCATGTCATATGAAATTCTAGACATCATAGCATGACCCACCTGAGTTTCAGCCATTGTCACAGAAGGAGCAAAGTCTTCCACAGAATCTGCACCACCTCTATACAAATACCCTACGGCTTAGAAAATGCCAATATTTAAGCAGGTGGTTACCCCCATATGACTGCTCTGGCTATTATTCATTGTAGTTTTTATTCATTGTAGCTTTTTTACCAATATTTACCTTTTCTCTAGACACTGTAGCAGCACGAACAGGAACACGTGACCCTGATCTTACAGCAGAGAACTAATGTACAAATTTCTTGCTACCCTGGGAGGTGGTGCATAATGAATGCAAGGTTTTGGTTGGTATCTCACTCTCTGTACCCCTTTTTCTCTGGGGTAAATTTTTGAAATTTAGAAAAAAAGCCCAACCAAACAAAACAAAAATCCGTAAGAAGTTTGAGGATGAAACAAGAGCAGCAGGAGACCCTCCACCTTGCTGTCAAGAGTGCTGGGGTCAAAAATAAAGGTCACAGATCCTAAACAGAAGCATAGGGACATAAATATGACCTCCTTTGGAGGTCAGTATTCAGAAGGCCACAATACAATACTACTGCAGTTGGGGCTTCTGCACATCTACACTAATTTCTGCTTGAGTAACTGTTTTTCCTGAAAAGCCTCTTTTGTGCATCTGAAGAATGGAATTATTGGCATGTCCTGTTAGAATGAAACAGAGGTACCAGTGTCATGGAGCTGCTTTAAAAAAAAAAAAAAATTCCTAGACTGAAAGAAAAACAACTGGAGTCACAGTTGGATCAAGAGCAACCAAAGATCTTGGGCTTGCGTCCACTATAGCTGGAAGTGAATTGAAATAAACTTCCCATTCCACAGAGCTCTAGCAATCTCCTGGGAACTATCCTCACCTCCAAAGCTATACATAAATAAATAAATAAAAGCAGCAAGCCCAGACCTCCCACACCATCTTATTTGACATAATAGTCTGCACTTGGGTGGCGCAATTTGTAAACCAGCCTCATGACACTAGAAAACACCAAATCATGCTCGTGAAAACTGGATGTAGTTCCCAAAAAGACAGGAAACAGAAACAGAACATGAGCAAGAGTGAAAGCATGTGAAGTAGTCAAGAAGGAAGGAGCTAAATTAAAGAAGGCATCTAAATTTAAGCTTGCTTTGGGTAAATGGGGCATACCCCACCACATTTTGATTCTTTTTGGCACTTTCCCCTATTATTTTTTGAAACATCCAAGCCCACAATAATATTGGCCAGTATATTCTTCTGCTACCCACTAGAGAATCTCAATTACTTCAGATTTGCAAGTGTCAAACACCTGGCATACACTGGAAAAGAAAGATAGAATTCCATCAGGTCCCCTCCTCCTCCTGCTGACATTCCAGAAAAAGGGCTGTTGCTGAGGGGAGGTGCCAAAGGCTGCAGTGATCCCATTCCTCAGGCTTATCCTCATGTTCAGGCTGCAGGCAGTGCTCCCACATGTCATTATCACCATTGTTTGAACAAGGGCTTGTAGTTCTCCCTGGAACAACCTACACTGAAAAAGGACAGCACAAAACCAGACAATCCCCAAGACACGTATGAACAAACATTCACACCTGAAGAACTTTGCCCATGGTTCCATGCAATTCTTTTTGGAATCTGTACCACACTCTTGACAAATCCTAGAACACAGGCAGAGTCCTAAACACTCAGTTCTCTGCTGATGTGTCACTTATAACTGGTGATACATTTAAAAACTTAATAATCATACACTGTTTTACTATCAAAATTGGTGACATCCTTCTTTTAAGCCTACTCACAAAGCTCACTGGAGCACATTTATCACTGCAGGGCTAGAGGCTCATCTGCCAATACCAGGGTGCACAGCTAAAAACTGTAGCATCATAGAACACAACCTAATCTCAGAGCATTGCAGAAGAGGGATTAAGTTACTCAGATAAAACAGGAACAACAGATTTAATGTTCAGACCTTGACTTGCAAATTAAGTTGGATTTATAAGAGCAGCCCTTAGGGTTACACAGAGCTTATCTCTGACAGTAACTCCTGTGAGACTAAAAGCCATGAGCCTGCCAATTACACCTTTTCCCCTGTAGCCCTGGCATGGAAGCAACCTTGTCTACTTATTACAATTGCTTCCAACTGCTTAAACTTATCATCTACCAGAGAGATAATTCTGGTGGATCTCACTTCCACCTCCCCTTCCACAGGTACGCTTCCCTGCCTTCCCCACCCACACAATCCTCTGAAGACTCTGCTGTGCCACAGGTGCTGGCCTATCCAAAGGCCTCATTTCAGATTAGGACTCGGGTGCCTACGAAAAAAGCTTCTCCTCCATACAAGTTCCCAAAAAACACCTGGTTACAATCATATCAGCTGCAATTAATACAATTGCATCATTCAAAAGCTTACAGAAAACATCACTAATGAAGCTGCACAGAAAAAAAAAAAAATCATAAAAATCAACCTTTTGGTACTTCACCAGAAAAATAAGCACTTTCTATCCAAGGCATCACCAAGACATCATGCATTCTCCTTAATTTAAAAGCATTAATCTTGCTCTTTTTTACAGAACAATGGCTTTACACTTTGGCATGGAAAATAGAGAAATTACGGAAAACATGGACTCTAACCAGTATGGATTACACCTAGGATGTGTTTGAGCAGTCTAACACACAACTGCAGCTTGTGGCTCTATTAAAGCAACTCAGCAGACAGGTGGAGAAAGGAAAACTTCAGCACATGAGGCTAGATTTCATGGCAAGAGGCTTCACAACAAATTAGGCAGCTGTGGACAACCAATCCTGAAAATACCATGTTACATTGATACCTTTAATTTGATCATATTTACGAACAGACCTGTTCCAACAGCACCATCAGCATGTAAGATGTCTACATTAAAGTACAGTCCTACAAAAAAAAACAAAACAAACAAACCTGAAAACATAAATTTAAAAAAATAAACAAAACCAAACCAAAAGCGAAAAAATAACAAACCAACCCCTTAGTAAGTAAGAATTACGAAAAGTTGAATTAGATTTGGTTTTCCTTTGTAGCACAGATGACTCTCCCGCAGTGTGCAGTTTTTACCTGTATTCTCTTTAAATCTCTGATTTCTTTTCCTGATTTGTCCATATTATGACATACATAGGATGCTGCTATCAAGCACAATGCTGAAAAGAATACGATAACCACAGCATACATGTTCTGTATAGATAATGGAGATATGTTTAGTCCTATATGCAAATACATACAGACTATATAGAATATCCTGTTCTCTATTCTATTGACTATATTCTATTACACTGCGAAGCTTAAGATAGCCATATTCACCTTTATTTGTTAGCAGATTTAAGAATTTATGGCTGCTTTGGAAATCCCAGTAGTGTACAGCACATCTGATATTCAATTAAATCATATATAATGTCACTTCACTGGAGGGGGGGGGGGATGATGAAATCCATCTACCTCAAAACACTCTCCTCAGTTTAGCTCTTGATTTCAAAGACAGCGATGTGACAGCTAACTACATCCAGTCTCATGCTGTATCCTTTTCAGGTACTATTCTGTACCAGCTCCTCGTATGTTGTCTACAGTAAAAGCAGTTAGAGCTTGATGCTTGCACAAGGTGAGGTGCACAAAATTCTAGCTAGCTGTATGAATTGTCTGTAGCAGGATCAGTGTGCCTGCACCTTCCAAACACACTTACCCTGTATCTCCTTTTAAGGACATAGACACAAATTAAAATTCTGTGTTGTGCTTTCAGTGCAACCGATAAGGCAAGTATCACTTGGAGAGAGGGACAGACATTTCTCACAGAGCAGCACGCTAAAGTGGTTTCCCTTTTACAGCCTGGTTTCAAACCTTATTTGACCTTGTGGTTTGGTGTTACACTACAGGCAGATGCAATTTCCAGTGCCTTGTATTTTATTGCTGTGTTACAAGCAGGAGCAGCCTGCTGGTCGTTACTACATGTACTCTTATTCATGCATGAGAGCCTGCTGTCTCTCATTTACACACACACTCCAGGCTAAGTCCAGTTAATCTATCACTATCTCTGGGCTAGAAAACAAAGCCTGAGCTGAAAAAAATCTTACAAAATTTTTCCTTTCACGTAATCATCTCAAAGGCAGCTGCCTGATAAAACAGGCTTAGCACAGTGAATACTTTGTTAATTTAGAAATACTAGTACAGCTAACTCAAGCATCAGCCCTAGACATGCTGTACTCTCTGCTGCTAAAACAGGACTTTCCGATAACTTGTGTTTACTGAAGGACTTTCTTAATGCATCAGCCCCTGGATTTCTCATGGAACCTTGCTAATAATAGTGAACAGGTCCAGAAGACTGGAGTCATTTGGGGTCATTTATCTAACAGTATTAAACAGACCAGGAATGCAGCAAAACCAGCGATCATGCCAGAACCCAGAAGTTCATGCAGAGGTAACCAGGAGTCCCCTGGCTAGTAGGACAAGCAAGAGGCAGGCCGAGCCATTAACAGCAGGACAAGTTGCCTTTTTAATGTGGTTTGCCGACACATTTCCTCCTCAGTGATGGTGAGGGGGAATTTTTTCAGTGATGAAGAAACCAAATTTCTTTAGGCTCTAGCTCTTTATTGTTTCCTCATTTCACTCTAAAAGTGTCCTTTGCAAAAAAAATTATTAAAAAAAAAATTACACATCCAGACAAGACATCTAATATGCTATGGTGCAAGACATTAGAACTATAAGCTGACTTTACACTGAGAAAACCAGAGCTTGTATGCAAAACAAGCACAAAGGTATCTTTATCCCAACCACTTTCCAGTCAGGTGTCATGTCCTTTCTCAGATACACCTGACTGAAGAAAAGCCCTGGTGCCACTGCAGAAAATCAACTACACAGAATTCAGATCTTGCATCAGGTGTAAGATTTTGGGAAAATTCACTCTTTCAGACCCAGATGCACTGACAAAAGAGGTCCATCTTCAGAGACTACCTTTCCAACAAATCCAACACGGAGAACTCAGATGATTACACATTAATTCTCTCAGGTAGGATTGGGTTAACCTGAACAGTTAAGATAGTTCATCTCATGTAACACAGCAGATACACTTTATATCTCCATACTGGAAAAATACCAACGTTTTTCTAGTCAGTCCTTGATAAAACACTCATTTGAACAGTAAACAAAAAATACCCTTTCCTTTGTGGAAGACTTAAGATAGAATGGATCTTCTTTCATCAAAACATTTGAGAAAATAAAGAAGGCTGGTTTTGTTAATCAATAGAAACCAAAATTAACAGATGTAGAGCATCAGAACAATATCAAAGTCTCAATTTATTTTTGATATAGAATTCCAAAGTCAATTGTGCCTCAAGTCACACAAATCCCCACATCACACTTCTGTGGCATTTCAACACCTCTTAAGTGTGTATGGCTACTTTTTCATAACAATTTTTAAAATCAGTAGGGAGCCTTTCTGATTGTTATAGTTTAAAACTTGTGCTGGAATGGACCAGCAGCTTGAAAACTGGCCCATTTTTATAATCAGTGTTAATCAGCAGAATTGAAGTTTCAAGCAATTACGGGTATGAAGAGGGTTGTAAGAAGCATATTCTTTCGCTCCTCCCTTCTCCCCGTTCTTACTTTGTGATGTTAGCCTCAGGAGCAAATTCCATCAACTTTGGGAAACGTCATGCTCAGGTGGGGTGTCCCTGTGATTGTCAAAACCAGGAAAAGGTGAAAATCCACTGCCAGTAAGTTTATTAAACCATGCAGCAACAGAACACAGGCCTTCTGCCTCCAAACCCCTTGTGGTCACTGGTGTCTCGAGAAGTTACAGCACAGCTGGCCCTGAGAGAAAGGGAGTTTGAGGAAACATGGAAGACTGCAGTTGCAGGGCAAAAATGGAAAAATTTGGAGTAGATGTTGAATTATGACAACCCATGAAGAAGAAATTTCTGGACACCAACAGAGGGTGCATATGAAATGGTTCTTCTGCTCTACCACCAGCCCAAATTTGTCCTGAAAAGCCTCCAGATAGGGATTATGTTTAAGCACTGCAAATCTAAA
Source organism: Lichenostomus cassidix (assembly GCF_008360975.1). NCBI lineage: Eukaryota > Metazoa > Chordata > Aves > Passeriformes > Meliphagidae > Lichenostomus > Lichenostomus cassidix. Next base: position 57,013,402 of record NC_139480.1, read on the forward strand.
TAAGGTTAGAACAGAAGTAAATTGGCAACATCAAGGCACCTTTCATGCTTTTTCCCTGTGAACCATTTGTTCATTTCCTGACCCTTTTCCGTAAAAAAAACCAGAACCAACCAACCAAAAAAACCCAAAACCACCCAAAAAAAAAAAAAAAAAACCAAAAAAAACCCAAACCAACCAAAAAACCAAAAAAACAACCAAAACCAAATCAGCACAGCTTCTTTGCTTTTTTTGTGGTATGACCACAAAAAAGCCCCCAAACTGAAGCCAACTGATATTCAAAGGAGGAAAGAGGAAGAAAGTGCACACAAGAACAGAAGGATATGTTGACTTTTGGATTTATACTTTTAAAATACACAATCACTCAAAACACACATTATCTGTCCCACTGACAGCTCAAACTTTGTCCCTTGTTATAAAAGAAACTGATGAAGTGCAGATGGCCGCTTGTGTATTGAGTTGGCTGCTTCATAAACTGTAATTATGGTAGATATGAAATGCATCACCTCATCCATCTAGAATAAAAATGGGATTATCACTTGGCAATTTTTTTTCTATATAGGACTGCAAAATATCTTGCCCGTTGCTACTCTTTGGCATGGCTGGAGTTTAACAATGAAATATAAACGAACACAGAGTCCAGATTATCTTTTATTTACAGAAGTGATAAATGAACCACTGGAAAGATAAAACCTGCCCAAGAAATAATTTCTCCTCACTGACCTCATGCTTAGGCACTGCTTGGAATGACATCAGCTTTGGAAAAAGTTATCCATAATTAAAAACAAATGGTGACCATGCACAAAAAAGATACAACAATAACTGACTTGTAATTCCAAGACAGTTTCCTAAGCTCCATGAAAGCCTGAACCTTTCCTAAATATGCAGCCAGAACCTAGTGACATACTCACCACCACTTGCCAGACTGCTGTCATGTGTACAGAACACATCAACCAGTGGATTTGTTTGTTAAAAGAAATAGGAATAATGTGCTCCTTTTGGCTGTGCAAACTACAGAAAAGTAGATCTCACTATAAAGTCCACAGTACCTCCTATGAAACACACAAAGGACCATGGAATACACATTATTATGACTCAGATCACTCCTTCCATGAGCTGACCTTTGGCTTTGTGATACACAGGCAAACAGTGACTTTGTCACTCAGCATTCAGAAGGCACTTCAGGAATGAACCCAAAATTGCTACCCAAGTTATAAAACTAAAAACCTACACATTATTTGGTGATGCCACTGCTATTGGCGGCAGGGAAGAAAACCAAATGGAGAGTAAATGTACCTTCCACTTAAACAAAGATGTTGATTAGACAGTTTGTAGACAAATTAAAAATCAACTTGCAGCCTAGATTACATACAAGAGACAATCTAATTTCTTCTGCAACTTCTGATGAGCACCTTGCTAACAGGAAAACAACCCTCAAAACCACATGGATCATTAGAAAACAACTATTTTGCACAAATGTGACCAAAAAAGAAAAAAAATTAAATCACTGGAAAAAAAATCCCCCAAACCATCTCAATCCAATTTTCAACAGTGACTTGTCTCCCCTAATCCCATTATTGTCTCTAGGTTCATAATCATCCCTTGCCTTTCACGTCATGGTAGAACAAGTAAATAAATCCTATACTTCTGCTTTGGTAGTGTTTTGCACCCATTTTGGATGACTTCTGAGTTGAACAACAACACTGAATTTGGCTCAGAAAATTCTTACATAGCTGAGATGTTTGCCCAGCCCTCCCAAACACATGTTCATTCCCCATCAAATCAAGAACTGGACCTGCAAGCAGAGAAAAGAGACTGTGTAAGAAACCTCCCTCCTAACACCTTCTTGTAAGTGCTTTCCACAGCAATAGTGAGATTTAAGCTTAGATTGAGCCTGAGCCTTTGTATCAGACTTATCTGCCATTAATCTCACGTTTTTAGCCTTCGCTGTTGTCTAGAAACTGGCAAGTATGACCCAAGTGCACACAGTGTACTGATCTGTACCTGAAACTGCAAAGAGCCCAAGACTGTAACCATGAGTTCACGAGAAACTTGGCAATGACATTACTGGAATGCCTAGAAAGCCACAGAGAAGGTGGTGAGAAACTGACCAGGCAACTGCTGAATGATGGAATGAGAGCACCAACCAGAGGGTTTGGATGAGAGAAGGCTCAGGGTCTGCAGTTCCTGAGTTGGGTGTAGGGCACAGCTTGCCCACTGCTGTGTCTCTCCTCACGTAGCCACGCAAGAGTTTTTGAAGCATCAGCTTGAATTTCAGGCTTTAAGCATAAGCAAGACACTGCACATCACAGGATCATGGAATAGTTAGGGCTGGAAAAGATCTCTAAGATCCAACTGTTAACGCAGCAATGCCTTGTTCACCATGTCCCCAAGTGTCACATCCACGTTTTTTGAACAATTCCAGGGACGGCAACTCATCCACTTCCCTAGGCATGTCAACAGCTCTGTGTTCACTGCATTATTCTGCACCACTCAGGCAGTGATGCAAATCAATTCCCTTTCTTACTGGGAACAGAACCACATCCCACCACCTCCCATTTACTGAAGGATAAAGTCATTGCTACAAAACAGCAGATGCACAGAAAAGTTGGGGGCATTAAAAGCCATTAGAGACCTCACACCACTGAATACAGCAGAAAGCAAACCAACTAACACCACTTTTTGGACAAAGATATTTCTTCAGAGAAGTTCTACAAATACTACTGAACAACTCTAGGGGCAGCTGCCATGGTGAGTTTAGGGAGTTTGCTTTAATCCTCCCTTGTACATGGTTACCCATATTACAGGAAAAAAAATTCATTTTCCTGTGAAAGCACTACTCAGATACAGAAGAAACCATGGTTCTGATTCCAGCAGCATTTTTCATCTCCTGAAGTGGATAAAAATCTGAAAAGCTCTGCAACTTGCAGGAACACAGAAGTTGTTTGTTTTGGATCTGTTTTTAGTTCATACTGAAATTGCCCAATTTTTTATTTCGGGGAGGGGGAACCCAAACACCAATAACCTGATTACCTAAACAATTACATTTGATATGCAACCTACTTGGACAAAAACTACAGAATTCCATCAACATACTTTCTGTCATACCCCTTTAAGAAAGGGATCAAGGGGTCAAAAGTGCCCTCTTGGGCATCACTGGCAAAGAAAAGGTAATTAGGAAAGAAAGTGCCCAAGCACTACAATTACCCAGCCATATTTTGCAAAATGTCATACCGTTCAACCTTTTCAGTACTCGGGTAATAAAATATTTCTTTCAAGCATTTTCAGTCTTATGAGGCAGTTTTATTAAAAGGCAGTTTCTCTTCTCCTCTGCAATATCTGAGAGACACAGACCAAGCAGGAAAGCTGTAGTTAATACACAACTGCATCCTGTATCAACAAACCAAACTGCACACAAGAAGGCTGGTTTAGAAAAGCAGCCTTAACACCTTCAGCAATCTCAGTACCACATGATATATTGATTTCTGCATAGTGTAGTGCATTAGGCTGCTGCCACCTTTTGGTTACAGACTCCTGTGAAATTAAATTTGATCCTAAAACACACACAGTGAAAATGTACTGTGCCGTGTGGGATCTGAGCACCTAGGGAACAGTGGGGTGGGACAGGAACATCATTTGTACTTTCTGTAAACTGCAGTGTGTGGCTGCATGTCTTGATATTTACTTGGTATTTACTGTCTTATAGCTTAAAATAACTTCAAATCCTCTACTGCTGAAATCTGCTCCCACTGGAATGCATGTAATAGTTACTAAATGATGAAATACCTTCTAAGATTAAAATTAATAAATATTTTAGCTACTACTACAAAAGACTTACAAAAGACTTTGCACACTCTGAGCTCTGACTGTAACATAAATCTCCAGTCTCCAAAGCAATGGCAAACTCTCAACTGCAGAGGGAACAGCTACAACAAAACTAATGATGAGCAGATGAGCACAACTGAAGACAGGATTATTAGAAACTCTTCAGATTTCTGATCCTCCTTTCTTAAGGCCATAGAACCCCATCAAATGTGACTTGAATGAGGCAGCACAGGTGTCTGGGCAGTGAGGACACTCAATTAATGGATGACTGCACAGCACAGTGAAAAGGCAGCACCACCATATTTTGGCTCCAAGCAGAGAGGCAGAGGAAAATTTTGAGTAATTACACATGAATTCGCTCACTGTCAGCAAGCTGTCTCCTGACATCCTGTTCTGTTTTCCTACCTCCTCACTTGTTTGAAAAGAAAGAATCCAGCTGCAGGCAACTGCTATCTTAATACTTGGGCTTTCAGCCACAGTTGCTGTATGCACACATCTGCTCTGCAATAAACAGTTTTAAGTGAAACTGACTTATTTTCCCTGCTCTGAGAGAGAATATTTAATGATACGAAGAAAGAAAAATGCAAGCAGGACCCAAGCCCCTCCCTCATATTCATTAGAAGGTGAAAGCAGCAAAGCGTTTAAAATTAAAACTGTTTAAAATGTCTTTATTGCTTAAGGGCAGTCTTTAATCTCACATTCCAAGGCTTTGCTCCCAAAACAACACATTTACTAATTTTTTGGCCTTGGAATTTTGTAAATCCAAACATATATTTCAGTGCCTAGACACATTTAAGTGGCTCATGTTGAGCATTTGGGCTTAAATGAATCATGAGCAACATCATGTTCCATTCCCCCTGATTTCGTAACGTGGGTTTCAGACAACAGATTTGAATGGAGGTAGACAAGTCAAATATCCGTAACAATGCCCTCCTAAAGCCAATGAGGCATTGGTCAGACTCCGTATGTCTGTGCAAACGCCACTTAGCCACATGAGCTTAGACATGATGTGGATGAAACAAGCCAAAAAACATGACTGAGCAATGACATTGTGAAAAAAGAGATCTCAGTCTGGACAGGAGAATTAAATTTCTGGTCCCATGTCCTGGTTTCGGTTGGGATGGAGTTAATTTTCTTCCTTGTAGTTGGTACAGTGCTGTTTTCAATTTAGGGTGACAAATGGGCTGGTATCACACTGATCTTTTACTTTTTGCTGAGCAGAGCTTACATTATGTCAAAGACTTGCCCACGACAGAATCAGGCAGCTGACCCAGCTGACCAAAGGGGATGTGCTTCGGTAATTTCTAGGAGTCTCCAAATTTATCTTTTTCTCAAAGTCTCACCCTAGCTCCCCAGGGTTAGTAAAAAGGGCTACTGACTGTCTCAAATCAGAGGCAGTTCTTCACAGTAATTTCATGTGGGGATCTCTCATCCTCCACTGAGGCTACCAACAGGCAAAAAAACAAGTCAAAAGGATATTAAAATTTGACAATTCTTTTGAGCAGCATCCAACAGACAGTACTCAAATCTCCTGTACACAAGCCAAGCCAAGGGGATGTTATCAGCAATTATCTCTCATTTGGGATGAAATAAACAGATTTATCATATTACTTAGTATTTGCTACTTTACTACTAAGGAGGATTTACACAAGTTCAAAGGGACAGTTTTAGAATTAGGAAAAACAAATAATGTAGCATCAATCACAGCGTATTAATCTTCACAAACAACTGCAGGAGTTGAATTTATCCATAACTGGCTGACAACCAACAGCCCACTTTTTGTACATGATCAACTAGATTTTATTCTCTTTACTCTTAGAACTACATTTCCTTACTCTGCTGTAAATTACATTATGACATCACACACATCTTGATTTTAACTCTTCTCTAGATAAAGAGTTAGAGATAAGTGCATGGTATGTATGTGGGAGAGAAGAGGAAAATGAGAAACTGCATGCATAGCTGACAGCAAAACAGCACTGGACCAAAACAACAGGCTAGACCAGAACATTGCTTTCCTTTTAGCCTTAACATATGGGAAAACAGAAAATTAAAAAATGAAGGACAGAGCCTTAGAACAGATCTCTAGATCACAATTCCTTCCAGTCTGGACCTGAGCACAGTATTATTAACTCTCAACCTTTCAAAAGCCACCAAACTCACAAGAACCATCTCCTCCTTCCCTCCCATTCCAAGTCTGGATCCAAGATAACATTGACTACTGAGCTGAGCCACTCCATGAGCTCCAACAGGACAGCTCAGCACCAGAACCTTCTGAGTAACAACAGGTAACTCCCAATTATGCCATCACCCCTCAAAAGGACAGTAGGCTACTATATACCAGAATTGGTATCTATTTTTAAATAATTTCAGAAACTCCAATTTAAACTACTTTAAGGTTGTAATACAGGGATTTTGTGTTGCTCAAAACAATAGTGCAGGTGGTGCTTATCTCCCCACTCCCCCAAAACATAATACAGAATTTTTATTAACAGTTGATGCAACAGAGTTTGCCAGAGTATTCTTTGTCTGGAACAAGTCAACACCAAGAGCTGGAAAAAGCCATTGATTTAGCTGCTTTTTTAAAAGCCAACTTTCCTATTATATGATTTTCTTCTTCTGTTGTACTTGTCATACATTAATATGACAAGAGAAATACTTAGGATAGGTTCATTCACAAATTCAAAGTGTCAAGGCAAGAAAGCATTAAGTGAGAATAAATCACCCATTTCAGACTGAAGTATTAAATAAGACAAGTTTTCTGCAATATTTAATTCATAAATGGTACTAAGAAGCCAAAAGGAACAGAAATCAACAACTTGAATTTCTATTATTAAAAACAATTCATGTTTGAACACAATTCACCTGTTTGTTCCCAAATGAAACTAGTCCAGAATTAATGTGCAATTCAAATTGAAATGACTGACACAATTAGTTAATGGACTACAGAAGAAAAATATAGTGCAACCTATTGCACAATTTGGCCAAAATCTGAAAGACCCAGAGTAATTTGAGAAAATTATATGCAAAGTAAGTATTAGAAAAGTACTGATCTGTTTCTGCAGTCTTTAATAAACAGGTTATTAAGGTGCTTTAGCACATAGAGTAAGATCTAGTATCAAACAATCAGCTGTGTGCTATGCCCAAATGCCAGCACATTTTCCCAGATGACAATTTCCAGCCACTTAAGCAAAAGGCAGAGCTGGTCTTCGATCCCAAAACACCATTCCTCACTCAAAAATCTTGTTATTCCATTTTAGAGAACCATAAAATTCAAGCCAACATATTCCAAAAGAACTGGTGATCTTGAACACAGGTATTTGTGTGCACTGCAACTCCTGGAAAGTGTGACTTTCAAGGAGCTGACATTTCTCTACAAAGAAAATAAACATGCAAGCTGGGAGGGAATGCAATCCATAGATGTTTGGAAAACCTAGTATTAAAAAAAAGTTCTTGAGAAAGACAGGGAGAAACCTTTAAATGTTACATCCCAAAACAAAGCACATGGGATTACTTTAAAGGGGAGAGGCCAATTATTTCATAAATACCTTCCAAGAGTAAGAATAAGATTATTTTCAGAGCAAAGTGATAAATGCCTCCCAGCAAACTGTGCCAGTTCCATGCACCTGGTATTCCAAGAGAAGTGAAATCTGCCCAGGGACACACACAAAAACTGCAGCGGAGCTTTAGAGACACAGGACTGTCATTCAAAAGAAAACACCACTGAGTCATTCCAAAATTTGTAGAATACAAATAACTTTCAAGCATAAATAGTTTGAGCAATTCACTTTGATAACTTCAAGGTAAAAACCAGCCAGAAGTCCACTTACCTTTTGACTATTATGGAAGTTTAATTAACTCCAATGTATCCATTTCTTCACAGATGTTTGTTATTTAAACTGATTTTTCCTTCCAAAGCAGAAACTGTACCATGAGAACACCAGATAATAGTTCTCTCAAACCCAGGAAAAGTCACATTTTACATGAACACCACATGACTTGAATCCATGAATTCCCCATTCTGTAAAGGTGTGTCTTACAACTTACAGAGGAAATAGTGTCATTTTTATATTTTTCTAGAAAAACTTAATTGAAATCTTACAATTTTGAAGCTTATGAGGTTTGTTTGCTTTGTTTTATTAGAAAAAATACTCAGGCAAAGTCTACAATCATCTGTCAATTATAAATGACTTACAAGAAACTCATGAAGCAATAAAATTAAAAAAATACAAATACAAACTATATCTGAAACACTTCTATTTGGCAATTTTATAACAAATTTAAAAAAAGAAACAAAGATTATGGATTACTTTATAGGTACAGAAAAAGCAGTAAGTGAAGTGCTCAAGCAAAAAAAAATAAAAAACCAAAACACTGCATTTTTTTCCAAAAATAAAGTCACATCACTACAGATTTTATGAATAATACCCTTATTAAACAACCATTCCAGAACATCTTATATTAGTGGTGCTTTAAATCTGCACTTCATATCATTGATAAGATTATTTTTTTTTGTGTATATAAGTAACATTTTTAACCCACTGGAGCTAAGCAAGACTCGTGTCAGTACCAATGCAGAATGCATTTGTATTACATTAGGATATGCTCACTTCTGCAACCAAAGGGTTACTTTAAGTCTTAATCTATTTAATAAAAATTTAGTGTAAAAACTGCTGGTTATTAGTTTCACTGTAGTAAATTCCTCCCCAATAAGGAGGACTAACTCTGCAGTTTGACTGCTTATATCCATACAAATTTTACATTTTAGTTCCTTCCAACAGTAAGGAAAAAACTAATTCTGTGTTCACTATTAGAAAGGAGCGCCATGAATTAATTATGGGTACTATTCATCCCTCTAAGATTTCTGGGAAGGATGTTCAATGTATTTTTGTTCTTACAACAGGTACTAACAGTAGTATATAGTCCCTTAGGTATGTAAAAGAAAGATTTTTACTGTTAAGGAAGGTGCTTTTTTTTAAACAATTCTTCTGGCAGCACTAGTGAATTACAATATCCTTCAATATTATTTCTACCGTAATATATACATTTTAACTTTCATGCCTCTAGAAAAACATCTACAGTACATTTCATAATATAAAAATATATTACAAATCTGCTGAAATATTTACAAGCAATGTCCTATTATCTATATGCAACATTTTTGTCTCCATACAAAGACTAACAGGTTAGACGCATCTCTATTTGTCAGTTAAAAAAAATCCACGGCTTCTTGCTTATTAAGCAAGAAAATGATTTTACTTTCCTTTTCAAAGCCAACTTTGGTGCATAAAGGATTGATTTTCTAGATTACTTTTTTTTAAAAATACCATTTTCTTTACATCTAGAAAACATTAGGCCAAATAAAGTATACTTTACAAGTGAATGGGGATCCTAGAGGGTCAAAAAACCAAAATAAATCACTAGTAACACTGACTGCTTACGTCGAGGTTTTTCCAAACCCGCCCATTGATACGGATCACATCAAAGCAGACCTGATTAACACACTACACTAATCCTGCAAAGGGGGTCAGACAGACTGCAACACTCTTAACATCTTAAGACCGTACTATATGTATTCAGAGTTGACTGGAAAAGACAAGCATTCCATCAACATTTGTTTCAACATCATAATCCAACATAGTTTAGGGATCTGCAAAAGGACACAAGATTACAAATGACGAATGATTACTATCCACCATACTCAAAGGGCAACAGGACGATCCCTTGGTAGCCATTCTATTGTCTGGCATGTGTTATATTTAGTTAACGTTGACAGGAAGCCTAATAGCTTGTTAACAGTTCTCCTGGGAATTGTGAGTAAATGGTGATGGTTACTTTTTATTTTCATCAAATATAGACTACTGTATTCACTAAAGAAAAAAGCAGCTTAAAGAAGCAAGCATGCAAAGCCTTTTAGTTGTTCCACTAAGTTGCCAGAAGAGTGTTTGCTCAGTCTCCCACTGTACCATTCCATGAAAATGTGGATATACAGTAATATATTAATATATTCCACTGAAGCATCAACTTCATTCACAGAATGTTTACACTAAGCATAAATATTTATCTAACAAAAAAAAAAAAAAAGAAAAAAAAAAAAAGATGGGTTTTGTCTAATGTGCAACTTTATTTCTAAATCCATTGTCAGTGACTAAGACTGCAGATGTCCCCGCTTGCTTGGGTTTTACCTCTTCAACCTCTTCTGGGGCATTGTTCTGTAAAAGAAGATAGCACAGCTTTACATTAAGACCCTGTGATGTATACAGCAGTCAGCTGAATATACTATGAAATCATGACTACACAAAACCTACTTTCACTTGATTAAAACCAAGAGCCGTTTCAGATGATCCCATAAAAGTGTACATTTTAGATAATTATTTCAAAGTTTCTATTAAACCATGACATTTTAGTGTGACAGTAACATCTGTCACTGAATTTCTTTAACCACCTTTCCCTCTTGCACAGTTTTGGTCTTCAAATTTGTATCACTAAGCTCCCTCAGCTGTTCCCAAAAGCTCAGTTCAATCACAGACTGATCCATACTGCTAAAAATCAAGTACAACATTACATGTGGGTGCCTTAATTTTATTTGGGAGAGATAGAAAGGTTTGCTAATTTTTCTCCAAGGACTTAATCACAGAGATCAATAAATTTTTATTTTAAAAGGTTATTTTTCTCTTTTCAAAGCAAACTAATCTATCAAGTTTGGCAAAATAACCAATATAAAATTATTAACACCTTAATTAGATTATGAAACAGTCACTGTGTTAAGCAGTTTTAAAACACACAATCTGATTTTTTCATAACATTTTTGTGGTTTTACCATTAACATCAATGATTCCTAGACTCAGGTAAGTATTTGAAATACTTACACTTAACAAAGATAGCAAATACAGTAGGATTTGTTTTCATATTGTAAAGCAAGTTTTCATTAATTTGATTAGTTAAATACACTGAATATTAAAGGTGAACTGAAAGGCTTATTGCATTGAAAGACCTGAGATTAGTGTTTAATTTACTCCTTGAGACTCTTGGTCACTGCATGTTAAGGAAGAAACATCGGAACACTGAACTTCTGTTATGATAAACTTTCTTTCCACAACCCATTTTCATGGATTTCTAATATAATCACATGAATATGTCTCTATGGATGTTCAAATTTTAAGAATGAATTAAGCATTTCAGATTACCTTTAAAATCTGTACACACAGAACTGTGAGTACTGATAATCATGGGAGAGCAGTAATAAGGGGGGTGGGGGGAGAATCAGGAAATTATTAGAAACCAGATGGATTAGAAGCCAATCTGAGGGCCTAAAAACAGAAATGTGAAAGTATCTTAAAGACAAGTAACATGGATTGTTCCCTTTTGTCCCCCTATAAAGAATCTTGAATTAAAAAAATAACAGTACTTGAATACAAGTACAAATTTCAAGGTAATACTGCATGTATTACAGCTGAAAATAATATGGAAAGATAAATTTGGACTTTAAAAAAATTGGTATACAAACCAGTATGTGATCTTAACAGAAGTGATCTTTCAGGATTCCACTGTATGTACCTCCTTTACTAGAATTTCTGTACACCAAGCACAAAAAAGTAAAATACACTTGGTAAATACACACATTCCCCGTTTCTCAGTAACTAGAGTTTAGTTCAAGAAGTAATTCTGAAATAACTTAAGACCTCAGAACTTAACTCCTGGACGTTTACAGTACCAAGCCTCCTGGTGTATAATACATTAGCAGTCCTGATTTTCCAACGTCAAAAAGTTAAGTGAGGCTTAAGATTACATTCAAATAAAGAAAGTTTCAAAATGAAGATGTTACCTGTAAATGTTTGGGTCCAGAAGCAAGGCAGTATCTTTTGGTAGTTTTGATAAATGAACTACTTTAGTTTTTAATTGATGTCGCTCACTTTCATTTACCCACACATCAGGCAGACTATGAATAAATAAATAAAATAAAAAGATTCAAAAAATATCAACTGTTTTTCTGACCATAAAATTATGTGGTAAACTAGTATATATGAAGCAATTTTCATATTTCCCTGGTTAAAAAGTATCTTCACTGAAATGAAGAAAGGCAGCAAATCTTTACACATTATACTTCAAAGTTTTTCAAGTTCTCAGTTTGAAAAAGATCCTTAACAGAATGTAGATTATTCCAGAAGTATATTCCAAGTGTACAATGATAATGGAACTACATTCTCCCTTGTAACAATGTAATGCGAAAATGGGTAACAGAAAATACAACCAAATCTTTGAAAACACCTTCATTTAGTGGGTATAAAATTCTTTGATTCTGTTTAATTAAAAGACAGAATATATTGCAGGCACTGAGCTTTGAGTTACAGTAATCTTCTTGCTCCAAGCTCAAAGGTTTCAATGGCAAAATGCTCCAACTTTGCTGAAGTTAATTGTTTGATTATCTTCTCCTTTGGGTTTTTGGTGGGGTTTTTAAAATTTTCTACATGTTCTAGAAGCCAAAGACTAACTTCAGGCTGGGGCAAGAGTTTACATTGTAATTAAGGTATAGAACCCTTTGAAACAGATTTCAAAATCAGAAATCCAACACTTAAAATGAAATGTAAAACCGCTTTCTCTGATCAAAGCTAAATGCAATTTTACAGACCTCCGCATGTTATTTCACTGAATCGATATTTTGCAGATTTCACTCTGTATGAATGTTAGCTGCAAATCAAATTCAATTTTTTGGGTAAGCTATTAAAAAAATGAAATGAAACCAAAAACTTCTAACTAGCAGGAAAGCGCATTTTTCTAATGCAACTTTTCAGATGAAGGTGGAAGAAAAAACCGGAAAAAACAGGGGGAGGGAGAACAACCCAGGAGGCAAACCATACATCATCCACTAAAGCTTATGGATCGTGAAAGGTGGAAAAACATCACCGATTTTTTTTTAAATAGAGACAAAAATCAGTTTTTGGGCAACCAATTGGGAAGACATTTGCAGTAGAAATTATAAGCTCAAGATGCAAACAGCAAAAAAGGAAACTTTTCACTTGCCAAGACAACAACTCAGTAAGCTGATTTACTGGCACCAAAAATAAATTCCTTCTCCTAAGGAAAAAAAACAACCAAAACCAACAGAACACCCACACACATACAACCCACTAAAAGTTATTTCCCTCTTGTGTAAGAAATTAGTTTAAGACTAGTATTTACCTTTCCTGAAAAAAAGCCCTCAACACACAGGTAACCTGGAGAACTCCTAACAGTTTCTCAAGAGGACTCAGAGTAGAAGAAGTTAAATCATTACTCCCAGCTCCATCTGGAAGGCTGATGGACAGCTCAGTGGAGTGGACAGGAATCCCCATGACTACATTCCACTTTCTGAAGTGTGAGTACCCTGACAGGATAAAACAGACTGATGGTATGTGCCAGGGTACCTTGGCATTTGCTCTGCTAAAAGGAGTAATCAAGATCAAATTCAATCTTCTGAATACCCAGTAATTCAAAACTACATCATTCAGTGCATATAAAACATACTCTGTCCTACCCAACCAAGATGCAATGAACAGCCCTAGAACACACATTCCTCTGACCTGACCAAGCAAATCACCATTCCATTGGGAATGTCTTAACTTTACTGAACAACCTGTCTTCTCCCATGCAGAGATTCTAATAATGAATTCATCTTCATGAGCAACAAACTCATTCAACTCTACATTAAAAAAAAGACTACTCTTTTATTTATTTTTCATGTTCCCAGTGTTACATACTTCTTAATGCTTATCTTGAATTGCAATTAACTGTCTTTATCTCGAACATTTTAAACAGAATAATTTCAGAATGCTGTTACATACAGTACTATCATCTATCCTAAAAGGAATCCAAAAAGTGCATTATTTTATAAGAATACTTTAGCTTTTGTCTCTCAAGAGGAATTGAACCTTTTGACAAAATACATTAAAAATACAGATGCAAATTTACCTGAACTAGTATTAGAGCCCAAAGACTTGAAAGTTAAAGCAAAAATCAATAAACTCATTGGTTTTTAATTTTTAAACTTCTACATTACCTTTTGAAAAGCATTTTTAAAACATTAACTCAAATATTCAAAGGCACAAAATAATTTAGTAACAGTTCACTGAAGCCACTGTAAATCCTTCCCCATTTAAAACACATCACTAGCAATATACTCACATGTCCTCTGGTGTCCAATGAAGCAAGAGTTTTATTTTGCCAGAATCTTCTTTTCTTTTAGCTATTACCTATAATAATTACATTAATCATAATTAAAACCAAATTCCAGATTTTTTGCTCAAAAGCTGTTGTTCATGTCACACTAGACATTCATAGAAAGCAAACTGTTACACTCTTGCAAACAAGTTAAATCCACTTAGGTTTTTAAGTGAAAAATACAATTCAACCCAAATATTTATGCTCAATACAGCTCTATTTGGAAATATTCTTACTATACTCTCTACATTTCATGCACTGTCCCAGAAACAAAATGAAAATTTAAAGTGCATGAAAGTTGTCTCAAATCAGAAATGGAGTTTTGCTGACCTCTTCTGGAAAAAGAAAACAATTTCACACTGTAAACTGCTAGGCATCTCACTGTATTCTACAGTCTTACAAAGTTTCAATATATCAAAACAATGTACCTAGTTAAAATACATGTACCCACTGAACTAAAATACCAAAAAAAGCTAAAACCAGAGAACAGTTTAGTGTTCAAATATTTTAGAAAATTAATTCAAGCCATTTCAAAGGTTGGGGGTGGAATGACAGGTGACCTGTGAGTCACGTTTTTTAACAGAGTAATATCTGCTCCTTAGCTTAACTAGAAATGCTTTGCTGTTTCCATCTAACAATTCAGAGAATTAAAGTACAAAGAAATTGATTCCAACTAAAACAAGCAAGGAGGAAAAAAATCATAATCAAGTCAAAGGTGTATTCTGGATGGCAAACACTTTTCTTCCAAAGGGTTTTATTAATGACTGCATTCTAAATCTCTCCATATCTACAAAGAAAATAATGTCTTTAAAGAAAGAGTATATATAAATGAAAGGATGTGCCTTTTCAGAGGACATGAAAGGTATCTAGTGACTGCGCAGAAATTCTGTATATTAGAATATCTGTTCTGACAGATACTGCATTGTGCTGACATTATTCTACTGCTGGATAAAACAATAAAGCCAAATAATTTATGTCTGGTTTTAGACAGTAAGGCAATTTCCTCTTCCTATTATTCACCTTTCAAATTAACGCCTCTGATAATTACGTATTTTTTCTTCACCTGAAGGTGGATGTCATCAACTTATTATGCCGTTTAGCCACTCACCACTCAAATCCCACATCCTAACGCTTCTAAGTGATGCAAAATCAGAGTTTCCATCTAAGGTATCATTACCTCAGTTTAACAGTGCACGTCCACAAAACTGCTCCTAGCCTACTTTTTCTTTTTAAAGCTGATTTTAGGCTGAGTCTCATCACCAAAGCTGATGCCCAACAAACCAGCACACCAAAACACAGCAGCAAAGTGCAGCACAGGGCTGGAATCCTAGAGCAGCTCTCCGACTGGTACAACCTCTCCCACAACTGAGGTCTAAGCAACTTCAGATCCAGTCAGCCTCCTACCATCTCAAGTGATGCATGCATGGATGAGCTAAAAGGATTTTCACCACTTCCTTCAAGTTAATTTGAAGCAGTTTTAGAGCAGTTTCCTATCTCTAATTCCATCTTCTTATGAATTATTCCTATAGCTAGAGCTGTGCTTCCACAACCGAGTAGAGTGCCTGGATAACCTTTCAGATTAAAGCAAGCTGTGAATTGGAAGAGAATCTGCTTTTCTCAGAGTGCTGTAAAATCCATGCTGGCCAGGAAAACTAGAACAAGATTTAAGTACCGTAACAGCTAAACCACCTGCAAATCTGCATTTGCAGCCAGTGCTCAATGCACATAAAGTTCAGCAGAAATCACTTGGAAAACATTTCCAATACAGGCCACAGATATTTGTAACAATCATCAGTCTTGTAGAACAAGATGAAATAAGCTTCATGCTTACAAAATCATCTTTTCTTTTTGGAAAGAGACCGATAGTTCAAAAGTTTGACTCACTAAGATTAAGCTGTAGCTGTAGACATGTCAGTCAACATTACTTGTTTGGACCATACTACCAATTTAAAACCACCCCTCCTCATTTTGTCCCATCTCTTACTTCCTTTTTTCAGCCAAGTCTCCACCTTTTACATGCCCTTATCATGCATTATGTTTAAGAAAACTTGAGGTTATACAACTTTTATGACTTCTGATCCTTATATCCCAATTCAGTACTTTATCTCTGCTTTGAACTCTTCTAAATTAATACTGATGTCTTTTTTATCCAAACACAAGCTCCCCACGTGGCTCTTGCTTCATTCTAGCAATTCACTGATATTTTGCTGGGAAGTTTATTAAAAGAAAAAAATGGGGACAGGAATACATTTATTCAGATTGTATCTTTTAAACTGAAAAAAAGAAAGGGAATAAACACACATTTCAGATCAGCATCTTTAAATATTCAATTATACACCCAAAATATTTCTTGTGATAAATTAGCACTGTCACTCCTGACTATGGCAATGCCATCTGAACTGCATTCTTATTTACAAGGTAGAAACAATTTTTTCTACAACACAAAGCCGCTGTTAGATATTCCTCAAATGGATCAGACAGGAAATGTTGCAGTCCATTCAATTTGTGAGCTAGAACAACTACCACCAATACTTCTTAAAAGTTAATTTACTAAGAGCAGTGGACAACTCAACAACAGAAAATAGCCACCATTACTTATTTCTGATTAAATGCCTACAGCAGTAAGATGAAAACAGAAATCTTTCTGAAGGATGAGATTTTTCAGACACACAGGTAAGCAAACAATGCATAATATATATACTCACAGTACTATGAAATACAACACTGTGGCCTTTTCCTAAACTTTCTATATGTGCTGAGAGATTAAAGCAGATGGCCCGATGTCTTATAGCATCTAGTGTTTGTGCATCAAAGAAGTCATGAGGTCTTGCTGGAAAAAAAGGAAAAGAAATCCTTAATGTTCAACACATTCAAACACACTCAAGCATGTAAATAGGTCTGAAGTGTCATTATTAAATCATTTATCATTATATGTCAGTAGCACTACCTTGTCAGAGAGCTGCAAACATTAATTTCATTGAAAGGGAGAAATTACTCCAAGAGGAACAGAATTCAAGTTTGGTCAAAACACACTCCCTGTGGGTGAAACAACTATTTCCAAAAAATGTAACTACATTCACTCATTGAAGTTTAGATAATGCTAAATAGTCAGGTGAAAAACTCCACACTATTACACATTTCTATGTACAAGTTATCATTCCAGGTTCTTTGACTATTCACAAACATTTTCTAGCCAAGAAGCACCAACTGTATCATGTATTACACATCAATTTGTAATGAGTAAAGCACAACTAACATACATCTGAGATTTTACAACCAGTCTAAAAACAGCTGGCAATAATAAAGGCCTTTTCCTTTTAGAAAAGGACTTTTATAGTTAAGTGTTTCTTGAACAGTGAAAAGATTATTGAATTTTGATTTAGACTGTAAAAGAAGGTCCATCAATTCTACACTAAAATTACTTAAACTAAAAAAAATTGCTACTAGGAAGACATTTACATGGTATTAGAAATACTTCACACCAAAAATTTAAAATATGACATATAAAACCGTAATAATATTACACTAGCAAATAAAGTGTGAAAGAAAATACTCACATTTTCAAGACTTACTTGAGAACAGTAATTTATTAAATAACACACTGAAACTAAAACTAAGAATAGGAATTGGTGTTACATTATTAATTATGTATTACCCTGAAATCTGCACAAACAGCAATTTAAAGTCCTGCTGTCTTCCTTTAAAACAGCTTCTATATTCCTCTATCCATTATTTCAAATTGAACTACAAATTACACTTAAAGCTAGCATTTGCTGCACTCCTGGGACTGACTGTTGGTAAGCATTCATCTGTACATTCTGTTCTGTCCCTGCTCCATCTCAGTTGGATACTGCCAATTAGGCAATCATCTCACTGCAATGTTTTCTCGCTCTAAGTGGCAATGTAGGACCACAGCTCATGCTGCAGGTAATCAGTGATGCAAGCATATAAATATTTGATAAATAACTATGAGGGAAGAAAGGAGGGAGGGTGGAAAGAAGGGGGGAAAAAAAAACCAAACCCAAATTTTTGCTTTTGGTTTCAGACAGCAATTTCTCCAGGATTTACAGTGGAAAACATTCAGCAAACTCAGAAGGGCACCATTTTTCAAAAGCATATGAATAATTTTATTTACTCTTTACTAAGTGTCAGTGTTGTATTTTCTATGCACCTTTACTCTGAAAATGACGTTAAGTATCTCCCTTCCTGCTTAATAATACAACTTCCAAGTATAATCAATTACTTAAATAAACATCAACATACCAGTAACCTACCAAATGAAAATCCAAACCCTTCCTAACAGTCTTACTGTAAATTCCATGGAAGAAATTCCATGAAGAGAATGGAATTCCATTCCATTCCTTATCTCTCTTCTACTCCTCCTGTGAACTCGATTACCATGCTTGCTACTAGCTACAGTGTCATCTTTGCAATGGAAAAGCAGGTGACAATATTCTGTTCTTCAAGGTAGCTTCAGAATAGCAACACTATAACCCATTCTAGAGATACAAACTTTCAATATGCCTCATTCTAAATGCCAAGACGGGAATGAGGGAACATGTAAAAGGCTATCCAGAAGAGAAGGCAAGCCGCCGACTCATCCTGAAGTATTCTACATCAAAATTTCTAAGACAAGTAAGATATCTATAGCTCCACAAATGTCACCAGCAAAACATGCTTTTATCATAAAAGTGCTGATTTCTGGACGCACAAATACACGCACTGTTTATACACAGGACAAAAGAAACGTAAAACACTTTAAAATGGCAAGATGTTAAAAAACCAATTAAGCAACAGCAAAAATTCTCTCTATATTGAGATAGACAATTGTATTCTCATCACATATAGCCACAGTAAAGTCTCCTTTTACATTATGCATTCTCTCACAGAAGGGTGTTAACCTTCAGATATAAAACGGAGGAAGCAAATGTATAGATTTGCTGTACTTAAACTATTAAGAATTTATACATGATGATGCTTCAGTAACAGCATATACTGGCCATGGATTGTCAATAAATATTTAGTAAACAACTTACACCTTTAAAAAAAGGCCAGAGTCTAACAAAACCATGAGGTAGAAAGAACAAGCTAACAACAGTTTTGTGGTGCAAAACTGCCAGATTTTGCTAAATTATTACCAGCAAGTGATTTAAACAGATTGTCCACTATCAAATGCCATTTTATTTTATATCCATGTCATTGAGTCCTTACAACGCTACTTGCAGAGAACCTGGTACATCTGTTAAACACCTCTCCTTTTGGGCACTTAAAAATACCTAAATATACATCCAGGTTCTTATCTTTATATACTCCAGACTGAAAATACTTCATGCTGTTAATTGTAGCATTTTGCCTTTTTAGATAAGGGTCTTTGCCTTCCCGGATTCGTCCTATAAAGACAAAGCATACAAACTTGCACACTTGATTCTTTAACTAAGCTAAGAAACAGAAAGACATGCAAAATTGTATCAGCCCTTTGTCAGGTTCACTTCCTCAACAATAATCCACACCAAGTTTGAAAGGAAAGCTGCCAATAGCTAGCATTTTCAGAAAATGCCATCAACTTTGGATACATTTCTGGGTCACATACCCTCTGGAGAAATACATTACAGTAGTCAGTTCCCAACTCAGTCAGAGAAGATTTCTGCCTTAAGGCAGAAGTCTACAGCCAGCATTGCATTTGTCTCAAGAGACAAGAAGATAAGAAATTGCTCAAGCAGCTGTCATTTTTCTTCCTGTGCAACACTTGATCAAGACAGCAGACCATTCAAATACTCTAGTCTGGTCCTTAACATTTCCACAATATTTATTACTTACATTTTTTGCCATAAATTCATTCATAAATTCTGCAGCAAATTCTAACTACAACTAGAACACCTTAGCACGTGATTTGAAGTTTTAATTATGAAGCTCTGATTTGAAATTTTTAAGTTATATTATATTATACCTTATAATGTATATCATATCATATCAATTACTAATGAAAATCCAGCCTGAAAAACTCTTTCTTAATATAGTGGGGTGTGAAAATGTATTAAGATGCATTAAATCAGCCAATTAACAAAACCAATATGGAGAAGCAAGCTAAGATGCAACTAAGGAACCTCTGAAAACTTTGAGGTGACCAGTCTTGGACATCCATATTTTGAGTAACAGTCAACAAATCATGATAATCCTTTAGGAACCTGCAATAATCTCAAGGTGTCTCTCTCATTACATCTAAGATGCAAAAAGATACCACAAAGTGAGCCCATAATCCCCCACTGATCAGCCTTCCCTTCTTAAACCTTCTCATTTACAGAGATTCCTTGAGTAAAAGAGAAAGCTCTTTGAAAATCAAATTCTGAAAAGGACAGAAACAGTTTTCTAATTTCTTTAAATTTTGAACCAAAATTAGAGGAACTCTTGAAATCTCTACTTTTAAGATGTGTTTCACAATACAATTTGCTCATATATATTTTAAGAATACACAGGCAGACCCAGTGGCTCAAGAAACTTTTCAGAATGCCAGCAGATATTGTAACTTCCCAGGATACACCTGTCTGCATTCAAGGCAGAAACATGCCCACTGCTCCACAAATTTCCATAAAGTTCCATAAAACACAGGTGAGATATAAAGAATAAATCACAATCATGTGATAAAGAGTAATCATTTAAGACCACTAGTATGTGGATCCATTGCTACAGTACCATTTGAATAACTAGCAACTGTATTTCTCCACAGGAAGAGAAAGATGGACACAGTTAAGTGCTCTGCCACAGAAGAGTTCTGGAGAAATAAGACTGCGGACAGTATGAGCTTTCACTGGTCCAGTGGTTCATAAAAAAAGGTATCTTGTGCTACTCTCCAATACTGTAAGAAAGACTTTACACCACAAGTAAAAATTCATGAAGTTTTTTCTTCAGCTGTTGACATATCAGCAGAAAAATATGTAAATATATATTTACATGCCTCTAAAATGCAGGTGTTACAGTAACACTTTAAAACTAGCAAATGATCAGTTTGGTACTGGAGAGTTGCATCCAAAGCAATTATAATAAGAAAGCGAAATATTTTAACAATTGCCTAATCTTTCTTAACTACTCCTGTAGATCAGAATCTCTACAGAAATTTGACATTTTATTAGTCTAATGCTAAGACAACTCAGGAAGCGAACTGCCAGATCCAAATGGACTAGAGAGGTACTGGGTAAGTGATTATTTCTTGCTAGAGGAAACAGTTCTCACTTTAAATGACAAATGACACCTCTTGGCACATTGGTTCATAAAAACTAATGAACATTAACTATGTGGAGACAGATTAAAAGAACACAGCAAGTTAATTCTGCCCAAAATTAGATCTTGGTTATGTTCATAAAACTGTCATGAACACAATGAAATGTTGTGCTCAAAAAAGAGCTTATATAACATGCATTTATCTCTAATTTATATGCATCTGCAATCTCTGTCTCAACTTCAGATCTCATCAGCACTAAACAGAACACTTTCCACCAGTAACACAGTCAGTAAACAAAAAGCAACTCTGAAATGAAAGCTTCTTTCAACTCGCAGCTCCAATTGTTGCTCACAGGAAACTGATCTTTTCTCCTCAACACACAGAGATTTACCCTAAAAAAGAACACAATCTGGAATTGTTTTCTTCCCATCACAAGGAATGCCAACCCTAACAGATTCAAATATGCAGAGAAACCACCACAGTGAGGAGGAACTTTCGATCTAACACAAACCTTTCAAGAACTTCTACTTCTGCAAAACACTTACGTAGTGATCGTCGTCTCTTGTTCTTCAATTTTCTTCTTTTATTCATTCCAGCTTTAGATGGAGATTCCTCTTTGGCCTTTGGCTGGCTGGCAACTTTTGAAGAGTTCTGCTGGCTGAAGTGTGTGGGCACATGACGGGCAAGTCCTCCCTGAGATGCAAAGCTGGCATTGCAGCCACCAACTACACACTTGCGAGAAAAAAAACCAGAACAACTCTGTCAGTGGCTGTACGGAACAGGAGCTTCAGAGATCTTGGTTTGACTTTTCTGGCTCAACTTCCAACACACTAAAGCAAAACCAAATTCTTAATAACCATGCAATTCTTAAAAGAAAAACAGAAACATATTCTGCAATAAATTTGCCTCAAGTTTTTAACTCTTGATAATTATTTCACTATATAATATTTTCTCTATGCCATACTACATTTTACATTGTATAGCATAAAACTAATCTCAAACAATGCACTGGCAAACTTACCACAGAAAACAGAGGCTTCTGAAGAACTTTCCTCTTCATAGGCCAACGTTCCCTTGCCTTTCAAAGTACTGCACTCTTACTGTTTCTCAACAACTCTCCAATGTTCTGTATTTGGTAACAGTAACATTCTCTATCATCCTCCTTTCTTGTGAGGAGGCAAAAGTAAAATCTTTACCCCCATTAAATTTGAAACAGCTTAATTATCTTTGTAAATGCTATTAAAAAAAAAATCAATAAACAGTTCTGTCTAAACCAAATTTCAGTAATGTTGTAGTAGCAATTATTTATACATTCATTTTGGCATGCTACTATTACTTCATGAGCATTTAAGGAAGCTATCATTTAAAGGAAATGTCCTCTCTCCACAGAAAAAGAAGATCCAACAATAATCAAGCAGAAACACACAAACTGAATGGTAGCAGCAACTAAGATTGTACTGGCTACAATTACCGGTATTTTTGTAAGTATCTGGTTCATATTTACAATTATTTCATTTGCAAAATAAGTATTTAAATAATACCGTTGGAGAGGAAGGCACAAACTTTTCCTATTGTGCTCTGAGCTTACAAGGGTAATAGAAAAGTGATTTTAGGATATGCATTTCATCACCAGCTGCAATTAGTTGTGTATCCATATGATTGATTTTTCTTCTTGTCCAGATAATAGTACTACGGCAGATGAATGGATCAGCCAGTAGCAAAAAACCTATCACCATTCTAAACCACTGGAAAGTTCCCCTCTTTCCGCATCTGTTTGGCTCCTTCCTTTCCTTCCCCAGTTTTTCATCTCTTTCACCTGCATCTCTTCCTAACACTCCCCTTCTCAGCAAAATAATGAGGTAGCTCCAACAGGAGTTTGGGAATAAGGAATGCTGCAAATATGTACATGGTACCAAGTCATCTCTGAAGGCTAAGGATGAATTTCCAAGCTTATAGTAACCTGTCTCAAGCCTGCACATTTGATTAGAAGACAAGAAAATAGCTTCAGAACTCCACATCCCACTTTTTGCCCCTAAAACCCAACTGTGCTGTTTTCCAACAGTGGCTGCAGAACTGAACAGTATACTTCTGCCTCAGACTTAGCAAATGGTTTTCCATGATCAGTAGTAAAATACCATGTCCACAAAGAGAAAAAACTGTGCTGTCCTCAATAGCTATAGGACTAAAAATATGTAAGGATTTCAAGACAGTAAAAGGCAAAAAATGAAAGGATGTTTCTCACTTTTTTTTTTGTGTGTGTTTGCTGTGGTTTTTTCAAGGGAAGAATTCTTAGAGGGAGTTAGGGAAAGTTTTCTAAGTACTGAGCTAACTCAAAAGATACAATTCCTTGACAAAAAGCTTGAGGAACCTTGACATTGTATTTGCTCCTCCCTATCGCCTCCACTAATAAGCATCTTAAGAATGGTGAAGATTTCTACCCAAATCTCCTCCACACCTTTTGACCTTGCCCTATAATTTCCCATGTTCAAACAACAGCAATATTGTCTACTTATACTGTAGTGACTTACAATGGAAGAAATCCCAGCACACCTTTGAATCTCAACACATTCTGGATGCTGATCTCATTTACACTATGGTAACTCCAACAGAATTTTCATTACTTTAAATTAATACTGAACATTAAAATTTACACTTACAGAATCACAGGATGGTTGGGGTTGGAAGAGTCCTTTAAAAGTCATTCAGCTCCAAGCCCCCTACTGGGGGTAAGGCTAGCATCTATTAAATTAGATTGTTAAGCCCCATCCAACCTGACCTTGAACCCAAACCACTTATTTATATTAAAGATGATTTAACTCACAATCAACAGATACATGTATAATGCATGTGTGCATGAAACAATTTTTTGCTCTCCCTTTTTTTTGTCCTTGAATTAGCTGTCTTGCCCATAAAAGCAGCTTCATGAAACTAAGCCACAAAATCTAAATTTAGGATTAACTTTCACTGTGTGCTCCTGACTTCAGATTCTAGCACTTTCTGATCATAAAAACACTGTCAGAAAAAGAAAATTAGCTCCAAAAAAAGCCCATATCCTGAAATTCAGCCACACCGAAAAAATTTTAGTTTTACCAATGCCTGCTAGAGGTCAAAAGTAAGCAAAAGCCTTGGTACAGTGCTTGCATTACCATATTCCAGTTCAAATATGGTATCCAAAAGGCCATACCTTCTGGAAAAAACCACAAACTTTGAGTCAGGCACTTTTCTAAAACTTTTCAAAACATAACTGTATTTCTTGTCAGTTGGGAAATACTGTTTTATGACAAACTGCCGGTTGACTCACTTAACTTTTTTCTTGTCATGTACAGAGAAAACAATCACAGGTATTCTACATGGATTATCTAAAAAAAGCTGCCACTAACTTTTCTTCCTCTACTCAAGTTTTACTTTCAAAATGCCCACACCAACATCTTTAGATCCCCAATATCTGCAACTTGCAACTAGAAATTGTCTTTTTCCAGGGAGTGTATTAATAGTCTACAGCCACAGTACAAAATACGTGCAGAAATTATTCCGATTTTGTGTACTTTGAGACTACCTGATCATGTTATTCAAATAATCAACAGCTGACAGAGCAAAGATGACAAAGAATGCCTTTGTAGTAGAGAGGAAACAGTAGAAGAGGAGAATGAAAAAATCTTACCTGTTTGTTCTTTTTTTTCTCTAAAATAATATATCCAGCAATCCGTTACTAATGGGTAAAGTCTCTTCTCTCCAAAGATAGAGGAGCAGTTCAGGCTGTCACGTCAGGATCTCTGGATTGTAAGTCACACCAAATCAGCTTCCCACCAGATAATTATATAGCTCTAGAGGGCTTCTAACAAATCAAACTCAACTATTATGAACAACTTTAAACCAATCTTTTCATTTTTCCCCCAAAACCTAAATCTCAGTTTTGCATTCAATTTGAAATACAACAGATTGGGTCCGGATTGGTGGATATGTTACTTCAAGAGAAAGTAAGTAAACATGTAAGACGTTTAATTTCTCCAGTGTACCCATACCCACCATTATTAATGGGCAGTAATGACCAGTGACTTTAACAACAGGATGTAAAATATCTAGCAATACAGGTTTTTGTTCAAAATTCAAAATAACCAAATCTCCTATTTGGGTTATTCAATATGTTATTTTTTCTAGTAAATCTAACAGTAATAGTTTAGACATCTGAATAAACTTTCTTATTGTCTCAACATCTGAGTGTTCAGGCAGAGTGCTGTCACATTTTACATCTGCATTGCTTTAATGGATAGAAGATATTCTGCCAAGAGAGTAACAGACATGAATTCCCAATGAAGACTGAAGCTGCTTGCCTGTGTTTTCTACATTTCACCAAGTGTTACTCTACTGAGAGTTGTATCAAAAGCAGTCACCCCTTCACAAATTCTGGAACTTACAGGTAGCATCAAACTTCATTTTTATTACTTCCCCCACCCTTTCAAAGAAAAGCCTGCAATGAACCCGGGCGCTGCCATTCGTTGTCACTAAAAGCATTTACCCCAGAGGTGCAAATCTTGCATGACTGCTCTTAAACATGAAGAGCATATCCACTGGAATCCCTGTGTGAAAGCAGCTGCCAGCATTCCCTTATGCATCCTTACAGAATCATTTAGGTTGGAAGAGATCTTTGAGATAATCAACCCCAATCCTCATGCTATATACAATTATTTCGCATGAAATCTCCCACTATTTTGTGCTCATCTACCATTTGTCCTTTCATTGTGCTCAATATCTAAGAGTTCATTTGATGGGTCTTCAAGAAACTTTCAGTGCCAAGTAATACTTGATTCATTTATTTTTGCCACTGCATACCAGAAACCATGCTGGAAAAGGCAGGTTGTCACAACCCCTTAAACTATTCAAAAACTTATTACTTCTAAACAGCCTGTTCTATTCAAATACTTATTACTGTTCTAAACAGCCAAGTTTAGAACAAGAAAGATGGAGTATCTTCACTCACTTCTTTTCAACTTGCCAAAGACGGTTTGCTGAAACCAGAAAGTTTTCTAACTCAGCAGATTATTCCTCTAGATCACCCTGTCTATAAGGTCTGAAAACCAAGTTGGCTAAACCCTCAATAGGACCACCCCTGCATTCCACCAGTTTCTAAAAAGCTACAAAAATTACATAATACGAGATCTAAAAAGAATAATGTAGAGGGTTTTCTCTCTCAACTATGACTGTAAAATCATACACAAAGATGAACATACTAAATGTCTTTGGAAAGAATACCTATATTAAATGAATGTCTACAATGACAAAAAAATATTAAAAGGGCTGGCTAAAATCAGACTGTAAAGGAGATGACTCAGACATCAGCCGGGTGTACACTACCAAGATACTGCCCCACAGAAAAAAGGAGCTAGTATAACAAAGGTCTCAAAAATAGGTATCTTTAATGATATTTATCTTTTCTGTGACACAGGTACTGCAATGTTCATGATGAGACATACTAAGCCACAAAACTAGGAAAAAAAAGGATAAACTTATGAAAATCTGAACAATTTTGCCTTTGCAATTTAGAAGTGGGTTCATCTCTGTGACAAATAAATTGCAGTCACATGGTCAATAGAAATGAATGGAAAGGGCAGGTAAAACCCGACAAGACCTTTCAATAGGAAAGCACAACAGCTCATTTAGAGCTGAATGGAGCTATTAGCCATGTCTATCACAAAAAGCAGTAATTAAACCCAAAATGTTCAACTACATAAAATGAGTCCATTTGCAAGCAAAAGGGTGAGTGGACAAGGATATATCTCTCAATGCAAAAAAGGGTTATGTTTGAGAGAGTCCCAAACTGCTTTCTAATTTCAGAAAATAAAGTTCTCCCTTATTTTCACTAGACATATAAGAATACATCAATCTGTGATATACTTATTACTCTTTTCTGGTCACTGTATGATTACAGTGTTCTTTTATCTTTACAAAAGTAAGATTTCCATGCTTTTAGTTATTTTCCCAGCTAATATTATTTGATTTTCTTCAAAACATTCTAAATAGCAGTTCTTCAGACAACAGTATAGACCTGTACTATTTCCATTACTGCTTATTATAGCTTTCCTCAAAAATCACAACATTGTTTTTTAATTAAAATGCTGAATGACTATTTTCTCCAAGCTTTCTAAAATGAGAGATTCCTTCCTTTAATGCTAGGGCTCAATTATATTCTCATGAGGCATCTGAAGTTTCATGTGCAATTTAGGTTTTGGGAGATATTTGTCTGCAGTAATTATCAAGAACAAGAGGTCTTTAATACAACTTTGACTTCAAAAAATCTAGCTTTCCCTGAAAGGTGAGCAATTAAGATTTATGAGAGAAGCTAAACGCACCAAATGGACACATTAGGTCCATTTTTTACTGACTGCCACGAAACAATTAATAAAAGGCTCTACTTGGACTGGTCAAGACTAATATCCAACACTTCACGTGTTTTTTTGTATCAGAGAGTAGATTTCTAAAGTTAGCAAAAAAAAAAAAAAAGAAAAGAAAAAATAAAAGCAGCAGCAAGTAAAGAAAAGGGGTCAGTTAATTAATAGATTGCCATGACAGACACTCACATACTTGGCAACCTCATGCGAGCCCTGAAGCCTATTTCAGCATAAATGACAGGGGAACAAAAGATGTTACAAAATTCTACTCAGACCACAATTATCCTCCATTCAAAGCTCCTAGGAACAGATTGAAAATTACAGGGATAAAAAACAAACAGAGGGACTCAAGACAACAGTAGGAAAAAATGCTGCAGTGACACACATTGAACCATGATGATTAACTAGCGCAACCCTTGACTGTTTTGTTCTCTCCCTCAGTATGACCAGAAAGTACAGAAAATCATCTGGTGAAATAACAGGTTTTGAACACTTGATGGTTATTATCAGAAACAACTGTTGACAATTTTAGGGCTCTAGCTGTAACCAGCCTAGCCAAGAAAACTAGATACCAACTGATACTGCCCTCGCTGGACAACCCTGACAGACTCAAAAGTTCTACTGGTATTTCTGAGCTATGCCCTCTTCTTCAACACAACATCTCTAAAACTGAGTTTCCTTGATTAAGCCAAATAAGAATATAACTTAAGCTATTAAGACTTTCATCCAAGAACAAAGCTTGCCATTATACTTTGAGGTAGACAAAACATTTAATTCCAAAACAGAGAAAACCTAAGGTACAAGTTTCCTCTGGTAACTGATGGTTGCTTTCTGTACTACTACTACTACTACTATTATTAATCAGATTAGCATTTAAGATTAGTTCAGTTCCTGAAACAACCGTATCTGCAAACTTGCAGGGATCTATGATCCTTATGCTATCCTTCCAAGAGCATGGTAAACTTATTCATTTGAACACACAGTATGATAACCCCAAAACCTGTTTTCCTGTGGTTACTTACTCTCTGAGTCAGAAATTTTCAGTCTAAACTATGCAGTTCAATATGGAAAAAACATCTAATATTTATTTTTTAAAATCTTTTTCACGTGCAATGAAATGCACTATTTTTACTCTCTAAGTTTTGAGTTTAATTTAATTTTGTTTTCTCTCACAACTGTTAAAACCTATATAGAAAACATAACTACTGAAGACACCACTGTAACAGAAAAGTATTTTTAGTAATAAAGCTGCCTTAAAATAAAATTTTAAAGAAGTGGAAGATATTACCTGAGGAGAAAGAGAAGAGAGGGAAGTGGAGAAACAGTGACTAAAACTTGGTGGGGTTGCGGGGTGGGGGAGAAGGATGCATAAAATGCTACCTAAACTTAAAAAAAAAACCCCAAACCCTATTTCATTTTCATATCCTACTTGGAAGGAGAACTTCAGTCTGAAGTAGTGTGGGTGGGACTTACCATCAAGTGATCCAGGATTGACAGCTATGAACTGCCCCAACTGTATCCATAAGAGGATGAAGCAACTCATTAATAACGGATTGGTGGATATGGGAATGATAAACACTACTATACCTAGAATTACAGGTACAGATTAAGGGGAGAAAGAAAGAGAAAGTTAGAAAATACTGTGCAGGAAATACAGTCAGCTCAATGGTCCTGCATTCTCGACTTCCTTATTATTTTCAGAGAAGTGAACCATAGTCACCGGCAGTGTTTCTGCTGAATTTAACAAAAGCAGCTCTTACTCAAGCACACAATGTGCACCATCAGCCATGACCCAAAATTTGATGTAGAAATGTAAAGCATGAGAGAAAACATCTCACTGTTAAAGGTAAGCAGCTCAACTGGAAAATGCACAGACCTCCTGAACTTTAGCCCTATTTAGTTTTATACTTCCCTGCCATTTATGGATTAAAAGAAATAGGGCTAGAGAAGCAATAACAGTTTCTTCACCTACTTTTGTAAAAGAACAGGACCTTTGGGCACTATTATTGCAAAGAACAAGGCTCAGCTCACTGGATGCTTTTCAAGAAATTCTCCTGTGATGGTATTTTTCAACTGACGTATTAGGAAAAGTAAAGAGAATTTTTCAAAAAATAAGAGGTATGTTACAACCAACCTTACCTTGAAAGGTTTGTCCCCACTGTGTGTCAGCATATGCCTCTGCAACCAACTTTGACTTGTTGAAGGTGTATTATATACTTTGCAACCTTTCCACAAGCAAACAAACACCTAATAGAGTAAAATGATGGTAAGTTTACACAAGTCAAAGAAAACAGTAAATAAAAAAATCTCATTAACAAAGAAGTCTGTTTTCACAACATTTCACAACACTTTAAAGAATTCTGAACAATAAAATGTTTTGCAACATACTTCTTGTATCTCACCAAGGAAAAAATAATCACAACCCCAAGTATTCAATAAAAACAGGTCACTGGAATAAAATATCAACAGACAGATGCTCTCGCAGATAAACACAATCGAGAGCAACAGGAGCTGCTGCATTTGTGTTTGCACTCAGTATCTGTATCTACCAGATATGGAGACAGAATGTTTCTAAATGAAAAATTTGCATTTTCTGGGCAGTAGCTATAGAAATAAAATTATTTACTTCCATAAGCAATTAATTATACTCTTTGAGCATGAAAAAGTAAAAACTCTTAAGAGCAATGCAGTTGTTTATATATCACTTTTGTATTCTGGAAAACCAGATACCTCTAGTTAGGGCCTTATATTAAATTCCTGATGAAGGAAGTTAACATTTCTCATAGGATTCAAAAATCTATGGGAGTTTTGTGATTCCAGTGCACAGAACAATCACATGCACAATAGTGCATTAAAGAGAGCAGAACTTACTCATGCTGCTTTTCTCTCTCCTCTCATTGTGTTTATCTGTAACTGAGGGAATAAAAAAGCTCAATGAACTTGCCTTTCACGAGAATTTCCCCAGCAGGTCTGCATGTGAAGGGAGGTAAAGCCCTAATTTGTCACAGCAAAATAAAGTTCCCAGGAACAGCACTGTCCATAATACAGGTTTTCAGAAATGCAGGAAACTAATTGGATTTGGGTTTCTTGTTCTCCTTAGGAGGAAAAAAAACCCCTCAACCTTCAAAAGATTGTATTTTCAAAATGAAAGAGCAGCCACAGGAGTTCTACGTTCTTGCTGTATAATAGATACATAACGCAGCTTAGTCAGACAAAGCTGGAAACCCCTCGATGTCTGTGTGACTGATCCAGACCTACTGACAAAAGGCCCAGGCCCCTAAATCTTTGGGGGTTGCCACTCCTCAGTTTTGAGATCCCCTCAAAGCCACAGAATTGGAATTGCTGAGATTCCTGGCTCTGCAACAGCTCCATAAGTGTCCCAGTATTCCCATCAGCAACTGCAGGGCACTTGGCAAAGGTGTGTTAGTGTGAAGTTACAGATGGTGGAAATACATGGACTTGGCTTTACAACCACCCACCAGAAGTCCAGGCAAGGCTTCTTGGGAATCCCTGTCAAAAATCTGAACCCAAAATATTTCTGAAATAACGTCTGTCGGAAGCAAAACTGTTTTGTCAAAGTTTCCCAGGCTCTTCACGGATGTACCTGGTTTGGACTGGAGCCATGACCTCAGTAATAGCTGGAAAAAATACATTTTACCATGCAAGGATGTTTATCCTATTCCTTTCCATTTTCAGTAAGCAACTACTAACCCCCATTCTGGTGCAAATTCAGAGTCACTGCACTTAAGGAAGACCTGAAATCCCATAAACAACACAACACAATTTTGAACATACTTAAACACCTCACCGGCAGGTGGCAGACAAATCCCTGAAACAAACCCGCCAGGATCCATCCCCCTTCCAGAGCACCCCGCTGGAACTTCTCAAAAAATAAACTCCAGTAGGGGGATTCAAAAGTGTGAACTGAATGCAACAGTTATTAGACACTTCATGCTTCCAACAACTTACTCTTTCAAATATACAAATACAGTCCAACATTTTCTAAATAAAAACATCCACAAATCATGTCACATGAAGTGTGACAAGAAATAAAACACAGAAAAAAAACCCCAACCCTGAATTAAAACCTGAAAAATCTTTCAGTCCCTTTTTAAGAAATGTAAAGGAGTCATGGATGGGATAACAAAGATCCAAGCACAACTTATTAATTTCATTGTTTCATCCAGACTTCATGTAACACTTTTATACACCTGTGGACAGAACCTGTGGACAGAAATCCTCTCATGGGTGGCTAAAAAGCCACTACATTGGATGGATGATTCTGTTTAGATACTGGACTGCAAAAAAGCCATAAAATACGAAGCTGAAGAGTTCAATCATGCCAAAAAATATTAGTAAAATACAGCCAGAGTCACAGCTGTCTCAGTGACACATTTACATAATAAATTATTTAAAGTAATGCAAATGAGCATTTTATTTAAGTTTCTTACTCACTGAAGATAAAGTCTAATGGCCTAACATTTTTCTTCTGAAGAAATGACAGGACAAAAAGTCAAAAGATAACAACTATTCTACTTCAAGAACTGATATTATCTCTCCCAGAAATTGAACAGCTGCAATACACAGTGCCTAAAGCCAGCAGATTGCTTGTGTTGGATGTAAAGGTAGTTTACATGATATATTCCAGGCATCAGAGGTAATTTGGGAGCTTGAGGAGGGGCAAGTAGTTAAGTACAGAGTTGAAATTACTCTACTGGAAGATGTTTTGAAACACTGAAATTGAGACCAATTATCATTTGACCAGGGATTAGACTGGAATTTACATGCCTATATATGCAACTTAATTTAAAAAACAAACATTAGATGCAATTATACAAAAGTCAAACTTGCCATCAGTATTACACACAGAGCTGTTTTGTTAAGACTTTGTACTCTTGAGTCAGTCTTACATCTTCCGTATCATACATTCTCTATGTATTTTACCTCTAGTGAGACTCCACTGGTTACAGTAATTAAGATGTGACTTCACCTGAGTTCACAGACAGCAACACGTACATTAAGCGTTTTAAGAAAATTAACTCCAAGTCTAAGCACTTAAAGATATACCAGCAGCTTCAGGATGTTGAAAAGTTAACACACTATCAAAACCCTGGTAGTCTCAAATAATTTATTGAAAAGAACTGACTGCATTCATAAAGTCAGGCCACTAACTTTGCTACCACTAGTTAGAAAACTGGTATTTTGAAACAGACAATTTCCTACTGTCATTCAAGAGCAACATATTGGCAGATAGGAAAGAGGGAAAACGCAAAAGTAACACGAACCCCTCCT
Organism: Lichenostomus cassidix; assembly: GCF_008360975.1. NCBI lineage: Eukaryota > Metazoa > Chordata > Aves > Passeriformes > Meliphagidae > Lichenostomus > Lichenostomus cassidix. Next base: position 57,046,315 of record NC_139480.1, read on the forward strand.
CGCTGACCATCCACGTGTATGGAGCGAATGTGATCTGCCAAATCCGGGCTGGAGCTGAAGCAGGCGTGGCAGTGATCCCAACAACAGTTATAGGCAATGCTTTTGGCAGAGGAGGCAGGAACTCCTTGGCCATTCATCATGACCGGCGTGGAACGGCCACTGGAAATTGTGCTGTCTACGTCCATGATAGTGCTGCTTATGCTGCAAGACAAAAAAGCCCCAAAACTAAATCAAAGTTTGTATTTGTTGCATATTAACAGAGCAAATAGAAACTGTAGCTCTTTTGACATTTACACAGGTTGAAAAAAAAACTTACACAAATTAATTATTTCTTGTGATTCATCCCTTTATTCATAAATGTACAGTTAGGAAACATCTACTATTACTCAACAGTATAACTTCTTCTGGACACTGGGAACAAAAGGGAGGAATGGAGAATTCTCAGTATGTCGAGCCCAGCACACCCTGCCAACACTAGAGCCTTAAAAAGAATACAGCACTTCAGTTCTACATAAGGCTTAAGGTACTCCCATGTGGCGCCAGCATAGTTTCCACCATTTGCATGGTCTAAAGTAAAGCTTTTTGTTTTGGTTTTTCAAAACGTTTCCAGAGAAGCCAGAATCAGCAGAGGAAATCTGTGGCCAGCAGGGGTCACTTTCATCAGCCCTTCTGCTCTGTACCTTGGTAGATACAGAGTCAAACATCACAGGAATGAGAAAAGTCTTGCAGAGATCATGCTTTTTCCACATACAAGCAAAAGTATGGAAACTTATGTTTTTCCACATTGAACATTAATACACCTTTTTTAATCTTGTTAACCTTCTCAGTTGCCTTGAGGGCCTTTACATTTTTGTCTTCCACAAAGCCACAGCATTACAGAACAGCTCCTCTTTGACAGAACCTCAAAAGACCAGGTGGTCAATCTGCTTAAACAGGAACAAGTGAGATCAGATTGCCTGTGGTCTTGTCCAGTGAAATTGTTAATGGGTGTGTTCAAAGGCTGGGATTTCTGCTACCTTTCTGAACAATTTTCTCAATGGCTGATTAACCTTGCTGTGGGGGAGGGGGGAAGTTTCCCAACATATCAGAATTTCCACTGTTGCAACGTGTGCCTCTTGTCTCTCATCCTTGACGGTTGCAGGGCTGAGATGACTCTGCCTCCTCCATTATAAAACCTCTCTATCAGATCACTGAACACAGCAAAAACCCTGTCCTCCTCCTCCCAAAACTGAAGGAACACACACACTCAGCCTCTCCACATATTGCGTTTGCTTCATCACCCTAATCACTTCGGAGAGCCTCCACCAGATCCTCTCCACTATGTGTGTAACCCGGATATGTTGAACCATTCTGCTTTTTAGGTGCTGTTTCTTGTTTTTATCATCACTGTTTACACACCCAGCATTGTTCAATTACACACTGAGATGAATGAAAGAAAAACAACACCGTCACTCAAATTATGAAGATACAATTAGTATGTTTGCTCTTCTGATGTAAAAGTCTCTACTAGTGATTTCTCACTAGATTATCTATATCTTTTTTAATCACTATTGTATTAGCAGGTTTTTTCTGTGATAGATTTTGAAACAATCACAGATGCTTGCTTTGTTTAGATTTCCCATTCTCACACACCATGCAGATTCCACTGCATTTATTGATAAAAAGTGTCTTGCCTTAGTCAAAACAAGACTCCCTTTAGCAATGCTCCCAGTTAAGCTTTAATTTTAACTGCCCTGAGTAACTTGGTTTTCATGAGCAAACTCTTATCTCAGTAGATATCAGCAATGTAACATATCTCATGCACAAACCCCTTAAAAATCTTCTTCCACCTCATTTTCCTGCACCTGTTATTAAAACTGAACAACTATTCTTAGGCCTTTGTTTTCCAACTTAAAAAAAAAAGTTTTAGAGACCTTTCCAACAGCTTTTTGCTTTAACGAAGGTATATCAAATACATACTTCCTAAATGCTACACAAATACCACTTGTCTTTCTTCCCCTCTCCTCCCAGTTTCAAACAAGGTCGAACAATTTAGAAGGGATAGCTCCTACCCATGGAAGCCATACAGGCAATTTGCTGCTACACAGCATATTTCCATGTGCCCATGGTTTTTATTTTCTTCCCTTTTCCATACCCTGAATGCACAGAGCTTTCCATGATGCCTCCTCATGTCTCCCTTCCCTCCCCATTAGTCCTGATTTCTTTTATGACGTAAGCTACCAGCCCCAACAGCATCAACACCCACTAACTACACCTACTGGTAACAGCATTTTAGGATCCCTGTAGGAAATTGTCAGAAGCTTTACGCACAAAACCTGTTGCGATCAATCCAAATTTTTCCACTGTGCCAGGCTCACAATAGATGCAATTACGGGACTGACATCTGCTTCCTCAACTGATGCCTAGGCCAAAAATTATTCCCAAAAATAAAGTCTGTAAAACTGCACTGTGAAAGCAAAATTTACCAACAAGATGATAGAAAAACTGAACAATTAATTACAGTTAATTGTGCCACCGCCCACCTCCCCCTCAGTTTAAGCTATCCAAATACAGTTTTCTCCAAATCCAGCTTGGAAGTAGGTTTGGACACACAGAATGGCACAAAGCCCAACCACTTCTGCCACAGACAGTGCTGTTACACGGATCAGTGGTCCTGACAGGAAGCTGCTTAGCCAAGGATGGCAAAGCACTGCACATACAGCACCCGTGCACCAGCTGCCTCACACCAGTTTAGGTCAATAAGTAACCCTGCCTTCCTCACAGCTGAAAGGTATCAAAGGAAACTACTTCCCAAGTCCTTTCAGGAAAAGTTCAAGCTTCAAAGCTATTTACAGTCAGTACAAATTTCTACATCCACAGACAGCATTAGGACCACTCTCACATACCCCACAAACAGTACAAGCAAACTTCTGACTGAGAGGACGTGATGTGTTAGGGACCGCAGGGCAGAGTAAACACAGTTCCCTGGGGTTTGCAGTCTGGTCTTAAGTGGGAAAGCAATGACAAAACATAATGCTGAACAAGTTCTGTGAAAGCATTTTGGGGCAGAGTAAAAGTACACGCTCACACAGGTGTGTGCATGTGGTTTCTCTGTCTCACAGGCATGAAATCTGCTTAATTCCTCTAAGAGACAAAAATCCCCTGAAAATTATCAACCCAAAGCATGAGAGTTTAGTTCACACTGCAAGTTCAGTGTAACATATCTTGACACAAAACGACAGGTCTCTAATTTTACAGCCTAAGGAATGCAAATGCTTAGTCTTTGGGTACTTTTATAAACTATCCCACCTTTTTTACAGAAAACTACGTAAAAGTCAACTAGGAGTACTGATCCCAGAAAAGGCTATCCTGACAAGTAGGGTTATTAATGACATAAGAAACCAGTAACACTTGGCAAGCTAATGTAGTTATTATTGTTTAAATGTTTGCTGGGTTTGGATTTAATGGCCTAAGTGCTTGTTAAGGGCTAACAGATTAACATGGTATCACAATTTTGTATCAAAAGAACTGGAATAAAAGAGGATGCCCATAGCACTTAAACCAAGTAGTGGCATATAGAATTCGGAAATTGAGAATGAAGTGCTACACTAGACCACGATTCTATAAGCTATTCAAAATACTGTCTAAAAATGGGAAAAAATATAACTCAAATTCAGTTGAGCAATAACAGCTCAGTATTTAAAATAAAATGCCCTCCTTCTAGTTTGAAGAAGTTTGAGTAGGACATTAAAGAGCACAGACAAATATTGCTGTAACAGAACCTACTAGAGAAATAGCTCAATTGTTTATACAACAAAATAACCAGCATTCACACAACAGGAGACTACTGGTTTTGGAGGTACTTACTTGATAGATTCTTGGTAGACTCTAATGCAAGAAACTCACTGCCCTGGCATACCCCTTCTCTAGTAACAATCTGTTAAATAAAAATGTAATATACAGTTTTTGTTTCCTCTTCTGTGCCTGCAGAACCAGCACATTTCAGGTGATCAGACGCCTCCCAGAACTAAGAAATCTAGAATTAGTTTCTGTCTCACTTAGAAAGTTCTGTCATTCACTAAAGAGGTAAAGGCTGCAAAGAGAATCTGTGGAAGACCAGTGCTCAGCTCAAGTGTGTGTAGTTCTCTCTCATCTTTCATACGCTGAGAAAGTATCACGCAGCTTTTCAGAGAAAAGTCTGTAGTATGTGTAACATTAAAGACACTGACTTGGGCGGTCTCTTGACCTGCCCATTTCAACATGAAGAAGAAAGATAAGTTTTACAATGTGGCTGCTGCTAAGTCTGTGAAGACTTAACTGCAACACTGTGCCTGTTAGAGCTGTCGATTCACGCACTCTCGTTTCTCAGAATTTCAGAAAGGGTGTGAGGGCAGGACACACAAGCAGATAAGATGTGTGCACAGACACTCAGCCGAAGAAGGACTGGACTACAGAAATAGTGTCTGTGTATCTTTCAGTCTATGAATGGGGCTTTTCAATCCAATATTACTTTCTGTCTGCTTGGGATGATCTGAGAGAGGAAAAAGTTCCTTAACAAAGGGAAGGTAATAATAGAGAGGAAAAAGTTCCTTAACAAAGGGAAGGTAATAATAGAAATTACATCCTTCTGCTTTCTCACCCAAAATCCACAAAGTCTACAAGTGGGAAAGTAATAGTGTGCATAAGAGGAGAAAACAAAGTAAGAAAAACACAGACATCCTGGTAGTAGAATAAAGGCATTGAAACAGATTTTTAGCTAGCCAAGTTAAAGCAAGTTTTTCTGCCTTTTGCAAAGTCCCTTTCTCACAGGGAAGAGATCTGTTTAAAGCCTGCCTTCCACTATCAAAGCAGAATGACATGAGCAGAACTGAAGCGCTTGTGGCATACCCCTCTTGCCAGTGACAGACAGGTCTGGGTTTGCTCCCAAGCTGTAGGCAGGCTCCAGCTCCATTGTAATGGATCTATAGACCATGGCCTGATGAAGAACATTAGACATTTGAGTTTCAGAGAGTTCAGCTCAGGGGTCATCCCAAACAATAGAGCATCAAAAACAGTCACTGCTGGAGAGAGCCTGAACACACAATAGCAGTTTTTAAGAAGCAAGATTCAAAAGACTGACTAATTACTAAAATTTAGAACTGTTACAGCAAGCACAACATAGTCTTCGAGCTTATGTTGTGCTCCTGTTTTCATCCTAATCTGAGCACTGGAGTTAACCTGACGTAAAAATCACAGGTCTAGAGGCAAGAACTGAACGCCTTTCTGAAATGCCTTACTAAACCCACATCTTGTTTCACCAAGTCTGCAAACACTGGCAGCGTCTGCCAAATGCAGCAAGGTAGAGCTGAAAACACAGAATCTTCTAAGAAGGGTCAGACATTTTTCTCTCCTCCTACAAATTCTGCCTATACCAAGAGATCAACAGCTTTGAAACAGTACTGACATTTAAAATGTGTTCATTAAGCAAAAACATGCAAGCTCAAATACAGGAATCATTACCACAGAGGCATTGCTTCAGGTCTTATTTTTACCTGTGGCTAGAAATAATACAATCTCCATTATCAAGAAGATTAAGATATTTTTAGCAGCACTTTCATGTTAAAAGGTTAGTACCTGCACAATCATATGTGTCCAGTGGGTTAAATTCAGTTCACACTCTGCTTAAAAACAATCCTGAAACAAAAAAAAATGCCTAAAAACTTGTAAGAAGCTGCAAGTCATTTTCAATTTATAGAAAAAATTTTTCAAGCACTTTAAATTCAGGATTATTCTTTTCCTTTAAGGATCTGAGTAAAATTAGGCCACTGGTAGAGTTGTGTAAATATGTACTATAAGGAAAAAAAGAAATCCAAATTATTCACAATTTAAAATGCACAGATTTTAAACTACATCTTTTACATCTGGGCACTAATTTTTGTGTACATTTAGACGTGAATAGAATTATAATGAAACTATGATTTAATGCATTAAATAAAATGGTATATTGCACATCACTGCTGACACACACTTGGCTCTCCAAGGAGATCGTTTTCCTCACTACTGAAAGTAATACCTTCTGTTGAATTTCATGAAAAAAATGCCCAAAATTTATTCTTTTCCTGATTTTGTTACCCTTTCAGAACAACAGAGAATAAGAGTTTAGAAGGAATATCACCAAAAAACCTGAAAGAACAGCAACATAATTTCATTTTTAGTTTCCATGAAGTCACATTAGCAACTGTCCACTTGAAGCAAGAGCAGAGCCAGGCACTGAACACATGCACAAAAGCCCAATCAATTTGCTATTACACTTTTAATGTCTGCTAAACATACTCCCTGCAGACCTCAAGTGAAGTAACCTTCCCTCAGGCAAAACTCAGCCCTAACAGATGGGCCTTATAGCATGCCCTTGAGGGTCAACAAGCAGACCTCCAGTCTGATCAACAGGAGCTCATTTCAGGGTTAGAGCACCTCCACTGAGAGCACCCAGCTCCCAGTGCCCACATGTTCCGTTCAGGAGGCAACCACAGGACCCAGCTGAATTCAGCTAACACCAAACGATCCTGACAGATCCTATAGGGAAAAACCTCATCTCAGAAAGCATCAAATTAGAAACGAACAGCAATTTCAGGCAACACACACTGCAGGGTCGCTAAAACCTACACTACTGAGCAGCCATCAAACCGCACACTACACCACTCCAAGTTTCAACAACACTTTCTTCTGACACACACAGTGATAATCCAGCCATAAAACATCAAATCAGCAGATTGCCTCCGAAACCAAATGCTACAAACCTTACTGGAAGTAAGCAAACAGCTTAAGGATTTAAAAAAACAAATAAACCAAACAAAAAATAAATACCCTGCTAGTTTCTTTACCTTTTACTAGTCAGTGAAATACTGTCATTTCCCCTTACAGCTTCAGGTACATTGGTCTAATCCATAAGGGAAGCTTAAGAAAGAAAACTGAATTGTGAGATAAAACAAGCTCAGAATAATGGGAACACTGTGAGTGACAGCTAGTTACATCTCACAGCAACTTCAAGGGTTAAAACCTTGAAATCAACAGAAAAGCTTTTACCACCTGGAAGACTAAATCACATCTAGGTACTAATCCCAAAAGAAAACAAACAGCACTAACTGCAATCATTCAATTACAAACAGCAAGTCAAAACAGAAACATTGAACGAAAATAATAATGACATGCACAGTGACATCCCCCAGCACCTCATTATTTTCATTTCACTAGGAAAACTCGGAACTGAAAACAAAAACTCCACCATTTTCCCCATTACTCCTATTGCTTTCTAAGATAAGAAGTGGAAAACTGTGGTGTGAGGCTCTGGACAATGGACAAGTTCCACAAAAACAACAGCTTTCCAACACCACAAAATTCAAAGCAATTTACACTCACTACTTCCTAATGCAATCAATGATAAAGTGAAGATAAATCCTCACAAAACATTAAAATTATCAAATTATTAATCTTGAGCTCCCATCACTGAGAGGAAGCTCTTCCACCTGTCCTATTTTATAATATTTCTGTCAATTCCAAACATGGGAGCCATGGATACAACAGATTAGTAACAGAAATTGCTCTACTGGCTCCTAAACAATAGCAGAGGAAAAGTAAATTCCAAACTTTTTGTACTAAGGTTTAATTTTTCATGACATTCAATGAACATTAAGAAAACTTTAATGCCAAACTCTTTCTGAAGTAACTATCAGAATATCTGCATGGGGCTACCAGTATATAATAAAAAGCAGGGCTCAAGACAATTATACACAGGTGGCCAAGGAAATTTAGGCTAATCTTTTTGCTTTATGCTCTCCAAATGATCATGTCAATTTAAAAATGAAATCAAAACAGATCCTAAGAAAAACAGAGTTCCCAAAACACGAGCAACCACTGTGAGCCAGCAAGAGAGCAGAAAAGTTTGATATTTGCCTGAACTTTTTTTGTCTGCCTATCTTTGGTAAATTTGGTATTTTGTGATGCATCTAGGCTGCTAACAGATAGACTCTTGGTACTAAATGTCAGTAACTTATCAATTTAAGTCCCCAAGCCAAACATTCATGTTTCACAAGCAAAACAGTTTGTCTTATTTTAATGGATGTCGTTTGACTGTGACATGGAAATAACAATGTTTTAGATCTCTTACACTTTTCATCCAACCAGCAATCAACCTGGAGGGGATCTTCAAAGGCAACAGAAAGCAACTTCAGCTACCTGCATTTCTAACTCTTTTTTTTTTCTTTTTTTGCTAATTTTGCTGAGAAAACCATTTGTCTTTACTTGAAATAGAAAGTACCCAAAATACTTTCATGACTGATAACGATGAGTTTCTGAGTTCAGGAAAACCTACCATCAGTAAGAAAAAAATAGTGTAAGTGGATAAACCACCATGAAGAAAAAAAAACAGAATAAAAAGAGAATGCAGAACACTAAATGACTGCCAAAAAGAAAGGTAACTCATGCAGCAACAAGAAATCAGAGTATCTGGATCAAAAAAATAAGTCAGGACTACATGAAGTGCAAGTCCACCACTGTGTTTTGAAGGCAGCACCTTCTGTCCACATCTGCTCTTGCGCATTACATCCACAGAGATCCTCACAGCAGACAAACAACACAACTGACTCCATGGCTCTTCAGAGGCAAGGGAGGCAAAGCAGGATAGGCAAGCAACATTAGTAAAAAGCAACATTAAGGCAACATAAAGAAAAAAAGACCACACTTGGAGCCACTTGTGCTTCTGAATCACATAAGCATATTTCTGGAAATCAAGACTATCAAATCTATGCTTTACGCTGATAAAGTTATTCTAACAAACATCTCAAAACAAACAAGACTCAAAAAGTGTTCATAAACCAATCTTAAAAACAAGACAGCAGTATTTTTTATTGAATATATGTAGTTTATATGACTACTAAGAAAGCAACACAGTGGAAAATAAAATAGTCGAGAGAGAATCTCATATGGCATGGCAAGTGGTAGCATTAAAAATTTGTTTTTAAATTCCTTTTGGAGCAGCAGCTTATTTTAGAGTAAAGCTACCACTAGATATGGTACAAATACCTAGAAAAGGGACCAACACTGCAAACACTTCAGTCTGATAATATAAAACCAGGTAAGATAGGAAAGCTCTTTGAGACAGAGAAATTGAAGGAACTTAAAATAACAAACATGCACAGGAAACAAAACAAGACTGAGAAAGTGTGTTATGATTCACCACCTCTAGAGCTGTTTCCACTCCCCTGGATCACTTACTTTGATTATTTAGATTGTTAGCCCTAGAATATTTGGGCTCATAATACTTGCATAACATAAACCCAGGTTATCACAGGATTTGTAGGATACAGAGCAACTGGGACCTCAATGAGGAAACTCGGAATACCAAAATATCCAAGGAGTGGTGCAAAAATAGAGCAGGTAAAACATATGTGCCTTGTGATACGACACTACAAAGATGACATTCTGCAAAAGGATTACACAAATCAAGAAACTGTACTCGATTTTGCCTTAAAGATACAAGTAAAACTGCCTTTCATTTCTGGGAACCACGTTATCTTCAACTTGATAATCTCCCTGAAAAGTTAGAGAACAGCAACATGTGGTTCACAATTTTCAGTCTTTACTGATAAAAGAGTGTGTTTACTAGCACAGCTTAGGAGAAGCAGAGAAGAAAAACACTCAGTCACTAAAGAACCACCAAAAATAATTAATTTTTCTAACAGTGCTTCCCATTCTGAGAACCATAATCACTATGAAGTAGTCTAATCAGCACTGGAAGATAACAGCCTTCAGGCATGGTGTCAAGGAAATTTCATCTGCTGTAGGTATTACCCTCCCATTCTCCCAACCTCAGGATACCTCCCCTCACTCCGAACACAAAACACAGAAAACAAGCAGAAGACAAAATGACAAAAGAAAGATGCAACCTTACAGAGAAAATCTAAAAAATCCTTCCAGTTTCAATCATCACGTTAGATTCAACTTAATACAGAAAAAAATACACAGGATAGCATTGTATAAAGTAGCGGCCTTGCCTATTTATATCTCTGTGAATCGTTGCTACTCCAAGTATTAACCAGGCATCAAAAGCAAAGAAACCAGCAAAGTACAACTCCACTAACTGGCTCAATTCATAACAGAAAGGTCATAAATTAAGGTTTGATTCCTATTCTGTTGGGCACTGAATTAACTTTTACTTGTACCAATTGTCTAAGCTATAACTTACTATTCAAGTCAGCCTAAGGAAATCTACATAAAGATATGCCGAAAGGAAATTATTCCAAAGGAAAAAAAATAAATCTACATTTCTCTGTTTGCATATATTGAAAATATTTTCTTTGCACTTTTAACATTTACTTTTTCATTTGGAATCTAAGTTAGTACTACAGCACAATAGACTAAAACTATCAAAATAAGGATTTGACTGCAATTTTACAGGAGAGCTAGCAATTTATACAAGATGCTACATGGAATGACATTATTACTAAGTGGAAATTCTTTATGACAGATTCTTATTTAGGCATATTTAATAAATTTTAGTATCACTGTATGTGCCAATAGTCCATTTTTTACAAGTTTCAACTCCAACAACCAAGGCGCAGTTTTCTCCCTCTGACATTATACAAGCTGTTTGAATTACAGCACTCCTCTATGGTGCATCAGGATGACAACAGGACTTTCAAGATTGTAACAAATCTTTTGCTTTTCTTTAGCAAGTATCTTGGCATATACCTTAAGTAACCTCTATCAAAGAAAGAAAATACCCATTAAACATTAGCAACAGAAGATCAGCAAAATTTAAGAATGTAAATTCTAGTATAGAGAGAAAATCAGATATGGGAAAAGAAATCCCAGGTCTTTCTTCCTTTGCATTTTACCATTGTTAAGGCGGAAAAAAAGTACTTCAGCCCCTCAAAAGGCTTCAATATTTTCCCCAATTCTTTGTTGGTTTTGAATGCTGCAAAACCACAATTTGAGAATTGCAATCACTATCTTAGCATATCACAAATCCAATGACAAATAGCAAGCATAACATGGAATATTTATATTTCCTTTTCTAAAACAAGTTTATTTGAAAATGTTCACATTTAAATTAACAATCCCAGAGAGAATGCATATAGTTATAAAAAAGAATCAGTTACATGGATAGATAACCAAAGAAACCTCAGGGAATGCTACAATATTACCATTTTGTATTTTTGCAAGTCATGCCATTGTATTTTTTTAACAGCAACTGGGAGAGTGGAAAAAACTGACTGTTCATACAAAGAAGTTCCTTACCCTCTTCTGTTCCTGTCTCCTGCACAACTTAACTGGAGTTTACATTCCCACCTGTTTCAAGGACTCCCTACAGTTACTTGGCTACTTTACAGCAGAGACCAATTTTTCACTTTCTTTGGGTTAAGTTCTCTTTTCTCCTCTCAGGCAATTAGACATATCTCATTCCCTATCATCCCAGAAGTTTTCTGTGTGTATCTCACATCATCCCCTTGCCAGAAACCTTTATTCCTGTCTCCAAAGCTCCATCTGCTTTACATCTCCCTTCTATGCCACGTACCACTTTCCCAGCCAAGAACAGACTGCTCTACAACTACCCCAAGGCAATGGGTTCTAGGTGTATTTCCATACTGCTGACTTCCATGCCAGCTCTCCATGCTGCTCACTTCCCCACCATTCTTCTCCAGCCGGGCAGGGCTTTCCAAAATATATGTAAACATATGAAAGGTACTAGAAAGCTGTGGAAAGATCTGAGCAAGAGTGGTACGGTAGAACATTTCCACTGCATCATCCAAGAGAGTTAGTTTTATCTGTGACCAGCTGCAGGAATGCATGATGTGACATCTCTGCCAAAAGGCCGTTCAAGCTGCATATAACACCCTGTTTAACTTCACTGGAAAGTGAAACACGGAAAGGGAAAAAAAAAAAAGGGGGAAAAAAGAAAAACCAAGACAGGGGTTTTTTTCCACTACTGCCTAGAAAATTCCCTGAAAAACCCCACTTATCAAACCTTGTATTTAGAAGTTACCAGACCTGATGATGTCATGAACTTACACAAAATGCACACAGACCGGTGTGGATGTACAAATCCAACATAAAAGCAGAACTATTTCTGTCTTACATTGAATAGCAAAATGTTTATTCTCAAATTCTGTGAAGTATATTTACATCTTACTACAATAACTATAACAGCTCATTATACCAAGCTCTTTCATCTAGTTCACAAAAAGACCTCATGTTAACCACTCAATTATACCAACCAACAGCTTTAGTAATAAAGATACTCCCCATACAAAATATCTGGGCTGTTTTGTCTTCCCATCAAAAGCTATTTTCTCCAGTGCCAGAATGGCATGAACATAACCATTACAGAAACAAGGGGTTTATTTTGCAATTTGAAAGCAAATAACTACAGCAACAATAAATGTAGTTAGAAATGCTGAAAATACAATTTTCAGCATAATTTCTGAAACTCGGGTAAACTTCTGTATAGCTCACTGTCACATGGCAATACACACACACACTCTAAAAAAAATTTAACGACTTAACCACCTTGTATGTGCTAATGAATGATTCTTCACTTCCTGCATAGGAACAAGTGAGACTATGCAGCAAAGAGAGGCCTGAAGCACTTTTTAATCTGGTCACATGGATCCATGAAACACACCTATTAGTACCACATGTCCTCCGGACTGTATTTCAAATTTACTGTTCTGCCTTCATAAATGTCATTCATACAGCTCATGTGCCAATGCCAAGTCAGTCTTGAAAGTTCTTCACTTTCAAGAGTTTAAAAGCTAGATAAAATAAAGACTATAATTAAAACTAATATTTTTAAATCAGTATACATCTCAAAGGTTGACAAGGTTTAAATCTCATGTAAAATCTTCATTTTACATGAGATCTAAAAATCTCAGGCTAGAGCCTGGAATTTTCACATCTAAATCTCTTAGCTTTCAACCCATTCATACCACTCTGCCTCATTTCACTCAATAAAATGAAAAAAATTTCACAATCTGAAGCACAATGAGGTTTATTACTGAAAAACTTACCTGAAATGTGTTTTCAAAACTGCTCATCTATTAAACAGAAACAGAATAAAACATTTCTAGAAGTATTTTGCAAGTCTTATGTGGTTAAGAACTGAAATGGTCACTGAATATTTTTGAGTATTCCTTGAGTCCATGCCTCCCAATAATTGATGTTGTTGGTGAATAATAAAAACCATGAAAAGGTTATACCCCGCTCCGCCCCACAAAAAAGCCAAACAAAAAGAAGAAAATAAAGCCTTACAAGTTACATGAAAATCGCCTGTCAATAAGGTGGACATTAATTAGTGCTGTGCCTAAGGGAAAGATTACTACATAGGTCCAAAGACAACCCGTTACACTTGGCCTACCAGCACATCAATCAGCACTCACAGATCACTCAGCAAAACAGCAGATCCTGCAGCTTAAATGTACCTTTTCCATGCTCCTTGCCTAGTCAGGAGGAGGAGGGAGCAAAGGATAAACTGCTAAGAAGGGCAAAGATAATATAAGAACAGTAAGCCAGGGGTAACTTCTGGGTGAGAGTACAAAGACAGAAGACAAATTCACACGGGTGAGCAAAAAAGCTCTTCATACAGCTCTACTACTCAAATATCTGCTCAGCAACTTCTTAAAATTGCAAGACCTACCTAGTAGTAAAAACTAGTAAAAACTGCTTTTTAAATCAAACAAAATCTGATGATGAAACTATTTCAGATTTAAATATACTTCCATAATAAGTGTTACAGTAAACAATATCTAAATTATTTCAGTAAACTAAGTGTTTGTAAGTAAATATCATAATTCAGCAATAACAACAACCGTGAGCTGCAGATGCATCTCCACTGCACTCGGCTCAGCTGGTTTATACCCAAATGCATGCACTTGCTTACGTCCAGCTTCAGTCTTTATAGTTAACTGAATCATTATTTTTTCTCTTCAAGTCCTGTCAAATGCTTCTCAGCATTGCAGCAAGACTAGAAGCTCCAGAGGACTCTGGAGGAGCACCACAATCCTTTCAGCACAGGTCTCAAGTTAGGGAAAGGCACAGGAAAATTAGCAGCATTCACGGGCTGATAACAGCCTAACTGTAAATCCAGAAGATAACTAGGCTTCAATGCAGACTATTATTACTCAGCCAGCTGATCTGAGCTTGCTCACCAAGTTGTGGACAAACTCCTGCATGGTAGTGGGAATTTAGCACAATTCCCAGAAAAGAATGGAACTATTATAGATCAAAAAGATATCTGCCAGTTCTAGAGTTATTGCACTGAACTCCTGCTGAGCAGAAAATGCCACCTGGTTATTTATTCCAGGTATCAGTCTGGGTTTTGCTTTTTCCTTTCTGGGCTTTTTGGGTGGGAAGACAAGCATGTTTTAACAAAGTACGAAGTCTGTGTATGGAAATGGAGGGTTAAAATCCACCCTAAATTTCAGGGCATTGACAGTCACCTCTGTATTTATTTCTCGTGTTGCTAAAAATACTTACAAATTTCCTACAAATTATTTATTCTGTAAGTGAATGCTCTCAAAATACATTAAAATGTTAAAAACAGAAGTTGCTGAACAGTGGTTCTATTTTGACCACATGCAATATTTTCTTCTTCACCTGTTTAATTTGTATTTGATATCACTAAATGAAAAATCAGACATAACACAATGTGGAAAATTACAAAGAACATACACAGGGAAATGGGAATTTGATCACTCATGGAATCTGGGCCCTCTTACCACACCCTTTTATTCATTCAAATTTTCTAAAGAGGAAGCAAGAAAAAAAAATCCCAAGCCCAGGGGCATGATCTGAATGTTACCAAACCTGCTGACAGCAGGAGAGTCTTTACCAAGTACACTCTTCTCCCAGCTTCCTCTGGCTAAACCCAAGGACTGTAAAGTCAAGCCTGTAAGTTCCATCTCTTCCTTTTTCTCTCTCTTCCCTCCCCAGGGTATCTTATTTCACAGCACACTGAGAGTCAGACACCAAGTTCCTCAGGACTTTGGAGACACAGGGTCAGCAAAGGTCATGAAGTACCATTCAATAAACTATTTCATATAAAACAACACTTAATAGACAGAATATCATAGTCTAATAGTCACAGAACTTATATTTGAATTCAGAGGTGACCAAATCAATGAATGATTAAGTCTTTCAGGATTTCAATATATTATCATATACCTGTACCTCCACCCTTAAACCTAAACTGTTTCCAGCTCTGCCCTGGTATTTCACCATCTCAACTTACGCACTCTCTTTAGCACATCTACTACCTTTTGCAACACTCTGCTAGTCCGTCTGATCATCTGAAAGGCACAGGATTATGTTGTGGCTGCCTTCCAAGCAGCAGCAATCATTTGGATCACAATGCCAAGCAAGCAACTTGCTGGACTACAAGTGACAAAAATAATAAAGCATTCTAACATGCTGCAGCAAAGAGTGCACACCGAACAAAATTTTCCATCACCAGGAATAACAAATGGCACTCTTGGTAGCATTGCTCTTCTCCTACCAACTCAACAAACAGGCGTTGGAATTAGAGCACAAAATGCTCTCTCAGCACCCCAACTTTCCAGCCTGGCAGGTCAAGATAAAACTTTGCAAAGGTTAAAAACAAGGCACAGTCCTTATTTAAACCACTAACCACAAAGAGTCCCACTCCTGCAAGTGAGCCTGTGCTGGTGGTACAGGGAAGGAGCAAGGACCCACACACATGGATTTAACAGTGTACAGCAAGAGGACCATGAGAGCAATGACAGAGAAAGAAAGCAGCAACTAGCTCTGGACTGCACAGGCAAGTCAGAATGACTCTACTTCTAGAAAACCCCTGCAAGTTATTTCTGTTATTTCCTCAACCCAGACATGCACTTGGATAAGATCAGGATTAGATTTAGACTTTCATCCTGTGAAAAACAAGAAACTGCTGTTTTAAAGCTCCTTTACATACCTGTTGTTTTTCCAGAAGTCTACTCCCATACTTAGTCAATTTCACATAAAATCTCAGCTTTAAAAAAAAAAACCCAAAAACCAACCAAAACCTACAAACAAACACCAACATCCACACCCCCATTCCACTTGCATGAGTTTATAAGAAAGAAAATGTGACTTCTATGAGTCTCAAAACTCTGATGGAAACCAAAGAACTGAATTTTTTTCTGTCTTCTTAAGGGTTTTAGGCCAATTGCATGGTTTGGGGAGCTGACTCACAAAGAGTTTGCTGGGCTGGTTTTAATCTTCGAGGTTAGATCTAGTCATGCCCCGTTTTCATTCTGAAATATGGGTATTTGTATATTTACAAAGATTTTGATCTAACATATATTCAAAGTACATTTCTGGACCAAAACATGTAATTCTCCACTTTTAACAG
This sequence comes from Lichenostomus cassidix, assembly GCF_008360975.1. Taxonomy (NCBI): domain Eukaryota; kingdom Metazoa; phylum Chordata; class Aves; order Passeriformes; family Meliphagidae; genus Lichenostomus; species Lichenostomus cassidix. The sequence goes on from NC_139480.1 coordinate 57,062,675, forward strand.
TGAACCTACCTTAAGAAAATACAAACAAAATTCTAATTGTTACTTAACTGTAACACTAGCAGGGAAGTCTGAGACTTTTCTTGCAAAACAAATAGAAAAACGTACAAGTTCCTTCAGCTATTTGAAAGGACTAATTAGTAACTAGGCAAACAGCACTTTCACACTGGTTTTATGTCCTTTTTCCATCCTATTTTCAGTTTTTCAAGCAAACTGTTGCATACAACATCCAAGAGAGCTACTGCATAAGCCACATTCTTTGAAATGCTTGACTTAGTAGGCTGAAACAGACCTGAAAGGCAGAATTCAACCATGTGTGAGAATTCGGTAATGCCTTTCCACCAGAATCGAGCCAGAATCTTGGTGAAACGAAATGTGTAGCTTTAACACAAAAGCTCAAGAACTCAGCTTTACATTCACTATTACAGAACTCATTCAAAGATGACGATGAGCCTGCAAATACGGAACCTCGCTTCACACTGTGCATGATTATTACTTGTGCACACGTAATGCAGGAAAGGCTAGACTCCTATTTATTTTAGTAAACTCGATTTTTCCCCCTCACGTTTTAAGAGGTTTTCATTCGGTTTTCTCTCTCTAGAGCAGAGACCCGGTTCGGGCGCAGGTAAAACCGCATCCACAGACGCATTGCCATCCCGAACCTTTAGTACACCCCACCTGCGCGTTGGCGCAAGACACAACCCTGAAGAACCCCGAAAGCACCATCTGAGAAAAATCCGCAGCTTCCGAGGAAGGAGGCCCCCGGAGGAGAAGGCAGCGCCCGGCGGGGCCGCTCGGGACTCTCACGGATCGGCGATGGCCGGGGAGCGCCCCCTCCTACCCAGCCAGGAGCCGGGCGGCCGGGGAGCCCGAGGAGCAGGGGCAGGGGCCCGGCACAAGTTGGCCGGAGAAACCTGTGGCTGCCGTGACACCCCCGCGGCCGGGAGCGGGGCGGCGCCCGGGGAGCGGGGGCTGCCGAGGCGGGGAGGCTGCCGAGCAGGGCCCCCGGGACGCGCCGCTCCGCCCGGGGAAGGGCACCGGACACTGACCTGTCCTCCGAGTCCATGCGGCTGAGGGGCTCCCCGTCCGAGGACATCTCCAGGCTGCCCCGCCGGCCCCCCGACGTGGCGCTGCCGCAGCTGCTGCCGCCGCCCGTGCCGGGGCCGGTGCCGTATCCCTCGTCGCCGCCGCTGGACACGCTGCTGGAGCTGCTGCCGCCGCCGCCGCGGCCCGGCCCGTCCTCCTGGCCGCCCCGGGGGCCCTTGGGCTCCTCCTTGGCGTCGGCCTCACTGCCGCCGCCGGGGCTCGGCGAGCGGGTCTCGTCGCTGCAGCAGCCGCTGCTCGTGCTGCTGCTGCTACTGCCCACCAGGCTGCTCTCCTCCTCCTCGCCGCCCTCCTCCTCCTCCTCCTCTTCCTCCTCCTCCTCCTCCTCGTCCTCCCCGTCCCCGGCCTGGCTGGCGCTTTCCGGGCTCGGCTCCGACATGCTCTCCGCCTCGCCGTTCAGCAGCAGCAGCGGCTCCGGCTCCGCCGCGGCCGCGGACGAAGGCGGCGGCGGCGACGAGGAGGATCCAGCCCCGCCGGCGGCCGCCACCTCCGCCGCCGCCGCCGCCACCTCCGCCTCCTCCTCCTCCTCGGCGGGCGCCGCCTGCCCGGGAAGGCGCCGCTGGGGCTCCGCCATGTCGCTGCAGCGAGCGGCCGCCATGGCGCCTGCGAGTCGCTGCCGCGCGCGCGGGGCCGGCCGCGGGCGTGCGCACGGCGGGGGCGTGCGCGCGCGGCCCGTGCGCGTTCCCGCCGCCTCCCCTCCTGCCTTCGCCCTCCTCGCGCACCCGCAGCACCGGGGAGGGGCGGGGCGGGGCCCGGCTCGTGCCGCCGCCGCCGCACGCGCTACGGAGCGCACCCGGGGACAAACAGCGCGGGGAGGGCGGAGCGGCGGCGCCAAGGGGCGGTGGCGGGTGGGCGACGCGGTCCAAGCTTGAATCCCCGGGAGGCGCTGCCGTGAATACCCCCGGGGATCCCGGCTGAAATCTCCAGTGATCCCAGCTTGAATTCTCCATGGATCTCTACTTGAATTCCCCTAGGATCCCGGCTAGAGTCTCCCTGGGATCACGTCTGGAATCCCCCGGGGATGCCGGGTTGAGTCCCCCAGGGCTGCCGGTTCGAATCCCGCGGGCGATGCCGGCGCCCCGCTGGAATCGCGTCATCCCAGGCCCCGGCTACCGAGCCAGCGGGCAGTGCCGCGGGACGCGCCGGGAGCGGGGAACGATGCGCTCCCGGTTTCCCCGCCTCGCTTCCAGGACGGATCCCGTGTCCCACAGCGGGGCACCGGCATTCCCGGCTGGCGCTGCCGGGAGCGGGTTGGCTCAGGCGGAGGGAGGGGGTCAGCGGGACCGGGAGAGCTCCAGTGGCACCGGGGACTGCGGGTCTAGGCAGCCCCGGAGCCCCCAGTTCCTCTCGCGGTCACCGGAGTGGGAAAGCGGGGCGTGGAGCGCACGGGAAAGGGAGAACCGAGGCTCCCCGGGTGCCGCTGTGAAACCACCCGGGCAGCATTGCCACAAAACGGGCTCGGCCGAGGCAGAAAAGAGGCAGCGAAAGGCTTCCAGCGCCACTGACAAAAAGGAGTGAAAAAAGCGGCCGCGCTGTGCAGTGAGGAGAGAGACTAAACCAGAACAAACTGGCCTTAAACCTCCCTTGGCAGAGAAGAGGCTTCCTGGCTTCCGGGGAAAAGCTGTGTGACCAAAGGGGAATGTGAAATATAGAATCACGGGATGATTGGAAGGAACACTTAAGATCATCTCCTTCCATCCCGCTGCCATGGGCAGGGACATCTTCCACTGGATGAGATTGCTCAGAGCCCCATCCAGCCTGGCCTGGAACACTTGGAGGGATCCAGGGGCAGCCACAGCTTCTCTGGGCACCCTGTGCCAGGGCCTCCCCACCCTCACAGGGGAGACTTTCTTCCTAATACCCAGTCTGAACTGATGGATGTGTAGAAGGGGTGAAAGCTTAACAGGATGCCTGTCAATCACATAGAAGCCTTCAGAACAGGGTTTGAAGATTAACACCATTTAATGATAATGTAAAATGGGATAAAGTTTGCTATAAAGTTTGTAGGAGGGGGATTTGCAGCAGAACAGGAAGATAGAATCTGAACGCAGAGATAAAATCAGGTAGTTTGACAAATTATTGGAGAGATGAGAAGGGTAATTGAAAGCATAAAATGCTATTCCTTGTGAATTTTAAATGTCTTATATCTGTCAGTCTTTACCCCCAACACTTACAGGGCTTTTAAAACACATTTAAAACAAAAATCATGAAGCTGTGGTAGTTTAGTTTAAAAACAAACTCCAAAACACAGAAACACAATTCAGTCCAGAAAAACATTGCCCCTTCTGCACGTGAGGAAGAATATCACCAATGCAAGTTACAGCAGGTGTATCTGGCATGTCCACAGAGATCCTGGATTCCAGGAGAAGTTGACTGTGTAGGACTAAAATCTGGAAAAAGGTGCTCCTAAGACCTGCATTTGCATCGCTGGAGATGGCTCCCAGCCCATGAACAGACATAGCTGTGAGCAGCAACAAGAACAAGCTGTGGTGGAGCAGCATCAAAACCGAGAGCCACGACACTGAAACAGCAGCACAGGGTTGGAGCAGAGGGACACGACAGTGGATTAATCTTTGAAAACAAACCATATTTAGCCTGCAGAGGAGCATAAGCAAATTTTGGAAGACAACAATGAAAAAGTGATGCTAGTTCCTCGGATTTCTAGAAGTCAACCTCAGTTAGAACATGGATATGCTAAGAATGCTTAAAAAAATCCAGAGGGAAAAAAGAACAGCTGCAATTCTGTTTCTCATCTCTGCAAAATGTGTGCTGCAGGTCTCCTATGTCCACCAAAACAGTCACCAAGCCCTGAGCTTCTGTACCCTGACCTGCCTTTCCTCTTGGTAACAGCGTGTGCTGTGCTTTGCTCTCCTCTGAGGAAGGCCTGGGGCTCCCGGGTGGGTGTTGCAGTGCTGTCTAATCAGACACAAAATGTGACATTTCGAAAACAACCCACTCTTTCATTCAGCCCAGAAACGGCAGTAGCTGAAATAATTCCTATTTGGGTCTCTCTTACCCACTGATGCCCTTCTGCAGTTCTGTGCTCTAGCAAGGGATAGAATCAGAGAGGTATCGAATCATGAGAAACCAAAAATATATGAAGGACTTAGGTAAAAAACACCTTTCCCAAACAATGAATATGAGATAAAGGGGAGAAAAGTTATCACAAAGAACTCTGTGTACTCTAGTGTGAATTGTGCTGATCTGCTGTGTGCTCAAGGCAATCAATGTCCTTTGTCCCAGCAAGTCTCTCTTGAGTTTCTTGAGATGGTGCGTGCATGCAAAGGCTCCTTGTGTTTGGCACTGCAAGCGAGCAGGGTGATTCGACCTCTCACTTTCCACTCTCCTAAGCAGAGCAGTAGAGACGCCAGCTCATTAGGTAATTTGTGTATTCAAAGAGGGTCAGGGAAGGAAACCTCAGGACGTTCCTATTGCCTAGTGGAAATCACTTGGCATTTAAGCAAGCGCTCAAGTACCAAATGGGTCACTACTGCAGCAGGCAGTTACCAAGAAAAAGCACTGTGATAATCTCTTGGTGTCCTGCTCTCAGGTTTTCCAGTCCATAAAATTCTGCATCCAGGCTTGGTCTTTGAGTGCTGTAATGAAGTCCTAACCGAGTGCAAGCAGCAATGATTATTGCTTACCGAACTTTCTCTGTACAAACCCACACAGCTTACTGAAGGTAGATTTCCTTTTGCTCCAAGGTTTTTTGACTATTCAAACCTCTTGAAAGAGGAGATCTGTCAGAGAACAGGTGATTCTGCAACTTGCAAAAGCATCTAAATTATTTACATTTGAATGTACTGATAAAAGCACAATGGAGGAGAGTCCTGTTAGGAAATCCTTTGGAGAAATCATTCATTTGGGCTTTGCTGGTGGAAGTTACTGTCGTTCACACAAAGAGTTTCTGATATGCTCAGTCTAGCTTGGTGTGATCACCTTACAATGATGCTTTAAAGCTCAGACATTCGTGTTGAGAAATCAACAAAGTACAAAAAAAAAAATAATAATAGTAGATAAACCAGGAGAAGCCTGTTCACAGGCAGGTTCCGAGCAGGACCATTAGTGCAAGAATAAGCAACTTGTAGACAGAGCAGAGCAGGCAGAAGAAATTAAGATTTTATTCTCTTACCTCAGGAACACCAGGGCATTCACACTGACAGCAGGATCAGTATCAAGCACACTCCAAAGAAGTAGTTTCTTCTTTTCTTGAGTCACAACAATTTTGCTGTTTTGTGGGGTTTTCTTGAAAGACACTTAGATGAGATCACCAGAAGATTCTATATGTGTAAGGTAGGTTTCCTGAGGTTTCTTCCTTAACTTGGGGCAATATTATGGTACTATGATGTACAGTATGCAAGCAAAACACTTCAAAACGGCAAGAAAGGCCTATTAAGACAGAAGAAAATTTAAATAGACCTGAGGTATAGGAAAGGTGACATCCAGTCTTACGCTTTCTAGGATACCAGGGGAGATTCGGTAAAGCCAAGCATTTGGTCACTGAGCTCCCTTCTGCAGCCCCTGTCTCCCCATGCATGTCTTAGGCAGTGCAGGAAATTCCAGCTGCCTCCACCTCATGACTCACCTTGCTCAGTATTCTGCCTGCTCAGCAGCCTCTGGAAACTGCACCCTTCCCTTCTTTCTGCCCCACCCTTCCCCATCCAAATTCAAGGTCTGGAGGAAGAGGCTGCGATCTCTCATTGCTTCAAGGGAGCACCCGGCGCTGGGTTTTCACCCTTGCTTTCAGACTGGGTTGAAATCACCTCATGATGCAATTCCGACCCCACCCTCTCCTGCAGCACCCAGTTAACTCTCCGTTTAAACTCAGCTTCCATGCTCATTTTTCTTTGTTTTTTTGGATTATTTTTTAAAGCTGCCTTTAATCTTTGCCCGTAGTGTCTGCTTAGAAACCATGACTGTAAGAAACTACAAGACATGCTTACGTTGGGCTAACCAGAATAAGGCTGTAGGGAATGCATGTGTAGAAGGGATCTCTCTTTTCTCCCCTGGAGTGATGAGCCTTTGCTGGGGATGTAACTGGCTTTGCAAAACCCTTTGCAAAATGAATTCTTGATACTGCTTGGGACGTTCTTTCCCCCTCTGCTCTGCCCCTGCTTTGTGTCACGCTGATCTGCTGCCTCTTCTCTGGTGCCAGCACAGCTGTCCCTGAAATTCCTGCCACGAGCTACACCAGGGAACTGCTTTTAGTGGTAACCAGAAGGAAAAAAATAAAATGGCATTCTGTTCCTGTTAGGTTATGAAACTTCAGAAAACTCCAGACAGCTTAGTCAAATATAACAGTGCCCACTCTGGGGACGGGGAAAGGAGGAACACAAAAATTTAAAAATTACCAAGGTGACACAAAGGACCAGGAGTTAGTTCAGGAATGGAAAAGAAAACCCCACTCTGTCATTCTGGAGCTCATCCAAAAGTACATCCTAACATTCATTCTGTTTGCTTTTAGGGTAACAATATGCCAGCCCAGTGGAGATGAGGGCATCTCTGCTTTAAGCCATCTATAAACACAAACAGTGAGAGGAAGCCCATGTTTCATAGATATTCTGATGTAATTCAAAGCAATCAGATATGTGACACTAAAATGCACACTAATTGATGCTCACTTTACTGTCAAATTATATTGAAGGAAAGCAGGAAAAACAAAGTAAGAAAGCATGAATATTTCTTGTAAGTGAAAGAAAGTCAAAAGCTTTGAGTTCAAGGCATTAGGAGGCCTTGTAATATGGTTCAATATGGTTCAGCTCTACAGGTTGCTGCAAAAACTGAAACATAAGCACAGAATTCAAGTAGGTACTATTTAGCTGTGATAATCTATTCATTATTATAGATACCACTGAGAATGAACTCAGCATTTGCTTCAGAAACAAAAGCTACTCACGATACTCTGCACTGGTATAGCTGAATATTAGTCCTGTCACCGCATATCTCTCAATTTTTGTGACTTCCAGGAACTTGCATAGGTATATGCTAAAAATGCATTATGCTTTTCTTTGAAACGATTGGAAAAGTTTTTCAAATGCCACATTGGAAAATTTAGGTAACTGATGCAATACATCATATGAACAGGTAAAACAGTAACATATGCAGGACTGTACAAGCAAATAGAGCATCTTTCCTCTGTCACCAGTGTGATCAATATTTTTATTTATAGCTAAAAAACCTATGTAAATTATCAGATATATTTTCTTTTCCTCCCAAAATAACCTAAATCTCCTTGTGTACATTTTCTTTTTGGCACAGTTTGCTCTTTTTCAATACAAGGAAGCCAAAATTCTTAAGTCTCAAAAGAATCAACATTCTTTAGTGGTGTAATTTAGATTCATTTTTAACCAGAGATAATTGAAATATTTGCTTCCAGATTATAGAGTCTTTACATGCTGTTAATTTGGGGAATTGGTTTTTTCAGCATTCTTATGCAAAACAGAGCTGGATTCCAGCTTTAAATGAAGGTGTGTGCCTGAGCACATGTAGAGGGCTGCCACCAGTATGTCCATTTATTTTCTTCAGGTCACTTGCTGCAGAACCTCACAGTAAAACCAGGGAGGTCATCCCAACGGAGGGGGCAGTTCTGCACAAGCATACTAAGCAGTGAATCCCTTCTTTTTCTCTAAAAATAGAGATGTGAAGCCAGGAGCAGAGGCTTTTTTGCACACATGGAAATTCTTTTCAAAAACCATAAAAGTAATCAAGATCTTGCATGTTGCAAAACTGGTGTGTAACCATTTTAACCAAACAGAAATGCATAATTAATTGAATGCTAATTAAATACAAATCACAACTTGGAAGGAGTACAAGTTTACAGCAGCTTTTCCACATTCTAGGATTTCTTTAAAACTCCCCTTCTTCAACTTGAGGTAACTCCCCTTCTTCATGGTTGTAAGCAGAATATGGGTTTTCCATAGAACAGTTTTTGATTTCTTTAAATTAATGTTTCATAAAATTTAAATGAAAATTCTCTTGCAGAAACCTAGTTATAAAGTTTGTGCACTTTTTTTTTCTTTCTATTTTCTTGAAAGAATCTCTTGTCTTTCCAAGATCAAGCTCTTGTGAACACATGTTGTTCCAACCACAGTTCTCAGCTTTCCAGAGCATGCTGTGATGTGTGGTGGGCCCAGCAAGGGGCCCTGAAGATAACCAAGGGAGTGGAGCATGTCAGATGAGGAGAGGCTGAGAGAGCTGGGACTGTTCAGCCCCGAAAAGTGAAGCCTCAGGGGGGTGTTATCAAGGTATAAATATCTGAGAGGGGAAGTAAAGGAGATGGAGCCAGACTTAGTGGTAAGGGCAAGAGTCAATGGCCACAAACTAAGATGCAGAAAATTAATCCTGTTTAAACATAAGAAGAAACTTTTTCACGTTCATGCATTGGAAAAGGTTGCCCAGAGGGAGAATCACTTTTCTGTGATCCTGTAAAATTGAGATATTATTCCCGTGTTACAGAGGCACAGGCATTGCCAAATCTGCAAAAACAGTAAGTATTTTTCTGGGTTCCCAAATATAACCATATACCCTGGTTTTGCCCCAGCCTTACGTGGGGATGAAAATCATATTCACACCACTGCTGCGTTGCACGGTCATGCTTTGTAAAGATGGGAAGGGAGTCCTGGTTGGGAGCCACAGCAGCTGAGTTGAGCTGCGTGACTGGGACCGAGCACTGAGTCCTTGCAGGCAGGTTTGGATGCAGACTGAAAGACTGGTGGCTCCATTCACAATTCCCACGGGAGCGGGGATGACAAATTTAGGGTCCTGTGACATCCCGTGAGATTAGAAATGACAAGCGAGATTATATGTTTTCCATGATTGCCAGATCTTGGCATGCCAGAGACTCAAGGGAGAGAGGTTATCCTTAAGAGAGGCATTTATCACACACTTTGGCCAGCCTTGGGCAAGATACTTTCTTGGAGAAGGTGTCAAAGTCCAGATTTCCCAAAACCTTAACAGCTGGACAATTCATCTTCTCTCCCCACCACTCTGATTATGTCACAAGACAAATTCAGGTCATGGGAAGTTTATCAAACAGCTAGAGATATACAGAATTAGTTTATTTAAATGGAATTTATTATTTGGTAGGCTTGAGCACAAGCATGTGAATTTCAGAAAAGTTCAGGTTTGCATCCAAAGACTTGGATTGCCATTATTAGGGCATTCACTGAACAGCAGAAGTCATACTCAGATTAATCAAAACTAATTTAATAATTACGAAACCAGCAGGATGACTTCATTGTCATTTGCCACTAATGACAAATGTTTATTACAGATAGTGTATTTGTCTTCTGAGCTATTAAAACACTGTTTGCTATTCATAACTCCTCAACCCTTTCCTGTAAGATGAAGGATCCATCATGTTCATGGAAAATAAGCCAAGCTTGTAGGAGTACAGCACCCCTCCCTATTCTCAATCAATCAAACCTGAGAGAGAGAGGGAGACTGATGAGAACAACCTACTTTTCTGTGCGTGGCATTCACTGAATGTGAAAAGAGGTTTCAGCAGGACTGAGAAAGTAGCTGTTGTCATGACAGCACTGGGAAGCCCAGGGACTGAAAAGATCTTCATCAGCTCACTGCAGCAATTCTGCCAAAGAAACTGTGCTGCCTGTCTGCGTGCTGACAACAGAGCCAGGGGAATGCCTGCTTGTCAAACCTCCGTGGTTTTATGCTGCAAACTTCCCCGCTCTTGGCCTCTGAAGCTGGAATATAGTTGCAATCTGGCAAAAATGGATCTCTCCAGCCGCCCTCCTCCGCCTTCAATACTCCCCACACCTTCTGTTTCTCGCGCTGGTTTAACAGGGGCAACACCCAGCCCTCTTGCACTCCCTTTTGCCACAAAAATGCCATGCTGAAGGCAGCAGAATCTGTAAAAACCTAATCAAATAGCAGCACATTCTGCAGTCTAACTGCATCAATGTAATGACTGCTACTCCTGTGTCCTCAGTGTGAGGGACAAGCGTGTCTGTATGCTCTGATGTCTGCCTAGCAGCTCTGGGGCAAGAGGCTGAGGAGTTCTGTGCCAGGATCAGCTCCTTGAGGTCATACCCTTGACAAGGGTGGAATGTTACCTGGTCAGCTCTGGCCGCTCCAACCCAAGAGAATGCATTGTCTTTCTCATTGAATTAGGCAGCCTGCTGTCTGTGCCAACTGCCCACTGTAATCACCACAAGCACCAGTTTGGGCAGAACTATGAGATTGCTCCATTCCCAGTGAAGTTTTATTTTACAGAAATGACTAAAAATGGTTGCTGCATAGGTGAGATCCTCATAATGTAGACAAGGAAAGAGAAAGTAAGGTCTTTTTCATTGTGCACATTTTGATTGAGGTCCAGTACTGGTTATTTGAAGCAGTGGGAAATAAGAACATCTGGAAACTTGCATTATGCCCCCGCTGGTTATCACTGATGGAATGAAAACTGAGATTGAGCACTTTACACCCAATCTTGCAAGAGGCACCTTTATTGCAAACTAAATGATCAGAGACGTGTGCTCTCAGACGAATTTTACAAGCTTTGTCTGGAACTTTGGCATCTCTGGTATTGACTGCAAAATTCACATTGACCTCTGTGGGGCCAGACTGTCAAACTCAGCCTGAGAGCTGGGGAACTAAGGAGTTTTGAGCAACTCCCCACAGCAAATCCTGATATCCTGACATTAAAGGCTGCTAGGAGGTGAGGACTTGGCCCTCCTCTTTTTTGCACAGGAGAGCCTCAGTTGCACTGTGATCCCTCCCTCATTCAGAATTGCAATACTTCAGAGGTCCACTCTCTCAGGAAGCCTCGAATATGTGGCAGAACTGGGAGATATAGATCCTAAATTATCTCAAGGCCCCAATGACACGCCCTACAGATGCACTGTGTGTCTTCCAACAGGCAAAGCAGCAATTCCCCTCTCCTGAATTCTATTTCCAGCTCAGTTGCTCCCAAATTCTTCAAATGACTGCATAGGGGTGGGCAGGCAAAGCATTTTAGCATGTTGTTACGCAGCAATTTATTAATGGTTAGGAGATGCATAGGAGTCCCTTTCCCAGGACTGCTCTGAGGTGTAGTTGTTTGTCTTTGAAGCCTTCCAGTGAAAGCTGCTGTTTAACACACACATGCAGTGTTCTCAACAGGGATGGGCCTAACTTTTAATGACATAATGCTTTTGAGTTGAGTCAGTCTTATAAAGGGATTTTTTTTCAGTCAAGGTGAACATTATGTCCTTAATGATTTTTGCCTAGTGACACATGCAAACTGTATTCAAGAAACAAATACTGTCCAATAGTTTTTCTAGGCCGATCAGTGCCCTAAAACAACCTATGATAATACTGAAGTTGTAGTAGGAAAAGGGGCACTGTACATTCTTAGCAAGCTGTTGCTATAGAGGCCTACTGTCAGCAGCAGTTTGGCTGAATAATTTGGATTGCATTTAACTGGATAGTTTATCCGAACCATCATCTTTGCACAGCTGAATTTCTGTCTGGGTTTGGCAATGCCAAGTGTTTGTTTCATCTCAGTGAAAAGTGGATTTGGCTATTTAAAGCCTGGAAAACATAAGAAACCTTTTATAGCAAGGTGAAGTGCTGATTTTAAATGTGGTGAATCTTACAATTCATGCCTATTTGTCTTCACATAAAACTGGGGACACTTAAATTGAGGAAACTACTTGATTTAGGTTGTGCTAGTGCAAAAGAGGTACAACAAAGAGGGATGTATTATAGAAGTGTAACTCAGGCACTGTAGAGATCATCAGCTCTGTAGAGAGCGATGACCTACTTCTGCCTTGCTTCTTCCAAGGAAAATCCTTTGGCACCACTTCAGGCCTTGGTTTCTCTTCTCCCTGCTATCTTGAGGACCTGATCTTACACAAAAGTGCCTCAGACACATTCACATCCCAGTTTCTCAAGCCCAGGTTTCATGTAGAGAAATTTAAAAAGAGAAATTTTCATGTAGACGAATTTTTATGTAGCAACCAATTTAAAATGGGACTTTACAGAAAAAACTCCAAACGCTCTCCTTACCATCCTTGATAAAATATAAATTAAGTGCTGGACCAATGTCCATGATCCATTTGTCTTTCAGATTTTTTATAATAGTTCATAATTTGGAGATCTTTTACATATTAACACAGGCAGATTTTGGGACTTTCTTATACTACAGTAAGTGATCTCAGTCCACCACCTACACTGTACTATGGTAACTTCTTTTGGAATATTGCATGCATATTCATTTCCATTACATGCAACATATTCTCACTGACTTATGTTCTATAGTAAAACCTCAACAACCAAGTTTATATCATGCTTAACAAAGTATGACAAAATAAATGCAGGTTTAAAAGCCATATAAATATTGAAACACGAAGCATTTGAAAGTTACTCCCCTCTTCCCTTATCTAATTATACTATTAATAAGCAACATGCAGAATTTCAGCTGAGATGTAGTAACCACAAGAGATTAGATTCTGGCACAAATTCTCTCATGTATCATAATGTTTGCAGTATGAGTGTGTTTAACTTTAAATCATGAAATCTGTCCACCTGAAACCAAAAGGGCTGTTCCCATCTGGGCTCAGATCTGCTGCATCAACACAAATTCTGCTGCCCTGGTTATGTGCAACTGCAGGTTAGGCCAAGGACAGATTTTCTCTCTTTTGTAGTAATTTGTCTTGTAGTTTCAGTGTAGTATGATTGTCCCCTTTAATTGTTGCTGTGCACCATTAACAGCAATACCACAACATTTAGAAGTCACTTTGTCTTTCCATTTAATGAAGCAACCCCATTTTATGGGCAAAGGAAGGCTCTGAGATGTGTCTGCAACATTGCAAAGAAACCTGTTTATGCAAACTGGTATCAAGAACTTCTTTCATTTAGGTTAAAGGATCAAGTCCTTAACATTTGAAAATGCACAATAAACACACAACACTGCATCATTGAGTAGGAAGGTTAATAAAAATACAGCCTGGCATTAACATTAGAAAGGCTCAAATTTTTTCTTCACAGGTAATTAGTTCACACAATGAAATAATCTCCTTTCTTATCCTGGAAACACATGCATAAAACAGCTCAGATAACATCATTTACATACAGGCTCCTGCATCCGCATGTTAATGTCTGGCAGTGAAAAGTTAAGACAAGTTTGTAATCCCTGATTTCCTGCGCGTGCTCAGCACCCAGATTCCCAGAAGGAAGGGAAAGGGATACTAAATATTACTGAGATGACAGGTCAGCTGCAGTCCGCCACATCTGGACAGCTTGCCGAGTTCCAGAGTTTCTCAGACCACGGGGTCTTCGACAGTTCTGGACATTTTTTGAAACTCGTCTTCGTATTTGTGTCTTTTGTCAGTCACTTCTGGCCATGGCCATCACCCTAAGCCTATTGTGCTGCCGCCACTTGCTTTGTCCGCGTTGCTCCATCGCGTGGTATTGGGAGCAATCTGCATTCCCATTTAAAGCACTATCATGTCACCCATCAGCGATCGCTCGCTTTCATCTCTTAAAACTCCCTCACAATGGCAACCACGCCGTGAGGACAAAGGCGCAGGCAGAGAGCGAAAAGGAGGGAAGCTGCAGTGGGAAAGCAGCAGCAGCAGCTGCAGCCGGGCTAACTTTGTTCTGCTGGGGTCCCTCTGGGTGAGCCCTTGAACTTGCACCGGTAACATCCGTGCCCTTCGTCTCCTGCTTCGCCTCCTCACTCCATTTATCTGCCCAGGGCAGACACTGGAAGGAAGTTTAGCTTGGCTACTTCTGCATCAAGGCCAACAGGTAATAGCAGTGTTTTTCCAGCCCAGGCCAGCGAGTCCGTGCCTACCGCCAGCTGCAGGAGGAAGGGAGGGCTGCGGGGCTGGGGGAGGGAAAGCCTCCTCTTACAGGAATACTGAGCGCCAGCAGCACTTTCCAAAACACAAATCCGGCTTGCTGGGCATCCTTAAAATCAGCGGCTCCTCAGCAGTTGTTGGAGGAGGCCCTCTATTCAACTGAACAAGAATCCAGTTTGCTGCATTCAAAGATGCAGCTAACAGCATCCAAGGGTTTGGGAATTGCCTAAAGTCTGCACTGCTAAAGCTTTAACTAGGATTCACTGCTATACTGTACACTGTCATCCTCTTAATAGTTTGGAGCCATCAGCTTTAAAAATCTTAGACTTCACAAACTGCCTATTATTAATTGCCTGAAAATGTAAAAGTTAGGGATTCTGTTTAAAGGTGAAGTAACTGCAGTTCTCCAGCCTGGGAAGGATGGATGAGAATCCGTGTGGAGCACTTCTGTGAAACAGGCATGGCTCAAGGCAAAGCTTTAGAGTCCCACCTTTTACAAACATGACCCAGCTGTGCTCCTTGGGGTCCACAAGATTTTAATGAGGCAAAAATGAATAAAACGTCATGACCTCTCTTCCTGCTTGTCCTAAATTCTGGATGATGGAAATGAAGTGGAGCTTAGCTAGGTTATATTTAGCCAATTACACAGAATGGAATAGCTTTAAGACCATGAACAAGAAGTTGTAAAATAAAAAGCTTTGAGGTCAGAATAGTTATCCCCCCAGTACTCCAAAGAATCAGTTTATTTCAGCTAGTATGGTTTTCCCAAGGTTGTAGTCCATGAATAGACCATGAATAGTCCATGTAGACCATGAATGTAGAACCAATTCCTCTTCACTAAGACAATCTCCTAAATGGCTGCGGCTGGTTCTTTAATTTGTAGCTTCTACCTTGTAAATAGTGATCAGGAGTTCACATCATCCAGGCACTTTGTCTTTATTAAAAATATTTATTATTTGTAGGCACAATGTACTAGAAACAGTAGATACAAAATATTATGGGTCTGTTGGCACAGGCTAAGAAAACAGCCAGGAGTGTTATTCAAAGGTCATTTATGTTTCCAGGCAACTTCCCTGCTCACAAAATGACACCTTCAACTAGACCTGACTCCTACACAAGCTGGAGCTACACAAGTGCAGGACCAGCCCTTGCATGTGCAAATTCTCTGAGACATTCTCCAGTTAGCCAGAAACCAAACACGAAATAGCTCAGAAAGCATCACTCACAAGCATCAGAAAATATTCATCAGAAAGTCCAGCTGTCATTTTTACCCTCTGTCTAGATATGACCATTTCAGTGTATAAAAACAGTAAACCAAACAGCCATTAACAGCTGCTTCCTGTGACTGGTGGATGAGCAAAATAAAATACAATAAAGTAGGGAAAAAAAAAAAATTCCTCTTTAAAGCTGAAACATCTGAAACAGCCTCCATGTTCTTGCTGACTAAGGCATTTACCAAGAAGAAAGTTGCACAGTATGAAGCAGTCAACTACACGTGTAATCAGTGTCAAGACTCACCAGAAATTCATATTGTGAAGAGGTGATTTACGAATTGAGTTGCTGAATTTTGCAGCGTTTTTTCCCCTCAATTGCTTTGAAATGTACTGTCAATAAATGACAATTTTTCTCAAATAAATTCTTGTGTGTTTGTTTGTACCTATTAATTATTTACTTTCTAGCAACATGACTATTACTTAGAAAAAAAATTTTTCTAAATGGAATCCATGCTGAAAATAAGGGAGATTCATATGCAAGCTACTTGGAAATGTTGGTTGTCTCTCTTGATACGCTTTCACTCAAGCTTTCAGGATGATAAGCACCTGCAGATTTTAGCCATTTCAAGCAAGAAACTGATTGTCTGGATTCAGCTGCCCATGTAGGGACAGACTGCTGGGGTATGGATAACACAGTTTTTCTCCACATAAGGAATGCAGAGTATTTTACACACAGGGCTGGAATAGGTTCAAAGATGCAGAAGAGAGTCCAGGACAGTACCAGTCACTTCACTGGACACAGGAAAATGAGCAGATGACTACAGATGAAGATGAGGTATTTACCTGAATGTTTTCATTGACCAAATCTCAAGGCCACAAGTAAATCTTGTTATACATGTAAAGACGCACAGTCTGCTTTTTTCTTTTTTTTAAACAGTACTCATTTCACCTTCAAAAGAGCAAGAGGGTGTTTCCATTTTTAGTTTGAAATTCTTTGAAGTATTCCGGTTCCATAGAACAGGGATCTGGACAGAATTTGACAAAAAGAAAAAATTAATTCCTTATTTTCATTTTGGTTTCAGTAATAAAGAAGTTAATGATCCCACATCTGGTTTTGTCCAGATATACTCTACAGCAGTCCACTGGAAACAGCACCATTTGCTTATAGCTTTACTTTCATCCCAAACAGAACCCAATCCAGCCTAAATAAGTGTTCTTAAACACATCCCTAGCCAGACTGCCACATTAAGCAATTAGCAAGCTCTGTGCTGATGTCACTTACCCAGAGCTGCAATTAAGAGTTGATTGCAGTTTCACCACAGCAGGCAGATAATATTTAGACAGACATTAAAAACATTTTCTTTGGCACACCACAGAATGAAGAAACACCACAAAAAAACCCCTAAAACCTCCATTCCACAAGTAACATTTGAATGCTGACACATCTGGAACAGCTGGGTAACAAGTTGTGTGTGTCAAGTTCAGAAAGCAGCTGTTTTTAGCCTTCATTTTGGGTCAGGCATTTGTTTGCAGCCACCAGTATATTCCATTTTATTTTGTAGCAGCTTCTTCAGTGTTCCCATATGGACAAGCCAAACAGCTCCTAGGATCTAACAGCAAGCATACAGAATGTTCTTTAGAAGAAATGAAGGCCAGATGTTGCTTTGTTTTCTCTACATGCATCCATTAAAAAGTTAGATTAAGTTGTTTCAGATATATTTTTAATACCAGGTATAGGCAATTTGTTTATCAGCCATTTATATGTCAACTTTCTAAAGGATGGAAAATAACATTTTAACTTAGGATTCAAACTGAAATAAGATTAAACTACCCTGGAATAACTTCAGAAAATAATTATAACATTATCCACGATCACAGGGACAAAATAGTATTCTGTAGAAAAGACATGATGAGCCATTTCAGGTATCTGAATGAGTCCTATTTATAGCTTATTAGAAAAACAAAAATAAAACCCCTCCACCATATCTTCAAAATATAATGGAAAGTTTGAGATAAGACTTATGCAACAGCACCACTGATTAAAGGTCTTCTGCTGCTTTATTCAAGCAGGATACAACTTAAGCCACCAGTCTAGGTTGTGGAGAATTTAATACATCTATTACTAACAGCATAATTCATTAATGTTTTTCATGTATGCATTCCTCATACATCTAGCAGATCCAATAGGGTGGATAAGAATTCTGTCACAGACTGTCCAATTAATGTGATTAGATAGATATGTTTAACTTTTTCTCATTTCCTGAAAATGGAACCTTACTGGATTCCTTTTGAGACACATATTCCTGAGGAAATGTGAACTGAAGACTACTTTTTCCACCTCAGTAAAAACATAAACAAGGTTTGGGTTTCAGCTGCCTGGTGAGGTCTCCCTTTGAGCCAGTCCACAACATACAAAAACTGCCAAGACACCAACTATAACTTTTTCAGTAATGTCACTTTATTAAGGGACTTAAAAGGATCACATTCTCTAGTAGCCTTGGAACAATGCAAATGGTGAACAAAAGACAAAAATAGATGTAATTGGTTCTGAAAAGCATGAACATCTGTAGAGAATGTGTTGCATTATTCCTAAGGACTCTTGCTTTCGACAAAAAGCACGTTCCATATATACAAGTGTCAGTGCAATAGCCAATAAAGCAATCAGTCAGAAATATAAAAATATCCTAGATATAAACTTAAAATAGATGTTTGAAGGCTGACCATATCAGTATTCTGATATTTCTGTATCTCAGGAGTATGATCACTGGGATTAGTTATTCTGATGAGGTAAGAAACAGCAGATGCTCTGTGATAACACAAAGCCATACATTTATTCCTTTTCATAAGACAGAAAAATAGAGCACCCAATGAAACTCCAAGTCTTTGCAGCAAGTGTCCACAGGAAGTGAAATTATAGTCTATGATCATTACTACATTCCTGCATCATTCAACCTTTGCTGTCCTTGCCAACAGTTCTATCAGCAAAACTTGCTCATTCTCCCCCCCACCTTGCCCAGCTCCAGAACAAACTGCACGTTCTTTGCAGATACCAAGCCAACAACTGCTTTAGACACAGACAACATCTATAAATGTCCAAAAATCACTTAGTCATTCTTTCCTTTATTGGAAATTCTTTTCTTGGCAGCAAGGGCAGAAACAGATTGCAAAATCTGACAGCTAACAGCTCTCACTAGAAGGGTTGGGGAGAGAACAGGGTGTGTCCTATTTGCTTTGCCTCAGGTGTTCCGGTGATGCCACTGAACTTAAACGTCAGCTGGTTAAGCAATAAAAATCACATCCCTCTTCTTTGCTCTGTCTTTAGAATGGAAGGATGCACTAATCTGGGGCTGCTGTTCCAAAAAAAAGAGGGCTATGTGGTAACTTTTCAGCTGGATGGTGTCTGCCTGCATCATGATTCATCTTTCCTTCAGCTACCTCTTTCACTGTGACCCTCCAAGCTCTGCTGCTGAATTCTGATCCCTATTTTTTCACTTTTCAGAGAAAACAGCAGAACAACAGGTAGCCAGACAACATACTCTGTGTCTTTGTGGCAAAAAGCACCCGGAAGAACTGGCAGCAGAGCTGGGAGTGGCAGAAGAATCCAACAAACACAAACCCCTACTTGGGAAAGGGGGCAACAGTAAAGCCATTTCAACCTGTGCAACAGCATCAGGGACTCCTCTATGGAAAAGCACAATGAATTATACAGTCTTTGAAACAGCAATATTAACTTGATCAGGATATGATTTGTATGATAAAAAAAGCTCAACAGCAGCTGGCAGCTGCCTTCCTGTGAAACTTGCATTACCACTTATGGCACACACATGCACTGAAACACACAGCAGTTGCCTGGACCTGCAAAAGATTCCTAAGATTTACATCCTAGATTCAAAGGCTTTCCCTGAAATATTTTCATTTCTCATCATTCTTTTCTAAATCTCTTTTGTCTCAGGCAAATTCAGGCAGCTGTGTGAGATGGAAAAGTGAAGCCGGTAACACCTGCAGTGTGAAAACACTTGACAAATTATTTCAGGTTTTCTTTCAGTTTCTGGAAGATGCTTTGCAGATGCCAAAGCCTCCAGGAATCATCACACTTCTCTCCTTAACCCCACTGAACTTGGCAATCAGCATTTGCAAATATTGAATTACTGCTCACCACACCCCACTAAGACAGGCTATCACCTCCCATGTAAACAGGCAGGGAATGGAGGCACAGAATGACTAAGTGATTATTCCAGTATCACAACAAAAGTCTGGGAGACCCAGGAGCTGAACCTGTATTTCTTGCATCTCAGTCTCAGGTTGTCTGTTTTGTTCTGTGTTGCAGCCGTAATTCTTTCCCAAAGAGGAAGACTGGGATCTCTTGAGTCTGTCACTGCTACTCTTGTTGACAGGTGATGTTGCCAATGGGATAGGAATTGTTGCATTCCCCACATCAAAATGTGGAACACAGTGTGACATCTATTTGCTGGAAGAAATACTAACCATACAAGTCCTTAAGAACATCAACATTTATTTAATATGATAGAAAAGAAATGGGATATGAACAGTTGCATTTGAACAATAATAAGTGGCTTCTTATACTTACATCGTATGTGCTCATTGTATAATATATACACAATGAACATAATTACATTTGTACACAAACTAAGTACTGGATTGAAAACCTGCTTATTGCTGTACACACCCTAACCCTATGAAGGAAAAGCCCAGTACCTCAAAATACCAATATTCCATTTTTGTCTAGAAAAAGTAACCACTAACATTAATGTCTATGTTGACAGAAATGTGGCAGTAACTGCTGACATTGCAACCTGACCAAGAAATAATTACAGCAGAAACAGGACATCTTTTACTAAGCAATAATAAAAATGGCACATTTTAAATATATCCATATGTATATATATATATATATAAATTTTACAAAGAAATTGTTAAAACAAGACATTGTAATGCTTAAAAAGTGTAAAACAAGGTTTAGTGGTGATATGTAAAATTAACCAAGTTACGCATCTAAAAGAAGCAAAAAAAGTAAACTTATATGATCCATAATTAAAAGAACATTAAATTCTGAAGAATAGCAAATAAAGTTCTGACTGTAGGCTGCACATGAAAAAGAGCCTTTATTTTATGTGCACAGAAATCATAGCAGCAAGCTGGTATCAGGTGAACAATCTGAAGGTTGTTGAGTGTACACATGGGCCATTTAAAGCTCTCTTGGAATAAACATTTTCCAGGAAGTGATAAAACGATGCTCTGTGGCCGAAAGCATCAGAACTATGAATTTCATAGATTTAAAATATACTGTACAATATCTTCTCATATTTTCATAGGTCAGGTCCATACATCTCAGGCATGAATTGTTTCAACAGAAGCTGTTAGTGCTGAAAGACAGACACAGATTAAATTACTCTATTTTAGCAACAGAATATTGTACAAAGATTAATCAGGGGATTAAACACAGCAAAAAATTTCTAACCTCATCCTAGTAATGTAGGTGTAGAACATAAAGTATCTTTTAGAAATCAGTTGTACTCAAAATCTGTTTTCCTGATGAAAAATACTGCTGTCAAGATATTTTGACATCAAGGAGCAAAACCAAGCTTTTTCAACCAATTTTTTTCAAATTTACACCCCTTTGAATGAAAGTTTGTTTACTCAGAGAGTTTCATCCTGTTACACATGGCCATCTCCAAATGCTCTTCATCTAAAACCAGTAACAATAGCAAAGATCCCGACTGGTCTTAGAAATTACAGGCACATTTTGAAGACAGATGCAGAATTATTGAACTGCTACAATGTACTGGCAGCATAGCTGGAAGGGGTTCTGAATTTCAAGTGCTCCACCCAGAGCTTGCTGTATTTTGATAATTGCTGCAAGGACTTCTATAAATAGCTTTTAACAGTTCATTGGTAAAAATGTGTCTGAGCTTTGAATCCAGGTGCTGTATAAAATTTCATTATCCCTCCATTACTCAGTGAAAATGCAATGCTTAAAAATCTAACAGTGTTAGTGGTAGACACACAAATTTGTCTCTGCAAAATAAGGGCTGTTACAAAAAAGTAGCCTTGTGTTAAGGGGTTTCTCCTTAGTCCTACAATATCCTGTGCCACCAATTTCCCATGACAAATTCCCCCAGCACTGTGCCATTTTTCTAATTGACTGTAAAAGCCAAATGTAGGCATTATCTCTTCATTCCCTGAAATCTACTATACATTTTCCAGATGCTGCCTGAAAAATTTGGTTACATATGAACAGGGTTGATCCCACAGCTTGGAAGTTCCCTTTGCCACATAAGACTTCTTGAAAATGAGTGATGCTGAATTCCTGTGTGTTAAAAGATGGACCAAAATCTCTCATCAAAGCACTGGAATACTGGAACTACAGCCCCAGAAAGTGAAGGGCAGCAAATACTGGAGACAAGCACTGTGCTTCATCCATGTTCTCTGTATGCTAAGCCCAGCTTCTGGCATCAATTTGTTTTGGAACTCCAAGGAAACAATCAACAGAGGATCAAATGCAGCACTGGAGAATGTATATGACCATGGTTAAGAGCTTTTCACAACTCAATCCAAATACTAAACAGCCACGGTGGATGTATTTGAAGTTCTGGAATCCCTTCTCCATCCTGGTGAAGCATGTGCAAGCAGAGCATTAGTTTGGAGAGTGCCACCCCAGACGGACCATTTTGTCATAAGCAATTAAAGCCTCTTTAGAGGTTTTAGAGGGTAGAATTGTCCTGAACACAGAAATGCTTCACCTGCAGTATTGGCTGTGGAGACACACCTCACCAAGGAGGACAAGCTTTGGGCTTTAAATGACAGGGCAGATCACTGAATGAGCACCTTCCCTTTTGCTATTTATTTCTATTTAGCATGAATCCTGAAGAAAATGAATTTGCTGATCTGATCATTTGAGCTGAAAGCAGCTTGACGCAATTGGTGATAAATTTCTGGTTGACTTCCCCTTCCTGAGAGGCACCCTGTGCCCACAGACAGAATCCAGCAGTGCAATTTCACTTTCACTGCTGACCCGAAACTCAGTTGATGAGGGAATGTTTGTCCTATTTAAAAAAGAGATGCATGATAAATGTATGTATGTTTATATAGTGAACATGAAAAGCATTAACACAAATCAGTATTTCCAGAGGAAAAGTCCCACTCATCTTTTTCAAATAGTTCTGTAATAAAAATTTTGAATAGAAGTACAAAAATTCAAGCTAAATCTAATCATGGCAGACCACATCCGTGAAGAGGCCAGCAGCAGTGTCAGGACTGATTGTGAAGATGGCATTTTCCACTTTCTCAAAAGGAAAAAATGTTAAAATAGTTTTCCTTTTTTTTTTTTTTTTTTAAGAATAGAAATTGTTTCTTGCCCTTAGTTCATAAAAGAAAGGTCTCTGTGATGACTAATAAGTCTAATTTTGCTAAGATGAAACCTTGGCAATTGAGATTGGTACAGTAAATTAAAAAAAAAATGCATTTTCATATCTCCTCATGCTAAATGACTGAAAATGTCTCAATTTTAAAAGGTTCTTGATTTTAAAGCTTTAAGTTACATTAGCTATGGCATTTAACATTGCCATTGAAACAAATCTCATTCTTTTGGCAGAAAGCTTATTTAACCAGAGACTTCCTGACAACAAAGAAATGTGGATTGATTTAAATGCTGGTAAAGTGCTAAAACATTCACACTGGTATCCTAGTAATTTTGTTAAACACTTGTCTGAACAAACACATACTTTGTACTTCCATTGCCATTCATGAAGTGGGTAACGCTACAGGTAGGAACATGCAAATCCAGCCTAACTCATGCTTTCTAACTTGATTTCTAGAAGCAATCCCTCACTACTGCAGGAAAGAGCAGCTGTGTAGGGCTTTCTCTATAGAAAGGAGAAAAAAAAGTAGTTTTGTAATTGTTGTTTCTATGTCTTAAGCCATGAATTCTTCAGGCCATTAGCCCATTCCCTCCTGTGCATCACTAAGTCTGAGCTCTTGTTGCCCATTTTGCCCATAACCATGACTGAAACATCCAGAATCATTTGCACCTGTGCAGGGATGCTCACACCTTAACTCCATGCTTTGTGACAGCTTAGACCTCTCATGTAATTCCAAGGGCTATTACCCTGTCAGTTGTGGAGAACAGGCTTGATAAACCAATTAGCCCTTTCTCTTTCTAGCTGGATAGAGAATCCACTCCTTGCAAGCAAATCAATATATTAATTTGTTTGTTTTCTGGTTAGTTTACATTCAACACTGCACATAACTCTGTCTTGCGGCAACAGATGCTTCTCACCAAAATAACAGAATACAAATACCTGGAAGAATATTAGGAACAGGAGGGGTGGGAAAAAAAGAACGTACTTCTCTGGAACTATACACACATGAAATGTGATCCTTCTGTGAGCTGTGTCTGTGTGGACGGAGCTGGTGACAAGGACGATTCTGGTGAAGAAGGCAAACTTTTCACTGCGAGTCGTACAGCAAAATAAATAAGAATACAAGTTACAGAAGCCATAATAAAGATAAGCTTGAAAGTCACCATTTCAAGCCATAGTAAACATAAGCAGAAACAACTACAGCAGCTACACAAGACTTAAAATCTGATCAGCACAAAAAGCACAGCTTCAGGGGAGAGCATAGTTGATCCTTAATCAGGCCTAGAAATAACCAGCAGAACAGCGAACACATGAATGCTGATGTTTTATGTTGCCAAGAAAGAGAAGAAAAAAAAAAGTAAAATTTAAGCAGTTGGGATAGGCCCAGACCCACCTTCATATCCCAGCTCAGATTAACTAAACATTTTCATTCTGCTGAGCAGTACAAAATGTACATACAAGTTCTGGTTTTGATTACCAACTCACAGAAAGGATTGCTGACTGCACTACAAAGGTCCAGATCACCTTTTATATCTGTAAGTTGAACCATTTGCCTTACTTAAACATTCCCATAAGCAAATATCCTAATAATGTCTTAGAATTTTATCTTCTCACTTCCTCCTCCCCTATTCACTTCCCTCTTTTTCTCCTCTTTACATACAGTTTTGTTTTGTTCCAGTCTTCTCTTCTTGCACAACCTGTTCATCTTTCTTATTCCTCAAGACATGACCCAACTGGGGTCTTTTACTTGCTAGTTTAAAATATTGGAAATTCTCAATGATTCCACAATCTTGGGCATTTCTAAGGCCACTCAGCAGCAGGGTGTAATGGTAAAAAAATCTATACATATCCAGGATTGAGATGAAAAAGGAAGGATTTGCTCCCACCAACAACTACAGTATGACTCAATTTCTGGCAATAGTTATTTAAATCCCTGAATTAGTAACTAAAAAAGCTATTTTACAACCTCAAAAATTGAATTTCTGTAGCTGTCCACTGGGAAACACCTTTTCTCTATGTTATAAAACTGTACATTTAACATGTAGACTAGCTCAGCACTTTCAATTCACAAGGGTTTCAGAGCATCAAAAGATGTAATCAAAATGAAATAAAGTTTTACATAGGTACTGTATTAAGTTGTGCTTCAGTCAAACTCTTTTTTCATACCTGCTGCTGCCTGATTTCCTTTTGAAGACTGTGCTGCTAATTCAAATGAAGACACAATTCCTTCTTGTTCTTGAACACTAAGTACTTCACTTTCTTCTGAGCTGGTTTTGGGTTTGTGGTTTGCAACTGTGGTCACACTCTGCAAACTGCTTAAAAAAAGCACAGCATTTAGAACTCAGCTCTAACTTAATTTCAGCTCTTAACCACTAAGTGTAGGAGCTCTAATTTAATTTTTTCCTGTTAATAGAAAAAACTTGCAACTTGCAAGTCTGGGTAGTATAAATTAAGCAGGCATTTTGAAACCCTTCCACTCTGTGTAGTTAGACTTTAAAAAAGGCACTTGGAATTTAATTCCTTTCCTTTATATACTTCTGCAGTTTCCTAGTGCTGAAGGGTCCTGTGACAAAGTTATGACCCAATATGAGAACTCACTTAGGACCTGCAGTGCAACTTACACTGAAGTTATGAATCTTTAGAGAGAAATAGCCGAGATGTAATATCCCTCCAATTCTTCAATGCTCCAAAACAGTGAGATAAAAGTTAAAGCAGATGTAGAATAAGCCATTTATTTGCTTCTAAATATCACCAAATAAGAGCATGCCATGGAAGCCCTGGCTGAAGCATTCGTGATAAACTGATACAAAGCTTGAACTGGCATAACTAAAGACATTCTGGAGGTCAAAACAAGGATTACGGATGCATTCTGTTTATAACTGGGACAATACTTGAAAATAAACACTACTTCACCCACCAACTCATCACCTCTTACTGAACCCCTGCAGCAGTTAAGCCTCTCACTAGATTTCCCTGTATGTAAACCATTTAAAACCATACAAATATAACTTTTCAGTATTTATGGCAGTTGCTTGGTCCATTCAACTAATAAATACAATGTGCAAGTTTAAAATAGCCTCTGAACATCTTGTTTGATTTTTACCTTATATCACCATCATGTGTTTCTTCCAATTTATTTTTCTTTTCTGCTTTCTCTTCATTACTCACTTCTTTTGAGTCAGATACAACATGTGCATCTGATAAAAGATCATCAGTTTTTGACAGCTATAAAAAAATTGAAATCATGAAACAAAAACCTGTAACACACACTAAGTGGCAGATAAGAAATACAGTACCAGGAAACAGTTTTATTAACAGACAAATTTTGCCATCATGTATACTTAGTAACTCAGAATTACATAAGAAATTTTTATCAATACCATGCAGGTTAATAGAGTTATCCTAAAACTTATACCAGAGTCCATGGGCAGGGCTTGACTTAATAACTTCCAGAACTTATTTGAACTCTTTGGATTGCAGCCTGCCTGTTTTTCATACTGTCCCTCTCTTCACAATGCCAACAGAGATTCCAGATAGTGCAATATTTTTTTTTATAAGACTGAATGCTGCTCTTAAAGGTCTGATTACATGCAAAAGATTAAAGTGCATTACAAAATTTTTCTTTTGAAATATTTGCATATTTGAAAAAACAACAGACTCAATAGGAATTACTTGATTTTATACCATTCTCTATCAGATATATGTTTAAAAAACAACATATAAAGTAGGAAAACAAAAGGAAAAATAAGCGAGGAAAAAGAAAAGCACTGAATGATTAACTGAGGAATATGCATATAGAAGAAGAAAAAAACCTTTATACAATATTTTAAAAGATATTAAACTGTACAAGGAATATGATTATGTAGAAAAAAGCTCCAGCAATCCATTCTTCACAGTCAGTCTGGTTTTACTGAGTGTTAAGGGCACTTTAGTACCAGAAACACCAAGGTAATTCCCTGCCAAGCGAGTCTGAAACTATTTCAAGGCAGAAATCAAACCAGTGACAAAAGTACAGGTACTGCTACTTCTTTGTATAATTTGTTGTGCCAGCTTTATTCTGCTCTCTAGTTGATGCACTATATCCAACCAAACAAAAATTTAGGGACATTAGATGGCTGCTCAAAAATTACACTGGAGTAGCCAAAGCAATGAATACGTCAGTGATTATTATTTAAAGACCATATACAAGAAAATTCAATGTCTCAGCTATAGACAGATCTGATAAAATTACGTGATTCTCTATGGAATATTGTATATCCAACAAGAAGTCTATCTGCCAAGCAAAAGCAACCGGCTCAGTTTCCCAGGCTCTGGTGTGTCTCAAAATACTCTTTTACTGCAAGACAAGCTGATGAACAGTTTAATAAGGAATATGACTGTACCTCTTTAGTAAAACTTGAATTATGTTTTTGTTCTCCATCATTTTTCAGTTGTGCTATTTCTTCTCCAGGACTTCCATTATTTTGTTTCAAATTATTTTCTCTACTGGTGCTCTCTAACTCCTTCATGTTACTGGATACTGTATCATCCTTTTTCCGATTCTGTGGAACAAAGTTGGTGCATGGACATATTGTTACAAAAGTTATCACAGCCTCAGTTCTGAGCCTTGCGCTGTCCTCTCACTGTGATTTTAAAAAATACTTTAAAAAAACTTAAGCATACATTGCAATAAGGAAAATGGAAATTGTTAAAGACTTAGAATTTCTCATTTTTGTACCTTTAAAAAGAGTTCAGCCTGTCTAACATTTCTTTGTCTGTAAGATTATTGCACTTTCCGCTCCCTCCTTCCTCTCCAGCATTTCAATGTCACCCTTATCTTCTGAATTTTCATTCATATTTAGCTCAGTCACACACCAGCTTAGTGCCTTTCTTACTTG
Organism: Lichenostomus cassidix; assembly: GCF_008360975.1. NCBI lineage: Eukaryota > Metazoa > Chordata > Aves > Passeriformes > Meliphagidae > Lichenostomus > Lichenostomus cassidix. The sequence goes on from NC_139480.1 coordinate 57,090,046, forward strand.
TATTCATAAGCACTGCTCTTTTCATAAAATAGCTTTTTCTGGTTTAAGAAAAAATCGATAAAAATCTGCTTTCAGCACAAAATTCACAGTGCACCTGCATGCACTTCCTCCAATTATCTTGGGTATCCTCCAAGCCTATGCTGTGAACTGATTCAATAGAGGACAACATAGCATCTGATAGTGGCAGAGGATATTAATTATTTCTTAAAAAAACCAGGAAATCCATTGCACAGAGAATAAGTTGATACAAAAAGTCTGAGGCAGGATGGTAGAGGTGACTTAAGATTGTGAACTGGGAACATTACATTGGCAGAGCAGCAAACCGACCCAAAGGGAGGTTCACCTAAGAACTGGAGCTGAGAAAAATAGGAGCCATGGAAGCAGTAAATCTTGAGGCTGAATTCCTGTGATCTAACACATGCACTCTATTAGGAGGAAATTCCATGTAAGCCAGTTCATAAATCAGTGTCTTTGCTCTCCTAAATTAAAGTATGCACCCTTATCATACGCTTGTCCCAACAATTGTGAAGCAACTTCCTTTTGTATTATAGTAATCACTTCAAAATTACACAGCAGGCCGTTTATAAAATCCTTTTTCCCCAAACCACAGTCAAAAAGACTTCCAGCAGTTAATGCCATTGCACCATTTCTCTAAAAGCCAATAGACATACAAAGTATGCTTCTAGAAATAAGAGTCCCTACTCAGCATAATGCCTCATCCTGGGACTTTGAGGCAAATAGCATTCTGGAAGAATTAAAGTTGTGATAGAAAAAGTGACTTTGTAACATGGACTCTTAGATAAATACTCAATTCAGACATCTTGTCACTTACTCTATATCCACAGAGCCCTGATTTCACAGAGAAGACTGAGGAACAGGGTGAAATGAATAGAATGATTTTGAGTTCTGGCACAGATTTGGCATGTTCCCCCCCCCCTGCTCCTCTGTCTGGCTGCCCAGGTATGACACACAGGGCTGCAGCTTCCTCTCCCTGAGGTTTGCAATGATACCACTGGGAAGAGGTAAAACTTAAACACCTCTGGTAAAAACTACTGAAAGAAACATCTCCAAAGCTTTGCTTTGCATGTCTCCTTCTTGAGAAGGGCAGTGTTAATTACAGAAATATTTGTAGGAACTCTCTTCACACACAGCATTCCTAATGTCAGCCAAAATACAGATGCTCTATTGCAAAGGCAAAACTGGAATTCAATGTCTTCTGGGGATGCAAAGTTCTTGAAGAAAAAATAACTTTTGTATAGCTCTGTAGGAGCTCATCATGCTGAGAGAGGAAAAAACCAACCCAAAAAGCAACCCTAAAACATCTTTGGAAATACCTGGTTTCCTGACACCGCAATGTATTTAATCTGATTTTGAAAAATCAGATATTTCAATGCCCACAAAACAAAAAAAGAAAGCATTTCCATACCAGCGGGGAAAAAAGTTTCAATACACAGCATAGTCTAAAGAAAAAAGTATGGCAGATTAAATACCCACACAAACCAAAACTAACCAAAAAATTAATTCCATTAAGCTACTGGAAAACTAATTCTTGGTATTTAGAAAGTTTGCCTAATGCCTAGTATTTACTATTGTGAACATGGGTTAAGTTCAGCTTTTTGTGTTTTGTTTTTGTTTGGGGTTTTTCTAGATATATATTCAGAATCATATTTCCCAGTTCATGACAAGCTTATCTTCCTCTCCTCCCCCCATCCTTTACCCAACCATTTAGGCAAAGAAACAAGTTTAAGAATAAGTGAAAATAAAAGTGTGGGTCCTATTTTAATGTATTTATGGGCTCAAAATCCACAGCAGATGAGCACCAGTTAGGAACTCTGGTCATAAATATACATTCCTACCTAAAAATGTTACAGACGTTTGAATACGTTACACGGCAGAAAAATCAGCATCAACTTCATTTCAGCATCAACCAAGTCATGATTCTTCCTGATCCTGATTTTAGTCACAAACCTTGCAATTTCACGTTCTTTGCTAAATTTGATGAAAACACCCCACCCTGTTAATAAGCATCACAGTGCATCCTCAAATGGGTGTGCATTTGAACTGTTTGTTTTCCAACAAGGCAAAGAAGTGACTTCTATCATTGGGTGTAACCCCGAAGATTGTCCTTTTGTGCCTGTGACTCTACAATCACTCTCAAATAAACACCTTTGTTTTTTAACTGGACACATCAAAGCTTCTGATCACGTGGAACCCACCTGTGCCAATTTGAATGGATTATCCCTGACATAGGACAAACTCTGGGAAGGAGGCTGGTCTGAAACACCAATGATATTGAGTCCTTTCCTCTTCTCTCTCAGACAAGCTTGTTGGTGTCTCTTTATTCTTTCCATCTGTTCCTCCACAGTCATTCGAGGCCGTGAGCCTTCTGCAAGACACAGCTGCTCCACTGCACTTCTTGGTCTCTCCTTAAAAGGAAGAATATATATATATGTTTCAAAAAAATATGATTTCAAACTCTTAATTTACCACAAGAGACCACCTAATGATTTACTAAAGAGCAGAAAAATAGTGGGCAAATAAAGACCTCCTATGTATGTGGAAAAAAAAGTACAAGAACCAATTATCAATAAATGAACACCAAATTTCAAATTAAAAGGAAGGAATAATTTGCTTTCCTGAACGGTAACATTACCATCACCAATGACAAACATTAAGATAATGGGTAGATGATCTCCCAAAGCCACCCTCTCAAGCTGAAACAATTTACCAGACGTTATATACATGGCAAACATGAGATATTTGACTGAGACAGAAAAATAATTGAAATTTAATGATCCAAGACATTTATACCAGTTGATCTAATAGTAACTTCTGCCTTTTTACTTCAAGAAGAACTACAGCTGGGCATCATTTAACTGCAAATGTGGGCTGAACATGAGTTTATTACCACTTAAAAATCTGTAATTCTAAGCATTGTATTTTTCCCAAAATAACACCCATCTATCTATTCCGTTCTTGAAATCCAGTGGTTTTCAGTCTGATTTGTACTTTTCATGACAGATAAAAATCAACTTCAGGCTAATCAGTTGCATTCAGTACATTTACAATAACTGATTTCACTTATGAAAAGTGGTATTCTTTCTCCACTCAACATCCTGGGACTTTCTGTCTCCTCTTCCAGTGTTCTCACAACTTCTCTTCTATTCATGCTGTAACTACAGCAAAAGCTTTCCTCTCTTTTGCATGAACTACATGTAAACTACAGACTACATCTGTCTTTAAGCCAGAGACTACAGAACTCTCTGAAATTTTAGGCTTATTAACTGCATACTGCTTACTACATCCTTATTTTTTAGCTGCTTCAGCTATTTCCCAAATCATTTTAGCAATGACATAGATAAAAGCCTGTGTTTATTATAAAGGGGCTGTTAAATTGTCAAATACAAGTCCTTCAAAGGTGCTTCATATGCTTTCAACTCAAGCCTGAACTTCAGTCGATTAGTAGATTTATCATTTACTATTTAGGTCTTGCCCAGTTTTGAGTGTTTCCATGCAGTTTAACACATGTGCCATTTATAATTTTATCATTCTTTCTATAGCTGTCTCCATTAATCTGATGCATAATGTTTTTATAACAGTGATTTTTATTTCTTTCTTTTTTTGGTAAAAAAAATTACAATACCTTCAACTTTTAGAGTAACTACTAAACTTAAAAATGAACCTGACCAATGCTCAAAGGTTATTTTAAAGTACCGTTCTCAGATCTATCTTCTTATTCTTCCTCAAGGTGACATACGATGCTATTGTTGAAGACTCTGGCGTTGGGGATTTGGTTCTGGGTGGTACAACTCCCACAGGGAAATGTGAGCCTGCAAAACAGCAAAGCAACATACTAAGTGCTGTGCAAAACACTGCCAAAACTTGATTTGTTTTCTAGAAAATACACGTTGTCAGCCTTGGGAAGTCTTCTTCAAAAGGCAGGTTCAGAAAGTGGAGAGGCCAGAGGTACTGTGAGTTGATGGGTGAAGATCTTGCTGGTCCAGCAAACTCCTGGATGGCCTCATTTGTGTGTGCCCACCCATGCTCATGTCTGTGTGCACAGCAAATCACCCCTGAGCCTGCTCAGCTGGTGAGTGAAAGCAGGAGCTGAGGATATTCTGCTATAAAGCAACAGTTTGGGTTTCCTCTAGACATAAAAAAGATAAAATACAGCAGAATTACATTTTCTCTTTGCGTCACCTTTATGTACAACACTGGTCATGAATATTCCTTGGACAGCTCCTCAGACAGCTCTAAGGGTTACCTGATGTAGTCCCATTTCTCTTTAATTGCTGGTGTTTGAAAAGAGAGGGAAATGGCTGACATGAGACGTGTTCAGTACCGTAACGTGCACAACAACTAGTAAAACATTTTTAAATTTCCTCTGAAATTATTAATTTTTAGATCCATACTCAAACTACCATTGCTTAAGTATGACTTCTTAAAACAGCAATAAAGAAAAAACTCAGAGATGAGCTGCCTTTAAGTTTCTTTCCTTATCAGCTTAAAAGCTTAAACCAGAATGGCATAGAAATGTTTACTGTTACAGCATATAGCTGTAATGGCATATACACTACAACAGAACTTAATCAGAAATGGTTACATTTTCCTACTGCATGGGGATTATTATTGAGTGAATGCCCAGAACAGGAAGTGTTTGTTAGAAAATTCATATCCTCAAATGATAAAACAGAGCTCTGATAAACAACAGAATGAAGGGAGTTTAAGAGTTTAAGTTAAAGCCTCTAACTGCTTGCTACCACTGCAGCTATTCTGTGTCTCCCCCCCAAACATTATTTATCTTAGAAGAATTTGTACTATTGCTTTCCCTGACTGAGGACTGCTTTTCTACAAATTGACATAATAAAGTAATTTCTATCTGTAACATAGAATACAGATTTGGGTACTCAAAAAGTGTTGGATTGCTTTATATAGACAGTGTAGACTTTTATATTTTGTCTTGATCTTTACCTCTTGACATAAATTACTATGAATAAGCTGAAATATCATAGGTCAGTAAAACCTAGGCATGTTGTCAAAAAGACAAGTTTCTCAATTTTGTTCATTGATGATTAGCAAATTGCAGGCTAAACCTTCAATTTTTCACCACCAAGTTAACAGAAATTTAATATATATCTTAACATTTTATCTCAGCAAATACCCTAGAGAATCTGGATTGACTAGTTGTCTGGTAAATGCAAGCTTAATTATATCATAGGGCCACTCACATAGTTTACACCCAAGTATATGCTAACCTTAGTTTTAAAAACCTCTATTACCATTCTGATGAAAACAGTATCTTTGTATAATCATAATTCTTCGTAAAGTCCCGGTATCATTGCATCAGCCTGCTCTGTAAATGCTTAGCCAAAGTACCAAAACAGAAGACAGTGATCCTCCTGGCACTGGCAACATCAATCCTTACAGTAAAAAAATAGCTAAGTTTAGGCACTTTTTCTCAAAGCTTTTAATGTGGTTTTTGGGAGGCGTTAAAGCTGAGCATTTTCCTGAAGTCACCTTTAACAAACTATTCTGTGTGTTTTAACAAACAGAATTGAGAAGCACTTCCTGGTAAAAGACTCTACCAAGCAATTAGTAGCTTTTATGGGAGCTAGATGAAGAGAAGAATCTAAAGCATTTAGCAATTGCAAAGACCTTTATTGTCGGTACACTCCAAGGTCATGATCATTATTCCTATTATATCAGAGGACAGAAGGCAATTCAACAATTACAAGATTAAAAAAAAGAAAAAGACATTGTTTCCCTGCCTTATGAGAGCCTGAAAATTCTGTGGTGCTGCCTTTTTGGAGGTTCCAACGACATAACATCGGGAGCTTGATTCAAAAACTGAGTAATTGTTCAAGGGCAAGAACATAAAATGGGTAATTGTTCAAGGGAATGGTGTGTGGGGAATGTGAGTGATGTGATTAGACATGGTGTCAATAAGGATTTCAGGGTTGTTGGTGAGTGTAATGTTTGATTTTTCTGTGGTGTAATTGACTGAAATTTCTCTCGTCATATAATTAAATAATTATTTTATTGTGGAAGCTGTTTCATCAAACTGAGAAATGGACAGGCTACAAAGACACAAACATGAGGCAGCTTCTATGAAACAGTTAAGCTCTGCGTTCCTCGTGAGAAAGCTGAAAGGTTGTAAACACTGTGCCTGGGGACAAACCTTTAGCAGAAGATTCTGATTCTGAAATTGGTTCTGTTTTTTCTTCCCCATTAGACTCATCCACTTCTGCTACTGTAGTTAACTCCGGTTCGCTCTTATAAAGCCTATAATCAGGACCCTGAGGAACATCAAGGTATGAGGTAAATAAACAGGCAGTTTTGTACAAGTATTTATGTCTTAAGACTCAAACCAATTGTTTTGTGATGACTCTGCTCTCACTGTAAGACAGTGTTCTGTTGTTCCAGCGATACGGCAGAAGTATTTTTTGGCAGTTAATGTGAGTAACAACATTAGCAGACATACAGCAGTTACAGGAAAATGCCGTAAAAGGACAGAGTTGTGGGTTTTTTAATGATCTTCTGGAACAAATTGGTATAAGCTTGAATAACCGAGCCCGCAGTATTTTAAAGATCTAGTGAGGAGAAGAATCTAATTTTATGAAATTTAAGTCTTAAGACATTTTATATATGCACAGAACATATGACAGGAAAATGTGAAGAGCAAATGATGCAGCTATAAATAAAACTAAAGAAAAGTAAAACCATGACACAAAAGTAGCTGGATGAGTAAACAAAAGCAGTGACTGTGCAAAGGAGGGAGGATGCTTCAAGAACAACGTGGCAGTTGAAGCCACTTACACTGTAAGATCCATTTCTCTGATATCCTTGAACTTGGTACATCTTCTTTTCTTCTGTCAGATGTACTGGGCCCCTGCTATAACAGAGCAAGGAGCTGCTATCACTGGGCAGAGGGGGGATTATGGGAGGATGCTCTGTAAAGTCATAGGACCGAGGGAGTGGAGGACGAGGTGGGACTACTTCCTCTTCCTAAAGATTGTAGAATAGTCACCTTATTTAGATGTGTGCACCTGGTACAGTTATTTATAACTTAAAAAGATAAATATATTACCATGGCTACAGCAGCTATAGATTTTGCAATTAAAGGGACAATGTCACATTTAACAAAAAACAAAATAAATTCTAACACTTGCATTTTCTATTGGACATGTACAAGCTCTCTAAACCATCCTTTTAAAAATGAAATCTGTTATCTTTTTAAAGATTTTTACATGAATTAGACTTTTAGAAAGTTCTGTAAGCCAGATGTATCTTGCGTACAATTTAGATAACCATGACAATGTCCCTTTAAAATTGTAACTTCTAGCCAGATTTTCAGAGGAATTGAATGTTTGGAAGCTCCCACAGTTTCAGCTCTTCTTGTGGGTGCTCTGGCCATCTGAGAACCAGGCTCAATATCTGAATAAACATAAAAAGCAATGTATTTTTTCCAGTGAAAAATGTGGTGGGTAGAAAACATATCCATAAATCAGGATTTATATTTCTATGGTAAGAGCCTAGGGAGAGGAAAAGGTAAGAAATGGAAAAGAGAAACATACCAGTGAGAACATAACAATACAGTAAAAATGAAAGTGTTAGAATTACTAGTGGAGGTATCAGTCTTTAAAACTAGTTCATAATGCAGTGATTTTATAGAAACATACTGAATACATCCTTCAGACATCCTTAAAATATTCAAGATAATGTTTGTTTTTATCATAGCCATATTACAAGTTCTGTGATGCTAAAATAGTAAATATGCTAAAACCATACCTCATTTTTATATTTAATAGATGAAAATGTCCTTGATACCATGATGCCTGTTTGGGTGAAGGGGGAAAGGTGTAGAAAAAGAAAAAGAGAAAAATTGTTTTCAATAAACTGCTTTTAAAATATGAACTACAACCTGTTGCTATCAAACAAATACACAAAGCATGAACTTTAGGTAGATAATTGCTTTGTTCTTCCCTCATTGTGCCATTTTTTCAAACATACAAAAGCAGCAATGGAGTTTGTACTTTGAAAATTTATATGATAAAATTTCATTTCCTTTGAGACAAAACCATCAGCTTACCTGCCTCTGAAGAACTTCTCTGCTGTTTATGTTTAAGTAAACCCTCCATGACATCCTGAATTCTCCACAGTTCCTTCTGAATCTGAGCACGCTGTATCCCTGCTGACTCAGTCTGTCATATAATATAAATATATGACAATAAACAGTATACATAGGCATTACATTAGAACACATAGCAAGCAGGAAAAAAAAGAGGGAAAACCTTTTTCTCTCCTTAGACTACACTGCATATCCTTTCACAATGAAGGAAAAAAAATGCAGTAATGACAGACATTCTTCTGTCCCATAATACATTCAAATATTGTCCAGAACAAAAAGTGCAAGATTAACTAATTCCATAATGCTTCAGTCAATTTGAGAGCAATCTGCCAGTTCAGACTTCAAGAACAGAATTGCATCTCCTGTCTCCAAAGAAAATCCAAGCAGAGTTTGCAGAGGAGACCTACGTACAACCATAGAAAAGGAACCTTCACTTCCAGCCCCAAAACAGGTGGAGATGAACACAGTGCTTCAATGCTGGCATATAAACCTATTTACATTCATGGGCATGTACTCTTTGGACCAATCAACGCAAGTTTTCCAGATTCTGGGCTTCTCTGTAATCTCTTTCATAGCTGTATAAAAAATCAAACCCTGGAGTCAAGAACCTGCAATGCAGAGCCCACCCATCTGCCTGTCCCAGATAATCTGTGCACACCTCCATGTCCATGTCCATGTGGGTGTGAGTGTCACAGAGAGCTCTCCTTGGGAATTCAGAACCACACTGTCCAGCTCTGCACAAGGAGTACTAAGATATAGATCAGAACCCTTTGTTTGTAAGGCCTGAAGCAACATCTAGAACATTTTCTCTGATAGTTTCTTTTGATAAAATTATTTCATTTTAAAACATTCAGTTAAATGGAAGGATTCGTGTGAAGATTTATCATGACTGTGAGAGCAACTGAAGTCTGAGAAAGCCACCCCATTTCAAATCTGCTACTGAAAGCTTCCAGGCAAAGGAAAACCAGTGCTAGAACTTAAAAAAAAAAAAAAAAAAAAAAAAAGGAAAACTGAAGACATCTTCAGAACTTACAAGGTAGAAAAACAAATTAAAAGTTTGTAAGTTAATTCACCATTTCTCCCCCTTTTTTAATTTGTAAGGTTTTTAAACCCATAGAAAGTCAAAGTGAACTGAGTGTATTTTAAGATCTTTGCCACACCTGAATTTCTCCAAGCTGATCAAGTTGCTCCTGCATACGGTTCCTTGTTATAGTTACATCATACTCCAATTTATCATATTCTCTCCAAGCTCTTTCCAGTTCCTAAGTATACAACAAATATAAAGAATTTGTAAAGAATTACAGATGCACATTCAATTAAAAAAAAAAACCCCAAAAAAACCCCCCATTTTTTTCTTTTCCAAGTGGCATGAAACTTCAGGAATAACAAATAAATAGAGATCAGCAATAAATAAATAAATATGTAATTTAGAGAATGCAATGTTTAAACAGCTTTTTGATTTTCTAATGGTACTGAATGCAATTCAAATGAACAGCATTTTGTCTTTTCACTAACAAAATGATAGGCAAGGGCAAATTCTTAAGAATATGCCTTTATAGTCAGCAGGCATGTGGATCTGAAGCTGTCTTTCCAGCGAGGCAGAAAACCCACAAAAATGGATGCAAATTTGTCTCTTTTATCACCCAGAATACACATGTGTGAGTGCACAGCATGTGTGTGCATAGGCAATGTATTATGCAAGAGAAATGTAACTCATCCACCCCTGCCTGCAAGGCTGCCAGGGAGTGCCCCAGGGCTGCAAATTCACCCCTAGTTTACATATGTGCAACTGCAAACACCAGAAGGAAAAGGTGAAAAAAAATATTATTCTTCTTTCAGGTCAGCCCTACCATCTCACTTTTACAGCCTACATCAAGCAATTCACTCATTTGGAATAAATTAAAAAGTTAATGAAGGAAAGTGTGTCTTGAGGATTTCCTTTCCCCTGATTCCCTTTTCCTTGTCCAACCAATTCCTTCTATGAGACGGACTAACATTCAGACTACAACCAGTATTTCAGGGATGACATCGTATCAGTTTTACCACAGCTACCCATTGGAATTTGACACTGAAATAACGTCTTCAATACATCCGTAAGTAGGGAAAAATGATTGCCATTTCAGCATAGAAACCATCATAAAGTGGAAAAGGACAGTAAATAGCAATATACTGCCTGTTCCCTTTTTTTTTTTTTAAAGACTTTTGGGAATGCATAATTTGAAAGGTCTTTTAAATATGATGGCCCACTATTAAGAGAGACCATTACAGTTTTGCTGTTGCTCTTGCTTAAAAAAAGTCAAATAAAGTTTGTGCTTGACACTATTTTGCCATCACATGAAATAGCTTATTTGCATCATTTACTTCCTCTGTTATCAATTTTTTATATTATAAAGATAATAATTACCACACCAATAAAGTCAGTATGCACTCATTTCTGGTCAAAAAAAAAAAAAAATTAGAGAAAGACCACTGGATAAATATAGCGAAAAAATTGCTTTCTATCTGCCTTTGACAAAAACACAAGCAAGTAAAAGACAACTAAGTTTTTGTCGGAATGCAGTAAAAATATAAGCAAAACCAATGCAATTAAGAATATGAACATAATCATTTCACACTTCATTAAGTTTTGCTGGAAAGAACGTGGTACTTACTGCAGTGGCTCGGGATACTTCCCGACAAGTGCTGAGCAGTCCATTCTGCAAGTCATCTCTCTGTAAGACTACATTTTGTATGGCTGCTGGGTTATCTGCATTCATTTCTATCTCCTGACTTGCTGATAGCAAAGCTTGCTCAAGCGTGTACTATTGTAATAAAAAGAATTATTTTTAATGTTCTGCATCATTGGGCTGATTTTCGTTTTATTTCAGCTATCAATGTTCTGATAACAAGCATGTAAAATAACATCCAGTTTAGGTAATAAATACAATTGTCCTACTTTCTCCTTATGTAGCTGTTGAAGCTTCTCCTCCAGTGCTTGCACAACTTTATCCTGTTCACATAAATGGCTAAGCTTAGCCTAGTATAGAACAGAAAATTACCAGATTTAGCATTTTGTTATTTACATCTTCAGTAATTAACATCTAACTTGATCAAATCATAACACAAATCTATATAAAATTTATTAAAATAAGAATTCTAAAATTATAAAGGCATCAGTCTTGCATTTTCAAATTACTCAAGAAACCCTCCAAAGAAAGTATGAAGTGCTATTATAACTCAAAACAGCATGGCTCAAAACATATAAATTATGATTCTACAGTTAAATCTTTACTACTTAATAATAGGTATTAAATTCCATTTTAATCTACATATTGCTCAGTATTGTAAAGACTATTTTACACATTCAGAGTCTGTCCCATGCTTCTTCAGGTGATTGTATCAGAGAGCTACAATTTCAGCCTAAAATTCAATGTTCCCTGTAAATTAGAAGATTACAGACATATGTCCCCCAATTTTGTGGTGCAATTTCTATTGACATTCATCTATATGAAGTGGCTTTCAAACCCAAAAGCCAAGAGGAAAATCATCATCAAAATAAAGAGACAAATACCAACATTTACAAGGAAGAAGGAATACAAATGACTTACATCAATATCCAGCTCTTCAGTTCTATATTTGTATAGTGTAGCCCTACATTCTTCTTGTGTTAACTATAAGGAAGAATAATATTGCCATAAAACAACTTAGTTGGACTATGAAAATGAAAACTACTGTTCAGCTTAAGAGTTTTAACACAGAAATCAGCTTTTGCTTGAAAGGTAACCCTACCACATCAAACAATATATATTTAGCCAATATACATTAATGAAGGTAAATAAATGGAATGTGAAGCAGGCTGTCAGAAGAGTTGCATTAAATTAACAGGCTGTCTCTAATGCAAACTGGAGTTTCAAAGATGTACAACTCAATCAAACATGGACTATGTAGGAAAATGAAATTGCCAGAGTACATCTAAATAATGATGCATCATTGTGTCTAAGTTTCCTTCTATGAATTCTAAACACAGGGGCTCATTCTACTGCAAATTAATCATTCTAGGCTCCCTAAGGTGAGGTGTTTCACAAGGAGAATAATCTGATGTAAATCTGAAACCAGAGCAGAATGACCTAAATTTACAACACATACGTAAATATCTTGTTAGAGATACGTCCAATAAGCGCCACCACTTTTCATATGGATTTCTTCCTTTTCATAGGATTTGCTCCCCTCCAACAGAGCATTACTAGAAATGCCACAAATGGAAGCTCTTTTCTTTTATCTTTGCACCCAGGCAAACTTGTCTCCTCATGCCAGTTAGGATGCAAAGTACCTCAAACTGCTTTCATGCAGCTCCTCACATTAGGTTCTTAACTTTTTTCAATCTGTTACTGACCAGTAACAAGATTTTAAAATATTTTACAAGAAAAATGTAGCTCCCCGTTTTAGAGTGAACTGTCACACACAGTAACTACTTAATGTCCTTTATAGCAAATATGGACATAGCACTATCAAGCTTCATATTCTATTTAATTAAAAACATTGTGTGTACAAACTCCCAACACAGATGCTTTCCTTCCATGTGTCTGTCATAATTAGGTTATTGTAACTTAATAGTACAAGAAGGACTACTGAAACACAAGTCCATGTTAAGGGACACTTATAAATAAAAGCAGTAGTGAAGGGTTAATGAGACAAGCATTCCAAACATAAAATAAATCTTTAACACAGCAAAGTGTTTCATTTCAAGATATTATGTCCACATACCTCATGCAAATGTACCTGGTGAGAATGTAAAAGTATGTACAGTGTATTACAAACACACAGTAACTTTCTTTGAAATGGACATTTCATGAAAATGAATGCTGGAATATGAAAAGAGCCACAGCACTTTTGCACCTTATGAATGTCACACAAATTAAGATACCTCTTTAAACTCCTACTACTGTGGAGTTGTGTTGTTTTACTGTTGATTTTATCACAGTGAGAGAAAAATGAGGAATGGAAATATTTAAATACAACTCATAAACATGGCCAAATGTCTTTAACTTACAGAGGAAACCTATTTATATTTCACAACAAAGATTTTACAGAAGAAAGATTATCCCCTATTAGATAAATACAGCTTTCCAAGTCACTGCTCTGCATTTCACGTGGCTTGGAAAAATGTAATATTGCTTTTTCAAGCCAGTATATTTTATACTTTTTTAAAAAGAGAGACACTTATTTTTCTGGCATTTCAGCCTTAATTATAGCCGAGTTTAAAACAGTTTGCCAATTCAGCATCCTTACCCCTACGTACCTCCTGAAAGGAATACATCTAAAGTATTCGGAAAAGGAGAACAGATTTTCAAAGAACACTATAGATGCGCTAATTCTTCTTATTAAAATCCTATCACACTTTTAAAATTGCTGCCAACTTCTTGCTTTGGTCAGCAGTACTAGTTCCTCACAATAGGCACTGCTGGAGAGCCACTCCATTTTAACATTTCCACTGCAATATTTTACACATACTTAGCACAAAAACTCCCCAAATAATATGAATAACTTAATCCATCTCTGACAAAACAGCAGCTCCACTTCTCACAGCACATCAACAAATCCGCTCAGGGCAAGAAGTGTGGAATGCTATCGCATCCTGCTGGAATGACAAGAGGAACTGCAGCAGACAAAACACAATTACACATTTCAGGCAAGGTTAACAACCTCATAACCCTGGAAAACGCATTATAAGAGCTCCAATGACCAAGTCATCAAAATGTACTTTATGTCACGTTCCACAAACGCCTTTCTCGCCAAATCGTTCCTACAAAGCCTTTGCCAGGACAGTAATTCCAGAGCAAGAGTGCCATCTACCGAACCAGTGACAGGGCTTGCTGCTGGCTTCCCTTCCCCGTGACATTTGCCTATTTAAACACACCAAGTCCATTTCTCTTAACATGAGGAAACACACCAAAAAACCTCCCAGTCGTTAGGGAGCAGCACCCTGAGACCTACAAATAGAACTTTCCATTTCTGGAAGGCAAACTGCACATGCAGAGTTTGCCCAAACGTGTATCTTGCATGTGAAAAAGTAACATGACTTTAACTGAACCTCCCTCTCAGGTTAGAAATCATGTGTCACTCACTGCACAGTCCCCACCTCTGTCACACACCAGTACCAGATGATTCCCAGAAAAGGGGAGATCCCCCACAACGGACATCATATGTTGTTGAGACACAAGTCGTTAAAGCTATTTAAGTAGTTGATATTAAACACATTTCAGTGACTGCATTATTTCATTACTTTACAAGCTATTTTCAGATTCCACTAGCTGTTTTGATTCAATAAATATACAGGAGGACATTTCACACCCCAAAAGCATACTATGCACCTCTGCAAGACACTGCACTCAAGAAATTAAAACAGGACAACCTAGGACATTTTGTGGTCAAGTTCAAGATTAAAATCAAGACTTCCAATAGGCTCTTTTTAAATTTTTTTTTTCTTTTAAAAATACTTCTTGCTATCAGGAAGCAGGGCAAATGGTCATTTAGCCCCATTATGCAAGGTTCTCCTCTAATTTCGAATTCTGTGACATAAAACATTTCAAATACAAATTGAAATTACAAGACTTTTAGCTTGAACATAATTATCTCAAAATCTAACATGCTTAAGAGTTAAAAAGTATGCAGCTGCTATAACAATAATAATAAGCCATAAGCAAGACCTCCCAATCTTCATAGGAACAAAAAACTTAAGGGCTATTTTTCTATGTTTTTAATGTGTTAAGAACAATTATCCATGGCAAGACCTGGATGTTAGCTTGTTGCACTCTGATTTTAATTTTTCCTCAAGGGAACTCACGCATATAGGAGGAATTGAGGAAAATTTAGCTTTTTAAAGTCAGCCTGTACTGCTTTAGAGAAAAAGATTAGTTAGAGAACAACTATTAGATTAGAGATCTAATATAAGAAAGAAGCAAAAAACCCCAAACCGAGGTAGAAATGGGTCTAGTCTGTAAAAATACTTTTTTTCTTGTCTGTACATATGGAATAATTTCCCTGACTTGTACTTGGGAATTTACAGCACAGTCCATAGAGCAGACAGATGTAACTCAAAGTGATTTAAATAACTCTGAAGATGTAACAAATCATAAACAAAAGTGTTTTATAAATAACACATTTGAAATAGTAGCTATTTTTGCTATTTTACTAAAGACCATTAATCATTACAAACAGGAAGCAAGACAAATTAAACACAAGCTTTTCTTGCTTTCCTTTGCTTCACTCTAAATGGGCTCAGACATAAAACTGAACTGAATAAACTGAAGCTGAGAACCTTTTCTTTATCCACAGGAATGGTTGCAGTCATCACAAACTCTTTTTCCATCCTGACAACAAAACAAGTTTCAGTCACTTGCACAGAGGCACCTCCCAATTATTTACATCTCTTTAAAACTGCAGCAGGGAAGATGACTGTTAAACCAATGTATTTTATTTTAATAAAAAAAATATATATTGTTTAGACTTTAAACAGCTGCCAGAATTTTAAACAGGTTGGTTTTGCATTACTAAAGTTTAGAAGACTACTTAGGCAGTGAAATTTTGAGTATATTTTTAGCCTATTCTGAAAGTCAGTTAAAGCAATATCTCCAATAGGAAACTTTATCCATGAAAGCAGATCTTGTTATTTAGGCAACACATGGGTTCTTCTGCAGAAGCCTTCCAACATGTCACAAGCACTCTGACCCAAAGAGCCCACATCTCTAGTGACACCAGGTTATTCAGTCTTCATGACCTGTTAGAGTCACTGTTTCTCTGACAAGAATGTCAAAAAATGTGTTTATTCAGTGTCAGCTAGGAAGCAGCAGATGCACCTACAAGGTGAAGGCAGACACTGCAGCTGACAACAGAGCTTCATCAGGGCAGCACTTGGAAATGTATTGCTATCTCTGATTAGCCCAGGCACAGCTATACCTCAAATATGTCTGTTTAATATTAGAAGCTCGGGCTAGTTTACCCTGACACATCTAAAACACCTCTGCTCATTATACACCTGTTGATTTATTTGTCTTACATACTCTATTGCACAAAATTGACTTCCTGTAAAAAGATTCTAAAAGCCAGGCTTCTTAAAAAAATTACAACAGACCCCCAAAATTATATTTAGGGCTTGAGGGCACCTTACTTCTCTCATTCCTCTCCAAGTATTTCCTTCAGGTTTCATGTTAAAGGTTCTGTTTTACATGTAGGAGCACAAACTAGATAATCATGAAATCATTCACAACCCAACCTCCTTTGGAAAGCTGAGAATTTTTTTGGCAACATTTCTGGATCAGAAGCAATCTTACGACGTGGAGTTGACTTTGAAATAAAAAATGAAACATGCAATTTAGCTGCAGCATTTTTTAGAAACATGGCAATAATAAATGACTGTTTCACATGGCAGAACGTCTCCTTTTCTTCAAACTATGCAACTTTTATATGTAATTTTGGCTCACAAGGGCATAAATGTAAATGCAAGGGAACTGGCCAGATATTCCCTCGTGAGAACAACACCTTCATTGTAGTTGAGGCAAGAAACTTCTTAAACATCCCCTGACATGACAGGGGCTATTCAGCTCAGCCCCAGCATCCCTAAGACACAGCAGTGCCAACGGACAGGGATTGGCCATGCTCATAAGTTAATGCAGGTCTCAACTCACAGACAATATTTCCATTCACATTTCTGATTCTTCGTCCATCTTACCATTGCCAACCAGCACTAGATACTCTGTAAGTGTGCACAGTAAAGTCTGCTGTGACTTTATGAACAGACACTGCCTTTTGGATTTACAGGCCCCAGATCAAAGTAATTTTGATCCTTTCTTTCTTCAGTGGCTAAAGGCTTGGTAGGTGCAAACAAAAACTTGTAAATCCACTTCCTAAAACAAAACAAAATTGCCAGAAATGACCAGGTAAACACCACTCACATGCTTTTGTAGTGGTCAAAAGAAAGAAGCACCTTTGAACACTAATTGCAGAGAATCATGCTAAGACAAATGTTGGAAGCTTATTGGAAGTTTCACGAATTTACTGGACACCTGCATAAAGCATCAACTAATTAAATTGTCTAGACAGAAAAAGTTATTTAATCGTGTACATTTAATACTAAACAACAAAAACGCAGCAAAAGCCATGCTAACGATATTGCAGCATTTTAGAAAGCATGGATGACTTGTGGGTTTCCAAAGCAAAGAAGAGAAACACCAATGTCATGAATAAATCTGAGGAACAACCAAAACTGTCACTAAGGAAAATTTTCGCAGATGATAAAGCAATTTCATTCACTATCCAAGACCTTACTTGCTGGTACAGTTGCGGTCTTAGCGCCGAGTTCTCAATCATAGTGTGAACCATGGTGATTAAAGGTTCATTCTCTTTCATCTATTTCAAATCAGGAGGAGCATACAGCAAACATCAGTTTACAGCATGGCTAGATTTGAAAGACGACACTGTAAAATATAGCCTCTACTTTAATTCTTTCTAATAATGCAGTAGATTACATTTTAACCCATGCTTTTTATATATTCCATCATTCAGTAATAGCAACATCTGAAAAGTTTAATAATAGCAATCAAATCTATCAAAAATAATGTAAATGCTCAAAACCAATGCAATATTTATTCACCAACACTCTCCCTTTTTAAAAATAAAATCACTTAATATAAGTTTGGCTTTGCATGATATTGAAATGAAAAGGATTATTGGATTTTGCAGCAAGAACACTCAAACCTTATCAGAAAACCTTTTAAATTATAGATTTAATAACTCAGTGTACGTTAAAAAGATATAAGCATTTCCAGCCTGTGAACAGACTTATGTTCATGTATCACAAAATGCCTTTATATACTGCACTGATTTATATCCTTTGGAACTTTGAATCATTGCCTGTTGCATTTATCCCTCATACACAGGTGTGAAACTATTTTGGAACTCTGGTCAGACATTTTCTATAATTATTAGTATTTATTGTTAAGCATGCAAATGTCAAAATCAGGTATTCTATTACTCATTGCATATATTTATGATTTCAGAAAAGTGTGCCTGTGGGATTTTGGTTTTAAAAAGGAGACTTTCCGAACAATAGGGGGAAAATGATGAAAGCAGGTGGTTTTCTTCTCCAAAAGAAACTGAAAAGTCACTTAACACACAATCCTTCTCCCATTTTTGTTGGAAACTTTAGGACCTGTTGGAAACTTTAGCAATACCTGTTTCAGGTATGGTAACACAAAGTATGTGAAGGAGCATTTATGATCTTTCACTTCACATTTATGTATATACATACAGACACAGACACACACACACACATATACATATATATATACACTCTCCATGAATTTCCATAGCAAGATTTTCTTTCATAGGTGGAAATGCAATAGAATGAGTTTTTTATGCCTTCTAGTATGTCTTACCCCAAATTATTTAGGAAAAACCTAGCTTGTACATTTGCAGAAGTATTTTTTTGACTTATGGTAAACACATTTTTCTTGTTATGGATAGAGGACCTTTTTGTTGTTGTTGTTGTTTTATCCATTGCAAAGTTTGATCAGCTTGTAAGTTAATCAGCCAATAAAAAGTACCTTAAGGAGGTTATGATGCTCTGTTTGTTCGAGGCAGGGAAAAAAACCTAAACAAGCAATTCCTACCATTTACTCCATCATCTCCAGCACACATAAACAGAAAACCAGAATTGACACAAGAAGTTGTTCTCCCTCTACATTAAATTTTTTCTAGAGAAAAAACCTGGAAAAAAAAAATCTGGTGCACTCCAGAAAGTGGTGAGTGATACCAAAAGTGATCTCAGTAAGAGCAACAAAAAGGTCCAAAGCCAAGCAATCAAACTACAGTCAACTGATACATTTATAAAAGAAAAATTATTTTAAGGCTCAAATATTTTATTAGGAGCATACCAGTTTGTATGCGTTTTTATTATCACGATTTCAACAACTTCATACCCTCTAGCTAATACCTTTGTAGATTATTTCAGTCTTTTCTGACCAATAACAGGTAATGCCAGAAAATTAATTTCTGTTGAACTGTTCAAAGTTTGTTTAAATCCAGATTAGAAAACAAACAAAGTGTATTGGCTCAAAAGACATTTTGAAGTAATGTTTTGTCTTCTAGAAGCTCCAACTTTGATTTGCAGGAGTTCTTTCAATATTTTTACTACCACTGATGCTTAATCATGTTTATCTATCACCGTTTGCAAAGGCCAGTTATATCCAGAAAAGTTCCAGCTCCTTAAGCTCTTATGGAACAAAGATCAAAAACCAGGCAATTGGTAAAGCACTGCCAGCCAAAAAGCCTTTGTAGCTGTCAAATACAACAAGTGTTTTTGCCCTTTGGGAAACATTTCCAAAACTCAACTATTGAGAAGTTAGGATCTTGAGGGAGCATCTATCTGTCACAAACCTTCCAATAACTAAAAGTAGTGCACAAAAATCAAAGTTACATGGGACTTAATGGCAAGTCTAATGCTCTAAAAGGTGACAAGGATACCCATTTTGTGGTCTTTATAAGTCTATTATAAGATTATAAGTCTAATATAAGATCTATCATAAGTCTACTCCCCAAGCTGAAGTTGGACACTATTCCCATTGAATAAATAGCTCAAAAATATTTGCTTGCTCATAACAGAAGCAAGCCTTGGTTTTTCCCTCATTTTAGAAAAAAACATTATTTTTGTACAATGAAGGACACATTTTAGACCCTATATGTAACACTAAAAGTATTATACTCATAGATTCTCTCCAATTAGAGAAGTAATAAAAATTGGAATTAGTATCTTTGTAAGCAAACCGAAGTGTGAACTGTCACACAGCAAGAAACCCCAATAAAATCCAGCAGTCTTGGCTTTAGTGCTTTCTATTTAAAATAAATAACTTTCTCCCCAGAAGTGTTGTTTCATCTCTGCTTTTTTCATACTGATGTAGCATAAAAGTAGGTATTTTGTGTTTTCAACTGGAAAGCCAAGCTATTGACAATTTTTCTCCCCGTCCCTTTTCCTAAATTCTCTTCCATGTTTGATAACACCCTACACAGATGACATTCCAATCAGCTGGGACAGTGGCTGCCTACCAGGTCAGTTGACCTCCCTGCTGAGGTGAGACTATGTTTTGGATGACAAAAGACTCAGATTGGCCATTTTATCCATTTCCTCTCAAGCTTCCTGACTGTAAAATCAGTGGTAACAGGACCTGACCAAGCTTTTCTCCTACCTTCCCTCTGCTCTGTAATCCTCTGTCCAACAGTAACTCTGCCTCCAATGCAGTAGTTATTTTACCCTAAAGAGTCCTTTGAGCCTTCCTTCCTCCCTTTGAGGAGGGAAAGAAAAAAAAGTAGCAAAAGAACGGTGGTGACTGGGTCAGCCACTTTGCTCTTCTCAGATAACCTGAAAAATATGAATAAGAGCAGTATCCTATAAGCTGCTAACATAGGGTTTTTGGCTGAAACATGAGATACCAGATATAATAGAGGATCTGTCAACTCCATCCAAACCTTCTTGTACTATTTCAATTATTTTAATTTACTACTTGTTCCCAGAGCCACTTTCAGCATCTCAGAAGAAGGGAGATGATGAGGAGAAAACAGAAGCAAAATAACAAGACAGTGAGGATGGTGGCTGTGGGACCTTCACTCCTTTATTTGACAACTTCTTGTTCAAGTTTTGTTTATTTTTAGGCACAGATTGAAAACTAAAAGAAGCTAAAAATGGAAGCCCCAGCAGAATTATTTTAACTTCTAAACTCCTAAACTATTTACATAAACAGCCATTTCAAAAAACTGGAAAAAACAAAAAAAAAAAGACTAAATGAAAAAATTTAGTAAAGCATCTACTGTGACCAACCAGCCTGGCATACGCTGAGATCAATATGACAACATTCACTGTGAGTTTTACACAGATAACATGAGCTCAAAAAGTTTTACTATCAAGATAAAATTCAGCAGTGTACCAAAAGACTCATGTGCTGGACTTCTTGATAATAACAAAAAGGTTCAAGTGGGGCCTTCTTCCATGGCTTTATTTGTGAAGGAGAAAAAAGCCTGCCTAGCTTTTGCTTGGAAAACAATCTTATGTTTTGGTTACTCTTTTTGTAATTACTGGGTACAAATAAGTTAAGGGAACAGCTGGCTTGCATTTGGTAGCACACAGTAAGTGATCCTTCAAAATTTGACAAGGCAGAAGCTGAGATCCTATGTGTACTCATAACGTCCCATGCAGGCAAACAAGTCATCATTGCCTAGGCTTGCTAGCTATGCTCAGAACTACCTCCTAAATTACACCTGAATCTCTCTCCCAACTCTAGAAACCCAACAAAGTGGTTTAACAAGAAAAAGGTGCTGGACAACCATTCCTGTGGTCATAAGACATCAAAGAAATCATATGGCTGGATTATCTGTGTGCCAAGTCAACTCAGTCTCTTTCCACCCCTAACTCTGAATTCCAACAACAACAACAAAATTTCTGAAAGCATAATACAAAGGCATCAGAAAGTGTAACATGAGAATTTCTAAGCATCTCCAAAGTATAAAAATGAAGCATGATTTCGAAAAGGCAATGGGATATTCTTGATAAGAAAATCACCTAATCAGCAGACAGCTTATTGCCAAAGAATAGAAGTTACCTTCCCTACACATGAACTTCAGTCTGCCTGAAAAGTATCTGTGGAACCTCAGTACAAATTTGCTATTTATTGTTGTGTACAGTATTAAACCCTTTGTGACCAAGAAGATGAGAGCTGAAGATAAAGGGACCGGAGTTCCACCATGTGCTATAAGCAAAGCAGGTTTTGACGCTATTTTCAGAGATTAAATACAAGTGGGAGTACCTGATTTAAGCACACAAGACATTTAAAATTCAGAGGGGGTAAGTGATTATGCATGCTGGTTACAGTTGCTGGTAACAAGGAAGAAAGGTCTCAATTACACTTAAAGAAATATTGATTTTTTTTATGCTTTCCAACATAAAGGGAAACTGGTATTTGGCAAAGTAATGAAAATATATAAATGTGATACCACTCTTAGAAGCAGTGGCACTCAAAGCAAAAAGACTCTTAGGGAGATTTATTTCCAACAGGTACATGACAGAATTATAAAACAAGAGAAAAAAGAAAAACTAATCAGAAACTTGGACAAGTATTCCAACCTGCTCTTCCATGATTTTGTGATTAAGGTAATATATTTTTATACTTAATTTCTAAGTTGTACTGATTCTTTGCATCCCTGGTAGAGGTAATCACGGCACAACTGTAAGACTTACAAACTTTCCTAAATTAATCCTTACCACATCACATTTCTGAATTTTATCAAATGCAAGTAAAAGGAAAATAATTTTTACCACTCTGCATTTTTGTATGTAGACAATTCCCCCATTTAATCCTGTCCATCATACTCACAAGCTTGGCTGATCAGGCAACAGCAACACAGTTTTACACTTTGCATCAACAGTTATCCTTTCTTGACAATGAATTACATTTCTGAAGACAGAGTCAATCCCTTATTCCAAAACATTATAGACTGGAAATATTTGAGTTGGATGAACTATTTTGGTCTAATTTAGCAAGCAGTTTGTCCCTATTGTTTTGGACCTCCTGCAGCCCCCTAAGTGAGACAAGACAGGTATTTAGGGAAGTGCTGCCATCGAACTGAATTGGTCATAATTCCCACCCGGTTTCCAAGAGGTAATGGGAAAATAAAGTCACTGGGTGAACCAAGCCCATGTGAGAGTGTGTATTACATGTCTCTGCAGAGCTGGGGTGTTTAATAACTCATTGAAATCCCAGTAGAAGAACATGTAGAATATAAAAGTTCTATCAGTTTTAAGTGTAAGGATCAAAAGTTCCATTAAAAGACAGATTACTAGAAAAAGTGATTTTTATATATTTAACCATCACCAAGTTGCTTATTTTTCTTCTAAGCACTTATGATTGCCTTTTGTAACTGCTAGCAAAAAAATTCCCCTTCAAAACTTCTCAAACCCAACTTGTACAGAAATCCCATTTGGTCATGCAACAAAGCCACAGAGAGAGGTAAGTGGTATCACAGTTCTTCACTTGGCAATCAATTACGTTAGTGAAGACAGAACTGTACCCTCACTTCGTAAGGTACCACAAATTGTAAAGAATTAGAATTTTATTCTTCTATAAATCCTTCAGAATTAACTGAGAAAACTGAGAAAATGAGCCATGTTATGATTTGTTTAAAACATTTCTTCATGGTTCACCTCCTTTTCATTTAATGTCCTGTAGAAGCATCTAATAATTTGAGAAACTGAAATTACCACAACTACCCATTTTTTATAAATTGCATGTGTGTCATATGAGCTTGGAAATATATTAAGAGTGGTTAAAGAAGGTAAAATGCTACAGTTAGTGTTATTATGAAAAGGAAATTAGGAACATTTAGAACAGAAAAAAATTAAATGGCTACTCTTTTCGGACAAATTTTAAATTAAGGGATTTTATTTTCCCATAAAATCTCAAATTTGTAATCAATTAAGATATTCTTTGCTATGGGCATCATCCAACTTCATAAAAAGCACTGAAAATCCTTCTCCCCAAATATTTCCAGCTTTGATAGGAGCAGGCAAAAAGCATTAAGAAATATAAATGCACAAGTAAATTTCAAATCCCACCTGGTGATCCAAATATATTGCATTCCTTTGAAGGTGATGTGAAAGAATCTCATTCTAGCAGGCAGCAGTCAGAGGGAAAAAGGAAAGGGACAGAAAGTGCAGAATGCATGAAAAGAGCTTTAAAAGAAAACTACTGTGATCTCTCTGATTGATGGAGAAATATAATGTTGCTTTTAACTGTTTTTTTAAGAACTGTTAACAGGTTTTGAGACTGAAACAGAAGTGATGGAAGTTTGCTACAAATCAGACTATGAACTACTACAATACATTTTGGTTTACTTATAAAGTACAGTAAGCTTATGTAAATGTCCACTACACAGGCAACTATGAACCCTTTGATAAATCTGTGTTTTAAACACGTCCTGCTTTTCATAGACTAATTACAAATAAGATGGTATCTGATAGGAGCCTGTATAAACAATAAATTAATCTCATAATCTATTACAACTAATTTTGTTTGTAATACCAGCAGATTAAAACCAATTAATTTTGAATGTGAACTACAACATATTTTAAAATATTCCTAAGTAATTTTGCCTTGGCTTATTTCAAAAAGTAAAACCTCAAAGGGTTAATAGCAGAACACAACACACACACAAGGAATCAGTGTTACTCTATAGCAGTGAGAAAGTTTTGCACTAGCAGTACAAAGCAAACTTTGGTTAATGAATGACTAGGAGTTAGTGGGAATGGAAGATGACACACATTGCTTGATAGCTGACCTTTGGGCTGCTGGCCTCAAGTTTTAGCTGCATGAGCTGTGCTAGTGTGTGTTCCCGGATACTACTCAGCTCCGCCTGCTGCCGTCTCAGCTTTATGAGCAGCAGTGTCAGCTCCTCTGGCTGAAGGAGTGCAGTGTGAGAAGCCAAAGAGTAGAGAAAAGGTTAATTGGTATCCCAAACAACACTACAGTAAAATAAGGCACACCTCATAAAAAGTTTACTTCTAAAGTAAAGTAAGTACCTTCCGAGTACCTTACAAAAACTCTCACAGTGATATGACACAAGAGACACTGTTTCCCCCAAGTGAACACTTCCAAATAAAAAATGAAGGCTTAAGTTTTGACTACCCAAACCAAGAAATGCCATAGAAGTGAAACATTCTGTATTAAGGGCAAAAATAAGTGAGGATTATGCAGGATGAATTCTGTGCCATCCTCAAACTTCTGACATGCATATCAAATTGATGATATTGAGTTAAGTGAAGGCGGAGACAATTCCAGCCCTTAGGATGTCATTGCCTGTAGATGGGCAGCCATTCAAGCTTGGTGAAAGAATCAAAACATGCCCTCAAGAAAATGTAGTTTTTTAAATAATTCTTCAAATGTACATGCCAAAATTGAGAGGAAAAAACTATGAGAAACCCACATTAGCTGAACCACCTCACAAATAATCACCTCACAAATAATCACCTTTCACAGAATAAATCTGCACAAGCATGACAAAAATAATTTTCCATCCCACCTTTCACAGGCCAGAGGCTGCCAGTAACTTTATTGCTTTACTTTCATGACTAAGCTGTACAATACAGCCTTAGGAAGGGATGAAGAATAGCATTTAAAACCCAAGATTATATGTATTGATTAAATGTATTACGGAAATAAAGTCAAACTCAAATGGGTATTTGTCAGGTAATTCCACACAGATCAGCTTATGCCAGTTTGGGAAACTCTACTTGAATCATTCCTAGGAACCATTTCTATTAACAATACTTCAAAAACAAACCACTGAGCATCACAAGTATTTTTGTTATGTTCCTGTTTGCTTCTGTTTCTTACACTTCTCCAGAAGTCAGCCTTACAAGAGGTTAAATATTCATCCAGCATTTTGATTTTCTCAAAAGCCTTGTGAGTCAAATAAAGCCCAAACAAAAAAGCTTCCTAAACCCCTGCTTGCTCTCTCTCATAGCCACAGAATTTCCCCAAAGCAAAGAAGAAAAGAGAGCTAGAGAGCCACACACTAAAAATACTGAAAATGAATACCCATTTCTCAAAATAAAGAGGAAAAATCCCTGAGAAGCAGCATGGCACTGGCAGTTTTGTGAGTTCAGAACCGAGGAGCCCACAAGGGGGAGCAAGGGATTTCCACATAGCTCCTGTTGGCAAAACCATTTGCTTTTGAGGGAAAACCAACACCAAATACAAATTGTCTAATGGCAGTTTTCCTTCTTGCAGTACTCTTTCAATACCTGGATTTAAAATACTTAATTTTAGAGAGTGAACGTAGGAATCTAGACTGCTGTACAAGGCATTTTCAAGTTCTCTCCAAAAATAGGTGACAGTGCTTTCAGTCTGGAAAGGAACATCAATTCAAAACAATTCAAAAAGTCTTATTTTTAGGAATATGGGAACAAAAAGCATCTTCAAGCAAAAGGAACAGTGATCCACCTTTTCATGCTCAAAACTCCTTTTGGCACATTCTTCAAAAGCCCAATTGTAGTGCATTAGGAATAAACTATTTAATGGCACTCCAAACCAAACTTTTTTCCATAGAGGAGCCCATTGAACAGATCTCCTCTCTAGACACTCCTAATGTTGCAAACATTCTTGATGTTGCTGCAAGTGCCGTGCATTTGATGCAGGTCTTGGGACTCTTGCAACAACCACAACACAAAATTTTCTCAGAGCTGCCTACAGGTTTCCTCCTTTGGCCCCTGCAACATTGTGCTGTCAGCAGGATTTATGGTTTCTACTGGTGGAAGCCTGACCTCCTTTTCCCTTTGGAGATCAGCCCTGCTCTATGAGCAGAGACCAGGAGAGCTGAGAGGGCTGTGAGCCCCAAGAAACGTCCAGAAGGCTCCAGCTGCCAATGGCCAAGCCACAAAAGTTGCTGAAGGTGCCAGAAATCCATGCTGGAAAGTGCAAGAAACAGGGCTCAAGGCAGTGGAAGGACTGACAAGGAGCTGCTGCCCACAGTATGGTTCCAAAAGGAAAAAAACCCAAAACTTAAAACCTGTTTTCTTAATTCATCACTCTGGCAATCAGTATTTTAAGATGGACAGAGAGATGACATAAAAGGAGACAAAAACTGGTAAAGAAATGACATAAATTTAGGGCAAATTTTTGGCTGAGAGTCATGTTTCCATTAGAAAAGTGGACAGTATTCACCAGTATTACTTTGATGAAATATCTTCAATGAGAATTTCAGCTCTACCACAGTAAAATGTCAGAAAGGACATAATTTTACAAAATGCTGTTTTACTATCTCTTACATTTCCAAAAAAAGGCCAAACTTTACTTCCAGGATTTTCTAAATAATTAATGGAGAAACAAGTGTTCTGTGATGTAGTCTACCCTCTCCCAGGAATTTCAGCAATGTATCAACGATGATTAAAAAATAAAAAATCTGTATTTGCCAAAGAAAACTTTGACTCAGCAGCTACACAATATTCTGAAACTTCCATGGAACCACAAGGTACTTCTCTCCCTGATAACTTAAATAAAGGTTACATTTAAAGCAAGCTTTAAACAGAATAAAATTTCGGCATTGCCTCTTCATACTTAAAGGATTATTCTTAGAAAAAACCCCAATGTACCAAATAAAAATCCAACTCACTGTTTTGCCTTGGAGGCTCTGAGGAGTAACAGGCTGTAAACTCAGACCTGCTGGCATCGACCTTCTGTCAGGCATAAAGACATGCTGTACAAAAAAAAATAGCACAGTATGATCCACAGTTATTTCTAAAGACCCAAAAACTTTCAAATGCTAAAAAAAGGAAAAAAACAGTCAAGCCAACTTCACCCTCATGAAAATCTGCTATGATTTGTGCCAGTCATGCTCCCTGCTGATCTACTGCCTAGGTGACTCAAGTAGTCTATCTCTAAATTTTAGAAATAACCCAAATTTTGTAATTAATTTAATTAACAGTTCTCCCTCATTGTTGTTGCCCTACTGACAGACTGTGTAAACAACTATTGTAGCTTTTCATGTATGTTTCTCGTCCTTTTCCCCCTCGCATTTCCTGCCCTTTTCCACCATATTTCTCATCCTTTCTTTCCCTACCCTTTTTTCTCTCACCTTCCCCACCTTTTTCACTTCACCTTTCATGCCCTTTTTTCTTCTCCTTCTTCCTGCCCTTTTCCACCTCACATCTTGCCTTTTTCCTCTCTTTTTCTGCCCTTTCCCCCCTCTATTTAAATACTTCCAATGTTAGAGTAAGAGGGATAGTCCCTCAATTTAAACCCTTAAAACTGAGGGAAAGCTGGGATTGCCTTGCAATTTGAACCTTAAGATGATGCAAATGGGGAGTTTGGTCTTAACTCAAACCCGTAAAATGGCATCATAAAGGTTGCCCTTTAAACCAGAAAATAACGACTCCCCATCAGTTGATACCCCTAAATCAAGAAAAGGCAGGTTTTCCTTCAATTGGTACCCTTCAAATCCAAGGTGAATGGGGATCCTCTCCACTTTAAACAGACAATAATGGAAAAGGAGCTTTTCCCCTCAAACCCCTCTTTTTCCTGGGGTCACTGGAATACGCTAGGGAGGGATTGGGATGGGACTGAGGGCACTTGTGAGGGACTGAAGGCACTGGGATGGGACTGGGAAGATGAAATCAAAAAGAGAAACAAAGAAGATCTTCCCTGGATGCCCCTGCGCTGCCCCACCTGCTCAGTGCGCTGCTGCCCTCTCCTGCACTGCCCTGGGGCACCAGGCTTGTCCCTTTGCACATCCTGGAGCAAGCCATGCTCCCCCTGCTCTCGCTGCTGTCCTTTGAGAGACCTCCAGAGATCCCCTCTCCAGCAGCTCCAGAAACCTCCCTGAAAGCAGCCCTCAGCAGAGCCTGCGCCCCTCCTCACCCTCACTGGCCACCCCTGGGGCTGTGATTTCTTCCCGAAGCTTTTTAAATCTCATCCTGACCATCAACATTATGATTTGTTTTATTTGCAAGGACACTCAGTAATCAGAAGCCCTGCTCTCGAAGCAGTCAATGCACTTTTTGGAGCTATTTGGAGATTAGAAGTGCCATGACAATTATCAGGAGCTAGCAGCTTTTGTCAAAGCAACACTACACCATAACGCTCAGCAGGCAGTGTGTCTGGAGACCCAAACACTGCATCTTTCAGTTTTACCCATCCCTTCATCTAAGCCCATTTTCTGGGCTCAGACTGCTGCCTGCTACTGCTTTGGCAGTGGCGTGTTGTGACTGACTTGCACAGGTAAAGCTGAAAATATTCTTAAAACGTTGGTCTCAGAACTAACATTCTGGCCTTGCCAAGCAGTCGTATCTCACATTTTCCCATGTCTTCAATTATGGATCAAACTCAGCTTGCTGGACAGGGCTGTTCCCTGTTCTCATCATAGCAATAGTCCAGGTCTTCAGAGAAAGCATACCCTGAGTCTACTCTCCCACTGTTTTTGCAGGGATATATTTTGCCTTCACCAGTGGTTTGCCTGAACCAGGAGTATGAGCAGGCACAGTCTCGTACAAATGACCCAGAAGTGAGCAGGAATAAAAGAGAAATGACCATCCCTTCACTGCCTCCCTATACACACAAAAATATACATTTTCACACTTAAGCCAGTGCCGGGGTGTGGGAAGCAATTGTTTTCCTGCTAACACAGCTCAGAAGAAAACTACTACTTTGTGCAAGCAAGGAGGAAGCAGGGGAGGATTTGTGATTCAGCACAGGGCCTGAGTCAGATCTGTTCTGAGAATCACTCTGAAGGGCAAGAGCCGATGCACCATCACCAGCCAGAGCCAGGCCTACCCACGAATCACAATTATTTCTCACAATACACCGAGAGACTGCCACTAGAGTTCTATTTCCAAAGCACAAGCAATATAACCAAGAATATTCCCCAAAGTGAATGTTTATAATTTAATAAATGCAGACATTGGCTAAGAAGATTGAATAATATTATTCATAAATATGAAATGCTTTATAGCAATTTTAAAGGAAGCCTAGAAAATGACAGACGGTTTTAGCACAGAAAGGTCCACAGTCACGGCAAGATATCTTAGGTAAATACATCTACAGTGATCTGTGAAAACAAACACTGAGGACTTTCTTCACCAGTTTTGCAAAGGGAACTCATACGACACAGCTCATTTGAGGACAGCTGAACAATAGCAATTTGGGGATGTAGTCCTTTTTTGTCTTGCTGGAGTCTCAAAAATTAGTGGCAAATTGCTAGATTAAGTAAATTCTGTGGGCGTAGTGCAGCATTCTTGGGACTGCAGATGTCATTTCTACTTCAAGAATAATAGGGAAGGTCTTGGAATAGTTAGGAAAGACACAACACAGGACAGAAAATTAGCTGATATGAAAATAAATAAAATTTTCAAGCTAAAGGGTGACTATTTTGGAGTAGACAATGCCATTTAAACATATACAAGCGCTCAATTCAAAACCATGTGCTGTAGAAAATAGAAAGAAGAAAGTTTTGGTATCTGCTCACAATGCTCTCATTCCTGCCTTTTCAAACCATGTCTTCATTGACTTCTCAAACTGAAATACTCACATCTCTTGTACCACTCACAGAAGCATCCCTCTTTCCTCCTAGTGGACTACTAAAGTAGTCTTACACTGAGAGTGGGGACGGTGAGGTCAAGTACTCTCTGCCAGACACAGACTTCATAAGATGGATTAAAGTTAAAGCAGGTAAAGAGTATTCAGGAGCCCTGGCAGTTCCTAGGCCAGCAAGGATCAGCTGTCACCCTTCCCCAGGAAATAGCTTTGATTGTCTGCTGACAGGATGATCATGGACTGAGAAAACCATTCTTGGCAACACTGTAAAGGTTTTATCTATACTTCATCACTGTGAAGGATCACAGGCAGAAGGCTCCCCTTCCTACAGAGCTATCCAAACCCGGAGCCAGTCTGGCCCAAAGACTGCCCCAGTTCTCAGTGAAATGACCCATCACATTTGTACTTTTAAATTTTTTTTCATGCACAAGCACAGCTGTGATAGGGAACAGTCTTTACAGGAAGAAATTTTGTTCTAGTCCTGTGCCACTGGATTTAATCAGAAAACTTGTGTAGGAATATGGGTTCAAAGCACTTGACTCTCAACTGAGGGGAAAATGAGTCACTTTTGGGTTGCAAATAACTTTATAAAAGTGTCAACATTTTTTACAGTTTATTATCATAATCCCTCAGGTAAGTGGACATTAGTCTCTTTTCTGTGTTACAAATAGTAAAGAATATTTTAATTGTTCGATATCCTTCTCCAGATACTCCTTCTAACTCATCATTTTGAACAAGTTAAAAAAAGGTAAAAGCTAACAAATGTTAACAAGAATTCTGCAAATGTAAAAGCCCAGCCAGGGATGATAACATTACAGTCTTGTAGTACTTGGAGAAAAATACATTGGTGACAGAAATTTATCTTCTTGTGGGTTAAACGCTCCAGCATATAAAAACTGGCATATCATGAGCTACACCAAGTTTTAACTTCTCATGATAGAAGAATTACAAAATACTGGACAAATTCTAGAACTTTCTCTTTAGATGGCTATCTATGTGGAAGTACAGCACTGTATATGACAAACACAGGCTACATAGCCCTGTAGAAGAAAGCTCACCCCACCCCTTAACTTGGGATAGTGCTTAACAGTTAGAGATGAGACTGAGCTCTGGAGAGACAGTGTGACATTTGAAAATCACTGTGAGAGAGGGGTTTCAGGAGGATTTTGAGAACCTTAAAATAGAAAGCCTACCATTGAAAGGCCTAAGACCTTTATGTAGGTAGGGTTTACATGTTAAATTTACCCTACCGATTTGAAATAATCAGTCTTCTAATCACCCACCTCTTAAAAATAGGTGTGTTTCTAAGTTAATGGCAAAAGCTGGTTGTGTAACTAATGAAATACAAACCAAATGGCATGAAAAACCCAAGGGAAACAGCAGGCTTGTATAAAAGAAACTAAATACTAAATGGAATACTAGCATAAAGTGTTCAATGAGGAACAAAAACATCAGGAAGCAAAACACAGCTGAAAGGACAAGTAAGACATGCTCTGCAGCACTGATCCCAGTGGTATTTCTCAGATATGTGAGAAGCACTGATTACTAAATTTCCAGAGCAGTTGAGATATAAAGGATGTCAAAACATAGTTATAGATATTTCTCCCCCTGCATGAAAAAAAAACCCAAAACCCCCAAAAAACAGAAACAAACAAACAAACAAAAAAACCCACCAAAAAACCAAACACCCAAGGATAATGTTGTTGGAAAAATGCTCAGGAGCATTTTATATCCAACTGGGAGTAATTTTTATTTAATTATTTCCAATCTCCTAAAAAACCATACTAACACAAGCATGCCGCATGCAGCAGAGTGGCACATATGGCACCCAAGTTCGTAATTTTTCATGTCTCCCTCTCACTGGTGAAGATAAGAAGAGTTAACACTGGTCAAGCACTAAGTTTGTGTGCATTTAGACTGATCTTTAGTGATCTCCCTAATAACTCAAAGACATAAAAAGGAACAATACACTTGGTTTGCTGCTGGAACCCAAGGCAGCCAAACTTGTTGCCGAAGAATTGAAGGAAGCATGTGTAAAGAAACCTGGGGTTTTGAGTCCTCCTGGAGCTAGAAAGAAGAAAAATTTCTGTATATACACAAGCTATTCTGAATAATTTTTCAATTGACTAATTTTAATTTTTTTTAGAGAAACATATTATCATAGGCAGTAATATCAGGACATGTTTTCCCCTAGTGTTTTAGAAAATACATTTTTACTACCCTAAGATTTTTCAGTACTTTTCAAAATCAAACATTTTCCCATGAAAGCAGTTATATAACAATCTCCATTATAATAAAATTTTCTATAGTGCAACATGAATTTTACAGTAATCAGATACTTTCTACTGAAGAGCTCTGTAAATGAGAATTTTAATTATTAAATGAAGTACTTTTACCTTCGTATGGTGTGTCCTGTGCCTGCGATCAATGGTGACATCTCCCCTTTGCACTGGCGATGACACTTCCGATCGGTAGGTCCGCTGCGGGGAGTATCCCTGGAAACCAGCAATGGACCCGTGCGAGGGAGACGTGGGAATCGAATGCATCATCTGATCAGAGATATTCATCATGGTTTTCGGGCTACTCAGGGTGCTGTGCCTGGTGAGAGTGGTTTGCTTGTTGTAGAACTGGCGCTGCTGCCACTCATAGAGCTGCCACATCGTGTCGTCGCGCATTGAGCGCCGCTTGTCCTCAGCACTCGTGGGTGCCATGGCTCTGTCGTACGCCGAGGGTGTGACACTGCAGAGGCTTTCTGGACGTGTCTTGCTGTTCCTTGGCAGCGTCCTGTACCCTTCTGGATACCGGGGCAGCACCTGAGCTCGATGGCTTGGCATGTTCCTTGGCAGCGTCTGGTAGGAGATGATACTGGAACACAAGTTTCCTTTTATTAGCATTAATATAATGTCAATATCAAGTTGTTCACTATGAGTTGGGTTTATCCCGCTAACTCTTACCTTTTATTACACTTCAAATGCCATTTAAAAAACACACAAGAAAATCAAGACAACAGTTAAAGAATCAATGATACTGACTGAACACACTGTATCAACCAAAAGTGGATCCTTTCTCTCAGATTAGCTCTTGCTGATATAATCCATATTTCATCTTTTTAGCAGTTTACCAGTCTAGTACTGTCAAGTTTTGATCAAGTCTTGCAACTTGTCTGTATGGTGGACTGGTGAAAGTTTTTAAAGCTTTGAAGTTCTACACTGTTTCCAAATGTTTTCCATATTTTCATATGAAATGTTTGCTTTTTCAAAAGTGAAAAAATATCCTGTTGTTTCCCTAAGAAAATCTTGAGCAATTACTATGGACATTAAAAAAGAAAAATAGTCTTTTAACTGCAGTCTATGGGAAACTGCAGTAATTGTCTACAGAAATTGTATTTTGCAATTGTCAAGGATAAGCCATTATATATCAGCCATTCAAGTGAAACAAAGAGCAATGTATTTCTTTCTTTGATAATAACATTTTATTGCTTTTCAACTCAGATATGAATTCAAAGGCTTACTTCTTTAATTTGTTGCCACATTAAAATTCTGGAGTTCTACATTCATTTAGCAACCTTCAGCATTAGCTGAAATGCACAATTTTCTATACCAAGGATCAATGCATGCCTAAGTATGACAAAGCACTTCTTGTTCATTTTTTTCAGAGGACAAAATGTAGGTCATAAACATTGATTCATTCATCCCACATCTGAAAAGCAAATGAGCACATCTTAAAACCTTTTGCTACTGATCATGCATGTGATTGATGCTTGCTCAGAGACAACAAAACCAGTCTCAAATTGGACCTTGCTTCAGCCATGAGAGGGCAGCAGCTTCCAGCTACACCCCACACTAATCCAAACTAAAATCCCTGCACCACAAAGCATCAGAACCCGAAAATGGTTTTGAATTATTTCAGTGCCACAAAAAAAAAAATTAAAGAAATGATGTAGAGCAAATGGCAAGGTAAAGCAGCACTATGCATGCAAGATCCTTATGGAATAACTATCAAGGAAATTGATGATGGTAAAACCCACTTCTCACTGAAAATAGTTAAGCTGAATATTTACAACCACCTGTAATATTTTGAAGATGAAAACTGCTATAAAGAGCTTTACATACAAAATCTGGTACAGTTTCTGAAGCTTTTCAAGAATTAATGAAGAATTATCCCCATTTTGAATTTTGGACAGCTTGCCATTATTACAAAAAAATTACAAAAAGGGGAAAGCAATTCTAAGTCCCAGTCTCTTATTGCAAAATCTGCATAAATACCTCTAAATTTCTTTAGTAATATACCATTAATGATAATGCTTTTCTCCATATTTAAAAACAAATAAGATGCTTCTGAGATGCATTTCTAACTTTCAAAATAGAATAGTAGCTATACCCTGTAAGAGCTACAGTAAGACCTAATATTTTCATGGATATATTTAACAGCTAGACACACGTCACTCACTGAAACTCTTCACCCTTTTTTTTTTTTTAATTAAATGGGCGGTGTAACGGGCTGGCATCTTTAAATATCCTGAACTTGCAAAAAAGCTGCCTGAAGTTCTTATTATGTAAAGACATCAATTTAAAATCTGCATGCAATTACTTATATTTTAGAACATTTAGAAAAACACCATAATCCATCTTCAACTGGTAAAAAATTGGAAATGATTGAGCTTTTTACTGGAAAACAGTAAAAAGCTCAATCACTTCAATATTGAGCCTTGTATTGAATAATTCAATAAAATCCAAACAGATTCACCAATGTACTGTTGATTCTTGCAAAAATATCATTCCAGCCAAACCCAAAACCCAGCTACAAACAGGACTGCAGCTTCCAAATGCCCTGCACTCAATATTCTACAACTGTCATCATAAATAGCACCTTACAATTGCTCCCATATGAAAAAAAGGTTTCCACATGTGTTTACAGACTCCTTACAGACAACTTTAGAAGTAGTCTCTAGGACTGCTCGTGGGTAGCAATAGAGGTTCTGGTGTCCAAGTTGGACTATTTGGGAAAGCCAATTTGCAGCTAAACCTTTAGGGGCTCAGTTCTGCAATGTTATGAAAACCCTCAGACGGAAACCTCAGAACAGTTCTTCATCCTAATGAACACAAATACCAGCTGGCCCTGAGTACAGAACTTCCATGTAATAACCAAGAAAGAGTGGCAGAGTGAAGATGGAAACCTGGTGTTTTATAGCAGGCATTTATTATTTGGGATGAATCTTATATAGGCCATGCAGAGAGACAGGCTTGCATCCTGGGTTAGCAGCAACATCACTTAGTATCATACAACCCCTCTGTATTTTTTCACATTCGACAAAGACCACTCAAGTGAATCACTTTTGTTGAAAACATTTTTTTTCAAACTGATTTGTGCAAAATTCAATAAAATGACACTGAAGTGGAATGTCTTTATTTTTTATTTAAACCACATTTATTTTTGGTTTTAAAAAAGGCAGCAGTTAATTCACGTGGCTTTTGCCAAACGAGATGTCTAAATTCATGGAAACAACAGATAACAATTTCAAGAATTAAAAACTACATTGCTGTCATTACGTTTTTGGGCAATCAGACTACTGATGGCTCAGCCTGTTCCTCTAAAAAAGCAGTAACTGTAGAGTGAATCGTTTTCATTCTATATTTCTATATTGAGAACAGCTAAGAGCTCCTTTTTTATATACAGTTATTTAATTGAACCGTTTTGTTAACATTTTAGTATTCGTCCTAATTTTTTTTTCAGTCTGACACACCAGAGATACTCCGTTGGGTTCTCCATGACTTCTCTAATGCAGATACACTAATACAGATTCACTGCAATGCAGCTTTGTTGACAGTCAGCAACTTTTCCCCATTAAGTAAAAATTACTGTTTTCAAAAATTCAAGTAATGAGTTTTACAGGTATTACACAAGCAGCCTTAGGAGCCTCGCATTCCAACCTTAAGTTTAAGCTTCTTTCTACCCTCATTTCCCAACTTTTAATTCCACATAAATTTCTTTCTCCAGCCAGAAACTATCAACCTGAACAAAACCGAAATTTTAAATTTAAATGAAGCCACATTTAAAAGACATCACTATATACATTAGAAATTTGGATCATTATTCAAGGCCATTTCCACCATAATCAAAAAAGACAGCTCAAGGCGAATTCTCCTTCAGTTTACTACTTTTATGTAGAACTGCATTTGAAAGCATACTCTTTATGTTACCAGTGCCACCCTCATTTAGGCAAACAAGTGTTCCCTATGCTCAAAAATAAAATATTGTTAATTAGTAACATATTGTTAATAGCACTTCCCTCTAGTTGACTCCCGCAATGAAATCAGTTTTAGGGTTTTTATTCTTGTTCGCAACTGAAAAATAGCACAGCTATTCTAATTTCTTCTGTATGGTTGCAAGCTTTAAAGTCCAATTAAAAAAATTAACTGCATCAAAGAGCCTTCTCAGTTCTCATTACACAAGTTTGAATAATAAAATAAATGTCAGGGTGTGCAAGTCCCTGTCTGCACTGCAAGTTCAAACTACTTATGATGAGTTTTTCATGAAACAACATGTTAACAATTCCTGATTATGTTTAATGAAGGGCTAAAGGCAGTGAGGAAATGCTCAACCTTGGCAAGCGAAAGCCAAGCTCATGGAAATCTTTCAAGGCTGTGCAAAAACTGAGAAGCCCCCAGCCTTATATTTTGAAATTTGTGGGGGAACACATTTTCTGAACTTCATTTATCTTAAGCTCTGCTCTGCCATCCATCTATACACAAACTCCTTAATTTCCAGCTCTTCAAAATATGTCCTGTGATAGCATCTCCAGACTTCCTATCAAATATAATATTAAAAATGTTTTACATTTTCCTACTAGAGATTCTTGTCTGTAAGCCAGCCTGGAAGCAACATCCCTATGCTTCTGTCAGAGAAATTGCTATTGGCATGACATTCAATATTGCAAATCATTCACACATCATTTTAAAGCTTCATGAATACACACTAAAGCTCAATATTATACCTGGGAGATAGCTAATTGCATGAGAAGAGAAGCTTTAAGCATGAAGTTAGATTTCTGTGTCTAACTTTTAGCTAAATCTTCTCTCTCTCTCTTCATTTAAAGCTTGCTTAAAGTTTAAAAGCTTCCTGGATTTTTTTTTTTAGGTTTGAAATAAAATATTATTACAAAAATCTGTGAACAAAAAACTGCGGAAGAGAGGGCAATTTCAAGAACAGATTTTAAGACAAAAAAGAATTTTTATGATTGATGACACCTTTTTTGTGCTAGGAGAAATTCCTGACATTCCAAAAAGGGTTTCTCGCCACTTATTAATTTTGTTATTAATATAGTTTTATTTATTAATAAGCATTCAAATGCTAATAAAAGAAACTTTCATAAATCTGTTCTGAGAAGTCATCCAGGCATTTCTTACAGAGAACAATGAAGGATGTGTTCATGTCATATAGACCAAAAACTAATGAACCTAACCAGGATTCACGTATAAGTCTTATTTACTAGAAAGCCTAACACAAAAAATTAATAAAACTATCACACAGTACTTACCCTCTCGTTTCCTCTTCCTGTCCTTTCCCCCTCTGTATTTTAATCCACTGTTCCAGCTGCAGCATGGAATTTGTTCTCTGCATAACCCTCTCGGACTCCATGTGTGCCTGCAGCGCGCTGTGATGAGCCCCATCTGCCACATCTGCCAGGACAACTCCCATGGATTTATTCTCAGATCCATTCAAATGGATAGGTCTGAAGTGTCCAGCTGGAATCGTGCTTATGGGCAAAGTCCTGTACTCAGATCCCATAGGATTTAGTTTTACGCTGTTAATTTTTGTTAGTGGTTTATCTTGCCCAACTTTCTGGAATCCGTATTTTTCAGCTTCCAAAGCTTTCTTCTCCTCGTTTTTGTTCACTTCTTTGTTTTTCTGGTTATTTTGTGTCTCTGGCTTAATTAGCACTCGATGGTTTGAAATATTATTTGCCTCTCGAGGTGACGTATTTTCAACAGTATATTTCTCTATTCTGAAAGGGAAGGTATGACAAGCTATAATACCAAAAAAAAAATATTCATTACAAATAGTAATAAAAAACTGAAAATTGTCTCAGTGAACTCCTGTCCATATATTTTACAACAACATCTTGACTTTGAGAGAAAAAATCAGGACATTTTCCCAATAATCGAAGACAGGTTGGGGGTTTTTGTTACTGTTGTTTTGGTTTGGTGGGGGCTTTTTGGTTTTGTTTTGTTTTCCCTTTTGTTTTTATTTTTGTTTGGGGATTGGTGGTAGTGCTTGGTTGATCTTCAGTTGGCTGATTTGGGCTTTTTCTGGTTGGCAAGTGTGAGTATTTCTTTCTTCTATACTTCTCTCTTTCTTTGCTGTTTTACAAACAATTATAACAGGAGGTAATTTTTTTTTTAGAAGTCAACAGCCAATTAACACCCCAGAAAAAGCGTGCACAACAGGAAATAAAGCCAGAGTCTGAAAAAGTGGGTGTTCAGCTCAGGCTGAACATTCAAAGGATAAAAAAAATTCAGTGGCTCTCCAAGAGCTACAGCTTCCGAATGTCAAGAGCCTGAAATTCAGATGATTTTCAGAGTCAGCTTGTGATTCACAACACTGCTGAATTTAGCATATAATGAGCTCCTTTAAAGAAAGAAAATGACTTTTCATGGTCATTGGTATCAATTAGGTTTCTTTGGTATGTTATCACTTTGGATGGCATACATTTTGTGGAAAATGACTGTGGCTTTTCTAATTTTAAGGGAGAAAATAGCTGCTGATTTAGGGAACTGTACCACAAAAATAATGATATTTTTAGAATTGCTACTGCTTAACAGTATTTACACAAGTACTGAATGTGTGCAGCTCTATTAGTGATCTTTTTGAATTTTCAAAATGTTGGGAAGCTTAATCTTTTGCCATACGGGGAGAACCTAAACTTAAATTTCAGCTCAAATAGTGATTTTTTGCTTTAGTTCACAAGAAAAAACCCACCACCTTAAAATGTTTTGCTCAACATTTTTTGGTATGGGAGGAAAGAAGAGGAAGAGATATAATTCTTTAAGATTACATCTCTGTATAAAACCAAACTAAGAACAACACTTTATTTTAAGATGATGTAAAATTAACTTTTTGTGCTGTTTTGAATATTTTTTTTTCCAAATGCATTATTCATCTTTTTTACTGTGCCCAGTTCAAGTGTCTGTAAAAAGGCCAGAACATACACAACTGACCAGGAGCACAAGAATACTAACCTCATATACAGCTGTAAGCATTATTGCTTACTCCATCATGAACAAAAGGCATTTATTTTTCCCCACAAGACTTTAAATTTTTCCCAAGACCAGACATTTCTGCCTAGGATCCTTCACAAGGTTATGGAAAAAAAATGGATCACCTCCTCACTCCCACCTCAAAACTGTATACCTCAAAACTGTATTACCCCATTCTTCTACCAGAAACCAAAGGAATTTCCCAAACAGGAACGTGAACGAAAAACTCCATTTTCCACAATTATCAAGTCAAAAAAGGGTGTTAAGATTTCAGGTTTTAACTGGTACTCAAGAGTTTACAAGTGAATATAAGGACTACCTGCAAATAATCCTGAACTGGGCATTAATATATGCAGCATGTTTTCACAGGGCCACTCACCCTCTCATATAATATAAAACTTTTAATGAATCTTTCTTGAGGGGCTTTAGAGCAGAGAAACAGGTGGGAAATCCATGCTGGAGAGGGAGAGTGGATCTGTAGGACACCCATCATACATGCAGCAAAGTCAAGACTTGGCACTGTGTTCAATTCACACTCTCCTAGTACTTTCCACTGTGTTTTAATTAAAAACCATCAACCCCCAAAATCACAGAATTGTTTTTCCATGCCATCTCATGCTCCATCACTGGTTACTATGGTTATACACAGCAGAGCCAAACATTCATATTTGAAATTCTCTGTGATGTCGTAGAGGCTGAAGGACTGACATTCAAGCAGACTTCTGGGCTCTCTAACTTCATGGACCCAAATCAGCCAACTCTGTGAGCAAGGGATCTCTTTCCACAGTGAAGGATCCACATGGGAAAAAATTATCAGAAACTAACAGGCAAATGTAAGAAACATAAATCCATATGTACGTTTGGCTCCATATTTACAGCTGTCTAAGACATATTCAACAACGCTTGCAGGCTATTTGAGGATGGAACAGGGAGAAGAGAAAGAGAATGAGTATTGAACATGGGTCTTTCAGCATGTGCTGAATGCAATTTATGGATTTCTGCAACCAAACAGGAATCATACGTGTAATACACAATACAGGAAAAGTACTATTATATGCTGGTTTATACAAAGAAGTAATCCTGAAAGGGCTGGAGGCAGGGAGAATGTGATTAATGATCAGATGGACATGAGGACTGTGATTAAAAAAAACATTTTATTTTCATTTGAAAATATCATTTGAAAATATCATTTGAAAATATCATTTGAAAAGGAAAAGCCATCTTTTCCAAGTACAGTGACGTCAATAAGCCCCCACTGTGGATGTCTCTATGCTAACAAGTGCTTTTTTGGCAGCCTGGCTTATGCTGTTCAGGGAAAGTAACTACACCAGGAGGGAAAAAAGCAATCTTTTCTTAGTACATGCTGCATCACTGCGAAGAAACAAAGGCTGTAGCACACAAGCTGGCAGTGAAAGCATAGAAAAATGATACTCTTAAACACGGGAGAGTAGAGAATCAGCATTTAGGGTAAAAATGATAAATCAGTCCGTTGATAGACATTACAATCTACAAACACAAGCAAGCTATCAGTACTCAGAGACAACCCAACTGTGGCCTGCAGGGATACATTATGAAGTCAGAGGTTTTGCTGATCCAGAGAGGTTGTTGAGATCATATTTTGAGTCATAAGCTTCAGTAGCTCCTCACTGACTAAAGTATTTGGTTTAATTATTTTAATAGGTCTCTCAGTACATTACACTAGAATTTACAATCTAGGTAAAAGGAAAAATGTTTAGAAAGGAGAAATTACAATTAAGTCAATAGGACCAAACACTGTTTGTCCTTCCCTGCAGGTAAATATCAGGAGGGAATATTTCTTCTGTTAATAGAGACCAGTTCTAAGAGAAATGGGTACATTTTTATTTTCTCACCTCACTATCTCATTTG
Organism: Lichenostomus cassidix; assembly: GCF_008360975.1. NCBI lineage: Eukaryota > Metazoa > Chordata > Aves > Passeriformes > Meliphagidae > Lichenostomus > Lichenostomus cassidix. The sequence goes on from NC_139480.1 coordinate 57,131,421, forward strand.
TGGTGTATGTGACTAACTATGTGTGGAAAATAAGAGTAGAAGAGTAGTTTATGAATAACTTGGAAATACCCGTCCCCTCCCACTAACTTAATGTTTTAAATATTCCTTTTATCTTTATCCTCTCCAAGGAACTCACATTCCCAGAAAAATAAAGATACAGACTGAAGTGCTAAAATTATTTAAAAGATTTGGTTTAACAGACTGTTGGCATTTGATTTCCAGAGTACCATTTTCAGTGAAGTCCCTTGATTTCTAGATTTAAAGAATTATGCGGTAAAAAAACTCTTGATTTATCATTGAGCATTTTATATTAACAAGCACTTAAGAGTACTTCAACATCAGTTTACATGAATATTTACAGAAGCAAGTTCTTATTACTCATTTATTGTATTGCAAGTATCTAGTCTGTTAGAAAACTGTATTCAGTGCAATGTCAGAACCTCTAGAAAAAACAGAACTGAGAAACAGAAGCACTGCTCCATTTGACTGAACCAAACCCATTTATCCTTAGAGCTCCATGCATGCCAAACTTTACGTTACTTAGAGATGAGGTAATAAAACATTTAATACTTAACAGATTTTTACAGGGAAGGAACAGTATTTCTTCTGCATAAGATCATATCCTGCTATATTTCATTTTAAGAATTGGTTTGATAGCCAAAATCTTTACAAAATTCTTTACAAAACAGATGTCTGAAGGATTTTCTTCCTCATTATAGCTAACAGATATGAACATCTTGGAGACTTGGGCTTGAAATGTATTTTCTTAGAAGTAATTATTTCAAGGCTACCAACAAAGGTCACAGCTAGTTCTGTTCTCTTCTGAGGTTTCTTGCCTGAATTAAAACAACAAGATGGTATTACATAAGTTGCTTTTCTGACAGTTGGTTGGCTGTTGGCAAGCCCGTTCTGCCTGTGGTATCCAGCCAGATATTCACAGTATGGCAAATACCAAATGAAGGTCATTTCACCAGTTCAGAAAAAGATTCGGAATGACCCTGTTCAGTTTTATTCCTCTACAAAGTGCTTATAGAGTTGATATGTGATTTTTGTTTGAATTTGGAGTGGATTTGATTTGGTTTAAAAATTTCACTATATGTAAGTTACCACTGTATCTGCAATACAAACCTGATTTCTCAGATAAAGTTTATTCTTACTAAACTTCTCTGGTACCTGTGTCTACAAGATTTTTTTACTACTATTTTAAACTTAAGAGTTTCAAAGCATTGCTGTCAGTCATTTAGCTCCAGGATAGCAGGAACTAACACAGTGGAGAATAGATCAAGTGACAGCAGCCATCAGCAATAACTTCTGTGCTGTCAATAACGAGGAGCTTTTAAACTTTCAGTTGATGAGGTTTCCATTACCGATGCCATGGAGCTGACCCATGGGACCAGATTCCAAGAGAAAATGACTTTCACTGGGGAGACAGCAGCAGTCAGTGTTCAGTTTCTGAGAACACAGAGCTTCCGGTGAAAATTTGCTTTTCATTGTCAACACAGACACAGAAAGATAAGGCTCCAGATCAGGTAAGCGTAAATTTGATGACAGCTTAATGATGAACAAGAATGGCTCCCCACAGGTTGCCCACAGGTACAACTGGTTAATTTAGCCAGAAACTCCAGCTGTGAATTTGAGAATAATGACAGGTTTAAGCCAAAGGCTATCAGCAGTTGAGCTGCGGTTGCTATTCAGTCAGGAGGGCAGGGGAAGTCAAACATGCCTGCATATAGTATTTGTCACTGCACTTCTTCTGATGCCACTGGCTAAAGGAATAATCCAGTTTTTTTCTTCTAGTTCCTTACAGTCAATATTCAGAACAGAACTTAGATTATTTTTACTACTGCAAAATTTTATCCACCATGGGTAAGTTAGCATTGGGTCTTCAATATAACGAGGAATCACTTCAGCCAACTTAAATTCTATTTTAAGAAACAGCCTTTCAGATTGAGATTGTTTTACTAAATAAGAGAAAGCAATACACTGCCCCAATGTTTTGTCAATCCACACTACCTTTTCACAGGCTCTGTTTGAACAAGTGCTGCATCTATCATGGCTTTCATCCACAACTCCATTTCCTTCCCTGTATCTGTGCAGAAATAATAGGTCCTCATGTTTGGATGAGCTGCCTGATTGGAAATGACATGGTCATTGCAATAAAATTGTAAGATTCTGTAAAAGAAAAGAGGCAAATAATGTTACTGCACACTCACTGTAATGCTTTACCTAGTAAGAGTTCTGCAAATAATATTATCAGAAAAAAAAAGGAACACTACAAAGTTTCTTGGTCACTGCACTCATATTTTCAAAGTAACTGCCTGTAATTTTCAATCATAGATGCTTCTTCATTAATACACTGAATAAAAAGCCCTTAAATTCCTTCAATCTATTAAAAACTATATTGACCATTCAATAATGTAAATTTATATAATTGTTATATAAATAAGATTTGACAAAGATTTTGGCAGTCTGAATGATACAGTAAGTTTTAACTTGTACTTACCAAAGTAAATAAATGATGTCTTGGTTAGGAGACCAAATGAAGTGCCAAAAGGAGCTCATAAAACAACAATAAAAAAAGTCAGAACAAAATATTATGTCAAGTCATTTATATCATCATTTAAAAGATTGTCATGGAACACTCCTGAGAGTGATTCACAAAATACTGTGATTTAAGTGATAACAAACTATCGGTTTTATTTATGTCTAAAGATACTTGTATCTAAATAAATAAAGAACTTGCATTAGTGGGATGAGTCCAGCTGCAGATGCTGGTTTATAATTCTAAGGCACCACACAGTATTTAAGAGCCACGAACCAGAAAGAAAAGGCTACTAATAAGTGATATCCATCCATTTTCCCATTCCAGTAATTATGTTTATATTTACACCCAGCTAAGTACTTGAAACTTCTGCTACTGTATTATGTAAAAATCAGGCTCATAAACTGTTTGTCAATCCTGTTTTATCTAATAACTCCATAAAATGAGTTCTTATGATCAGGCTCTGGTGCTTTCAGATATAAAATCAAATGGAAAAACTGATACCAGTACCTTAAAGGCATATTTGCGGTTAATATGGTCCTCAGCAGACAGCATAGATATCTGAAAGCTAGGTAGAAGGATGCTCCCCAGTATTCCTTCTTCCTTCTCATCTGGGAATGCAGACTTGGATTAGAGAAACAGCGTTTGGACACACAATACTTGGACTCAGACACTTAAGTGTAAGTCTTTTAGTCACACATGAGCAGTAACAAGAAGTTTACCTCAGAGGAAAATGCATTAAGAACCAGAAAAGCAGACTAACTTTGAAGAGCAGATGGAAGCCAAGCCTCTAATTCAGTGACAAGAACAATAATACCACCTATTTAAAAAAAACCAACCTGCAATACCTATGAAAACACGAGTAGTTTAAAACACTGCTTATGACTGTTGGCTGTTGAGAAAACTTGAAGATTCTTCTTCTGATCTCAGGCATATTATGCTGCATAAATCCCCAATATAATATTTAATTATTAATTATAATTCTCACAAAGCTTATGCTCAATTACATTCCATTTGTAAGAATGCATATATTTCAGACAATTTGTAAAAAAAAGTTTTCCCCAAAACAAACACCTTTTCCCCAGAACATTGTTTAACATGAAATTTAAAACAATAGATTATAATTAAAAAATTGGCATTTTAACTGAAAGCCACAAATTGAAAGCTTTTAAATCCAATTACTCTTTAATAAAGGAATAATTGGATGCAATTAAAGAAGTCAGTCTTAATTGTGTTTCATGTACAGAACTTCTATTCACAATCAGTCTCTTAGAGACTGTCCCCCAAAACACAGGTGAAGATAGTGCCTAAGTGACTGTATCTATGAAATTAAGATGAAAACATAGGTATTCCAAAATTTCGAGCATTATGCGTTAATGCTGTTAAAATTTAAATACATTTAAATACATTTAAAATACACTTAAACAGCACAAAAGTATCATCACTTCCATTGGGATTTAAAATATTTTCCAGGTTCTCATTTTCTCACTAAATTTTGAAAAGCTACAATCTTCATTTAAGATTTTTATGTGGGGAGAGCTGTGCCCAGCCATTTTAGCATTACATGACAGATTAGATGTAAAAATTATGCTTTCTGGGATAGTTATTTTAATTGCAGAGATGAGCTTAAAATTATTCTGATTAAAAGGCAGAAAAGAAATGGAGTAGATTTACTTTCAAGTACTCCACAGTACTCCTAAGTATGACTGAAAACATCAAATATTAACTCATTGCTAGCCACACATAAAAATGTGTCTTGTCTCCCCCCATCCCAGAATACATGGCAAATGTTGGGGTTTACTTTATTTGGACCTCTGTTTGGGGGAAAAACTCTCTTCTGCTAGATTATATTTTGACTAATTACTGAGTAAGACCCCCCACGAGTGCCTTGTCACAGCATTAAGCATTTTCGTTCCACTGAACAGCTGCATGTCTGGAGGACTTTGGTTTTTGTTAAAGACATACTGCTACATTCCAGTTCCAGATTTTAAAAATCTGTTTCCAATCACACTTGCTTTTATCTACATACTCCACTGCCCCATACCCATTTTTATTTGTGCGCTGTGTATGAACAGCACAAGAGAAAAAGTGCAGATCTTCTGTCCAGTTCTAAGAACTTCTATTTGTGGTAAGAACAACCTTCCGAAAGGAAAGTGGACAGCCTTTCATGCCTCAGGGAAACCGAAAAAGACTATTATCTAAGCTGTGAAAAAATACATTGACATGATTTTCCTTTTCATCTATAAATTATATTTCATTGTAACACAATTGTAACACAGCTGTAGAAATTTGGTAGGATTTACTAACAAAACCAAAAAAACCCCTCAACAACCACAATTGCACTGCCACAAACACAGTTTGTGATCTGGGAGCAAGTGCATGGCTCCCCCTTTTCTATTTTTTCAGTATCTAAGGTAGAATCAACAGAAACATAAAACCACAGCATTTAGAATAATTTTTTTTTATATTTTAGCAGCCATTTCTAATACCTTTTGCGTTATCACTGCACATGTTTAATTCCAGTTTAACAGCTTTAACTGCTTTCTAGTGAGTAATAGCTAAAAGCTATATTTATCATGTAAACAATTTAGATTATTCTGCTTGTATTTCATCTTATTGGGTAGATTAACATACAGAAAATAAAATGTAAGATTACAGAGCTGTTTGTTATTGGTATTGCTCATTGCTTTTGTTGTTTTATTTTGACAAACTTCCTGTGCGGTACCCAAAATCAATGTAATCTGTTCTTAAGGCAGCTATAATGTAGCAATTTCTTTACAACTTTTTGAAGAAGGAGCCAGAAGACTTGATTAAAATAAACCTGTAAAAAGCATAGAGGATATAACAACCACTGAGGTAACCACAGTGTAACTGTATCAGTCAATGCCTCCCTGACTGAAATTTTAGCCTAATTTTGAGTCAGCAGGGGTTTATCCAACTACCTGTACTACTTGGGGTAGAGAGAAACAAAACCTAATGATAATATTTAAATAATTCAAAATTTGTTAACTAAACCAGTTGCAAGCAGAACTTTTATGTTTCAGAACTGATTTGTCTTTGGATCCATGCTGCACTTTCAGAGAACACCATTTTAAATCTCTGCTTTCAGCAGCACCAGCATCAGCACCAGTTCTACCAATTCTGAAGTTTCACCCCTAACTGAAACCCTTTGTTACCCTTCACCAAAGTTAAGGCTGCAGCTAGCCCTTTTTACGTGCCTCTATTTTGCCATGCTTCACAATCTCTTCACTCTCCGCCTCCTTTAAACAAATATGGTTGTACACCTTATTTCAGGATTATCTGTGTTTTCCTACGCACAAGTGCCAATTGCTTATCTCCTCAGTTCATAATCTGCAGTGGTGAAGGGATGACTAACACATGTAACTCCGGACTGGAATGAGAAGCTACTTTTTCCATGTAAAATAAGTCTGATGTGTCTACATGAGTTTACCAACAGATTCTTCTGTTCCAAATACAGCAGAGACTTCTACTCATATGCAATTGGACAACATTTCATTTTATAAATGTTCATGAACACTGACTAGAGTTCCCAAAGGCATATATATATCCTCTTTATCATTCTAAAGGCAGAGTTTCAGCTCCCCTGCACTATATCCCTTCCCTATCCCCATTTCAGCTACTTAATTTGAATGAAAAATCAGATTTAACCTGACATACTTGGTTTCTACAACAGAAGCTGTGAGAAAACTACAATTCAGAATTTAGTAATAGAAGTGGCTGTGAATGGGTTAGCCCTTTGAGCATAGCCTGGCAAGCAGGAAGCATTTATGTGAAACCAGTAATTAAGAAAGAAAGAGAAAAAAAATAGATAAGAGTAGTAGGCCTGGCTATTGACAGCTATACAACTATTTGAATCCATTAAGTTAAGTAGCAGCTTATTTCTTACATTTGAGTGGTGTGTCAGAATTTATCTGCTCCCAGTAAAATTAGCAAACGAAGCTGTCAAGAGTGGAACTTACCTCTGTAATAGAAGAGACATAGATCTGAGAGCACAAACCACCGCTTCTTCCACAGCTTCATTCCAGTACTATCCTGCAATAATCACAGGGATCAAGTCAGAACTTTCAGACTGGTGACAGCAATGGTTCATAGAGTAAACCAGGCACTTCACAGCTGTGGTGTGTGCTAGTAGCGCATTTTCTTGGTTATTTAAAGTGTTTGACTTCTTATCGTGACTTGTCACTGCAAACAAAGATCGCAACCCAGGAAGCCTGAAGTTAACACAGAATCACAGAATTGTTTAGGTTGGAAAAGACCATTCAGATCATCAAGTCCCAGCTGTTACCCAGCACACCAAGTCCACCACTAAATCCTGTCCCCAAGTGTATCATGGACACAGCTAATTATACCTTCAGGGTTGGTGACCCAACCACTTCCCTGGGCAGTCAGTTCCAATGCTTCACAACCCTTCTGGTGAAGAATTTTTTCCTAATATGCAACATAAAACCAGCCCCCACCTCACTACAATCTCCTCTTAAGCAGCTGTAGAGAGTAGGAAGGCCCTCTCTGAGCCTCCTCCTTTTCTCCAGGTATGCTAGAGATTACAATCTACAGTTTAACTAATGAAAAAAAAAAAAAGCCTTTTCTTTCTAATTGAAGTAAAAGTGCAAGGTAATACTTCAAGTACATCCTCTTCTGTTTCCTGAAGAAACTCTCTGCTGAACTTTGCCTTCTACTACCACTCACATATCTAGAGCGAATTTCTTTCCCAAAGAAAGTTTATTCCTAAAGCAATTTAATTTTCTTTTATGTTTGTAACCAATTTACACCACACAGCTCAGAATGAAAGATTGCCACCATTGCTGCAGTGTCAATAAGCCAGAGCACTGCTGCACACACATCCTGGTAGAATCAGATTTAATAAATATGTTAATCTGTTCCAAGAAGAAAAGTATGTGTGAATTAGCAATATTCTTGCAGTACATAGGTTTTATGTCAAAGAAGAAGAGGGATTCTGTGATGAAATCTGTGGGGTGCATTTGTTTCTGGGGTAGTTCCCCCACCGAAGAAAAGTCAGGATAATTTTTAGCCTTGTATTTCAAACTCTGCTCTTTTTGGCGTGGGGGAAACGAGCTGAAAGAAGAAGAAAGGATAAACCAAGCATTAGCTAGGAAGTATTATTTGGAAAAAGTATGTTCACTGTAAGCATCTTCCAAAAGAGGACTTGGCCTTGGACTTAAATATTAGCAGAAAAATGACAGAAGAGTATCATTACATGCATTGAGTGAGCACACCCTGATTTAAACAAAAATTGCCACTCTCTGTGATTACATAAACATGTAATCTTACTATCAAAAAGAAACCTGCACAACTCACTGTAGATTTCTGAGGATCATATCTGTTGATAAAACTCTTGACTAAATTGGCTTTCAACAACCACTACAACATGAAAATACACAGCAGCTCCTTAGCTTACAAACACCAATCAAACAACACAGCATTTTAATTTTTTACCACATACACCCTCTTCAGCTCTTAGGTGAATTAAAGACTGGTTGAAGTGCCAGGCCCAGGAGGTGGGCAGCCAGTGCTTCCTGCTCTGCCCCAGGGGTCTATACTGTGGCCAAGACAATTTAACAACTTCATTAATGAGTTGCACACAGGCACAGAGCTCACCCTCAGCAAGTCTGCAGATAGTAAGAATTATGAGGAGTGGCTCAGATTCCAGATGGTTGTGCTGTGATTCAGAGAGACCTCGACAGGCTGGGAAATTAGGCAGAGATGGATCTCTTGAAGTTCAACCAAGGGAAATGCTCAGTCCTCCATCTGGAGAGGAATAACCCCAAGCACCCTCATGAGCCAGGAATGCACCCTCATGGCTTAGAAGGGCAGCAGCATCCCAGACTGCATTAGCAGTGCTGCCAGCAGCTGCAGGGAGGACATCCTTGCCCTCTGCTCAGCACTATGGAGGTCTGGCTAGAGTGCTGGTCCAGCACTGGGCTCATTGCTACAAGAGAAACGTGAACCCAGCAAAGGGCCACAGAGGTGACTGAGGGATTGGAACATCTTTCATATGCAAACAGGTTGAGAGAGCTGGGAATGTTCAGTCTGGAGACAGAGCAGCTCAGAAGGCATCCTACCAGTGTGTATAAACAGCTGATGAAAGGCTGTAAAGAACATGGAGCCAAACTCTTGCCAAGGACAAGAAAAGAAACAATGGGCACAAATGAAGAAACATGAAATTCCACCTCAGCAGAGGTAAACTTTTTTATTGTGAGAATAGTCAAATACTGTCACAAGTTGCCAAGAGGTCGTGGTGCAGTCTTCATCTGTGAGGGCATTCAAAGCCCAGCTGGACACAGTTCTGTACAAGACCCCCAAGTACATGGTGTGATTCTGGGGGTACCCTGTGCAGGGCCTGATGGGTCCTAACAGTGATCCTGATGGGTCCCTTCCAACCCAGCATATTCCATGGTTCTGTGAACCTGTTCTAGCTGAGCCTGCTTGAACAGGGAGGTTGTGCTCGATCATCATGAAGTCCCTTCCGACCAAGACAACTGTGTGATTCTGTGCCCCAAAACATGGCAACAAAACCTCTCACTTTTGTGAGAATTTTTCACTCTCAGCATCAAATAAGAGTAGAGGCCACAGGATTGTCTAAAGCTGGTAAAATCTTCCACTAAATAGACACTTCTAGATCTTATTATCTGAGAGCAGTTTTAAAAACCGACTCATAACCAGCACCCAGAAATCTATGCAGGTCATTCCAGTCTATCTGAGTCAGCACAGTAAATGACAACGTAGATCAAAATTGCATACACACATTTGTCTCAGCTGAGTTTAAATCACAAGTTCTTACAGGGTTCTTGGTGCACTTTAAAAATAGATTCTTAATATGGCCTAATCCATTTTGTTGTTAATTTTTTTTTTAAATCAAGTTACTGTGCTCTGAATTCCTGCAAAGCAATAAAGAGCAAGTGTAGTCTGGTATTGTAGAACAGCAAATCTATGGGAGGCTACGAACACTGTCACTTAATACTGAAGAGCACATACTTCATATTAGTTTGCACTCCATGGGAAAACCTAAAATTATCTCTGGCTTTAAGATTATTATCTCTGAATTAAGAAAACAGGCATACCTATGTGAAGTATGTGAAAAAATGGCTTCACTTACAATTTTTAATTGAAAATATTACTTCCTTTTAGAAAAAAAATAAGTATAGTCTAACAAAAAAAACTTTAAAAAACCCCAATACTCCAGGTCACACACCCTTGTCCCATCATCCTGACATGCCTGAAATTAAATCAGCTATTTACTAGCAACATCTGCTTAGATTTTTTAGAGAGAATCATGTATATATAATCTATCAATGTTCTTTACTTTTCTGATGTCCTTATTTGTATCAGACTGATTTCCAATAAGTAGTTAATTAATTGGAAGCCAGTTTATAGCTTCCCTCTGGTATTGCTGTCATTGTATTCTATAAAAGTGGTTGTCTTTTGCACACTACACACATTAGAGGAAAAAGAAGAAGGGGGTGAAGAGGGGCAAAGTACCTGTTTGTAGAGCCAGCCTCGTCTGACAACTGGTGCATTAGGATTTCTCTTTATGGAGTTCGATCTCTTTCCAAAATTATGAACCTTCTTTGAAGATCGCGATGTCTAAATTGAATTGAACAGGTTAAAGCAACCATGACATCAATAACGGTTGAAAATCCACAATGCTTTGCTTTTCTTTAAGATCTTTTTCTTATATGTGTTCCTCTTGGGGACTACAGAACACAAAATGTATTCTTTTTTTAGAGAAATAATTATTGTGATGATTCTGCTGGTTTCAGCATTTCTTTCTTTTCTTCTGCAGAGAATATAGAGACAAATTCCAAGACAAGTACTTAAAGATTTCTTTTAACACGTAAAAGCTCAACCAAATACATATCTGACCTTCATCTAAGGTAGGCAGAATGTAAGTGAACTCACATAACTCTTACAAATTATGAAAAATTACATCACCTAGGCAAGAAAATTCTACTCTTTCCTGCTTCCAACACTGACCTAATACACAAAAACTTGTTCAGATTTCAACAAGATATAACTCCCCCTTTCCTAAAATATACTAATTTTTTAGTATTCTTTCTTCGTTCTGTAATCTCTTGGTTGGTTTGAATATTCATTATTTTACCTGCTTGCACTAAGGTCTACTTAGAAACTTTTCCCTGAAACTCGAGTGCTTGTATCAGCTGTTGCCTATACTTTTTACAACCTTGCAATGGTCACATATGATTAAGAGACGTAGGAAAAATAAACCATTTTAGATTTCATCCTTCTACTTGAATAACCAGAAGAAATTGGAAAAGGCACACAGAAACGTGCAGTGCTTTGCCAATTCACACTTCATTCTTCTCAGCCTACATTTAGAAAGTTTGTTCTGTAACTAAACAAGCTGAACATTTACTTGTGTTTTAAATTCTGTAAGAATTGGTGCCCCAGAGACCATGAGATGTGATAGCGCAAAGTACACTCCTCTGCTGAAGAAGTAAAGTTCAAGTAAGTTTTTTAAAGCTGTATTCATGTCTCTGCTTCAAATCCACCATTTGAATTGAGACAATATAATCCCCTGTTTCAGCTTCCATATCTCTACTGCTGTGACTAATCATGAGGTTATGCAAAATTCCTAAAGGAGGAATGCTAAACAAACACTCAGGTTTTGCTGCAAATTAGGGTGTGGTGTTTCTCTATGGAAATTCTCTCAACACGCATCACAGAACTAAGCTGGGTTTTACATATGCTTCAGAGAGAATCCCACAGTAAGTTAAAAATCATAAACTGAAAACTTAATTTAAAATTATGTGCAGCTTTTGTCAACAATGCCATTAACTGAAGAATACAACATTGCTTGGCAAAAACAATCAGCAACATTACAAAAACTATGTGTGCTTGCCTAGAGTCTACAACACAATGGGACTAGGATGTTTTGTATTCCTTTCTTGCAAGAATCATGAGGGAATACAAAAACAATCAGCTTTTAATTTCCCTTGGAGATACAGAAATTTGACTCAGCTCTGAAAAGCAAGACAGAGCAAGTAATTGAAAACCTAATTAAAAGCAAAAGTAAAAAACTTCCACATTTTCATCTGAAAAATTCTACCAGTGCAAAATGGACAAAGGTTTGTAAGAAGCCAAGAGAATTATGACATCCAGCTGCAAAAAAGGAATATATAACAAAAAACAAGTAACAATCCCATAATAAAGTGAATCTCTCTCAGTTAACCAGTGTGACTGCTTGTATTGGCATATCTCACAAAAGGCTCTCAAATGTGTTCCAGAATTCCTATACTTGTAAAAAAAGCTAATGCATTAAGGATGCTTCTGAAGACAACCAACCACTTATGTCAAGTCTAACAAATTCAGATCATTTAGACAGCTCTCTCTAAGGTAGGTCTGATAGAAACCCATATTGAGTCCAATTTCACTGAGCTAACAGCAGAGTTTTAACGGGTTACATCCTGCCAAGTGTGAATACAAACTTCTTTTCATTAAATGCAGCATCACAAGTGCTTTCTAATTTTAGTTAATACAGAGAACACTTCAGATGACTTGTAATTATTTTACCACACACTACATGGAGAGAATAACTTCACAACAAATTCTGACCCTTAAGACAATGAGTATTTTGTAGGTGTAGGTGCATATGTAAACTAGTTATGAGTTCTCAGACTTTTTATATCACCTCCACCTCTTGCTATGCCTGGGATCCCTGGCCATCCTGTGTTCTCTCATACATAACTGATTATGTATTTTGTATTTAATTATGTATTCTCAAACTGTGGACAGAGGAAGACAGGGAAAAAAATAAGAACTGAAGGGTTCAAGTACTTTTTACCCCACAGTACTTTTTTTTACCCCACAAAAAAATACAAGACATATTGCTCAGCTCCAGCTTCTGGAGAAGGCAAAGAGAAAAAGAGGATAGTGAACGAATGACTCAACTACTTGCTGGAAAATGTAAAAGGTAACAGAGGAAGCAAAATTAGAGTCACACCTGGTACCATCTGATCCATTCTAAGTCCCAGCAACTGAGATGCCTCCAAACTCAGAATCTCTGGGAAGAACCCTGGAAGTACAATTCCAGTACTGAGAAAAAGCCAGGAAGTCCAGCCAGTGATATTCATGCTTTTCCAAAACTGAAAAAACACCAGCAGGGTTTTGAACTCTGGGCAACAGACCAGCCAGCATCTGGGGCTGCACATTTCATCACGCTGCAATTGGCTTTTCTCTCTGCTTAGCTGGTAGAAGACACAGGATTTACGTGAGGCTTCTTCTCCGCTTTCAGAACTAGACAAAAATACTTAATTAACATTAAACTTATTGCACGCATGTTAGAAAAACATAGGTTGAGAACCTTGCTAATAAGGAAATTTTCTGCATGTAAACTCAGAGAGTACAAATCTGTATCTTTCTCACTTTCGACTTCTGTTTAAAAAATGATGCTGCTTTCTGGATTTTGTAGGCAATTTCAGTGCCCTTTAATCCTGCAGTTTTCCACAAGCTGAGTCTGTTTCTGCCTCAGCATTTCAGCTTGGACCAGGAGGTTGCTCTTGAAGCAAATCCCCCAATCATTCACTCTTACGTGCTTTGGTTTGCACAATAGACCAAAGTGGATTTAGTTTACGTAAGACTAAAATGTAAGATGGACAAGGAGCACTACTGGACTAGGCTGAATATAAACCAAGAAAACACAGTACAGATGTTCAGCTCTGAGCACCAAAACTGCCCTTCACACTGCTTCTGTTTTCTGTACTGTTTGCTAATGAGCCTTGTGACTATTAATCCAAATTTTCCAGCTAACCTGGATCCTGAGCAGACATGTATGACTATGCCTAAACTAGCCATTCAAAGCTGGACTGGCTTGAAATACCTATAAACAAACTGATTAGTATTTATGAGCACTGGGATACAGCCCAGCTATAATGGAGTCACCAGGAGCTCTGCAGCAGCTGGCCTGGGCTAACGCTCCACACCACTTACTGGGAGAAAATTATTCACCTTTTTCTGCTGATAATCAGGACAGCAATGAAGAGCAGCAGATCTGAACCGTGGAGTAAGATGACTGACTTTATACATTAAAAAGCAATTCTGGACATGTAATCGTGTTTGTCTAGGTAGTGATTTTAACAGCAGGAAGAAAAATAAGATTAAAAGAGACAACTACAAAAAGAATTTCTTAATTCTGCAAAGAAAGGTAAAAATATGCACTTCTGTAGCAATCTCAAGCCTGTGCAGATCTTTTTCACAGCCAGAGGTCTGTGCTGGTGGTTTCATGTTTGGAAATACACTTCAAGCTAACAGGAAATAAGCAGTACTTAACAGAGCTGCAATGTGTTATTTGGCCCCCTTCATGTATACAGTGGGAACGGAAGATTAGAATTAAGACTTTTACTGGGCAGCAACTGATTTTTGCCTCAGCTCATGTTAGCCTCTAGTCAGCAACAGCATTAGACTCCAGAGAGTCTTTCTGACACAAAATAGAAAGTTCTCTAAATCCCCTATCTATTTGGGATCAATTAACATTAATAGAAAGAAGAACTTTCTCCTATACCCCACAACAGTCTGAAACTTTAGTTGCACCCCAAACTTTTTTTCCATTCCCCATTACATTCCAGTATAAGGTGTGTTCATGAGTTATCACTGAAAATAATAACCACCTAAAAACTGACTTGGCAACCACATGAAACATTCTTCTCCTCTGTAATTAATTCTCTGTAACTTCCCTCACCAACATTTTACGCTGTTTTATTATGCTACAATACACCAGTACTCTAAATATTATATTCAAAAGTTAGCAAGACAGCTAAGAATTTCAGGCTCTACTGTTTGAAGATATGAGTAAAGACACAGAAGAAAATTAGTTTTGTATCCAGATACAACCCATGGGTCATTTCTATATAGCCATCTTTAGAAATAATTCAACTCAGTAGCCTTGAATAGCTGCCAGAAAAGGCAGACTGATATTTGCTGTGGTACTACTTTGCCACAATTAATCTCCTGAAAACAACACTTTTTAAATGGTGTTGCACTAATTCAGACAAATTCACATCTCAAAACTGATGTACAGTAATTACACACATAGCCACAATATTAATATTAATATTTTAAATGCTTTTAAATAACTAGAGCAGGAGGAATGAAAAGCAGAGCACCAGTCTATTTTTTTCAAAATATTATTTTCTCGGGAAACTAAATTGTCATTAATCAATGAAAGTAAAAGAAATGCCAGTAAGTGGACCATAGAAATCTCAATTTCCCTCTAGAAGACTTTGAAACAAACACAAGGCTAAAGGGCACTTTCAGCTTCTCTTTTGAAAGAGAAGTGTGAAAAATGTTGGTAAGATGCATGCTCCTAAATTGGAATTAATTTTGCATATTTAACCTGAGATTGCTTCCTAAAAAATAATTTTTAACAGAACTAGCTATGTAATTACTGCATTCTACATGACCATTATGACTCTTGACAAGAAGATACGTTGGATTTTTTGCTTGCTTGGTTGTTCTAGGGCTTAGCTGGTTTCGAGTTTATTTTTTGCTGTTGTTGTTTAGGGGTTTTCTAGTTTGTTGTGTTTTAAACTGGTTTTCCTGCATGGACTTAAACATGATCATATGAAAGTTGAGATGGATTTTGTTACTGTTTATAATACATCTGTGACTCTCTGTTTTTCCCCCCAGCAACATTAATAGATTAAGATACTTTTCTCATTAAATAACAGTTTTCTAATGTAGGTCAAGGATTCTGCCTCTCTCATGAGATATTTAAAACAACAAAAAGTTTCCAAAATGCACTTAAAGAAACCTTGCAATGCTTCTTACTACATGGTAATTCAATTATTTAAATCCATGTTTCTGACATTAAGGAATTTGCTCAGTTAGAATATATTCCAAAGTTTATTTTTCTCTTGCAGGCTGGATCAATCTGCTGAAAAAGCACTTCTCAGGGTTAAAATTTTCAATGACTAGCTGAAGTATAGGGTTTTTCCCCCTTGTTTAACTGTTAACTACTAAGTAGAAGAGATGACAGCTCTTGTCTGTCAACACTGATCAAAGCTGTTATCTTGGTCTCCTAGAAAATTTAAGGCACTTCTTAATTTTGTAGCAAGTGCATTTGTCTCTCAGGAAAGCTAAAAATTAAGAAGAAAAAAAATTGCACACAATAGGCACACATCAGCTTTATCCAATAAACTTAAAAGTTGACAAGATCATCTGGGCATTTGCCTTAACCTTCTGAGAAACTATGTGTGAATGGAGAAGTTAAACATAAATTAAGGTGACCCTAGGATTCTTCTAAACATTTACTAGGAATTTTCCTAGGAAGTCAGGACTCCTACTTCTGGTCCGACAGCAGGAAATGTCATCTGCTGTTTAGCACAGGGTCACCTCCCACCTCTCTCACAACTACTCCTTACACACAGTTTCAACTCTCTCTGTTTTACCTGGAGACATCCAAGCAATTGTCCGTGATGGAGCAATTTTTGTAACAATGCTTGCCCAGCTGCCTAATCAGTCACTCAAGGTTTTGCTGTTCACACAGATTAGAAAAGTCAGGTTATGTAGACAATTTAGGTACGTGCAAGTCATAAGATCTGAGACACCTGATAAAGATTACAGCTACAGTGATAATTTGTTTCAGACACTTCAGTTTCCACATTAAATGTGAAAGGACATAAGTGCCCTGAAAAATATATGAACTTTGTTTCTCTTTTTCAGTGGAATACTAACACAGACACTGCCTAGTACCTTGTGGAATAACTGAATTATTTTAATTCTAATTTATTTGGACATAAAGACTTACTCTGCCCACAGGGCTCATTGGATGAGCAGCATAATCTGATGTCAGATTATAGTTAGTTGCTTCACATATCATGCTTACTGGTCGCTCCTTCTTTTCTTCAGATGACATTGCTGCAGCAGTCCTGAAAATAGAATATGTAATAGCACTACAACATGCTGTGTGTGCAGACTGTTAATAAAAAGCACCCCTAGAAGTAGCCTTGTACAGCCTGTGTCCTACTTTTCCAATTTGAAAGCAATTCACACTTCATTGCAGAGTTACCTGCACTGTGTTTTAAACTCAAATCTATAAGAGATGAATTTTAAGATGCTGTTTAAAAGCAGAATTTCTCTATTAGTGCAAGGCGTTGGTGGGAGGGAAAAAGACAAGTATGAGTGTGAGATGGAAATGGGAAGAAATGCTCTCCAAAGACCCCATCTGGCTGTGCCCCATTTGGGTGAGAACAAGCACATTTGTGAAATTTGGCTAGTTCTGATGGTTTTCCTTCGAGCCACCATGTAACAGCAGTGTTACAACAGTGGTGGTGAGCAGGTCACCATAAAATATCGAGGTCAGGTATAAGTTCCATGCAGACCTTCTTCTATTGTTGTGTATTCTACAAAACTAGTGCAAGGATAGCAAATCCAAGTTATTATCCAATTATCCAATGAAAGTGTCCCAACTGGCCAAGGAAATAACCAATTGAGGAGAACCTATCAGGCAAAACATTATAGATTGACAGCTTCTGATTGTCCCAAAGTGATTATAAAATTTCTCCCTTTTTGGAAGTTTATTTGATTGTTATATAATATCTAGGTCGTTTGCTAAAATTACAGAATAACTAAAGTGACAAGTGGAAATTCACAGCTCATAAATGTGGTGCATTTCTATCATACAACAAATTTGGGCCATGCTTTTTGTCTTAAAAAGTTTGAATCAAATATTTAATATTACTTTTGAGTAACCTAAACAAGTAAAACTATATACATGTTGATTTGACTTGAAAAAAATTAATATTGTCACTAGTGACCACTGACTCTTACTTCAATACCAATGGGCTTTAAAACCTGTGTTTTATAGAGTGAAACAGAAGTCACTTACTGCTCATTCACAACAAAAATACAGTTGTCCTGCGATGGCTGTCCTGTTACTGGATGCTTGCAGGTTACTTTTCGTTCATTATGGCTGTGAAAGAGAGATAAAGAAAAGTATTAGGCAACAATGTTTTGATTTTCCAACTGAAGTATGTAAATCCAGTACACTGAATATACCAGTACAGTGAAAATAATTATGAATATTTCATCATGGTATATAACCACGTATGTGTACACACTCACAAATGCATATATATATACACACACTCAGAAAAGGGATGAGAACTGGTATTAAAGTATCTTCATTAATACTTTGGAAAGAGATGGAAAACATTGGCACTGGGTTGGCAACAGTTTTGAGTTTTAAAACCTACAGCAGTAAAAGTGGTTTTAATTCATATATGAACACAGATAATTCACTTCAGCTATGACTTTACGTATTCAGAAACACAATTTCAGCTGGACAGGGACAAGTTAAACATGAGACATATATAACTGCTCTAGAAGGATAAAGTAATGGTACTGTAAAGGGAATTGTCTTCATCCTTAGGACATGAAGATACTGGTTTAAGGTTTCTGATATTACAGATAAATGCTCAGTGATTGGAATAAGTGTGAGGGGAGTAATCACAGTTGTACTTTTGCAAATGACTTTTTAACTCAGAACGCTGCTCAGGACTATCTTTCAGTGGCAGGGAGGCTGAGCTCCACCCTCAGCAGCACAAAAATGCTCACTTTGCAGTATCTTGCTCCCCTGAACTGAACTGCAGATGCTGATAGATCACAGTGGCTTTCACAATTTGGAAGAAATTGCCAAAATTCAACAACTACCAGCTGCTGCCGATGCTCAAGAAGGAAATGTATGGACTTGTGTCCTCCAGCCTCTGAAGGGAAGGAAGAGAAAAGGAGGTCTGATTCTGGGTTCCTTAGTCCAAGAAAGACAAGGAACTACTGGAGAAGGTTCGGTGCAGGGCTGTGGAGATGATGAGGGCACTGGGATGTCTCTTATGAGGAATGGCTGAGGAAGCTGGTTCTGTTTAGCCTGGACAAGAGATGGTTGGGAGGGGATCTTATCGATGCACCCACACATCTGCAGGGCAGCTGCCAGAGCACAGGGCCAGGCGCTCCTCGGTGGTGCCCAGTGACAGGGCAAGGGGACAAACTGAAACACGGCGAGTTCCCCCTGAAGGTGAGCAAAAGGCTCTGTGAGAGAGACTGAGCACTGAACAGGCTGCCCAGAGAAGCTGTGGCTTCTCCTCTGGAGAGATTCAAAACCTGCCTGGACACAATCCTGCGTACTTTGCTCTAGATGACCCTGCTTTAGCAGAGGCATTGGACTAGATGATCTCCAGAGGCACTAAATCCTTAATACCTACTGCTTTTACTGCCTATTCATTAAACCATCTGAACTTTCAAAACTATGAAGCACAGCTCATCTCACAAATATCACGCTTTCCACCCTTCCTGCTTTGTAAAAACAACCCCAATTTAACAAGACTATCTTAATATTCCCCACTTAAAAAAAAATTCTTTGGATAATAACATTTTGCAATTATAGAGCACTATTGATTAAAAGTTGCCTCCAAAAAAAAGCCTGATAAAAAACCCACACAACTTTAATGGTGAATGAATGGACAAGCCTACATAAACCTAGAGTGCAAGATTAGAAAGAAGCCCAATTCTTTGCACTTCCTCTACTGGGATTTTAAAAAACTACTAACACCTAAATGGAAAGACTGTGTTACAGATCTTAACTGAAGAGCTAGCAATTGCCAGTACTTTAGCTTTGTACTCAATTCAGCAGATTTCTAAGTTTAGCTCCTGAAGAAGCTGTTGTAGCAGGAATGTATCAATTACAATGAGGGGACAAGGAAAGAGACGCCTCGAGGACAGTCTGTGCCATTCCTAAGTGCCATGGTCATACAATGCCTCTCAAGGAAAGTGGCCCAGATTAAAGAGAACTCAAATTCAAAAAATTCCTGAGGAAGCAACCAGGGTTCCTTGGTTGTTGGTTTTGTTTTGTTTTGTTGTGGGTTTTTTTGTTTGGTTGGTTGGTTGTTTTTTGTAGGGTTACTTGGGTTTGAGGTTTGTTGTTGGTTTTTTGGTTTTTTTTTGGTTGTGAGTGTGTGTGTTTTTTGCTTTATTTGCAGGGTTTTTTTTTTTGTTTGGTCAGGTTTTTTGTGTGTGTGATTCCTCTTTTTCTTCCCTTCCAAAAACCTTCTCTTTGTTCCCTCTGACATTTCAGAAATTCACACACCAAGTACAAAATAAAACAACAACCTATGGAGATGAGCTGGCCAAAAAGCTTGGCCAAAATGTCACTGTCTTGCTCTCATTAAACCTCGACAGGTGCTATCAGCTGACATTCATAAATGCAGAAATAAGTGGATCAGGACTTCTGCTCAGGGACCATCAATACTCAGGTCCACCACAGAGGAGGCATATCCCATGTTTTGTGTGAGTACACCTCCCTGATGTTACAGAAAGAGGCCATGCCCAAGGACTGCAATGGGGAAGCCATACAAAACCAGAAGGGAAAGAAGGGAAAGGGCAGAAAAGGGAGAGAGGAGAGCAGAGGAAGAAATATTTAAGAATATTTTGCTTCAAGTTTGAGTCATATATCAAGTTAGCATTCCAAAAACACAAAAAAATCCTTGAACAAAACCCTGTTTTCGTCACTACTCACAGATGTTGAGATGTACAGGAGGTAGTTGAGGTTACATAAAAAAGACAGAAAACATATCACAGACATGAACCATGTTCTTGTGGATTATACAGTACTTTCCTTTTAGACCTGCACAGTCAATTCCTTCTCAAAAGGCAAGGCAAAGGAAAAACAGCCTTTTCTTTGCCTTCAGCTTAGACACAAGTGAAATCTCATGAGTGAACACTGGAAATTCAGATTGTGTAACTAAGAATGATGACTGTAAATATGTCTAACTGGATGAATAGATTTTAAATACTTCCATTTGAAAACTTTTTCATTACTCATGTAATTATTGCATTTTTGGCAGTAATTTAGCTGGTATTTTGACAAGACTCCTCAAAATACTTGCACAAGGTGTAGAGAAGCTCAGTAATTATTGTCATAACCCTCCCACATAACAGTAGGTTAAGGCATTTGTTTTAAAACTCCATCTTGCAGAGTACGGAAAGTTTTATTAAAACCAAGCTACATTTTGATATTCATGACCTTCAACATTCAGTTGTCCAGTTACCCATACATTTTTGGATACAGGCACATACTTAGAATTTCATATATTATACTACAGTAATATATACATCAATAAATCTCAGGAGAAATAAAGAAAAAAAACTGCTGGGTTTTTTTTTTTCTGAGAACTCTAATTTAAACTTTATACCAAATCCAATGTGTAAGTCAGAATTTCAACTCTGCATATTTTTATGTCTGTACTTTTATTATGTGAAAAGAGAGCGATTCACTGCGACACAGGCAGCTAGAAGCCAGTGTGTTACTTTTTACTTATGAAAACATACAGACCCTTCCTTCTCCTTCTAGTTTTTCCTATGTTTTGAGAACACAGGGTAACTACACACTAAGTCTTCTGCACTTATACTGAAGGTCATAACTGAACCTAACTATTTTAGGATCCATATTAATGACGTGCTAAACACTACAGACAAAGACAAGAAAAAATTCCCTGTGTATTTCATTACTATTCATGAGCATATTCTCCACACTTGGTATGTGGAGCAAACTATTCCTCATTAATATTTGCTACAGAGTTGTGTTGGGTTTCAGAAATGACACTAAGATGACACGAGATAAGTATTTCAAGGCAAAATAGAGCATAGTTCTTGCATGTATCAAGGTAGTATCCTGTTCTTGATTCCAGCAGTGGTTTGATACCTGCCATAAAAGAACCAAAACCAAACTAAACCAAACCAACAATAAATAAGAAAGAAAACCACACAACCCTAACCACACCAAAATAGCCTCACAAGGGTGGAAGGTCCAATTTTAGGTATCTCAGTGCAAAATAACCGATACCAGCTTAACAGCACCAACTTAACTTGGCCCCTTTTCTCCAGAATTTTCAAACTTCTCCCTTCCAAGCCTCTGAAAACCACAAGCTTTGGCATCATTTATAAGGTAGCTTAGTTCTGGCTCATGGACAAGCCCTCAGAGCAAAAGGATTTATCTTGTTCAGGTTAGAAGCTGACAGTAACCTTGAATTTGACTCATGTTATTTGCCTTATCTAATCTCTTTCTCCTTTCCATCCTTTGAGACTCTTAATCGCTTTAGAAGACAGGATTATTTTACTTATTTCCTAGACATATTCAAAAAAGCCTTGTTGTGTAGTTTTAATCTACTCATTAAATGTACAGTCAACAGCAATCATTTTGTTGGTTTAATGTGATCCAAGGAATACTGAAAAAAAACTGCCCTCAAATCATTCAGAGATATTATTCTATTTGTAAGCAGCAACTGAGCACATCATTCCAGGTACAGAGGTTGCCAACAGAAGTCCTACACAAGCAGGTTTCTTTGTTTTCATTCTATCCTGTGTTTACAGGACTGCTGACCCAAAATGCTGTGTACCAATGTTTTGTTCTAACACGCGTTACAAAAGTCAGCCAAATCAAAATTCTGATCAGTTTTGCTATTTTGAAATCACCATAATCTTTAATAGTACACTGGACAGGAAATTAACTCAGATACCTGCAGCTGGAATGGAAAATAGAGAAATAATCTAGTTGTACAGGATGATGCACACAGTCAAAATTAAGGGTTAGACCATTTCTCCTCTGGAACAGAGCAATTCACTCAAAGGTGGCAAGAAAGATCAAAGTACCAGGGTGGAAACAGTTGGTTTGGGGTCCCTCCCATGATTTGCTGAATGATTTGTTTGAGCTCCCCATCCTCTCAAAAAAAAAAAAAAAAGAAAAAAAGAAAAAAGAAAAAAGAAAATAAGAGCTGGGCCAGAACTCCCCAAGACACATCTGGTTTCCCCCCACTAGAATTAAAACTAGATGCCACTTCAAAGCTTCTCGCATGCCCTTTCTTTGTACTTTGTAGCCTTTATTTATGTGTTCTTTAATGCTAAGAACTTCTCATTTACTTACTCTCAATGTGGACATCAAAGCAAAGGCTGAATAGAAACAAAATCACAAACCAGGATACAACTTTTAAGAGACTTCCACATCTTTAATTTAGAAACACTGCTGCTCCTTTTGACAAATGAATACTGAAGAACACATTTCAGACGAATGCTACACCGAGTATCTGCTTCCTAACATTAATTCTATGTTTTAGACAAGATTTACAGACTGACAATCTAATCTCTGTTATGGACACCCACAATTTCTAGACATCACAAATATACTCAGAGATCTTTCTTATAAGAAGCCATTTTATACATTTGTCATGACAAAATACTTTAAAATATGGCAGATAAGGTAAGAAGACAAAGATTGCCAGAGCAATAAAGTCATTCTCTCGATAGTAATGCTGATTTTTTTTTCACTGATATCTAAAGGTAAGGTTCAACTGGAAACAAATGTAAGACAAGTCTAGGCCAGTTCTGTTTGGCTTCTGTGAAGCCCTTCAGTCCTCAACTGGGTAGGGGGTGGGAGGTGAATCAAATCAGCAATTTCTACCTTCTGTGCTTGCTTTCTAGCATAAGAATCTCTAACTTCTAATTGAAATAAATGCAGTAACTTACAGCTACCTTACAAAGAGCTGTCTGAACTTGGCAAAAATTTAAGTAAATGCAGTCTCTACACAACTGGTAGCAAGGATGTGGTCTGTGGCTGTACTGACTCTTGTATTTTACTAAATCTGTAATGCCACATTTTACAGTAAACAGCAAATGCAAGCACTTTTTTTGCCAGTGCTATCATACCCTAGAATTACAAGCCTTTTTTCAATTAAGCTTTTTAAACAAGTTTGGAAACAGGGCTGCATGGCTCCACAGGAAAACATCTGAGTATGGTAACTTAACATCAGGGAGTCCCAACAAAAGGGGGGTGGTAAAGAGACAGCCAGCTCCAAGTGCTGACAGACCTGTAACACATCCCATACGCTGCTAAGAACAAAGTCTAACCCTTTGTGTGTGCACACACTTGGCAACATGCAGACAAAATTCTGCTCATTTTCTTGGCAGACAGTGTAACACCTAGCCTGTAGTTACTGCTGCCACCATTTCTCTGGGCTACTCTGAGTTCATTTTTTCAGGCAACCGGTCAGATCTGTAGACTTTTCTTTTAAGCCCTCTTCAGTTACAGTAGCTTTGGTATCCTTGCTGCTGCTGTAGTGAAAAGCAGTGAAAAGCATCTGGACATTTCTATACAGCTGACTGTACTTCAGCTTTTAATTTTTTATTAATTTTTATTTTCCAAATGATTAAGCACTGCTGCCCCAAAATTATAAACCTTCCTGTCAATGGGATCATTCTAAACCCACATTCCCATTCCAGTGAAAATATTCATATAAAAACAGCCTTTTCTCACTTAAGCAGACATGATGAGCATGCTCTCATGACCTACTTCCAATGTAACACAAAGTTTATGTAAGCAAGGGCAAATATTACAAAAAAATCTTTCAAAATGCTAGGATTAAATACTGGTTAAAATAGCATGTACTGTATTACAGATTGAGAAGGTTTTAATAAAGCACTGTTCTTCCTAATTGAACACTCCATTGTGAGAAAAATTCCTATTTTCAGGGTTCCCAGAACTTTGTGGGAGGTGTTTTTCATTCTGTAGCTAACATATTTGGTAATTTGTAAAATACTGAGACCCAGTAAAGGCCACAAAGCCACATTCCTTTAACTTAGAATTGTGGTAATTTATGAGATGTACCTGCCATGTGTCATCAATTTATGTAACATCTCATTACACACATTTTAAGCCCTGGGCACAGGGTCTAATACAGTATCTTGATTATAGCACTGCAGATGAAGAAAATTTTCAATTCTGTAAGTATTACTCTGTAGTAAAAATGACTAACACATTGTTTGCTATCTGAGGTAAGTTTAAGATAATAGTGAGGTGGGTATTAGAAGGCAAACTGTCTGTAAGCCTCAAACTTGATAACTGAAATCCAAGGATCCTTCAATGGTTAATTACCTGGAAAGCTTCCAAGAACTAGAATAACATAAAAATTCTGAAGTGAAAACCCAAAATGTGTTTTCTAAAGAGAAACAGGATTTGGATCAGTGTGGCTCAGTAGGTGGTTTGTGGACTGGAAGCACCACTGGATTCTCCAATCTGGCTGCTACTGTCCCTTCCTGTTGAACACAGGCCACTAAGGATCTTCTTTGAGAGATCATGGAGGACTGGAAGGAAGGAAATGTCATCCTCCTCTACTCAGTCCTGGTGAGGCCATGCCTGGAGTACTGTGTCCGGTTCTGGGCTCCTTGGGACAAAGGAGACATGGAGCTCCTGGAGCAGGGCCAGCGAGGGCCATGGAGATGGTGAGGGGACTGCAGCATCTCTCTTAGGAGGAAAGGCTGAGGGAGGTGGGCCTCTTAAGCCTGAGAAGAGACCACTGAGAGGGGACTCATCCTTGTCTGTCAGTGTCTGCAAGAAGAGTTCAGAGGATGGACCAGGCTCTACTCCATGGGGCCCAGCAATTGGATAAGAGGCAACAGGAGGAAGTGATGCCCAGGAAGTTCCACCTGAATGTCAGGAAGAACTTTCCTGTGCAGTGTTTTGAGCACTGAACAGATTGCCCAGAGAGGCTGTGGAGTCTCCCTCACTGGGGATATTCCAGAACCATCTGGACACAATCCTGTGCCATGTGCTCTGGGATGGCCCTGCTTGAGCAGGGAGGTGGGACCAGATGACCACTGTGGTCCCTTCCAAGCTGGAGTTAGACCACTCAGATTAGCACACTAATAAATTGGGACATTTCATTAAGATGAGTTAATCAGTAACCAGTTAATAATTGGTATTTTCTTACACTTAAAATAGTAGAGGTTTTCAAAACAAGAAATAAACCTGACTTGAATTTACAAGGGACAAATAAATATTGGCTACATGAGCACAACTGTACCACACTACCAGAAGAACTTCATCATACCAAGTAAATTAGAGAGAATTCAGTTGTCTTAGTCACCCCCTCTACAACTACAAGCATCAAATTCAGTAAGAAGTTTTAGGAAATGCTCTTCTAGCTACATGCCAACTTTTAATGTTTTCAAAGCTCACTAGACAGAAAATTGTCTCCACCACATACCACTAAGCTCAGTTATGCAAGCCTTGGCCTTCCTGATTTACTTAAAGTCAAAGTGAAATGTGCTCTTGAGCAAGCATTAGAAATAGAAGTAGGAATTCAAAATGCTATTCTGACTTATGCTTCCATTTCACTGTATGAAATTTAGAGATCTTTTACAAGAGAAAGTGACTTTAATAGCAATTCCTCTTAGCAACTTTAACATGTTTTTCAATAATATTTTGAAAAAAATGCTAAAGATAGAAGAAAAATGGATACAGATAATTTAAGCAGTTTAATACCTACAGACATGTAAAAATATATAAAAATACATTAATATACGGCCTATGCAAAAAGGCCAATCTTGCTGTCGAAAGTATTCCCAGCTGAGGTCTGATTTGGGTCAGACCTCTCTGCAAGCTCACATGGTTTCAAGAACTCAAGCTGTTGGAGACATTGAACTGGAGGTTTGTGTACCCTAGAAAAGCTGCACTGCCATGTGCAGCCAGCTTCATTTCCACTGGGTGTGAGGAACCTGCACCACTGTGACTCCTCTACACCTCCCTAGCACTGACAACCCCAACTGTCCTGTCATTCAACCCAGCTCCTTCTCCACTTCAGGTTCAGGAGGGATCTCAATGGATTTGACAATCAGAGGACACAAAAAACCAAGAAGAGTTTGCCTTACATTTGGAAACAGCTGTGCATTTTTTCAATAAACTCCTCCTACAGAACCACAAAAAAGTAAATCTCCTGAATTTATTGAGTTGCATATCCAACAGATATATTAATATAGGAGAATATGTATAATTTCAGTGAATTACTACCTCAAGTTCAACAGCAGAATTTCAACAGACATTCGGTAAAACCACAGTGCTGCTTTGCAAATGTAGCTCAACACATTGGGATAAAAAAAAAACAATATTCATTAACAGAAGTAGTTAAATACCTCATTTATCTTAGAAATTTTCTAACTTTGGTGACATTTCTTTCCCATCTCCCATATTTTATCATTACTCAGATTTGTTTGCTTTTTGGAGGGGTTTTTTTGTGTGAATGGTGGATTGTTTTGGGGTTTCTGTGTGTTTGGTGTTTTCTTAAGATTGTGTAAATCACACCAAATCACACCAATATTCATCATAGCCAAGGTTATACAGAGGAGTAACAACATTACACTGTCTCCAGACAACTACAGAACTTCCTTTTCTTGATCACTTCAAATACCTGGGAATTTGCATCATCACCACACAATCACACCTCTGGTAAACAGCCATTTTTATTAAATAAAACCACATCTCTATTAGTAACTCAGTAAAAATTTTAAAAGAAAACCACGCTTATCAAGCACTTATAGCAGAATATAGTAGGTCACAACTAGATCCTCCCTAAGTCTGCTGAGAGAGAAAAACGGTCTGGCAAACTTCTGCTAAGCCACTGTCATCTGGGAAATAATTAGAATCTCTCTTTTAGCAATTTGACAGAAGAAAGCAGCTGAAATGTTGGTGCACCCACTTGTTTATCAGTTGTAATTGTGGTACCTATTCAGACACATCCTGTATTTCAAGCTGTCTCTCCCAATAGATCCTATTTTGCAAGAAATGAGTGCCGAGACTGAAATTTATAAAAATAATTATTTTATAAATGAACAGTCATCATTAAGGCTTTAATCACTGGCCTTCTTAAAGCCATTGTGAGGATTTAATTGAATAATCTTGGTGGTCCAGTGATAGAGCATATGTAAATATGCAGACCCCAGAGGATAATTAATTGAAGCTTACATCATGTGTGGGCCTGCATTCATCTCAGACAAAAGAGTACAAACTCTATTAAAAATATTCATTGCCCGTGATGTAAAGTTCAGGCACAGAGAAACACAAGGTATAAAGTGTGGCACTGAACTGGAACACTGAATGTGTCACTTGTCATCTCCAAGGTCTGAGGGCACAGCTGAGCCTCGCTCGGCTCTCTTCTTTCAGTTCATTTGGGTGCAACTTCAGGAGCTGATCATTTCAGAAAAATAATAATACTATTGCCTTAGAAGAACAGCAGCAAGTTGTTTTACAAGTCTCCAAAAGACTAAAGCATCAGTAACAAATCAAATTGGTTTGGGATTTATTTGGCGTTACAAGTAGATCAGAAATTATCTCAGGATTTTCTCTGAACTCTCACATCTTTTAGAAAAGACCCTACACTGTTTTCTTGAAACATCCACAGCTAATGTTAATTTGCTCCTATTTCAGACTAAAGATCCTGGTGCAGATATAATGTATTTTAATTTAGAGGTGTAGACACCGATCAGGCCTGTGAGGAAATCTTGAGAACTGATCTAACTGCAAAGAGGCCACACTTCCCCTCTTTTATTTCGTTTTAAATTAATCACTGCCTACTATTCATCTTGTTAACTTCAAGTATTTATAAAAAGTGGCCTCAACGCCTCAGCATATACTGCTTTTCAGACAAAGGGTCATTACACCATCCACAGAAAAATATCCAAGAGTATCATGCTTCGACATGGTGCTCTGACTTCATTTTAAACACCAACACAAACCCTTATCAGGCAGGGAATGTCAGCCCAGAAGGACCCACCTTCTGATCCACAGTGCTGGCTCATTGCTGCTGTGGGGAGTTTAACTCCAGTTGTCAGAGCTGAGTGAGTGTCTGCACTAATTATTGGTGCTAAGAATACCTGTCAGCCATTAGCAAAACCAGCCCTTTGCAGCACTGAATTCCATGCTGCTTAGAGCTACTAATCCACAGCATCAATTCCTTGCTTTGATGCATAAGATCAAAGAGCCGTGGAAACCCATGGTTACAGACAACAAGAAAAGGGCTGAGAAATATGACACAGAAACAGGCAGAGCCAAATTACACCCGAAACTGGAGGCTGGTGCCCTCCCTCTGTTATGAGGAACAAAATGGAACAGTGGGAACGTGTATCCAATAGTGCCTTGTGCTGCATCCAAAGCAGCATGGCCGGCAGGTTGAGGGAGGTGATTCTGACCCTCTGCTTGGCTCTGGCACCCAGCTGTTCATAGGGATGGAGCAGCTCTCCCATGAGGAAAGGCTGAGAGAATTGGGTTGTTCAGCCCAGAAAAGAAAAGGCAGTGAATGACCCAGTTGTGGCCTTCAGTACCTGAAGGGAACCTACAAGAGAGATAGACACAAACTCTTGACAAGGGCCTGGAGTGACAGGACAAGGCAGGATGACCTCAAACTGACAGACAGTGGATTTAGATTTGGTATCAGGAAGAAATTCTTTCCTTTGAGAGTGCTGAGGCCCTGGCACAGGTTGCCCACAGAAGCTGTGGCTGCCCCTGGATCCCTGGAAATGTCCAAGGCCAGTTTTAATGGAGCTCTGAGCAACCTGGGATAGTGGAAGGTGTCCCTGCCCCTGGCAGGGGGCTGGAATTAGATGATCTTTGAGGACCCTTCCAACCAAAACCATTCTGAGATTTTATGGTTGTACAATCTAGATGCACTGGTCTAAAAGAAAATGTCCAAGGTTAGGTAACATTCATACAGAAAAATGCAAAAAACCCCGACCCAAAAAACAAGCCCTCTTTCAAATACAGTTTTCATTTGCTTTCTCTTGATCTCTTATTATGTGCACTATTAGAACTGGCAGGATCCTGATACTGGAATATCTTTCTGTTAGTTCAAAATACAAAGAAAAAAAGTTAGTTACATTATAGTGGTGTTAATCCAATCTTGCTGTCTAATACGTAAGATTCCTAGCTGTGCAGAATTCTTTCACATCACTCAAGCATCTTCCCCACAATTATCTCAAAAATGTCAACTTAGTTAAAAAAATACTAAAGAAAAGCAGTTAAAAGGATGCTCCCATATAAAAAACATTCACAATAAAAGTTATTACGAGAAAATTCATTGATTTTTAGAACCGGTCTATCTAACAAATAGCAAAAAAAGCAAGTCAACCTGAATACCTTAAAATATTCAATACTATTTCCTTAAAAAATGTTTTATTTTTTCCCATGTCAATGCCAAGTTTCTTATAAAATAGATTAAAACCACAATTTAGACAGATGGCTGAAGAGGCAGCAGCACCAACAGTCACTCTCAGGTAAGGAAGCAGAGCAGATGAAGAGTAACACTTTCTCTGTAATTAAAGTAATTTGGCCTTTTTAAATGAAGAAAAAAATTCTGTATCATAGGTAAACACAAATGAGTTATTTACAGTGTTATCTTTTACAAAATGACAACACTACACTAAAAAAAAAAATTGCTTTTTAGAATGTGTTTTGTATATACAGAAAGGTGTTTTAAAAGGCAAATTGGCCAAAGTAAGTACCACAAGACCAACAACTTTTAGGTAATAGGATATGTCATTATTCAATTTACCAGATGAAATTTTAGTACCCCATCTGATCAAGAGTTTACGTCTGCCACCCACTGCTTATATGCAGACTGTCAATCACTTTGATGCCTGTTGGTCTCATATACTCAAACCGTTGGCTCTAGAAGTTTAGATATTTCCATTTGACAAAAGTATTTCTTGGCTGCCTCCCCTTGTATTTTCGTATCTTCGATTTCAACACCTACAGACATTGATCTGCATTGTCCTTTTACTTCATAAATGCAAAGGAACAACCACAGTTTACTTACAAAGTGAACTGTCAGCACATTTGACAGCACTGCAGGAAACACACCCAGCAAAAAACATTGTAATTCAGAAGTCCCCTAGTTTTACATCCTGACTCTCACAACTGTATCCCTATGTCACAATACAGTGGAAATAACAATTAATATTTATGAAAGATTATTGCTGACCCAGCAACACACACTGCTTCAGAAAATGGCACACGAGGTTGTTCCTTCCAAGGTTAAATTGCAGCAGTAGAGAAAACTACAGGACAACACCCCTTCTTGACACCTCCAATGACCTTGCCAGCATTTCCTCCTTAAGTTCATGGACTCAGTGAAAGTCAGAATCTGGGAGCTGTGTTTCTTTCACAAGTGCTTTTTTCAAGCTCAGGGTGCAGTGAGGGGACATGGAATTGGTTCTTCTGGCAACAATTGGCTGTTGCATTGGTGTAAGAACATCTTCAGCCTCAAAAGTGATGTTTTTAAGGTGAGAGCAGTTCATCTGTACCAGACATTTCTAAGAGTGTAAATATATGGTAATGAAAAATATCCTGGTGAAGACTCAGTTCATTGAGAAAAACACCTTATGCAGAGTGAAAATCAGCTTATTTCATTTGTGTCAGAGCAAGAGGTCAGGGACAGAAGGACACCTGGATGGCAGACATCACATTCAATGTCAGTCATTTCATGTTATTTTAAAATGGCAAAGAAAACCCCACAGGGAACCACCCTCTGTATTGGGTGGGAACATTATTTTTTATCGACTTCTTTAGGAACTTGTTTAAGTTTTTCTTATGTTGAATCTGGCTTCAGAAACACTTTTAAAGGACAAGTAAAATGGTATCCAAAGAAGTTGAATTAACTGCTGTTTACCATATGGAGTATTATTCAATTCTCCTCTTACCACAGAAAACATAAGGAAGAGATTTGCAAGGCAGGCAATATTCACATGAAACCCAGAAGTGAAAACTCCTTCCCTAAATTTTTTTCTTTCTGGATTACACATTGTATCAGGAAAGCAGATTTTAGGCCACATTTCAAGACTATATAATAGAGGATTTGTGAAGAAATATGTTTTTACAGTATCTCTCACATTTTAGACTCTCTGCAGAATCAGCAACTTTAGAGACATTCCAGATCTGTAAAGTAACTGTGCTATGCAGAATTTTTACAGGTCTCCAGTACTCAATAGAGTTCTACTTGCTATGCATCTTCTGGTATTAAATTGTTTCTGAATTATTTTCTTCTGGCATGCCAAATTTCCTTGCAGTCTTCACGGGTATCCAGCCTCTGTATGGGTATACTCCCATTCCTAGCTCCAACATGTGGCAAGTTTTGAGATGTGTTTATGGCCAGCAGGTTTAGAGTAGCACAGTACTTTAAGCATTAGCACAAAGAGGAGAAAACCCAACACTGCTGGTTGTTCCTGGCTCAAAATACCAGTATTTATTTGTTTGTTTGCTTTAAAGCCAGATTCCTGGTGCCCACTGAAGCCCCAGGCACCATGCAGCTCACGAAACAGGAATCACAGACTGTCTCTAATTCCTTATCAGCCAGTTTTTGTGCATCCTGCTCTGATGAAGTGGCAAAGAAATCTCTAAAACAGGCTACTGGCTAGAGCTGTATGGACAAAAGTGTTACTCTTTAATGGACATGAAAATAAAAAAGTCACTTGAAAACACAACCTTTGAAGCTATTTGTGAGTACTATTCTCCTCCTATGCCATTTGAATCTCATAAAACAATGAATTTTAACAGTGGAAGGCTGGGGGGGAAAAAGAAAAAATACATCAATTTGCCAGCAATTTCTCATTCCCCATGAAGAAAGACTAAAGTAAGTTTTGCATGTTGAAAACAAACTGTCACTTGAAGAACTCTTCCACGGAGTATGAATTTAGGGAGTTTGACTATACTGCTGCCTTGAGCTGGGAAGTTTCCCCATGCCTCTTGACTATATAGTGTGCTAACACTCAACACACTCCTGATCCGTGCCTGCCTCAGGCAGGGACTCTGAGGATGCTCTGCCAATGACAAGTCAGCAAAAAACACTTGCCATGGTCTCCTCCCTCCTCATGCCCTTTTCCTGCAGATAATTAAGGCAAAACCATCCAAACCAAGCAATTCAGCCTACTTTATGCATTTTAAAGGAACAGAAAATGCACGAGCCAAAATACATATTGGTAGAACAACTTCAGACACAATTTATTTTCACTTTTACTTGGTGAGTTCCAAACCTAAAATGACTGGCATTGCCCCATAACTAAGTCTTTCATGACTTAACGCTAAGCTAAAAGCTTGATTTCACAGAATATATGTTATAGAAGCAAACAGGGTCTTCACAAAATCAGCGTTTTCAGAGTTTTGCAAAAAAAAGAACATTCTAAAAAGTGAAAACAGACCAAAGGAAATACAATGTTAAGGGCAAGCAATAAATTCATCAGCTTCTCCAAATGCAAGCGTGAACAAGCAGTAATGCCTTGCTATGAATGTTGTTCATACTTTTCCTCATTAGACAGAAGGAATCTGGAGGTAAAGAATTTGTTCCGTGACCATAGCTCTAAACTATTTCACTGCTCAGGTGAAATCAGCTTGTCCCTTCCTCTTCCTACCTCCCAAAATAAACACCACACTTTGAGCTTTTGAAAATTTCTGGCTGAATGACAGCTTTCATCTGTTTACTGCAAAAAATTTGTTCCTATGGCTAGATAAGGGAAACTGCAGATCACACTGGATGTTCACAGCTGGTGTTCCCTTAGGGATCATATTATTTAGATAAGAGAGGAGTTTCAATACCAGAAGAAACATGTGTAACCCCCTTTCCCCAGTAAAACAGGTAGACTGATACACCTGGCTCAATTTAGAAGCAAAGCCAGAAGTTTCTTTCAACCATGTCACTCACTGACATATTGCTTTAAATACATCAATAATTCCTCTTTTAGCTTATATTAGGTAGCCACACTTGAAAATTAAGATATACTTTAAGGTTTAAAAAAACGTGCTCATATTTAAACTGTACCTTTTTCTCTCAAAAAAGCCCTAATCCTGCAAGAGAATGGGAAACTTAGGAACAAGACTATTGCTCCTATAGGCTGGAAAAAGTAACTGGAAAATTCCAGCCATCATCACTCTAACTATGGTTTCATTCAGTTAACCAACAAACCCAGAAAGTTCCATATTAGCAATCATGATCAAGGCTAACATATGCAGTAAGCATTTCTAAACCTATACTTAAGAAAGGCCTCTCATTCCACTTCCTTTTCTTTTCTGAAAAGGATTTAAGCACATTATCCTGATTAACTTGAAG
This sequence comes from Lichenostomus cassidix, assembly GCF_008360975.1. NCBI lineage: Eukaryota > Metazoa > Chordata > Aves > Passeriformes > Meliphagidae > Lichenostomus > Lichenostomus cassidix. The sequence continues at coordinate 57,164,922 of NC_139480.1, forward strand.
TATGGATGCATGGGGTTTTTTGCTAAAGAAAAGCATCAAATTAGAAGTTTATGCACAATCCTAAATTCCTGTCAACAGAACAACCTGACAGCTATTTGTGCCATTCAATCTACGTGTTTCCAAACCTAAAATGCTACCAACACCTCATTTTTGTGCATAGCCTCTCTGTTCATTTCCATCTAATAGTACATTCAGCAGGGTTTACATATATCAAAAAGCACAGTGCACTTTAAACATCTTTGAAGACAGTTTGATATAACTGCCTATAAAATCCTATTTTGGGCTAAGCCAAAATGATGCTAAAAAAAACCCCAACAAAACAAACCAGTGATAAACCCTCGCAATAAAATTTAACTTAGCAAGCTTTAAGATAAAAAAAGGCACGAAGTAGGTAAGATAAACACCTCACTAAAATGAAATGTTAAAATTTATCTAAATTCAACATTAGAATTTATTTTGAAACTATAACAACACAGAAAATAGTTCTTCTATTCATGACAGTGGAATTGAAAACACATTTTCCACAACTCATTGCTTTTAGCTCTGGGTTAGGAGCCAAAACACCTACATGAAAAGTCAGAGCTACAAAGGAACTTCAATGCTGACAGTCATCTTCCACATCACGTAAATCATAAATATTACATCAATTCTGCATCTGCAATATATCATCACCACACTACTGTATGACAAAAACTGCCAGTTGATGCATTAATGAAATTACCCTAAGCACAGGTTTCTGAAAGCTGATGTATTACATCCACGTAGCTACTACCCACAGCTCTGATTCAGACCATCCAAATTCAGTCTGGGAATTATTTCCCGATGAAAATCAATACCTAACTTTTACCGAGATGAGTTGCACTATTCCCCAGAATATTCAAACAGATAAATAAGACATTTTTGCGTGTATTCATTCATCAAGACTTGTCATCCTTAAAAGAACACCAAAAGAAACCAAAACCAAAGTGACACAGCAAAACCCTGGGCTTCCCTTGCTAAATACATCTGTGTAGATAAATGTGCTATAATTTTCTAGCTATAAAAAATAAAAACCTTTTCAAAATTGGAATCTGACAAGATTTCCAAATGTCACAGGACTGCAGGACTTTTACAATTCGACTTTTAACTGCCAGGGAGGAGAACACATATATTTTATATTTGTTCTACGATGAGAAAACACTTACCGTGAAGTGGAAACTGAAGTGGTTTTCAGTTATTTAAATCCTAAGCTACAAGGAGATATAGTTTTATGGGTTGGTTGGTGTTTTTTTCCAAAATAATTTTTATGCTGACAGACTCTGCAGCTCAATATATGACATCCATACAGCAATAAACATCCAGCTTGGCAGGTGATACACATACAGATACATACACTCACTAGAAATGAACCTGGTTTGCCATTTTGTGCCCTCCACAAGCATCTACAGCCCCAAAACAGCATTTGAAACTTGGTCATCCAGTTACATTGCCATATGAGCTGTGTGTTAAAATCAGGTACAAGTGTCTGTTCAGAAAGTACTTCCCATTCAGCATGGCAAGCTAATAAAAAAAAGCTCAAATTCCTGCTACATTCAATATCTATGCATGACAGACAGGCATGTCTAAATAAAAACTGGAAGTTAGACACAGTTACAGTAAGTAATAAATCAATAAACACAACTTCTACCTACAACTGGGTTTCTACTTAAAATCGTAACTTGAATGCTATAAATATTGTGTTCTGCTTTGCATATATTGTGAGTTATTGAATGCTGGATTAAAAAAAAAATCTAAGAAAAGCGTTTTTCCAAAGAGGGAGGAAATGCTTTATGTCTAAGGAAGAACAGTTGTTAAAATGTAGTAAGAATTACTCACCAGTCTCCAGAGACATTAATTCTTTACCACCAGTTTGACACACAAACAACAAAACACACATAAGGATGTGAGGGATGACCCTTTTCTCTTGGAAACTGTTTCCCAATGAGTACTGCACAACCCTGACCCAGAGAATAAGCAACTTAGCTGTCAGGATTGCCAGACTCTGAGAAAGCTGATACCAGAGTGATGTCACTTATTCCTGAAATGTTACTGCGGCTCCAAACTATCGACTCTCTCCTACCAATAAAATCTCATCCTCCAGATGATGGAAAACGAAACATTTAAGAACAGCATTAAGTTTCAGGAGGAGCTAATAGTATAGAATTTTAACTGCATATCATGAGGTTAGACAAAATATTACAGTCAGAAAAAGGGAAAGAAAAACCCAAAGAAAAAAAGCTCCAGATGTTATCTAAATATGCTCTCCTAATCATCTCCAACCTGCAAAGTTTTTATTTCTGGCAGCAATATTCAGAAGATGAAGGGGAAGAGCAAAGACTGGCATCACAGCACTGGGCATCTGTCTACAAAGCTCTAACTAATTCAGATGAGAAGTTCTTGAGCCAGCATGGCCGCCCTCAGCCACGTTGCTTTTGTCCCTTTTTTGACTTCTTTCTGCCCCAAGATTTGCCCTACAATGGAAGTTCAATCCTCAGGGAGTACTTGCCCAATTCCAACAGGAAACTTTTCTTTTGGATAAAAACAAACAAAAAAAAAAAAAAGAGCAAAAACGTAATGCTTATGTGCTAAAATCAGGAACTTTTAATACTGAAATAAATGCATCCAAACTACTAATGCAGGATGTGAAACTATAAATGCTGTGAAGAACACCACAGAAAGGAAAGAAATTATCACAACAGGCACTGTAGGAAATTTCTATACAGGAAAGAAAAACCAGGGACTTATATTCTACTTTAAAAATACAAAGCAAAAAGGAGATTAAGAACATGAATAAATTATGTAGTACATAAAATTAACTTCTGCAAGAGTAAAAAGCATAGACGCAGTTGCAGGGATGGCTGGGGTGTTCTACAAATCCCAAATTTTAGACTAGAGCACAGAGATCTTTCGCATTAAAATCCTAAACATCAAAGATTATCTTCATGAATATTTCCAAATTAACGTCACACACATCTTTAAATACGACAGCCCACAGATTTCCAACAGTCCTGAGCCAACACCATGCTAATTTCGAGCTGGGTAATCAATGGGGGCACTGTGTGAGCAAGTACTCCCTTCAGTCAACTACACTGAGGGCAGTGCAAGCCTTTCCGCACAGAGAAGGTCTGAATTTTTGTACATTCATTAGTGAAAATATGTAAGCTAGAAAGAGACAAATCTTGCAGAAAAGGATGCAAATTCACAAGGTAAACAATTTCTTTTTATAAAATGATCCCACATGTGCAGGATGAGAAATTCTAAGGAATGCATAAAGTAACAAACTAGAGAGAACACAGAGGCCTTCAAAGTAAAGAAATGGCAACTCAAGTTAAAACAACAAAAACATTCTTCTGGTAGGAAATAATAAGCACTGGGAAAATATACTAAAAGTGGCACGCAGTGAGAAAAGGCTTAAAATGGGGCTCAAAACCTGAGTTGTTTTTCCTCAGTTTCAGTGTGAACAGCATCAAAAACAGAAGCTGGGAGGCAGAATGAACCACCAATAAATGCATGGGACAAGCTGCCATGGGGGCCAGGAAGAAACTGGTTAAGGGGAAGCAGCCAAATACAAAGCCAGGACTCAACTGGTGCACAGAACACTCCTGCCAGAACCCAAACCTCTTCAGAGGCAAGGGTGAGATCATCAAACTCTTCTGTGTCAGAAAGAGGTTGGCTTCAAAATCCACAAGTGCTAAACCCTGAAGGCAAGTGACCTGTTTTGAAACAATCTCATCTGTCACACTTAGAATAGCAAAAACCTGGAGTGCAAAACCTGTGAAATGCTGTTCCCAAAAAAGTATGGAATATGAGACTTGAGCCAAATATTAACAGTGCAGAAATGAGTAGGAAAATTGAAGAGTTTTACCATCAATCACACGTTAAGTGGTCAGTATTAGAGACTGTGCCTCTTTTTCTTGCTTGGCGAATTTAATGTACAAAACTGATCCACTGCTTGAAATGAAGTTAGCAATCTTTTCCTCTTTTTTTTTTTTTTTTTGATAGCATACAATAAGTTTTATAGAAGTAATTAATCTCCTGTTTGTGCCATGGCATTAAAGCCTCTCTTCCAGAAGAATCTATATTTCATTAATAGCCTCCAGCCCTGGGTTCAGTGTTAAGATTTGATGAAGCATTAGCATGTGGTGCTGGAAGACAAAGACCAAAGCAGTTGAAAGAGGGAAGAACTTCCAGAATTGTAGCTTACCAGAATTATAGGGCTGATTTTGAATGAGAGAAAAACTTAATATTTAATTATACCAACTTTCTGCTTTCTTTCCAGTTTTCAATTTCGTTTAAAAAACAGTTATTTTGTAGGAAAAAAAATCACCATTTCTGAAGGCCTGCTAACTGAGAATGCAGACAGTGCTGAAGCACCATCATTTTAAACAAAGAGCTTAACTTCATAAAAATATAAGACAGCTAAGACTAATTCTAACAGTGTAAATCAGAGTTAGGCCAACAGGTCACAATTTGTCACTGATCAACATGCTACCCCAGAGAGTTACGGGACTGTGCCACTTAAGGTAATTTGCTACTTTCAAGAAGAAACATTTTGGTTTTTTAGCCTAACCAATGCAAAGACAAAACAACATAACTGGGCTGAAGGAGCAGGGGAAAATAAAATTGCTCCAGGCACATACGTACAGATGACCACATGGCATGTAGCTATCTTACCCGCATTTTCCACAGAATTTAGGGGTTTATGTTCACGTTATTACCATGGTCTTTAGAAACATGGTTTAGGGCATGCTGCTTCTGGTCAACTCAAGAGGCTCCCCTATGGACAGTCAGTGTAAATGCTATAATATAAAAAATCCTTAGGTCAAAAAGATGACATGCAGGAATGAGGCTTATACAAAAATGTCAGATGAGCAAGACTCTGAATGGTCATCAAGTTCAACCACATGCCCAGAGACAAATCCAATACCAGATCAAATTGCACAGGCCCTTGTCCAATTTAGTTTCAAAAATCTTCAAGAAAGAGTATGGAATCATTTTGTGCTCAAGAGGCTTGGGGTTTTTACTACTATTATTTTAATCTGTTAGAATGTACTTTATTGCAATCTATGACTATTGCCATTTTTGCAGTTCTGAAGAGAGTCTGTCTCATTTATAAAATCCATGCAGTTAATGAAAGGCTGTAGTTAAGTCCCTGCTTCTGTCCTTCTCTTCAGGCTAAGCACATGAATCCCCTTCAGCCTCTTCTAGCACATTGAATGTCCTGGCCCAGTAGCCTGCTGGTGCTGGACTCACTCATGTTTGTCTCCCTCCCTTCTGTCATACTGATGGGACCAAAACCAGACAGATTATTCCAGAGATATTCCAAAGCGATCACCTGATGGGAAGAATCACCATTCTCACCACGGCAGCTCGACAGTTAACCTCCATCCCCATTACAGCACAACACCCTGCTTGTTTTCCACCAGGACCCTTAGGCCATTTTCCGGGATGCTGCTCCTCCACCTGCACACTTGCCTTTGCTGAACTCCAGCATGTTCTGCTCTGCTCATGCCTCCAGAGTGCTGAGGTGCCTATGGATGACCACCCTGCCCTCAGGCACTCTGATCCCTCCTCCCAAGGGTGTAGTTACCCAGGAACTTGCTGAGGGTGCATTCTGCTTCACTTGCTGATCAGGGTTAAAATAGTTTCACCCCAGCATCAGCTCCAAGAAAGACCCCTTGTAAACAGCCACTGATTTCAAATTTCAAACTGTTGATTGCTTAAGCCTTATGGCTCAATGAATTCTTCACCAGCCATCCAACCCATAGCCCACACTTAGATACAAAGGTACCACATGAAGATACACCAAAAGCCTTGCTGAGTGTGTGTGTTTCCACTGTTTTTCCCCTCAGTCGCAGAGGCAGTCATTGTAGGAGGTAGCCAGGTTGGTCAGGCAAGATTTTTCCTTGATCCACACATGCTAGCTGTTTCCAATTACCTTCCAGTCCTTCTCATGCCTAGAAACTGTTTATATGAAAATTTGACCTTTAATATTCTCAGGGAAAGAGGTGAAGCTGACCAGTGTTCAATTGCCTGAATTCTCTTTCTTGCCTTTTTTTATTTTTAACACAGTTATGTTTGTCTTTTTCCAGTCATCAGGGTTACTTACCCATGTTGATAAAAGTCACTCTCACGGTGACATCTGTCAGCTCACTCAGCACACTCAGCCGTTTATGTTCGTAAGAATAAGAATCCATGGCTGTTTCAAGCATCAGTCAGAAAATAATTTGTAAGAGAATGTCATATTTAAAAAAAAACCAAAAAGCAACCTAGGAGGGGTGAGGGCCTTAAGGCAGCTTCTATCTGTCAAAACAAAAAAAGAAGAGGCGGCACAACAAATGACCCCATAGGAAACACATCACTGGCCCAGGTTGCTGGTATGCTCCAGGATCTACTGGGAGCTGCCATCTGATACTTCTGCTGTATCCACAACCCTGCTGTAAATCTATGACTGAGAGCACTGAAGTGTTACCCAAACATTTCTTTAAGCTTGGTCTGCTTAGTTTAAGCTCTATATACCATGTGCAAAAATGTTAATGAATTTTGAAGTAGGAATTTTGACTGTTTGCTGTTGACAGTACAAACAGAACAAGTTTTCCCAAAGGGAAAGCCCAACCTTGGCTTGCATCTGGAATGTCTTGTTCTGTCCCAAACATCAAAGAAGTTAAAGACACATAACAGAAACTGCATGCAGCATGAACATTACCAATCCAGCAACATCAGCAGGAAAGGCAAGGCAAGGTCTCAACAGCCTGTGGGGCACTTCTTCCCTATCACAGTGACACACAAAGACACTGACAGAGAGCCTGAAATGAGCTTGGGAATAAACAGGCAGCATTTGGAGTTATAGTCTTTCTAAAATAACATATCTGTAGTTTATATATGGCCTTTGATTCTATGCATTTAAAATTAAAAGAAACAAAGTGAATATTTCCCCCTTCCCAATGCTTTGAGAGGAAGGAAACAGCGTTTTCAGATTTACTGCTGAAAGACCGGGCTTAAAGCAAATGTCTGGGTAAAGAATGCATTAATTAAAAAAAAATATATACGTTTCTCAACTACAGCATCTTCTGTTAAAGCAAACTGCACCCCAATGCAGTGATGTAGTGATACTGCACTCTCATGCTGCAGGAGTTGCCATTAAGCAACAGCTGAAACAAAATGTTTCAGGGAATTTTAGCACACTGCTTATGCCAACACCAGTCAGAATCTACACTTCACACTAATAACAATCATAGAATCACAGAATGGTTTGGGTTGGAAGGGACCTCAAAGATCAGTGCTTCACCACCCTCACAGTTAACAATTTCTTCCTAACATCTAATCTAAACCTGCCTCTTCCAAGTTTAAAACCACTGCCCCTTGTCCTGTCACTGTCTGTGTAAGAATCCCTCTCCCTCCTTTTTCCAAACCCCTTTAGTTTCTTCCTTCGCTTTTCTAAAACACTTCATGTTTAATCCAGAATGCAACTCTTCAGAAAAGAGCAATCACTGTAAAACAGATCTTCAAGCATGTGCCAGACACGAAGGACCCACAGTCGCCCCCAAGTCAGCACTGAGACCTGAATCTTCCGAGGTGCAAGACAGACACTTATTCCACTCCCTGAAGCCTGTGACAGTCTTCTGCTCCCCCCAGTGGCAAAACCCCAAATATAATCCACAAGGAAGCCACTGAAGCAGCATCACTTGCTCATACAGCACTGTTATTGGAGGTTCTTCAAACCCAAAATTCCCAGTATATAAAGGACTTTTGTTCTACAAAAAATAAACAAACGGTCTAAATCAACATTTATGTTGATTTGTACAAGAAAAGTTTTAAGAATTGATAAATGCAAAGTACTTGATAATGGAAGCAGTTGAACTTAATCTATACCCCTACAGTTGACAGCAATTTTTTCAGATTACAATAAAGGAAAAAACAAAACACCTTTAAAAATAAAAATATTTTTGATACAAGTATTAGTAGCAATCTTCTGTTTAAAAAAAAGAGGCACAGAAAGCTGCTGCCACGTAGACATCATTTGCCTACTCTTATCAGCCTTCTAATGGTTTCCTTCTCTTCAGCTTCAAAACGATTTTTTTTTAAAGTGAGCATAAGAACAGTACTATCTCCCGAAAGGTGAACCAAGTGGGTATTTAAATATAATTCTGAAATTTAGTGTACTTTGAGGATATTTATCTTAGATAAACACTTGGGTAAGTAGCACTCTCTGTATCCAAGCACTGTCTGCAAAATTTTGTTATTTCAACTATTATTTGTCTTACATTAGTGGCACCTGTGATTACTTACCAGCTAGCTTCAGTAAGAAATGGTAAGAAAAGAAGTCCAGGGCTTTTGTTTGTTTCATGCACTGAATGAGATGAGACACTGAACCCACATTTGAAGGTCCAAAAGATTAACATAAGACTTTAAACATCGTATTTAAAAAAATCAATTACTGAATCCCACTGGTCCAAACTGAACACATTGCACACAAGTACAGCTTAATAAAGTCACCCCAAAACTTAACTGTTAAATTTACCTGAGCTTTTATGCAACCCCAAAATTTTCCAACATGGGTATTGAAAAATACCTATTTGCTGTGCTGCTTTTAAATATACTTAAATGTGCCATGTTCACCCAAACTCAAAGCTATCAAATGGGTTAGAGAAGCCCCAAATGATATTGCAATTAATATGGTTTAACCTGCATCTAAAGAACTTCTGTGCTGGAGTTTTTCTTCTTATTTCTAAGGATTCCTTTACTTCTAAAACAGAGAAATAACAGCCTGCTTTATTTTTGCATACTTCAAGTTTCCAAAGTGCTGTTAAGTCAAAGCCCTCAGATTGTCACAAAGTGGCTCCAGCCAGATTTCACATCCCTCGTTTATTCTGAGTAATTAACAATGAACTCTCCCTATCAGTGAAGTAAGTAATTGTGGCAAAAATTGATATCAGCATTACTGCAAGCTGCACTGCAGCCAGTAAGGCAGAGTTTACAGAAGGATCTTTCATTACATCCATGGACAATGCTGGAAGCTAGTGGCAAAAGCCATTGCTCAAACTTAAAGGCAGCTCTGCTCTTTGAGTCAGGAAAGCTGAAACTCACCATACTTAGTGGAAATTAGGAGTGTTCATCACACCAATGAGAAGGAGTTTTAGAGTCCAATAGAGGGGAGCAAGACTTGTTCATTTCATTTCACATAATTCCTTTTTTTCTCCCCCTAAAATGGAAGGTGCTAAACCAGTGTGATTGGCTGAAGTGGTCAAGAGAATTATGTGGTTTAAAACCACTTAGTTCATGAGTTTTAAGGCCTAACAGATTTCTGAATTTCATTTCCATGCTTGACTTTCAAAAATATTTTGCAGAGTTTCCCAGAGGATTAAGATGACAGTGTGAGAAGTAGCTTTCTAAGGATTTTTCTCCACCGTCTTTTAATGGTTTTGCAAATGTTCATACCAGTGCATAACAGCTGTTTAGCTTCACTGGCATAGTTTCTGTAAGTACATTCTAGTCAGGTTAGCTTAGTCATTTTGGTATCTCAAAAATAATCACGGTATCAAATATTCACTACTCAAGCTTGATGTCCTGGATTAATGATAAAACTCTCTCTCTCCTCCAAGAGCGAAGGGCCCCGACACCCCCTCCTCCACCCACAACAGAACCTCTTAGATGGAAGTGAAGAAAATACTATTTATTTAACACAACCACGCAGAGTTCTCTGCAAGGCACAGGGGAAGGGGAAAACCAAGGTGAAAAGGAATTATTCAACCTGATTAAAAAGTCCTTTTCCGCAGACGCAGCCCCTCTCCTCCTCGCCCCCCCCCGGGGCCGGGTGGAGCTCCCTGAGAGCTCTGCTGTCCTCTGGCCCTCCTGGGTCTCCGAGTAGCAAAGCAGATCGAAGAGAAGGGGTCCAAACAGAGGGGGAAAAAAAAAAAGAACCGGAACAGAGCTCACTGCTCACTCCGACCACCGTCCAGCACGCAGTCTCTGCCGAGCGAAGAATCCTCCCCCGAAGCGAAGCTAGGGAAAAGTTTTCAAAACAACCCGCGTTCCCTCTGCGGCTACATGTAGTTAAAGCGACAGGATCACAATTTTTCCTTGCGCATATAAACCAACGATAGGGGATAAAGGATTATCATAACATCACTCCACGACACTTGAGAAGACACATTTCCCCCTATAATTATAACAAGATTCATAAGACTTCAGCTCTTTGCAGAATGTATTCTGATGATCCCCATCTACTGGATACTGCCTGTCAGAAAACATGAATTTAATGTTTTGACAGAAACAGAGTTACTGGTAACCATCTCCAGTGTCATAAACTACTTGATACACTCTACAAATACATCTAAATTTGAAGTCATAAGCTTCTTTATTCTACATATTCAAGTATTTGTTTCTAACATAGATGACATGCCAAAGTTATTTATCAATAACTTTAAACCTGTAAATTATAATTTCTGCCTCCAGAGCAAGGACATCGGTGATGTCAACAGAATCAGCAAAGGAAACTATTGTCTTCAACTAATTTATTTTCTAGATATAGAGCAGCAAGGTCTTACTGATTATTATTCCTTGTTACTTTAATTCTTCAATTAAGAGTTATTCTTCTATGTTCATTCAGTATGAGAAAGCTGTAGAGAAGTGGAACTATATTCACCAGTCACATTGTCTCCATTTTTATCAGTAAGAATGCTACTGGTGTGTGCAGGAGGTCGCACAAGTCAGAAGTAGAAGTGTACACTGTTTGCAGACACTGAAAAAAGCTTTTCCGTGAAAAAGGGTCCAGTGTTCTAAATTGCAAACTTTCCCTCAATGCTACAGGGATATCAGAGCTTTGCAGGGAACCAGATGGAAATATTTTAAGACTACTAAAAGTGTTTTTCTTGTAATGTCTTTCAAGGAAATGGCTCTACCACTTCCATTTAATCTTTTATATAAAACTGCGGAGCTAACAAGAGACAAAAAACAGCCTGGGAAGCTAAGGAGCTCTCTGGACAAGGAAGTCTAGAAGTGTTAGACAAACTACAACATGGTTGTGGTTAGTGTAAAGCGGTGGCTGGACTTAGACATACAAGTATGGACACACCCCATGCACTCATACTGCACTGACTGACATTTCTTAGCTTCTGTTGTCTTGACTGCTGTGTTATTACTTTTCCACACAGTTCTCTAACTTTGTTCCAGCTTTACATAGGTGCAGCAGAAGTTTTCAGGAATTTTTGCATGAAAATGGAGAAGGGGGAATGCAGTCACAATCTCTCAGTATCACTTTGACACAGTTGTCAGAAAATGACACGTTACTGCTCTAACAGACGTCACTATAACATAAAATGAAGAAATTAAATCTAAGTCTGTTGAAGTCCCATACTGATTAATATATTTAATAGTCCTGTCTCAATAAAATCTAAACTATTCTTACTTGGTTTCAACACAGACAAGGTAACGAAATAAAAAACTGCATCCAGTGGACGAAATTATCAATCTGAATCTATGCTGTGAATGAGAATCTTTACAGGACACAATGAGACAAGAACATCTTGGTGCTCAGGCCCTGAGCTGATGAATTAAGGACCTTAAACTTACTGTGTTGCAGGGCAGTGCCATGGTGAGGTACCAGAATGGACTGGACTGCAAGCCCACTGGAATTTCTAAAAGGAATAATGCAAAACTGGTGGCTAAGATACTAAAACCAATTCAACTTCATAAACAAGAAGTTTCTCTGGGGCTATTTGGATTTTCTTCCTATGGGGCCAGGTGCAGCTTTGCACTGACAAGCATTTCAGTGCCTGAGGTATTTGACTGACAGTCATTCAGGGATTGCTTCATCAAGCTAATTGCATCAGGGACGTGCCCTTTGGCTTCACTTTCTGCTTCACCAGGCTTCCTCTCTGATCTTGGTTAAGTAAACCTGTTTCCATTCCCAATTTGTACTATCATGATATAAATTATTCCTCATCCTTACAGCAACTAAACACAACTGTGAGATACCAATGCTGTAATGGAAGGTTGTGGGGAATATTCTCAACCTAATCTGATCACTTAAGCAGCTAGAAATGAAATTCAGCTGCCCCTGCAGGAAGCACATCACAGCCAGAACCACACCTTACTTGGAGACAGTTTCAGAGGCAGCACTAAAGAACTTATTTTGACAGCCTCAGTGTGAGGGCTACTAAGGATATCTGTCGTGTCTTTGCTCACAGAGAAAACAAATGCACTGGGCAGAGTGGGCTGAAACAGATGGCATTACCAAAACTGGCGTTGTTTAAGTCATGCCTTTCGTTCTCTGCTATGACAACCTTGATGGCTTGGGCTATTTTCTCCAGGAGGAAAAAAAAAATCATCCTATTTCTCAGAACAGTAAAAAAAGAAAAAATACGTCTAACTTCAATTTCCTAGGCAAGATACAATCTCATAGCAGACAAATTTCTATTGAGTAAAATTGTTAAAGCTTGTATTGATCTCCTGCATTTCAATGACAGCTCTGAAAATCTTTCTGTGTTTCTTGTTTCTAAGTGCTTTTTTTTCCTCTCAAAAACCTCCATCATACACTGAACACATCTTGTCAAAAAGAACTATCCACTTAAAACAATGCAACAAAGCCATTTTGCTGTTTTTGTTTTTAACTTAATCATGGATCACACTTAAAGGGACCTCAGTAAAAAGACTCCATAGCAAATGCCGTTCCATGAAAACTTTGAAGGTCCTCCCACTAAAGATATTACTCAGTTTTGTCACCAAACACCATGTTTTCACTGATTAAAAAGTTTTTATTCAATTGCCCATATGCTGATTTTCATATAAATGACAGATTCCCTATCACCATGGTTATGTTATGATATCTATATAATTCCATGGAAAAAACCCTGTACACCTTATTATGTATATTATGGCAAAAGAGGCAAAGGGATCATCTGAAATATAAAGACAGACAGCCAAATTTGGGAATAAACTTTAAACACTGAAAATACTGAAATGCTGATTAAGTTAATAATTTCTATATAAATGGGAAAGTATAGCACATGGAAACCTTTTGGTGTTTGAGGTTATTGGACAAGATAGGAATTGCACACAAGTCCCTTCAAATGGCCTGAAGAACACACTGAAAAAATTAAAACTTATGTACCATTTTGACAAACATTCCTGTATACAATCCCTTTATACAAAATAATTTGCTAAATTTTCACTGACAAATATTCCCAACAAATAGCTATTTATTATTGAATTGTAATGATCTAGTGTATTCATGGCAAAAATCTGCCAAAAGTCACAGGACTGTATATAATACCCATTTTAAACCTCAATGTGCTGAAAAAGTAGACAATTCTCAGCTCATTCAGCAAGGACTTAGCCAACTCCTCATTATTTCCACTCTCTTAGTACTAAAAAAGCCAAAGTTTTTTTGAAAATAAACAATTCCAAATATTTTAGTCTTTCACTTTAACAAACACATTTCTTAACTTCCATTAGGCACATAAAGAAGGAACTAATAATGCCTTCTTTGCTTTTCCATAAAATCTCAGACTCAATGATGACATCACAGCCAGTTATTTTAAATGAGTACTGGTGTACATTTTTTGTTCGTTTGGAAAAGTAAATTTAGCTCATGCTTGTGAAATATCGCTCCACTCCTTCCTGCACTCTATTAAAAAAAAAAAAACCAAAAAGGAAACTAATAAATGGCAGTATCAGATTGTAGCAAACTCTCTAAAATGGGTCAAGATCTGATGCAGAATGCTGACGAGGTTTTTAGACACAACCTTCAGCCTAAAATCGTCACAAACTCTCCATCTGGCACACCAGCTCTGAGTATGTGCAATTGTCAGCAGTAGCAATCTTTCTTTTAGAACACAATGTGAATTGAAAAAGACTGAGCCTTCACTGTCCAAAAGATTTTAATAATTCAAAACACAGTTGGCAGGCAGCTAAAGTAATACATATACAACAGGTTCCTCTTCACCCCACATCCTTAACTGATTTTTTTCCCCTGTACAAACACTTACATTTATGAAAATTCAAGCAAAACGTTTTCTTAAACATTATTTCAGCAGTGGTGCTCCCTCAAAATGACTAAAGCCACCACTACATTCTCACTGCTCTGCTGGTGAAAAAGTGCCACACAAGTCAGTAACTTTTTATTCATGTGAAAAACAAAATTTATTTTTTTCATCTTCTTCAAAAAAATAACTCAACAGGTTGAATTATATGCTTTACATTTCCAGTCACATGAGTGAGCTCCTCTAAGATCCTTCCAGAGACCTCCAGTTTCTAAAAATCAAAAAGGTGGGTCTACATAGTGGAGTCCTAAGAATTTAAACCTTTAGCTTTGGTACTTTATTGCAAGTTACAAAATATTGATCGACAACAAAATATAATAAAATCCTAATGATGGCTGAGATATCCAAAAAGACTGATCATTAATGATGTTCTTTAAAAAGGAAAAGCACGTTTTTTCTCAATTTCAGTTCTCAAGTCAGTGTAATTTAACTGCATTTTGAATGAGCATGTTCAGCCAGCAGCCCTTACACACATTCATCCTCCCTCTCTGCATGTTCTCTGTGTGTGTATAAATATATATATATATATATGCATACGTACATCTAGAAATATAAAAAAATCAACAAAACTAGCAGAGTAAAACTGCAGCAAAACAAAAGGCACTACATTCTTGTCAAGTTTTCTCAGTTCTTAAAATAACCTATCAATGCACACCCACCATTAAGATCATAAACACATGGCAGATTTTTACAACATGCTACCCATGACCCAAAATGGAATTACATGTCAAACAAAATGGGTATAGACAAGAGAAGCACTGCAGAGAAGACAGCATCATACCTACAAAATTCAGTTAACCTTTGTAACAATCATGTAAGAATTTAGCTTTTTGGAAAACTAACCTAAGTCAGCACTTACTTCAAAGGAAAGAATAAACATTATCTTGAAGAGTAAAATAGACAAGATCAAGGTTATAAAAATAGTTTGGAATGGTTAACACTTGCAGATTTCTGCTTTCCTTTAGACTAAAAACTGTTCCTTTACGAAACCTGTGAAATACAACTTCCTAAGAGGTTTTAAGTTCTCTTAGATTGCTGTTTATGTAGACATTGTCCTATGGTAAATCCTTAAAGTTTCAGAGTATTTTCCAGATCTCTGTGAGACTCAGCTCCTGGCACCTGAAGGCACCACCATGATGAAACAACATGTTCCAGTTATGAGTGAAAACTCAGTATTAGAAATAACATGCTTTGAAGGTAACAAGTCCGTACAGTGATTTATTTTGCACAACACAGGTCTGCAGTTACCCCTGGCTGCCTCTCTTTCATCATTTGTCGGACCAACAATCTAGAATCCCACTCTGGAAGCCAAAGTGCAGCTTTTCTGATGGGTTATGACAGCCCTTTTGCCACCACAAGGCCTCAATTAAATGCATTATGCTCAGGCTTTAACAAAAATTCTAACTCCTGCACCCATTTCCCTGGAAATCCTGCATTAGGGGGTCAAGAAAACTCATGTTCAAGTACTCCAAATTCACACATCTCACCCTCCACCCTGTCCCTCTTCCAACCAGGAACAGTGATGATGAAGCTTACGGGATTATTGATTCTACTCCTATAAATCAGGTCAGCTGGAATCTTAACAGTGGTTGTACTTGGCAAGAATCTCTTTTGTCAGACTCAGCAAATTCACTGACAAACAGCTTTTCCTATTGTAATTCAACTCTTTTATCTGAAAGACTAATGTATATATCCACAATCACAATAGGATAAAGTTTATCCACTTGTAAAAACAAGCTCTCCTCCCAACCCCAAAATATTTGTCAGTGCATTAGTATTAAGAGCTCCAGTCTCAATCCAGTGATGAACTGTATCACACTGAAACCTTAAAACACACATGAAGTTCAGTCATGATATTCAATCATCTTTATTCACCCACAGGTAAGTGAAATCAGGAAACAACTTTTTTTTTAGGGAGTCAAAGTGGGTGGTGTCAGTTTATCAATTCACTCCCTGGTTTTTACAAGCCCAGTTTAGAGGTTTTAAAAATACATTGTCAACTGATTTTTTGCTACAAGTTAAATGCCTTTCATTAACGAATTTAAAAGTCATATTTTGCAGATGCTCTTGGAGGAAAACAAGATTTTAAATCAAGTGCAAGAACTAAGCTTTGAATTATAAATCTTGCCTTCCCACAGTTAATTAGAAGTTAATTAAATGTTAAGGTATACCAAGCATTCATCTTAACTACTAACAAAGACTATAAATTTGTTCAGAAATGCCTACTGTATCTTACCAAGGTGCAAAATCTCAGTCACAGCAAAGAACTAGGAGACATCTATTTCTATTCCTTAATTGGTTAAAGAAGGAAATACATGCATACCAGGCAAACTGACACGACAACAGCTAACTTACCCTGTTTAGCAATTTGTCTTGAAACCAAGTAGTGTAAATATCCTTCAGTGTTGTCTTAAATAAAATTCTTTTTTGCACATCTACTCAAGCTCCCTCTGAAATATGAGATATACAAAATAATCCAGGTTCTAAACCAAAATTAGTTTAAAAGAACATAATGAAAAATGATTGAGAAGTGATGGTTGAAGAACTGTTGCTATATTTAGAAGAGTTAGCTAATTTGAAGTCAGAAGAAAAAAGATATATGCCCATTTTTCTGCCCAGCCCAGCATTCCTGCTAAAAAAGCAATTCTTCTCCAGTAAAAAAATTAATACACATGTACCAGAATTATTTTACTGAAGTGAAGGGCAGCAGAGACATTTCAAACAGATACCATTATTAGAGAAGAGAGACAAGTATGAAGCTGAGTTTTATCTGAGATATCTAAAGGCATTAGAAAGGAAAGAGATGAATATCAGCTCACCAAAAACACTGGCGATCTAACAGCAAGGCTGGTCTCACATCTCCAGTTTCCAGTTCCAAGAGGAATCATATGTGCACTGATAGAAGGATGAAAAAAATGCATGCTGTGCTCTCCTTACTCTCCTTGAGTGACAGCTCTTCTAACAGGGAACCAAGACACACACTGCAAAATCTCAAACAGTGGGGACCTGAGAGAGCATGCTCAGTGTCTAATTTAAAATGGCCTGATGCTTCATCTCAGCAGGAGATGGCCTACTTCCAAACAATTTCAGAACTTTAAGTCAAATCTAAAATCATTAATTGGAACACGCAAAACTCAGCCACCAAGCAGCATTGATTTTGTTCCCTCTTTTTTTCCCCTTTTTTTTTAAAATTTTAAATCTGAGCCAATGCACAGATAATTATTTGCACTACTTCCCTGCAGGGCATCCTAAGGCTTAAACACTATCATCATGTGCTTCACTGTAATTACATGATGCCACTGTAATAGATTGAAAAGCTTTTCAGGCTAGGATATAATTTGAACACTCAGCAGCACAATTCATAAATCAGACAAAGATAACAGATCTGCTGGATATTCTCCATATTGATTCAAGAATTATCCTACCTGGTGATTTTTGGGCAGGTTCTTTTACTCTTTATCAGGTTTGGGGTTTTTTTTGTTTGGTTTTTTTTTTTTTTTTTGGATGAGGGAGGCAAGAAGGAAGGCTTGAGAACTGCCTAGCAAGTGATGGCTTGAGGACAGTCTAGCAAGCGATTTATGTTACAGAGCCCTTTACCTCCACTTAAAGTCTCTTTATACATAAAGAAATCATTTAACTTCTTAATGAAACAGTTTATTTGGGTATCAAAACTCAGGCTATTCCCAAGCAAAAATCCTGTGAACCAGATATTCAAACCTTTTCCCCTCAGGAGATTACCATCTTTCAATACACCCACAGACAAGTGGTAGAGAAGACTTCTATGTTTTGGTTTTCTTTATCTCACAGTCCTCTTTCCATATTTATTGTATATTCATCTTTTCAAATTAATACACAAAGTCTTCCCCCCTTGTTAGAAGAAAAAAGCTGCGCCCCAGGCACTTCTGGTTTTTCAAATGCTTTCCTGCTTATCATTCAAGCTGAAAGCAGAGCCAGGCAGGCTACTTTATAAATGCTATATTTTAAAGGATGCTGTAATAAAAAAGCAGCACAGCCCACCTCCTGGTCTGTACCACACCTGAACATAAGAAAAAGATTTGGAATAAGCTCTGCTATCAAATCCTCTACTTTCAGTATGGTGGATATTGGTTAATGCAATGGTTGGTAGAGAAGCAGGACATTATTCTTAAGCTTCACTAATGTCTACAAGTAACTAAAAAATGGGATTTTCCTATCTATGCAAAAATGCTCATTTTTGAGCATTTTTGAGCATATTTACTGTGAGAATCTGCAACTTCAGACAGAGTTCTGAAGTCTAAGACCCACGCACTGCACTCCTATGCTATAAAAATGCTCTTTACTAAGGTAATTATTTTAACATCAATCCTTGCCTTTTCCTTTGAATTTGCACAAAATGAGAAGAAGTATTTTCACTTCAGCAATTCCTTCCAGGCATAAATCCAGAAGTCAAGCTGCACCACAGAGCTGAACCAGACTTCATGAAGACATCAAAACATCCCACTTCATATTCCAGAGAATCCTACATCCCCATAAAAAGGAGTTGATTTATAATCCTGTAACACTAACTGCATTCACTGGATTTTTAATCACGTAGTACCTTGGTAGCTAATTTTCTTACATCAATACATACAAAAAGAATCCTTGCTACAACATACATCCACATTGCAAAATTCAGATGAATTCTGCAGTCTACCATTAGGTGGTGAAAAGTCATCTCCCTCATAAGAATTTCACTATTTCTTTGCCAACTAGGGAGCACTTTACTAGTCAAACAAGTACTAAACCATATTTCACATTTTTATCTAACCTTTTATTCTTTCATCATCTAATTTTTCATCATTTGTTTTGTTACTGCTCTCTGAACTTCTGAGTAGAGTCAGACTGGTAAACCAATGTATTTTTAAAATGCAAGATGACATGAGCGTAAGAGTGACCTCCTGAGTAGAGAAATGTTTTCATTCAGGCAAGGTTGTTCTAGCTTCATTCTAAAAACAAAATAAATAAATAAATGCCTTTGAAGAAAGATTACTTGTACAAATCCATAGCTACTCAACCAATAGTTTGCAGTTTCCACACATAGCAAATGAAGGGGAAAAAGAAGCCGCTAGTAAAACCCATTAAAACTGAAGTAAATGTTGTTCTCTTGTTTCAAGTTCATCCCCCTTCGCTTCCCAAAATCCCATCAAGCTAAGCACAAATTATGACAATTTTCTTCGAGCTAGACAACAGTTTACAAGTTCAAAAGGTCTGAAGTTAAATTTCTGTGGCTATATTCTCCCTCGAAAGACAAATTTTCATGGAAAAAAACCCCTCCCCACTTCTTGGAACAACTGCCCAACTTTACAGAAGCGTAAGGAAATTTTAGGACAGTTTTGTTTTTTTATGGTGATGAATCTGTATTCTATTGTTTTAATGAGCTCCAAATTGTAGCCACAAAAATGAAATGCAAGGGGGTTACAAGCAGCACATAAAGCCAAAATACTTTGCTTCCACAACTAATGCAAAACACTTGCAAAGCAGTCTCTTGTTGACCTTGAAAAGGTTCCCTTACAATGACATAAATTTCAAGTTTCAAGATCTTGATAAGGAAGTTTTACAGTAAGTGAGTATAAATTTGCCAATTTGCCATCTAATAAACGTCTTGAAAGAAAAAAATAATTGAATTAATACATAAGAAGGGAAATACAGCCTGTACACAGGACTTCTAGAAAATAATTCATCTGAACATGACAAAGCTGGTATCAAAATCAAATAGCCTTGGAAGCTGAAACATTTCTCCAGAGTTTCTGCACTGATATCCAAACCAAAGACTTGTTGCCACACAAGGCACTAAAACCATGCCAGACCACTGTGTTACACAATGAGCCTCAGAGTGTTGCAGGAATACAATTTACTTCAGTAAACTCTCTACACACACTTAGAAGATAAGTTAGAAAATGTCTAATGAATGAATTGGTTGTAGCGGGTTTTTTTTTCCCTTTTAATAGATTTAACAAGAAATCAGGTGGTAAATACTTTAAACATCTTTCTTACCAACAGCTACCTCACAACAGTTCACACACAAACAGCCCTGATCACCTGCTCTGACAGCAGAGCAGCTCATTTTAATAAGATGGGTGTTCAGCAGTATATTTAATTTTCAGTCTCAATATCAAACTCACCACTCTTTCAGAATGAAATATGACGCCCCTTTAAGCTTATAGCTAGGCTTTAGATGGATTTTATTAAAAGTCTTGACTTATGTAATTGATGTTTTGAACTAAACATGATAAATTCTTCAGTAAATTATATACAACTGAGTTTCACAAGACTCTCTGGCATCCCAAAAGGAATTCCACAATGATGTCTCTCTTACACATGAGCTCCTTCAGCTCTCTTCTCAACTTTGGCATGATCACACAAGCAGCTTTCCTGGATTTCGTTACTAGAAGTAAGACCTCAAGATGTCTCTCTCAAATACTACATCACAGATATATAAGAATTCTTCAATTTTTATGTAAAGCTCCATTCTACAGAAATGTGTAGCAATGTAAAATCTGTTTGCCATTATGTTATTATATCTTATCTATCAGCTGACCTATTCAAGTGGAAAAAACATTTTTCAAACAAAATGAAGAAAAAGGATATATCTGCATCTAGACAACCACAGGGGAGAAACAACATATGCAAAGTTCAAAAGATGAGTAATTTTTCTCTTATTTCTATATTGTAATTTACATTCTTGTTTGTATTCATAGTGTGGACTGTGCTAAATTTTTTCAGTGTTTCCATTGTATAATAACATATATTTTCTGGTTTTTGTTATTTTCTAATTATTCTTGCACTTCACTTGAAAATAGTGTCCTGGTTTACAGCTATTCTTTCCATCCCATGTTGCTTTTGCCTTCTTTAACATTCTTCTCTTATATTTTCCCTGTTGACCCATGTCCCAATGTCTTCAACACCGAGAGCAAATGAAATAGATGTTGAATATTTCTCATGGGGCAAACAGAAA
Organism: Lichenostomus cassidix; assembly: GCF_008360975.1. NCBI lineage: Eukaryota > Metazoa > Chordata > Aves > Passeriformes > Meliphagidae > Lichenostomus > Lichenostomus cassidix. Next base: position 57,185,955 of record NC_139480.1, read on the forward strand.
CAAAGGACCCACCAGCTACATGTACATTTAGCACAACAGCTGATAAGTGCCCTGTACTTTACTCCTTATTAAGTTATTGCAATCTCCTGATAAGTCTGACTCTTTATAGTCTTGCACTCTTCAAATGCCCAGAATTAGATTGAATTGTCAACTGTTTAAGCATTCCCATTTCTATTGTCATTTCCTTTCTAAATGTAAGTTTGTGCTCAAGATGCAGTAGTTTGTGCAAGTGCTCTTGAATAAGTAAAATGGAAAAATAAGGTTTATATCTGCTGTTCACAGCTTATAAAAGCAGGCTGTGTGTTGGTCTTTAATATATGACCATAATGACTCATCTGGAAAATTGTATCAGACAATGTGCCAGAACATATAAAACTGCCACTGCTGCCCACATTGTTAGTGCTGTTTCCCAAGTTTAAATATATATATTTATATTATAGGCTGTCTGAGACTAAGACCAGGCCTGAACCAAGCACCTTTCAATAAATACAAGCTACAGATGTGCCTGTCCCAATGACAAGCTCTAACTACACAGCCAACCCTCTACCTATCCTCAGAGTACTCTTCACCCTTCACGAGAATTCCCCTTCACCCACTATTCTCTCAATAAATTTGTCTTTTAAAAATAGTAATTAGCTTTAGAAACACATTCATATGTGCGAGAGAACAGCCCCTGAGAAGGGAACTGTACTTGGTAAGGTAAAATTTTTACTATTTCTGAAATTCAACCTATTAGTGACATTGCTTTTTATGTTTATTCCCAGAATTACCACTAAAAGAAATCTAGTAAGTGATTCCATATATTAATATGTTTACTTCTGCTACAAGACTGACAATCTCAGGAATCCAATCTGAATACTTCTTCTTAATGTCCAAAGCAATTAATTTTTCTACAAAATGTTCATACTGCAAGAATTGTACAAGTCAAACAAAATTTTTTAGGGCAACATCACCACTGACCTGGTTAGCTGAGAACACATCCTTCAACTCTATTTGGCATCAACAAAAGCAGCATAAAAAATACTTTTCAGCTTTTGATGCAACACAGAACTGAAACAACCCACCAAACACAAGTTTCTGTGCAAGAAACATTGAAGCTCAGCAGCTCTTTTGTGCTGCAGGACCTATAGATATTTTCAAATCCTTATTCAATAACTGTCACAAAGCACAAATCCCTTTTATTAACTGATAAAGCCGGAGTTAACACTGCTGCGATCCCATCTGGAAACTCTCTCTGTTCTCTCAAAGTAACTTTCCAGTCAGCCAAAACTCTTTGCAACATTCTTAAACTCATTCTGAATTGCAGCTACATATGTGCTCATTAAGCTGCTTCTTTCTATTAATGGCAGGAATTATAGCAAAAATATCCTTTTGTAGAGTTATCAGTTTATAAAACAAATATAATGAATTTAAAATTAACTACTTAGAAGAGCATGTTATTCTGACAACTTGCTGACTGTGTACCCAGTGCAGAATTACAGCCACAAGCACTGAGTGAACCAATCTGAACAAGCACAAGATCTCTGCCTCATCTGCCAACTCTCTCAAGATGTAAAAGTTAAGTTGATGAAATAACAGCAGTGGAAGAGTGGAGGAAAAACTTCTCTGCATTACAGAAAATGTAATATATTGCAATGGAAATGTGAATAACATTCAAAATTAATTAAAGCAAAATACATATCAGCATCACTAAATAGCAAAGTAAATTAAATTTACTGAAAGAGAGAAAAATTCTCAAAATACTTAAATGGAAAAAGAAATATGAAGTTCAATGAAAATTCGCAAGTCAAAAAATAAATACACTGCAGACTCTGAGGAATCACTTGCAAATGTCTAGAGGGTAAAAAGGAAAGAGGTAGGCCAGTATCACAAACCAAATACAACTCATCTTTCAAACTTCAGAATAAGAAAGCTTTGCAACCAAAAGAAAGAAATCAAAAAATAAGGAAAAATATTTATAACAGCTTTTGAAAATGAATGCCATAGCGCAGAGAACTATCAGGTAAAACAAACTACCAACAAGAAAAACCCCATAAACTAAACAAGTGAACAAACAAGTGAAAAAAACCCATCAGGCCCTTCAGTTCACAGAAAACCTGGTTTTCCTAAAAGTATCCTATAAGGTCACTGATCAAAGCTGCGAGAAGAAATTAAGGCGCCAGAGGTAAAGAGATGGTAACGGGTTCACAAGAGTGAAAGGACACAAATTAATAAACCTGCAAGGGCTTGCCCTCACAAACTCTTCATCCTGATTTCAAAGAGGGAGTGAATACAGAAGTTAAACTTTACCAGTATTCTCAGAACCAAGGATGCTATTTAGGATGACAACAAGGGCCCACTTGGAGGATCACAGAGGATTTATACAACATTAGGAAGACAAGCAGTAAAATAGGAAATGATATTTAATAGTGGTAATGTTACACAACTCAAATGAAAACAAACCTCTGTATTCCACACGAGCACGTTGTGACAGGAAAGGGGGATGGCTTCCAACTGAAAGAGTGCAGGTTTACATTAAATGTTGGGAAAAAGACTCTTTACTATAGGGTGGTGAGACACCAGAAAAAGTTTGTCCAGAGAAGTTGGACACCCCATCCCTAGAAGTGCTCAAGGCCAGGTCGGATGGGGCTTTGAACAACCTAGTCTTGTGGAAAGTGCTGGAACAAGACGACCCTTAAAGACTCTTTCAACCCAAACCATTCCATGGTTCCGTAATATTCAACAGTGGGCTTGGAGATGACAATTTCTTCTATGGAATAAAACTTTAGGATTATAATAGATACCTTTTCATAGACTGGTCATCTCACAGAGAATTCACAGAAAGTTTTGTGTGCACATATGAAACAACAAAGAGCTTTGTTTAGCTTTCAAAACAATTCATGGAGAGCTGGTGTGGTGTCAGGATGAAAACAGAAACCCACCAGGTGCAGTTAAATACAAAGATATGATCTGTGACTCTAGAGGTCATTGAACCACACACTGCTGTTGGCCAAGAATTCTTGTGCAGGTTCTTCAAAAAATCTCCAAAACAAATCCTCACCTCTGGCAATCTCTGTTTCTCACTACTGCTGCAAAAAACAGCAAAAACACTTCAAGAAACCTTGAAGACAGCACATATCAAATTGCTGGAGATAATTTCTCCTATATTTGGCTGCTTTTCTCAGCTAAAGTGAAGCCCAGTAGTAATGATATTATAGCATCAATTTAATAGAAACTAGGGTTTTGGGGTTTTTTTTTCAAACTTAAAAGTATCTTCAAACAGTTTTTTCTATTCCCCTAGCTTCTTCACCTTTTCTACAAGGTAGAGCATGATCCACCCACTTGTGGCACACAGGTGACTTTCACTTCAAATTACACAAGCTTGCCAAACATCTCCCTCCAGCAGTCCAGAGCTTACCCACTGTTTCCTCTTTCCCTATGAAATTGATGCAGCATGGATTGTGGAAGGGAGTGTAGAGTCATTCTCAAGCCACAGATATTGGAAGATTATTAAACCAGTGAACAGGATAATTAAATTCTGAATGATCCACAGCTAATTGGCAGTTGAACTTCCCTACACAACACAGGTCTGTAATTATAAATTTCCATCAGATACTTGATATGAGTCCTTGTTAGGGGTTTTTCACAGACAGATGCCTGAAACAGGGATACTATTTATTACATCTGGACAACAAAACTCACCAGCCGGAGTGTAGCTGTTTAATTTTCTTGTCAGCTGAATCACCACATCCAGCACAGTGGAATAGCCACTAATAACACAGACTTTCCTTCTGTTCAAGCTGCCACCAGTTCAGAGCTACCCTCACCAAGAACACTACTTACTGGCAGATACTAACCACCTAAATCTGCTGAAAACAAATCTAATCACAGTGACAGTTAAAATAAAACCAGCACAGATGAAAATCAGCGTATTGTGGCTTTCCCTTCTGTTAAAGTAGATTTAACTGATCTAATGAGCTTTATATTCCGCAATATGAAAAAGCCTACATGCATCAATAAAAACTAGAGGGAGCAACACTTTAAATGCTTTTTTAATTGACTTTTGTTTTCAGGACAACAGCCCAGGGATGAAGTTTCATTATCACTCCAGTATTTCATGTCCTTCAAAAAGTACACAGTTTATTCTCAGGATACCATTCAAACATGATTCACAGGAAATAAACTAAAAACAAAACCTCAAGAAAATCAACAACTAAACAGGATTTACATGACTAATAAAGTCTCCTCAGTTTTGAAACCTCCAGTCCGAATTTTTTTTAAGATAGCATACACCAACAATATTTTGCAAGCTGATTATATTTTCTTAGAATGCCAATCTTTAAAATTAAGATGTACTGACACTGACATGCAAGTGTGTATTTACAGTATCCTTAAGAACAGAAAAGTAAACACTGGAGATTTGACTTCCTATAAGTAAAAGACTCATCATTCAAAGCACTTAATAAAAGAAAAATCCCAGGAAATTTGAGAGGCAAAGGGTATGGTATGGTGTGGTGTGGTGTGGTGTGGTGTGGTGTGGTGTGGTGTGGTGTGGTGTGGTGTGGTGTGGTGTGGTGTGGTGTGGTGTATTACATGCTGAAACCAAACAACAAAAACCCAACTAGTCTAAAAACTTAAAAAAAAAAAAAAAGAAAAAAGAGCAAGACAGCCAATATGTGTGCCTTCAATGCAAGCCAGAAGCAATTAATTCACAGCTTTACTTTTCTTTCAAGCAGCCTCTGATGGGGCTTTTTAAGGCTAAAGTATTACTTAGAAATATACAGACGCACACTAAAATACAGTCACAAAGCAGTATTGAAAGTGAAAATTAAAAAAAAATTGTTTTGACATCCTACTTGAAAACCAGAAAAATAAAAGAAAGATCAAGTGCTTTATTCTTCTCTGATTAATACATGAGTACATGATTACTTTAATCCTTTGCTGAGGAGATGAGAAGAACATGTCAAAATTTGCTTGCATTTCGAGACTGCTGCTGATTCTGCACCTTTTAAGGCATTTGTGACCCAAGACTACACAGTGAACTGCTTGAAACTCATAAAAAACCCTAAACAATTGTATAACTTCAAATAAAATAAGATGACAAACAGGTTTTGGTCTTAACTGAAAATGAAGAAAATTATCTAAAAGACTGAATTAGTTGCAGTAATACAGTGTTTGAAAAACAGAAGCTTGTACAGTGCAAGTTCAAGCATACCCTGAGAGTGCAAACAGCATAAATGGACAAAACCTGTAAATGTGTTTATTCCAAATTGTATACACATTTCTCTGCCCAACAGCAGCTCTGCCTACTGCAGTGCATTATACACGAAGAAGTTTGTAACTGCAGTGTGCAGTTTTATAGTAAATGACTTTGTAGACAAAACTCACCCTGTTTGTTTGACCTACAGAACTCAACCGTGCACAGAGCAAACAATCCTGGATATCTTTATGTCATGTGCAGCTACAAAATACTCAGGAAGCCATCTCTTAACAAACAGAAGTTTTTATCACATTAATTCCTCCATTTTAAAAAAATCTCTGTTGTCTTAAGTGCTTTTAAACTTCAATTTATACAGAGCTACAGATTCCCATGCAATATGCTGCATTTCAATCAAATTAAATTATATTTGAAAACACTTGAAACAATAATCTAATTTACACTGCATATAAACATGTAGTATTGTAGAATAATTATGAAATAGCATTAATTATGGATTAATACCCTTTCTTGGTAAATCCTTAGCTGCTAAGATTACAATGCTGAGATTACCAAGTAATTGAGTATTACCAAAATGAGTCATTGTGCTCTCAATCACAGAGTGATGCCAGCAGAGCTGAAGTAAGTTGACAACATCCTGTCACTAGACAAAAATAAGATTTTGTTGTATTTCCTTTTCAAAGGGTCTGTTACAGGTGTTGGCAAATCTTGTACTTGCAAGGGCTAATGAGACAGCAGCGTGAAATAACCCCCAAACATTAAGTGAGGATTATTAATCGAGTATTAATGGATTTTTCATTTGTCCACCTACACCAGGGCAGCTCCTAAGGCATATACTTGCAGCTTCCAGCTCCCAGGAAGTCACACCACATGCCATCAGGATGTGCTGGGACATACAGGATTGCACAGCTCTGCTTGAGGATTCATTGACATCTTTCCCCTATTTTGAATAATTCATTCACATGTGAAAAGCAAACAAGCAAAAGACAACCTGTATTCAAAACCCCAATACTCAAACACTCTCCACGCAAAAAATTCCAAGGTCCAAAATTCAGTAATTTGTTTAGAACTGGAAGTTTGATACACAAAGAAAATGTGCTTATCAAAAAGTAAGTTTCAATTAATGTGCTAATACACTAAAACCCTCATCCCTCTCTCTGATGCAAGGTGTGTTCAGACTTGTGGGGTTTTTTTAAGATTAAATTAGCCTAGATAAGGCATCTCCAGGGTTCCTATCAGACCAAAACATCAAAATATTCTATAAGCAGTATTAAAAAAGTTAATTCTGACATACGTTTTAAAACAACTGTTCTTAATAAATGTATTTAAGACAAAGTAGTATCAATTCCTCAAAGTAAGTTTTTGTCATGGTAAGTATTACTCAGTGTATTACTCAAGACTTTCTGTTAACAAAGATAGGAGTTACAGGGTTTGTTTGTGTGTTTTATTGTTTTGGTTGGGGTTTTCTTAATAGCTTGTTATAAGCTAGTATCAGAGAAATCCTTTACCTACCTGCTCCCAGATTTTAGAATTGCTATTTCCTTTAGGTTTCATAATGGCAGGTAAAAAAAAAAATCAATCTTCATAAGCAATAATCTGGCAATCCACTGCTAAACAGCGTAAATAAGAATCACCCAAAGAGTGCATACAGATAAAAAAAAAGCTATCAAGAGCTTGTTAGAAATACAAGTATCTGAATTGCACACAGACAGATATTCCAATGCCATTACTGTGATCAAAATTACACCATTATTTCACATTTCAAACATGATGTACTAAAAAATGTCAAGCTGACTTCTTTTTCTTACATACAGGGGTATTTTGATTCCTTAATGTTCCATTGTGGTGTATTACTATTTTCCTTTTTAATCTCTTTAGACAAACTCTTTCAGATTTTTGTGTGCTTGAGAAATGACTTGCGCAAGTTGACTGACAGGCATTTGAATTTCCTGTTGAGTGTGAAGACAGAAGTTTCCTTTGATGATTATCAAATTTATTCCTTTTGGATATGAATTTTAAACCCTACATTTTTATTTTAAAGACAAGATATTGCATTTCTGCTCTTTTAAGCCCTGGTAAGAGATACTCAAATATGAAGTGTCAGCATTTATGTTTGCCTGTAAAATGCATTTTCTCCAAAGCTTTCAATTTTATTAACTTTAATAAAGTTAAAAGAACTTTAAAGTTAAATAAACTTTAAAGTAGAATTAACCCTCAAATATTTCCTCCAAGTTTTAAAGTTTGGAAGCAACTTTAGAAAGATGAATTGATTACTACACTGGTATCCTCTCACAACAACTTTCTGCTTTTGAACTATGTACAGAACATTTATGACTGTTCACAGATGAACATAGATGAATGTGGCAACAGGTCCATTCTAAAAATCACCCCCCAATTCCTCTTCACCCTTGAAACCATCAAGAAATTCTACTTAGATGCCAACTTCCTTCCCCAAAATTCTTACCAGTATCCCAGAACAACCCATATTTAAATGATTCAGACACACATAACCTAAACAGTTGGAAAAACAGGTTTTATTCATACAATGTAATTATTACTTGTATGAGGTCCATCTGAGAATAATTACACATCAACTAGTCCTCTTTGGCAGTGCAGTACTTGGCATGGTTTTTGCAACCTCAAGTCACTTCACCTGGAAAATCTTATTCCTGTGCCAAGAAGTCAAATATATCCTGCATTAATATTTTAATGTGGAACATACATAACCTATTCACAGAAGTATGTGAAAGAAGTAACTTGATCTGCAGTGTAAGTTAATAGACAAATGCAACTTAAAAAAATAACAACACCCCCACCAAATAAAAACTAAATCCCGTCCAAATATTTAACTTGTCCCAAAACCATGAAGCTCATAACATAAGACAGTCTACATTTATTAAATGTTCTTCCTGGCTTGAATAGCAAGAGCAGGAAGGTTGCCACAGAAATGGCTCTTACCCTAAGCACAAATCTTTTAAGCAGTAAAAGAGACACAAGGTAAGTTTATTCAGCATAAACAAACCCAAACATTCTCACCTTTGTTAGTTTCAAATTTTAAAACTTCATCTGAAGTTTCAAAGATACTGAGAAAGGACTGCTGTGGTTTATCCCCACAAATCCTTTACATAAATTTTTATACAAAAATAGAATTTGCCTTCAGAATGTGGAAAATAAAAATAGTAAGTTTCCTGGAGAAAAATACTTCTTTTTTTCCTCTGGGCTATCTACTCAGGGCTGAGACAGAAAGGACGGAGAAGGAAAGAGAGCAAGAATAGATTAAACAGAGTCACAAATCTCTATTCCTAGCAATAACAGAATTACTCTATGTTTGAAATATTTTATCTTTACGAAAGTCACTCTTCATTCTTCTGAATCAATGATTTGATTTAGTCACACTGATATACTCTTAAACCACCAGTGACCTGTGCCTTCAAGACACATAAGAATTTGGTCAGTTCCAGCAGATTTATAGCCCAAAAATGCAGAGAGTTAGAGATGTCATTAGAAAAGTGACACATTATTTAACATTCCCAGCACAGGTATTGTAAAGTTCTTCCATAAAGGCTAATGTTTTTACTAGTCAGTGAATTACAAATTCTTTAGAAGATTTTCCATCTATACTCTGATGATTTCAAAGTGTCTGATATGATTGGCAAAAAATATCCAAATGTTTTTGTTAACAGGAATAACACAATAAACAGATTTTAACTGCATTTTCAATATGTTCCTTGAATTGGTTTGGACACAAAAGTCAACACTTCCACAATGCAATAAACTATTTCCATTCCCTCCCCTATACTCAATCATTTCAAGGACATAAAAAGCAACATTTAAAACTATTTTGACACTTCCCTCCCCTTTAGATATATATACACAAACTGGTTTAAAGCACAGCTACCCAATGAAGCCAGGCATGCTTTTTCTTTTTCCACAGGAAGGATGAAAACACCAAATATTGCAATTCTCTTCACCCTTGACATACCTACTTTTTCCATGCCATCCTCATCTGTGTCCCATTGAATTTTATTTTGCATCCTACTCCAACGTTGCTTTTTTGTCCTCTTAGTCCACTTCTAAGCTTATGCAAAATAAAATGTTAGACTGGACATTAACTGTGTTCTTGTAGCAAGTTCGCAAAGAGGAAGGAATACTGAGAGCTTGAAAGACTGAAAATACCACCTGTTTTTAACAGCCTGAATAAACTGTGCTATTAAAGCAAGGCAATATTAATGCCAGACTTCTTTCTAGAATAATCCTAGCCTTAACGTTCAAATTCAAAGCCTCGCTTCAGTTTAATTAATCTTTAACATATGCTATTTATATACACTATATTTACAGTATGTGCACACTGCATCCAGTATTTAGACTTGAGCAACAGAGAATCATCACCACTTACTCAGAGGTTGAGCTACTCAGTCTCCTCTGAGAAATTCCATACAACCAAGATCCAAAAAAGAAAAACCACTCCTGAGCCAAGGTGCTCAGCATAAGCCACGTTAATGCTTCCTAAAAGGTACCGTGCCCTTGGCAGTGCTTGCTCCATGTTGGAGAGAAAGCTGACAAAAATCTCCCTCCTTTCTCCCCCTTGGCTTTAACATGTCAGCCCACGTATTGAGTGAATCCAGCTCCTCCAGCAAGCACTGGGATAGGCAGAACAGGCAGTAAATGCTGTCATCTACCAGAAAGTCAAGAGTTTTCTATTTCAGCTGGCAGTAAGAAAGCAGGGAGCTGGGGGGAAGGCAAAGGAGCTGCTGGGTAAACACAGCAGCCAACTCTTATCCAGTTGTAATCTTTAAAACATAAAAGCCACTAAATAAAACCCACAAGAAAAAGGTCTTTTTTAGACCTTTCAAAAACTGGAACCTGGTCCAAGTATGGAAAGCAAAAATGTAAAGCCGCAATTCAGCAGGCCAAGAAAGATTGCCTCTGGCATATGGCACAAAAATCGAACAGAGGCTTGCTCCAAACAGAGAAAATGCTCTCAGAATTTTAAGAAAAGGTTTGATCTGAAGATGCAGAAAGAACACTCAAGACAGGCAACACCCCAGCAAAATAGCCAGACACATTTTTCCCATTGGAGAAACCAAGTTCCCCTTAAAGTGCCTAAGTGTTTCTTTACAGGCAAGAGAGTTATAAAGTGTCTCAAAACAATGTCACTGCAGAAGATTTTTTTAGAGAACTGGTAAGTAAACTGCAATAAAACCACCTGGTTAAATTAGTATTTATTTAATAATTCTAAGGAAATAAGGAAAAAATTAATAGTAGGACATAATGGCAGCACTTTGCATAAAAACTGACTTTTGTATCAGAAGAATGCAGATACCGGATGGTGATCCTGTCTCCTATTATGTGCTCCACTTTTTCCAAGTTCAGCTTCTGTGCTGGGTGGTTATCAGGTATTAAGAAGAACATAATTATCAGGTATTAAGAGAAGAACATAATTCAGAGACATTTTAATTTATAGAGTATACGGTGAAAAAATTAGTATCACCTTTGTAGGGGAAAGCCTCACCTTGCACACTTACTGTAATGGAATCATATTAATCAGAGCCGTATGTTTATCTCTAAAAATGTGATTTTTTTTTTTTAAAGTCCTTCATTCATATTTCTTAAAGAAGCCTCATAGTAATGAAACAAAACAACAAAACCTGAGCCCTGTGTATGTATGGGTAGGAATATGCAGAATGTGAGACCCATTATACTCAAGACACTCTCTGAAAAAAGGAAGTGATGAGCACAGGAATAACTTGCAATTGATACCAAATTATTCAGGACAGGCAAAATTAGATTGAAGAGGGCTGCTGAGAAAACCCGTAATAGCCTGTGCCAGAGATACAAGATAGCACTTAAAAGGGGTGCATTAATTGAAAAGGGATTCTTAATAGGAAAGCTGCACAAAGATCAGGCTTGGATTAGGTGCTGCCTTCTCAGAAAAGGGCAGGAGACCTACAGTGTGTTTTCAGACAGCATCAGCTCAGAGGCAGTCAAAAGGCAATCGTGTTAGAGAAGCAGAAACAGCAGCCAGCCTGCTCACCACGGAACTCCATGGGCCATGGAGATCCAGCCTTGGCCCCCAGCTCCTTCAGGGACAGTAAGGAACATGAAATAGTGCAACAGAGCCGAGGTTCAGCTGGACTCAAGCTCAGAGAACAGGGAGGAGGCACACAGGAGAAATGGTGCAGATAAAGCAGAAAGCCAAACTGCCAAACAATACTGTAAAGTGATACAGAAAATTCTTTCTGCACAGGAAGCATTCATCATTTGCCGCAATGGAAGGAGTAATGTGAATAGTAGCTTCACTGAAAAGCAAGTTTTGCCCAACAAAAGAAAGAAATTGAGAAGTTCTGTACCTCCCATTGCGAAGTATTCTGGAGAGCAAAAAAACCCACACGCATATGCAGAATAAAGTACTAGAATACCACGACATGCTTTCATTGCAGGTTTTAGCTACACCCACACACCCAGCAGATACCCTATTTTTATTATACTCTTTCCTAAAGGTCTTAACATTCATCACACACAGGTCTCTTTGGTCTGCCTAGTTTTGAGTATATATTTTGAGGTTATACTCTAGATGGCCATTGATTAAAACAAAAACCAAAAATAACCCGCCATTTACTAGACAATTAAAATTGAGCTATAAAATAACAGCACTTGGACAAAACATCCCAAAGGCAGCCTTAATGCTTTTTTTTCCATAGAAGCATGGGTATCAGTGTAATAATAAAATAGAACTCTTAAGATTACAATAAAATCCTACCCTGAATATGCACTTAGGGAATGCACTAGGATTGTTTTGAAACTAGAATATAATCCTTTATGAGAACCAACTGATGCTTGTGGGGCTCTTCTCCCCTCCACTTATTAAAAAATAATATGTTAAATCAATATTAATGTCAGAGCACAGAACTTGCACTCCCAGTTAACTAGTTTATAAAGAAATTTAAAAAAGCTATTATTCCCAGCAAGAATATTTTCACACTCCATCACAAATTTAATTACTAATGGAACTTCAGACATTAAACCAAATTTCAAAACCAACCCTTCTATCCCTACATTACATCATAGCAAGGTTAACATTATAACTCAGGTAAACTGACTATGTTTTCTATCAAGAATTTTTCCAGCAATCACAAAAAGTAACTCTTGGGTACTAAAGCACTAAATGACTCTTTATTTGTTTCCCAGAAGTCCATTCAGCCATCACCCACATGTATTTATAAGAAAAACAGCATTAACTCCCAAAAGCCAAGAATTGATTTCCCTGCAGAAGAAGCATTTATATATAAAAACTTGGTAAGCAGATGAACAAAGGAAAATAATAAATTGGTCTACCAAAAGGAAAGACTTGGTGCAGCATGCAAAGCAAAACGAAATCCTAAAGATGACAGACAATAACTTATATTATACTGGTTCCAGTCTTTATTAACCAATGAATAGATCCCACATAACACAGCTGCTCTGGTACCCTGATGTCATTATACACACATACAGACCACCAGCTCCCTTACAGTTTTTACTTAGAAAATCTCTTTCTTGGCCCAGAAACCAAGTGGTATTTTGATTTGTATGCTACACATGACATAGGGAAACTTAGTCAAGGACTAGTACCTTATAAGTACATATAAGTACATATAAGCATAGAATAAAACCTCTTACTTCAAAGAGATTTAAACTCAGAGAGAGTAAAAACAGTCCAAAAATGCAGATAATATGCAACAGAATACAACTGATGAATTACTTATGGAAAGCAAACAAATCCATCCTGAAAGTAATATACATTTGTAAAGTCTTTTAAAATGCACAGTGCAATGCCAAAAAAAACAAAAAACAAAATCCCCAAACTGACTAAACACCAGCTCAACAATCAATGTGAAATTTTACCAAAGTGACATAAAAATTTCAGAACAAAACCAAAAATGCTCATGCAGAGCACATTCTTAGCCAATAAATCTAGGCTACAGCTAGATATTTGAATGGTTCCATCACATATTTAATAAACAAAACAACCATATGAATGTGTATTAGTACCATGACTGCACACAAATACATATTGTCATTGTAATCTGTCCCACCAAAGCTTATGAAACTATCAGGGACATTCTTCCTTTTAGACTGTTGTCTCCCCAGCTCCAGCTTAAGACCATTAGTGCTTGTCCCAACTACCAGACATAGAAAACCACTCTCACTTTTCTGTAGCTGTTAGTGCAATTGTGGAGTTACATTCCCTTCCAGCTTTTGGGTTTTTTTTTTAATAATCTCTCCTTATATAATTAATCTCTCCTTACAGGTTGTGCTTCTCTGACTCTTCAATGGCCTTACACTGTTTTTGGTATCTCAAAGTCTGCACTTGCTGCATGTGCTTCCACCTGATTATTCTTGCTTAAATACAGTGCACCCATGAACTTACAACCTTTTCACTATTTTCTACAGTACATTTGATGTGACTGATGAAGAAAGGGGATATTTGCATATCCTGAAATCCACAACTGGCTTTAACAGGGTTCCAATTCAACCTAATCAGGTTTCCACTCTAATAAACAGAACTGGGGACACCTGGCTTTCACAATCCAAGGTTCCCATAATTGGATTTAATATCTAATAATATCTATTTCTTTACTCATCCTGTATATTTTCTTAATAAGAACTTATATTGATTAAATATTGTAATACCAAATAATTTCCCCCTGTTACAACTGACAATCCCAGACTAAGTAACTGTAATGAGCACTAAACTAATAAAGCTTTTTCAATATTAATTTGTTGGTATAGCATTTTTGCAAAGGAGCAACAGTGGTACTAATAAAATTTTACCAATACATAAGTATTGGAAAAAAAAATTGGAACAGTTACAAACCTGAATTATGAATTCACACTTTTCATTTCACATCTCTACAATTTCCTTAACTTCACCAAGTTAGGACATCCTTTTTTGTGTCAGATGAACTCTTGCATTAATTTGCTTCTTCTTGTTTCACTTCCTTTTAGAAAAGACTCTCTCCTCTTGATACCACCCTAATGTTAAAAATTAGGAATCCAAACAATCTCTACAGGTTTCTTGCAAAGGAAATAAAGATTAGAACTAAATACTTCATTTTAATAGAAACATCCTTCTTGGAGTACATCCAAAACTGCCTATTATTTCACACAGATTAAGACTATTACTCCTCATACACTAAAGAGATCATGACTGCTACTGACTTGAGAAATAAAACTCCTTCCATAAACACCACTCTGCACCCCTTTTCTGATATTAAGGAAGCTCTGGCATAATTTTTTTTGGTGGGACCTCAAAACCACACAAATAATAAACAAAAATCCACCTTACATGAGTTACAAGGTCTTACTTCATACAGAACGAATCCAAGGTGACAGCCTAAAGGCACTGGTAGCAGCTTCCTCAAGGCATCATTTTTATTTCAAAAGCCAGTTTGAACACACTTAGGAAATGTGGAAACAGGCTTCTTTTTATAAAAAGTTACACAAGAGGACCAAAGGGATCCAAAGAGCAGATAAAAACAGAAGCCTGAAACTGATGGTGATTCTGATGCTGATGTGAAGAGATCCCTCACCTCCTGAACTGAAAAGTGTTTTTAAAGCAGCAACGCAAGCACACACTGCACTTAACACTGCCGATCGGTTTAGTAAAGAATACCCAATCATGAGGGTATTACACACTCAGCTGTTAGGACAATGAGATCCACAGTTTCCAGACAGCAGCTACAGTGAACTCAAGGGACTTAATACCCTAGCTAATATTCTTTAAGCAAAACCTACTGCCTAAATGGTATCACTCTGGTAGCAACTCAAAGTCACACAGTTTTAGTTTGCTTCTCATCACTGATACCTGCTGGTGAGGAGGAACAAGGGAGAAACCAAAAAATTCTCTTAGTAAGAAGCTCTTTGAGTAACAGCATCTTTTGGAAGCATCTGGTATTCAACTAGAGAAGCTACATGAATGAGATGATTTAATTTACAGTTCTACTTAGCAAAACACAAAGCAATCTTGCTAAAAACTGCAGAAGCATTTAGAATTGAGCAGGATGGAATACACGATTACAGATTGGTAATGAAGGAGCTGCTGAATGTGCTTAAAACCATGGGCTTCACCAGAACAGCAGCAGCACAGAAGAGCCTTGTATTCCCTTCCTAAAATCTGGTACTATAGAGGGTGCTTGAGGTAACTTCAAACTATAAAAACATAGGAATTCCCAGTGAGGAACTGTAGAGCGAGTTTTGAGGTGAAAGCAGAACTGAGTCATAGTGAAGAAGGTTTCAAAAACATGTCAAAAGTTCTGTCTTTCACTCTGCTTTAACCACTTTTGGTGTGTACACAATGTCTTTAAAAAATGAGCCCAGGAATCGCTACACCACATGGTAAGCGTCGACACAGGCATCCCTTTTGAAATAATTTCTGAGGTGACTGAAGCTGTAAGATTAAATCCCTTTGGAATTCTAACCCAAAACACTATCCCATTTACAACAACAACTCGAGTGTTGTTGATGTGAAGGTTCCAGCAGGATTTGCTGGCAGGCAAATTACCTCAAGCTTATCACACTGCTCAGCCACGTCCACCGCACTGCTGGGTTACATCACCCTAATTGAGTAAAAACCAACCTAAGTTGTGCTGACTGCTGACAGACAGAAAGACTAATCTGAAGGCACATTTCAAAAACTGACCTGCTGTCTGAAGTGATGTGATTTATTCCTGACTCTGAAACCAAGGACAGAGATCCTGAGCTGGTAGAGCTCTGAGAGGCAGAACATAAACATTCTGGTTCTCATCACAACCCACTGCAGCGATGTGAAAAGGTCAAAAAGGCATTCTTTAGAAGGCAGTTTTCACTACTGCTTTTCTGATTGCTTCCCAAATAATTTCCCAGCTAAAGAACCCAACACGGAGATGCAAAATATGCAAACTTTTATTGCCATGATTTTGAGAGGAAATTGCACAAAATCTTGCTGGAACTCAGAGAGCTTTCTAGCAAGAGTAAATAACCACCCATAGCCTGCTGTCCTGGGAAGCAGGGATAAAGCTGCCACTGAATTCCAGCTTTGCCCATTAGGTATCTTTGAACAGTTGCAGGATTCTGCTTTGAAAAGGTCATCTTTTAGCGTAAAGAAGTTCACTGTCCTGTTATGCCTCAGCCTGAAGCCTGAAAAAATTGGCACTCAAAACATCTACATGCTATATTTATCTTGCTTTGTTTATATTTAGTTTGTTGTGTTTTCAGCGACTAATTAGAAAAGAAAGATGCTTGTTGCTTGCAACCCAAAAAAACCCCAACAAAAAAAAAATCCAAACTCAAGACAACTTTTTTTTACTCCTAGAAACACAAGTAATTTCACCTCTCCACTGACGGTTCCCTAAGAATCACAGTGAACTCTAACTAAAGACAGGGGAAAGACTTTTAACCTAGACGCTGCAGTATTTTTTTTCTGCAGATACCTTGAGTTTCAGAGCTACATAGCAGCAGTCAAAATACAGTGGTACAAATTAATTCTGATCATGGTCATTTTGAGTTAATTGACATGTTTGGTTCACACAGCATTGATCATTTGAATAAACATGATGCAAGCTCTTTAAAGAAGCCAGTGCTGCAATCTGAAGTTTATATTATGCAACTTGTATTAATTGGCCTGTTCACTGTACAGAAAGATTCCACCAGCTGCAATCTTTGTGTGACTACAGCAAAGAAGATTTTAAGTCTATTTTTTAAAAATCAGATGTTATGCCTTTAAAATAGAAAGTATTTTATGGAAAAAGGACGAAAACTAACAACTTCCTGCAGTTATTTACTGAGACACTTTTTGCAGATTTTTATATGCAACGAAGCTAAAGTGTCAGAGAGCAATGCTCAGTGTTAGAACTCTTTAAATGCAATTCAACACAAATTCATTTACAGCCAGTTTCTATACTGCCAGTCTGGGATTATTACTACTTATGTATCAAAGTCATGCACCACTCCGGAGGCTTCTGCAAGCCTTCGTTATTTCCAAGAACAACATAAAATGATTAGTAACTAAAAGAATTCTTTATTATTTTTATTCTGTTAAAAAGTCAAAGGTCTCAGGCAAGAAGAACATATGGAAGGTGCTCGTTTGAAACGAAGAGAGCCAATAAGGGCAGGAAAAAGAAAGATGAAGTAGAGCAGCTGGGCAGGGAGGGAAGGGAGCCGCAGTGCAGCTCAGCTCCACGTGGGGGACCCAAGCCTAACACTTAAACAGCTCTGACACCGAAAATAACTGAGGGCAGGTATCACAGCTCTGGGAGAAGTTTAAATAGCCTTTCCAAGGTGGCACATCCAGTCAAAGAGTCTCTTTGATTATGACAGAAGTAAGAATTACAGGTACGTGAACATCGCAGTCAAAGGGAGAAGAAGGACGAGCACACGTCAGTGGATTGACAGAGGACACACTGAGGACTGACCCCATCCCCTGACCCAGCATTTGACAAACTCAGCTTCCTATTTGTTTCTTGAAGAATAACATGATCCCCATGGCTGGGGAGCGATCTGCAGGAACCCACCAGTCTTTAGTGTTGTGAAGTTGTGTCAGAAAAGCCTCCCTTGCAAAACAACCAAGCCCCAAACAGATTTTAGAACACTGAGGATTTTTCTTGACACTTCTTCGTTGGTTGTCACATTAGATATTCTGAAATAGTTTCTCATTACTTCTCCCCAGAGCCATTTCCTTCTTAAATAGTGACTACTTAAAAGCAAAGACTATACCCCAAAAGCATTTTAATATTGAAGAAAATTCCTTCAAGTTGAAGCACCATGGCAACTACAAGTTGCTATGCATTTTAAGTTTATAACTTCTTTTGAATTTCCATTTATAACAAACCAGAGTCATTTAACACCCAAATACACTGACAGTCCAATCCGGCAAACAATGACATTTTCAAGTGTGATTCGCTATAAGTCAACAAACAAACCAAGAAAAAAGTTAACAAAAAGTTAATGAAAAGAAACATGGAAATAATGAGGGATGGGGGTGACCCTCATAAATTGCTTATTGCTGTAACAGCTGTTAACATTCTTGCCAGTCTTTTAATATGGAAATGTGGGAGGTCATAGGGAAGTGAATGTACTCACACGAGGTAAGGAAATGTGAGAAATGCTTAGAATTCGAATGGGAAACTATGTAGGATAACTGAGGATTTAAAGTAGAGGTGAACACCTGGCAGGAATATCCAAGCTTAGAAAAAAAGAAGTATTCTACATGTGTTTGCAGAATGTCTTTACATTTCCAACTATCTTCCAAGTCTAAAATGTTACAATCTGCATGTGCAGTATATCTGAAGATGAAGATCAGAAGTACAAACTAAGGTCCTTTTTTTCTTTTTACATGGAACCATTTTTCAGGAAAAGTGTAAATTTCTGAAAGTTATAGAATCCATAGTGATGAACTTTCAGCATGGTTTAGGCAAGACAAGATCTCAATGAGTTAGCACCCATCTTAACAAACTCTTCCCATTTAAGCAGTTTAAGACTTGTTTTAATTCCTGAGCAGAAAAAAGAAGACAAATACCCCCAGATAATAATGTAGCTTAGATTCAGTTCTTATGATTATGCACCTCAATGACACCTTTAGCAAAACAGACTTTTTTTTCATTTTAATAGACTTGTTTATTTTCAAGCTTTTATATGTTTTGTACTTGTGATGAGGTCAAAATACTGCTCATATCAAAAGAGTTACTGAATCCAAATGTCCACAGGGAAAACTTAAACACAGAGTAATTGCTAAGCACATAGTACAAGCAGATTTTTGGCACAAAGGCATTATTTAGGCTATAATGTAGAAGTGTCCCTTCTGGATTTATTTCAGTCCAGTTTCTGTGTTGAGAAAGTTGAAACCAGAACCATTTTCTCATTTACAAAATTGAAAAGTTCAAATAATTATTTTCTAGTGTGAAACACAGTCCATGTGCTCTTTACAAAATACAACTGTATATTCCTCTTGCTTCTAAGAGCTTCCCAGTAATGTGTAACTGGCCAGGGAGTCTGTGTCCAGGGTCCAAATCATTCCAGTTCAGCAACTCTACTTTAGCACAAAGCAGACATTGCAAATTCAACTCAACACCTGCCTGTGTGACAGCTGTAACTTATACCAGGTGCCCGTTTCAGACCTGAAGGGACCTCTTTCTCTGTATCAGTAATTCAGCTAAGCCCTTTCTGCCAGTACACAGTACTTTGGGGCTCAGATCACAATCTTTTAAGGAACTGAGCTGCCAGAGCTTGTGTTTGCATTTCTGTTTAAATGCAACTCCTTTGTTTGAAGTAAATTCTTTAAAGAAAAGTCAGTTTGCTTTGTGAAAATGGTCCTTATATAAAGCACTATATATTTCAGCAATTTGTTCCATAATGACACAAGGAAAATATGACATATTTAATATTTTTATTCTGTATTTTTACAGCTGAGTGTGCTACGACAGTCACTTTACTATAAAAATTACAGCTAAAACTAATGTTGGCAGTCTTTACGCACTTAAATAAAAGATAGATAGTGGATTACTTTTCCATTTCTACATGAAATATTCACATGAAACACAGACATCCAGCTAGAGGTTGTGTAAAATTTATAGATTATGGCTATTAAGTCTTTAATATCATAATTGTGTAACTGCAATGCATTGTATAAAAGCCACAACGATCCACTAAAATAGGAAAGAGAAAAAAAGTAGGCCTTCATGAAAATTTTTAATGGTCTTCAAGGTAAACATTAAAAAAAACTAAGAATTTTTATTTTGCTGCCTTAATTGGCATTGGAATTTCAAAACTAGGAGATTTCTGAACCAAAAGCAGCAGCAAAGGATCTCAGACTGGAAGGCACTTTTACAATGCCAAAGACTACCAGATTTTTGTAAAAGGAAAGAAATATAAATTAAAAGATTCACTAGTTGAAAAAAAGGCTCATCACAAAACGTTTAAAATCCTGAGCAGTCACAATCCATGAAAACTTTTGAACGGACAGGAAAATAAGCAGGGAAATAAATCAGAAACTGATTACATTATTTTGACTGTTGTCCATTTCCTGCTGTAAATAAGTAATGCCATGTTTTAAAACCTTGTGAGCAACTAAAAGAACATAGCATGCACACTTAACAGTAATTGTCTACAGCAGCAAGTAGAGGAAACAAAGGAGAGCAAAACTTTAAATGCAAAACCTTTGGTGCCAAGGACACTACACACTTCAGTTAGGTTTGGTTTTGTTTTCAAATACTCTTGAGGAGCTACAAATTACATTCATAGGTTATCACCTGAAACAGAGCACAGGAAAATGAAAATGCAAGCTACAATTTCTCCTTCAATGGCCTCTCAGGCTGACAGAGCAGAGCTGCAGGCCCACATTTCCTGAAGGAATGATCTGTGGAAGAGTGTTCCAGCTCACAGAGATGCTCAGCACAGCACAGAAATCTCACCAGCTTCCAACAGAGGGAGCTGGCCAAACTTGCATGGTAGCTTTGCTGGTCTCAAAATAAAACTCAGAGGTAAACCAACCACACAGAATAACTTATTCTCACTTCTGTAGGATGCAGAATTGAAACATGCCGGCAGCCAGGCTGTTTAAAAAAATGGGGAAATGTCGCATTATTTAACAAAAAAAAAAAAAACAACAAAAAACCCTCAGAAGATTTTAAGGCAAGCAAGTGGCAAGATATTTCGTTTTATTTGAGATATTTTAGTTGAATATGACAGCATAAAAAAAAAACTTAATAGGCTGTTTACAGGCCATGAATGGAGCATCAGATGGGGCACCTTTATCACCCAATGGGCAGAGAAGGAAACACTGCAAGTCATCTGAAAACCACCCCATTAATCTGAAAAGTAGTCTTTATTAAAAGGAATTCTTCAGGTATAACCATGACTGTAAGACCAAAAAAAAAAAAAATTTGAATTTTTTTTTCCTGGTTTTAAAAGCTGCTAAAAATCCACAGGGCTGCTAAATCTTATCTTCTTCTGTAATTCCATAAGAAGTCACGATAAAGTGGTAATTCATTGTCGCAAGTGTGAATGTCAAGCTGTGACCATCCTGACTCCGGACAACTTGTGAAAGAACTCTTTGATGTGGATTTAAATTAAAAGGGCTCTTCCTCTTGCCCCCAAGGTGCAGTAAAATTCAAATGCAGACTTCAGTATTCTGGCTTAATTTATAAATTACTGTTTGACTGACAGAAGACTTCCAAGAGATTTTCTTTAAAGTAGATGCAAAGATAAGAAGGTGGCTGCTAATCATATACATAACATGCATGCATATTGCAGCTAACAGTCTTAAAACTAGCAGGATTTTATATTTTTAGCACTTGGAATTTTTGCAGAAGCAAAATTATGTTCCTAACATTTCTCAGAAGAAAAAGCGAGACACTTCAGTATTTTCACATGTAAGAGCTACTCAAATTAAGAGCGGATAAGGATCTGTAGCTAATTAATTAAGATGCCAGTTGATATCTATTAAAGATAAAATACAAATGAGCAAAATCCTCTCACATATTATATACACAATTGATGCCTGTCTACTTTTGGAAAAAAAATGGAAATAGTTCTATCAGGTAACTTGAGGTTATGAGAAGACTTCCAAATACACTTCTACACATCCCCTCCCCTCAGAATACCTAGAAACTGATAAACTGAGAGCTAAGGGATGCACTCTGGCCACTCAAGATCTACTACACATTAGAATACATTGTAATCTGTAAACTGTAAGCTATAGATTTTCTTTGTGACGTGCTATTAATAACAGGCACATCTCTAGCTGTGTTGTCTTTTCTAAGATGATGACACAAAAATATCTTTGGTAAAAGCGGAGAAGTAAAATAACCTCTTAAATTTAACATCTAAGCAAGGAAATATCTTAAACCACCATAAAGTGCTGAAGTCTATCTGAAAGCAGACTCATTAAAGGATCAGCTCAGTTTCCTTTATCTTGCAAGTTTCCAGTCATTATTCCCCTACATTGGTCCTTTCCACTGATTTACGTAACATATTTAGTGTAGTCCATGTTCTGCTATACTCAGATTAGAGCCTTCCTTCAGCAAGCCACTGAGTGTTTCAGGTTGTATCTGCCACTTCAAGCACCCTCTCACCCAGAAGAATGACTTAAAATAGTTCTGAAATTCGTACCACTTTTGACAGCTACTCAACTTCATTATTTCAGAAATTCTGATGTTCATTTCACTGCTACTGGTGAATTCCAACCACTTCAGACAAAATACCTTCAGAACAATTACATGGGGACAGTAGGCTGTACACAGAGGACTGACACCAGCCCAAATACTAAAAACGCTAAAAAACTCTACTGGTTGATTTAGTATATATCATACCTTGCTGCACATATTTTTTTAATTCTTCATTCCCAAATTCTTATCTTTATCTCCCCCCACCCTCCATCCCCCAATAAATAACTTCCTAAATAAAACAAAGACTGGAATTTTAGAGGTTGGTGAGGGGGTTATTCTTGCTTTATGTTTGATATGTTTGGTTTTGGTTTGTTTGTGTTTGAAGGGGCTTGCTTTTTATTTTTTTAAGAATGGTCTAACTAATATATGTACATGTAGACATTTAGAGAGCTAAAGCAGACTGATACACGCAAACTATCCTTTTTTTGGTATGTGCTGGAAAATAAAGCATTGCATAACCAACATTGCTGCTAACAGAAGCATCCAGCTAGAAAGTGCAAGCCAGTCCAAAGTGTGCATCTTCTAAAAGTCTTGAATGATGCTTGACCCTGTCCCTTGCCCAGACAACGAATCCAAAATATCAAAATCCTTAATGCTGAACAACTTTTATTAGCACTGTATTGAGTCAAACATTGCTTCTGCTCTTCCTCTTTCCTTTTCTTAATTTTGTTGTTGCTGTTTTCATTTATTTTAATTTATGAGTTGTCATGTATAAATTCAATTTATCCTTATTTTTTGGTAAGTACCAATGTGATACACCATTTTCCATGTTAAAACCAACACACACTCACATTCATGAAATTACTTGCAGCCTTGAGGGATTTTTGTTGTATCTTAGTGTTGAATCTTCTTCCAAAAAGATTAAAGTTTAATATCCCTAACCCAAATTATTTAAATATTTTGTCTGAAAAGTTACAAATCTCAACTACACAAAGCTGCATTTATGAAGTCGTACAGTTTTCACTTGCTCCTTCTTTCACAGTGGCATAATGCACTATTTCTCAGCAAGCAAAGAAGTCAACATCAGCATTAAAGTTTGTGCAATCTCAAATGATTTCAAAAGGGAGAAAAAGAAATTAAAAAAAATAAAAAAGAAAACCATCAAGAGCTTCACAGCAGTCATCAGGTACTCACAGCCTGGGGCCTAAAACAAGTTTTTCCTGTTGACCACACCAACCATAAAGCTCACAGTTTAGCATGGAAGAACACACTCCAATTAAGCAGTGGTGTACAAAAAGGATGTTTACTTTTTCCTTCTGAGCTAGTCTTTCTTCATTTAAATTGCGGTAAGATAATTAATTGCTAAGGCTCCTCCACCCCAGCATTACTCATGTGTTTCAAGCAAGAAGTGAAACAAAACAGTGAAAAGCTTAAGAGACACTGTATTTAAATCAAAGCAACACAAACAGCTAAGGCAGCATTTTATTGCTATTACCTGCTTAACTACACTTGAAAGACAAGGTCCTAAACTGGCTGTAAATTGTTGTAAACTCCAAGTTCACCACCTGCACCACCACCCAGCAAAGCTACAATCACATGGACAGCATTGTGCAATACACTTAATAATCTTAATACAAATCTCACTAAACCCCACGTTCACCAAAGCTTCATTGGGTAATTTCTAATAGCTACAATATTGTGGGTCTTAAAGCAATAAATTAATTTTGCTGATTAATGTCCTCTATTGTTTGACATAGTTCTGGTAAAAAGACTCAAAAAAAACCAAACCTCAAAACTCCCAGGAAAGCTTTTCTTGCTCTCAAAGATGAGGTTTTTGTTTGAGCAAATACTCATCAAAAGGGATGCTAAGTACCTATGGAAAAAGTTTCACAACTACTTGCTACTTCATGACCTCAGATGAGAAAGATACTGAAATTTTGGACACAGGATTGCTCATATTTGAGAGGTGTCTAAGAAAAATATTTGGTGGGTCTTTTCTTAATTTGGAAATCTCACTAAACATCCAGATGCCAAAGGAAAAAAAAAAAAGAGAGAGGAAAATATTGCAAGATAGCTCTCTGAAGCTCAGAAAAAATAAGCATTTTCACACATTGGCACAACAGACATAATAACAGGACTCCTTCTCCCACAGATGAAAAGAAACAAGTAAGTCTTGCTTTATGCTTTGAAGCATATTATTAGTCTAGAATACAAGTGTTTATTCCACTTCATATTATTCCACTTCATTTTAACTTCTGTTGGCCTTATGCGAGAAAAGGTGAGGGCTACAGTTTAACATCTGGGTCACTTCAACAAGAAGGTTAAGTTCGGTTTCTCTCCTGCTTCCATGAGTCAAAAAACAAACCATGTCCAAAATTTTCAAATTACTCTTGCTCAGATTTCCTGGCAATTACTGCCCTCATCTTAAGCAATCAAGCTGCAAAGTTATGAGTAGCCTCTAGGAAAGCAGGCCCAAACCAGTACAGTCAGAACTGGATCACTCCTTTACTACAGGGACAGCATTCCCACCAGGAACAGGTGTGTGCAAACTCATTTTACAAATTGTGTTTCGAGAAGGAAGGTTCTGTGACCATTAAGCCTCAATAACCCTGCACCATTTACAGCCTTTAATACAGCATTTGTCTAGCACAGGTTCCTTGCCCTGTGCTAAACTCCTGCAATTTTCTTACTAAATAACAACATTTTTAATAGAAGAGCACTATTCGAAGACTCAAAAACAACCCACCACAAAAAATACCCACCCCTAAACCCCACAACAAACGTACACTGATTTTACTTCAAAAACCACTGTCAAAGAAATTAGCATGATTTAGATCAAAGATCAAAGCTTCTCATATAAGGTGACACAACTGCAGCCATGACTCACATTCATTCTGTCTCTGAAAGAAGCAGGTTTAACCAAGTGAAGAAGCTGCAGACTCAACAGGTAAACTGCTCTCAGTATCTTGCTCCATAAATGAGCCTCTTATACTATCTTTGTTACCCTTGCAAATAGTTTTTTTTGTCCAGATGAAACCACAGCATTTAAGAAGAAGCTTACCAGTGTTGATTTTAACTTACTAACTTTTTAACCTACACTATTCAGAGCAGTTATTGCCTTGACAGGGTAGGCAGCTGGGGTTGCCTGCACAAAAACGCCAAGCTTCGCTCCACGCATTTTAAAAGTTAGTTAGAATTTCCCCCTGTCTATTCCTCATTGTACCACTTCTTCATCTCTGCTTCCGAATTTTTTCCAGACATATGAACTAAAATTAACTGCAGCGATGATCTCACCAACACACATTCTCTCAAGGAGGTGCCCAAAGTTCATACTTGCTCTATTTTCTGAATGCTGGAAAACACCACACTTTGGAAGGCATCTGGTTAGTCAGCCTTCTCTCTGCTCTACCAGGGAATGTCAAGAAATTTAGGACATGTTAAAGATGTGAAAGCACAGCAGAAATCTCTAACAGCAATCAAACTGGAAATACTTGCGCACAACACAGAACTATGCAGCAATGCTGCTTTGGTCTGGAACTAGCACAGAAGTATGCCAGAGATGAAAAAACAAATAATCTGAAAATCTTTTTATGCTCCAGAAAATTCACACAGAAAAGATTTCTTGATTGAGTAGTGGATTCTCTAAGCATGCACACAGAAATTAGTTTTTTAAGCTCTTCATAATATTTTTCCTATAGAGAATAAATGCTTCTACCTGTTTATAGAGTAACCTTGTAGGGACTAAACACGTTTGAGCTCTAAACCACACCAGGCATGCTTGAAATTGCTTACAGGACTCAAATGCCATTATAAATGTGTAGCAATTCATGTCTCCACGGTCACATTTGAACCCTCATTCTCTCTTGGCTTGGCTTCCCCATAGCTGACAATCAGGACTGAGGACACCACCACCCAAGTCAACAGCCCTTCAGTAACAGGTGCTCAGTGCTCTCAGACTCTCACAGGTGACCTTGCCCAGATGACAACAGCTACAAGACAAATTAAGGTTTTATATACAGTGGCAAGAGGGAACATGCACAAGGAAGACAGAGAGCGAATGAGGCAACAAAGGTGTCAGAGGGTAGCTGTACCCGTACTTGCTGCTTTTCTCCCACATTATGAGGCAAAGCTATTTTTCTCTAAAGTGATGTGCATTTGCCACAGGAAAGTTACGCTAATTGATGCTTCCAGAGAGAGCATAAAACCCAGTCAACCTAAAAAAGTGACCTCAACTGAGCTACAAGTCTGGGTGTGCATCCATGGGTCCATAGTTACAATCCCCCCAATTTATTCTTCCCCAAGCTTCTCCCCTCAATTTATTCCTTCAAGAAACACATACCTATGAAATAGATTAGGAAATTCATCTATTGTTATGAAAAGGTAGTAGTTACAAAAGACAGTCAAAATGAAAAAAACACCTCCCCAAAATAAGTGCACATGTTATCAAACTTCTATAAGAGATGCCCTAGAACAAACAAAAAATAAATTTATTCCATCGACAAGCACAGTTTCTACAATAGTCCATGCTTTTCTCTTCCCATTTTGGAATCCCACGTAACAGAGAACTGTTAAATTTTTAAATTATATTTGAAGTATAAACGAAACTAGGTTTACTTGTAACACACACTGCAGCAGATTCAAACCACCAAAAAGACCCTCAATAGTGCAAGTAGTAACAACAGGACCCTCAAATTTAAGAAAGTTCTGAATCTTTTTACCGTATATACAGGTAACATTCACAGCCATACTATATATAAATTTAGATTTTTTAAAAATTTAGAAGAAATGGAAAAAATAAAACTCTACTGGTTTACAGCCTACATGTGTGTATATATGTATATATATTTATATATTATTATATATTTATATATTATTATATATTTATATATTCATATATATATTCCAGCCTATATATATATAGAAAATATATATCTATTTTTTTATATATATATATATATATATACACAATCATGTTATGGAAAGAGATTTTTTGTCCTTAAAACTTATATATACCTGAAACTTCATAACATACAGTCTGTTTGAATGCACTGTATCAACAGTCAACTTAAATAATAAATATATAACAGTAGTTTACATCTGCACTGTTAACATACTTGGAGCCCTACCTTATTAGCATTGTTTAATTCAACTTATTTTACACACATAGCAAGCTAGAAACATCTATGCAAGCATCCTGCTTTTAAGAATTGCAATAAATATTCAACTATCACTGAATTCAAAACAAAAAAAAGCAACCGAGCAAGAACAACAAAATCAAAAAAACATAAACAAAATAAACCTTATTTTGTGTGATAACATCCAGAAAAGCTGTCGCACTCAATTATCCTCCAATTTAATTTTAAGCGATTTAGCATCAAGCACATAGAAAAGTAAAAACCAGATTACAAGTATAAAAAAAAGATTGCTTAAAAAACCAGACTTTAACATTTGAGTTCTTTTGCTGTCTATCCACTAGGAAATAAAAAAACCAACATGAACCAAACTGAGAAACACTATATCATCATCATCCATGGTGTTGAAAGTGTTTAAAAAGCGAAAGAGATTTTCCTCTCTCCTACAAAGTAATATTTTACAGGACCAAAGCAGAAATTAGGCAACTTACAACACTGCCCTGCAGACTCACTGTATATTTCTATTTGTGCACCACAGAGCTCTCTCAAGGAGATATGCAAGTGTTGAATTGTTTTGTTTGGCTGCTGGCTTTTTTTATATGATTTAAAGTCACTAACAAGCTCCCTCTGCTGTTCTATTTACTCCTGAGATTTCAGTAAAGCACAAGACCAGGAAAAATGCCTTATCCTAAACAGGCCTGGGTCCTAAAAGAAGAGATTATTTGATTGCTAAGACTTTCTTTCAACAATTTTTTAATAAATTTAAAAGTTCTAAATTCCAAATTCAATGTAGTATAGAGATTATTTTCATTAACAGTTACTGTAGCACTTAACATCTCCAAACAAAACATACAAACTAGGAAGTAGAAATAATCCTCGCTACAAAAAAAAGCCAAACCTATAAACATCATAAAACCCACAAATAACACCAAACAAACTAAAAATACCATAAATTTCTCCTTCACAGTTCACCACGTTCAGGACAAGCTGGTGCCTTAAACCACTTCCATTAACTTTTATTCTGTATTTCAAGTATTGATCTTTCATCATATCCACTCGGATATGAGGGGGTCTTTAAGCATTCTCCTAACATCACACCAAACTCCAACACTGCAAACAAACTCAAACTATGGCTTTTGTGAGAAGCCTGGGGATGGTGTTTGCTCCCAGTATTCATCTCAATCCAGACTGCATCACATCAGTCTGCTCTGATTAAACTTTGAGTAAACAACCTCAGTTTAAGCTTCAGCTCTCCCCCAGGTACACACAGCCAAGATTTTAAAGTCTACATTCAAGGTGTGTCTTGATTTTTTAGCTCAGGAGGACTACACTGAAATCACCTCTCATTGGTGCTGGAATCCACAAAGGTTCCCAGTTTGCATCATTACTGAACAAACGGCAATTTCCGAGACATCTACAACTCTCTGTAATCTACAACTGTATTGGTAACTACAAAAGAAGCAAAAAACCTCCACTCACCCTGATATCAAGCACTTCTCAGAAGACAGATCTATGTCTGCAGTTACATTTTTTCTCAGTGTTCATCCTTCCCCATCTCAGCCACAAATTGATGTCCATGGGAAAAAAAAATTACTGTAGTATTATCATCTTATGGAAGAGCCACTGCTTCACTCACAAAACATGACCCAATGATTCAGGCTGGGAGATGCCTGTGGAGCTCATTTATTCCGAGCCTGTGCTCCAAGCAGGGCCAGCTTCAAACCCAGTTCAGGTTAATTAGAACCTTGCGCAGTGAAGTTTCAACAATCTTCAAAGACAGAGACTCCATGGCCTCTCTGGTCAAGATGAGATGAAGTAGGTCACAGATTATGCACCTCTCAACTGCATAATTACATTTCCTTATCATCAAGAGCTGGCAGAAGCCCTTGCCATTGCTGACAAAATTATATTGCTAAGTCTAATAGCACTGGAAGAGTTAGCAGCAACAGCAGCAGCAGCTGTCAATTCCCAATAACAGTTTCTACACTGAAAACTGGTTTTGACAGTATTTTTCAAACCAAACCATTTCCTGAAGTCATCTTGCCAAAACTGACAAAACTACAGATATCCAGTCAGAAATGCTTCCTCTATTTCAAGGCATACAGGTCTATATATGTACTGCTGTGTTGTGATTAACAGGTGGATCAAATACAGAATATGTTTTCTGCCTTTAAAACCAGCAGACACATCAAATAATCCACAGAGAAGAAACAGAGTTTACAAACAAGTCAGCTAAATAAACGGTCTTTTCCCTTATTTTATCAATGTGATGAATGACTTGCTGAACCACTTCTGAAGTGAACTTCTTTTGTTGTTTGGGGTTTTTGTTTTAATTAATCACAGTAATGACTCAAAGATAACCTAAAGATTCAAATTCTCCCAGGAACTTGTAGCCAAGGTAAATATTCCTTTTTGCCATTATTTTATGTTTGGTGCTTCCCTCTTTGATTGAAAAAAAGTCTTTACCTGCTCAGTCAGCTTGGCATTAATTTTCTTTTCTTAACTTCAATAGTTTCGTTTCTAGCTGAGATCTAGAAGTCCAAGAGAGGGCCTGAATTTTTGACATTGAATCTAGCAGAAACTATACTAATATCAAACTTTGCTTCATATGTATGCAAGTATGTGCTCACACAATGACAGCCAAGAGAAAATATGCAGTGGATGTAGCCTTCCCTCAGTCCCAAAGTCACTTTTAAAAGTTCATAAAGTTAAGAGTTGTACCTGCAAGTGTAATCCACAGGTTTTACAGTCATCTCAGAGAGTTCTAAAGGTCTCTTACACACTGCTAAACCAGAACAGTTAATTCTACAGTTCTGATTAATTCCTGTCAGTACAGTTACTTTTTAACTTGACTTATCTTCCATTTCAGCTATACGCAACAGCATTCTTTCTCAAACTTCTGTGAACTGACAGGCAAGTGGTTCAACTCAACAAATAGTATTAACAATTTTGCTGGATACTAAGGTTTCTGCTGATTTTGGAGGCAGCCATAGAAGCAGACTTCAAAGAATATTTTCACATCTTTATTTCAATATGCCTTCTGTGCTGGAAATATCACCTACTTACTGTTTTAGTTAATCAAAGAAAACTGTAAGTATAAATAGAAACACGAGTGAACTGCAGGGAAATACTGAGCTGGCATTACTTAAATATGCACATAGAAACAGTATATAAAAACTATAAGCAAATCTACGTCAGGTTATTTCCCCATATTGCAGTACCAGGCAGCATGATATTTAGAGAGAAACATTTCAGCATTAACAAATGGTCTTACGGCAGATGGAGCCTATGCTAACATAAAAGTCTTTTCTCTGAATAGCTGGTACTGTCTGAGGAGCTGGTATTTGCAGCAGCTCTTCTGAAAATGATACAGGTTCAAGTCAGCTCATACCTCACTGTAAACTCTTCCTACAATTGACACATTTTCAGTTTGATTAGACTTGCCCTATGACTGCAGGATTGCAAAAGTCATTGTAAGAGAGAAAGGCCTGCAGGACCATAGGGAAAGGAATCTGTGGCACTGAAAACTTTTATAGTTTCAAGCCAATCTAAGCTCCAATGATCCAATCCTGAGAAAGTGTTCCAAAGGTACAATATAAATAAATAAATAAACCTTGAACACCTTTCTCCTTGGAGTGAGCCATTAACTTTGAGCTTGGCAAACCCACATCCATTTTATGTAATTTTTTGACTGCAGTTGGGATTGTTCAGCCTGGAAAAGAGAAAGCTTACGTGACCTCATTATGTCCTTCCAGTTCATGAAGGGAGCCTACAAGAAAGATGGAGAGAGACTATTTACAAGGGACTGGAGTGACAGGACAAGAGGGAATGGCTTCACACTGAAAGAGAATGGGCCAATGGGAAGAAATTCTTTACCATAAAGGAGGTGAGGCCCTGGCACAGGCTGCCCAGAGAAACTGGCTGCTCCATTCCTGGCAGTGCTCAAGGCCAGGCTGGACAGGGCTTGCTGCAACCTGCAATAGTGGAATGTGCCCCTGTCACGGATGATCTTTAAAGTCCCTCCCAACCCAAGCCATTCCCTGATGATTCTATACATAATTGTACAGCAGTGCCTGAAGAAGATCCATTGTCATCTTTCCCTATTCTGATTACATACTTTATACTGTCAGCACTTAAATCAGCCTCAATTCACCAGTGCTTCAAGCCTGCTCAAAAATTACACATCAAACAGTGGCAGAGAGCAAATGCTACTTTTAAAAATGCAGCCTTTGACATAACTTTTAAGTTATGTCAAATTCCTCGCGTTGTTTCTTGTATTCCAATTCTTCAGCTATTACAAAGAGTTCTGCAAGAATTAGGTCCCAAGAGTTTTTTGTAGGTAATGAAAATTAGAAAGCTGCACCCCAATAACTTTTGATGTGGACATGCCACCACACTAGACTAGGTGCAAGTAAATAATTTTATGAGCTAATAAGCTTGCAAAGAACCTACTTTTAGGTAAAAAAAAAGTTTTCAAGTGCCATTAGTTTATGCAGAAGAATTTTAAAGTAATTGCATAAAAAGCTGTAGTCTCTCTAGAGTGGACTCCATTTTCCATTTCATTTTCCATTTAGACTTGCTTCTGGAAGACTGGAGTTTTTCTGGTTTTGTTTTTATTTTTTTTTCCTTTTTTTTTTTCCCTGAAAGTGCTTTTTCTGTCAGCAACCTGGCTTAAAAGGTGAAGACAGAGCCAAGATACTGGTTGCTGCCGTCTCTGCCAAACAATTCTTCTATTGTTTTTAAGGATTTAAACTGACTTCGTTTTGGAAAAAGGAGTAGTCACAAAACAGTCCAAATTAAAGAGCCTGAAAATTGGGAAAGCATGGCAAGATCTTTATCTGCATTTGGAAACTCACTCAACTATTCTTCAGTTTTGTTTTCTTATTCTATCTTCAGAAATGGATAATCCATGCAAAAAAAGTCACCAAATGCCTTTAAAAGCTTCACTGAATACCTGGTAGAATTAAATTCAGGTAGTGTTGGTAGAAGCTTCACCATTTAATTCCTGGTGATGAACAACTTAAATTAACAGATTTGATTTAAAAAGCATTAGCTCAAATATTCTTGTTACTCAGTTCTCTCCAGTTTACTAGATCACATGAGAACCCAGGTTCCCAATATTGTTATATACTTATTCCTAATCTTCCTCCTCCCAACCCAAATGAGAAATCACTACAAGCATGTAAATCCTAGAGTAGGAATCCAGCTGGTGGTACACTAAGCAGCTTTCACCAGCTAAATTCTCTCTATAGCATTTTCTTCATATTTTAAAGATATTCCAGAGTCACATCCAGCAAATTTAGGAATTGATTCCCATCCTTTGAGAGAGTTTACAAGTCTATCCCCATAAATGCAGTTGAACAATGAAAACCATCATCTGTGTCAGACCAGTAATCTGTATTTCCACTCTTCCAAGTATCTAAAAAGGAACAACAACACAGGCTTTCTGTTTTGTTTAATAATATCAGATAATACTGAGCCCAAAACACTAAACCTTTCACAGAACCTTCTAATACAGAGTTCTTGTCCTCCAAGCCCCTTCGGAGTTGTGTGTATACAATCTACAGTGATTTCATATTAGCAATAGGAAGACAAGTAGTTGTCTTTTAGATTTTATGAATATCCCTGTTACTTTGCAACTCCAAATTCTGACATCATTATTATGTAGGAAAACAGAACTTCATTTTCAGAGCTGGCCAACATTGAGATCCATATGTAAAAAAGCTTCCAGATTCATTGCTCAAAGTAAATTCATAATTTCACTAGTTAAAAAGGAAAAAAAATAAAATCCGTAACTTTAAAGAAAAATGCTGTATAAATTATTATTAAAGCTCTACTACATTTGTATCCCATGTGTCGCTGTTGAGCAGCTAGCAGAGTAATGAATGCATCGGTTCTCAGTGGCAAGAAGGAATGACCTTTATTGTTTTGATTTCATCACATTTATAGAGTTCTCAAAAGTCACCCAGATTGGTCAGTCAGAAGCCTTCCCCCAGGCCTGATTGGCCAGGCCTGCACTGCCCAAGTTCTGGGACACTGTTCCAAAAACATCCAAACTTTATCTTTATTTACAAAACACAAGAAAACTTCTCATGGGAAAAACTGTGCTAGCCACACCCATGTTTTATCATTTCCAAAGAATTTATTTCTTGAGAGAATAATGTAGAGAATGTAGTTATTTCCTAATAATCCAAGTACTGATTTAGAGTTGAAGAAAAACCATTTTCAAATGCCCATGTGCTTATATAAAACAGCTGCTTCTTTAGGGAAGAAAGGGAGAAAAAAAAGATTTTTCTTTAAAGTAAGTAAACATTTTGTCATTTGGACTGTTGTAAGCATCTCACTCTCCCCTCCCCAAGCTTGTATCATCCAAATTAATCTCCTACTATCTCTAAAATGATCTCATAGGATTTCTGAAAGCAGGTACAAGTTTAATACTTCAAATCCATTTATAATCTGGAAAACAATTCAGCTTTAAAATCTCTTTGCCAGGTACCAGCTCACTCACACAAACCTCTTCATGCAAAAAGTCAATTACACCAATCTGAATCAATACTCAGCCTGCAGACAGTATCTAATGATTTCATGACTTTTATGTTTCTCTCATTAAATCTCTGTGTGTAGTAAAGCTTCAGTAGGAAGATCAGTAACATTTTCATGTTTACATAGTTTATTTTCAAAACAGGTTAAAACCAAAACATTACTATGAGCAAACTATTAAGTCTTCCCATACAGCCATGCTTTGTGCACACACAGCATCCATCAAAGCTTTAGTGATAAGATACCGGTCAGACATACTCTGCAAGACCATTTCTAAGAACCTGCAGCACCATAATTAAAACAACATTCCTCTCATTTACTCCTCATAAATGAATATTTATAACCTGGTGATTAGTGCTGCTCCCCAAAGCTGCTGAACTAGGCTAGAGCCACACAACAGTGCCCTGTTCCCAGGTGTGATCAGCAGCAAACACCTGGGACAGCCCATCAGGACAGGAGGGGTGCAGTGATACCTTGTTCCAGCAATTACAAGATGCAGAAGTTGGATAGTGAATGAAAGGAGTGACCACAAATCCTGTGACCACAGGGTTCCATGACTGCAGACTTCCAGCCAACACCATCCCAAGCTATACTTCCCACACGTTTTCAGCCACTTCCCTGAAGGACAGGCATTTCTTTCACACCTTTTGAACATCAGCCACAACAGCCAGCTCTTCTTGATTCGTAATTCCTCACAGTAGTTCCTTTACTGGAATACACAGCAAATAAATTTTCTGCCATTTCTAACTTTGAAGACTTGCACTCTCCACGTCAGCCCTCAGTGAGTTATTCCAGGCCTTCCTCAAATGAAATTCTTCCATCGCTGATCACCCTTGTCACACTCCTCCATGTCTTTAATTCTATTATATCATTTTCGTGTTAAACCAATACTGTTTTAGCATAAAACTCTGCTCGTATTTCTAGACACACTAAACTGGAACAATATTATTTCAGATGTCAGGCCTTTACAGCCACGTGACTTTTCCAGCTGGAGGCTGATTTTAAGAAGCCTGTTTTCTCTGCACTGTGGATGAAGGCCACAGCTTCCATTTCTTCTCCTAAATGAAAGTGATAAAATATAATCCAAATATCAATGGATTACTTTTTTTTCCTATTTTGAGGGCATGCAATTCTGTCAATTCATAAGCTTAACATATAGACATCTTAACATCACGATATCAATTGAATTTGAAGTAGTGCTGCCTTTCAAATAGGAAAAGGAAATCTTGTTAAAAATCCTTGCATGAAAAGGTCAGTGAAAAGCAGTGGCATTGTAACAAAAAAGAGCATACCTAAGAATAAAAAAGAATTATTTCCTTTTTACTTTCCAAATGAAATTATTTTTAAAAATCCCACTTTCCTGAACATCTTAGGATTTTTTAAGCACTACAAATACCAATAAGGCAACAAATTTATATAATTGCATGTAAAGTTTGGGGTTTTTTTAATGCATGCAGAGTTTCCTCATTCAAACTGCAAGAATATCCATTCAAGAAGCAACATTTGCTCCAAGTTTATTTTAGCGAAGTGGAAATAAAAGATTCAATTAAGATACTGGTTCAAAAGGAGACATAAAGAGGAAAAACACAAACCCAAAATCCCCAACTTATCCAGTTTTGGAAAGTCATCACTAAAATTTAGGACCCAGTGGTTCCATAAGCTGAAGTGATAAAATAGCATCTATTATCTGCAGACTGCCTATGTAGAGGTTCAAATCACATCATGGAACAAAAAAAGCCAAAAAAACCAAACCAACAAAAAAAGGCAAGCTGTTATTTAACTCAAAGCTTAATTTTAATTTTAGTGCCCACTTCACAAAAAACTGTACTGCAATTCACAACTATTGGGATATATTTGAAAATCTTTGAAAGACAGTCTGAAAGAACATCGAGCTTGCACTCTCTTCTGTACTGGGTGTTAATGCTGAATTCAGTATTCGCCTTGACACATTTAAAGTGAGAGAGCAGATTTCTTCCTAGTTATCTTAAATAAGAAAGATTGTTTTACTCTTTTTTTTTAAAATTTTTTTAAAGAAACCAGTGATAGAATCTGCAAAGAAAGGGATTTCTATTTTCAAGTCAGCACCTAAAGAATGAACACTACATTTCAGCTAAAAAAAATAAAAACCTTGAACCAATATTAACACTACACATATGTGCTTTTTGTGGTTTTATTTTAATTTGGAAAAGTCCCTCTCCCTAGGCAAATGAAAAAGAAAAGAATATTAATTAACTTGTCATTATTAACAACTATATAAAAGAGGAAAAAACATTTACCAAAATAAATTCTTTACAGAATACCATTACAGATTTCATAATTTTTTTTTAATGCTGACTGAGAATGCTGCTGACTTGGTTACCTATACAGGTAACCAAGAAAATATTTTAATTGGCCTCTAACTTCATATTCTTCCACCTATTAATCTTGCACCACAAAGAAAACATTTAATCTATTTTTGTGGCAAAAAGGTCTCCTACAAGCAGATGGTTAAATTTGGTTAGATAAAAAAATTCTTCAAAAGGGAGAGCTGAGCCCTGTAAAATATTTAACATGAACCACTTCAGCTGCCTCAAAACAGGTTACAAAGACACATAAACTTTTGATGAATTCACTCTCACTCACACTCTTCAGTTCAGCTGCTGCCAAGACAGGTCATATCTTGAAAACACTGCTGTTCTCCTCAGCTTAAAGGAAACAGCTCCTGTACGTAAATTCCTGTCCTAACTTCATGTAGGGTATTCATCACTCTCTCCTCAGCTGCCAGGACTGTGCATCAATCCTATTCCCAAGCATTTGGAGAAACAATCTTTCTTGTAGATATTTTCTTTCCTCCATTAAAAGTTTTATTCTGAAGAAATGTGTCCATTCAGAAGAATGCTGCCTCTTCCCACACAGCTCCCTATTTACTGCAGTAATTCACAGAATATTTCCATCCCTACAGTTACTGATGCTCATCAGCTATTATTCTATACCATTATCTTTTTTCGGAACTTGTACCTCCTCAGCTTTACAGGAGTCAGTTTTCCCCAGATTATTACCCTGGCCATTTACTACATCACCAGGTGAATCATACTAGCATAAAGTAGGAGCACTGGAAGAGGGGCACAGCTAATTACCGAAAATAAAATCACAGCTTCAAAGGTCGTTCCACACACAATATTTATATACTCTTCTTTATTACGCCTCGAGCAAGTAAATATATATAAATTTATTTAATATTCAAGTATAGCTTACAAACTGGCAAAGGCCTTGTATAATTTTTGGTGGTCCAAAGAATTACCAGAACAGCAATCAGAAATAGATCAAAGCAAAGTCACCAGAGAGCTCTAGAACTAACATTTCCATGATATTTTGTGCAGTACAAAACATGGTCTAAAAAGCATGAAAAGCTGACATACTTTGAAAAATGAACAAACATGAGCAGTGGTTTTATATGCAAATTTCAAAAAAATGAAGTATTTAAACACATAGTTGAAACCGAAGTTGCTAAATTATGGAAATGTACTGTGAAATTACAGTCTTCTCCATTCCCACCTCTTTTATTTGAGTGCTGAGCATGTACCAATATGTGGAATTTAGTCACACAACTTCTTTTGTTTTACCATTTCAATACATACGTTGGAAAGCAACCAGTGAAATAGCACAGTTTATCTCTACAAACAAGAGCAGAGATTTTAGTGGCTCTTGATTATGTTTTCCTTACAAGGATCCTTTGCAGAAAAGTACAAGTTTAAGTTTAGAGCCCTGATAATTAGTGCCTCTGGGAATAAAGCAAATTATTTTTTCCACAGCAACATAATTTCCTGTAACTTTAATTTTTACATTATGATACTCCAGTAGCTGCTCAGACACAAGGTTTTACTGTCCACCGTGCAATCAGGATTTGAAACAATTATCTGTGTTGAGTTTAATCTCCCCCATTTAAAAAAAGAAAGGTTTATAGTCATTAAAAACTATACATGAAGAAAAGAGTATTTGCCAATAAACTCCACATAATTTTAGGGATGCTAATGAACTCTAATTCTGGATTCAATTATTTAAAATGACAGAAGGTAAGTGCACCTGGAATACAGGTGCTGTTGCAGCCACCTTCTTATTATTACTGGAAATTAATCTCAGAATTCCAAGAATCTATCTTCGCTGACGAGGAAAAGCTTAATCTACAGAAAAGGGGGCACAACCCAATTGCTTAAATACAGATGTCAGAGCTGCCTGTGGTTTGCAGAAAGACAACACAACAGAGGTGACACTTCAATGTCACCCCAAAGCATGCTCAAGGGACACGTGGAGAAACCTATGATCGTTCTTAGAGCCCTTCACCAATTATTTTTCATTCAGCAATGGGAAGAAACACAGTCTTGCTGGGAATGGAGCGGTATAAAAGACAGCAGAAGCAACCACCCTTTCCTACTGAAATGAAAAACAAATATCAGCACTTTTTTTTCAATTTTTAATGATGCACAGGGATGCTATGTTTAATCATCACACCTCATGAGGAGGAATCATTAAACACTTCAAAAGAAGCTTCTAAAAAAGACTAATATTCTACTTGATAAAAAAAAAAAAACCTAAACCAAAAACAAACCCTGCATTCCCTTGTAGACATCTCAGCCAACAGTATTGCATCTTTTCCACAATAAATCCTGGGGTTACAGCATTAGACCAGGAAAATCACTGATGCAATGCTGAGCTGAACGTGTCGTTCACTCAGGCAGCTCCAGCAGCCAAACCAGAGACAATCCAGATGGTGAAGTTATGCACTTAAAGGTGTTTACAACATCCTTATTCCCTGACTTTAGAAATTCAACAGCATTGCTGCAAAATGTTGTAAAAAATGAACAAACAAGCAAGCTAGTCACAAACCACAGCTAGTCACATGCCAGACTTCTTATAATCCTGCTGATGAAATTCCCATCATTTTCAAATGGACTTCGGAAGTTACTATTACATCATTTCATAAAAAAAAACCAACAAAACCAACAAACAAAAAACCCCACACATATTCTTTTATTAAGTAACAAAAATAGCTTTTCATTTTAAAAGAAAGCATAGAACTGATAGATGAGCTGTTCCTACTCCTTCACAGCCAATAGCCAATAGTTTTTACTTGAATATTTTAAGCAATGGCCTAGCAGCACACAGGTGTTTATGCTTTGCATTTATAGAGAGAAAAGGCATGAAATGCTGATCTCCAAAGTAAATAATTTCTAGTAAAAGATGCCGTCCAACAGCACAAAACTAAGTATTAATAAAACTGCTCAAAGAATGTATTTTTGTGCCATTCTTGAAAGATGGCTTTACCCTCCATAACACATTCATCTTTGCTTCAGAATGAGTATTTCATAATGTATTCATTTGAACTTAATATTGCTTACATGACAGCTTCTAATGCTTTCCATTTAAAAATGTTTTATTGTGAGCTCAGCACTGTAGTTTTTCATTAATACTTATAACAGTTATTTTCAATACCCACTTTAATCCACTGAGAAAGTCAAAGCGTACCATTCAAGAATCAAATATTCCTTCATCTGAGTATCATGAAGTCTCCCAGACAAAACCACAGATTTGTTGGTGAAACTTTACCAGGAACGTAACAAAAACACTGAGGCAGTTGGAACTTATCTAATGACCACAACACTACTTATCTCCTCACAAAAATAAAACAGCTTTGAGTAAAAAAGAAAGCGATAATTCCCCAACCGCAAGTCATATTTTTCTGTTGTCATTTCACAATGATATTACCATGACATCTTAGAGCCCTGGAGAGAAATGGAGAATGAATCAGTCTTGTCATGGTGTGGCCAACAGAAAATACTAAAGAACAACTCAAACCCTGACTTGTCTATTAACATTCAGAGGTTATTTTCTTCTAATTTCATCAATTAGATGGATTCTTCCCAAAACGAACAGCAGCCATTCTTTCACAGAAAACAGTCTGAAAGACAAATAGACCTAAAGTACGTCAATCTACTGACAGCAGCACTATAAAGCAAAAACCCCTCGAGTTCAATTGTTAATCTATACTTCCACTCCCTGTAAAACGAGCAGTACTGGTTCCTCGCAGTACCCAGATGCAAGCAATTCAAACTATCATGTCGCAAATTAAAGAACATCACTGCTGTAAAGGAATCACAGGGAGCAATTCTCTCTCAAAACAATGACCAGCAGGTTGTTTGATGTACAGGAGAAAGTCATAAAGAGCAATTTGTTTTTGCTCTGCCATGTGAGTTTACCCCTGTCCATTCTTTTTCAGGGAGAAAGGGAGGAGTGAAGGAAGTGAAGGGAAACACAGGGGAATAGATGGGCTGAAGATTTTACTTGGTATCAAAAGCACATTAGTTGAATGCTTAAGTGTCACTGTACTAAGTATGTTGCAGGTGAGCAATGCATGCACATATACACCTCTTCCTCATTTTTAGAAATAAATCAAGTTATCTAATCCATCAGTATATAAAGAGAGTTTTCTAAACATATCTGTTAATTACCACAATTATAGTGAGTTGTCCTTAATGCATACTCTTCTACTTTAGGGAAAAAAGTAAGCTTAATTAAAGTAAAAAAAAAATTATAAATGTGTAAAGCTTAATATATAAAGTCTTGACTTCTCAAAATTTAGTAGTGTATCCTCAGCAGGTCTTAATTTTGACCGAATAGCAGAAAATCCTGCCGGGTTCAATTCAGGCTGCCGGCATTTGATACTGAACTGACCTCGCAGTATTTACATTCCCCTTAGGAAAATCTGGCATGCAGACCAACTGGGGAAGATCATGTCTAACACTGCTTGAGCTACCAGTGCTGGAAGCAAGCAGAGTAACAGTGAAAATAGTGGTGTGAACAATAAGGGCATGTATACATAAATTAAATAAAAAGGAAGAGAAAGAGAAGGTCAAACAGCAGAAGAAGAGAAGAACTGAAGAGACAAAAAGTTGGAGACAGTTGTTTTTCTGATATAAATAAATCCCTATTTTTTTTCCAAACCAGCAGTGCAGAGAGGCTTTTAGACTGCTAAAAAACCAAATTACTTCAGCTAAAGAAAAATAAACTGATCAGAAGACTTCACATACTTGTCTATGATCAAAACAAATTAACAGCTGCCAACTGCAGCTTTGCCTGCATTGCACTTGATTTTTTGTTGTGGTTGACATATTTACATCAAATTTGGACAGAAAAAAACCCAAACCATAAAATCCTCCATAAGCTCTGCTTTTGACCATTCCCACTACAGTACTAATAGAGACACATGGTGAAACCAGCTGTCAAATCAAATCCAAAACCTACTCACTTCCATTCATTACAATTTAGGTCCCTACTACTGCAAAGAAATTAGACAGGAATGCAAGAGCCAGTCAGTAAATTCTACTCCAATTTTTTCCTAGAGGTGCTTAACCCATCTTTAAACAACTGAAAAACTTTGTTCTTTACAGATTCACTCTGCCAGCAACATAATCTCCCAAATACCAGGCCTGGTGAAACTGTATGAGACACACAGGTTCTGAACCAATGCCAGATTCATTTCTTCACCTCCTTTGTAGTGGTTTTGATTGGCCCAAAACATCAGTGAAGTATTTTTTGACATCTGGGAGAAATTTGGACTCCTCAGAAGCTGTTGTGGTAGGTCTGGGAGAGGTGTCTCCTGTGTGTCCTGAGCGTAAGTTCTGGAAGTTTTTACATCAAGTCCAGCAGAGCCAATCTCTGATGGCTCTGAAGGTGATAGACATGCTGCTGGCCAAGTTTGGGCCAATTGGAGGTGCTGGTTACACCTCTGTGAAAACATATTTAAGAAGAAATCAAAATAAGGCAGGCATGCGCTTCTCTGTAGTTGGAGGAGGAGGAGATGGAGGTGAAAATATGTGAGGGAGAACAGCATGGAGATGCCAAGGTCAGTGGAGAAGGTGGGGCAGGAGGTGCTCCAGGCGCCGGAGCTGAAAACTCTCTGCTAGCTGTGGTGAAGGCCATGGGGGGCAGGAGGTCCCCCTGCAGCCCATGGAGTCCACAGGGGTGCAGAAATTCACCCACAGCCCACGCCAGAAGAGCAGGTGGATGTCTGGAAAAACTGTGAACCAGTGGGAGTCTCATCTAAGAGTTAAAACTGTAAAGGCCTTGCAAAGGAGAGAAAGGCCCTGCTCCTGGCATGGAAGCAGCTTGGCCTCGGCTTGGGAGAGTCTGCACAGCACTGTATGGACAAAGAGACTCATGTTGCAGCAGAATTCGGGCGGGATGTTGCTCATGAGATCGGACCCACGCCAAAGAAGTTCCCAGAGGACTGTCTCTCGTGGGAGGGACCCCATGGCTAAATAGAGAACTCCTCTCCCTGATTGGATTGACCAGAGAACCCCTCACCCTGCCCCCTGTCTGTGTTGCTGGTTTGAAAAGAGGGAAGGGGGGTGAGCGGAGAGACTGCTTCTTAAGAGGGTGGGGGTGAGAGCAGAAAAAAACTGGAGAGAGAGAGAAATAAGCAGAGATAAAGAGTATTTGTAGTAGAAGAATTGTGGTGATGAATAGATTCATGGCTCTGTTCTGTAGACAGAGGAAATACCTCACATCCTGCCTCCCGACCCTGGCTTGTTGGTTATAAAAGAGGAAAGGGGTGAATAATATGGGTTTGTAAGAGGGAGGGGGGGAGTGAACAAAATAATGTATGAAAAGTTTATTTTTGCCTTGCATTTTATCCTCCAACTCTGTTAGGTAATTAAATCACTTTTTGCAACTTTAAGTTGGAGCCTGTTTGCCCTCTTTTTCTCTTCTGTGCGTCCTCCTAGCAGTGTCCTATCTCATTTGACTCACGAGATTGGTGTGTATTTTTACAGTTTTTTTCTGTAGCAAGAGAGAGTCGAGGTGCCTAGCGTTTAGTCAAGGTCAAACCCCGACATCCTTGAAAAAATAAATAAAAGCCTTAAGATACCAGAATGTCTTTCAAAACCCTGTTGCTAATTACACAAGGTAGTTTTTCAAGCAAAGTAATAAAAGCAAGAGCCCTTGTCCAAGTTAATGATTGCAGTACTTGTCAAAAATGATGGTACTTTCAATCCTCATTAAAAGTTTGGGAAGTCTCTGTCTGCACTAACGACATACAAACAGCATCACAAAGTCAGAAAGAAAAAACAAATCCATTACTGAGCAAAAGACTTCCTCCCCCTCTTATTTAAAAGCAGGATGCTGAGAATTCCAACTCCTCAGCCTGATGCAATCTTTTCTTAAATCATC
Organism: Lichenostomus cassidix; assembly: GCF_008360975.1. NCBI lineage: Eukaryota > Metazoa > Chordata > Aves > Passeriformes > Meliphagidae > Lichenostomus > Lichenostomus cassidix. The sequence goes on from NC_139480.1 coordinate 57,229,148, forward strand.
GAGGGCTGAGAAACACAGCAAACCCCACTAAGAGCTTAATAAGACATCATTGCTTTAGTCAACAGACTGCTTTCTACTTCTGTCTCACTTCTAGTTCTTTTCCAGGAACAAAATAGCAAGATTTTCAAGTAACTTACGTATCTGAACTCAAATATGTTTTGAGGCAGCAGGCACCCAAACAAAAGATTATAATGAACAGGATAAAACACTGGCATCTGAATTGCTGAATTTGATAGCACTTTTTGTTGTTTTAAACCACGAAATGAGCAATCAGGCACCAGAAATCCTGAATTTCTTGTTAGACAGGTTTGGCACTCTCACCTGAAGTTGGACGAAAACCACAGAGTGAGCTCAATTCTGAAGCACATTGCAAAGTGTTTAGCTTAGAATGCAAGAATAAAGAGCACTTCAGGAAAAGGTTCAGATTTTTATTATATTTTGGAAGTGAAGCAGAATGCAAATATTCCCAGTTAGAAACTTGGGGTGGGAGGTCTGGGGTGGGAGGTCTGTAGAAGAGGCATAAAGAACAATGTGTTCTGTATATATATGGGTGTATACAGATATAAGATATAAACACTACTGGTGACAGGAAGACTAAAAGGATACCCTTTCACTAAATTTGCATTTAAACAGAAGTCACTTTACCATACTGCTAGACATCACTCATGTAAATAATTCTAAAATGTCACCTTTTATGCTATTTACTTTGTACTGGGCAATATATTCAGCTAGGAAAGTAGGCAAATTTAATGGTTTTGTTGTCAGTTTATCTGCTCTTAAGAACAAAAAACTTTCCTTAAACCCTCTTTGTGGCCATCACTACAGAGAAAGTTTTAACCTGGGAAATTTTTAAATTCGGTTTACAGAAAAAACTCTTTCATTTAGTAATTGAATTGTCAGACAGACAGGAGTTCCAGATAAAGACATACAAGGCTCAGTACAAACGAAATAAAACTCCTTTCACAGTAGTGTTAGCACAGTTCACACTCTGCTTCCTTCCAGCATCAACCCCACACCACTTCAAGGCAAGGTTTATTAAGATGCCTCGCTGATTGCAGGATTGTCCGTTCATCTGCATCTGAAGCTGAGCAAAAGGAGGGACACAGGCAGGAGATGAGAGTGCACAGCAGTGATCGGGACTCTGCTGCAGACTCAAGGTTCATCAGCCTGCTGCAGTCCACAGGTAGGGCTGTGTAACAAGGCAAGGAACCCCAAGTCAGTGCTTTTTACAGACCACAAACTACAAACAGATGGCCCAAGACTCCCACTGATGAATGTCAAGTATTTAGGCTCCCAAACTTTTCAAATTCATTGCAGAACAATGTTAATAACTACCTCCTGTCTCATCTAGGGTACCTTTAGTGACCTACTCCTGCAAAATTCACTGTATTAAGGAAATTTTTAGGTTTCAATTAAATAAATTAGAAATTTATTGATTCAAAAGTCAAATTCTTTTAACTCTGCTGATACAACAAATAAGATGGATCAACCAGTAAAAGCTGAAATGTTATTAATTACAAAAAAGAAGTGAGTAATATTTGTCTGCTTTAACACCTGGAAACATTTCAATGTTTCAGACCAGTAAGCTACCCACAGTAAGCTACCCACAGTAAGCTACCCACAGTAAGCTACCCACAGTAAGCTACCCACATCAAGCAGAGAAGATACAAGCTTGTCCCATAAGAGAGATTTAAGATCAGAACAGGTGATATTCATATCTAATGAGGTTTAGCTTGCATCATTCTTCTGATTAAAATTCATCATTAAAATGAACACTTGATCTTATGACATTGATTGCTCAAACATGTATTTTTGTTTGCAACTTTTTTTTCAATCTTCTGTATCAAACCTTATAAAAGATTTCAACCAAAGAGTTTTATATTCATCTAGAGGATTTTCCTTGTACGTCAAAAAATACAAAGTAACTGTACAAAATGGTGTGAACATCTAAAATCCATCACAGAAGCCTCCACCCCACAGTCTTAGCCATCAGGAAACCAAGTTACCCTTTTAAGGCATTCAAGTAAATCAGATTAAATTGTTTTCTTCTTCACTATAAACCTCTGAGAGCACCACGTGTTTATTCTTGTTGCTGCCAAAATTTTATTTCAAAGTGAGATTTCTGTGCTTTTTATAAACCAAGTTCACTGAAAAAATTCAAGGATTATACATCACAGGTTTTTACTCATTTCAAAAATAGATTCTCAAAAATGATGATTGTTACAGACATTGGTCAGCAGTTCCATAATCTGCAGGCTTTAACACAAAATTAGGGAAGAAAAAAAATCAAAAATGACAGAATTTTGCTCAGAACAAAATCCAAAGCTGTATTTTTGCAGGATTTATGCAATTACAGTAGTCCTACTTACCAGTGAGTAGTAAAGATGATAAAAGCTTCCAGGAAATATTGGAATGGAAAGATGGCAATGATGGCATTTGAAATTAAAACTTTCACCAGGTATTTTGCTTTCAAATATCTTTTCTTACTAGGACCTCTTGCCTGGTTTGACACACTGAAACATTTCCAGTTAATAAAGCACAAAGTTTGTTTTTAAAGCACTTGTTTCTATTGAACATGATTTATAACAGATTCTGGAAGAAGAAAAAGCAGGGAGCCAATTTTAAAGGTTAGGTTGCTTGGCAATATACCTTTCCTTACAAATAATTGTTCTTATTAAATCATGGTGGAGAGAGCCATGAAGAACTAAGCTTGTGAAGCCTCTTGAATATGCGAATGTCTCTTTAATCATTTATATAAAGCTGTGAGACAATCACAGGCCACACAGGCATTCAAAATACTGTCTAAAAGCCTTTTTTTTTTTTTTTCCACTCCACAGATTTCAAGCAAGTATTCAACCCAAGTTTCATAGCTCTGGAGCAGAAAGATGCAATGTCACAAGCAACCATTTAAGCAGACCTGCTTGTCCTACCCAGAACTGGGAAGTAGGAATCTTTCCTGAAGAGTTTTGCTGGTGTGCCTATGCTGTCAAGTTCCCATCCCCAAATTTCTACTTCTGATAGTGGCTACTGATGCAACTTCTTCCCCACTCAACATCTCTGTCAGAGCACACCTTCCCTTCAACCAAATGCAAGAGCAATGGAGAGAACTGAAAGACAGGATTATCTCACACATTCCAGAGAAAGAAGGCAAGGGAAGAGTGAAAAAGAGAAGGGGTAAGAGTTTAAATTTAGGTATTTACTTACTGAAATGCAGAAAAGAACATACATCCAGGCACCACGTTGGCAGAAATCCCAGCAGCCAGAGCTGTGGAGCTTTCCTTCCAGAGACAATCTGCCTAAAGCTCCACAAGAGCCTTCTCCCCCTCTCACACGCACACAGAAGCGAAGTGAAGAGTGCTCTGAACTGCCAGCCTGAGTGCATCTCAGATTTAATGAAAGTGTAATTCATTAGAATAAGAGCCAAGGTAACATAAACATGTGCAGGAAAAACAGGCTTGATGCAACACCACAACAGACACCAGGTTTGATCAGCACAACAAAACTGTCAGACCACAGGGATTAAAAAAAAAAAAGTGGGCACAACTCCTTTAAAGGAAAAGCAGAACATAAAAGGCACCAGGTATAATTTGGACCTGTACAAGTTCTACCAAACAGGAGCTACAGCAAGTAGGCTTCTCTGTTGGCAAAATTCACAAGGTACCTGCCTGCCAGGTGAGGTGTTTCTGGAAGTATCCCTGGGTTCCAGGTGCTGCAGTACCAAGACAGGGAAAAGAAAAAGAACCTGTGCAGCATCCCAGACACAACAAGAAGAGGAAATACTGGTTTATGGCCCAAAATCATTCTTAAGGAGGCACATCAGTTATCTTATTTTGAAAAGGGGCAGAAGGTTAGGGGAAATGCACCACTGTATTTATTAAACATTGCAGCAACCACCTACATAAAAGTTTTGATTGATAAGCATTTTCTTTGCTTTTTGCCATCCTTCACACATAGTGAATACCAAAAATGAAAGACCATGTAAGAACTCACTTCACTGTAGCAAATATAGAGTATATCTACTGCATCTGCTATTATTACTCAATCACTAAAAAAGACCAAAGCCTGGGAAGAAATATTTCCACTTCAAAAATAAGCATCTAAAACCACTTTACTAATTTTTTAACAAATACCAAGAAGTATCTTCAATATCTTTCTCATGGACTTCAACACTTCCTGTAACTACTTATGCATAGGTAGTTTTGTATTTTTAAGTAACTATCCATTAATTCTTACACGTGTTGAAAAACTTGGTAATGGTTTAAAAAAAAAAAAAAATCACTAAGTTCCCTCATGCTTTCAAATCTCTTAGTGAAACTGAAGCATTTAAGGTATTGCCCAATTTAGAAACACACTTCAGGAAAGAGACAGCTCAAAATATCAACCACAGACGTCACAGGCAAAAACAGTCTTTAGAATCACAGTAATTCCTAATGTTCACATTTGATATTCCACCTCCCAGACTAACTTCAAAACAGGTTCCTGAGCCAGGGATAATGGGCCCTGTCAGACCTGCACACGAGTCAGACACTTGTTTTTGCAGCGTGAACTTTTGCCACCCTTCCCTCTGGGAGAAATCCCATTAAGTTTGCCCCTAGGAAATCAGCTCCCACTCCTACTCCTTTTCCTGACTTGTCACTGCTTCTTTCTGTGCCTGTTTGTCTCTCTACTCCTTCCCCTTCTGCACTCACTCCCACCATTTTAGCCTTCTCCTTCAGTACACCCTACCTACATGCCTGTCCTTCCACATCCAACCCGTATGAAGCTGCTTTTTGGATGCACTCCCACCTCTCCTCTGACCCACACCCATTTCTTCCTGTGCCTAGAATCCTTCCACCTCCACACCCAGATTCAGCTTTGCAGTATTTTTGGTTCATGAAATATTTCAGTGAAATAAAGAAGCAAATACTAAAAACAGATAATAAATTTGCAAGCATTCCCCAAAAGTTCTCCTTATATGAACAGCTTTGCTCACTATAAAAGGCACAGGATAGCGTGTAGCTATGTCCTAGTTCACCCATCTAGCCATACACCATTATCTGACCTACAGGTCTCACCACATAAGAAAAAGAATAAAGCTTGTTCTTCATTTTAGTAAAATAAAGGTTAGAAGTAACAAAAAAATAACTAAATTTCTGAGAGAACATTGTGATTCTAAATCTTGGAGAAAACCAGCTTGATCTGTTAATGTTTTTTTCAAATTCCATCTTCTCCTTTCAAGAAAGGGCTTTTCTGTAAACATGACTGGTTGTTCTTTGATTTTTCCGGAGAAAGTCTCAGCTGAATGGGAAAGGATCTTAGAATGCACATAAAAGACAAAGGTTCAGACGAAAGCTGAATTCTCAATGAGCACAGATTTATTTTAGTAAACAATAGTAACTCAGTGCTGAATGAGCTCTTATCCCTTTTAATCACTTAATAAATTTTTCTTGCCTTCCCAATTTTCAAGCTACATATCTACAATAAACAAACCTGCATTGACAAAAAGTGCCTTTAAAGGCACACAAAACCTCTATTTGATGCAATAGTGAACTCACCTCGGTTTTGGCCAGGGTTTGCCAATGCGTTGCAACAATTGTTCTGATAAATACAGGAAAAAGTAAACTTCAGGACAAAACCCTGAAAATGAAACTGCAACATTCTTAATTCTTAAAGTTTTTAAGAACTTTTGCAGTCAGTTTTGTACTGCCCAAAAAGTGTCAGTCCGACAGCAAAATTAAGAAAAATCGAATTCTAACATCCAAATGGCTTATCTAACAGTACTTCTGTAGAGGCCAAACTAGGTAGACTGATGCAAAATTCCATAAATACAATCTCTGGACTGATTTTTAGAACAACTTTATTTGGTAAGTTAGTAATCCAAATAATACAACCCTTGTTTGAAAAGAAAAAAAAAAAATACAAAAATTCTAACATTGCAGAACTTCTGCAATGAGAACCAAAAATGCAAGAAAAGTAAGCAAATGCCTGAGTTTAGATCATTGGTTGTTTTAACCAATGCTAAGGGTTTCTTAAACACGTGCCTATGAATAAATACACACACACAGAAAGATGTATTTATGTAATTTTATGGTACTCAAAACCAGTGCTTTAGTGCCTAATTACTATGAAGTCATCACAAAGTCCTAAAAACATCAAGTTGAAAAATCTCATTGATCTTCCTAGGGGAGGAGTCTGAAGCCCATAACCAGGTATCTTCTCTACTGAGAAGTATCATAATTGGATTGTCCCATGGGGTCCTTTTCCTTTGGCACTTATAAATTACATAAGCAACTTAAGCTTTCCATACTACTATCCAGCTTAGATGTGTTTTGGGGATAAAGCCCTTAACTTTTCAGAGCACAGGAGTGCACAGTATACTCAGCATAAGTAACCCGTCCACTGAAGGATTCCAAACAGTATAAAAGAAAAATCTCGAGTTTGCTACACAATAATTTTCAAGCCTTGGGAATTTTACCATATCTTGTTTTACTTCATAATACAGAAGATTCAACATTTAATTGACGATAACTATCAAATGTTATATTTGAATGTATTAGTTCTACAATCTGGGTAAAAGTTTAGTTACTGTATAAATACCAAACCAAGCATTACTTCAGCGAAGTTCATTGCTATGGTTCTCACCAAGCACTGATGAAGGACTGTCTGTGTGCCCCTCTAATGTAAAGTAAACAAAACCAGACTTTCTCACTCGGAAAGAGACAAAATCCCTAAACAATGTAACCACATCTCCTGAGAACATAGACAAGGTTTCATGGCATTGCACATTTTTTGACTCCAAATAGCAAACAACACCTTTTGTCATTTGTGTTTTGAAGAGGTGAGGAGGATGTGGGGAAAGGATTCTGTCATTAGCAAGAATTCAACTACTAAAAAAAACACCAAAAAAAACCTGCAAAAGAGGTCAAAGTCCTAGCAAGCATCAACTTACTATGACAATCATACTCCTAAATAAAACCACAGTATGCAATGGAAACAACTTCTTATCTGTCCCTGTTTTAGTGTATCTTTCCACCTTAAAACTAGACCAAATTCAATGTCATGGGAGAGGAAAACAATTGTGTAAAATAGTCATCATTTGGTATTTACTTATTCTGAAAACGAGTGCACACATCCCAAGAAAAATACAGTGTCCTTTAAAAATAATCACATTTTAATGCAGTCTGTACATTGAGTCATTTGTTTGAAATGCCATTCCAAGGAATGTTAAGATTTAGCTGACGATTATCTCCTCAACATTATCCCAATTTGATTATAAAGTGTTTACTACATCAAAGCCAAAAAAAGCACAGTAATAGATTCAGCAACACACCCACTTGGAACACTGAAGACCTATTATTAAAGAACCAGAAGAATAATTTTCAAAAGGTTTTTATTTTCAAACACAGTCTAGCATAAGATCTTACCACAGAGCAAGGTTGTTAAACATTTCTATTCAACCCTCATATTTGAAGCTGTGTCTCAGAAGTTAGGTCAAATTATTTATGTGATCAGGAAACTTGACTATCCTTCTTGTCTGACTCTCTGACTGGACACACTGCAGGAATCCAACAGCCAGGTTTCACAAGGCTGAAGCATCAAGAGCATGACACTAACAGTCATTTCCTTGTAACTCATATGGAACATAAAACAGTATGTTTCTTTCAGACCTAACCACAAACAAGATTTCAGTATTTTTAGTTTTAACATAGATTTATTATACTGTAATCGACATAACTACCATTAATATTTAGCACATCAGTACACACAAATGAGCATGTTATGGTTAAAAATCCACATGCATAGGGTTTGTATAGCAGAAGGTCACAACAGCCCATGCTGTTTGCCCCTCAAGCAGAAGCCCCACAGCAGCTAAAATTCAGACAACCAGAATTATTATAATCAACACATCACCCAGAGTTACACTGCCTGGGATTAGAAGACAGTGATTATAATGTTGTCACTCTGTCTATGTTAGCTCTCACATCCTCTCCAGCACCAGCAGGGCTCAATGTGAGACAGCTTTAAAAGCAGAAGCTATCATTGGGCAGAAATTCAAATTCAGCCTGAGACACTACACAACAAACCAGTATTTAACTAAGGATGCCAAACTGGTCAGACCACGTGAACCTTTCAGCAGGCCTGACAGCATCATCCCTGCTATCCTCCTACATCTATCAAATCACAGAGAAGTGTTTGTGCAACATGTTTTCAAAGACAGCACAACTTTCAGACACAAAATGAGCTATTTTGTGCTGGCTATCAGCAAAACAATCAGCTCCGTGTACATCCTAACAGTTATGGTAACACCTTGAACACGAGATCTTGGAAGGACAAGAGTACACAAACAACCTACCACTCAGTAAGTCCGATCATTAATGCATCAGTCGCTCGACAATAGCTGTTCACACAATTTTTTTATTCCAGGAAAACTCTAGTCACTATTTTCCAGTTCCAATAGCTGGCCAACACACTGTTCAAAGGCTTAGTCTACAAGAAAAGGCTCCATCTCAAGATCTAAAAGAATTGTTTTTTTTATAATGCATACACACAGAAACACAGCTTTCTTCAATTCTCACTTGTCTTCATGTAATAATCTGCACAGAGCACCAGAGGTGAAATTCTCAATAGATCCCTGTCCTCAGTCTGGTGAATTTCTTGTCAACTGCTACACAACACTCATACAATGTAAATTTCAGAAAGCAGAATAGAACAGGAGAACAAACATTACCTGTTCACAGGTAGACCGCCCTCCTAGAAAGCACAGCACCTATTCTAGTCAGATTTTTGGAGCATTATGGTTCAATAGATGTTTGTAATTTTTGTTTAGGACCAAATCAAACAGACTCAGGTAAAATAAACCATGAAACACATACACAATGTCCAACTCACACTGCCTATAATGCATCTTACACTGAGCAGAGACCTTTTGCTCAACACTACAACACAGAAAAAACCACCTGCAGCCTGTAAACTCTATTTGTAACCTTCACTCATAAAAGTTATCCCACTGATGACACTATTCATTTAAAGACAGCAAATCAAATGCATTATACAGTGAGTAAAATCTCCTGGATGAACCAAGAAACCCCCGTGAATTGTTAAATAGCAGAAAAAGAAGCATATTAACCAGATATATTAACCATATATACATAGTTGCTACTTAAAAAATTTCCAGATAAGGATGGTCTAACTACCTGGAGAGAAAAAGCTTATAAGAAGTTTGCACAGATCCAACTAATAGACCCTCTGGACTTCTACACAAGAGCACTATTTCCACATCTCTTATCCAAAAAGAAAATACACACAGCAAGTCTACCACAGTGAATGTGCTCCTCAAAACATACTAAAACCTGAACAGAAAAAAAAAAAAGAAATCAATGCTAGAAGCTGAAGCAGGAGGTCTGCAAAGAAAATGGCCAAATTAAACCTTCAGTGTGGCTTTAAACAATGTAATTAGAGACCAGGGCTGAAATCAAGACTCTTCTCCCACTGAAGAAGTAAGATCTTGCCTTTGTGAAAGCATTTATGGTACAAGAGGGTACACACACAAATGTCAAACAAACAGACAAATTCAAGGTGTTCTTGGGTTGCAAGGACATTTGTTGCTAGTTGGTTACATTCACAGCAGAAATTGCATTTGAATCTGCAGCCTTAAATGGCTTTAACTGCAAGTATTAACACAAAATGTCATGAAATTGTTTTAGCTGTGCAGAATTCAGTAAACAAAACAGTATACACCTGATGACAAATTTAAATGCCCCTTTTAGATTTATAGCATAACATTTAAGTTCAATTCAAAATTACAGCAATATTTAGAAAAACTAACCAAAAATTATAATATTGTGACAAACATTCAACTTACTTTACATAATATCTTGCACCTTCAAAAGTATAGGCTTCCTCCCAACCTGTGGGTAAGTCTGGAAAACAAGCAGCAAAACATTCCAGTTACCTTTCAAAATGGTGCTAGCCATACTGGTCTACTCCCTAACACTAAGGCAGTTAAAATACTGTGTGTCTGATTCCACATGTTGAAACCTTTAGTCCCAGGAACAAGTATTTTAGAATTGATTCACAAGACCATCTTAGTATGAATTCTCTAAGCCAAGAGAAGCTACATGACTGAAAATCTGATTTGGGTTTCTCATTCTCAAATAATAACAATGAGGGTTCAAGTGTGCGCATATTTAACGTTCCTTCCTTTGACCATCAACTCAGGGTCATCATCAGATCTCCCTGCCTTGAACTTCAGCAGCATCAAATTACCTGGCAGGCAGAGATCTAGACAAAAATCCATCTAAGTTAGTAGCTTCTTAACAGGCACAATATCAATTACACCACAGACCATTAGCATTGCATTAGCATAATTCCACCACTGCTGTGACTAACAAGTGTTCCTGCAGTATTTACAACTCTATTGTATTTTACATGAAAATAATTTTCCATGTAAATCTAGTGGAGGATGTTGGTACATCTCTTCCTTTCTATTACCACTCTTAAGAGTCAGGAGTTCAGATATAAAAATGCCCATACCACTAGTGGTCAATATTTCTCAAGTAACACTTTCCTGATCCAATGGAAGCTCTGGAGATGTTGGGCACCACCATGCACCTCTAGATGCATCACTACCCTTAAAAGTTTGCCCCATTAATAAATCTAATGACTGATACATAGCACCATCTAACTGAATTATAAAAGCAAGAGTGCATTTCCTAAAGAAAAAAAAAAATAGTCTAGGTTTATGTGGTGGTTTTTATCCCCCTCACTATTTGTTTGCTCTGGTTGCTTTTTTCTTCACTCCTGTCTTCTCCAGAACTAAAATCAAGGTGTCTTTCAATAACAGCACAGGGCAAAGTACAGCAAACAGGAAGTCTCTCCAGCAGAAGTATTTATAGCTGCTATAAGAACTTTGCAAAAAAATATCCTTCCAGTGCTGAATAGCTCAAAGAATAAAAAGCACTTCAATTCATAATGGAGGACAAAGCTTTCCTCACTGTCTAGAACATGCCTCACAGAATTATTTAACAGAGAGCTTTACAGTAACATACATCTGCAAAAGAAGTGCTATTTACTCAAAAATTGTTTCTTAAGAGAGGACATATTTTGAACATATTTTGACTAGGTTCCAAAACAACAGTCAGAGCAGAAGAAGAGATAAACCCCAGAATTAATCTGTTTGATTATATCTACGCATGGAGAGATTCATTAACATACGCATGAATGAGGAAAACTACAGGAACTGACTTGGTTTTGGACACTTTGGTATCTGATTGATAAATTAGGGTCAACGTATCCAAGGTCACGGCTCAGCCTTCTGTTCAGAAACAAGTTTAATTTACCTGATGATAACTCTGCTCTGTTACACACAATACTCCAGAAACTCAAAAACAAACTGCATTTCCTTTAGAAAACACTTAACAGCAGAAACAAATGAGACACTTGGAAAATTACTGGGAAATCATCATCAGTCAACAGAGACAGAGGGAATAGTTTAAAAAAAGAATTAATACTCAGCTAATGCTGGTGTTGAACAAGCAAAGCACTCACACACATCTGCCCCCATGCATATTGCTGCAGATGAAGGCCACATTCTCAATCTGAGAAGTGAAAGCAAGAGCAAGGGGAGCCTGATAGCAATCAGTAATTCTATTTCCCAGCATTAAATGACTTCTTACAAACAACAGAACCTTCACTGCAAATCAAACTGCAGAGTTCTAATAGCCAGAAACCTGTGGTTTTTAAACTATTCCCAAGAAAAAAGAAAAAAAAGAAAAAAGAAAAAAAAAGAAAAAAAAGGAAAAAGGAAAAAGAAGAAAAAAAGAAAAAAGAGGCTGCCCACAGTTTTCTAAAAGTCTGTTTCTGATTCCTTTATGCATAAGTGTTACCAAAACATAAAAGCAAATAATCTGATACAGACCAATACACTTGCAGATTTCCCTGTGATTATCCAAGTGATTATATACATAAAACCAACTCCATATATTACTACACTCCACCACCTCCCAGTGGCATATGTAGCGTGTGTGCAATTCCAGCAGTCAAGAGTTTGGCTCTGGGTCTCCAAGTGTCTGCTGTAAATCCTCCTCCTCCAGCACCTCCTGCTGCTACTTCTCCAGAGTGGAAGAAACAGCAAAGACTGATTCCACCCTCCTCCCTCCAAGTTATTTCTAATGTTTCAAGTCCCTTTTCCTCCTACCTATTCCACCTCTCTCAGTCACTTAGAAACCACACAGACTCTCAGCCTAGATGGAAGCGCAGGGGGGAAAAGGGTTTCTAGGTGACTAGCGAAATCAGCCTCTACATTTCTAGTACACCTTTCGTGGTTAAATCTAGGTACTGCTGTAAACAGAAATACGATGAGTGGTTTCAGGCTAAACTGAGGAAGGATGCTGTCTGTGCAGGTGGATAACCGGGGCAGCCAGCAAGGAGCACGAGAGAAACGAGGCGGTCTCTAATGGTAACTATAGAGTCTCGTAGGGGTGACACAAGGCAACGGAGGCAAAGCAGAGACAGATACATTACACAGGCGCAACTGGGGGGCAGGGGAAGAAGGCGCTTTAAGAAACTGGCAAGCAGGCTGGACATGCAGGACAGCACAGCGACTGCAGCGCGGCTCACCCCGGGGGGAACAACTGCGCGAAGTGCGGGGAAAGCGGGATCAGGAGCTGTCCCGGGGGGCGGCGGCGGCTCCGCGGGGACGCCGGGCTGAGCCGCCCGGGGCAGGGGCGGGCGGGGGCGGCCGAGCCGGGGCAGGGCCGGGGGCTCCGGGCAGGGCTCCGGGCAGGGTCCTACCTGCGCTGCGGCGGTGCCCGGTGATCACGGCCTCGCCGGTGAGCGGGTGCAGCCAGGTCGTGCTCTTCGCCTCCTCGCTGCGGGGACGGACACACGGACCGAGTCAGGCAGGCGCAGCCCCGCCGCCCCCTGCTCCCCCCACCTTCCCTTCCCTTCCCTTCCCTTCCCTTCCCTTCCCTTCCCTTCCCTTCCCTTCCCTTCCCTTCCCTTCCCTTCCCTTCCCTTCCCCGCACGCCCCTCCCGGCCCTGCCCGGCCCCGCTCCCCTCCCGGCCGGCCCCGCGCTCACTTGATGAAGAAGACGCGGCCGCCCTGGCTGATCCCGTAACTCCAGCTGCCGGGCAGCGCCCGCAGCCGCTCGGCGCTCAGCTCCGCCATGGCCGAGGCGCCGCAGCCGGGGAGAGCGGAGGGGAGCGCGGGCGGGGGGGCGGCGCGGGCACGAGCAGCGAGCGCGTCCCCGCCGCCGCCGCCAACACCTTGGGGAGGGGAGGGCGCAGCGCCCGCCCCGCCCCGCCCCGCTCCTCCCCTCCCCTCCCGCCGCGGGGGCGCGCTGGCCGCGGGGGCGCGCCCGGCGGGGGCGGGGCGGGTTCCGGCGGGCGGGGAGGGAGAGGGGAGGGAGCCGCGGGGATGGAGGGAGCGCCGGGAGCCGGCCGGGCTCTCCTGCGGGGAGGGAGGGCGGGATCCGCTGTGCGGAGGCGCCGCTGGCAGCGCGAGAGGGAGCGGGAGAGGGAGGGAGCCGCGCCCGGCCGGTCGGCGGCTCCGAGCCGAGCGCACGGCGCCTCATCCCCGGCCCCAGCGCTGCGAACTCCGAAATCCTCGGCTCCGCCGCTGGCAGCCCCTCATGGGGTCCTTAAGGACAAAGGAAATCGAAAGTTTTGTCCGATTTCCTCCCCGGGTGAACGCACCCTTCTCACACCCTCCGCTTCGGGCTTTTTTGAAATTTCTTCCATAAAGGCTTAGTCCTCAAAGTATAAAGAGAGGACGTATTTTTCCTTCACGCAAACCGTGCCGTCTGTGCTTTGTGCCTGTCTTCCAAATGAGGTTTGGGCTATGGCATGGATACGTGTTTTCAGTGTTTCAGGGAGGTGGCGGTAATTCAGGTATAATACACGGCTGCAGAAGTGAATCTCCGTGCCTGTGTGTATATTTCTATTCACGTGAATAATCTGATAGCATGTGCATTTATTCATAGCCATACTCCCCTGTAAGTTACACATGACAAATGTAAATTACTAAAATTGTGCCATGGCCATGATATTTCCGAGAGAGTCTTGCCTTGGAAAACCACTTCCTGAATAAGCACTAAAGCTGGGAAGTCTCACAACATTCCTGTGCCCACAAAACATTTGTAATTCACAGCTGACAGTATTTTGCACAGGCAGCTTTGTCCTCCTGTTCTGAGCACCTTAGGAAAAATAAAATTGGACAGACAAGCTGTTGTATGGTTTGGTCCCCCATCACACCATGTGGTCAAAACATTAAATCCCTGTTGTCCCACACAAGACATTCCAGACATGAAGAACAGTGAATGTGAGAAGATCTGGAGTTATCTTTAAGTAACTGGATACAAGATCAGTATTCTTCCCTGTCCAGCAATACCCTTTATTTCCACTCAGCCCTGACAGCACCTGAGATTTATAGACTATCAGAGGAACACTCTGCTGGGGAAAACACAAGTTATTCCATAAACAGTTCCCTTCTCTCCTTAGATGATGAGTAAACTGAGGAATGACTCTTCCTGCGGAGGGCTGTGGAAAGCTGCCTGGCAACAGCAAAGGGGAAATGATGTGCATTTTGGGCTCCTTAGGTGGTAGTGGCCATGTCCTAATGTTTCCCCAAGCAGCCTAAGTAAAGCATAGAGCAAGTGCTCTTAATCCCCAGAACAAGGGATACCTTCCTCTATGCAGAATCAATTTTTTTCCCTAGCAGAGATGTGCATGCAGCACAGCTAGACTTATATTGGCCTAGATCCATAAATAAGGTATTTAGGTAGAATTTAGGTGCATGAATCCTGCCCAGTCCCAGCATGTGCTTTGCCAAATGGCTTCTTTAGGCAATTAAGTTCTGCCAGTCCTGTCCCTTGCTTTGCAGCCTTCTTTCTGCTTTGCATGTGCTTAGAATTGCTGCCATCTTGGTAAAACCAAGATCGTGGTACCTAAAATATGCCCAAACTTGGCTGAATTCTCAGGCAAGGCATTACTGCCCCAAATGCCACCAAGGCAAGATAAATCAGCTGTGTTCAGGCCACACCTAAGAAGGACTTACAAGTTCCATTTCTGAATAACTCATAGCAAGCAGGCTGGCAGCAGAGTCATCACCACAAGCACTATGGGGAACATGTTCAGCTCCAAGGATCAAGTGCATTCAAAACCATGCTGCTCTCTTCCCAGGAAGATGCTTTTGCTGCAAGCTATAAGCTGTTCTGAAGCTGAGACTACTCTATGAGGATACTGGAAGTGCTCCTCCTCCCCCTTTGAAGTCACATTACTTGGCAAATATAATTATTGGGCTGTAGGGTGGTGGCATGACTTGCTGCTCTCATGAATATGGAGCTCAGCCACAGAGTGATGGAAGATCTTGGTTCTACTTCACTCAGGGACATTTGGTTCAGGGACTCTGTATTTTATGTTAACTAGCCATCAAATAAAGTGTATTTGCAGATGCTAATCCTGCCAGGTACTATGTACCCTGAACTCCCAGTGATTTCTGGGAGCCCAAAGTTTTACCATTTTGTGGAACAAAGGGTATGAGGGAAACCACATCTACATCATTTGCGCAGGCTGGTGCTGGCAGTTTTTCTTTCTGAAGTTTACTGGTGGCTCCACAGTTAAAACTTTTGCTCCAAAGTTAGTCTAAAAGTTTGATCAAAACAAATCACACATGGAGTTTTTTGCAAAGTTCAGTAATGGTACATATTTTCTACAGTCAGGTAAGTGCTTGAATGCTCTTAAAAGAGGGACTCAAGATCAACATTAAAAAAAGATGCATCACTAAGGGGACTAAAACTCTTTTTGAAAGCAGTTTATATCACCATAAAAGCTGCATGCATAGTTCAAGACACTACATATCATACCTTTCACTTTTTTTTTCTATAAAAATGAACTAATGATTCCAAATGTGAAACTGGTCAGTGTGATTTTTAATACTCAGAGAAATCCATCAGAATGCTCCCATCTGGCCAATGACTTTTTTTTCTGCAGAAGAGTTGAAGACAGACTGTGAAATGGTGACTTCTATTGGCACAGCTGTTCTGTACTCTGCATGTATGGCCTTATTTATCTGCTGCTCTGATGGGAAGTGGATAGAGCGTGTGAAGCAAGCCGTTAATTTGTGTGTGAGACAGAGCCCTCCCATCAGTGTAATGGCTCCCCACCACTGGGAGCTTGGGATGAAGTGAAAACCCAGTGGCACTGTGATTTTTCCCTTGTTTTTCCATACAGACCCAAGGTCATTCCTTTTTCTTTCACCTCCATAGGACAGTAGCTTTCCTAGCAACTCCCTCAGGGTCAGGGAGTACTAAGAGAGCAGTAAGATGATTGAAGTTTTAAGAAAATAATTTTGGCTCAGTATAATGTATTCATAATCAAAATACTAAAAATTCCTGGGGCAAAGGAACCCTGCCCACAAAACAATGAATCCCTTTAAATGGGATTAATTAAAAACAGTGTTGGGAGAACATTCATTGAATAAGACTCAGAGAATTCCATCCACACCTCTCCCAACAGGTATGAGGTGACAGCAAACATGATGAGCCAAGTAAAAAGGGCTAGACATAAGCGTAGCATCTGACAAAGCCTCTGAAGCAGGGAGTGGACTGCAGTCATAGACTCAAAGAAGTTGGATGGGACCCACAAGGGTCATCAAAGTCCAGCTCCAGGCCTTGCACAGAGTCACACCATGTGCCTGAGAGAGTTTTCCAAACCCTTCTTGAGCTCTGTCGGGCTTGGGGCTGTGGCCACTGCCCTGGGGAGCCCGGTCCAGTGCCCAGACACCCTCTGGATGAAAAACCTTTTCCTGATATCCAACCTAAAACTCCCCTGACACAACTTCAGGCCATTTCCTCGGGTGCTGTGACTGGTCATGAGAGTGAAGAGATCAGTGTCTGCCCCTCCTCTTTCCCTCGCAAAGAAGTTGTGACTGCAATGAGGTCTCCCCTCAGTCTCTTCTTCTCCAGGCTGAACAGACCAAGTGACCTCAGCCGCTCCTCCCATGGCTTCCCCTCAAGGCCCTTCACCATCCTTGTTGCCCTCCTTTAAACACTCCCTAATTGTTTAATATCTTTCTTACATTGTAGCACCCAAAACTGCCCCCAGCACTCAAGGTGAGGCCACCCCAGTGCAAACTAGAGTGGGACAATCCCCTCCCTTGCCTGGCCAGCCATGCTGTGCCTGATGGCCCCAGGACATGGATGTCCCTCCTGGCTGCCAGGGAACTGCTGGCAACTTGCCCAGTTGCCCCTCATGTCCAACTTGCCCTCAACCAGGACCCCCTGGTCGCTTTCCCTTTCCACACACTGCTCTCCAGCGTTTCATTCCCCAGTCTGTCCATACAGCCAGGGCTGCCCCATCCCAGTGCAGCTGCTTCACCGAAAGCCTCTCCACAGAACCGTGTTCATCACGATTGATTCTGTGTGTTCTGTCGATATGAATCAAATTGAATGAGGTTATTTCATGGAGTCTGTGACTTTACATTTTTTATATTGTTTAACTAGAGGGACAATATAACCCTTTAAATGCAAGGAAAGACCATTGCAGTTTTAGTAGCTCCCACATTCTCATGAGAGAGCTACTTCTGAAGGGTGGGGTCCTTTTTGCCCCATCTGTTAACATTCGTTTTTCTTGCAGTCCATGGTGAATTACATCAGTTTGCGGATCTGATAGAAAATAAATCACAAATCCTCTCAAATAATTAGTTTCCTATCAGATCAATAAGCTGATCTAATGTGTCCTGAGGTCACTTGATAACTATATTCAACACATGGAGTGGGAAGAGAGGAACCACTCCTTTAGGCTACATTCCTCAATGACAGGGAGGGGGGAAAAATCAACAAATCCGCTAACTGACGTTCTCTGGAGTCAGGATATCTCTGTGCAGATGAACGAAGCAATTAGCCTAGGTCAGGAGAAATAAGAAAGAGGAAAAAAGCTGTTGAGCGCAGCCTCTGTCAGTAGAATGGAGCCTCTCTTTTGCTCCAAATAAAGAGCCTGGTAACAGTCCAGGGCTCCTGTCCAGCAGCTCTGGAGGCTGGAATTTTTTCTGGGGGTCATTGGTACAAGTGGCACAGGAGTCCTGCTCTGGGTTAGTGTAAAGCATCAGCGTGACTGAACAAGCATTGGGTCGTTAGCCTGCCTGCCATCAGCACCAGATACCCTCACTGGGTGCTCTCACACACTGTGAGATACACAACCACACTTGTGCACACTCAGGCAGCAGAAACAAAGCAGTATCTTTACAGCTCAATAAGTTTTGCAATCTGTGCTTGACAGGAAAAGAAGTTGTTCTCATTTCAAAACTATTTTTTTAACTCCAATGAATGATTTCCAGGTCTAGCTGTGCTGTATAGAATTTTTCTTTCCTTCAGGGCAGTGAATCCTAATACGAGGCTGATTTCTTTTAAAGGTTCAGTCAGGCTAATACAAAACAAACTCTAAAGCCAAAGTGTGAGATTTGCCTTTCCCTGGCAGGCAACACCAGAAAAGCAAAAGGCTTTATTACTCTCTGAAGCAGCATCGCCTTGCTAGAATCATCTTGACCATTCAGTAACATTTTGAGCTGCATTCAGTAACATTTTTTGTTGCAAGTCTCTTTTCAGAGGCTCATTCCTTGTATGGTCCATGCCATGTAGACCACAATGAGGAAACATGATGATTCTTCCAGCCTGAAATTATGGATGCTGTATTTGGGACCTTCAAGTTTCTTTTACTGATTGTATCATATTCAATATCTCAACAAAAATTGAAGATGCTACTTTTCAAGATAAGGAGCTACTTTTCTGGAGCCTTCTTTTCTTCCTTTTCACACCATTTCACAGCCTTCTTGTTTAGGAAGCCCTCAAGCCTACCATGAAAATGGTTGTCTCTGACTTTCACACAGAAGTAAAAATGACATTTTTAATAATCATGGGGTTTTGCCAGGATTAGTTTAAAAGGGTATTAAGAAGGAAAGAATTTGTGAGGGAAATACAGGAATCTCAATATCCCACTTTTCCTCTCAATAGCTGTTGCTAGCCACAACTGATCAAAGCCAGGGAATTTCATCTTTCAAACAAACCGCTAATTTGAATCATCCATAAGAAATTATATGCCTTACAACATAAATAAATTCTCTGTCTCTCGGCTGGCTTCTCTGTTTCACATATCTCTTCATTATCTGGTAGACTTCAGCATCTGCTTTTCTTCACACATTTATCTTCACTGCTGCTGTCCAGTTGCATAAAAACCTGCTCTGTTTTAAACTGCAGGAGATGGAGAAGATTTCTCTGCTCTGGAAGAAGCAGCAGATGACCTGACTTTCTCCTGAGAATTGCCTTTGTTTGTTCAGTAATTGCCTGAACAAATAAGAATGAGCTTCATGTGGAATATCTGGAAGAGCTTCACCTGTGGTTTGCATTATGTGAGATACACATGGCCCTGTGGCTGCAGGGGCTTTATTTATGTGGTCTTTTATGTGGTCTTTTCTCATACCTTTCCTCGTGTGCATTCTTTCCCCCTCCCTTTTTTTTTTTTTCAGTGGGGCTAGTAAGAATTTCCGGTATGTTTGCGTTTAACACCAACTATATCATGAATTTTAAGCTATTTCCATTAGAATTACAGTCTTTTTCCAGAGTAAGGTGAAATAATACTGTGTTTCACCCTTGAGATTGTTGTTCCATAAAACCACTATGTGGTGGATACCTTGGCCATGAAGTGCTTTAATTGATACTATTTTTGCAAGACATTTAACACCCTAATCAAATCATGGGCCATTTTCTATAATTACCACAGTTGGTGTAATACATGTGTCAGTCTCTATGTCTTTATGGACTAGACATAAGATTACCAGTGTTGCAGTGATATTCTTTAATAGTGTCACAGCAGAATAACAAGAAAAGTAATCTATTTTTAGGCTGTAATTTTCCCAGCATCATAAGCAAATCCATGCCATATCTTAACTTGTTGATCTAACATTTCCTTGAGTATATTTAGATATACTGGTATCTGGGCTGGTATCTGTTCCAAGGCTTGTTTTGTTGTTAACAGCACTCACCTTTTATCATCTTAGCAGGTTCTTTCTGGCCTGGCCTGTTTACTAGAAATTCTATTCTTACTCTTTTGCATTTTTGTGTACTTCAGCTTTTCTGTGCACGTCTCTTTCATTTTATCTTCGCGAACTCTTGTTCTTCCATGGTTTCAGTTCTCCCAATGGGAGGTAAGACAGAGTTTTCCTCTTTCACATTTGTTTCCTTTACATCTGATTTACATTTTACTCACAGTAAGATTATTTTGTTCACTGCATGACATGAGTTTTACCTACTCGTGCTGAATAGTTATTTAACTGAAAAAAATGTTACTGAAACTTGACTTGCAAAATTGTGTCCAGCTCAAACGCACTGTACTTCAGGTAGTGGGCTGGGATTTTCCTGATAATAGGAAGCTGTCTTCCAAGGCCTCTTTACAACAGCAATGGGCTAGTCAATATGGTTAATACAGTTAATACAGATTATGGAGCTGTTCTAATTCTGATATAGGGACCACTCAGCTGAATCACACCTTGAGCTGTTCTGGCTACACTGACTCTGTTAACAATGATTGGATTCCTTCCCAGGCCAGAAGGAGAGACCTTTATTGTAAACTGCTGTAGTCAGAGGAGACAAATCCCATCTGAAACACAGCTGCCATTTGGACAATTCTCACAAAGAACCTCCCATATAGAGCATTTCTTTTAAAGACAACTGTGGTCACTCATGGGAAGCTTTTACAAGATGTTTTTCTTCTTAGGAATTTGACTGCATTTTCTTCCCATCAGTCTCTTCCATTGCTTCATGAAACTTCACTCTATTTAATTGCATTTTTTAGACTTCACGTCCGACTATTCAGACCTTTTCTGCTTCTTCATTTTGTGATGAGGTTCTGCAGTATCAGCTGGTTTCCTTTTCAAAACTTGTAATCAGTTCTGCAGCCAAGTTAATTCTCACAGTCTTTAGTAAGCTAAAGCTGTGTATTTCTAACAGCCTTTTTCTGAAGGTCTCTTGATCCCTATAGTATTCTGATCTCGGATCTGATTTTGAAAATTACATGATCATTAGTACTTTCAAACATCATAAATATCATGAAATATTTCCTTTTGGTTTCAGTTATACAGTGGCCATATCTCAAATATTTCAATCTTTCCAAGAGCACAATATTTTCTCAAATCTGTATAGTACAGGATTTCTCATTTGCAATCTGATGATTCTGGTCCTGCAGTACTAAGAGTTACCTTAATTCATCTTCTTTTTCATCAGTCCTGTCTCCTTTCTAAAGAAAAATTGTGTTATTTGATTGAACCTATTCCAGCCCTATCCTCCATTTCAGGAGAATTTATTATGCTTTGAACTTTTTTAGTTTCTACCCCATAGTGTTCTCCCCTTACCACTCTTTCTGCTCTTTTTTTCTCCATGCCGTCTTTTGTTTTTACTCTGCTGCATATAAGGCTATTACATTGCATTAAAGAAAATGCCAGATTAGTGACTAAAAAAGGCATTTTTCATACAAAAAAGGGGCACATGCGTATAAATATATATATATATATAAGTAATAAAGATAAAAGAGAGGAAGGAGTTTGTGAAGGAGAAACTAAAAATGTTCCACTGAGCCAGTTTCTGTCACCAAGTATCACTGACAGCAGTTGCTGAACTGGGGAGTGTTCCAGCCTCTAAGGCAATGGGTCACTTTGTTATAGCCAGAAACCCACTGTCATTTGTCTTGGTATAATCTCAGCTGCTCATCTGTACATGATTTTACGCTTGTATTGTTCTGTCATATTCTATATATTCTCATATACTATTGTCATTCAAATGGTTTCCAACCTTCTTTTTTATTTTTGTGGAGCTGTCTTCTCCAGGGGAGGCAGGAGCTCTGTGTGGCAGGATTGTATTAGCTGAAAACAAGGTTATCTTTCATTAAACACTTCGTGGTTCACACATCACACACAGGCTGTAGCTCCCTGGTTAAATATTGCTGCTAATGCATCTCTCTTTTTTTTCCCAGTTATTTCCATTTGTCCCAGCTTGTAGCAAAGGTTAAGCTAGCTTGATTTGTAGTATTTTCCTTTTATCCTTATACTTTTAGTTTCCTGAAATTATGTTTTCTGTATTGAGGAATTTTCATGTCAAATTTTTATACAGATTTCTGCACATTGAAAATATATTGTCTTTTCCAATCTGAGTGATTGTATAATCATACATTCTGATTCTGTTTCCTTTCTGCCTTGTTGTTCTGCCGCTCCCATTAGCTTTGGCTTTCTCATTTTGTCTCCCTTTCAGCCTCCTTTTTTCTTCCTCTGAAATGCCTGTTCCCCATTCTGCCTTGAACCGTACTTCCTCCTCATTATCTTTGCCTTTCCCATCATTCCCCTTTAACTCAGCCACTCTCTTCCTCCATTTACCCTTCTGCTCCTTCTCCACGGGGCAGAAACAGGTGAAAGCTGTGACAGGATGACCTGTCCCCCGTGCCTGGTTTTCCCCCAAGGCTGCATCTTCTCTCCAAGGCTGGCTGTGCACCTGTCCTCTCTTGTGATAATTTCTGCAAAACTCTACTCCTCCAGCTGGTCCCCAGAGGACCCAGATTCGTGCTGAGAATAACGAGGCTTCCCTCCCTCCAGTCTGTTCTGACTATCACTTCTTTTTTTTTCTCCCTGCCCACTCCTTTTCTATGTTTAATGTCCATGTGATACCATTCTTCTCTCGCTTGTACTCAGCCTTCCATTACAACTGGCTCCTGGCTTTCCATTTTGCATTCCAGAGCTGATGATTTCATTTTCTGCACTCAAATCTGTGCTCCTCTGCAAGTCTGTATCAGCTGCTTTATTTCTCCAGATAAGCCCTGTTTGTTTTGCTTTCTTCATGACATTTGAGCATACTCATGGTAATTCCATCAATCAAGCTACTGAGAACATTTGACACCTAAATTTTTAACATTTTAGGTTTTAGAGAGAATAAGAAGGCATGTGGCAGACTTACAAGTTGAAGAGGTCAACTTCTCAAAGCTTTGCCATTATTCTTAAAACAACATGAGGAAAAAATGGATACTATCATCATACTAGGAAGAGTGTAAGAAAATCTCAGTGAGATCAGGCTGCTGGGAGAAGCTTGAAAGAAAAACAGGAGCACTGAAACAGAAAGAAATTAAGTAAACCTGAATCTTTGAAAATGGCAGTAAAAGCAAACCAGAATTCCTCAGTATGAGCAGGGAAGGGCATTTAAATAGAGCCTGTAACAAAGAGAACTGCAGAGGGGATTGCAAAAGCACTGAAAAATGAAGCAACCCTGCCCAATAGAAAACAGGAGTGAGCAGCAGCGTGCCAGAGGCCCAAAGGCTGCTGGTGTTTCAAGACAAGCTGCAGCAGAGGAGCTCCCTGCCACATGGCCACCCTGCTAGAGGAGCTGTGCAAACCCTCCTGGCTGTGTTAACCTGGCATTCAAAGGAGCCACAAGACTTGTCAGATAAATGCCCAAATGTGTGTGGCAGGAGATGGGACAATGCAATCGTTATCATCCATGTGTCCCTTTATTAATGTAAAGGAAGGGGGAAGTTTGCATAGAAAAGGATATGCTTGATTTCTGCTTGATGATAGGCAGAGTTTGTTTCTAGCACCACTTATAAATATTGCCTGTTGCAACAAAAAAAAACAAGCGGAAGAAAGGATGGTTTTTTTAACAAGAGTTGTTCAGTGCTGTTTATGTGATTGTGAAAGAAAATGTTTTACCAGTCCAGCTATCCCAGGGAACAGTTTCTCCCATGTTGTTGACCACTAGTGAAAAGATCATGTAAACCAGCAGCACTGTTTATACGACCAGCAGAAGACACATTTCCAGTAATGCTATGAGATTAAAAAAACCCACAAAAGAAATGAGAAAGTCAGATTTCCAGTGTAATCATCATAGTGCTATAGAAATGATTACAGCAGAACATCTGTGTGAAAGAGAAGGTAACAATAAACTGTAGAAGAGGCCAGGGTTATAGGCTGCATCCAGCACAAGTGACAAGAAGAAAGGAAGGCAACAGTGTGTAACCACATTGGAGAGACATGCTAAGAAATAGCTAAAAAATAGCCAAAAATGCTAGAAACCACCCAAAGGGGAATGAGATCAGGAGATGCTTCCATGTTCCCGCAGGAGACAACATAATGGGGCAGACATTACCACATTGCAAGAAAGATGAGTCTAAGTGGCTGAAAATTTAAATTGGTTCTGGAGTGGTTGTGCAAAGGACAGTTGTGCCAAAGGGGTGCAAATGAGTCAGTCATATATCTGAAAAGACTGCATTCACCCAGTCAAAATAAGACTATGTTCACTCAGTAAAAGTATGCTAGATGTTGATTGGCAGTTCCTAGGATACTGCTAAAACCACAATATTGAAGAACAAATGTAAGTAGAAAAAAAGATAAAATCGGGTTTGGAGCAGTTGTCACTGGGAAAAAACCCTGAGCTATCAAACAACCAACAGCAACAAAAGAAAAAAAAAAAGGAAAAAAAATCTCCAACCCTCAAAACAAACAAATAAAAAAAACCCCAAACCAACCTAAAAAACCCAAGCCATGCCTGTCCAGTTGAAGACCTGAAAGAGACCTAATTCAGTTTTGTACATGAGCTAAATTACTATACTGCATATATAAGTTGTTATACCCAGTTCCTAAGGAAACTAGACAAAGGAAAGAAAATGTTCCAAGAAAAATATGAGAAATTATCAGCTACTTTTACTGTGACTGCCAGAAATGAAAGAGTTAGATGTAGAAGGAGAGCTTGGTTACGCTGGTGATAGAGGGGAATCTATAAATGGATTTCACAGGTTTACCCAGGATTAGAAAAAACTGAACAAAATAAGATAGAGATAATTTTCCACTTCCTTTGGTGTCCCAGTTCTTCATTGCTTTTCACTATAAAAGCACTGTAGTTCTTTCCAAGACAGGAAATATTGGAGAAGTACTTCTTTTGTGAAAACCCAGTTACTTCCAAAGCCATCACAGAGCTTCACGGGTATGTTTTTGGAATGACACTTGCTTCATTCAGCATGTCAGATATTTGTCAGGTTTTTTTTTATCCAAAGCCAAAACCCTATCAGAAAAAAGTGACAGAAGAAACTTCTGGCAATTGCTGTCCTGTGAAAGCATCAGTGCTGACTACAGCCCTGGTGTTTACAGTTGCAGCTCTTAAACATTTCTTCAGGGCTCTGCTAGTCTTCAGAAAGAATCAGCCTTATGGGGACCAGGTTAGCAGCATGGTGTCTGACTGGTAAAGCTGACACAGAACAAAAAGCTGAACACAATGCATACCATGTCTAGGTCTAGCAAGACAGCCTCGCCATGCTTAGAAGAAAACATAAAACTAGAAAATCTGAAGTGAAAATGAGAAGTTTATCTGTCCTTAAGATGTATAACTTATAAATAGAATGACACTAATTACTTTAAAAATGTATATTTTATTTATTTGTAACAGATTCTTTATGTTCCAAAACCTGTAGGGAATCTCAAATGAAGGTAATGCATAGTTTGTTTACCAAAAGGATCTGTTCACTATGTGCTACAGCAACTGAAGAAAACAGGGCATCTTTGTAACATTTAACAACTGTGTTTAAGAAGTAACAGCAAATGAAGAGGAAAACCAGAAGCCTGTCATGTATTTCAGGCACTGCAAACACACAAACAAACCCAACCCAGCATTACGTCCCAGTGGAAATTAATTTACTAATGACGCAAACTTTTGAACAGCTTGCTGAGTATTTGGTGTGGCTTGTTTCTGTTGTAAAAAAAAGACTTTCAATGCATACAGTGGCTCGGTGGAATCCAAAATTATTAAACAAATTTTTTCCCAGAATACCAATGGTGTTTCTGCAACTTGGCAACTTTTTGAGCCGAGCACTTCCCAGGGAGCACAGACGCAGGCCCACGGGTTTTGTTGAGAGCTCCAGTTATGCAATAACACAACAGGAAAGAGCTTAAATCATGGAAAAAAACCCCAGCAAACAAAACCCGAGGCCTTTGCTGACCTTACAACAGCAGCAGTTTCAGCTTCAGCTGGCTGACTAGAACCAGTTAGGGATGCACAGCTAAAAAAGCTGGCTGGAATCTCTCACAAAGCTGGGTTGAGCTGGAGGAATGAGCCTCTGCCAGGTTGGCTCTCATCTTGTCAATGACCTCCCTCTCACTGACAAAGTGTTCCTGAAAGAATAGCACATTTGTACCATTTCCGTGCTTTTGAAAGTAAGTACTTTATGATTTCGACAAGGGATGCAGATATAAACAAATGTAGGACAAAATACAGCAGCCAGGTGGATGGCCTTGACCACACGGACGGACACAGACTCTATCACACAGATCTAAAATACAAGCTAAAGGCAAAAAACAACCCCATTTCCCACGCCGCAGAGTTACTTAATGGATTTCAGCAGCAAGTAGGCCACAAAGCTGTTTTTCTGAAATGGAAATGTTGTAGGTATTTCCTTCTCTAGATATACAAAGCAGGCAATAATGCTGAAAGAATCTCATCCAAAAAGAAATTGAAATCAATATTGCAATACATGATACTTGTGAAGCCCTGATTTGGCTAAAAGCTCTTAATTTCCAGCATGGCATTTTTGCTGCTGGCAGGATGCTGCCCAGCAGTGATTTATCAGCAAGGAAAATAGATATCTGAAGCTGGGCTCCTATGTCCATATCTAGTAACCAAAATAAATTGCCTGATTTTCAAGCTTGCCAGGAACCAATAGGTCCCAGGAGCACACATGTGTTAGAGAACAATTACACAACAGCTCAAAGCTAAAGCAAACTAACCACCGTCCCCTAAATTACAAGGGAAACCAAATCTTTAGTGCCAGTTGGAACATACTTTATTTCTTTTTGCTTTTGAGTTCCAGGCCTCCTGCCTATGATACACTGAGAAAGCTGCTAACTCCAGAATCGCCTGTTTGTGACCAAACTCGACAAAGTGGGGACCAATCAGGGATTTTTCACCTGACTTTTTGGTCAGTTTTCTAAAGCTGTGCACTTATATGTCCAAATATCTTCTAACCCAGGATAATGTAATGAATTTTAAATCATTGTTCTGGATGTCTAACACAGGACAGTTTGAGAGACCTTAACCTCATTTAGATCAGCTTCTTGTGAAAAACAGCATAGCATTTTGATATTTATGCAGTGTGTGTAATGTTTACTGCTTGATGCAAGCATAAAATTAGAGGTCTGTCTTCAGAAAATGCCTGATATTTCCAGAGCTCCATGTTAGAGTTTTTAGGGAGAAGTGACCAGAAGTGAAATCTACCTTGGGCAGATGCTGTTGACCCTAATTGGTGCCACTCAGGCAGAAAGAAATGGCCCCAAAACACCACAATAAATCAGGATATTACAAATAGTTTATTCACAAGTAAAGCCTCAGGCTCCTCTGGACTACAAATATTCATGTTTCAAGACATAAATGAGAAAAAAATGTAGCTAATAAATTCACTCCTGTTGAAAAAGAAGGTTTTTCTGTTTGGTTCAAACAAATCCAGTTGAAAATTACTTACTGAACATCTAGAAAACAAACCTCAAATGCTTCATCTTTGTCACACATCACCAGCTACATCAATCAACCCAAATTCTAACCATGTTGGGATCAGAAAATGTCCAGTGTCATTAGAGACTACGCATGCTGTTAGAATAAAAATAAATTCAGTAATATTTACCCCACTAGAACCAAAAGGCAATTTAAGCTCAGAATAAAAAACCCAGTGTCCTATGTTTATTCTGACATGCTAGAAAAAAAGTACTTTTGCCAGTTTCGGCTCCATCTGATCCAGCATTGCTTTAATGTAGTGTTAGAAGCACATGTAGCCTTTTCAAGGAAACTGTGCTAGTTAAATAGAGTGATGGAAGGTTATTCAAAACAAAATTACACAGTAAATCTGTTTCAGTAGAAGAGCAAAAAAAACCCCCAGAAAAACCCTCATTATGTCCCATTTTTTTTGTTACATATTAATCTTAGCTCTTCTCTTCCACTACAGTTTTTCATCATGACATAAGTATGACTGATTTTCGGAAGCCCAGAAGTTAAAATGCTTGGTCTCAAATGCACCTTCACTAACTTATAGCACACAGGGTAAGTGCAGTGCTACTCACATTGCAAGAAAGTGGATTAGACCTGTAGATCCCGTAATACTGACTATGTCTGGCACGACTCGACTGCATTTTCAGTGTAATTTAGGAGCGAGGAGCATGCAATGTTCCTTCAGCAAGAGATTTGCTATTGTAGAAGAATGACCTAGAATTTTTACATGTAAATCCATGTCCTTATTACCATAAGCTTATGACTTCTTTGGGTGGTTCTCATTGAATTTGCATATCTGGATGTAAGGCTCAGGCATAGCCTTATCCATCTGCTTTCCCATTCCTTGCGCACTGTTCACACTGTGGGGTTCCCAGCTCTCGCAAAAGCATGACTCATGTGGAAAAAAGTTTCCTTTTGGGAAGCTCTGCTTTGTCAGGTCTGGTATGAGCCAGATTCTTCTGAACATTCCAGCTCAATATGAGGTCACCTTTGCTGAAAGACTTTAATTCTCTGCCAACTCCTCATGAAGGAAGCTCATAGTTTCTCTAGGGAGCCTCAGCCACAGCCTTTGGCTTCTCTCTAACTCCTAGACTCACAGCTTTTGTTTTATTTAGGGACTCTGCTGACCTCCCCTTTCATTACCTTCTTTAAAACAGTGTTCTCAAAGCTCATCAGTGCCCAGTTTGTGTCCCCACAGACTGAGTGGGTCCAGCTGAGCCCCGTCTGAAGACACTTCTCCCTGCCCTGGCCTGTCACCTTTGGATTAACACTGCAACACCCATTCTCTCGTTCAGAATTACAAAATTCTGTGGTCAAATCCTCCACCAAAGGTCTGTATTTCACCAATGCTCAGGTGATTACTCAAGAATGCTAGAATTTACACATCACAGGTTTTGGTGTGAAACTTGCAGGCTGTCAGCAAATGTCCTCAAATCCATCTAGCACATATTTTTCCTCTTAGAAATCTATGCTGAACAATGTATTTAGAAAAATACATGATGAAACGACCCGTTTGAGTATACAAGCTGATCTTGGAATTACCACTTGTTTTCTTTAATGAACAACTGATTTTTAAAAATGGTGAAAAATAGGCACTCCCAGTTTATTTCACTACATGTGCAGCCCCAGTATTTGTTGTCCCGGTATCTCTGGGCAAGGGTAAAATATTCTTGAAAAAAATCACTTATCTTAAAGTTCTTAATTCTTCCTCCCTCCTCTCCCCCAGTTCCTATTCATTAGCAAGCTGGATGGAGCTCTGATCAACCTGTTCTAGTGGAAGGTGTCCCTGCCCATCCCTGCAGGAGATTGGGACCGATTGATCTTTAAGGTGTCTTCCAACACAGGCCATTCTATAATTCTGTGATTCTCCTTGTTAGACACAAATCCTTTATCTGCTCTTGTGCTATCCAGTGCAAAAAAAAAAAAAAAAAAAAAAAGTTGCCTTATGCATAAACTTCTATGTTTCCAGAAAATCCAAGTGTTTAAATTAATTCTCACAAATGAGCTGAAAAACATTTCTATTGATTTTAATATTAAATTAAAGAGGCCCAAATAAAAACTCCAGTGCTTACTGAGTAATAATAATTTAAGAGACCACAATTTATAAAGCCACTGTCAGAAATACAGAAACATACAGACAAGAACCTCAGCAACCTCACAGTATAATATTTTGATACAATAAGACAGCAGAGAGAGGTGGGTCAGATTTTCCATTTCTTGTGCACATAACTCATAATGATATTTGCTTCTTGGCAATGTTGCTTCATTGATACAGCCTGTAGCATAACAAGTGTACTTAAAGAAATCAGGATCAGTTAAGAAATTATTCACTAGCATGGGGAAGGGCTGCATTTATAACAAACATTCAGCCATCTCTCCACGTTTGCTGTTCTCACCCTCTGCTTACTGAATAGCTTCTGTTTGAGTTTGCAGCATTCTCTGTGGAAAAGGAAGTGCTGGTCCAGTCACCAACCACACCTTTTTATTTTGAAATACATATATATTTTACCAGGTGACTAAGGTTTTACTTTCCCAGTTAAACAGATTGTTTTCCTACATGAAGACTACCCTGTGTTTTTGCTTTCCCACTTTAAAGCTTTGTGGAGACAGCAAATTCTTATTATACTGTGCAGCATAGCAGGTGGAGTGACTTACAGTGATGGTGCATGTTGACCTCACTTTGCTACCTCCCAGAGGAGGTATAAGGGTTTCCCACCACTGGGATTTTGTAGGAAGATAACCACCGTGACATGCTTATCTCCCTGTAAAAGCAGTGGAGAATAGGCTTGAAGTGTGAATTAATTTCTTACTCATCAGCAGGTACATAGAGCCTCTAAACCTTGTCATGCACAGTTGCTGCTGAACACGTTGCACAAAGGAGCCACCGAAACTCATACAGCCCTCACTGGGGAGTCTCGACTCAAGATTTTCCACAATGCCATCAGTGTCAGAGTTGAAGAGGAGGTAATCTGAGAAAATCAGATTTGAATTTTTTGGTAACAAAACCAGTGAGAGGAGGCATGTCACAGACTGGGGTAAGGAGTGTGGCTGTGCCTTGCTGAGAAGATCAGATCCTTGGAGTGTATAAAGCCTATGACACAGTAACACTTTATTTCAACAGCAGAAAGCACCCTCAAGTTATAATCTAATTGGAGACATTAAGATTCATTTGCATGTTATGGGGCATATTTTAGGGACAAGCTTCTTTGATCTTTAAAAAGCAGCTGATAAATGGTTGTCCTTTACCGTATCTAAATCAGGTAACCTGAAGTTAATATGAACTGAGTTTCAGTGTGCCAGAATTTACATAGGGATGATTAACATTTCAAACAGAACAGAGCAAACATTAAATGCAGGCATGTTATGTGTTTATGACTGGTAGGAAGGTTGGTTTATTGCTGTCCTAGGAGATGAGTCCTAGGTGACTTTATCATCTTTCAGACAGAGTAGACAATATTCAGTTTTATTCAAGTACCCCAAAAATGGGTTATAAAAGGCATTGCATGCTGCATATAAATACCTGGGAGAGAGGGAGATGCAGAGAGATTTTGCTCTGTAATGGAGACTATTTTACTGAAATATGATCATGCTTTTTTATTCAACTCTTGCCCTAGGTTAATATAATCAGGTAATTCTTCTAATCTGTATTCAGGACATTTGAGCCAATAATAATTTAGGAATGAGAAACAATATTCAGGTCTCACTTCACCTTTGCAGAGTCTGGAAACTGACTGCAGACTGTGGGCCCTAAAGCTTCATGTTTTATTTGGGAGCAAGCTACAATCATTCCACTGCTTTAGTGCACATGTTTATGTAAGTGAGATTATTAAAGATCACATGTAACAGGGCAGTCTGTTTGTGACTCTCTGTGAATTCCCAGTGAAAATAAGAGGGGTGTGCAGCATGCAGCTTTCTCTTCTACAGCTGTGTATAGGAGGGGAGAAATTCCCTGTTGCTTGCTGAACAGTTTTTTCCCAGTAAGCCCTGTTTTTGTGTTGGCCAGTGCACCGGTATTTCTTCTTTTCTGTTTCTATACACCTCTCTTTTCCTTCTGTACCCCATCAGCAGTCTGGGGTTCTCACTCTTTACATCCTAAGTTTCTTTTGCATTAGTAATTTATTTTAGGACTGTGCTGTCTGCCTGCTTCTGAGGGCATTGGCTGTCACTGCATCTCCAGTACGCCCAACAGGCTTTTCATATATGAGCCAGTTGCTGCAATAACATAGAAACTGTACTGAGATAAAAGTGCTTTGAGGTAAGTATGGGCTCTGTCTTATATGGAGAACCCATCCCTAGCTGTCATTCACTGCTGCTCACATTTTGTACTTGCATTCAGAGAGCTGGTGAGACAGTGCAGAATAATGCCAGCATCTTTTCTCATGCATATTTACCTTCTCCAAAGAAGATTTAATAGATTCTTTGTGTGTTGAGAAAGAGTCTGTGTACAAGCACATAAGGCACATGGGTAGACAAACTACAAAAATAGAGAGAAGGGAAAGATTATAGTAGAGAATGTAAGTAAAGTCTGCTCATAGAATTTTCTTTAGTATTGTGTTATCTATTCAGCATCTAAAGCCCAATGTCACTTTCTATTGTTCTGTAGGATTATCATGGTTGAGACTTTGATGTTCTGCTGCACCCGTGGCAGATGTTCTGCTGCACACTTCTTTATTTTTATCCATGGGCAACAAGTCCTTTGAGCCTCCCCTGCTTTTTTGTATTCCTACTGCTATTAATAATAATGGACAAATTATATGGGCCATAACACCTAAAAGGCCAAATATCTAGATCATGAAGAGGTGAAAACCAGGTCACTGCTCTGCTTATATTTTTTGGGGGAATCTGCAGATTTAGATTGTGTTGCACGGCTTTGAAAAAGTTTAGTTGTTTATCTCAACTTTTATCTGTAAACATAGTAATAATTAACAATAATACTATAGAACTATTGCAAATATTAAGTGCTTTGGGAGGATGTGTGCTCTCAAATGAGCAGCTTTAAGTAAAGGCACAACACTATAATTAACTATGACAAATATAGACTGTAGCACTAAATATGCCTTCATACAATCATTCATTCATCCTATTTGCACTCAGAAAACATACTGGGACAAAGCCATGGGTCTCCATCCAGGTTTTAATGTAAGTTTTGCTCAGATTAGCCCTAGGTAAAAAAACAAGGTAAGCTAAATTTTCTAATAATGCTAACTGAATGAGTCAAGAGATGTTTCTTGGCTGTGCTGGCCTGTTCATTACAAAGGTGGCCAGAAAAGGAAAATAAATAGTTTTCATTCTTTAATGAAAGGTGAGGAGGGTCTGAAATAACTTTTTCAGTTTTGTTTCTTTTTCTGCTCTACTTTTTACATCAGAAATTTGCATTCTTTTTACACTGCCAGACCAATGAAAAAATTACAAGGTCTTAATAAAAGGTGTGAAACTGAGGACAAAGGTTTTCAGTTGACATTATGCTGAAATATTTTTGCCAGATGAGGTGGTGGATGCCCCATCCCTGGAAACATTCAAGATCAGGTGTGACAGGGCTCTGAACAACCTGATTGAGTTGAAGTCCTTGCTCTTTGCAGGGAGGTTGGACCAGATGACCTTTAAAGGTCCCTTCCAACCCAAACTATTCTATAATAGCCTCGACAATTCCAGACTTTATGCTGTGTAAGTTATCCAAGGGAACTAAAAACATAGCTGACTCGGTCTAAGCAGTGATTCTCTTTGTGGACAGCAGGTTTCATAAGTCACAGCATTCCTGTCACTGTGTCCTGCACTGTTTTCCCTCCTAGCTCCCAAAGGAGGAGGTCTGAGCTGGCCCCTGGAGCACATGCTCCTCTCCCCAGCTGTACTACTTTCCCTCTGGGAGCACTGCCAGTTGGTGTGGGTTAGAACAGCCCTGGGGCTCCGTATCATCTGCCTTCCCTTCACTGAACCGACTGAAAAAGTTGCCAGTGTGTGGTTCCATGTGGAGAACAGTATGTGTGACAAGTGTGGGGGTGATCCTGGGTGATTTGTAATAGTTTGGAAAAGGCTGTCATTTGTGTGGCATGTTTGCATTATGAGCAGGATAAATATTTCTCTCTGAGAGCTCTGTCTTGTTAGCAGAATTACGCATCTAGGCAACAGCAAATTGTCTTATTGTCCGAGTACAAAAAGAGTCTCTGAGATACTGAGCCAGGGCAGATAGCAAAAGGTACACCAGGAGGGAGTTACAGTAGGCGGGTTCAATCAGGCTGCTTCCTGGGACAAGTGCTTGGGTCTCTAGAGCATTATTCCAGGTAAAATAAATAAAAATTATTCTTTATAATAATGTGCTGATCATTACGTGTATGCCTGCATCACATTAGACATCCTCCATTGTTGGCCTGAGTTTTGGGAGCCAAGCAGTGTGTTCCAGTTGCATCTGTACAGATAGGCAGAGCTGGGGCATGAGCTGGGGCATGTGCCTTCGATGGCAGCACAATAAAAAATAACCTGCAGCACTGTGTCCTGTCCCTGAGACAGAGAAAGGAGTGGATCAACAAGTGGAGGGGTAAGGGCCTGTACAGAACTTGCAGGATAAGACTGGAAGAATGGCAGGATTATACCTGGGGAGAAGTGCATGGATGTCCATTGCCTAAGAAAAGGGAGAAGCACAGCTGAGCAGAGCTGCCTGTTACCATGACAATAGGCAACAGAGTATCTGTGCGAGGAACAAAAAGATTAGCAGTCATCCAGCAAAGATTCCCATCAAACCCCTACCTTTTCTACAGCTTAATGAATGGAAATGTAACCTTTTATTTGAAAGATTGTCAACTTATTGGAATATTGCCTTCCCATTCCACCAGCAACTAATACATCCGCAGCAACTAAAAATTTTGTGTATTACAACATTTTTCACATGCAGCTGAAGAATTCAATGGTAGCTGTAAGAGTGATATGAATGTGAGGAAGAACTTTTCCAGGAGAGTCTCTGTGTAGTTCAAAATTTTGCATTATCACTCTAGTGAATCCTAAATAAGACTATATTTTTAGCCTTGATGCTACAATGTGGCTGGTCCATTAATTCATTATTGCCTCTCACATATGCAATCCTTTGCCTAAGTATGAAATGTTGTAAAATACTGTCACCCTGAAGAGATGATATTTTACCTCCACTTTGCATTGTTATAGTAACGA
Source organism: Lichenostomus cassidix (assembly GCF_008360975.1). Classification (NCBI taxonomy): domain Eukaryota; kingdom Metazoa; phylum Chordata; class Aves; order Passeriformes; family Meliphagidae; genus Lichenostomus; species Lichenostomus cassidix. The sequence goes on from NC_139480.1 coordinate 57,263,833, forward strand.
TTCCTGGTTCAGGGCCCTGGTTAATAAAATTTAACAGCTTTTTCCACAGGAGCTGTTTTTGTGATCCTTCAGCTACCTCTGCTCTCATGGGATGCAGAGAATGATATATCCAAGACTGGCATGTTCTAACGCATCAAACTGCCTGCCAGATGCTTAATGAGAAATGTGAGTTTAAAGTAAATCAAATGGCAGAAAAACCTGTGTGATAGGTTAACCATAATAAAGGGAGCAGCTAATTAAAAAAAATCTGAAGGGAACAAATTACTCCCAAGGTATAATATTTTAGTGGGTATTAATGCTCTATACTGTAAATTAATTACTTATTCTCCTGTAGTAAGTAATTTTAATTTGTGTTTGTCCAGCACCCAGGTCTGTATGAACAGTATGAAACAAATAAAATGGATGAAAATGCACTGATCTGAATGTACAGACACACACAAATCAGCAGGTTCATCTGAGTGGCTTTATACAAACACTTAGCACAGCCTTTTGGAATATTCATGCAAAGCTATTAGTCATCTTCCCAAATATTCATTTAGATTTTGTTATGTTCTCAGAGGAGATATAAACAAATCTTTGTGAAGCCTGCATGCAGCAATGCTGCTGGAATTGTGTCTTGGATTCCCTAACATGAGGGCAGAGCTCTGTGGGCTGCTGCTGTGCACTCTCTAACAGGCTCTGCAAAGCCTTCTAATTTGAAACACAGCTATTATTTCCCCAAAGCCTGACACAGTGAGTGTTCACATCCAGATTTTCATTACTTTCATTTTCAGGAACTGAAAGCCCTTAGACTGTGGGCTGCAGAAGTTTCATTCTAATCAGACTTTTTCTTTTTTCTTTTTTCTTTTTTCTTTTTTCTTTTTTCTTTTTTCTTTTTTCTTTTTTCTTTTTTCTTTTTTCTTTTTTTTCTTTTTTCTTTTTTCTTTTTTCTTTTTTCTTTTTTTTTTTTTCTTTTTTACCTTTACTCAGCTACTGTTGGTATTAGAAGTAAAAGAAAGACATACGGATTGTACTTTCAGCCAGGTCTCTTTTCCATCCATAGCATATCCAAGCCAGGCTACTTTCTCTTCATACATGACATTATTCAACACATTTGTTGATGAGTCTTAGGAAGTTTCCTAGTAGTTTTAGAAAGACACTGTTTGGCCTCACTCACACTGTTTTTAAATCATAATAGGTATGGATAGCCTATTTCTTGAAGTTTAGACAAGGTTTTACTCTAATAAAGGTATAGTATATATATATTTCATTTCACAGTCCTCTGCTTGAACTGGATACAACAAAAAAATAACAACCTTACATATTAGTATATATATTCCATATAAAAATCTACAAAACTCCATGAATTATTATAAGAAAAAAGTAATCATTCTGTTTCTCAAATATAGGAATCTTTAAGTACTAGTAGGAGGACTGTAAACTACATCTAAGGGGCAATTTCTGCAATTGGCAAATGCAAAATTTGCCCAGAGATGCTAATAATTTATGAGTTATGATCCATGTAATGTTCTGCAGCTGATTTTTCTACACTAAAGTAAAGGCAGGTCTTTGTGCAACAATGGTAATTATTGTATAAAGTAGAAGTGGCCATTATAAGCATTTTCAAGCATTAATGTGTGTCTTGGAAATTCAAAATGTGTCAGCCAGAAAACCAACATTGTAGCAAATTCAGAATCCTGACACGGTCAAATGCAAAGTGGATCAATTAATTTTTGGTTTAGGAACTTAAATGGCTTTTAAATACTGGAAAAGTTCAAGGTCACTGGTGGAACAGGCATGTGAAACATGCCATGAGACACAACTACCCCACAGTATAGACTGTCATAAAGATGTAGGTGCTTAACTTATTAGATTCCCCTTGAAATCCCTTTTCTGGTATCTAGAGGAAGGAAATCACAGATCTCAGGGGAGTTTTTCTCTGTTTCTAATGACATTCAGCAATGTCATCTTTGCTAGAGATCTTTAACACTCAGTTTATCTTACTGCAACAGGGCAATAATGAAACCTGCTTGCAAAATGAATATTTAATTTTAAGATACCTAAGTCACATTTATCCAAAGCATTCAAATATGTAAAACACTACTGCTTTCTGAGCTGCACAAATGTGCCCCATTGCTTGGGGAATGGCTGGTGCCTGTTGCATTGCAATCCTGATTTAATGAGCTGCCCTTATAGTTCAAAATAGAAAATATAAAAAGCAATCAGCTGAGATCCTGATTACCTTTGCCCATGTTATAATAAGACTTTGTGATAAAACAAAAAGTTCTTTACAATGCTATCTGCATCATCATCACAAGCCAAGATTAAAACAGATGTTCTATTATGTTTGGGAAAGTCTGGTGGCCTGATTTTCCAAAGCACTGTGTGTCTGAAAGCAACCTTTGCATTCAAGGTGCAAATGACAGGGAAAGAAAACACCTATTTACTTGTACTAGTCAAAAAGAGTGTCAAATTGGAAAAAGTTAGAAATTGACTTTTATAAAATGAGTCCATGGTCCGTAACAACTTTAGCAGAAGGGAGACTAAATTTACTGGCATATATGGAATGAGTGATTTAATCTATTGCTGAATGACTGCCAGTGCTGGGGTGGAATGCAGCAGATGTTTTTCATGGAAACTTTAAACATAATTTTCCAATAGAAAGTGAGGCATAATATTGTCTGTGATAGAAATAGTAGGAAAAACTTCAGTGAGTCTAGTAACTGCTGTCCTCCTCCTAGGGAAATCCTTTGCGCCCTTTGTTCTCATTTCAATTTTAATCCTTTTTCCGCTACAGAACCAATACACGTAGGAATAAAGTGAAATCATCACTGTAAGCAACAGGAATTAATTCTGCACAGGAACAACAGAATTAACTTGTCTGAGGTGAGTAAGCTTGTGTACTAAGCAAAGCCTACATGTTTAGACCTTGTTACTCATTTCAGCTGCTACATAGATGGGAGAACAAACACTTGAAAAAGCTACTCCACAACGGCAGCACCTGGTATTAGAGGCAATTTAGGTAATTATTAAATGGAAATGGTGACCTGTGATGTAGGTTTTCTCATCAGTTCTGCAGAGCATCTCTTTGGTTTATACACAAGATGGGTTCTATCCCTGAGGCTGAGCAATGCCGACTCAAATCCTCCAAAATATTCCATTTTTAACCTAGATATGCCAATGCTACGATGCACAATAAGAGAATACAAACGATCTTGACCCACAAAGGTCTTGTTTTAAGTGAAGTTTCCTAGGATTTGACAAGAGAAGAAATAATTAGTACCATGCAAAGTTATGGGGAAAGCTTTCCACAGGTATGTGTGGGGTATGGGGAATCCACATCATGAAATACTTTCAGGAGTAAGTTTTAAATTAACATTGGTATTGTATGATTGCAGGAAACAGAAGAATGACAAACAACAGTCCATTAATCCTGTTGGTAATATTATCAATTTGTTTGGATATCTATTCAGGTTTTAAAAGTTAAATACATTCATGAGTTGATATGGATTATCCCATAGTTCACACTATGGAGATATAAGGGGAGTGTGCTTGATTAGTTACAACGAGAGAGAGAGGAACCATAAGCCAGTCCACAGCCCCCACAGTGTTGCCCACTGTAGAGCTATTCCAACTCATTTTAAATGGCTCAGGTTTTGAAAATGAGGTTTTCATTACTTCCTCTGGGAGATTATTCTACAGAATTGCAAATCTCAGAAATGGGAAGTGTAAACATTCCCTCAGTTAATTTAATTAAGCTCCTCTCCATTCTTGCCCTCTCACCACCTTGTAATTTCTCTCTTTTCTTACTTAGCATATTCCTCTTTAACTCTAAGCTTCAATGGCTGCTAATCTGACTGGGGAAAAGGAGTAATCCTTTCTCTGGTTTCCCAGTGTTGGATCCACTTCCTTGGAAGGAAGGGAGGAAGTCAGGCAGCGCAGGGGAGGCCAGAGAAACAGGCACGGAGCGGCTGGCTCAACCTGCACCACCCACAGAGGGATGTGGTGCAGTTTTGCATGACTTCTTTCACCATGCTGAGCACTCCAGTAGTTTGCCTGATACTATCCCTGTAGCACTCCTGTAAGCAAAATAACCCCATTTTAAGATAATGGAAGTGGCATAAGCTGTTTCTCCCCCACACCGTGCAGTACCAAGCAGAGATGCTCGAGATGCATCTCTTAGATCAGGTGGGGTGCCTGAAGCAGCATCTGCTGGTATGCTCTGCACAGAATAATTTGCCCTGTAAAGAAACTAACTTGGGTCTGTTTCCACTGCACTAAGGAGTGTAAGCATGGTGTTTGTGACAGATGTTAAATGAGCTCAGCTCTTGTTAGGCAGCTAAGAAAGGAAAGACTGAGCTGGTGTGGTGGAGTCCTGGTGAGAAGGCTGCTGACTGGTGTGAAAACCACAAAAGATGATAGTGATGCAGGACCTTTCTTGTCAAAAGCCTCGGATAATGTCACCTTAGCTCTGTAAACTTAGAATAGAAATGGTGAATATTAAAGCTAACGTTTTCGTAGCAATGATGTCTTGTTCTGTTGCTTGGCTACTTATTAGGCTGGTAATTTTCCACCTTTTTTATATTTGATAGGCTACAGTCTCTTGCTTTGTAATAATTGAAATCAGATCACCTCCTTGATCCAGTAGAGCTATTGAAATTTACTCCTCTGAAAGTCATAATACTTGAGAGGGAATTGGAGTTTAAATGCTCTGTTCAAATATGAATAGGTATGAATATGCTCAGCTATCCCTCTCTCACTGATGTTGAGAAAACAGTATGAAACTTACAGGAATACATGAAGGGATTCAACCCTTTCTCTCTCTCTCTCTGTGTCTTTAGTCAGAGCAATCAAGATTAACAGATGTCCAATATCTTTTGTCTTAATTTTTTTAATACTCTTTTGCACTTCCTGACTTCCTGCTTATGGCTAAAATCCAATTCGGAGTATCAGTAGATCTTATAGTTTGAAATAGGAATAATTTGATTTAAAATAAAAAAACAAACCCAAACCAAATCAGTCAAGTGGTGAAAGTTGCTATAGTTAAGTCAGTAGAAATCCATCAAAGTTAAGCAATTGTAGATGAAAGAAACAAACTCTAAATAGTCTGTAGGATTTGACCTTTAATGCACAGCTATTAATACTTCAACTCCACTCTTTGTACTTCTCAGATCTCCACTCATGCCTGTTGTCTCCAGTTCCTTTTCCTACTTGGCACTAACATGCTCAAAACGTATCTGCCCAATGACCTTCTCTACCCAAAAATGCTTCTTTTCTCTTTTTGTCCTCTATTTATTAACTTTCTTTTAAATTCAATAGATGTCAGAAGCTTGTCAAATATTCTCCTTTCAGTCCTTTACTAACTTCAGGCCTCTTCCCCTCCGTATTTAAAATCCTACTGTTCTTCTCTGCCTGTCTCCTGCTGGCACTGGTACGTGTACTCAGTAACTTAGAGGAGGCAGTTCTGCTTCTTCAAGTTCAGTAAATGGATCAGCTCAGCATGGAAGATTAGGAGAATAGCATGGAAGTGACAGAGAGATGCTTTTAAAATTGCCCAGTAAGAAATGGATGAGTGAACATCTAATGGTGAAGTAAGAGGGCAAAAACAGGTGGCAAATCCCTCCTGGATTTGCTTTATTATGTTAAGAATACATTCCTGTGACATGTAGTGTACAATATTTTCTAATAAACTATATCTCATCTTCACCATTTTACTATTTTACCCTTCATGCCTACAAGGCGTGCTTTTTTAAATTGGGCTTGTGACCTTTCTGATTCATGAAATATAAAAATAGAAAGTTCTTACGAAATTTTTTTTTTAAGCTGATAGTGTTGAATTTTGTGAGTGTATTATTAGTATAAAGACTTTCTTTGGCAGTTACAAGCAGTATTTACTCTGACATTCAGTGAAGGGGTGTTTGTTCTCATGACTGCATTTGCTCCAAAATGCTAAGTAACCACAGAAATTAAAAAAAAATTACAACTGCCAACCCTTTGTTTAAGTATATGCTCATATTTTGGTTTTGCTGTGATGCTCACTGTTTCAGTGTGTGTTTTGATTTTTTTCATGTTTAAGTCATCATTGGAAAGAATTCAGTTTTGCAAAGAATGGCCTTTACCAACACTGTTTTCAAGGGTGCAGGAAATGCCATTTTGCTCTCAAGTGAGGTGAGATTCATGTGGGAAAGGCTGCTGCTCTGCAATCCTGAAAGCAGTCACTCGCTTCTTTCTTCCTCTGCAGGGTAAGCAGATGCTTTCTGCAGGCCAAGGAGAAAGTGTGGCAACCCCATCTTAGTCAAGACCCCTCTTGAGGCCCCAGCCAGGCCTTTTCAGAGACATACTGCACTCTCATGTTCTTACAGAGGTTGCAATATTGGCCTCATCAATATTGACCTCATCAACTTCCTTGCATTATGGTTTGTAAGATGTAAATGCAAAAATAAAAATTGCAGAAGTTCCACAGAGGGCACAGAATCATTCTAACACGATCACATCTATCCTGTAGAAAAAAGGGGTACAACCTCAGCAAGCCATTGTCTATCCCGTATTCTAAACCTTTAGTAGAAAATCTCTGTCCAAAATGTTGGTAAGATTGAATAGAAATTTCAAAGAAGAAATTGCCATAAGCCTTGTAAGATGTTTGTCAATAGGCCTTCTTTAACGAAAAAAAGATTAGGTCTTAGAGCTGTTTGTCTTAATTTGAACATTTAATGCCAGTGCCATGACGAAAAGCTCAAGTATTGTTAAAGTGTGGATAGAAAACCATGTAAGTAGTGTAATATTAATTACACATCTCTTAGTAGCAAGGTTGTGAATGGATCATTTGTTTGTCAACATGTTTTGCTCATTTATAGATATAGATATATAGATGGAACAGTTACTTACAAGGGGATACAGGACTATAAAAATATAGTCTGACTTTTGTTGCAAAGTTGTTTTTAAAATGCCAGATTACTTCTAATACTATTGTTTTTCCTGTAGTTAGTCAGCGGTAACCAGTGCTGATGTAGTCTCTGGTCTTTTACAGGTTTAACATATGCTTAAATTTTAACAATATGAGAATTCCTGTTAGCTTTGATAGGACTAGTCGTCAGGCATAAGCATGTGTAAAAGCCTTAGTGGGAGCTGATGCCAAGTCCTTTGCTGTCTAACTCTTGGCAGGAAAATGACCCCAGGCTGGATGGGAATACTAGGAAATTAAAAAAAAAAATACATAGAAGCTGTTTCTATTCTCCTGAGTCACACAGACTCTAAAAATATTTTAAAAGCTGTACACTTCAAAATTAAAAAGTGCATTAAAACCTTCAAATTATTTGTTTTAATAGATAGTGTGTAAATATACACCTCTACCTTTGTTTTTCTATCTTTATTGAGAAGTACTGTTCTTTAAGTGAAAGACATTTTTGTAGTTAACCTTAGAGAAGAATATCTGTTTATTTACTAATAGAAAACCTGTAGTGCTTCATGGCAGCAGAAGCAGCATCATATTTCAGTTTGAACAGCTGCTATCTCCACAGCCAAACCTGGCAATCCTTTCTGAATTTACACACAGAATAGGCCCAGACAAGAAGATGTGATTCAGCAGCATCCCTAGAAGGACCTTTATGCCCTACACTGCAGCCACACTTATGTGGCTACCTGTGAGTCAGTACAGCAGAAATTAAAGTTTCAATGAGTCCAGCAAATTCAGCAAGCAAATAAAACTTGTCATTTTCTGGTAATTCAACTCCTCATTGTGTCACTGACCTTGGGCAAGTTATTCAGCTTTCCAATGTTCCATCTTCTATGTTAATGGATTTAACAAGACCTAATCATCATGTGGTATTCGGTAGACCTCAGTGGAACTGCAGCCGCAGAAATGGAGAATTTAGCACGCAGCCTGCCACAGTATTTCTGGCCTTTCAGATGACTTTTGACCAAAATGAAATATAAATTATGCAGGGACCTGCTAACATTTAATTAAGTGAAGCCTCTTGCTATTTTGAAAACAATTTCTTAACAAGCAGAATTAGCAGAAATATTCTGCTGGTGGAAGCTAATAGCTTCTCCAGGCAGAGCTGGTCTCTTTCCATTCCCACAAGGTGGTAAACTCTTTCTGTGTCTTATGAATCATTTATCTTCTGATTTCTCATATTTGGGTGCAATTTTGCCTTTGCTTAGCACTGAAGAAGCTGTGCATCTAACGGGGTAAGATGATGGCTGTTATTTTTTGTACACCCATGAGCTGAATTGCTTAGTAGTTTAAGCCAAACACACTGGGAGCAGTAGGAATGCACTTATGTCCCCAAGGACCTAATCTGGCTTGCAGAACTTCTACTAGTGGCACAGATGTGCAAAAAGCAAAAATCCGTCTTCACTCTCTGTTTGCATTCGCAGAATGTGGATTTAGCTAGAAAACAATATATTAACATTTATACATCGATTTGTATTCATGCTCCTAAAGCATTTTATTTACATTGAGTGGTAAGAATCATATCCGTTTTTATTTCGTATTTGGAAACTGAGCCAAAACGTGACAAAGTGTTTCCTTCAAAATCATTGAGCAGGTCAGTCTTGGAGAGAAATGTGCCTGTTCCACTAGATTGTGTTTGTATATATCTTCTTATTTATGAACAGCTGTGACTATTAGAATCTATTATTTGTATTTGCACTAAGCTTATTTTTTCCACTTGCAGTAGACATTTGCAGTAGACATTCTGCAAAGGAGAATTGTTGTCATTTTTCTGCAGGTACTGTGATTCACTGGGGTATTATGGATGGTAATGAAGCAGCACTGCAGATACTGTTAAGCGAGGATCTTTGTAAAGCCATTTCAAATGTGTTACTTAAAACCAATGTAGCACTTTAAAAAAGAATTAAAAGCGCATGGCCTGTGGATTTTCAGTGATGAAGTAACTCAGAAAAAGTTGGTTCTGCCTGCATCAGTGACTCCACACCATTGAGCATCTCCAAGCAGTGTCGGTGTTTTTCCCCACTGCCAGCAGTTCCATTTACTTGCGTGCACTGTGCTAACAGCACATGCACTGGGAGCTGCTTACAGCCAAGAGGGAGAATTTGTCACCTGTCCACAGCAGTGGCCTGAGGTTTACACTGGTTACAAGCAAATTTCAAAAAGCCCAGAGGATTGGCTTCAGGCCCAGAATTTCAAATCATCAGAGTTTGGCACCTCACTAAAGAAAACAATAATAAAATGCCAGAAATGATCACTGAGCTCTCTAGCACAGAAGAGGTGTGTGTTAAGTACTAGTGCTGCCTGCCCTGTGATCAGTGGTGGAGCTCTGCTTTAGGAGGTTGTGGCTCTGGGGAGATGGTAAAACAGGTTGTGTGAAGAATAAATGCATAAACTAACTAGCACTGACTGAAGACGCAGACATCTGTTTTCAATTTGCATGGAGTTGCTAATTTTTAAAGGACAAATTAGCATATATCTAATTTTAACTAGCGAGTTGTAATTGGTATTTTCAGAAAATGTGGTTGGTGGTCACTGCAGGCATTGGGGAGCAATAACCACTTCCAGTCCTGAACTGGTCACCTGGAGAAACAGCCCTCTTTGGCCAGCAGGAGTAGGCAAGACACAGGAACCATCACATATTTTGTCCAGTAGGAAGAAATTTTGAAACCCGTCCCTCCTCCTTTCCTTCCTCTCTCACAAAACAACTTGATTTGTTCTCAGAGAGGGCAGCATTCTGTTTTTTCCCCTGAGCAGCAACAGATGGATTTCAAAGAAATCTCCACTGTTGCAATAGCATTTCAGTCCCTCAGTTGTTTCTTTGAAGAAACTCTCCTGCATAGTCTTTTACAGCTCTAGAATGGATATCCTGTTTCCCGAACTCCTCAGCTTTACCTGGCAGTTGTCTCAGCCTCAGGGGTCCTGTACATCACTGTAGCCACCTCCCAGCCACCTTAGAGCATCCATCCTGCTCACACACTGCGGGCTGGGGAACTGCTTCTCGGGTCTCCACTGCCCCTAGGAGTAGGTTTGGAGCAGAGTGTGATGTTGAAACATGAAAAAACAGCAGTGTAGTGTATTATCCATCCCTGAGAAACACTTGGAATACCTTCCTTAGGCTCTGGCAGCATGCCTCTAGCTCGTCATGCCAGTAAGATGTTTTTAAAGTGAATTGGAATTGAAACATTTACTCAGTTCCCAGAGGGGATTGTTTAGTCTTTCACGTTTGAAATACCCAAATGCCAATCCTGTGAGATCCACTGAGCCTTTCACTGTTCTGGAATACAGATAGTGAATCTCTTACGATTTACTCACCAGGTTTTCTTCTCAGATGAGACCTTGTAAACTAAGTAGTGCACCATGTAGTAATTTTGGGGTAAAGGTGTCTCCTGTCTATATGCAGAAGGAACTTCAACAATTGCAAGCATCATTTTCCCTGGTCACCTCTACATTGTTTAGTGGATCACACCATGCAGTGATAGTCACTTTTTAGGTGGCAACCTGTCAGTGTTACACAGATTAGCAAACTGAACCTTGGTCACTCTAGACACAGCTTCACTTTCCCACCAGCTACATTTCCTCTTACAGCTCTTTACAATGGTTGAGCTTGTCCATATCAGCAATTGCTTTAAAGTGGTTAGGCAGGCTCTGTATATAGTTTGTGAAGTGATTTGCAATACTTTGGAATGAAAACTGTAATATAATGTCGTATCATGAGCCAGACACTCAGCCTACTTCTATTAAGCCAAGACCTGTTCCAGATAAGTATGTGGTGGGTTAAATATATTCCTATGACATCCGTTGACATCTCTTCAAAATGGACTTTGTCTAAGTTGATTATAATTGAATTCATCCTGGTTTATAGGACTTTTTTATTTGTGAAACTTTGCATTCCAAAGCCTCTGTTAACTTTGTGGGGCAGCCCCTTCCCCCACAGATGACTCTCTTAATCCTGTGGGTTAAGCAAGGGTGGTACTTCCAAAAGGACACTAGATTCTCGTATCTGCCTAACACCAGACAGATTCCAGGCCCTATTCCCATTCCACAATATCTCCATTCATCAATATCTCACATTTTTGTTTGGCTATAAAGGAATAAAGATGGCTTAAAAGTCCTGATGGAAGAAAATATGTGATTTTAAATTTGATTTATTGGCCAGATTGTGACTTTTTTGATAAGGAACATGGGAAGAAAAATCTTCAGAGATGCCTTTAAGTCTTTGCAGAGAGAGGCCAAGGCCAGAGCTGTGTCACAAGCTCCGAAAAGCCAGGGCCTCCCTCTCTGCCTGCCGGGTATCCTGGAGACTTGCTGGAAGGCAGAACACCTACTCCATCTTCCCACCTCCTGGCAATACTCTTCCTTTAGAGCTGTGTGAGTTAGTGGAAGGTGTTTTTCCTGGATGTATTGCTGACATGGCATATCTTCTCTGGTGTAGTTCTAGTTACCAAGACTTGCTCTACTCTTTCCACAGTTTCTCCCTGGAGGATGAATCATTGATCACAGGGGGTGACGGGGAGGAGGAAGAGCTGCAGAGAGATATCTGATATTCTGGCAGAAGAGCAACAACGGTTCTCATGGGGATCTCTGTGTAGTGAACTTGGACAAAATACCTGTATTCCATTTTTACACAAAAAAACCTTCAAACCAAAAAAACAAAAAACAAACAAACAAGAAAAAAAGACAACCCACAAAACAAAACAAACAAAACCCCAGCAACAAAAAATTGCAGTTTTGCAATTTGGATTTGCTTTCACCCCCTACCTTTACCTATGCTTACCTCCTTATCTTCATAATCCTAAATATCCTGACATCCTTTGCTAGATTTTCTTTTTATGATGTATTATCTGCAATCTATAGATAGAAATTAATAATGTTAAAGTCTAGACAAACTGGTAATGGGAGATGTAATCCACTACATAACACTGCTATAAGAATGTCAGCTGTGTTTTTTAGGAGAAGCCTGGAATTTTCTGTAATTGTTTATTCTCAGAAGAGAATTAATCTTCTGTTGTATTTGCTATGTTTTCTTTTCCTCCAACTACACACGTTATGCCTATCTGTGCAGAAAGCATGATGTTTTTGTCTTCTAAATATCTATGGCACATCAGTTAGGTGAACAAGAGTATAATAATTTTCAGTATCTTGATTTTAATGTATGTGTGTTTATCACAAAGCAATTTATATGGCTACTTAAGCTGCCATGACATCTGGATTTTGCAATTGACAATGCTTTTTATCTTTGTCTGCCTGGCTTCACAGCAGAGTGACAATGAAAATGCATTTAAACAAAAAGAATGAAGAAAAAAGTCTGATTTAAACTTGTTGCTGTTGTCAGACAAACAAGCAGGATAGCTATACAAAAACCTCAGAGTACACTTAATGAATACTCTGAAACCAAAGCTCCAAAGGCTATGGGATTATTTTTAAACTGCCTGCCAAGATCCCAAAATATGATAATTAATGAACTTTAACATGTATGACAAAATTCCTAATTGAAGTACCAGAGGTTCAGAGACCGTTAATGAAATGAAACTGAGTATCAGTTTTGTACCCTTCAATTTCGTCTTTAATTATTAATTTTAGGGGATAGCCTTTAGAAGTTCAGTGACATTCATGGTAAAGTCGGAGATGTGGAGAGCCATGGAGAGAGAAAATATCCCCTGGAGAGAGTTTTCAATGAAGTCACCAGTCTTGCAAGTCTTCTCTATGTTTTTTGCAGAGTCAGGCCCTAGAAAAAAAGAGATGATAAAAAGTATGAGGAGATGAAACGGCTTGGGTGAACTTCATTCAGAGTGCAGGCAGGAGAGGCAGGAATGGTTCCCCTTCCCTTTCCCCTTCCCCTTCCCCTTCCCCTTCCCCTTCCCCTTCCCCTTCCCCTTCCCCTTCCCCTTCCCCTTCCCCTTCCTCTTCCCCTTCCCCTTCCCTCCCAACCAAATAACCAGTATTTTAGATTGTCTCACCTATGGAGAGAGCTCCAGGAAGATAATGAAGGAGAGAATTAGGGGCCCAGCAACGCTGTGGATTTTCCATCCTTTGAGGCCTTCAAAATTTCACTGCTCCCTGACGTAATTTCAAAGCTGACCCTGCTTTGAGTTGGAGGTGGGAGCAGACGACTTCCAGAGGTTCCCTCCAACATGTGCTGTGCAGTGGTTTTCCTCTGTGGAATTGGTGCTACTGTGTCCACCCTGGCTCTGGATTCAGTTCCTCCTGAGGGAAATTGAATTCCTCACACAGCATTTCATATTAATGGGAGCAGAACTTGCTGTGCATTTATGTTTGAGTCAGGAAACTGAAAAGTTTGAAAAAAAGAATTTACTGTTTCAGTTTCCCCTTTCCATTTTACTTATTTGCTTAAATAAAACCTGAAGAAAAAAATGACCTTTACTGCTGTTTTTCATTTGCTTTCAATTAGAAAATGCAATCCTTCTGGCCTGTAAAATTTGCTAATATTTAAAAGGATTCTAGACATAGTCCCTTAACTGGAGAAAAAATATTAGTTTTTAAACTAGTCTGGAGAAAAAGAATCCATTCCTAGTACCTCATAGCATTTTAGACATCCATAAGACCAGGAGGATGCCTTCTCTCAGAATCATTGCATATATTAAAGATGATAACAATGCAAATATTTTATTATATGTCCTACAAACTGACCCAGGCTGAAAGTTAAAAATGCTACTTCCCTCTGAAAATATATATTTTAAATTATACTTGAAATGATAACTTTTTTCTTATTATGATTAAAGATTTTCGTGTTGCTTCAGATTTTAGAGAATCAGAAAACATGGGAATGAAAAGTGCACTAATAATCATATTCCTCGACAAAGAAGCAAATGGTGCTATTAGGAAAGTTGAAAAGAAAGGCAAAAAACAAGCCAAATTTTTTGTCATTCCTTGCCTGCCATCACATTTTCTCCAGCAAGAGGCTTGAATGCTTGACGAGGATGCAATTACCAGTGACATTTGTGCTCTTATAGTGCCTGGAGGTCTCAGCCAGGGATGAGGCCCTATTGTGTATGTGCTGTACAAACACATTGAAGAGCTCATTGTCAAACTCCTCCAAAGCAATAGCTAAGCAGAATCTGAGAAACAACTGGAGAGCAGACAAGGGGTGGTATTCGGTCGGAGGGAGGTGATTATGATCACAGCTGAAGCAGCAGTCAGTGCAGCCACAGACTAATCATTGCTGAAGGGCTTTTTGGCATTTTATCTATTCAGCCAGCACTGGCTTATGTAGCTGCCAGCGCTGCAGTAAGTGAGCATCTTTAATATGTTTATCTTCACTCTCCCTCCCTGGGATAGGAAAGCATTAGTCTCGTTTAATGCAGAGTTCACATACCTAGCTCAGTTGGGGCACTCTGTCCTTGCAGGAACACCCCAGTAGGATTCCCTTCTTCTTCCCTCTGTCCCAGCCATGCTGGGGCTGTCCTGAGCTTCCAGCAGCATGGCCCCAGATCCTGAAGCGTTTCCAGCCCTGACCTCCCAATCCCAGCAGCACCTTTCCCCCAGGGTGAGGAGGACACCAGACAGGGATCTTGGCTGTGGTGCTCAGGCTCTGGCCCTGGGCTCTGTGCACTCACTGGGGCAGCTGGAACACCACCATCCATGCTGGCTCAGCTGGGCTAACCCCCACAGTCATGTGGTATTCAGAGAGCAAAGGCGTTAAAAGTACAGTAAAATATTAGGACTTCCTGTATCTCCCACTTCCCGTATCTCCCACTTCCCTGGTTCTATCTCAGATTCATTTGAGAAAATCAAGTATATATGTACTTTCATATCAACAGCTCCAGGTGTTGAGCTTTTTCATTGTTTTGGGGTTTGTTCAGGGCTGGTTTTTTGTTGTTGTTGTTTTGTTTCTTTTTTGGTTTTTTTGGTCCGTTTTATAAAATAGCCAGTAAAACCCTACAAAGCCTGATAAACCAAGCCCAATTTGCATAAACAGGTAAAACACGAACCTAGCACCTCCTCAAGGTCTCCAATGATTTCCAGTGCTCACTGTTTTGAAACACAACCCAAGGAAAATGTGAATATATACTAGATTGGGACTCATCTGCTGAAACACTCTTCAGTTTAATTTTGCCTGCCTCCTTTCAATTTTAATAACTGATTATCTTCTTAAATATACAATTCAGATTAATTGACTCTATGGTTTAACTACAAAAACCAGAGGCGTAATCAATACCCGTTATCCAATTTATTAGGTATGCATGGCATTTAGGTAATTAGAAAGAAAAACATAAGGATCAAAAGAGCAGAATACTATATTATTAACAGAAAAAGGGACTCTGTTTTCTTTCCCAAGTGAAGTGGTATTAAAAAAATTTAAAAGAGGTAAAAATAAAAAGTTTGGCAGATGCATTTTGACCTTTGTGCATTGTGGAATCCCTGGGCTTTTGAGGCCTTAAAAAAGTTTACTATTACAATTTAAGGCTCTTATTCCACACGGAATAGGAAAACAAACACCAAAACAATCTGGAAAACTTTATGCTAATAAACAAGACAAAGGATTCTTGCTCCTGCAGTTTGCAGTAAAACTTAAAGTCCTATTGCACACTTTCGGGTGCTTTGCCTTTTCCTCAAAGTCCTAGCTGTCCACTTCAAACTATTGTAACACCCATTTTACACATGGAACATCTTTTACTGCCATTGGTTCCTAATGGATAATGTTTTTTCCATTATCCATTGCTAGCACTGGCCACAAACAAATGCAACATCCCCAGCTATTGCTGCTGCAGTTGAGCTAATTGTTTGTTGCATTGCTCTGACAGCTCCTTGCGCCACTCAGCCACCCATGCTTGATGCTGAAAAGTAAAATACCACTAAGTAACAAAATAAAGAAATGATGTCACTTAGCTAGGCCTCCTTGTTTTTCCTCGTCTTATGTTCCCATGGCCCTTTCCCTCACAGCCCTCTGTGCAGTGGGTTATTGTGGGCAAAATAGAGCAGCCTGGTTATATAAATCCATGAATGGCTGTCACCAGCTCTGTCATGGGCATGAAGCCCCTCCAAGGCTTTCAATTCGAGTTAATGCAGATGTAGTGAGCTCTTGGTCCCCAGGAAAAGCAGAGATTTCACCCAGTTGTTCACGTCCAAGACTGAGGCTGGTGGCACTGACCATCAGCAAACAGCTCTGGGAAGCTGCTGTTGCTCCCTATGGTTATGCGAGTTCTAAATTGGCTGGATTCCTATGATATAACAAAATACAGTGAAAATAATAATTATTTCACCAGAGAAGCATTAAACTACAGTTTGGTTTCACTTTCTGGGAACAAGTTTCACTCTGTTTGACAAATTGGGAGTTTTGTTTGGATTTGCTCAAAGCCAGAGGAGTAAAGAACATCTCTGCTGCTCCAGCTTATGTTTGCCAGAGAGGAAATATCCCTAACACCCAACGTTTGTGTGTGCCAGCCCTCACATTGGCCCTGAGCATCTTGGCGGATATACTACCACGTCTGTGATATTTCTGCAAATATCTGTGATATTTCTGCAAAACAGAGCCTTCAGAATTCTCTGCTGTATTTGGCTTTATTCAGATTTGCTTCCCTCGTGGTAGTGGATTAACCTGGGTTTGCCTATTTCACCTTACTGCACTTTGCACCCAAAATATGGGGTGAAGGTAGTAGGTCAGAGTAACTCCTCCCTCACAACCATGCAAACACACACATTTGCATTTATTGAGCAAGATTTAATGCCAGGATATCAGCCAGTCTACTAAAAGCAGGTAAACAAGCAGAACAAACAGAAGTGCAGTCCTAGGCTTGCTTGATAGCCTGATATCTCTTTAATTGTCCTGTGTCTGTTAGTCAGAATAACGGAGGGGCTCTGTAGCCTCTAAAACTAGAGGTTAGGCTCTCTGCTAACAGTACCCAGAGACTGTCCAGTCTGAAAGACTTTCCCCCTGCTGGAATATCTTTGGAGTTTGAATTTCTGCTGTAAATATGGCTATTCCTGACAGCTCCCTGCAGAAGGCTTAGCAGCCCTCTGGGTACTGAGCGGTGATTTCCTCTCTGCCATAATCATTTGGGCAGATGCAGGTTGTTACTGAGGAGCCTGGGAGTGTGAAAGCTGAAAAATTTTAGTTCCTTTCTGTTTTAGCTCGCTGAACCCAGGGTTCTTCCTGTCCCCACCTGGGCAGGGCCTTTAATCTGGTTTATTGGTACGTGCAGGGGAAGCAGCTTGGGCACTGGTGACACAGGATCGCTGCAAAGACTGGGACTGTGGCTATGCTGCAATATTTTTACAAAGAAAACATGTGACATGAGACATCCTTGTGACAGACTGAAGCCTGGCATGAGCTTTAGGGGTGTACAGCCCTGATGAATTTAAAACCTTTAAGATTTTCAGATGCTTTGAAAGACTGTGTTCTGCTTCTCCAAGTCCTTTTTTTCTTTTTTACTTCTGTCACATTGCCACGGGTGGCCAAAGGCAATTGTGTAACTACTGACTCATTTCTGTCAGGTTACACTTTAATGTCTCCATTTTTTAGTACTATTCTGAAAGTAAAATATTATCTACTAGTTCAGAATATAATAATCCCCAAGATTTGCAGGTGAATAACAGATGAATTGACTTTCAAATTCTTGACTTAGAAGTGCAAATGACTTTTAATTAAGTTTAAGTACATTTTCCCTCTTCTGTTTCCCATTCACTCCTTCCAGAATCAAGCCCATGTGATGTCCCCTGTCATTTTTTGTTTCTGCTGTTTACAAGGTTACAAGTTTGAGGGCTGGCTGTATTGGAAATATCTTAAATATTCCAGAGAGCAAAAAAATGAGTAAGTTTAGTAGAGTTTAGAGTAAATGTTACCTGCTGTAGTTAGCATCCAGAAGCAAAAAATCTGATTGATTCACTAGTCATATTGAAATCTCCCTGTGCACTAATTTTGCAAGTCATTTTACAAAATGTAAGATTACAGATCTTTCAATGCAGAGCCTTCTCTAATCAAGTCACATGCAGTGGTCAAATTATAGGAGCACAAAGGCACATCATCCAACATAACATTAATATTAGGGGTGGGTAGAATCATTAAAAAAAAAAATCACAGTAAATATTCCAGCCTGTGAGTCACAACCAAGTCTTTCTTTTCCCCTTTAAAGCCCCAAATACAAGATGGAAGCAATAATGGTAACTGATGTACCAACATGAGGTACTGGTGGCTCTTACATAATTTTAAAACACCTGCCCAAATGCAGGAAAAGCTCCCTACACTAAAAGTTCTTTTACTTTCAAGTTAAAGGTACTGTCATCTTTTGTGACCAGAAAACAAGTGCCATTTCAGGCTGATGCCACTTGGTGTTGAATCGTTGTTTTGCCATCTAAAATAGTGAATTTCCCTCAGCAGAAAGTAATAGGCTATGTCAACATAACAAGCCTAACCAGTCTGGGCAACCTGCTTATTGATGTAACTCTATTGCTAGTCAATGAAGGCTAACTTGTTTGTGAAACACTGCAGTTCATACTCCAAGAGCTCTGCTGGACTGTAATTCAGGTACTTACCTGCAGAGAAATACAGAACTTTAAAATAATCCAGTTTCATTTTGTGTGAAAGAAAAACACATTTTGCTACTTAGCCTCTGGAACCATGAACTCTCCTGCTCAACTTGACAGCAACAATAAGTGGTTTTTTAAGACACATAGAAAAGTCAATTAATTTCAATAACTGATCATAATTGTGTAAGTGTTCACACAATTTACTCCTGTTCTTTCTGGATTTTGCAATAGATTCTCTGAGTTGTCAGCAAAACAAAATGTTCAGACATGTCATAATGAGACTTTTTTGTTATCTAAGACATAGCACACTCTTAGCTATCTCTTTCATTCAGGTATTTTATCAAGACTGAATATTTATAAGCTCTTGTATAGCTCAGCAAAAAGAAAAAGTAAAAAGGTACCAGCCATTTGATCTCAATTTAGCCTTAATTACATAATGACCCTTTATAATGTTTATTTCCTAAGACAGGTTGCTGCTTAACATGTACCAGACACTGGGGATAAAACATTACTGGTATCCATAAAAATGTTTACTCCTTTTTCACAGCCACAAAGTCTTTTCCACATAGCAGTCATACAGGAATTTTTACTCTGTGTAGACATTTTGGAGGATAGTGTAGATAATGATACTGAGAATTACATTATGCTGTGGTCTGCTAATGA
This sequence comes from Lichenostomus cassidix, assembly GCF_008360975.1. NCBI lineage: Eukaryota > Metazoa > Chordata > Aves > Passeriformes > Meliphagidae > Lichenostomus > Lichenostomus cassidix. The sequence continues at coordinate 57,282,911 of NC_139480.1, forward strand.
TCTGTCTTCCAGTGTTCAAGCACTGTTTGCAGTGACTCTTTTAAATACATGGCTCAAACATTCTTGTACAGGTGGGTGTTAAAATGCTGCATCCCAATTTCAAAATTAGAAATGCTGAACAAGATAAGCCTATTGTACAATCTAGGTGTTGCCAGTGGCACACGGGGATTTAAATTCGAGCTGCTTCTAGCTATCATGATTTTTTTCCATTTATTTGCTGTATTTTCTTCGGTTTTAAGAGTGTGTGGGTATGTAGACAACTGCAATTTTAAGCTCTGTTTAGCTTTTGTTTCTTAACAATTTGGGCAATACACCCTGAGACTTCACGTAGAAATCTTACTTTCCCTTATTTTTGGTTTTTATTAAACTAAAAGCAAATAGCATTTTCAGCTACTCCAAAACATTCCATTGTAGCACAGCAACTTTAACAGTTACATCTGATGATGTATGTGGATGGTACTGAATTATTGAAGCTGGAGAGACTCTCTGGATTTTTTTCACAGCCTATCCCGGTTTGCTGATGATTTTACACACACACACAACCAAAAAACAAACAAAAAAACAAACAAACAAGCAAAAAAACCCACCCCCCACAAAAAGAAAATGAAAAAAAGCAAAAAAAAAACCCCTAACCAAACCATAAAAACCCCAAACCAAATTTCAGCTTGAAATGAAAATAGTAACATCGCATTCACTTAAATTCCTCTCATCCTGAGAGGAAACCTTGGATTTCTGAATGCACTCTAAACAGGACTCTCATCTGGTTTTGTAACGGTAGATTTGCTTTGACTGCAGTTTTCAGTCATTGAGAATATCTGTGGTTCACAGAAAGTGGTTGGTACTTGGTCAGCAAAGAAAGCTGGTGCTCAAGCTTTGCAGCAGCTTGTTTGCCTTTGCATATACTTGGAACTTGTTTTTCTAATAAACAAATTTTATTGTTCTTTTGGTTTTGCTTAAAGAAGCACAGCTGGAAAATCCCCTAATTTTATAGAGCAGGTTCTCAGCGTTATAGGACTTCTGAATGATCTCTGTCTTTCTGAGCCAAATGGAAGATCCAGAAGAATTGGTTACATACCAACCAATAACTCTCACACACTCCTCCACCCCCAGTCTGTATTCTCCTGTCTTTGTGGGGAATTATCTCTTTTCTTTTACAAATGATTAGCAAGTCAGTGTCCACAGATGGTGCCTGTGGATACATATGCTGAGCCATTTAATTTGCATATGTGATTCTTGCACTCTAATGGAAGGTTCTGCTTCCTTTCATTAGGTTTTTTTAGAGTTTCTTCCTGCTTTTCTTGCCTTACTACATTCTTATTTCCTTCTAATTACAAAAATACATTTTCTTCTGGATGGGAGAGATACTTGGCAGATCAGGTCTCTAAGGCAAGTGTGTTGAGCAGGGAAATCATAGTGTGAGGATAGCATGGAGCACAGAAAAGTCTTGCTTTCTAAAGGAAAGGTGTTAGGTCAGCCCTTGAGCTGTTTTGACAGTCATTGAAGGCACCTGAGCTGGGAGCTGTGGCTGTGAAGTGGTGGCTGGGTGGTCCTAGTGCAGAGGCTCTGCTCCTTTCAGGGGTGACAGGGTAATGGGGAGCAATAAGTAGGTCAGCATCTCAGAGCATTGGTGTGAAACCACTTTGCCCATTTAATGCTCCAGTCTTGTGTGATTGATTGTGGCACAGAAGGAACACACCCTCCCTTTAACTGTGTTTTTCTAGATGTTACCAGAGAATCCATCAATCTGCAGAGAAACTAAACAGTTTCCTTTTTGCCTATGCTTGTGCAGGGTGAGGAATTTCTCCCTAATATGAAATTATTGAAATTAATTTAGTCATCTTTGCCTTCTGTATATATACAGCTTCTGTGACCTATTTGTTGAAAAAAATCAGCTCTCATGACTAATGTTGATTGTACCGTGAGGTTTTCAGCAGAAAATTATATTTAAATATGTGGGTTTTACTAAATAATTGAAGCAAAGTAATGCAAATTAATAGAGTTATTTCTAGACGGAAGTAATTTCTTGAGGGAAGTACTATGGTAGCTGTTTCTTTGATTTTTTCTACTGTTTGCTAGAGAATGTGTTTTAAATTGTGACACTAAGTAAAACTAATTGGTAGAAAAAAGGTGTGACATTAAGACTGAGTTTGTTTTTTGGAATCCCAATATAGTCTTCTGACAAACATACTTGAGTCCAAAAGAAGAATCATGGCTTTTTTCTTCACGTCAAAGCAACTTTTGAACCTGATATTTCACTTTGCAATGGAGTTTTTGATATACCATGTGGGATTACAAATAGCAAAGATAAAAAACTATGCATCTAAGCCACTATAATTGCTATCTATGAACTGATATGTATTCTGGAGCTGAAATTATTGGGACAGTGACCATATTAAACTTCTCCTCTTGGATTAGTTCATAGAAAAATATATAAAACACAAGTCAGTTATTGTGGAGTGATTAGGGCCATGCAGGGCAGGGTCTGTGTAAGATGTGTTCAGTGCCACTGCAAGACAGCAATTCTGCTGTTTGCACCAGAGTTTTATGACAGTTCAGGTGCATCTGAAAATGATGCAGATTGAATGTAATGCAGAATAAAAGCAATGGGCTCTCCTTCTTGTACTAAAGCATAGCAGCAAGTGGTAGGAATCACTCTGGCTTGTTTTAGCCACCAGTAAAAATAGAATTGCTCAAGAAATTGAGAAAACTTTCCATGTACAGTTGTTTTGTTTGGTTTTTTTTAATATTTGGTTATTTTTTGTCCTTTTGTCCTAAAGATACCCTAGCCAAAATCTAAGAAACTAACAAAGTGCTCATACTGTTTAGATTTGAAAAATGAGTACAATGTGTGTAAGATTTTTATTTAATCCAGAGAAGCTCACACATTTTAAGTTGTTCACACTAATCATCTTTTCACAATGTCTCTGCTTGAGTTTAAGCTTTAGGTGCAAAGAGTTTGGTGAACCAAATAAGAAAATTTGTGATCGTAATGAAACAATGAAGCTGACAAGTAAAAAAGCATCAAGAAGCCGCTGGAAGTCAGTGTGAGATCAGATAGACTAGCAAATCTTTGTGTCATGCAATGACCTTGTAAATATAACACTCTGTGGCCACAATGGAAGGACAAAGAAAAAGTCACTAGTAATTGTTAAAAGTGAAACAACAGCTTGCAGAATTAATGGAATTGTACCTGGAGTTAGGCAAAATCAAAGGTTTAGACAATCTAGGCTAACTAACACTGAAGAGTCATGGGTTTAATGTCAGTCAGTCATTATGTGTTAGTTCCAGTACATCTGCTTCAAGAGATGCATCCATCCAGACACCCTTCAAAAAGGGAGCAAAGATTTAAGTTCCTTCTGTAAAGAAAATAGAAAGTTCACTTCTCCCCCACCCCAAAAGCTTTTTAAATTTCTAAAGCTCCAAAGACCATTACAATCATTAACTCTTCCAAGACTCAGTGGAGGCTGCCAGTATTATACAAAGTGTATAGAAAATCATGCCATGAACTTACAGGCTAAATTGTGAAATGGTTTGAACTTGTGACACTGCCTGTGTCTGTACTCATCCAGTCAAAGTGACTGTGGGAGGCTTGCCTTGAAATTTGTCTTTCTCAAGACTCAGGAATCTTATTTGTCTTAGTGGCAGGTGCCATTAGGGCTCTTTTACAAAGAGAAACCAGAGGGTAGGTGGGACAGCCTGAGGTCCCAAAACCTTTCACACTGCATGTGACAGCTTTATGTTTTGGATATTGCTGAAGAGTCTTCCATATGCAAAGGCTTTCCCTAATAATTATAGGAAATCCTCTCCCGAGCTGGCCCTGGGAGTGCTTTAGATCTCACCTCCTGTAGACAGGTATCAATTTTGGCTTTGACAGCATTTCTGGAGCATTAACCGCAGCAATGCAGATGTATCCATAAGGCTGGATTTTCAGAGAGAGTGAGCAAGAAATGTGTCAGAAACACCCAAAAAACTGGAGCACAGATAGATGCTCCTCTCTGAACTGCTAGAAGACAGCAAAGATAGAAAATAGAAAGCTCTGGTTTGGCACAGCTCTTAAAAATTGTGCTAATAAGAAATACACCTAATAATTCTGCATTAATGTAAGGTCAATAGTTTTTTTAAAATTTTGGTTGCACTGAAGAGGTTTTCTAATTTGCTGCCCTTGGCAAATTTGAAGCAGTGACAAGTATGCAAAGAAGAAGCAAAATGTTTAATAAAAAGAAAACAATGCATTATGTTCTACCTGGAATACTCTACTCATAGTATTTTTTAGATCTCACTTCTTTTTGCTTATGGATAAATAATTAACACAATAGTTGGGTTTTTTTACAAACTTTGAATAGTGAGTCTTCTCAAATGTGAGCCATGAGACTGAGATGGACATCCCCTGCAGAAAAGCACAAACCTGATTCTTTTAGTGTTGTATTTTAAAATATTAGAGGGTTAACCGGGTTTATTATTCACTAGTTAAACTTTGGAGAGCAAGAAGGTATGGCAATTCCTGGAAAATCTTCAAGCATGAAATCTTGCTCTTGTCTGAATAGTGTGAATGGTCAAAAGGGGAAGAGATTTTAATGTGGATAAAATTGAATATTTAAAGCATCAAGAAGTTCTTAAATTTCTCTTGGTTGAGTCTTGTGTAGGAAATTACTGTTTTTTTCAAATGTCTGATATAGGCAGTGCCTAGGAATGCAGCTGAGTGTTGTGATAATAGGTGCAGGTTCCCTACACGCCTTTCTTACTGTGTTTACCCTTTCCCATTGTTCTGCCTTTCCCCACACCATGTGGTCCTGGCCACACCCTCCAGTTTTCCCTATTGGTTTCTGTACCCTAACTCCGCCCCTGGCCCTGACAAACCCTTCGGGTTTTCCCTATTGGTTCCTGTACCTATCTCCGCCCATGTACCTCCCCTGTGCCCAGAGGTCACTGGGCCAGTGTGCTGTCCCCGCCCCTCTCTACTTCCCTGTAAAACCCCTCACCCTCCGCTATTTTGTTGTCTATGCACATGTAGTCTGTGCATGTGGATATCTATGCACGTGTCTATGCACATGGTCTGTGCACCAGGGGAGGTCTTTGGCCTCAGATGCAGCCATGTGAATAAAACCTTCCATGGACATCATGCGTAGACCCTCCTCGCCTCCTTTACCACTGCCGGTTGCGAAGAGCAGACAAAACCAGGCTAGCATTATGGCTCCCCCGTCGGTGAGAGCGCAGTGACCGGCCCTGGGACAGAGGGTTTTTGGCACTGAGGCGCTGAACCAAGCTGGGCAGAGAAGCTCTTGGGTAAGGTCTGCTGTAACATCCTCTAAACTGCAACAGCTGAGCAATGAAGTCATTGTGTATAAGATTTTTTGGGGTGACTCTCAGACTACTCTATGCTTAGAAAAAAAACTATCAATGGTGAGTGTTTTAAGATGAAAAGCTAAAACCCCCATGTGTCTAGGATAAATCCCAGAGAAATCCTGCTCCCTCCTGAGTAAAGGGACGAAGAAGAAGATGTTATGGGCAAGGCTGGGGATGGATGAGCACAGCTTGTCCACTGGTCAACAGTGGTGTATAGCCTTTTCCCTTGCAGCAGAGGACATAGACCAAAGCTGAAGGAAGAAGGTGTTTGCTGCACCAGAGGCACCAGACATCTCTGATAACAGAGCCTTAGTCTTTTGTCATACAATAGGAGGAACCTGCTGACAGAGATAGCTGCCTCCCTCTCCTCTCTGTTTCTTCACGAGCTGCAGATGAGAAGCTGTGGGGTGAAGCTTCCCTTAAAAATCCACAGTATGACCAGAAAGGTGGGCCAAAATTGCCCCTTCCCTTTAGTCAATACTTCAGAAAGAAAAGAAAAGTAGTTCTTGAAAGGAAAGAAAGAGTGTACTTCCCAGCACCTTCAAGTGGAAAGATTAACGTACTGCTTTCCTGCTGCTGGGAACTAACTTGCGGCTTTTAAAATATGTTGGTTTTCAAGATGCTGCTGATTTTTTGCATCCTGGCTGTTCTAAATACTATTACAAAATACCTCCTGTTTTCCATGCAGCACACCGGCAACTAGTATGTGTAACATAGCTAAGGGAGGGGAGGTGCTTAGGAGTTACAGAGCTTTACTTCTGCCTAACCAAGTCCTTTATTTGACAGGGATTCTTAATCTTACTGAACCTCAGCTCTCATTTCTGGAAACGATAAAACCAGTATGTTAATACATGCTTGCTAATTCGTGCAAAAAACAGTGTTTACATCCTCCAGAAGAAAAAGCTCCCCTAGAAAATTCACCACTGGGTCTGGAAAATTAAATTACAGCCCTCACCATAAGCATTTATTACTGAACCAATGATTATGCCAGTAGAAGTAATAACTGTTTAGGTATGAAGGCCTGTAGCCAAAATGTTGATGCTACTCTTATTGTTGTGTGACCTTTCCTATGTTTCCAAGAAAGCTTTGCTGTGCTGAGAAGAATCTCCTGACCTAAGCTTTTACAAAGATTGGCAGACTCTTCTGAGTGGGAGGCTGCATGAGAGCAAAGGATAAATATTTGCAATATAATGGAGATAAAGAGGAGGCTGGAACTGTTACTGCAGCATCAAGGCTTTATTTTACTTTTGAATTTGGGTAGATGCCAAAAGGACTAAGTCAGCACACCAGAAAATGCAAGAATGAATTCTCTTGAAAGAAAAAGATAAGCTACTAGCATCAGGAGTACTAATTTTATTCTGAATATGAATCTTGGAATATTTTCACATCTGAACCTGAAGTTACACTAATGGAAAAATGTGTTGTGTTTTTATTTCCAGCTGATATATATCTGCCTTTATAATTTAAATAAGTCTTGTAGTAGAATATTAACTTCCATTATTTATGAATCTATTGAACTTTGCAAGGATGTACTGACAGTTGAAGGATTATAATTTTAAAGGCAGTTCAGTTCACATCATAAATATCCTAAAAGGTCACATACTACCTTACAGTATCGCCTGAAGGACAGGGAGCTTAAAGTCAGAGTCGTTTCTGTCAATTCAGAAAAAGTTCTATCAACATTATCATTCTAGAAATCAACATGTTCCAATTTATCACCCTGTGGGAATATTTTTCCACACATTTTTTGTGAAATACTGAGCTTCCATGGTCATTGTGTCACTATGTGGGGTCCCTCCTCTTGGCAGTTACCAGACTTCTTCACTCTGGGGTTAAAGAACAAACAGTAATCACCATATTTGGGCTACCCTCACACAACGTGGACATTGCAATACCAAAATCAATCAGATTCTTAGCATCTTTTTTTCTCATGTCTACCTACCCTGGAAGTACCAGAAATAATAAAAAAAAAAGGCACTCAGTATTTTCTGGCAGTTAGGCCAGCTTAAAGGTCCACTGATTGGAATAATATTATTTCATTTGTAGTATCACAGAATTATGGAATGTTCTCACTTAGGATATCCAGTCCAAGGATTATCCAGTACAACTCATGGCCCTGTCGAGGACATCACTAGAATCATACCATGAGCCTGAGAGTGTTGTCCAAACACTTTTGGACTCATTCAGGCTTGGGGCTGTGACCACTGCCCTGGGGAGCCTGTTCCAGTGCCTGACCACTCTCTGGGTGAAGAACCTTTTCCTGAAATCTAACCTAAACCTCCCCTGACTGAGCTTCATGCCATGAGTAACTGTTAATTTCCTGCTTCTTGATAATCCAATGGCAAATAATGACATCATTTCCAATTAGATCTTTTAAACAGGGAGAAAAATAAAGCGTTTATTAACTTGCTGTAATAAAATAAATGAATAAATCATGCTGAAAAAATTTGAGTGTTTCTTTGCATTAAAAAGGGCGCCTGTAAAATTTCTTGCTAACTCTGTTTTATACTCTTGAATTATCTGCCATAATAAAAAGTACTAGGGCAGATTTATAAGAGCTTTTCATTATATATATGCAAGGGAGGCTGAAAAATATAAACTGATGCACTTTGGCTGGAAAATCAAGTTCTTCTAAGACAGTTTTAAACAGTATGTTACATTCACATTCATTGGCAGCAATGAAGAATAGGGCCCAATGTCTATATGAGTCAAATACAGACTTGTTCACCACTGAGTGAAAGACAGAAAAAACCCTCTATTTTTATTTAAACAGTTCATAAATGTGAGTTTCTCACACTGTATCCCTATTTCATACGGCTAAAAGGACTGATGCAGAATAAAGCAGTAGCTGCTGACAGTCTGTGTGCTGCTGGGTAACGTGTGCTAACAGAGCTGGCATCACATTTAGAGCCTGTTTTATGCTGTATGGCTTAAAACAAGCTCACCTATTTAAATATGGGGAGATGAAGTATCTCTATTAATGAAAAAAGTTGGCAAAATTCTCTCTTAAGCATATAAACTACGTGATTAATTTACTATTTTCATTATCATGCCAAAGACAAATTGTTTTTGTTTTTTAGGAGTAAAGCACACACACATTTGCAAGATTTCTGGTTTGGGATTAATGACAATGCTATGAAGGTTCCAGAAAAATAAAAAAAAAAAAAAAAAAAAAAAAAAGAAGCCTATGGCTTTCATTTTTTACCTCTCATAATTGAAAATAAGCCCAAGCAATCAGTGGGTTCTCAGAGGTGACAGCATAAACTACTTGGGCTAAAGGAACAAAGGAGAGAAAGACAAGACTGTCCAAGCGAATCTCCAAAGGAATTTAAGTAAATAAACTCCAGAAATCAAGATGGAGCCGCAGTATCAGATTACTTCAGTAATCAGTACACGTCAGTACTTCCCTTGGGAAACAGAGTGATACAAACCCACAGCTCCTATTGAAAATGTGTGCTTACTGACTGCTCTTAACTATTTCAGAATCAGGATTATGCCCACTAACTTCAGTGAGAGTTCTTGTGAGATAAAGGATGCCAAATCTGGTCCTAAAGTGGTAGACTCTCTTGACGAATGTGCATCCTAATTCTCAATGACATTTAAGTGAGTGAAACATATGTACGGAGAGAATAAAATGCCAATGTGTTGCTATGCCAAGTTGCCACAGTTGGAAGCTTTCGGTAAATTTCCATGTGTTTGTTGATAAATCCTTCATTTTGAATAAAACATTATTTCATTTTAGAGTAGATTTAGAGTGACAAGTCCTTAAAGGCTAAGTAATACCTTGGGTTTTTTTGCAACACCTACGAAAGAAAGCAATTTCTTAACGTTTTTCCTAGATATTTGCGAGAAATGTGAATTTTCTAGTAGCTAACTTATTTGTTATACAGATGTAAATTTTTTAAAAGCTCAGAAGCAAGTATCAGTTCAAAGGTCCTAAACGTTTATTGCTAGAAGCAGAAATGAGCTTGGTTAATTGTCAAACAACGGACAATTTCCTGGGTGATTCAATACATCACAGGAGATAGGTAGCCCTGATTAGGACCTCAGAAATAATTGAACAGGATAGATTACAAAAGCAAGCTTAAAATGCAAAGAATACAAGACAGGAATTCACTTACCATAAATACTATTATCTTTAAATTTCATTATAGGAGTTTTTTAAAATTTGTATCATTCTACAGCATGTTTCAAAGCTTGCCGAAGTTATTGAAAATACAGTGAGATGGCAGCAAATATCTGGAATTAAACCAGGATTATTTAATTATTTAATTTTGCACTAGTCAAGAGAGAGATCTACACACTCCAATTAAAATTTAATACTGCAGAACAGCGACAAACAATTTTAATTAGCATTAGGTTGCCCCATAATGCTAGTCAACATAACACCAGCTAATTCACATCCATAACAAGTGATTCTGTGATGCAGAAGCAAGATTCTGTGATAGCACAGCAAGCCTTGAACTAACAGTGCTTTAGCTGTTTCCTCTGTCAGAAACCTTGTGAAAATGAGGAGGCCCTGGAATGGCTGAACAAGAAAGTCACAATATTTGGAAACCAACACTTTACTTTCCTCAGTTAAAGAATTCATTCCCATGTGCACCTATTAACCTCTCACCCTGTAAATCTCAGTTCTGTATCAACTCAACCTGCAAAGTCCATCTGACAAGTACCTGGGATGGAAGGGAGAGACCCAGGAGCTCTCAGCAAGGGGCTGTGCTCTCTCACCACAGCTGCCACCAGATGTCCAGACAAGATGCAAAGACGCAGTAAATATACACGTTATGTATCCAGAATAATTTCAGCATCCACCACTGCAACTCAAGAGCTTCTTGTTCATTAAAGTAAGCAGAATCCAGATTCATGCCTGGATGTTGGCTGAATGATTGGGCAGTTTTTGGAATAATTCTTAATGTATTGCTCCTTTCAGATAGTGAGCAAAGGACCTCTTGATACCCTGAGGAAAACCCCATTGTCCTGTGAACCTTTCCTTCTGCCACCACATTTTTAGGGTCATTACCTGCCTTGCTTTTATGGAATTGTTTGTGACTGCTGGCTTCTAACAACAGTTTCCTTCTCCTTTTCACTAGCAATATTTCTAACAATAAGCAGTTGTTGTATTTTCTGTCCAGGAAGTATCTCTATAATACCCCAGTTCACAAATTGTCTCTGCTACTTGATGAAAAACCTTGAAGATGCAAGGAAAATTACTGCAAAGGATTGGACCTTGTAGTGGTTTGCTTACCAGTTGTTTTTATAAAGCTTGAGAATCTGTAGCATCTCAGAACAACTGAAGGCTCAGCCTGTTGGAAAGTTGAATATTTTTTCTGCAGAAGCTTATAGAAATTAATTGTAGGTAATTTATTTGCAGAAAGGAAATCAAAGTCTCTGAAATACCACACTGGCAAAGCTTTTTTTTTTTTTTTTTTTTTAATGCAATGTGGGTACTATAGGTTATTTCAAAATCTCTTAAAACCAGAAAACTCCTAATATGCAAATAGATTAATCACAGTTTCCAATTTGTCCAAATATCCCATCAAACATGTGTTATTTTAAATAGATGTGATCACTTATGAGCTACACATATATCTTCTTTTTGATATCTTTGCCAGTATCAATCTTACTAGCATTTAATTAGCCAATATGACTGCAAAAAGCTGGATGTTTGCGTTACTGAAGGAGATGTTAGTAAATATTGCAGATCCAGAAGTTCCCTGTAAAATCCATGTAGTCAATGAGCACATGAAAGCCAGTTTTACCAAATATACATTAAATCATTAATCAAAATAAAGATGAAATACATAGCGACTTTTAATGTACATAACACGTGAAGAGTGATGGTGTTCTAGGAATTTATTCCTAAATTACATCAGCTTCAATATGCTGATCATAGGGTAAAAAGTGTTACTTCTTGCTTGCATATTATTGTTAGTAGGTTGTCATCTGATTTTCACCATATGCAGTGATAAGCATGATACCTCTCTGTGTTTATAGCAACCCCTCTGCCTGAGGAAGAGTGCCCTGCTCTCTTGGCTGACAGTCTCATGGGACTGTCCCATGAGAGCCAAGAAGGCGTCAGCTGTAGGGATGCTGTCTGTGGGGGAACCAACTGGTGTCCCATAGAGGACACTGCCCTCTCAGTATGTACTAACCACAGCAACCACATCCCCCAGTGGATACACCCCCTCGAATTAGCCTGTCCCTGGCAAATGACACAAGACTACACATGACATTGACTGATTATGGATTAAATATTTAAGAATTTTTTCAGGTTTGTTCCTAATCAGAGATGAAACTACTCCAGAGTACTGTACTCTGAAATAAGCCCTGTAACACTGACTATTCTGGTTCGCTCCAGAAACCTACATAAGACCATGCTAGCTTTTAATGAATTTGAGGCTCAATTTGTAAAACATTAACACAAAAAGGAATCATTATATATTTATTTTTAAAAATGATCCCAATTTAAAAAAAGTTTTGATTTCAAACAAGGACTTTCACAATGTTCAGTGATGTCAGAATCAACAATGGTTCAAGCCATTCTAATAATGACTATTTACAGAAGAAATGGAGTGACTCACAAAAAGAGCTTTTAAGCCAAAATATAGCAAGATATTTCTAGAGTAGCCAGTTTTTTTTCAATTGTCAGCTGCTCAATATGATCTAAAAGGGTTCAACTGCAGTGATTTGTAGCACTCTCCATTTTCATCAATGTTTCACAATTCATCAGTTTCAAACCTAAATAATACTGTACCCCACTGCAAACGTTCCTTTAATCTTTTCCTTCTCCAATGATCTGATCTGCAGAACTACAGGGGAAAAATCCCCACTGTTCAGCACTAAATATAAATCTTGCATGAAACAGATGTCTTGCCTTTATCTTTTCCAATGCTTTGTTATTGCATTTAATGATCTGTCTATGATTTCCCTTATTTTCTGTCTTTTAATAACCAAAGAAGAGCAGACAAATCCACTGTAATACACTGATCTCTTTGAAGTCTCCCATTTGATACTTATAGATAAAATTATGTTAAAGAATATAAAACCCCACAAGTTTAAGGGAGCACACGTGCAATGTATCTGTAATGTTATACTACATTGCACCTCACTGTTTATTATAACCTTCCTTCTTTGAATGTTATACAAGAACCCTGAGACACCAATTGGTGTCAAATTGTATTATTATCATTCCATGTTGAAATTCCTTAATATTGCTGGGGATATTTTAAGCATTGGATATTTTTGGATTTAAAATGTTATTTAAAGAGAAAGAGATAAATCCAGGATGTATATCTCCTTTCCCAGTGCTCATCTCTTTAATACTCAATTGATATACTGTCCAGGTCTGATTTTCAAAAGAACTGAAAAAACAAGGCAGGAATCTGAATGTCCTACTTTCCTTGAAATTCCTGTTATTTCCTCAGTTTTGTTGAAATTCTCTGCATATCCTACAGACACTTTCAAGGTGTTGGCTTCATTACCAATGCCAGAATTCAGATAGCTGAGATTTATCTCCTACCTCTTCTTGTTCTATGTGGTGGTGGGTTTCACAATAGCAAATTAGACTTCCATCCTTAAGAAAGGTCCTCTGCATATGTTAAAGCTGGGCTTGAAAATTTTGCATTTTCTGGACAGAATTATGGCGAAGCAGATAGCCGGATTCCTCGTGTTCCCTAAGCAGTGGGTGGGCTGCAAGGGGACTGGATTCAGAGATACACAGTCTGTCTGGAATGGAAATGGATTCCTGCAGAAACCCTGTTGGAGGGCGCCTCACACTCTCCCTAATCTCTCCTCTTGTTTGGAGAACAAGGCTGCTGCAGCAAGTCATTTGTAGGTCCTTGAGCTTGTGCAGCTTAGTATAACTTAGATATGAATTCTCTATCTATTTCATTTGGGAAGCTACTCTGCCTCCTGTCTTCCTCATGGAGTAAAAGATTTCCCTCACGGCCAGTCTGATCCTTTCATTTTTCAGCTTAAGCCTGTTGTCTCTCCCACTCATACCACTGTGAAGAGCTTGGCTTCATATTCTTGATACCTTCCTCCCTGCAGGGCTGAGCAGCTGCTGAAGGGACCCCTGAATCCATCTCTTCTCCAAGCTCTCAACCTCTCCCTGTGGCAGCCCCTCCACTGAATCTGTGTCACTTTGTCAATGACTTTCTTGTCCTGGGGATCTGAAAATGGACACGACATTCCAGCTTTGTTGCCTGTGAGACTGTCTCCTGACGTCTCTGATGGTGTAAATTATTTTCTGCTGTATCAAAATGTTGTCTGAGCTACTTATTACAACATGAAGCGGGATTACTTGACATGATTTAATAGTAATTTAGGTAGGAGGTAAAAGAAAAGTTTTGAAATCTGTGGGAAAACAGCCAACTTGCAAAGGAAATTTTAGAGTGAGTGAATCTGGTCCTTCTGTCCAAAATGAACATGCTTTTTCCCATAATGCAAGTCCTTTCCTGCTACTGGCAATATCTGCCCCTACAGGATCTGAAGGAAGCTACATTTTTCAGGCTGGGGAGCTGGTAGGCTGGATTGGCAGTTTGGGAAAGCACAAGGCAAGAGCTTGATATATTTGCTGACATTTCATCTTTGTTCATGTATTTGTTGGACTAACAAATAACTGTGGAATGCAGATGCATAAAGAAACCTTTTTAAAAGGAGTAGTGAATCAGTGTTTGAGACTGATGGTGCATACAATAATTTCCTGGATCTCCATGGCATTTCTTGTGCCTCAGACAGTGTTCCGTATGTCATGACCCGTAGCTTGATTTCCTTTACCTCAAGTCCCCTCTTCCCTAGTTACTCTTCAGCCTAAAATTACTTACTCTGTTCTGTTCTCTTTTTCCTTCCCTGTCACCAGTGTCCTCCCTGTCACACAGATGCATCTTTAACACATCAAAATTTTGGAAGTGGGAGCAATAGCTTGGAGGTCAACATCAAACCATTCAATGTGCTTCGCTGCGCAGAGTCATTGTGAGCTGCACAAATAGAGACGCATGTGAATAAAGACTCTAATGCTTCATTACCACTGCGACAGAATAATTGGTACTCTAATTTACATTCTCCCAACACTATCTATCTATCAAGATGTAATGAGATATTTAACATGTTGTTACTCTATGTATGCACGTGTTTTATACGTAACAACCTGTTATCTGTCAGCTTAAACCAGCACTGTACAGTAGAATTACCTTCTTTCCCCTATAATTATCCTAACATATATCTGGGCAACCCCAGCAAAGACAAATAATATGCACTGGATATAAATCATGACAGAATAAGGCCATGAACTCTTTTAGTCTGGTATTTTATATTATTTCACTCTCTTGAAACTTCAGATACTTAAAGACAAATGGATTTTTAAAATGAAAAATCTATTCATTTTTCTAAGAAGATGGCATAATACTTACAAATGCCTTCTCTACATTCTTATTCAAAAGGAATAAAATGAGCTATCCAGAAGGGTAGAATGTGGATCAATATGTGTTTTCAATGGCTCCTGGTTTTATTGCCACTGAATTCTGTAGGTGTTTTGCCACTCATTTCCAAGAGTGAAAGATTAGATCCAAGCTAGAATTTGCATCAATCCCATCTATCTCCTTTTTAGGGGCACAAATGCTCCAGAAACCTTGACATTTCATTGCTTATTAGTAAAATGCACACAGAAACATGGAGTTCCCCCATAATCTGAAAGTTCTGCCATCCCATAAAGTCCTTCCAGTTCTTCTATTCAAATGGCTGCTCTTACAAATAATCTTTCTCAGTAAAATTAAAGCACTAACTTTGTCCTGTTTTTTTCATGATCATGTATGGTAAGAGTTTTCTGCCTTCTGTGTCTCTTCTGTACAAAGAACTGCAGTGAAATAGTATTTGTATACTTACTAAGGATGATGCATGATAATTTCAGGGATGACTTAAACCAGGATATTCTCTCCACCTTCCCTGGAATCTTCTACATGTGCAGAAGGCATTCTTGTCTGACATAGGCAAGTGCACCAGTTTTCCAAAATGTTCTGTTACTTCAAATTCAAGAAAGAGAAAAATGAAATTATGCAGAGAGACTGATTCATTAGAAACATTATGAAGAATGTGCAGTACTTTGAAAAACATTAGGTGGAAACAATCTCAATTACACTAAGACTGATGGGACTGTCCTGTTCCATAGACATGCTTGTAATATATTGACAAAAAGATTTTAACCCTCACTTTAACTTTGTTTATTTTCTTTTTCCTCCTGCAGAGAATTTATATATATTTTTAATTATACCAGCTGTAGTTTAACTGGAGTGAAGGGATCCTAGTGCATCAAGTTTGGATTTCACATACTGTTTGTTGCTTAGACACCAGCAAGTAGCTAACTGTTACACTATTTTATTTTCTTAAAAAGAAACACCTTAGTTTAATGATAAATGCAACCTTCACAAAGGCATTACTTTGAATTTTTAGGGACTTCAGAGATTAAATAATAAAAAAAATTAGAGTGTTCAGTTTTCAACTACTTTTCTTTGCAGACAATAGCAGTGGATAACATATTGGGTGCACTCTGCATGGAGCAGCACTGAGCTAGGATTAGGCAAATGCTCTAGAAATTAGTGCCCATCCCTTTGGTATTTCAGATTTACATCTTAATTTCCCTTTCCTTCAGAAAATGTTCAATGTATTTCCATGTGGTTTTGTCCAGCTAACATAAGGGGTTAGGGTGTATTTCATGTGCACAGACATTTTTCTGAAATACAGCAATCTGAAGCTATTTGATAAATATGTCTGGAGGCTTTCTTATGAAAACATTTCATTTCCATTTCCAGTTTCAGATCACCTTACTGGGTCTCGATTTATTTTTCTACAGTCAAGGATGTTAGAGACATCAGTTGTTTTGTCTATACAGTAAATAATTTGGAACGGGGACTATAATTTACTCAATACTTGTATCATTCTCAAAATAATGTATTCTCAGATTGATTGACTTCTTGTCAGCACCACAATATGAATGTTAAAAGAGAGTTGCATTACGTCTTAAGGCATATATTAGCCAGTATTCATGGAACGCAAATTTAATTCTGGCTTGGATGAGTATCTACACTACAGAGTTCAAAGTAACAGTCATCAAATGTTTGAAAGGAAGCACATCCAATACCTAACTGGGCAGTCAAAACAGCTCAAATTGCACCTATCAGACACTTATGATGAATTGCTCATGAATAAGCAGCAGGCTAAGAATTACTGACAGAACCTATTCTAAGAGGAGTTTTGAACAAATCATGGGAAAAAAAAGTCATGCTCTTTCAATGACTTCACAAACAGAGAGCTGACATTTGGCAAACACATAATTCAACATTAATTACTCAGTCAAGACTAGTAATAACACCTAGCAATTATATAGTCCTTTACACATTCAGTGGATTATAAAAACTCTGACATTAATTAAGTTGAACTGCCTCTTCTCCTCTGCTCTTTGCCTTAAAATTCTCCTTAAGGAAACACTTGGTTTGGCACATGCAGATTTTCACACAGGCTGACTGTGTGACCTGCAAAATCTCTGTCTTTCTGGGTAAAGAGAAATGAGGTAAAGTCTGAGGTAAAAACACAAGCCTGGCTTGTCAGTTTACAGTCCAGCATAAATTAGGAATGATGCACAGTTGTTGTGACAAGCCAAAGATGGACTTGAGATTTCTCAATTACTGTCCTTATTACTGGGGAGGAGGAGAAGGAAATCAGCTGGTATCAGCTGAAACCTCAACAGCCAACTCAGTGAAGGTAGGTGGTGCACAGCCTGTCTTTGCACTGGGAAAAGTATCACCATTATTACTGGAAATATTTACAGGTTATTTAGTACATGAGCTATGTGTCAAAACACTTCAGTGAGTCAGGAGACATAAAACCTTCACATGGATGTTTTTTCTCTGCCTCCTTCTGTCCTGTACATATAGAACCTATTCAGGGGTGTAAGAAAGTAGAATTGTACAACACCTGAGTAAAAGCTATTGGAAAAAAACAGGAAGACTAATAGGCTTGGATTACATTCATAACTCGAGACAGCATTTTCTACCATTTCTTTTAAGACTTCTATGAAATTAATTTCCTAAATTTGTCAAATCTTCTACCCTCTCTGTTCAAATAGATGGTGTATGTGTGAAGTTGATTAGTCTGTAACAAATATGTCCTGAAATTATATCAGGCTGTTCATAGTGATATAATCCAAATTTGGGGGATGCCTTGAATATATCAGAAATTAGAAATTGTTCTTAATACACTCAGGAGACTGCATATCAATTTAAAGAGAGGATACATATTCTAAAGAGACAAAGAAAAATAAATTAGCCCCAGCATTTTTAGCTGATGGGGTTAGATGGCAAACTTATTAGCACATTCATAAGACATTTGCTGATCTATACACCAACCTGTTGCCGAACAAACCTGCAGAATATCCCTTGATTCATTTCTCTGCCTTTGTCAGTGGTGCCACATGTATGGAGTTCAATTTTGCCCTAGTTATTCAGCACTGGTGAGTAATCAATGTGCCCAATAGCCACTCACTCATGTGTAAGAAAATCAAATGGTTCAGAGTCTTTGATCTCATTGCATTTCACTGCTGGTGTAATTTATAGGTTTGATAATTGAAAGTGGCACAGGTTCCCGGAGTTAAATTCTCGTCTCATTTTCTAATGTGCTTTGATAAATGAAGTAGTTTGGTAAGCATAATTAAAGTCCTGGATTTCTATATTTTTCTCTCTCTCTAGGATTATATTTAGATATAGTGGCAGCACAATTTCAAAAACAGCTTTTCCTTAACTACCATATGCTGAGTTTCTCTCAAAGCTCAAGTCTTTTAAGTACAAACTCTTAGAGAACATATAGGTTTCTGACAGACACCTGTCATGTATTTGAATGTATTCATTATAAATTGCATGCTCCTTCCAGGATTACAGAAAGGGAACCCTCAAACTAAACTTTCAAGGTTTGCTAATAATCAATAACTCCGTCTTTTCCTGAAATTTCCTGCATCTACATTACCAAACTCATCTGTGCCAGGTAGCAATTCCTGGCTCTGTGGGCCCGAGACATAGCTAGAAAATTTTGTGCTTTCAGAGATAATCTGAAAAAAAAAAAAAAAAAAAAAAAAAAGTGAAATCTGTACTGCAGCCTCCTGGAGCAGTGCCTCCAGAGCACGATGCCAAAAGCATGCATTGCTTGCCCTGCAGCCTGTCCTTGGGGTGTGTGCTTGTCTTTGTGGGCACAGGGCCTGCTGGCATTGTGTCAGGAGTCTGTCCAAGGCTAAAGGAGCATATTTTGGCACCATCTATTTCATGTTTTCTGCCTGGAGCGAACTCTGAAGCAAGTTAGTTTGCCAACGGCCCCTGGCCTCTTCCTGGAGCAAAGGAGTTTACTCAATTAGAAAGGAGTCTCGAAAGCCCTGGAATACCCGCACTGGGAAGAACCAGCACTGAGGCTGGGGAGTTTGCTTACTTAGCAGCACAGCAGCCCCTTAGGACAGGTGCCATGTGGTCTTGCTATACTGACTAAGGACTACAAGTATTTCCATGGTGGAATAGATAACAAAATTCAACCACGTCACAGTTTCCGTGACTATACAAGCTTGCCAAGCTTCTTATACACATGGGTAAGTTGTAAAGAGCAGGCTTTTTGTCACTCTCTGTGAATGATCCTGGGTTTAATACAAGAATCCTTATTGAAGGATATTTTATTCTCTTTTCTCCCTAAAGCATGATTTTCCATTGCATATTAAGTAAGTTCAGGAGGAAAGGGAGAGAATTGGTGAAGAGTATTGCATCTCTGCAAAGTGACTATAAGCATCACAGATCTGCCTTCCAAGCACTAACCAGGCATCACACCCTTTTTTTGGACAGCTGTTTCAGCCTGCCACTTTCACAAATATTAAGAGTAATTAAAATCACAAAAATAAAAACACTGACTCCTACACACCTGTGTTTTACACTGCTGCTTTAATATTTACCTAATTTTCATAATAGTATTTAGTGCATTCACTCCTTTAAATGGATCTGTAACCATAGCAACAACATCATCATCTCATAACACATTCTTTAAAGTCACACTCTGGAAATAGCACACTGTTCCAACTTGTATTGTTTACTCTGATGCTTTGGATAACAAAATGACTGCACCTATTTGGCTGTTGCCAAATAGGAGTTAAGTAGCCCCTTCCAAGCAAAGCACTTTTCCAGTGTCACTGAGCATCCTGCAAAACTTTTGATAAGGCCATTCTGCATCCTTCCCAAGGGGAGGAAACTAAGACACAAGTATATGAGCTGACTTGTGTGCTGTCAGACAGAATTTTTGGGCAAGAGGCACCAGAACACATTCTCTGCGCTTCCAGGCAGAAGACTCACCGGTTGTCAACTAAGCAATGAGATGTCTTCTAGATCTTAAGTGAAAAAACAGACAAGAAAGGAAAAGATAAAAATTAGGATCTTTTCCATTCAAAATCAGACTGAAGCACAGTAATTCCAGAGGCCTGAGTGCAGTGCAGTTTGGGTAAACATTCATTCCAGCATCTAGATCATTGGCCATAAAACACACTCAGAAAGCCAATATGGGATTTCTTTTGCTTACACTGCTATTTGTTTACTGTAACTGTTGAATTTCAAATTTATGTTGATTTGAGAGAAGAACTTGACCTCTTGTTTTCATGCAAACCTCCACCACATGAAAAAAAGAAAGAAGCAGTAAAAATATCTGAAAGAAGCCACGCAGTTTCTCAACAGCATGAATTTCATAGTCCCTTGTAAGGCCTCTCTGAAGAGTGCTGTTGTGCTGCTTTTTGTGTAATATGTCATATTTTTGCCCCTCCCCTTTTATTGCTACTCCCATTAGAATGGAGTGGTAAACATTTTTAATGGCAATATGTTTTCACCAATTATTCAACAAATATACAGAATGTCTAGTTAGAGGAAATGAGGCATGAAGTACTGCAGGCAGAGTTCATACAAAGCACCACAGAGGCTTGAGAGCAGCTGCTGAAAGCCACTGTGCTAAAATTTCCCTTAGAAAAAGGTGCACTTCTGTTCAACAGGCTAAAATGTTTCTAAAGGAACCATTCAAAGGCTTTTGTGTAAATCATTCACGTTGCCATTGTGAAAATAATTTCATTAAAAAATATCCAGGCAACTGAAACACCACAAATATTCATATGACTGGCATTTGTGCATGAAAATGTGGAAATATGATTCAGATATCCATTGTAAAGGCTGCAGAATTGTCCTTGGTTCTCTTTGCTTTGGAAACAGAGCATGTAGGGTAAGATACTCAAAGTTGCCTAACACAATAAAATATCTGCTTCAAGTTAGGCACTGAGACACCTGTACTGGGTTTGCATGGCAAGGTTCTGGTAGTGGGGGGAATAGGGGTGGCTTCTGCGAGAAGCTGCCAGAAGCTTTCTCCATGTCCCCACACAGCCAATTCCAGCCAGCTCCAGAATGGATCCACCACTGGCCAAGGCTGAGTCCACCAGCAATGGTGGAACATTTTTGGGATAACCGATTTAAGAGGGAAAAGTGCCTTGTGCAATGGAAACTTCAGTGAGAGAGAGGAAGGAGAGTAGGTGAGAGCCACAGCTTTGCAGACACTGAGGGCAGTGAGGAAGGAGAGGCTCCAGGCACTGGAGCTGAAATTCTCCTGCAGCCTGTGGTGCAGCCCGTGGTGAGGCAGCTGTGCCCCAGCAGCCCATGGAGGTCCATGGGGGAGCAGAGGTCCACCTGCAGCCCAAGGAGAACGCACAGCAGAGCAGATGGATGCCCAAAGGAGGCTGTGACCCTGTGGGAAGCCTGTGCTGGAGCAGGCTCCGGGCAGAACCAGTGGAGAGAGGAGCAGACGCTGGAGCAGGTTTGCTGGCAGGACTTGTGACCCTGCGGGGGACCTACACTGGAGCAGTCCATTCCTGAAGCATTGCAGCCTGTGGGAAGGACCCACATTGGAGAAGTTCATGGAGGACTGTCTCACGTGGGAGGAACCCCACACTGGAACAGGGGAAGAGTATGAGGAGTCCTCCTCCTGACGAGGAAGAAGCTGCAGAGACAATGTGTGATGAGCTGCCCAAAGCCCCAGTTCCTGTCCCCCTACAGCACTGGGGAACAGGAGGTAGAGAAATTGTGAGTGAAATTAAGAAGGGAAGGGTGGGATGAAAGTGTTTCATGATTCCTTTGTTTCTCATTATCCTACTCTGATTCGACTGGTAATAAATTAAGGTAATTACCCCAAGCTGAGTCTGCCCATGTCTTTAATATGGCAAGTGGTCTCTCCCTGCCCTTATCTCGACCCATGTATCTTTCATTGTGTTTTCTCTCCCCTGCCCATCTGAGGAGGGCAATGACAGAGAGGTTTTGGTGGGCACCTGGCATCCAACCAGGACCAACCCCCCCCACCACCTTAGTAAAATCTCTTCATATAATTAATCCTTCTTTAGTACCATTGATTTTAATGAAACACAAGGAATTGTTTATATTTTCTCGTTGCCAAATTTAGAAAGTGGCACAATGATGTCATTTTTATCATAGTACACCTTTTGGCCATGGACTGTCAAATGCCATTTTTGATGACTCATGCACATTACTGGCTATTCTTCTGCCTGCCTTTGAAGCTCTGGCCTTTCAACTTTGTGATTTCTCTGCTCTTCTGAGCCACTCTGTGTCCTTGTCTGACCCTCACTGTCTCCAACCTCTCTGACTCTCATATTAGGCAACCTGCTTTTCATCATTTTAATTTTTTAATGTCTTTATTTCTTGGATGGAATTTGTCAGACTCCTTTGGAGGGAAGTCAGTTCTCTTTACTGGCCAGAAGCACAGTTTTAGAGCTGTGGATGCCATGGTTTTCACAAGGGCTGGATAAAAAATAAGAATACAAAGGATCATAACACGTGATTGAGAAACACTACCTGAGTGTCAAGGAAGAGAAAGCAACTCTATGCAATTTACCCTCTCCCACCTCCTTCTTAAAAAAAATTTAAACTGTAAGAAGGAATTCCATTTAATTGAGGGCTGATATCACAGTCAACAAGTAGTAATGCACTCCAGCAGTTTCCACAGAGCTGCTCCGCAGAATGAGTCACTGTCTTTGGCTTTCATCTGCTGATGTCAGAAAAATGGGAGGACTCAGAAACAGTCCAAACTGGGCCCAGCTCTTTCTCTGGGCCCCTTGCCTGGCCAAGTTTCAGACCATTGCCCCCAGCTTCTTGTCCAGCTGTTTCTGCCTTGTTCCCATGCTCTCCACACCCACTATTCCCGGCCACACAGACTCTTAGGGCTGCTGGGGAGTCTCCTTCCTCATTGTCTGCCCTATGTCTTTTCTCCTGTTCCTGTTAAATGTGTTCCCTGGGATCCTGTGCTACCTCACTGCAGATCCTTTCCTTGCATTACTTTTCAGCCTCCTCATCCAGCGACTCTTCCCTCATGGCAGAACCACACTTTACCAACATTTGCTCTGCGCATTTCTCTTTCCCAATCAGGATAGCTGGAAAAAATATTTTTCATTATCCTTATTCACTGATACAGTTGGGTCACAAAGCTCAGACTATACTTAACATTTAGACTGAGGCAGATTAACTATCTAGTATAGCAAATTTTGGCACTTTCAGTAAAAAGTTGTCAGATAAAAAAACCAGTATTTGAACAGATAGTGCCTGGCAATCTTAATAATGACTACAATAACTTTAATAATAATAATACCACCAGCAGTCACTCATAATATATGTGTTTTTCTTGATTTTTATGGAAGATTTCCCTGTAATACTCTTTTGAAATTATATTTTCTATCTATGAGTAAATTATAATTGACACTACAATTTAACATTTGAGAATAAGACTGTAACCTTACATTTTTTTAAAGGCTGCTTTTATTCAGATCACACAATGGGACAGACTCTACATGGTAGAAAACATTATGTAGTTTGTCTTTCAAGGTCAGCAAGACTACAGTGACACAACCAGGTTTGGTCTATCATGGAGAGACTTATGCCATACCTCTGTTTAAAGATGTTCATTTCATTCTTATATGTTCTTCTGCTTCAACCAGCATTTCCTCTCTCTGTCCCCCTGCTTTCCAAATCAAACAGATAATTGTGGAAGAAAACAGTTACCAACTGTTCTTCACCATCTCAGAGAAAAAAAAGTGAAGACAGAATGCAAAATTTAAAAAAAACCAAAACCAATGTATAGAGCACTCATTACTGACATTGAATATAGGTGGATTGTACCTTTACGTTTTTGGGGGCCTGACCAGAAAAATGTTAGTGTTCAATCTGTGATATTAATGAAGGTAATAACTTCCAATATTTCTGGCAACTTAGGAGTTTCCCAGAAGTGTGCAGGAATCCAGAGGCTGTGTTTATATTATCATTACCCCATTGCTTAGATCATTGGAAGGGAAATAACAATAACTTCAATACCAGTAGTATAATATAGGATTTAAAAAAAATCTTTAGTTTACCCAAAAAACTGGCAAAAATATCTTCATAACAGTGGTATTATCCAGCTTTACTAATGTGTAACCAAAGCCTTAGAGGATATTTACCAAATGCCATACTGACTTTCCTTTCTTTTCTTCAGACATTCTTAGTCATAAAATCTCTCCTATAGTTTCCCAAACCAAATTAATACTGCACTGTAAAACTGGGCACAACATAGATGTTTTCCCAGAGTAAGTCTAATTTAGCAGGCAGAGTGTAGAAAAGTTTTGCATTCTTCCTATAGCACATTTTGTGGAAATTACTCCACATAAATTAGAGGGAAGATACCAAAATAACTTCAATGAGTCTCCCGTTTTCTCAATGTTTGCATGTTGGGCACAACTGATCTGCTGTCTAGTGTGCCCTGGAGAGTTATGAAATCCAAAAAAGGAAGCCTTCTCTGTTGAAACAGCAGACTGTTATTCATTAAAATAAAACTGCATTGAGGAAAAAAACCTTACTAATTAACATGGGGCTACTGTGAGCAGATCTATTATTTTCCGATATTAAATAATTAGGGTCTTTATTACTGTACAATTATACACACATCATTTGCTTATTTATTGAAGAGATGTAAGGGTTTTTAAACTTTTATTAATATGGTTTGATGCAGGAGAGAATTGCTTTACTGGAACAAACTACTCCAAACCTCTTATTTTTTTTACCCACTCTTGAAAGAACAAAAGGTGAAGAGCCCAGTAAAGCTGAATATACAGTATCTTTTCATACGCACGTGTAGCATTACTGTGACATGGCAGTGTGTTGCTCCTGTCATCATTTCACATTTCTAGTGCAAAAATGAATTAATTCATGAGCTCTGTTTCCCTATATGACTGTCTGGAGTTCTTGGAAGTTTTGTTTGGAAACCCATCTTAAAAAAGATGCTCACCACAAGTCACAGCTTCCACTGACACAAATCTGTGCCCTGTGAAAATGTTCTAAAAAAGGGCACACAACAAAGAAAACACATATTTCAGCACAGTCTGAGAAAGACACAGAGTTCTTTAGGACTGTGCTTGATTATCCTCTGGTGCCAAAGAAGAATGACACCCCCGTGTGTTCTGCTTGTTGCTTGGAAAGTGTTTGACTGTTTTTAATAACTGTGTGTCAGTTCTCATTGAACAAAAAATTTCCGAACAATTGCATGGTCTGTGGTCAGTGTCCAAACAGCATTTGGCAATCTTCTCTGGATTACGGCATTTTGCCACAACTGGGTTTGCTGATCAACCTAACAACTACTTATTTATTAGTGGTAGAAGTACGATGAAATTTTGTTTATAAGCTATGGAATATTTGGACTTCTTGAAATGCACAGCCACAGTAGCAGCATCAACTAACATCTACATTTGACTTTTATTGTTGTTATTGGCTTATCTTTGCAAACCTAGTGCAGCAACAAAGCTGAACTCTTCTCTGACTGTATAGTTATACCCAGGCACGGTAGAGCACTCCAATCACTGCCTTCCAGAAGTGGAATTTTACCCCTTTGCAAGGGGACTGTGTTGGCAAAGATTGTTACAGCTTTGGCCTAATTTACACATAATTAGATATAAACAGACATAAATATTCCTGTGAAAGAACATTGGCTTGCAAAATGGAAGTGTAACACACATCTCATAGATAGAGCATATGAATCCACTCATATGGGACAACCTCCCCTCCGATATTTAAATATTGACCTGATTTCCAAGTCTTTATAAAGCTAAAAATTGTAATTATTACTGATCTCAAATAAAATTGATTCTTAACTGGCTGTAGACTCATTTATGAAGATCCTTATCCAGATAAGAGTGATATAGTAGCTTGCAATTATGGAATTAAAATCAAACTCTGAAATACAGAGCTATTCATGGCTTTGTCTTTGATGTGTACTGAAAACTTATTATTATAGACATATGTTATAGGGCAGAATTAGACTTGCACAGAACAGTATATATGTGTAAGTTTTAAGAGGGTTGTAATTTTTTTTTTCCCATGGTGTTTTTAAAAATCTTATCTGAAGTTAATAAATAAGAGTACAAAAATAACAAAGCCAACTAACCTAATACAGCTATTAGGTTCTTTTGAATAGAGTGCCATGAGCTGGGAAAGATTTTAAAGAGATTATGGGCTGAAGATAAGAATTCCTATCTGACAGATCCCTCTGGAGGTCATGCAAGGGAAAAAAACAAGAAGCCATGTGGCTAAAAGATGATCCCCTAACAAACAATTAGAGGGTATATGGGTCAGAGAAGGGGGAGAAAAGGAAGGCAAAATTGAAGATACTCAGTTCTACTATATGACTGAGATGCTGATGTAAACAAGTATTGTATCCCTTCATGCAGCTCATGTCCCAGTGCTTCAGCTTTCTGAAGGCAACATCCAGTTCTGTCTGATTTCCATTTCCAGAAGCCTTGGTTCTCTGCTTGTATGGCCAGAAAATGCTCGGAATTAGATTGAAAATGATCCCTCTGGTACCCATGATGTATCACACACAGCTCAGCTGGAAGAGGAGGGACAGAGCGGATTCACTTCCTATCAGATGATAACTCACACAAGTATGGATCCTTCTGGGGCAATTATCCCAGAAAACATGACACCTTTTTATCAAAACGTCCCAAACTAATGTTAGTGGTCTGACCACTCCCATGAAGAAGGAACTGCCCCAGGAGGAAAATGTCATTGGAAGGAGAAGTGACAGCATTGTAGCTTCGGGGAGAGGCTGCAAATACGGCACAGAGAGATGAAGGATTGTTCAAACTGCACAGATTTGGATAGTACAGAAAGAAACAGCTTTTCCCAATAGGAAAAGAAAAAAAATTACAGTCTCTATCTCCTGAGATTGTAACAAATGTGAATTCTTTCTGAAGACCTCAAATGCACTGTCTGGGTTTAAAAGATAGGTGTCTGCTGAGAGAGGTGGAAACCTCCCTTAGAATAGAGAATGTGACCCCCCCCCTTCCTTCAGAATTATTTTAACTTTGGAATCAAGGGCTTTCAGGCAAAGGTATGGGGGAAGGAATAACAGTTTTTTACTCATATCTATAACAGAGTAAACAAGCAATAACAAGAATAGCAACAACAAACAAAAACCAGAAACCCAGTGGCAGATGTCCCTGGGCTGCCAGACACCCTTCTCTTTGGTGCAGTTATGGTCACAGCCAGCAGGGGTGCTGCTGAGCAGCTGCAGGTGGCGCTGTGGCGCGAGGTCAGGTCGGTCTCACATGGGTAATGGCGGCTGGGGTGGGTGGGGCACAGCCGAGAGCTTGGGGCAGCGAGCTGGAGCAGCAGGAATGGCTCAGCCGGGCTAGCCAGCAAGGTGGCAGAAACTCCGCAGTTAGGGCAGAAGCCGTGGTGCGTTCTGGCGAGCAGGGCGGGAGCAGCAACAGCCAGGGTCCTCTGCAGTTCTTGCAAACCAGAGCCGGGGAGACACACACTCCTGGCGGGGAAAGAGGTTGGAATCCTGCGCTTTTTCCCAAGCAAGAGCTCACCCTGCCAGGAACAGAAGGCAAAGCACAGCCAGACGTCCCGCGGATGCAGCCAGAAGAAAACAGCAGCTTCCCTCCATCGCCTTCTGTGCCCAGCCAGCAAGTGTGCTTCCCCCGCACGGCCAGAGTGCCTCCTCCCCTCACCACACCCGGCCACAGTCTTTGTCTCTTAGAAAAGAGTTAATGGCCCTGAGCACCTGGTCATTAGCTCCCTAGTAACAGGGATGGACAAAATTCCACCTTCCCCAGCCTTCAACCTGCGCTTAAATCATTGCTAAATTAATTCTGTGAAGTTAGGAGGCCTGAGAGAATGAAAATGTTCATGGTTTTTTTGGTTTTGTCACTCACTGTGAATGTATAGTGGATCAAGTAGAACACTTGAAGTAAAATAGATTTCACAGAATAGATTAGCGTATGCTGGACTGCAGGTTGGAGTGTGTTTTCTGACTGAAAGGTCTCAGAAAATAGCAATGTCCATTTACAGAACAGTTTCCAAACAGAAGAAAACAGTGAATAAAAGGAAGAAATACAGCAGGTTGAAGTGAAGTGGTTTATAAAAGATATAGTTACTATTTAGGTAACCGATATGCTTTTATAATATTTTCTGTTGCTCTGATTTTTTTCTTTATCACAATTTTGTCTGTTTGTTTTGGTGTATGATTTTTTTTCCCCCAACCTGCAACACTTGGGTCATCTGTCCTATGTATAAATGATGTTTTGGCCATCACTCCTAGCACTGCATTACTCAGAAGGAAAGATAACTGCAGAAATGTTTTCTTGCTACACTTTCCAAGTAATCCTACACTAATCTGTAAGAAAAAAAGATTCACTGAAAAGTGCGTCAGGAGTGAAGGCAGAAAAGGAAGACCGAGAAGAAATACCTAAACTACTGAGAGCATCTTAGTATTTCTGGTAATTGCACAGAAATTTTGTCCACACCAAAAGGATCACTGCTATTCAAGACAGAACAACTCATGAACCACAAAGGATGTTGATGAAAATTATCAACACAGAATGTCAGTTGTTAATTTTTGTTGTTGTTGTTTGTGGCTTTTTTTTTTGTGTTTTTTTGTTTTGTTTGTTTGTTTGTGGTTCTGGGGTTTTGTTCATTCGGAATGATGTTCAAAAACACTGGACTACTTTCTAATTTGCCCTTTTCTCCCCACACTTTGTTTAATTTGCTGTCATGCTGAGATTTGTTTAGGGTATTTAATAGAAAGTTAAAACACGATCCTATTGGAGCCAAATTTTTGGGGCAAATATGATACAAGGGAATCAGAAGTTAAGAGATAACTTGTCAGAAACTGCACACCACACAATATATCTACTGGCTTAGCATTCATTGTGTTTGCCAAACTGTGTTTTCCAGACTGTGATACTCTGGAACTTCCATGCTGGCAAAAACAACAAATTTGTTGTTCTGGCCTTTGCATGGAGAGAAGGTCAGTGAAAAAGACCTTCTGCAAAGACCCCTCCATAAAACAGAACTACACAGGTGCAAGGATATAAAAATGACTTTTGAACTCAGAATACAAAGCGGGGACAGGTTATGCATATGTATAAGCATATTGGGAAAGTCTATGAATTTGTAACATGTAACCACATATATACTGCGCTGTACAGGACTGATGGTGTGTGTGTCTTTGGAGGGCTACCTCCCACGTGCCCAGCGCTGCAATAAACATACCGGCTTTACAACTTAAAATTATATAGGTTCTGAAGTTTTGTCTCTTTCTTAAATCAAATACATCACACAGAAAAACCAAAATGTTATCATTGTTTCTTATATTTCTTGTTTAGAATATATTTTTCTTTTACACAGGAAATGTTGTTCTTATTGGGAAATAGGGGTCTTGTAACTATAATCCCCAAATCAACTGCACAGGTACCATTGAACTGATTACACTAAATTTAGATTATTTCAGAAGCTACTGCAGGTTTTCAGAACTGTTATCATGGTCACATGCTAGTTATATGTAACATATCAACAGTTTTGCAAAACTGAGTTTGTCTCTGAGTTGTTTCCATTTTCCAAAGCCTCTGCTTATGCAAGTATTGCTAATTCCCATTTCTAACTCATCCAGTAAGACTGGCTGCAGCAGCTCAATGAAATTCAGTGGAGAGAGCAATGGGTCTGTGTAAAAGGGAGCTGGGTGTATAACCTGGGAGGTTATACCTGCTTAGGATTTAGAAGTCTTTTTTCATTGCTATCTTGATTATCAGTCCTGGGAAGGAAAGTGCTGTGTTTATACTGTTGACTGAAAACACCCTGTGTAGCTGTGAACAGCAAGTGGGAAATCAGTCTGAATGAAACTCCAACCTGTCACAGCTGGGTTCTTTCTATTCCTGAGACAACTCTTTACAGCTGGCCTGGGCAAAATCTCCATGGTAAACATAATCAAAGGAAAAACTGGAATGTCTTAATGCATCCCTGTGTGGCTAATGAAACATCTCAACAGGCAGTTTTGTGCCTGAGTTCTTGTGTGGAGGAGGAGAGGGGGACTCCACCCTGGATAGTTTCACTTGTGCAATTCACTGGAGCAGCTCCACTTTGCCTACATAGGCAAATCTTACAAGACTTTGTTAATTAGTCCAGGCTTCATAGCACAGTTCCTGGTGTGGCATAATTAGAGGGACTGCTGGACAATAGGTATGTGATGTGAATCACTGAGTCAGTTCCCAAGTGTGGAAAACTCTGAACAACATGGAAATGTGACATGAAAAGGAAGAGTGCTACAAGGGAAAGGAAATATATTTGTATTCTAAAAGCACAGCCAGGAAGGCAGAATGGATCAGAAAATGACCATGCAGAAGAAAAGCATCACTCAAGGAAAAAGGAGGAGAGTAGATTGTCCTGATGGAACTGGAAGAGACAGCTCTCTCGGGGACTGCATGGAATATGTTTGTGAACAAGCAGGAAGCATAAAAATGCAATGCCACGTACAAGAACTTAGATGACAAGTGAAGAGACAGTGACAGGACAGATAGAAGGAATTATAAAGAAAAAAAATCTTGAAAAGAAAGAGTAGAACTTGTGACTTGGCTGTTGCACAAACCCTTTGCCTAAACTCACAGATTCTGGACAGAAGATGCAACCATTTTATGGCAGGCTTTTTGTTTTGAATCTGAAAAAGAGGATTTGTCTCCTGGAAAAGGCAGAAGGTGAAGTTCTCCAGTGCTGATCCTTTGTTGCTGAAATATCTTGTTCAAGCCATAGGCAGCTACATATCTTTAGGGGTAACTGAGGCTGCTTTAATCTTGACCAAGAAGTGTTCGGGCAGTTTACTGCTACCTTTCCGCATTCTCTTGACCTGGTCTACACACAGCTCTTTTTTTGGCATGCACATTTTTTGGCATAGTTATGTTCCTCAGCAAGCATAAGATGTTCTCTGGAAGAGAAAAAAAATGAAACTACTGTTTAAGGAAATTGGGTTAAGACATAAAATACAGAAATGTCTTTTCATCTGATCATTCAGACACCAGCAAGATCTTCATGGCAGAACATGTGAAACCAATTTGCAAACTGTTTTTGGAAATCACTTACTGTATGGTAAAGTGTTACTGGTGCCAGTACACTTCAGTAGAAATTTTGAAGAACAGACTCATTAAAATAATTTCACTCATATGTTACACACACACACACACACACACGCACACACACACACACACACACACACACACTCATATGAGAATGACAAACAGTATTTTCTGTGGAACAATAAAAGTAGGGAAAATGTAAATCCAGAAAGATCAGGACTCTCTTAAAAGACCTAAAACCCCAGAGTTTTGTGCTTACTGACTGCAAGGCGCTTGAGGGGAGGGGGTGATCTGGAGCACTGCTAAAGCTCCTAAAAATCTAGAAGTTTCAGTAGCTAGGGTGTGGAAAATACTGGTTGGATCATGCTGCTGCTAGAGCAGCATCAATGATATATCTTTGCTTGTGTCAAGATTCATTCCCTGAAGATTGTCCCAGTACATCCATATAAATTGTGTCATGGGTGTCACCAAATAGAACTGGAACTGTGCTCTAAGAAGTATTGGAGCTGGAGACAATAAGAAACATTAAATGGAGGAGGTTCATTCCTGCCTGTCTGACAGTCATTCATCCTGCAAGAAAATAGGAGGGGTGAGGTAAAGTCTGTAAAGCATGCAATTTCTCAATTTCTCTGTAATAAGAAATTGTTCTCATCAGTTTCTAGAGGCATTCCAAAGTCAAAGACTGTCATTTCCACCAATTACCTGTGAAGAAGACAGAAAATTTGACTTCTCAGTGAAGGAGGAAAGACTCTTCCACTGCCATTTTAGGGTATCTGCACAACAGAAGTGTCCTTTACGATAAGACATAAAAAAATTTATCACTTAAATTCCTATTGAATACAGTTGTATGCAGATATAGGTACCAGCTCAGTGACAGCTGTCTCAGTGAGGCTAGAACTCTGGAAAAGTATGAGAGGTGACCAGGAATAAACAATCCAGTTTCCAGTAGTATAGGTCAACAGAAAGTGTCCTCACCCTAAGGTAAGGTGACGGAGTGGTGGTTTCTAATGCAGGAATGGCTTGTTTGTTTTCACATCATCCCTGTAAACACAGGCAGTGTGGTCTTATGGAACTGGAAAACTACAGCTGAATCTCAGACACTAAAGTGGTGCAGATAGAAAATAAAGAGAATTGGCTGCCAGAACATGATTAGAATTGTGTGAAGTTTGCTTTGTTCATTTTTTCTTTAATACTTTAAATCACTGTACTTAGTATTAAAACATATCAGTTCAGGCAGCTATTAATATCCTCTGAGATTTTAAAGCAATTATATTTAAAAAAGGAATTGCAGAAGATGTATAAACAGGAATAATATTTTAAAGAAACTAAACAAAGACCTTAATTGCAAATCCAGTCATATGGCTGAGAACAGGAATAAACCTTCGCTAAATAAAGTCTTAGTGACATGAAGAAGTAATAATCTGCCATTTTATTGCATGAATTACATTTTTCTTCCTAAATACTAAATAGTTGTCTGATGTACATTTTCTGCCACATTTAGAACTGTAAGTTCCCCTAGAAAAATGGAGTGTGTTCAATGAGATGCATTACTTGCTATGTATCTGGGACAGTAGCACCAGGGACTAATGTGGACTGTGGTCCTAACACAGGCTGTGGCCATATTATGTTAGGTACTTCCAGTAATTTCTAATAAATAACCACAATAAGCATTTGTAATTCTAAAGTGGGCTGAGGACAGTCTTGGTCTCTTTTCTACTCAGATATTTTTCCATGATAAGGAAGTATTTAACTGTAAATGAAATTGTTCAAGTTTTTTACTTTCATACTCTAGATAAAAACTGAATCCTGTTCAGTTCTGTTCCACTCTTTCCTTCTAAATTCCTAAACAATGTGCATCACTTACTTGGGTTCAGATCTTGTTACAATCCCCAGTTTAAAACTATGTTCATTTTTTTGTGATCTTAGCCAGACCTTTCAAGGAGATTTGGGTGAAGTGTTGAGCTTGCATTACATTCAGAGGAAAATTTGGCTGATTGCTTGGCTTGGCATTGCAAAATGCTGATTTTACAGCACAACGACAGCTTGTCAGATGCCCCAGTACTTCTTCCCTCAATACTTATCTCGTTTTTCATAAGGTTGCTCATCAGTTGTATTTTTCCCATGATTATTTCTATGTTTGAGAATCCCATAGGCCTTATTTAATTTAACATTATAGTCTGCCACAAAACACAAGTGCAAAGATCTGCTGAAGCAAATGAGGCAAATGATGAGGATCATGAGGCAAAAAGACACTAAGAATATAAACATTTATATCATAAGCACATATACTTTCCTGACCTTAATCCTTAAAGAATGGCTTCACTTTTTGACACATTACAGCAATTCTTTAGTTCGTAGTTCAGGAAGCTCATACAAAATTGAGGACAAGAAGATAGAGGATCATTCTAGCTAATCTTTGTGTTCAGTAAAAACCAATAGCTCAAATATTAAAAACTAATCAGAATAAATAGTTGCATACACTTCTGTGAAATATCTGACTTTCAAGAAAAAGAGTTAGCCAGCCACAGATAATTTGCAATGTGAAAAACCTATAATTAGACAAAAAAAGTTAATATGATTTGTTTTCTCTGCTCAAAGTGTAATGCAATATCAAACAACAGTATGGCAATTATTTAACTTTGTGGATGAATAATGTACCTTGAATTCTACATAGTTAAAGCTTAAATCTGAGCCAATATTCCTGAATTTACTGAACAAAGAACTGGAATTAAAACACAAATCTTTACATTTATCAAAGTTTTCACTTGTTGAAAGCAAACCCCTTCAAATTCATTAGCACTATTTCTTGCTTTTCTTGTAACAATACATTCTAGGTTTTCAATTTCACCTTCTATTACTTTCAACATTTTTGAGGCTACTAAATAAATGCTTTCTCAGCCAGACATATGCATCACCATAGTGCTTACTTTTGGCTATAGAGGAATAGAAATAAGAGCTTCAAAGTTGTCTGACTAAGTGGTCTGACTTTTTTCTCAGTTACTGGTGGATATCTGCTGAATTTTTCAATCTAGACCCTCATCTTGTGTACATGAATCCAGCAAGAGATTTACTGTTGACTTCCAAAAGTTCTGTTGATGTCTTTAATGAAAAGTAAACCACTAATTGTTCTTTTTCTGAGCTGAGCTAGCCAGGACTGGAAGCTGAAATTACAGCCTCAGTGGAGCACTATTTCTGGCTCTGTAAGAACAGAAAAAGGTGACCAGGAAAATGAGAGCAGCCATAATCACTAGTCTCTGTATTTATAATAAAACAAATAATAAATCTAAAAGTTTATCGTGTGGTCCAGTCACAACACAACTAACTCCTAGCACTCTCCAGAGCTTAATTCTGAAGAAACCAAGCTAAGGTGCAACAATGTTCTTAAGGCAATCCCCTCACAGTGCTGTGTTTGCAATAGACACATGTCCTTCCTGGTGAACTAGAAATAATTCATGACTGCACACAGTGCTAGAAAGCTAGAAATTTCAAAGTTCAAGCATATACTTACAGAGAATTAGAAGCCTGGCAGATAACATGAAAGATTTGGGTTTTTTTTTTTGTTTGTTGGTTTGGTTTGGGTATTTTTTTGGTTTTTTTTTTTTTTTTTGTTAACTGACTGAGAAGTTCTCTTTACTTGAAAGACCAAACAAAGCCAAATTGTTGTAGAATAATACATGGGCAATCACATTCTTTGTTGCAGATTTCACATTAACATTTAGTAAAGGGGAAAAAATCAGCTAATAATCCTGCACTTCTCTCCTTTACACCATATATCACATAGAGAAAAGCTAAAGTGAAAGAAAATAAAGGCTGCCAAATTAACTACAGAGAAAGAAAAAAAAAGGAATTACGATTACCTGTATTTGAAATTATCCTTCCCTTGTGTATATTAATTATTCTACAGTCTAATTACATGATCACATATTAATTTCCTTTCTAGACTCCAGACTCAGTCATGCACAGAATGGATGTTGCTTGCTGCCGAAGGATTTTTCAACATTTGGTTCAGTGCACAGCCCCAGGCCTCATACAGATTCAAGCTACATTCTGAAAACAAATTTTTTTTCACTCCCACATGGACATTTCTACCTGTATTACATATCTAAGTGCCTAAGCAATATTAATTAAACTAGTTAGTTCCTACCACTTTTGTGAGTTAAATGGCCTCATGGCGTTCTATTTACAAAGGGAAATTGAGCCTCAGCAACTTCTGCCTGTGGCAAGGAGTGCACAAAATGTCAGCCCAAAGGGTTTCAGTCAGGTGATGTCATGTGTTGCTAATTGGAGGACCTAAGGATACAAAACATCGGCACATCTGTAAGTGAAACTGCTCTGTACCCTAATATTTTCCCAGTTTTTTTTATATTTGCTTCCAGCATTCCAGGATGTATCAATAGTAAGAACACTTTGGACCGGAATTTCAAGAGTAATTATAAAGTGCCTTCTTATAAAGCATTGTAGTAATAGGATCAATGCCTAAAGCTGCTATAGCTTGTTTATTTGTGAGCTGTGATCTCACAAACAGAACAGGGTCATTTTAGGCAAATACTTCAGGGTAACTTCAGGAGACGTTTCCAAGGAAATTTTAGATGCCACTGGGAATTGCAGGAGCATGCTCATTCTTCAGTGAGTAATGCATATATAAAGCTATACCTTCAATATGCTGAGCATCTCCACCTTGCTGTGAATTTTCCAAGAGAGAAAATGTTCAGAACATGACTTTCATATGGGGCTTGTGGTCGTAACATCTCTATGCAGATCACAAAGACCCCAAATTATAGTGCCACAAAGCATGGCATAAGCTACAACAACCAAAATAAATGAAGAAAGTACTCATCTATCTGGCATACTTTGCCAGGCAGGAAGCCATTTCCCTGTATATTTAAAGGTGTGTTAATTTAGGTGTGAAGAGACACACTGTTGCCTAGTAGAGTTGACAGTAGTGATCATAGCTTTTTTCCAGAAGAATATATTTAAAACAATTCAGAATAAAGTTCACAACCAGCCAGGTGTGGAAAGATGTTTCCAGAAGTGAGTACATGCTCAAGAGCTGGTGCAAAGTAGGAGCTGTTGCATTTTGAGTGACACTCACTTTTCAGGTGTCAATTACTGTTACCTTTGAATTCTCATCAGCTATATCAGGGTATTATTATTGCACAAAGCTTCTGTGAAGCTTAATATAAAGAAAATTCTTTGAAATGGCAGAGAAAAAGGTATTATATAAATATCACAAGTACTGGAAACTGTAAGATGCTGCTGATGGTTGCATTCCTATTCCTGGGTAAGAATGATGAGTGTTCATTTTCCTTGTACTGTTTATATTTCTCACAATATGTGTGAGACACACATTTTACCCATGGAGGATCTTGGATTTTTATTTACTATATTTTATTTCTCTGTTTTAAAGGAACATTGCATGTATTTACCTGCACAGAAATTTATTATTCTACTGAGGTGCCTATAGCCTTTGGTGATTGAAGTTGTTGTGTAAAATTTATGGTGTTATTTGTAAAGTAGCTAACTGATAGGTAAACTAAAAAATTCTAGCATTCTCTGCCTTGAATCTAGAGCAAAAAATAATTTAGTTCTCCTGAATTTGAAACTTAAATCTACCTCCTAGGGTCATACTGTGAATCTCACATAACTTATTAATAACAGTGGCCTGAATTAGTAGGATAAAAACAGTCGCAAAGCTTATCTCCTGCTCCACAGTTGTTAAGTCACAAAATCCAGACACTTAGGTTTAGATTAATGTTGCTAACATGGCTACTCCAGTTAGTTCTCAAAAACATTCTGGGACATAGCAGGTCAACAGGACATATCAGACCAAAGACCATAAATAGTTTTAGCAAAATTTGATTTTAAGGCAAGATATACATGTTGCTCAGTTTATAGCTGGTTTTATTTTTGCCAGGCTGGAAGAACAAGAAATTCATGTCCAGGACACCTCTCCCCAATGTCTGTGTGTTGCAGTTGTATAATATAAAGCACATACACACTCACAATCTACAGGAGTCATGATTAACTCCCCATACCTGGAAAAATCTACAATTCCTACGATATCCAAATAATACAGATGGTCTTCTGATGATAGGTTAAAAGCACTTGAGAATTTTAAGATGAAAATTAAAGATGCCTCAACCACCCCTGGAATCCTTCCCTCCCAAGAGAGATTAACCTCCACCTCTGATTTTTTGACTAAAATTACTTCTCAGGTTAATAATTTGGTATCAATGATAACCTGAGGACATTCTGGCCTCCTGAACCTTTGTTTCCTCTTTGGAAAGGTATATTTAACTTCAGGAAATTAAATGGATGTCTTTGAAGTGCCCTTACCAAGAAACATACAAAAATCATCCCAAGATGAGAGACAATCCAGTCAACAATACAGCTCCTGTACATGATTTAGTTCCTTAAAGAGCATTATGGGTTGAGCAGGACCAGCTCTACCTACACTTAAATCTCTGGATTAGTCTGAACGTGAGTCAGAGCTTTGTGCTTAGAACATTAAAGCAATCCTCTATGCAGTGCATTCCAAAGTATAAGGAGCTGTGTGCAGTTTTAATTTTATTCCAATTCTGTATTAACTCAGGACTTCTCAGTCATGGGTGTTTTTGCTGACTATTTCATCACCATACCATAGACTAGTAGCATGATCTAAGAGCTGAATATCTAATCCCATAGAGGGATTTGATAATGCAGATGTCAATGACCTGGCAGAGTATTTATGCTAATGGTTTCCAATAATGGAGCAGGGCTCAAGATTTCCGTGTGCGCCAAAGGCTCTCTGTGCTTTACAGCACAGCGAACAGTCTGCTTCTTCCTTGGTCTGTGTACATCTGATCCCAAGTGTGCAGCTTTTATGTGGAAACCGAAGAGTTGTTGTTGCTGTGACGGTGGAACTCCACAAAAAAAACATTTCAAGAAAAGTTTTAAGTTTTTATATATTAAAAAAAAAAAGTTAAAAAAAGCCATAACTTCTCTATTGATCAGAAAACAAGATGTCCCCATCTAGGAAAACCCAGATGACATTTTTAAGTGACCAACAGTTTAGCATTTTTGTTTCATATGGTATTTTATATGCTATAATTAATGACTACTGAGTTTGAATCAATTATATCTTCTAAAACAACATAAGGCCATGAAAACTATATCTGTTTGAAAATACACCCTTTTGAGACCGCTCCCTCATTTCATTTAAGGTTTATAAAATACATATAAATGCAGTTGGGTTTTTGGTCTTCTAAGTGATTATATTTTGCACAATTTGTCGTACCTGAACTGATTTAGCAAAGGTTCATTTACCTGCAGTTTCACAAAGAAGCTTTTGGACTGCCAGATCCTATTTTTCTAGTGCACCAAGGATGCTGGATTTTGTAGGTGTTCTTGAATTTAATTTTCTTGTTATGACATGAAGATGTTGCAGAAGAAAAATCGGTATATAACAGAAAAATCTAGAAAAAGTGACCTTTCTCTTCTTACAAAACTGAAGCCTGTGACTGAACATGTCTCTTTAATCAGCTGAACAGAAAAAGATGAGATATGAACAAGTGGAAAATAGGAAAGACCAAAATGGATTTCCAAAAGCCAGGATATAAACCCAGAAGGCATTGCTGCAAACACGACTGAGTGCAGAACTAATGTAGGCTGTTAGCAGATTTGCAAAACGTGTGTGCAAATCCTATTTTTGGATTAAATGAGTAATGTTAACTACACACAAGCCAAGTAACTCACTGAGCATCACAGAAATAACTTGAATGCAAACATGTCCTTCAAAGAATATTGGGGCTAGGCTTTATTAATTTTTTTTTTAAACAGCCAAGTGACCTGCTGGTAGAACTCACACAGGACTAGGTCAGGCTTCTACCAACAAGTTTAGTGAGGGGCACAGCAATTCAGAATTTAAACTGCCATCATCTTCCTCCACCAGAAAGGAAAGAATGAGGTGACATTGCCCAAATAACTCATTACTTAGGAGAAAACAACTCTCTCCCACCTGAAAGGTTCAGTGCCCTCTGTAAGGAACCAGGCTCCAGTCTTTCACAGAAGGATCTGCTCCCTGTGTCAGCCCATTTCCCTTTCTATACCTATCTATATCAAACTTGAAATTGGATAAAAGGTGAAAGAAATTGCAACTGGAGGTTACATGTCTTCCTCAAGATTCCTCTCCAGTAGAGCCAAAATCTTATACAACAGGCTGGAGATCAGTAGTTCAGGTGCCTACAACTATAATTACTATAATTACTTTCTGATTCAAGTATTTCCACGTCTCTTGGGCATAACAATAATTTATCATGTTTCAATTGCTTTGATATCCTACATTTACAAATGTGCCTTCCTCAGTCATTATCCTGCTATAGAGAACAAAACCAGACGGAAGACAAGCAGGTGTGTATTGGGATGGTCAGCATGTGATTCTGAGGCTAAACTGATGGAGCACAAAGTAGAAACCATCAGCTTTACTCTTCAGAAAGAAAGATCTATTGAAATCTATCTCTGTTTTCTTAAGCATGTAGCTGGTCCAGTTTTAAACTCTATTTCCGATACAGCTGACTAACAAGACTGACTTAGCTTTGTGCTAACATTCCAACATAAACCAATATGAACCCCATCAAAATTAACTTTAAGATTTCTTGTTGCCTTCCTAGCAATGAGAAACTGCAGTTTCCTTACTGCAAGAGTAACAGAGAAGGAGTCACTGTAGTGGTGCAGAGTTTAAAGAAAGCAAGGCAAGTGTGAGAACTGCTGCAAGTAAAGGCAAGTGGCAAGTGGGTTCTTCTCTTAGTTATAGAGGGGAATGGATGAGTATAGGGACTTAATAATCGCAATGCAATGGAGTGTTCCTGGGGCATTTGGGCAGGTCCTAGTATGGAGCTGTGGCTAGGGTTAGGATTTGTAAGAGCACCTTTTGAGAAGATACAGCAGAGAATGGCCTCTGAAGTAGACAAGGGTCAAAACTGGTGTTAGGATTAGGACCGTAGTGTTAAACATCAGATAAA
Source organism: Lichenostomus cassidix (assembly GCF_008360975.1). Taxonomy (NCBI): domain Eukaryota; kingdom Metazoa; phylum Chordata; class Aves; order Passeriformes; family Meliphagidae; genus Lichenostomus; species Lichenostomus cassidix. The sequence goes on from NC_139480.1 coordinate 57,322,733, forward strand.
CAATAAGATTAGGGAGAACACCATTGCTGGCAGATACTGTCTTATATTTTGCTGTAGGAGAGGATCATGTTTTCTGATATGGTATTAGGAATAAAGATAAGGATAAAGTACAGGCTAAAAGAGCTAGGATTTACAAAACCTGCTCTAAAGCATCTGGGAGCCAGACTCCCCATGCTGCCAGCTCTCTTTACTGTGCATGCTTCATGGTAGCTCATCATTCTGTCTCCAGGAATAATCCTTACTTGAATCCTGCTCTTTTCATCATAACTCAGTGCTTCTGAGGACTGTATTGGATCACCACATACAGAACCCACTACACCTCCAGAAGTCACAACACCACAGTATTTTTTTTCTGTGGATTCGTTTTGAGCCATTAGATAGTGCCCTTAGTCAACCCTTTGCCAGGATATGTTGGAAGTTTCCAACAAAAATAAATGCTGCTTCTTGCCAATGCTACCACCTCCACATCCCTAACCACATTTTCAGGATAAAGAGGAAGCTGTTTGTTTGTTCCTCCAGGAGGATTCACAGTCTATATTAATAAAAGTACAGGTGATGTGTTGTAGGCAAAACTTTAGCAATTACAGTTTGTCTACCTGAAATCCCCTGCTGAAGTTGCTCACTTTCCAGCACAGCAATACAGAGTCTTCTCTTCAGAGACCACAAGCGCATCATATTTTACAGAGAATGATAAAACTCCAAATTACTACTGTGATTTGTGATAAAATACAAAGTGCATATGGGAGATTTATATAAGTGAACTGTACCATTCCAATTAACTGTTGGCTTTGTGGATTTAGGCAAAAGTTTAAAGGTCCATTAGCTTGACCATCAAGATGCTTTATTCTCTTTCTACTTCTTTGTGATTGAATCTCTCTTGTATAATCAGTCAAGTCTCTCATTTGTTAAAGCATTTTGTAGCCTGTGAGAGTAAAACCAAGAAATATATAGATCCTGCCATTTTATTTTCAGGCTAAAGCTTTTAGGAGATGGAGACATGAATTACTGGGAAATACATATTTTTTCATAAAACAGGCATAAGTCAGGTTGAAAAAAATGGAATAGGACTAAACAGAGTTTCATACATTTGATATATGTAAGTTACAATTTTCAGTTGGAGTTTTGTCTGCCCAAACCATGGCTGGTTATTCTGTGTTTTGTGAAATATTGCAATGAGCAGAATTCAGGAGCAGAACTTGGCACTGGTTTTCAAAATCCTACTCTGTTTCAGAAAATCATCCATACACATTTGCCAACTGGTGACTGGATTCTGAACTCCCCTGAGCAATACAAACACTACATTACTCATCATTAAAAAGCATTTTTACTTTTCCAAACCCCAAGAAATCAACTAAGCAAAATCTAAACATGGGAAGAATCAGAGCACTTGGAGATATTTGAATGCTTGTGAAAAAACACCCGCAAAAGAGTCATGTACATTTATTATTACTGATGTGGCCTGCAATCAGAACATCAGTCAAGGACTCATTCTGTCACAACATTTACTGTCAAAAAGATAACAAGATAATGCTTACCTTTAGCTATGGCGTATTTAAATGACTTATAAGAGAACTGAGTGCAGTAGCTTTTTTTTTTTTCTTTGCACACAGCAAAGGATTGCACCAGAGCAACAGTTGAAATGGGGTACAAAGTGTATGTTAAAAATACCAACTAGGTGCTGCAAAACTAAGCAGCAATTTTGTTCATTGCCTTGCCCCTGCTAGCTCAGCTGTGTGGTTCACACCAGTTTATCCTACACTAACAAATTCCTTGTATTTAGTTCTCTAGTTTCAGAATTTTCTGAAAAGGAAGAAAAAAAAACCCTTCCCTGAATGTCTTTTTAATTCTTTATAGAGGATACCTGATCAGTTCTCACTGGGATCTGATAACAGCATGTGCAGTTATCTGGCACCTTGCTTCCTTGCCTTTCAAGGTCTTCTGTAACAAATATTGAATAGACTCATTTAAAGATATAATACTCTTATTTTTAGCCGTAAAAACTTATTACTTAAGCACATGCTAAATCATATTATTCCAACATGGTTCACAGTAGCACCACTCAATACATTTACACACCCACAACGTGAAAATTTTGAAATGGAAAAGGGAACAATTAGTGTTTTCTATGTAGCTTGTCTCACACTCACCTGAGGTTTGTAGAACCGTTGCTTGTTCTTCCCTGACATGACCTCCCTCCTCTACACTTGCAACATCACAGCCACCAAAAATTCAAGGTGGCAGCAGTGATGGGCAGAGGAAAAGGGAAAATATGTGTTATTGAGAGCTAGCAAACAACTAGAGACCAAACTGGAGCAAAATTGGTGTGATGAGGGAAAAGATGCATTATAACATTTCTGGACAGCTAAATAATGGTCTGAAGGAAACAGCCACATTGCACACTTGTTGTTGTAGTCACTGACTTCTCAATATTTAATCTACATTTTGCAATCAAGATAAATATGCTCTACCTTTTACTGTGACAAACACCGGTTATCAGAGAAGCATCAGAGCTGTAGGTGGGGTGTCATACATGTCAGTAATTGCCCTCTGACCACCCTGAACCTATCTTACCCTCTTCTGCTCCTGATGAATTTAAGAATTTGACCTCAGCAAGGCAGAGCACACACTCTCCATCCTGCAGGACTGAAAGCAGGGGGATATTCAGAGACATGAAGGCTACCACAATAACCCTGCAGTCCTTGTGCTAAGCTTCGTTCAGCACTGAGACTGTCAGCAGAGCCAACAGTGGAAATGAATAGAAACACTAGAAAGGATGCATAAGAAACCTTTAAGAGCTGACATCTGGATACAGTTACTTGAAAAAACTCACTGCTGTGGCTGACATGTGGGCTCAGGAGCTGCCAGAAGTCACGTATTAAGCAGCTAGACTTAGTGATCCTGTTGCTGGACTGGACATCAAGGGGTGTCAAATAATCACCTGGCCCCATTTGTCAGCTGGAGGAAAAGCAGGGCCCTGGCTCTGTGTGCGAGGGGCTCACTGGAGGTCGTGGCTGATGCTGCTTCCTGCTGCTGCTGCGGCAGCCTGGGGGAACAGCCCTAGAAGAGGGCTGGAGGTGTCCCCAAGCAGGCAGCACCAGGATGCCCAATGCTCAAGGCTACTCCTCATCTCAGTTTGGTACTTTCCCCTCACCTTTGTTTCCCCTCTCATGACAGCAGCAGTGCAGCATCAGCCCTAGCTCCTAGACTTGTTATATAACAAAATTCCAGAAGCCTGAAGCTGTCTAGCTGTCTCTGGGAAATTGCAAAGGGTTTAGAGATGGCCATAGTGGCTGTAATAGAGACTTGCAGTGGAAAAATAAAGCAAGTTCCATGCCTCAAGATGTTGTTTTCTGTGCACTGATATGGCAGTTTCCTTCACAGTTTGCTGACACCCGTCCTGTTTTTACTCACTGAATTTGGGTTATTCACATAGCTCACTTGGCTTTGTGAAAACTATGCAAAGATAGAGGCTAGTTTAAAATACCCCTCAGAAAATATAGTTGAATATATTTTTTTACTATCTTTCTGTACTATTAAAATTTTGAAGAGACAGTGGTACTAATTCTTTGGAGTCTATATTATTTATTTTTTTTACCTAGGTACTAGAAGTAAGATGACAGGCTCAGACATTTTCAGAGAAGAAATAAGTATATATTCTCAGAGTTCTATATTAAGTTGATTAATACTGAAGATTTTCACATGAGAAAAGTAGGTTTAGTATATTATGGTTAATGAACAAAGCAAGATATTTCTGCTGTGACATGAAATAATTACATCCACAAATGAAAATTTTATTTTGAATGGTGAATGGAACAGAGGAGTTGATTATATGATGCTGATTATATTGGCTTGGAGAGACAAACTTGATCCACATTCTAATGGGTGTGCAAGTGGCTAAAATTTATGTTTGGAGAAAGCTGTATAACTATGGGGAAAGGTAATACCTATAACCATACATGGCAGATTTATTATATTTCCTTGTATTCCCCAACTCTGAAAGTTAAAACTCTAGCAATGACTTTATGAACATAGCACTAAATGATCCATAAAGAATCTGCACGTATATCAGAATGTATGGTCCTCCACATCCATGGCTGAAAGTCAAAGCTGTGCATCAAACAGGAGGGATCCTTCCTGCTGGCATTTATTACACTGCTCTTGAGCCCCATTAATCCTAGGAAGCACTTTGCCATCCTTAGTGTCTGCGTGGCAAACATGTTACCAAGAAATGAGGTGACAGAGAAACAGCAGAAACTAAGATATGCCCAAACCGAGGGAAAGGTGACAGAGGGGTGTGACAGGCTTTGATTAAATATTAGTTCTGAATTTGTAAGGCTTTTATGAAATGAGTCTCAAAGTACCTTAAGGCCAAGAACAGTCCTGCAAATATCCTGCCTGTGTTCTACTTAAAACAATTAAAACAATGTTCTCTTCTGGCATAATTAGTTTTTACTTATGTAAGTCAATTTCCTTGCATTCATAACTCTTCTTGGGGCTGATCTTCCATTTTTCTCTTTTTCTAATGCCTTGTGTGGGCTTGCACTTCCTTATTTTTACACCCTCTGTAGCCTGCAAGTTTCCCATTCCCCAAAAAGCCATTTTCTGTACAGCTGTGCTTTCTAGCCTTGTCTTCCATAGCTTGATGATTCCTGGCGTTCACTTTCTTAATTTTCTATTCTTGGCTTTGAGAGCTCTGTAAAAAGCCCAGCTTTGAGCAGGGCTTGAACTTGACTGTACAATATTCACCCAACTGTTTAATTCCTTCTCCAAGGCTATTTTTGTAGCTAAGAGAAACATTTAGGCTCTATGATGAGAAATGGCCATGAGTTTATTGACTTTTCTTGTCCCACAGTCTCTCTTTCTGTGATTTAAGTCTCCTTCAAACTATCCTTCTCTCCCATTTCTGGAATGGTATATATGATTTTGTTTCCCCAAAAGGTCTCTTCACTATCCCCACTTTTTCTTAGCCTTAAATGCTTAGGATTCACTGCATGGGTCTTGACCAACTTTCCTTGAAGACAACAAGAATTTCTGTCACCTCAAGCAGAAGTCAAATCTTGCCATAACCCCTGTATATTCTAGTGTATTCTTCAGAGAAATATGACAATTAGGTCACCTTACTTTCCTGCATAAGAACAAGGAATTTGGTCGTTAACTTCTCATTTAGAAACCTCAAACGTGGCCTGAATTGCAAAGTATTTATCATCCCAGTAGTCTCTCCTTATAATTTAAAAAGACCCACCCACGAGACAAGCATGAAAACCACAAGGGCATGTTTTGAACCTCAGCTGCTTCTAAGAGACAACAGTATAAAACCCAACAAAACTGAAGAGACTGGAGGAGCAGAGATGACAAAATTTTGTCTCGGTTATTCAATGAGCAAAGTAGTTTTAATTGGCATAACCAGGAGGAGACAATTTTTAGGATGGCAAAGATGTGCTGTAGTCATACTGAATTAAACTGGATGTGTAGTTATGCATCCAGCAGGGATTTAAAAAAAGAACAACCTAATACACTTCACAGATATTTCAGAAGATAGAACCATTAAAAGGGAAGAGTTCAGTTCAGTCTCTGAGCTGGTGTGACAGGGCTGGTGAAGTATGCTCACCATGAATAAAAATAGAAAACTTATAAGTACATAAATGAATAAAGAGTTTCTTAAAACACATGCCCTACAGCACTTGCTTCCAGCAGTTTTGACACATTTGTCCATCAGTATGTAACTCAAACAGATTAGCTCGAGAAAATTTGCCTTGGAGTGAAGGAAAACATAAAAGAAAAAAAATTCTGTGGAGCAACTTCCATGTCTTGTTATCAGAGCACCAAAAAAACTGTTTTACGTACAAGTTGCCAGGTTTAACAATATTATTCCCATGCTGAAGTTTCTCCAATTGTCTGCCACATTTGAGTGCACGTAAGTAATAATGCTCTCATGATGAGAAAGACCAGGAAAAACTCAACCAGAATTTTGTATGCCAGGAATAAAAATCTTCATTGCTTGAGAAGAAACATGATAAGTGGATGTTAGAGAAAATGCTTTCTGTAATGAAAATGTCGCCAGAATGTTATTTAGGTTTTTCAGAGTGAAAAGAAGGCTCATTTCACAGGACACCTAACCACTAGAGCAGGAAGATTGGACCAGATGACCCACTGTGGGTCCCTTCCAACCTTCCCCATTCTGTGACATTGATAAATTAACATGAATATTTTAACCATATCTCATCAACCTCTTCTCTCATATTGGTAAATATGATAAAACTAATACAGATTGTTCTTCTCATGCCTCCCAAATAGCAGCTGTTTTGAAAGCAACAAGTAATAACTCATAACATATTACACATTACAAAACCCAAACCAAAACACAACTCCCTAATCGTATCATAAAAAAATTAATCTCCTAAATTTAAAAACAGACTTAAGGTACAGGAATTAATGATAGAAGAATTATTATTATTAGAGCATTTAGGGTTTCCTGCATTACTAATCTTTCTGGCTCAGTTCAGCTGCGCTTCCATGGTGCTTCAAATACTCCATTTGAACTTTCACAGGGCATGAAGCATGGCATCTCTTGTCTGGAGTACATGGACGATAAAAAGACATTGAAGGCAAAGAGCAAGAGACACAGATGGGCAATCACTGTAAATCTATAACAGTGGTACAGCACTGGCTTTTTGAGCTCTAAAATCTTTTCTAAAAAAACCCACCAAATAATTCATGGTAGTTTTATACATGAATATATATATATACATAAAATATATAATTATCTGATATTTTATTCATTTATTATGCTGTAATGAGTTGTCAAAATATCTTGCCACAGATCAGGCAAAACATCCCACAGTCTAATAAAAACAATAGCAAGGACATTGGGTCACACAGCCAAAGTGTTTGTCATCTGTGCTTGCCAACAGCAAATCCCACCCCAGCTAAAGGCAGACAAACAGCTTTCTCTTCCACTGTGCTCTGGCAGCTGCCAAAAATCAAAATTGGACAGATCTTAGGCTGAAAAAAATTTGAGGAGTTCAAGACAAATTTAAGGCATATGGTCACTGTAGTACATGTAGTTATCTAACATCCATCGTTTGACAGGAAAATATTATTTTTCTATATTTTATGTTTTGTTTTCCCCCTACCAATACCTCCTACTGAAATTTTGAGGTCAAATATGACCATTACTTGTTGCGGGGTGAAGATTTTTTTGTAATGATTAGGCCCTAATCCAGCTCCAATTAAATCCAATGAAAAGTCTCTAATAGCTACATTGAGCTAGGCAACAGTGCCAATGCTTCCAGACTTTGCAAAAGCCCCAAACAAAGGTGCTTATTGTACAGCAGATCCCACATTTGCGAATCAAGCTATCTACATCCAGTGAAGTGGTAGCCAGATTTTTGCAAACTGCTGTCACATTTCTGGTAAGCACTGGTTGGCAGGAGCAATGGCCAGGTTCACTGGAAAACTACCAAAAATAATATGAAAGAAAAAAATGAACTCACATTTCAGCCCTTCATGAATATGAATTATATTGTCTTGTTCTTAGTAAGGAGTGCTTGTGAATCTCCATTTGCAAGCACTAGGTTAAAGTGATTTACAGAAGCAGAACATGATAGCAGAGATGAAAACAGAACTCAGTAAGACTAAAACTTGGAAAACCAAATACCCCAAAACCTGCGAGACCATTACACCTGAGGATACAAGGAGCAAGAGCAAAATTAGCCAGCCATCAGCCATCCTCTGCAGCGCCTTACACGCTCACTAGTGCCCAGATACAGATTAAACCAGCTCATGAACACAAGCACCTGTTTTCCCATGGGCAGGGAGTAGCAGGGATCCAGGTTTTAGAACTCTGCTGTCCACCATGAATTAATGACATGATATAAAAGGTGTTGGCCAGCACTTCTGTCCTATGGTGCTGTCAGTGCTCTCCGTTATGCCGCAAACCGTGGGTGGTCTCTGGGTAAACACAGTGCTCTAAGGACTGAAGAATTCTGGAGAGCAATTCCTCATTTGGTATTAGGTCAAATGCTTATGGGATGCACGTAAAATCAAGCAGTCATGTCATTTTGCCTTTATGAACTGGTTAATTATAAGGCAGAGGTTGTATCCTGCTGGGTTGGTGTAGATCAGTAGTATAGGAGCCTGCTCTTGCTCAGCTAAGACTTTACTGCTCTGACTTTATAAAGAAACAAATAACATCATCTACATCTAAGTGTTAGAGTTCATAAAAACTGCTGGCCACAAAAGGCTATTCTGGTTTCTAATGGTTAATTGAGATTATGAGCAGGTTCATTCCTCCAGAACAGATTGTTCCTACAGACTGCACTTGTTAGCAGACTGAAAGGGGTAAAAAAAAAAAACCTTGGAGTTTTAGGTTTTGGTTTTGTTGTGGTTTTTTTTCTCTTTTTTTCACACAGAAAAAAAACCAAAACCCCTATCACTGAATTTCTTTGTGAATCTCTAGAATAAATTACTGCAGCACTTTAAATATAGAGAGCAGAACTTTTTGTATGCCATGCCAACTGCTCTACAAAGTTTTAGAAGAGTAGGTGCTATATTAAGTCTACAGCACAGTGTTTGTTGTGTGTTTGCCAGGTCCAATTAAGCAAGATTTATCAAGGCTGGCAACAATCAGCTTGTTTCATCTGCTCCTTGAAAGACCTGATCCATATTTTCTGTGAGAGAATTAATGGTTGGTCTGACTAAGAATACTGATCACCAATTCAGGAAAATAGTAAAAGATAGAGAAAGCTGAAGAGATTAGAACTGTCTATGGAGTTTATTATTCTATATGCAAAATATTTTTGATAATACTCTTTTGTACAGACAAAACATGATTAATTGGCAGGCAACAAAAACACCTAGGTATAACCATCATGCATGACAAGAAATCGGCAAAATATTCCTCTTTCCTGTTAGCTGGAATCTGAGGTTTATAATCATGGAAATCTATAACTAAATCATCATAACACCAGTTCTGTAGCACACACCTCGTCTGACAGATGTTTCATTTGCTTTCTATCCAGCTTTTCTCTCTATCCACTGGCTTTTTTTGATGGCCGTGAGAAAATGTGTAAGAGCCCACTGAGAGCTGTGGTGCTAGACCAGAAGAGGACAGATTGGTAGAGCTGTGTCAGGAATGATCAAAGGATAAGTTACTTCTCACACTGACAACTTCAGTATAGCCCACTCCACAGAAAACATTGCATGCCAGAGTGCGGAGTAATGGAAAGATACTGTGCTACAAAAAATGCAGTGACAAGCTCTCACCATTGTAAAAAAAATATAAAACTTTTGCTCTGTTCTTCAAGCCACTCAGTCTTCCAAAATCACTGACACACTCTTTTTACCTGTCAACTCACCCCTGGATTATATTGTCTGCCCCTAATACAGCTCAGTCCTTTAAATGGGAAACTGTAGGTCATTCATCTGACAGCCTGGAAAGGTTGATTTCTTCTGCCATTGCTTGTGCAGAGGCCATCTGGGGACAATTCACTTGCCATTCTGCCTTTAGGGAGAGGTCACTGATCATCTGAAAGCAGATGGAAGTTTGTTGTCTCTTCTAAAAGACAGTTTCTGTGTTCCTAAGCTGCTTACTAGCAGCTTGATTTCCATCATTAGTACTGCTCAAAAATAAAGACCATGACTGATGTGACACAGTGAACATTCCCTTAAATCAATGGTGACTGTACTCAGAAAATTTACTGAGTTTTGTTGTCTAAAAATCTAATTAAGCATTTTGGGGCGGGGAAGGGGGGAGAGGGGGAACTGACAGCGGTGATTTACAATGTGGCAACTTTGTTTACCTCTCCAAAAACAATCTGTGCAAGAAAACAAAGTCTGATGGGGGAAAAGACATAATTGTCCTTTGAACTCTGCTGTAGTCCTTTTTGGACTACCACTCCACAGCTCGCAGAAAGACTATACCAAAATAAGTTGTTGAGTTACTTGGGAGAACACAGCAAGGAACAAAACACCCCAAGTGAAATAAATTTAATTCATTTGGTATTTTATTCCCCTAATGATTCAAAGAAACAATTTGAGATAATTTCCAATACCAAGCTGTAGCTTCCCTTCTTCACAATTTATGACAGTAAATAAGAATATACTGTTCCCTTCCCCATCAGTCCTCCTTCCCAGTTAGAGACCTAATTTTGGAATTTCTTTTCAATGGGCATATTTAAGGTAAAAAATGGCCAACCACCCAAGAAAGGCCCTGGTCTATTCTTCGTACCCAAGTAAATTTGTCATGGGAGAACTGGTTCCTTACAACCCTAGATTGTTCCTTACTACCTTAGATTTAGAGGAGTCACTGAAATCTTCAAAATTAATCTTAGTTCAGACTCCGATGTGACAAAATTTTAGGTTCCTGGATTTAGATGCATCTTAACTAGATTACTATGTATGACCATCATCTTTTGGGTATTATTTATAAAGACAAAATGGACTTGCCCATGGCAAAATGGGATGTCTTTTTTCCCAGGAACATTTGTTTATTAATTTCCCATTAATTTTCTGCTCATCCTTATCCATTTCCAACAAAAATTGTTGCTATAACTTCTCTCTTTCCTACTTACTTTTAACTTAATAACCTTTCTGGTCTATGTAATGATTATTTTTCCTCTTTTACTTTACTCTGAGATAACTAGTGAACACCCAGCATTTGCTTCCAGACACTTTCATTTCGATCCACTGAGTCTACTTAATCAGCATATAGTCTGGTCTCAGTGGCAAACTGTAATAATTGCATAATATTAACTGGAAAATACTGAAGTAACTGGAAAAATGCAGTTTTATGAATAAAGGGAACAATAATGGATGTAATTTAGATAGGATGTGCTACATTTGCGTCAAGTAAGCATTTTTCTTGCTTGTTCTTGAAAGGAACTGCATGTGAAGCAACAGAGCCTCAATTTTTAGCAGTACACTAGATAAGAGTTGGGAATCCTCCTGCTTCCCCATGTCAGGATGTGAATAGGGCACTCTTGGATGCTATTATGAAAATATGCATTGAAGTTATTAGGCACATTAATTGTGGCTATCAGTGTTCATTTGTTACAAAAAAAGGAGAATACAGGCTCTGTCAGAGCATAAAATCTGTGTGAAGGATACACAGCAGCCATTACTTTTAGTTGGAAAGAGAGAGCAAGTTATTTGTATTGTTAGTCTCTCCAGAAGGACGTTGTAGTGTTCACTGAGCAGAGGAAACAAATAGTGTGAATGACATGTTCACTGTTATACACTCACCATATAATAAACTCCTCTATTCCTATTTTTCAGGACAGCTGGAGGATGTCCTATCACCATTAAACAGAGAGAAAAAAGACCCAACATCATATAATTTATTGCTCTTTCTGCTGAGCACAGACTCTTCTCCGTAATTTGCTTTGTGCCATAAACAAACACAGTATCTGATGCCTCTACCTGCTTAATTCTTAATTTCATGGTTAATCTTTCTATCGTATTTATTTCTCAAAATATAAAAATAATTCAACTGAGTTACAAATGTCATGAATGGAAAATGGGATTCTCACACCCTACCGGTCACAGTTGCTCAGTTTCTTCTGCTGTGTCATATGTATTTATTGAAGTCATGTGCCTGCTAAAAGCAAAGGACTGGTTTTGTGTAAATCTGATTCAGTGCTGCAAGAGTCCAATTTCAATGTTAAGCTCAGCAAACCACTTAGGGATGTGTTGTGATGTCCTGAGCACACAGAGTTCAGTGTTTAAGTACAAAGTGGTTATAGACTCCCCTGCACCGTAGAGGTCTATTTTGTATAATGTTGGTCACTTACCTACATTTGTGTACAGCTTTATATATACAGCATAGATACACAGTATATGACACTATACAACTTCTTTTTCTGGACAGTTTATTGAGTAAGCCAAACAGCAATGAACAAATTTTAAAAAGAGCATTTCTATGTGACTATTCCATGACTGGTTGTGTTTTCTCTGTTATTTTGAGTTTTTCCTTAACAATACAACAGTGATCACCTCCTTTAGCCCCTCTACTTAAAGGGTCTCTATGATCAAAGCAGTTGTCATCAAGGACATAATGTGTCCCTGGGAAAAAAAAAGAAACCGAGATTTAGTTGAAAGACAGACCTCTCCTGGGTTCTTGGCTTAAGCTAATGGACACACTGAATAGTTTAGGATTATGTTTTTAGTGTTTTGGTTTTGCCACCACTAAAACAAAACCAGCAACCCTTGTGTGTTGTACAATAGCTGAGAGGCCTTAAAACTAATGCAAGTATTCCTCAAGGCAGGGATGGTCCTAGTATAGCTAGAGGGGCATGGCTCTCTCTCCTGGACATTTGCATTAAATACTGTCTCGCCCTTCCTCAAAGCCTGAAGCCTTAAACCATTGGCTTTGAGCTTTGTCTGCTGTTTGTACAGAGAAAGAGGTAGAGATGTATATCTCTACCCCAAGAGCTCACAAGAATTATTATTTACACAGCATTTCTTAGATGCCAAGTGTTGCATACCATTATTTTTGTATTCATTTATAGTCTGCTCAAAATAATACTGTACTGTGCCAGCACAATACAATTGTTAAGTCTTTTAATTTATATCCTTAGAAGGTCAGTTAGGCGGAACAGTAGAAAAAACAAGGCCTGCAATTAGTGCAGGCTGAGTGTTTTACTGTGCTTTTTAAACCCCTTAGCTTGCTAATATAGTTACAGCACTTAATTTTACAGTACCCAAATCTCTGATAAAGACGTTTAATCTATAGCTTTATCCTCCTTTTGAAAAGACATTTTTGTGAGTCTCAGAAGCAAAGCATTTATGTTGTCAAATGGCACATTTAATGGCTAAAAGACTCAAGCATATATAATGTATCAGATTTTCATAAAATCTTCTGAAATATCATAGAGGTAATATTTTCATTGCTGGAGAAAGTCAGTAAGTTCTAAATACTATTTATGTTTGTAACTTCTGGCTACCCTACAAAAGCAGATTTTAGAAAGCAAACATGGTCAGGAGATCGTTTTTATGACCACTTTTTTATTTTACTCATCACAGCCATTTTGAATTTGAATACTTTTAAATACAGCAGACCTACGTTTTCTGCTTGTGTTTACAAGAGAGGATACAATGCATACTGTAAAACTGGGACTCCAAGTAACCAAAACAACAATGAATCCCATTTAAAGTTGTCATTCTACAGAATCACTTATTTATTATCTTTCTGACTTTGGCATTTTTCATCCTTCCTGTTTTCCTCACCTTTCTTCCTACTGCATTATTTTTTTTCTTTGCTGACTTAGCATCTTCTTGTTTCATCAGCCAAAATACATTGAATTTATTTTATTTAGCCTTAAAAAAAGTTACCATCTCAGTTAATAAAGTTCCAGAGTCTTCCACTTTGTCTCTCTACAAAGAACCTTATTCTCTGTTGCAGAATAAGACACTTTAATTTCTAGAAACTATTTTTTGAGGACAGCTGGGGACAACAGAACAAGAAAAAAAAATATTAAGCAAAACCAAACCTTGAGTTTTATTTTTATCTTTTTTATCTTCTGTTAAAGTAAATCATGCCCTAAACTGGGCTTGTTGTTTTAATATATCTTCCCAAAATATCAGGATGAGTTTTCGGACTGTTTTTTGGTTGGCTTTTTTGTTGTTTGTTGTTGTTGTTGTGCAAAGGATCTGTGCCAGTTCATGGCCTCTTGCCTGGGCCTGGCACATTTCCCACCATGCTGAGCTCATCAGTGTATTCCTCAACAGCACACCACTGATCTACCCACTCCAGTGTCAGCATCACAGTAAAAGTAAAGTAGCAACACAAATTTAATGACCTTAGTATATGAAGATTTCAGAAGCATACAAAAAATGTACCAATTTTAGGTTTATCACTATGATAAAAACTGATTTCTTAGTGAGCCTAAGAAATCAGTTGAGGAGAGAGGAGTGAGTCTTGACAATGGCTGTATTCTCAGTTAAATAAAATCCAGGTCTGAAATGCGAGGAACTCACTAGCCAAATATATGATTATTACTGGGTTAATGAGTAGGTATGATTGCACAGGAACAGGCTCTTCCTCCCATTTTTTCAGGGAAAATTACCTATTAGAAATCTTTTGCCCTTTCAATGACTGATGCTTCTGCTATGTTTAATCAGCTTAATATCTGTCCCTACTCCTCCTGACCCTTGTAAAGAATTCATTCCTAAAGCTTCTCCAGCTGAAACGAGGGCCTATAATTTGCAAAGCAACACCTACATCCCAATCTAAACAGATGACACAAGGTTATAAGGAAGAGACTATTTTATCCTCATTCCACAGATGGAGAGCCATGGCCCAAAATGTGTGGGTCATTTTCTCAGGTCTCTGCTGAAGCAGTTATTACATCACATCTCATACATCTCACTTCAAGAACTCATAATCACAAGGGTTCCTTTGTTGAGGATTCCTCCTAAATGAGATAAAAATAGTTTTGTAAGGAAATTTTGTGTAATTGTCAAGGAAATCTAATTTCCAGCAATTATATTCCGGTGGGAAACAGCAGTGTTTGCTGAGGGCAAATCTGCTGTGGTTCCTCACTTGAGAATGAGACAGCGCCTTGTCAAGGAAGGCTCCTTGGCAAAGGGAGAAATCCAGGGGACAGGAATGAGGGCAGTCTCTCAAGAACATGACTGAGACAAATTCGACGGAATCAAAGCTATGACACTGGGCTTTATTGAAGGCTATATAAAATCATTGTAGCCATGATTTTTCTATCCCTAATATTAGGAAAGTGCTTGCTAGAAAATGTCAATATTAAGATAAAACATCTTCTACCAGGCAGACTAATGGTTTAGCAGGAGTCAAAAGTTAAAATAGCAGCAGTACAGAGAAGTCTGATGACTGAGAAATAAAAGTACACATACAAATATATCTGCTTTGATTTGCTAATGATAGCTCATAGCTAGACTACAGTATTTGAATGCCTGGTAGCCACTGCAAAGTGACAGTAGTTATAAAGCAAATCACAAAGACGCAGCTATTTGGAGTGACAATAATTACATAACTGCAAATTATTTACTTTTATGCATTTAAATGGAAACAACTTAAATAGGCCTCAGATTAGGCAAAATCTTCAGGAACACAGCCCAGAGCAATAAAAGACAAAATGTAAAAAACCAGAATGCATGAGGTAGGAAAACCAGAGTAGAAAGAGAGAGAATTTTAAAAGTAACCCCTCTAAATTCACACTTGATAAACTCTCCCCAAATATCTACTCAGAATGACAGTGTTTGTATGGTAGTGCACAGATCCAGTATGCAAGTTTTATAATGTATCTTTGCATTGATTAGTTTTATACATTGTGACCATGTTGATTAAATGAGAATTTTTAAATGTTTATCAAAATGTAAATAATGTTGTAATGTTTTATGCAGCATTAAATAGTGCATCAATATGTTTTAGCTAAACATAATCTTTATATAAAGAATGACACTTTAATATAAATTTTTCATTCCTTCTGCTCTATCTTCTGCTTTTCTGCCCTGAAATTCCATGGACCTAAATATTTGATCTCATTATCTATTATATGGGAGCGTGGTGTGGGAGAAAAGGGAAAATGCTCTTTGTTGGTACCAGATTTATCTGTATTGTTTATCATTGAATATTAATGTATTTTAAATAATAACTCATATTTAGGGATTACAGAAAGGCATTAATTTCTAATTTAACAGCAACACATGATTTTTTACAAACCATATAAACATCAAACTTGTGGAGGAGGATACAGCAAAAAGAAATGAGCAAATAATTTAGGAAATGTTTGTAAATCCATATCTTTCATTTATTGTGTTGTCCATGGAGGCCACTTTAAAGTACAAACTTGTGTGCTTAATGCACTGATATAAAAATAATGTCAGCCTAATTATTTAAAAAAACCTCAGTGCATTCTGTGTCAAATTTGGAAGGCAATGGGATTTTATATGAGTACTTCAGAGCAAGCTATGGTCATCACAAATCAAATTCAAGGATTGACAGAATGCAGTATTCTGCAGCAAAGTCAAGTAAGTTCCCCACCACACAAATATTAAAGGACAACATGTGGTTTAAAATCAAGATTTAAATCATTCTCCATGAGTACCTTTCAGAAAAGATTGAATTGATAGCTATTACCATAACCTTGACACTCAGCTATTCTGAAAAGGAATGATTTGTGTCATGGCTGAAACTAAGAAGCTCTTTTCTGATTTCATTCGCTGCTATAAGGCTGAAGCTTCTCCCACCTATGAAAAGCGTTAGGATTCCAAAGTAGAACGTAAATATCCCAACCTATAAACATTCCAAGGTGAAACACCATGTGTACCAATTGTTAGCAATTTTGATAATTAGTGTGGATTTATACCTAGCTAAAATCATACAGATAACAGCAAGAAGAGTGGGGAGCGCTTTTTTTTCTGATATATAACCTCCCATTTCCTTATATAATACAGGAATATATATTATATAGTATACGCAACATATAAATATATATATATATATAAACATAAATATAATATAATATAATATAATATAATATAATATAATATAATATAACATATAAACTTAAGTTTAAAATGGTGTATTGGGCAAAAGTCTGAACTTTTTCATGCTGATGAGATCACTGCAATTAATCTGATCTGCTGTTTATTAAACAGTTGCACAATCTGTTCTTTCACACTTGCAATTCAACCTCAAATCAACAACAGCTATTGTTTTTAAAACTTTCATATCTAACAAATTGATTAGAAACTTTTAGTGAATAGAAACTATATTTGCTGGTTTTTACCTCTTTTAGCATATGAAGACAGGCCTACGTGAATTATGACAAACAATGAGTGTTGTGCAGGAACGTCAGCTGAATGAGGATGGTTTTAGAGGAAGAATTTGTGGTTACTTTGATTGCAAGAATACACAGCATTGTAAAATAACTTTGAGGGTCTTACAAAACACACAAAAAATACTGTCTTTTAAAAAATCCAAAACTATATTGGCAAGGAAATAGAATATTTCAGTGAACATATGCATAACGCAGGTAACTACTGCCAAGCATTTTCTAACAAATTTGAGGCAAGCTATTCAGCACACCAGCTTTTTTTGCCAGCCACCTTCAAAAAAGAATCAGATCATCTAATTTTAGGCCTCAATTTCACTGTGCTTTGCTGCTCTATCAAATACTTATACCCAGAATAATTCTGTACAGAATGGCATAGCAGAATTGTTCAGGATACATATAATGTGTCAGCCCACACATCTGTGTTTGCAAATTGGTTTGTCAGCACTCTTCAATCCAAAGTCAGATCCAGTTATACCTATTACAAAACCCATTTGTTTCACTGTTCCTAATATAGTGCTGTCTATCCAAAGACAATTTTCAGTACATTTATAGTAATTTCATCAGTGAAGTATTACTAGCAGCCCTACAGACAGTAGCCATCAGGCAAAATACATAATGTTCCACATCCCCTCTTATCCATCAGCTTACATTAATTTTCTTTGTATCTCAGAAAGTTATAACTTATCACTGGAAAGTTTAGTTCCGGGAAAATAGTTGTTCTTTATAGCAGCTCTTTTAAAAGATGTAAAGTATTTCTGTATAAAGTTGCTGAGGTAACAAGGAAAAACAGAACAGCTTCACATTCCTCAATGTCATGTTGAGTTTGTCTATGAGAGAGCGATCAGACACATCTTCATCTCTTGTTAAAGTTTCAAAAACATAACAAAATAGCTTGAAATAGGAAATATTAAAATATGTGTTACCTTTAATACTCTGTCATACAGCTATTCAACTTTTCGCCAAAAACATTCCTGTCAACACCCAATTTTTGAGATGATTTTAGGAACAGAAGCTTGAACCCTATGGAAGAGTTCTGTATCAATCTTATCACTGCACACAGTTTCTGTCAAGGATAGCAGAACTTATTAAAAAAAAAAAGTCATAAAATAAGTTGCTTCATTTGGAGGGGTGGTTGTAGTAGAATTGTAGAAGAACTAATGGGGTGTGGGAGGCCCTATCAGAAGGGTTACAGCAAAGCAGCTGTTGGGTGTTGGACTGTTTGTGGGTTTTTTGGTGAATGTTTGTCCAAATGCAAATGATGTCTGAGGATATTTTGGGTTAGACATGTAATAACATGTCTTGCGGAAATCAGCCAGCGGTGCATTCTGCTGTGGCTAGCACAGGTCTTTCCCATGAGAATTTTCTCCTGTGTTTTATAAACAAAGATGAAGTTTGGATGTTATTAAAAACAGTGTCTCGAGATTTGGACAGTTCAGGCCTGGCCAATCAGGCCTAGGGAGAGGTTTCTGACTGACCAATCTGGGTGACCGCTGAAAAATCTATATAAGTTGGAATCAAAATAAAAAAGCTCTCTTTTCATGCCACGCTGAGAATCCGGGTCTTTTTCTCTGCTAGCGGCTCAACAGCAACATCCCTCTACTAGTCTGTTTTAGAAATCCTGGGCATTTCTGCTTGTGACAAAAGCGAAGAGACAATTCCTGATGTAAAACTGACTGAATAATATGGCTAATTATGAATTTTAAGATAATGACCTATTTATTAGGAGGGTGAAAGAGCAAATGCAGTACAGTGGTTGCATCTAGTACAGTGTAATGTATTACGGGAAAAGGGCTGATGATACGAGAGGATCACTGCCACATTTTCTTGGAAAACTGAGAGATTCTCATATTAAATAAATATGAAATGCTATAAAGAAATTAGAGAAGACAATAAATTTACTCAGATGCAATCTGAGTGAGTCAGAAAGAAACAGGGAAGAGAACTAGAATGCTTTTAAGATGTCTGAGTTTGACATAAACATGATTTACACTACAATAAAATGGAGACAGCTTCTTTCAAGCAGAAATGATCCTTCTGATCATATGAGTTATGACCATCTAGGCAGGGACATAAGGGAATCTGAGTATGTTTATCAACAAGCGAGTTCTTGATAAGTAATCACAACAAACAAAACTTCAAACAGGTAAGTGTATCACTACACTGCAACATCTCTGGGGATCTCTCAAAAAAGACAGTAGTAAAGGCAAGTTTTTCAAGAAAACCAAATGTGAGCAAACAATTTTTAGGTTGTAAATATAATTTGATCTCAAAATGGTTTGTTTGTATAACTAAGTTTGGTTTTCAATTAACTTTGTTTTGGATTTCCTCTGTATTTAAATCTTGAAATGAAATTGCATTTTGGGTTATTGTTGGTGAGCTAAGATCTGCAAACTAAACCTACTGTGATTCACAACACAGAGGCACTGTAAAAGGGACAGGGAAGACAAAAACGAGATTAAGGTTCTGCCTCAACCTCCTATTCAGTATTCTGAGCAGCGTGACGTCACCTGCCTTATGAATCCATTCACCACTTTGACAGCAGCACTAGAAAAAATACTCTGTATGGGAACCCTCGGGAATTGACAAATTGAAAAGTTGATGGAAGATATTAATACATTTTATGTGGCCTTGGGTAATCTTAAGAACATTAAATATATTTTTCTTGTTATTATTTGATATGTGTCTGTCCATAATAAGTGAAAATACAACATTTTCAAGGCTATAGTTCCAAAGATTTGATGACTGGCTGAAATTCAGAAGCAAAGGATTGATTTCTAGGATGTCATCTCTTGGAATGATACATTTCTTCCCCACTAAAAATAAGCATATTTAGGAACTTTTCAACCTTTAGTTTAAAATCATGACTTAATTGTTCAAGTCCTGTTAAAGATGACAATTCCTGTCTTCCAGCTATCAGCAAGCAGAAAAAATCGAGATGATTTTCTGGACATCTCAGGATTTCTTCACTCCATCCTGTACTTTCTGTCTCACAAGGCCAACATAAGTCCCATTGCAATATCCTAACCCTATAGAAGAATAAGAATTATGTCAGATAGCCAAATTCTTAGAAGCCCTTGTTTGATATTTTAGGGGAAGGTGGCTTTCTGCTTGCACAAACAAAAGCGGAAGCAATCCTTAATTGGACACAAGCAGATAAAATAAAGTCCACAAGTTTCCAGTTTGTAAAAGCAACCAATGATTAGAGTAATTGCTTTTAATATATTCCTACCTTAAAGGTGCTGAGCCTTGATTACTACCGGCCTTTACCAAATACAAGTGGAGATTTTTCAGCTATACATCCTGTGCAGAATCAAATCACATCACCAGGTTCTGTGAGCACTCACTATTCCTTGTTTGCTTTCTTGGCAGATAAACAGCCACAGAAAGAGATGGTGAGGTCGGAGTTCATGCATTTTCTTCCCCTTTAGGAGCTGGCAAAGCAGGGGAGGTATGCCAGGGTGTACAGTTCCAGCTTACTGATCAGTTCAGAGTGAGTTTCACAGCAGTAGGGCATGGCCTGGGGCAAGTGGCTGAACCCCAGGTTTCTCTGTGAGAGCTTTTGTCTCCAGTGGTATACTGTGTAAAGAGTAAAACTTCATCACTATTTCCTTCCCTCCATATCCCTAAATGGATATATTTGGAAACACAACAAGGCATATAGTGGTGATAAAATTTCTTTTTCTTACCTCAGCTGTTTAAAAGAGAAGAAGAGGTAACTTATTGCTCCTCTGATTTAGTACCCGACTTAACAATCTGTGAAGTTTGTGTGGTATTTTAAACTGTGTAGATTAGATGTTTCAGTCTTTGCAGGCTTTAGATTTTAATCTCTAGAGGGAATATAGAATATAGATTCTCCTGGTTTAACCAAAGCAGGAAGCAGTACAGCAGAAGATTCCTCTCTGTGGTTAGGCCACAATCCTGTATGCCCTAATACAGTCCCCACAAGTACAGTGGAGATCTGCAGTGACATTTAAGGACTTCTGTGATAAGACACTAGTGCAACAGCAAGGGGAATTGAAAGTTCCAGGGAAACTCCTCAGAATTTCTACATTTTTTGTAATGAATCTTTTTGAAGAAAGAGCAAAGTCCTTCAGCTTAAATGAGAACAGAATCAATTTCCCAAGACATATTCCATCATCTTGAGACTGGAAACTGACATCCAGTAACTTAAAATCTGAGAGTGTATGCTGCTGAAATCTAGTGGTTTAACTGCATTTTTTTCCATCCACAATATTCTGTTTAATTGATGACAGAAATGAGAATTTGCAGTGACCGTTCAAGTACACAAAGACATAACATAAACAGTTACACATAGTGAATTTGGACTGATAGTCTGATGATGAAGTCAGGGATGCTAAATTGTGCTATTCTGTTGTGATATACAGCAATAGCATTCTCTTTAATCTATTTTAAAAACGGCCCACATCAAAATAAAGTTATTTCTTCTTCTTCTTAACATGGCAAAAAAAGGAGAACATGTAAACGACATCCAAATTTATCCAATCCAAGGAAATATAACAAGGTAGTGGAGAAACAGGACTTTTATGCAAACCTAACTAAAGCACAAGCCAAGCAAGAGAAAATAACTAATGTGTGATCGAGCAGTTAAAGGATGTATTGGAAAGTACACATACATAAGGGTAAACGTCTCACTGCTTTGCTTCTAACATATTGTTCCTTGACCAGAAAATTTAGACACAATTTTTAAAGAGCAAATGGATCAAAACAAGAATTCTAAAACCATAATCAGCATCAATATTTCTTCATGCATAAGAGTGGATCATTTATCTACAGAGTGCAATGTCTGTCACTTCGGTAAACCAAGGAAAAGGTCACAGCAAATTGACATGTGGAGATATCCATAAGATAGGAGGTTATAGTGAATAGGAGGTTATTATGAATTGAATTTCAGAATTATATAGAATCAGTAGAATAATTCAAAGCTAAACTATAGCAAAATGCAGAGTACTATTCGGGAGCTATGGGCAAGGCTGCTGCTACAAAATCCATTTCCCTCCAGTCCTTTTCCAACTCCCGTTTTTTAAACTTCTGGTTGCTAGTCATCCCTCTTTTATCCTTCAGAAGCTTTTTACCCCTGTGCATTGTAATACATTTCATTCCTGTTCCTCTAGGCTGTGTAGCTTGCTATCAAAGGAGTACTAAAAACAAAGGAGAGGTTTTCTGCCTGCTCAGTGTAATGTAGATGCAATTTCAAGGGAGATTCTTCCTAAACCTGGTAACAATCTGCTCAGTATTTATGGGCTGTCTGAAGACTTCCCTTCTGTCCAGCACTTGTGGGACTGTGCCTCTAGCACTGTGACCATTAACTGCTCTACTACTAATGCCACCTTGTCCCTCTGGGCAGGCTTCATTCCTCTCCCACCTAAGACTGAATTATGACTTGGCACAATTTTCTTCCCCTCATGGGTGGAAACTGATTCTTCTGATGCTGTTTATCCTTGCTCAAGAAGCCAGATTGTATTGGCTGCTCTGTATACCTAATTGCAAGTGTTTATTATTGCAGTAATTCATTAGGATGTGGCTTCACATAGGATTGATGCAGGCTACAGGATGGTAGTGGTACATGGGCAGTTTCTTCTCAGGAATTTTTGACAACATGCAATACTGTTTTAAGCAGAATAAACATGTCTTTAATAAATATTCATATTCCTTCTGTCTAGGTTTCTACATGGGCATTGTCATACCTACGAAACTCATACAACACACAAGACTTTACTCAGTCTGAAAGCTTTTAGCAACAGATATTCACTCTCAGTGGTATTTCACCTGACTTGACACAATTGAGGCATTTTAATACTCTTTTAATATAAAGAACAAAATTTTAAGCAGATATTATTTTCAAAGCTGTCTTTATTTGTATAAATAATGTCTTTTTATAAACAGATTAAATATGAAGGTGGGATGGATTTAATGTGGGATGGATTCTTATCATGAGCCATAGCAAGTTCATATGTAGTAACTCTGCTTTTAGAGATATTTACAATAATCTGCCATCAAAGTTGTTTTGAGACCAATGTTTTAAGTGTTCGGATAGCATTTTCCAAGGCTGTTATTGTGAGATACACAAAATTTGCTGTTTTCTAAAAAAAGTATGCAGATACCAAGGAATGCCGCTTATAAAGCTTCAATGTCCTATATTAGATACAGTAGCCAAGCCACTAGTTTAAACTGCATATTTGTAAATCTATTTGGCAACCAGGAAAAAAGTTTAGCTCTCAACCAATTATTATATTATTTTCTTTCAAAGGAAAACTTTTATTATCCTGAAATGTGTAGCATAATACAGATTACCCAGTGCACTGAGGTTCCTCTTGCTTAGATACATTTATTTTTCAATAATTCTTCAAATATAACTTTCACTACAACCTTGTTTCTTGTGAGGATTATGTGGAATCTACATAGACTGCATCTTCAATGATACAGCATTCAATATTGAATAAGTGACTGCAACTTAGAGCTTAGCCCTGTTATGATTTTTAAGTCTCCTAATTTTAATGGCTCTATTTCATCTGAAAGTGTACATATATGCACACACATACCTTTATGTTTGTTTATATTTATAAATATATACACAAATATATACACTTTCTATTTTAGATGTATCTATAGGCTCTTTTCTTCCCTTAAAATTTATTTGGCAGGTCTGTCCTGTCCTATATAGGGCATTTCAAGCCCACAATGCATTTGCAGTGACCCCTGAGGTAGCCGCGCCAGTGCCAGCACAGTTATACTGTGCAGCACAGCTGGGGCTTTTCTCAGATATCCAGTATGAATTCCAAAATCATGCTGAGCTGCAGTAGCTCCATAGTGCATGGAATCTTGTTAGCCTAGGTTTTACCTCTTCGGGCAAAGCAGGAATGAATCTGGTTCAAAAACAAGGTTGATCAGGGTTTGGATATCCCAGTACCAAGATCAATTGTGAAGAGATTTTAGAAGGATTTAATCACAAATGGGAGATTCATACTTGGTAGAATGTGGCATTGTCCCCAGAAAATAGCCGCTGCCCCAACGCCACACACAGAAAGGCAAATGGCTGCGCGGGACGCACGAGCCAGGTGGAGCGGCGCCGGGTCCGGAGAACACGCAGGGCAGCGTGGAGCTTGGGGGACAGAAACTCGGCGGGAACCAAGGTGGGACGAAGAAACATATGGAAACAGTCTCTGGTCTTCCAGGGAGATTTATTAGGATCTTCGGGAGAGGGTCCAGGGGAGGCGAAAGGGGGACGGGAAGCAGGGGAAGGGTGGATAGGCTGAAAGCCCAGAAACTATGACACCCAGCACACGCTGGCAGGGGTTTATAAGGGAAGGGAAAAGGGGAGGTGTAGCAATGTGGGGTTTTAGGATTCCATGTGCTCTCTTTGTTTCCCCGCTCGGTGTACCATTGGTTCATTTTGAAGTATGCATTCTGCTGTGCCCGAAATCTATTGGTGGGTTCCCTATGCCTGTTTTCCCTTCAGACTCCCCGGGACTGGCTCTAGGGGAGACAGTCCTTCCCCTTCCTTTCCCTTTTTAAGTTGATGTCTGGATCGGTTTGCGGTCTTCCATCTCTGAGCTGCTAGCATCTGCTCCCTGCCCTGTCTCCCTTCCCCCTTCTCCTTCCCTGCAGCCCCCTCTTCCCTGTTACCCCAAATAAACCTCCCTAGCAGAACAGAGATGGAGTCCAGTTCTTTCCTTCGCCTTACTTAATTTCCTGCTTGAATTGATGTGGTTTGGAGACTGACGCCATGCCGCAGAACCTCGGGGGCCGGGCGCACCAGATCTGGTGGGATTACACGGACCAGGGACCCTGGAGCCGGCCTGTGCAGCCCCCCAGCCCGTGTTACATCAGGGAGGGAGTTAGCTCTGAAGAAAGTCTGAGTGGAGAAAGGCAGGGGTACACACCAATAGACTTCTGATAGGGCAGGGCGCATAATTCAAAAGAACCAATAACATACAGAGAAGGATAACAAAGGAAAAACCTCTGGAACTCTGCAGAGACACACTGCTACACTAGAAGCTGCTATCCAAAATCCTTATTTCAAAAGTCTGATAGAAATGTATCAGCCCTGCATCTATTGTATTGTGTCTTTTCATAACCAGGTGAGGCACTACTGTCCTCTATGAGGAAGCACTCTTTTTCCCTCCAGCATACTTAGTTTTTTTTCTGCCTCTTTCCATTTCTTTTTTTTCTGACTTGAGTGCTGACATTCACTGGGCTACTTGCCAAGCTCTCTGTCCTTTCCATGTATTGGTGGAAAACAAGATCTTAATCCTTTCCACCTGACACATCGAAGAAGAATGTTTGGTGTGAAAGTCTGCACCCAGTTTGCTTTAAAGTGAGGAAGCAGGGGTTGCTCAGAGCCCTACATAGTGGTTGAACCACTAAACTGAGCACACAGCTCAGGTGATGTGTGTGCTTGGGGAGAGATGGGCATTAAGACCAACTTCCCAAGGGGAAAGCGCAATCTCCTATTTCATGCCAGATTCCCTAACAACAAAACGAGGAGTCCAGCTGAAATCTTTTGTATGAAGTCTTTATTCTCCATCTTACCAGTCTGAGCAAAGAGATCATCAAGGCTTTAGCCTGTGTTCATGAGAAAGAGCCTCTGAGGTACTCAGTACTTGTGTCACACCAGCCCAGAAGCTGACTCCTGGCCTACACAGTCCAAAGTCATGAGGTAATTTGGGCTGTATTTGAATTTTCTTCAGGTATCAAAAGGCAGAATGGGAACAGGACAGACTGAACTGAGCTCTCCTGTAAAATGATAAATTGGCAGTCAGGGTTGTGCAGCTGAGTAAAGAGAGAAATAGCAGAAAGAAAAAAAACCAGCAAATACGCTGAGCAATATCTTTTGGCTTTTGAATTGTTTTCTTGCTTCTGGATGAGGCAAATAATGCATCCAAGAAAGCATTTCTGCCACTGTTGATACGAGACTACAGATCTGCATAGAATACTTGAAAATGCATAAATTTTTCACTAATTACAACTTAAACAAACATTTAATATAATTTCAGATTTCACCACATCATACTAATGAGCTACAAACAACCATACTTTGACCCAGAGTTTACAGCCCCTGGCACTTTCCTTTCTACTTAGTACATCATGAAGTCTTTAGATGACAATTTTACAATATGACATGGTTGATAATTTGGTTTTTTAGAAGCAAATGAAATAGAGAATATTCTTCTAGGGAGTTGAATTTATCAGGATTATGCTGCCTATGAGGAGTTTAATGAAACAGGAACAGAAGCATCAAAGTCACTTTTGACTGCAGAATTTTATGATAAATATATTTAAATATTATATATGAATCCACTTCAACTTTTTGCTTATAAAAATATTGTGCCAATATCAATAGGAATTAGACATTGGAATTACCTGCTCTGTTGCACAGGTAAATTTGCAAATGCTTTCAACTCTTCTAGTCTGGTCCTGTGTGTTCAGAGAATTGACAGAAATTACCTTTATATTGGAAATTCTTAGAAAAATCTTGCTTTTAAAAAAAAATTCTGGACAGCCTAAAATTTTAAAATTTAAAAGATGCTACAGCAAACAAAAACCCAAGGTTTTTCTCACCTTCATTCTGCACCTAATTTCTTATCTTCCCCCTATGATCTGAAAACACATAAGTAGCCCCTACTCTTGTAGAATCTCATCAGCTCACAGTGCTTCATGAATTTGCTTTCTCAATACACTATGGTCAATTACCTCATCATTAAACAAAATTTCACTCTATTGGATCCGCAAAGGTGTACAGGAACTTTAAGGAATTTGGCTTTGTATCCTCAGTGTGGAGTAGAAGTGACCAAAATGCAATTCTCCAGCTACCTTCCAGCTGCATCATGAATTATGCTAATCCTGCTTTTTGTATGCCCACAAATTGCTCATTCTCTAGCACACATTAACACATTTTGTTACAGCTGTAAGGGAACTCCACTGGAAGAATGAGACACAGTTGAACTTCCTCAAATTCAGAAGACATTGAACACTCTTGCTCAGAGCTTGAACAGCCTAGGTGCTTCACTTGACTGTTGTATTTTTGACTAGAGCCAAAATAAATGCTTAGCATTTAATTTACTGAAGCTTCTAGACATTTAAAAACATTTTTTTTTAATGTAGTGGTATTAATTTAAAGAAAATGAATTGCTTTAGGATTAACATGTTTCATAGATTAAGACAAAAAATGCAGCAGTATAATGTAAGTTAAGGTGTTAAGGTATAAAATAGATTTGAGCAAAGGACTGGAAATTGGTCTGGAGGAACTTTCTCCAGGCAGGTCTGAAGTTCACAGTCAAGGGAATATTTCTGCTATTCTCTGTACCTTCTTCATCAGGTCTTTCATTTTGTATGATCAAATGTAACCAACTGTAGCATCATGGTGCCTATATCATATTACTCCTCCCAATGGAAAGCGTCAAATGATTGTAATTAAACAATTAAGTACTTTGTTGAACTGAGACTTAAACAAAGGAGCCAGAAAAGAACTGAAGGCAAAATGGAGCCTATGCATTTTAATCTTGTCTTCCTCCCCATGAATACTTAACAGGAAATAACAGGTTGTTTTGAAAAAACCTGGATTTTAAGCACAATTTGTCTCATAATCAGTATCATGGATTTGGCAGCATTTTTTTTTATTTTGATAACAGAAAATAGATTATCGCATACCAAATACCAGAATGTTAATTATGCTTTTCATTGGCTTCAGGTAAATCCATATTTTATAATGGATTTAGGCATATGGAATTACAGCCCAGAGGCTGAAATAACAGCTTGGTTCTTGTAGGGCTTACAGATCATAGAAAGCATGTTGTCAATGTGTCTTTAAAATGACCTTTTGATGGAAAGAGAAAGAATAAACGATAGCTGCGCAGTGAAGACATACAGCACACTCAATGATAATTACTAAAGGAACTGGTCTGAGCAAGAAAATATTAGTTGATAATGTTAATTATTTAAGAAACAACAACAGAATAAATTTGCATGTAGATGTTATATATGGAAAGCAATGGTACTGAATCTATGTAAGACAGTACCTGAAGCAATCACATTTATTTTAGGGACTTGAGAAACTGATGAACAAGAAGGTGACTTCTTACTGCAGATGTGCTTCAGGCATTGATTCATTAACAATACAAGAATGAATAGCGAATACTTCGAATAAGCTGTGCTTCTCATATCTGTCTCTAATGACTATGCAATTAAAGTAAGTTGAAAATGGGAAGCCTTGTGTGAAATATAGCTCTTAAGTAAAATTCATATCTTCAGTGAATTGGCAATTTTTTTTTCCTCAAAAATAATCACAGGGATTTGTAAAAGATACTTACTAATGAACTCATAAGCATTGGAAATAAACCCCACTTTTTCTCATCTGTTGAATGCTGTAAAGCTAGAAAGACAGCATAAGGAATCTTGATGACTTGGAACATGCCTGGTCCTAAAGGCAACTTGTCTATGACACT
Source organism: Lichenostomus cassidix (assembly GCF_008360975.1). NCBI lineage: Eukaryota > Metazoa > Chordata > Aves > Passeriformes > Meliphagidae > Lichenostomus > Lichenostomus cassidix. The sequence goes on from NC_139480.1 coordinate 57,351,006, forward strand.
TACGTCAAGATTGATGGAGTCAATGGTACATAAAGGCCAACACAGCAGTCCAAGTCATGTACACGAGTTTCTACTTCTCTATGAGCCTTATTTCTAAGTGGTGAGCTTCTCAGAGGACATCCTATTAACAGTATCTTCAATGACGGGTAAAAAAATCCCAGAACTCTAAAAACAACCCCCCCACCCCCAATAATTCGTTCATCTTCCTTTGATTATCTCATTTCAGAAACAAAGTGTTGCTATCTGAAACCAAACACATTTATTGAAACCTACATTTTTTTAACACTGAAACCAGTCTCCAGGAGGTTTAGCTGTCAATTCCCCACTCAAAGAGAAGCAGCTTGTAGGGTATATATTTTTTTAAACTGTAGAGGAACTTTGACTCTTTCAGCCATTGAATTCACAGAGTGGGATACATTCCCCAATGCTTGGTCCCAATCGCCTGTCCCAACAGAAGCCCAAATTAAACATTCACTTACAAGGGAAAAAATGTGAATAGGTGGGCAAAAAATGAGCCATGTGAAATGGGCAGCTCACCAGGTGCCCAGGCAGACTGACTGGAGGATTAATGCCAGAATGGGCCACTGTTCAGACTCTAGCCATGAACATGAATGACTGTGAATGCAAATTCATATTTTCATCTTATTTGAATGTATAGGATTTAGTATGGCCTGCTCCATTTATTTGGGTTAAAGTGAAAATCCTTGGTGGGCATGCTGTGTCTAAGAAGTCAGATAACAGTAGAATTACATGAGCAACACTGTACTCGATGTCTTGTCTTCCTTGGGCATCTAAACTTCTTGTGTTTAAGAATAAACAAAATGTGTTTAAGAAAAAGCAATGAATAAGTGAATAAGCAAAGACTTTTGATCCTTTGCTTTCTGCCAGTGAAGATGAGCACACCTAAATAGCTTTAGGCTTGCCAGAGGCTGGTGCACTGATTTGTGATCTTTGTAGGTAGATCTTGAATCTTTGCAGAAAAGAAAGCTGTCATACATGCAAACATAGCAGCGTGCTTGAGGATGTAAATTTGTAATTCTAAATTTCAACCGGGATAGAAAATGTCTTGTTTCTTAATGCTTTTTCATCTTGTGTAACAAACTTGCATTAATTATAAGAGAGTTTAATTTGGGATCATGGCTGGTTTGCACCCGTGTCACACATAATTATGTTAATCTCTACCTCAGTTATTATGAGCGAACTATTGTTCTCTCTAATCTAATCTAGACAACGGCCTTTCATTCCCCTAAGAATGTGTCTCATATGCAGTTCTGGGGAGATGCACAGGGAGAGCCCCTAGACAGGTCTAATTTGCAATCTCTGTCACTATCAGCAGATTTTGTTAGGATCCCACAATCTCAGGATATTTTCTGGGTAATAATTTAAGGATGTGTAGTAGTTCCTTTTTCCATTCAAGAATAATTGACTATATTAATGACCTAACATAGCATGGTGCTTCTGTTTTAATGGTGGTGATGATGATGATGATGATGATGATGATGATGATGACGATGACGTCTCTTATTCCCTCAGTTTTGTATGGCGGCAATACCTAAGTCTTTCTATAACAAACATATTTTGCAACTTTGGAGAATCCAAGAATACTATGCTTTCACATAGATCAAAACAGTTATTTTTTGAAACAGTGACTTTTTTAAACCATTCCACATTTTTTATAACTCTGCAGCTTTCATTAAAAAGAACTATAAAATTCTCTATTTGGGCAGTAATGGCATACTGACATACAAACTAAGAAAATATCTTGTACTTGGCATGTAATAAATCTTCTTTTTCAGATTTATTGGAACATTTAAAACCATTCTTACTGTAGAAGGTAAAATAATCCTTGAATTTGATGTTACTATAGCTGCAGCATTAATATGTTGGTGGTTTTAGCTCAGTGAGGGAGAGACACTTGGCTGAAAGTTCTTTGGATTTCCCTCATTTTTACTTCCTCTGTTTTAAAATCAGATTTTCCTTTCTCTCCTACAATTTGGAAAGGAATGGGGAGTAAGGAATACAGTGGAGATTTTGGTAGAGACTACAGGCTGGAAGACATAAAAGCAAGGTGTTTTGTTTTACATAAATTGTCTTTTCCGCTCTATGAATGAAGCAAAGAAAGAATTTTTGGAAAATGTAAAGAGGAAAACATGAATTTCTTCTAATGACTAGGAATATTGATAGGCTTTGTTTTCTGCCAAGAGATTACTGGAGTCTTTATTGCCTGGTATAGATTTGTCTATCTATTCTGAAACTAAAAATACATTTGCTTTTCATTCCAGACATATATTTGAAAATGAAATCATTAAGCTTGTTTCACTAAGTGTTTTCATTTTGATAGGTTTTCCACCTGCTGTAGTACTAGCAAAATATGAAGCAAACTTTATAATGTGAACATTAAATATTCAGTCCAAATACTAAGTGTCTTCTAATTTTAATGCAGCTGTAAGATGATAATGAAGTCTAAGCTAAACTCTGATGTTACTGGCATAGTAAAAATTATAATTTTCCTTACAGCAACAATTAATGATCAATTCAAAACTATTGTCAGAAATAAAAAATTTGAGCCAATTTGGCTCAGGTACATTTGAACCAACTTGGTGATTCCAATGAGTCTGTGTCACGAGTGGAGACAGAGGGTGGATAGATTTTACCAGTTGCCTAGGCCTATGACAACTAGTGACAAAACCTATTCAGAGTGACCAGCACCCCAAACCCAGTCTCACTCACAAGTCCTTACAGAGACAGCTGATTTATGTCTAATGTAAAATAGGTTATGGTTTATTACACACAGGTGAGAACGGAACAAAGAACTAGACAATTTTTTACTACACAATACATTAAAAGCTATTCATAGCTAAAACAAACATATATATATGTTGCCCAACCTAGGGAGATTAAAACAATATAGTGCTAAAAATGAAAAAGGTACCTATTAATATTATTATAGCTAGCAAAGAAGAATGCAATTTAGGAAACCAATGCTCTTACCAAATCCAATTTTTTGGAGCTGGGGATGCATCAGAATCCTCACCCAATCCCACGGGAAGTAACCACAGGGCTGCATCCAAGCACCTGCAGAGAGACTTTCCCTCACGCTCCAATGTCCATGTAGAAAGCTTCTAGCTTTCTGAGATTTTGTGGTGTTTCTGTAGGGAAAAAGAGTGTGTATTTGTGGTCACTCTAAAAATTTTTCATATTCTCTCAGTGTCTCACCTTGACTTCTAGGCGCCAGTACTCGATAGCCTGGATTAAGCAATCAAACCTAATCTGAGCCATCCATCTTGGTCGCTGATCAGGGAGAGAGAGAAGGGGGAGAGGGGAGCGTCCTGCCACAGTCTGCCAACCTGTAAATGAAGGAGCAGAGTTTCAACAAAATTCCCATTTTATTTTGAAAGAAAATTGCATCTCCTTGTGTAACTGTTTGGAAGTTATGGAGGGTGATCTCCTCCTTGTGACAAAGAACCATGGCCACTCAGTAACAACCAAAGATAAGAAGAGCAGAAAGATACTTGATGATAATGTATTTTTGCAGGCACAAGGCAAGCCTTTAACAGAAGATAGTTATGATTGTAAATAAGGCAGAGTTCCAATTCCCGATATGCTGTACTCCTGGCTCCAGTGGCAACCTGCTGCTTGATACAGTTGGACAACTTGAATTTTTCTTTTTGTTATATATAAAAATATTTATATTGTATATGCCAATCCTTAATTTCTTTTGTTAAAATACAGGGAACTGAAAATAAAAAGAGATGGATTTGCAAGCTATAAGAATGTGAATGATTTTCAAAGCATTAGAGAGAAAATGAAGAGTACTTTAGGAATAAGATAATAAAAGTTGGAATGTATTCCCTATGCAACAACAAAAAATCTCATATAGACAAAAAAGCAAGCAGCTGCAACTAAATCTCAAAGACATTGAGAGTAACAAAAGCATATCAATAAAAGTTCAGTAAGGTTTTCCATGGAGTTTCCCACCTCCAGTTTTTTCTCATAATGTTAATTCTTCCCCAAGTTTCCACTTCCCAAAAGAAAAAAAAAAAAATTCTGAGCTCATCCTGGAGAATGTAAAGGGAAAACTAACAAAGCCTCTTTTGTAATTACCTTTTCCAGATTAATTTCATAGCTTTGCAAAAAATGACTGAGTGTTTTCAGTCAGATCAGAACATTGACTCTGCCGAAATTCCATCCTTCTGAGCACCTTTTGTTGCAGATTCTGGTTTCACAGAGTCTCTCTTTTATACAGAAAGGAAATTGAAAGAAAATGAAAAGTTCATAAAGTTAGACTGAGAGAGAAGATAGGAACACTGCATAATCCTACAATATTAAATGGTTTTTATTATTGCACTCCTTGCTAGAGTTTAGCTGTATAGAAACTGCATTTTAAAGAAGAGAGAATTTAATTCTGCAGAACCAAACAGGGTATTGCAAAATGTTATATATTTGCATCTCATAAGAGATTGATCCAGTGGAATAAATGTTGAAACTGAAAGTCATTTAACTGCTTAGTCTTTTTCATTGCTCTCTACTGTTCCCTATTGTTTTTCATGTTCAATATTTGTGTTTGAATAAGGCGGTTTTTTTCCAATCCAGAATTTCTAGTGGTACATACCTGTTTCTGTTAGCACTTAAAATGTGTCCAAAATTTCATCTATTATTTTGTACTGCAGAGATGAACTACATGCACAAAAGTCCATCCTCCTTATAGCAGCCCTAGACTGTATAACATTTTTAATAAAATTCCTTTCACTTTTAATAAAGAAATAATCACATATTCAATCAAATTCCGTGTAAAGACAGCTGCTTGCTCATTGAATGGTCTCCAGGAGAAACCTAGGCACTCAAGGGCTGGACTGGTGTTGGATGGATTGCAGCAGCAGCTGTGGGGTGAAAAGAGAATGACCCATAGGTAATGCACTCTCTGTGAATAACCAAGGAAGCACAGAAAATGCTCTCCATGCTCCATCCTTCTCCCTGTTCAACTACATTGGTTTCTCTGGAAAATTACTTATCATACCAGATGTACATAGAAATGAACCTCCCAAATCAGGGGGCAGTAAGTATGCAAAATCTTCATTTTTCATCAAAAGAGTAATCTGAATATGCCCACTTTTGCAGAATGTTTTTTCTCCCCAAAACCATAGCAATGCCTAGCTCTTTACTACATTTTGAAACCAAGACAATGAAACCAAGCATGGACAGTCAACAGTGAATTTATAAAGCCACAGATGAGTATTTACAAAATGGCGTTTCATACAGTGCCATTCCCACCAGCCACGATGCACAACAGCAAAATCTTATGCTTACATTAAAACACGTAATACTGGTAAGAATAAAGTTTACATGTTCTCATTAATATTTTTAAAAAGTGTAGTGTTTACAGTACTGCTTGAAATTAAACTTTGTTTCTGTTGAAACGCTAATTAAAAGTTATGCTTACAGAAAACAGCAAGGGTGGTAGGCATTTGTGATAAATTTTAGGAAAGAATCACTGTCATAGTTTGAAAGTAAACCAAAATAATGTACATTCCTTTGGCCGAGAGAGGGGAATACCAAGAGAGAGGAAATAACATTATTTTATTCTTTAATGTTGCAACACTCAGCATATATCCCTGGTCAGTCCTGAAATATCTTCTGCACTAGCTGTAAGAAATCTATTCTTCCTGTGTCCTGATCTTCCTTTTATTCATGTGCCTGTATTAGGGATTCAGAGATACATGCACAAGAAAATCCTGAAGGCTGAATTTACATAGTTTCAGTAGCAATAAAAAAATATATAATGTCCCAATATCTTTGCCAATCTACCTTACCAACTTCCTTATAATCAATGTTTCATTTGGTGTGAAGTTACATAAGTGAATATAACATTGATTAAAATTACAAAGTAAGAATTTGCTTGCTACATCACCTGTAGCACTGTGCTGCCTTTGACATTTTGACCATTACTAGTGAAGTACTCAAAAAGTACATGAAAAAGTAAAAAAAAATACAGCAAATTATTTCCAGTCAGTACAGACCTGAACTATTTTTAAGTGATGATTGACTGATGGATGGCTGAAGGGAGGATGTGAAGGAGATCAAGGGGTGGTCAGGGTGCAGAAAGGGGTTCAGTGAGAGGAGAGAAATGTAGGAAGGCTGAGGAGATTCAGCAGCTGCAGGGATTGATTCAGAAGTAAATCAATTAAACAACTCCATTTTGTCTTTTTTCCCCCTTTTTTATTTAGGCCATCATATCAAAGATTGCATTTCAGTAAGCATTAAGGCACTCAGCACTGGAGATCTTGGTGTTCAGATGCTGATCATTCCATAGCTTATTCCAGTTCATAAAAGTGTGAGTAACAGGGATTTCCTCAGCAGATTTTCCCCCTGTGTATCCTCTGACAAAATCTGAATGTTTTCCAAAATGTCGGTACAAAACTTGATATCCTCAGCTTTCACAAGTTTCATAAAATCTGTGGCAAACTGCCTTTAGTCTGTCACGTTTAGAGTCTCACTCAGGCTTGCTGACAGTTACATGGAAGCTGGCAACTTTGGAGCAGTTTGCCTGGAGAAGAATCCCTGTAAAAATGAGTGAGAAATTAAATGAGGGCAAAAGTCCAGTCTAACTTCCAAAGGCTGTGCCAGTGATTTGAAGGCTGATACTAGTGTGCTACACACAGCTGCTCTTGCCCAGGCTGGTTTTGAGCATAGAGCAGTTCCCTGCAGAGAAGTGGGAGCTCAGGTGGCCTCCCAGCCCTTTGGGATGGCCTGTGGCAGTTCCCCAACATCCGCCATCACACCATGCTGTGGAGCAGGATGGTTCCCCAAGGGTCAAAGGAGGGGTTTCCCCCCAAGTTGTTACAATGGGTTGGTAGCACAGTGCTCCTTGCTGTTTGAGGGGGAAGGTGGTGTTATGGTGACAGTCTCCTGCCTCACCAGCTTGTCACCTCAGACCAGAGTGGAGACACCTCAGACAAGCTGGCCAAACTCCCCAGGAGCACACTGGTCCAATTAGCTGTAAATGGCAGGAAGATTCTCTGCCTCACACAGTTCCTGCCTGGTGCATGTGCCAGGGTGTGGGATATCCTAAGTGTGGGATATCCTAAGGTGGATCGGGGCAGGGCCTGGAGACCACTTTGAGCTGGAAGGAAAAGGCACAAGATGGTGGCAGGGTGGTGGAACAGTGGCAAGAAGGGGCGTGTTCTGGGCACCTGCAGTTTGTGACATCACCAGTGCAGCACTGGAGCGGCACTGGAGGGATGGGGCAGCAAACATTCCGTGCCATCCCAACAGGGGACAGTGGCATGAGGAGTCCACTGTGAACCCAAGCGAGGTGTTGGCAACGCCATTGCAGTGAAGGGACTGGAGCTGGCGATGCAGAGCCACCATGGATGAGAACAGATATCCTTTTCCTCTGCTACCTTCTTCTCCTCCTCTCCCCTCCCTGCCCTCTGACAGCTGCCATTGAGGCCCCCTCACAAATGTCTCTTTCCCCTCAGGCCTGGACCTGGCCTGGGCACACAAGGGCACACAAGGGCAGGAAGGTGGCAGGGAGGGCCTGGGGCATACAGGCCCATCAGCCAGGGCCAGTTGATAATGTTTGTGTGGGCACAGTACTGGGAGCACTCAATCCTTGGTGGTTCTTGTCACTCTTCACTATTCCCTGCAGCTGCTGAATCCCCTCGGCCTTCCTACATTTCCCTCTTCTCACTGAACCCCTTTCTGCACCCTGACCACCCCTAGATCTCCTTCACATCCTCTCTTCAGCCATTCTGGTCACTGCCCTCAGAGTCTTTTAGGACAGAGCAAAAATCTCTTCCAGCACACCTCAAGGCCTGCTACATTCTAAGAGGTCAGAAGACAAAGATGTTCTAGAGTATGAGAAAAGGAAAGCTCAAGCTTCTTAGGTTTAACGAAATTAAACTTCTTGCCCTCCTCCCCCTCTTAAAAGGCAATGTCATGGGCTGGAATCTTCCTTAACCTCTCACACGTGGTTTTGGAATCTCATTCAGCATGATTTCAAGAGTGGGAACATTGACTTAGACGGTTGCATGAGGCTGCTTGAAAAAATGCAAATACCTTTTGATGAAGAACATTTAAAACATGTTTTCAGGGTAAGGTGTATGTACATGAAGCAATTAATAGTTTAGAAGTTCAGTTACACTTCTGACATTTGCTGACTTTTTAAAATTAATTTTTGGCAATTATATTTCATGCTAGTGTGGTGTGCAAAATCAGAAAAGAATTTGCCTCCTAAAGGTGTTTGTTTCTGTGTAAAATAGATGAACTGGGGCTCGCATTAGGATCAGAATAATTTAGACTGGAAATACCTTTAAGATCACTGTGTCCAGCCATTAATACAACATTGCAAAGTCCAACGCTAAACCATTTCCCTAAGCACCACATCTACATGTCTTTTAAATACCTTCAAGGAATGGCGACTCAGGCGCTTCCCTAGACAGCCTGTTCCAATGCTTGATAACTCTTACAGTGAAGAAATTTTTCCTAATAGCCAATCTAAACCATTTCTGGCACAACTTTTCTTGCCCTATTGCTTGTTACTTCAGCAAAGAGACTGACATTCACATATCATTGTCTTTTCACTGCAACGAATTAGTGTAAGATGGAAAATATGTAGGTTTTGATTCTCAGTTAAAAAACTGCAATGTGGCTGCACTTGAGAAAAGTTAAAGCATTCTGGTTTCATCCTTATTCAGCTGCCTCTGTGATCAAGCTAAGGAGCACAGATGTGCTTGTCTGATGCTGGACAGAGCCATTAGAGGAGGACAACATGGTTTTGTCTGAGCTGTTCAGGCTTTAGATCCAGCACACACATTCATTCAATTCTCCACTATACCTCTCCTGTAATATTTAAGAGGTGTGCCTGAATGGATGAAAATTGCACTCTAACCCCCAGGGAAAGGATTTGACCTTGAGACATGGCAGTGTTTAAGAGAATTCTGTGAAGGTTACATGATACAGCTAGAAATTGTACTTAATAAGCTAATTTAGTGTAGGTAAGTGAACTACTGCAAAGTGGATCTTCTCTCAGTGAGCAAATGCTTCAAAACTGAGTGCCTTGGGATACTCTGGGTTTACATGTTCTTCAGGTCCCTTCTAATAATGACTCAAAAGATGTAAGGTTTTCCCTTTTACTTCATTTTTTTCCTCCAAAAATAGCTGTCTGGTTAAGGTGTTTTCCTAAGGGAATGAAACCAAGTGGATATATATATATATATATATATATATATATATGATTCTTTTGGGAACGTTGCAACAGGCTGGCTGATTCTGTCCTGATTTGGCAGAGGAGAATTAACTATGGCAAGTCAGAAACTTTTTGGTTGTTGGAGGGAAGTCAGGCACTAAGTTTTCCTCACTCTGTCTTGTTCCTCTCTCATTGTTCTCTGCCTTGCCAAGCCAAGGTAATACCAGCAGCATGAGCTCAAGAGCACTGGCTAAAGAGGCTTCCTGTGGTTTTTGAACTTGCACTGAATTGAGAGACTTGCCAACCTTGAGACTCTCTTGAGAACTTAAAAACACTTCTCATTGTTTCCTCTATTTTCCAACTACTTTGGTTCCTGACAGGAATTTGAGAGAGATGGTCAGCTGTGGGCTGAGAAGAGAGGAATTATTTGAGGGAAGTGACCTGCAAAGAACATGTCTGATTTATGTATGATATATGTACTTAACAACATATAATACTCAATAGCCCAATTTAGTTATTTGTAGCAGTAGTGTTAGGTGTTCTTTGCTATTTGAGAAAGATTTATATGTGTTCAGTAGTTTGGGGGATCAAATATTTATTCAGTGTAATAATATGTAAACATTCAAAGCATTCTGGAAGGGAATCTTCCTGACATCATTGTCAGTAACTACACATCAACAGTTAATCTAATAGTTATACATAGCAAAATACATTTTATAGAAAACATAATTTTAAAGAATCATCTGCATTTTTTCTTTTCTGTTCTCTTTGAGTTTGTTTTACTGTAATACTCCTTTGAGCAATATCAGAATTATGAACATTAAGGTTTTAAGGAATAATAAATTTTCTTACAATTTCTCTCAACTCTTTGTCTCTTCTTTTTCTGAACAGCAAAGGTTTGATGTGCATTAATAAAAAGAGGAATGATTAAAAACCACCAAAAAACATTATAATAATATCTTTTTGTAGTGACATGAGTTTTATCACTTTAATTTGAAGAGCTCTCCTGTGTAATATTATTGCCTGTATTTCATCAAGAGGCAACTGAAATAGAAACTTTAAATTTTTGCCCAACTTCTCTTTGTACCAGTAACTAAGTGAACATATTCCAAGTCCTGATAGACTGTTTATTTGCAAAATAAGTTGGTATTTTCTTTTCCTACTTAATGGCTATGAGCAAATTTTCAGTATTGTTTGAATATTAAAAATTGGAATTAAGGATATCGACTTTAGATGGAGAATTTTTCAGCAGTAATGAAATGTGTATAATTAACATTTGAACTGAAATATTTTCTTGCTAGTGATTTCTGTTAAAAATTATGATTATTATTCTCTTTCACAAACTCAACACAAATACTGAAGTACTGTTTTGTAAGATTTTTCACTAGAACTGCTACTGAAATTTAATTTTTTACTTTTTTTGGTTATCTAATATATTTTTACTGATATTGTTGTACTTATTCAGAAGTACAGTATGAACTGTACTGCATGGGAAGGACTTGGCAATGGATCATTAAACTTTTAGCTTTTCTGGTATGGCTTAAAAACTAATCTAATTTAGCAGTAATCAAAAGTCTTGATCAAAGAGTAGCCAGAACCCAAGTAAGCAATTTCCTGTTTATTGACACATTTGTGGATGCCAAACCAGCCACAGTAAGTGCCATGTTTTAGATGGTGAGACTTAGCCTCTTTAGCAGTCTCAGTTTAAGGAGCTAACTATTAGGAATTTTTGGTCACCTTGTAGTGATAATTATTGAGGCAGTGGATTGCCATTTATTTGTGATTTTTTGTGAGCAATTTTGTCAGCAAATTTCTCTTTATTTGGCAACTTTCAAGTATAATTCCAGCAAAAATGTTAGAAGCATTTGTATTTTGTATGCAGTTACTAATTTGAGTAGAAAATTTTAGAGGGAAAATAGAGTTTCTAAACCTGAGAAAAATGTTAAAGGCAGAAATGGTGAAAAAGTGTTAGTCTACTCAAATTCTTTTGCCCTTTTAACTTTTCTAGTGGCTTTTATACTGAAACACTGAAATTAATTACTGTGCTAACATTTTGTAAGCTCTATGAAAACAAGCTTACAATTCAAGAATTCGGAAAGTGTGAATAATTAAGTTAAACACTCTGGCTTGTTAAGAATAAAACATGATGTCATAGGTTATTATAAAATATCTTGTCTTCAAACTTTAATAGTGTTTCTTATTTGCATTGAAAGACGATCTTTTGATAATTTGGTCATCCTTATTTATTTTTTAAGATTACTGGTTGCTGTATTTTGCATGCAAATTTAACTGACAGTGTTTACAGTATGGTCTAAATAGCTGTTGGAGAGGTGTTATACTAAATATATTTTCCACTTGATAAGTTTTCTGCTGCAAATTTATTTTAATGCATCCCATTTTAGAGATTTTCTATAATGTGTTTTAATATTACAAATGTATTCAATCTAAATTTATTGTAATTATTTAGATGCTATTTATGTCATTTGGTCCACTTTATGTAAAATATTTATAGCACAAAAAGTGTAATCTAAAAGTCAAAGAGAGTAATCTGATAAGGCATTGTAGTCATTATTGCCTGACTATTGCTCTATGATTCTCACTCTTATGGTCAGCTATGAAAGAGGGTTTGGTGCATAACTTTGTATCATCACATGTTGTTTTACTGACTTTTTTTTGTTGTTGTTGCTTTTTTTCCAGAAAACTCTAGACAAACACACAGGACAGTTAATTAGCATGGACGACTTCAAAGCAGTTTATCGAGCGTTTGTACACAGACCTGAATTTGAAATACTATTCAAGGCTTACTCGTCAGATGGCAAAATTCTACTTGATACTCAGCTCATTAAGTTTCTTGTAAAAGAGCAATTTGAAACTGAAGTTGATGAAACAACTGCCTTAGAAATTATTATGAAGTATGAACCCATTGATGAAGGTATGCACAGTTTTTAAATATTTGATAGTTAGCTCTTATTTATTGTGTTTCTGTCAATGACTGTGTTTTAAAAAACCTCATATCTTTATTTCTTTAAAAGAAATGTCTATTTATTTTTTTTCCTTCTGTGTTTTAATTTAATTTCATGGTTCCCTCCTTTGCTCTCTTTTTTTTCTGTCATTTATTTATCTTTTTTTTCTTTTCCTTCTATATATTCTGCTCTTTAGCTCATTACAAACTATTTTTAATTAATTTCTGTTAAGATCCTTATCTGCCATTTTGCTTGTCTGCTCATTACACTGTCTTCTCTCCCTCGAATCACTGAGTGATAATGCAAGTCCTCAGACAAGAGCATGTATGTGCCCTTGACTTACTGGCAGACTGGTCACTCTTCCTGAATCATGAGAACTCTGAGGAGATGTTTATAAATGTGTAATGTATTTAGTCTTCACCTATTGAAAGGTGCCCCAAGTTGTGGTGTAACACTTCTGCTGAGTTTCACTGAATGCAACTTGAGGCAAAATTTGCAACTAAGCTATGAAAAGGACATAACCACATTTTGCTGCAAGCTCTTACTTTACTCGGTGGAATACGAATGTCAGATGTTTAATTCTTTACTTTCCTTGGTTCCCAGTCTTTGAAAATGGGTGGAATTGATAACTGGTTAAGAAAAACAAACCCAAGGAGAAAATATTTCTTTTGGAAGGATAACCCAGGATTATCTATGCTGATTCTGGGGTGGAACAAGAAAATGGAAAATGCCACTTTTTCAATGAGAGACAGAAGACATTTGGTGCCTCATTAAGAGGACCTTATTGTCCAGCTGCAAAACACATGACTCCTTATGAATTTACACTCTGAGGTTGCCTTTCAAATCTGACTGTATTTCATTGAATCTACTCTACTCTTTCTGAGGAACAATGTTTGCTAATTTTACAAGTTACCAGTTTAAAAGGTTCCTTTTACTTTGTGTTGTTTGTTTTGATGGGAAGGTTAAAACACAGTTAGACAATGAAAAATCTTCAGTCTATTAGAAAAGACATTTCTAATACTTTTTAGAATATAATTTCTAAAGTAAATACCACTGAAGTTTCTGTAGGTTTAATTTAATGACTGGTATAATTTCAGATGCTGAGCCAAATTCTTGTTTGTTTCTTCATCTGTGATAAAATTGCTTGTCTTGTAATTGGAAATAATCTTGATGAAAAAAAATCTGCATTGTTTATGTTCCTTTGAATGGAGTTAAACTCCCACTCAAACATATTTATTGAAAAGTTCCAGTTATGATTGACATGATAGATGATTCATATGGTATTGTGATAGAGCATTTTGTGTAACTGTCGTTCTGAATTTGCTACAGAATATAATTCATCAGGATGATCTGTTGGACTCATATGCCACCCTTGCCCTGTGTATCACAGAAAGGGAAAAGGGCAGGTTTTGACACTTGATTGACAGGTTTGCTCATAGTAATGACCATTCTCTGATAAATGTGATAGCACTGGTGTGTCAAGATTGTGATGAAAACAGTGACTAGGTTTTACATAGAACTTTGATAAATGTACCTATAGTATTTAGTGCACCCCTAACATTTATGCAGAGAGCTTCTCAAAGCTACTGAGCCAGATAACTCTGAATTAACTCCCTCTGAGTACTGTAGCTAGTTCAGGACAGCATGGAATACATTACCCTTCCATTTTGATTGTACAATTTATATGTCTAATTTCAAAATGCTGCACAGATTTTTTCATATGTCTGCTAAAAGCTTGCATTTTTGGCAGAAAGAACCATTTCTATGGAATTGATCACAAAATATGAATATGTAATTCACACCTGACAGTTGTGTCTTACTAACACCCAAATGGCACTTTTATTCTTCACAAATATTACATTATCTGCCCATTTTACTCTTAAATTTGAATAGAAGCCGTGACTCATTAAATGAATTTAAAGAAAACATGCCAACTGAATGCACTTTTTTTAAAGCTTGGACTATAGATCTTAAAAAAAAAAAAAACATTGCTCATTATTCAGTATTTACATGGATAGGATTAGAAGCACAGTGAGGATAAGATGCACAGTGAGGATAAGAATATTACTTCCATTGTAGTGCCATTTAAAGACTCTGCTCCTGCCTCTATTTTCCTGCTAGGCAATACAAAAAAAAAAGGGCAAAAATACAATCCCGTCTTAAAAAACCTGCTTACTTTGTAAATAACAGTATAAGCCTGGTGCATCTGTCAGATAAAGACTTTGAGTAATCCAGAATGTGTTTGTGAGTCAAAAAACCCTTTTCAGTTTATTCCTAGGCTATGGTCTTGAGGGTTTTTAGGGAGTTTTTTTGTGCATGTGTGTGAGAGACAGAGCAGGATGGAGAGCATAAATTTGTGGGAGAGAACATTTGGTGCCATTGGGCAATGTAAATCAAACTTAACAAAGTAAAGATCTCTGCCAAATTCCTACAGATTTCTTTACAAATCATGTGAAATAAGAAAGATGACTTAAAAATCTCAAATAAGAAAATGGCTGTCATTGGATTTGTGAGACACAATAATTCAGATGCATGAAAGGATGTGTAAATATCCAGTCTTAAGGCAAGAGAAGAAGATGATTATGAGATATAAGCACTTAGAAAACTGAAATGCGCTCAGACAGATACTTTATTCCAATATGCACCAGTTATAAGTGAGGGTAAGGTAGAAAAAGATTCCCTAGAATATAAACTCAGAGTAGAATAGGAATAACTGTACTCTTACTTAAGAAAATATTTCCCTCTTTACTCTTCTCTTAAAGGATGAATGTTTTAAGTCTGGTGTAAAGTGGTCAAATTTCATAGCATGAAATTCCACCTGATGATGTTTCTGTCTGACTTTTAACAATGATTGAAAGGTTCCTTCTTCCAATACAGCAGAGTAACTCATGAGTTCACCCCTAAAATTCCCAGCAGATGTATTTGTACCAATTTCACTATCTCTGGGGCCCAAGTAACATTTACATTTAGTTAGTGCTTTCACTCTCAGAAAACAACACACACATACCTTTAAAAACATGGCAAACACCTTTCTCCCCATTTCCTAGGCTAAAATTCAGTTCATGCTCTTCTCGTCCCCGCTCCCCAGTCCCTGTTTCAGTCCTCTCAGTCCAGACACCTCTCCTCCCACATTGTCAGGGCTGCAGGTTGTACTCAGTCCCATCAGTGAGGAAGCAGGTCTTTCAAGAGGCTCTGGCCAGTGCATAGTGGTTTTCTACTAGTTTTGTTAGCGTGGCTACTCTACGGGTCTTCAGGGCAGAAAACATCTTATGAAAGTTTTCATTTTTTCTTTCCATAAAGAAAGAAAAATACTTTCAAAGAAGTTCCTAGATAAATAAGAAAGCCGAATGTAATAAACTCTAATGTATAATGTAATCCAAGTCTTTCAAACACACAGATTTTATCCATAATTCCTCTCTGATATGTCAGTATTTGTATATATGGCAGAGCTGGAGTTTACCTTAAGAGGAGGAATAAGGAAAATAATTTTTTCTTAAATCAGATTTGAAAAAAAAGAAAAATATATGAAAGAATAATGTCAATAAAATGAATTCCAGATTATCCGAAAGAGGAGGGCAAGAGAAAAATCATCGAACTTTTTGAACAAAAAGAGGCAAGGAGAAGATAGAAATCTTTTCTTGCCTTCTCTTTCTACAACAAATGGATATGTGTGTGCACAGTAACTACTGCTAAAGGGTCCTAAATGAAGAAAAAGACTGACGCTCCTCCAGGGGAGAAATGTAAGGCCTTGATGAAAGTCTTTTCACTGTGGAATAGTTATGGAGATGAATTCCCATTTCTTCTAATGTAGAAGCAGAAAATGTCTGTAAATGGTCAGAAAATAGTATGACTGGGCTACTTCTCAGAAATGTAAGGGCCTGTAATAAGCTCTATAAAAATACAAAGATTTTTAGTCCGTTGATTGGAGACATGATCCGAATGTTTTACTGAAGTCCAAGATCTTATATATTGACTAACAAAGCAATGCTATATTTTCATTTTGGGGGATTATGGTCACCAGCATATTTGCCTAAACATTAATTTCTCTTGAGAATGCTGCAGCTAACTTTTGTCAATGAGAGCCAGGAAAGCATCATAAATAATTCAGAAAATAAGCAAGACTCAAAAAAGCCAGTATTTTTCACTAAGTTAATAAATAAATGCAGAAAAAGTAAGAATTGTTAGAAAATAAAAAATAGGCATACACACACACACACACACACGCGCGCGCACACACACACACACACACAGATTAATTACTGGCTCTACTTGTAATTACTCAGAGAAATATATAGACCATGAAAAATAAATTAATCAGAAATGAAATCCAGACAGAATTTATTATAGGCAAAGGATACAGGATGAATGTATTCTGAGTAATGTAAAAAAATTCAAAATCCAGAAAGATCCAGAAAGTAGAAACTTAATCGAATTGCTACAAGTATAGAACAATATAACATGTGCATGTGGATGTGGATAAATCTAAGTCAAGATACTAAATACAATAAAATTTTCTAGAGTCATCAAGGTAGCAATAAGTAATCCTGCAAATTTGTTAGTTAAAAGAAGACCAAAGAAATTCCTGATGCAATAAGTACAATCTTCTTGTCAATTAGACCAGAATAAGATCTCAGTCAAAAATATGAGTAAAACAGGGTGGGACCTTCTTAAATGACGTAATCAGGTCCGTGAGGACAGGTTGACAAATCCAGGTTCTTAAAATTTGACTGTAGCAAGCTTGACTAATACAAGTCAAAGGTTATTTTTAAAAATAGTGGGGAAATGAATGATGACTTTAAAGTCTGGAAAATATCAAATGTAATATCTGTTTTAGAAAGGGACATCCAAGGAGCTAGACACAGCCAGTTACCATTAAAAAAAAAAGGAGAAAATAATAAATATTTAAACCCCTCTAAGATGGTAAGGATGAGTAGCAGCTTGTCAGGACATTCGATGAAGGAATAGTATCCAGTTTACTTCTGTGAGAAAGTAACAGCACTGGTGGATAGAAAAAGTAAAAAGAAAATTATCAAAAATCTAAGAAAACAGAAAGATACCCTGAGCTGGATTTGCTCTTTGTGGAAAGCAGTGGAATGAGGAAAGTGCAGTTTTCATATGTAAAAAAAGCAGTTTTCATATGTAAAAGTGTGAAAAAACAGGAGAGGAATAATACCAAACAGAAAAAATATTTTGGACAGCAAGGAAGTTTCAGGGTAAGCTTCTGTTTCCAAGTTATGGAAAACTTTCTGACAATAAGGTTACTTACCTGTTGAAATGGTTTTACTGGTTTACCTGTTGACCCTTCACCAACTGAAGTTTGGAAGAGTAGCTTCAAAAAGACTTCTGGTAGGAATAACAGTTGTTAGGTGAATGTATGTTTGCTGTCTGGATGGCTTTCATTCTTCTCTTTTTCTTTATAATTTTAGAGCATTGCAAGTTTTCAGTTCAAAAACCTGCGTAATTGAGAAATAATTATTTTCTGTAAATTCTCAACAGGTGTAAAAATTTCAGTCTGTCACACACTGGAGATAAATAATTGCAATTCTAACTTGTAAATTCTGATTCTTATGGCTGTAGTGAGAATTAACAGGTCAGAGGAGGGGGTTTTGTGCAGGTACTTCAACCCCCCAATTTTTATTTTGTATACATACCTCTAAGTCATTGTTAGGGTAAAGTAATCTTGGATTACTAATGGTTTATTTATCATTAGCCTCCTGTGATGACAATAAGGTTATTTTAGAGTAAGAACTGGGCAAAATCCCTCACTAATTCAAATTATATTTTGAAGCAAAGCTGACTTTTGAGATCACATCATTTGCAAAATGACTGCATTCAAAACATGCTATTGGGAGCAGTCATTGGCAGTGTAATGGCTGTTTGTCATTAAATCTGTCAAAACCAAAACAAATAGGATGACTATCACTGGTTTGGAGGTAATTAGTTCATTTTGTTATAAATGCAGTAATGCAATAAGCTTGATTTACAATTCATCTGTGTGGGCAATCATTTCTTTAGTTAAGATGCTATTTTTATTTCAAATAGTTCTAACGATTATTTGATCAATATTTATTTGAAATTTTCCACCACTGAGGAAGACATTTGGTGCTAGGAATCATAGTTTTTGCAAGATTATATTGAGAAGCTCTGACTGATATTTTAGAGAAGAATCCTTGTACTTTTAAAAGATAAAAGAGGATTCTCATACTGCATTGACTGGCCTGTTAGTTTCCAAACTAAACATCAAATATTTTCCTTTAATTAGGACTACTGCAAACTCTTCTTACTGGTGTCCATAGAAGAATAAAAATGTCACAACACATTTATTTCCTCTGAAAAGTTTGACCCACAGCAATTCAGCTCCAGTGTCATGCATATTTTATGTTTGTGTTGTTTATACATTTGTTACAAATTTGAAAATTGCAGGAAAATGTTGGGCTGTATAACCTTTAGATGTTATGAATTGGCTATTAAAAATTTCAGAGAGTACATAGATATAATCACCAGTTTGGCTTCACATCAGAGTTTTTTTACTTTTGTTTTTGTCCAGTGAGGAAGAGAAGGAATATGTCATTTGAAGGATTTATAAGGTACATGAACTCAGAAGAATGTTCAGTATTCAAAAGCCTGCACAAGACCATCTACCAGGATATGAACCAGCCATTATGTGACTATTTTATTTCATCTTCTCACAACACCTACTTGATAGCTGATCAACTAATGGGACCCAGCCATTTATGGGGATACACCAGGTATTTAGATTTTTAAAAATATATATTTTAAGCATTCTTTGGCCTTTTTTAAAAATTAATATTAAGTTGCATACAATCCTACTTGGCAATAAGGGACAAAGCATCACAGATACAAGTTGAAAATGTGAGAGTGGTATTTTATTTTGTGTGTGCATTTTTCAATATATTTGCCAAACCATCTGTTCATAGTTTGGAAACAATCTATTTTTTCACTAACATCTCAAAAAATCAACCTTGTGGCAAATGAAATCTATAGTACGGTGCACAGTATACTATTAAAGCAGTTTTTAATCTCAACACGCTGTGCAAAAATAAATAACTCCCTGAAAGAAATGTAAAATTCCTGGGCAAGCTCTAGTCTGATCAATATACATGATGTGTGTTGGAGTATGTCTGTGTCAAGGATACCTGTGATCAGTGCACGTTGCAATGTGGGCAGTTTAGAAACAGCAGCAACAACAACAGCAACAAAATGTGGGCACTCAAATAGCCAGCAGGGAGAGGAACCTCTGCAGTGTGTGATTCCAAGAGGATGATGACCAGGATGCCTTATTGCCAAGACAGGGAAGAAGGAAATACATCATGTAATAAAGGCAGCACAGAGAGGGCAGGAAGTATCAAGAATTAGGAAGAGATGTCCAGAATTCCTGTTATTTGTACTACTAGTGAAAAGAAAGCTGTTGGAACCATCATCTATCTGAACTCTTTGTTTTGGTTGCTCTCTTAATGTTTTATAGTGACTTGCAACCATCAGAAACAGTACTGAATTTCTAACAGTATTTAAAATTCCGTGATGTTAATGCTGCATGGTTGAAAGTAATTGCAAAGAGGGTATAACCCCCTCTCTCTTTCCTCTTTATCTACTATTTGTGTGAGGAAAATACTAAAATCATCTAGAGGCATATTTCACATATTGTTAATGTGTGAAAGGCAGCATGTAAAAGACAGATTGGTAATTAAGTAAAATAGTTTACAAGAAATGGTTCAATTAGTGGCAAGTCAAATATTAGAAAACTAAGAATTTAAGGGCTGCCATTTGTCGCTGTTGAACCGCTAACAGGTCTTCAGTGTGGCAAATACAACTTTTAGTAATTAATTTCAACTTATATAGACTTTCAAAGGTCACTCAGATTGGTCAGTTCAAAACCCCCCCCCAGGCCAATAGGCCAGGCTTGAATCATTCATATCTTGAGACACGGTTTCAACTGTATCCACACTGTTTCACTGTATCCAAGCTTTATCTTTGTTTATAAAACACAGGAAGAAGAGAAAAATTTCTCACGGGAAAGTTCTGTGCTTGCCGCAGCCATTAACAAATTAAAAATTAAAGCAGTAAAGTTAGGGCACTAGAGAAATTTTAGCACTCCCTCTTAGAAATAAGGTCTGGGGAGAACAATTGATTTATGTAAAGACCAAGTGCAACCTGATTCTCTAAACGCAATAGATTTTTAAATACAGTGATTCTCAAACTTACAGGCAAGTTTGGAATAGTAATAGAAAAGACCATTTAAAACATTTATTATTTTATTTTAAGTTACAATTTGCCTTTATTCCAAAATTCCTTAACTGAAATCTTTGACCCTCCTTTTTAGTTTTTTAAGGAAGGTAATTCAGGTAATCTCATATTCTTTAATGTTCTAATAAAATTTGTTACCTAGCTTACCTAAAATAAACAACCGAAAGTATGTCTGTCTGATATATGTATAAATCTGTAGAATTTCTTTTTATTTATGATGAAAATCAGGTGTTTTTTCTGTAATTAATCAATGTGCTTGTAATCAGTACAGCAGTTTGTATAAAAAAGTGTGGTATTTTTCTTTTGATGGTAAAATTGTTTCCCTTGTTCTTCTGAAGTGCTCTTTTAAAAGGATGTCGTTGCCTGGAAATTGACTGCTGGGATGGCAACAACAATGAACCTGTCGTGTATCATGGTCACACTTTTACAAGCAAAATTCCATTTCGTTCTGTAATTCATGTGATTGACAAGTATGCATTCATGGTATGTATAGATATCTGTATGTATACACAAGCTGGTTAGAATGTGATGGTCGCTTTAACAAAGCCAGGGACATGGCTATTGTCAGAGATTCTTGAGGGTAAAAAAAAGTGAAATAGAGACAGTTATTGTGGCAATAGGCATTGTTGAAATTAACTACAGAACAATTGTGCTATTTGATCTTAATGTATTTTAGGGGGTTTTTTTTAAGGAACCGTAAATATATTTTGCTGATAAGGGTTATAAACCAGACTTGGTGCAAAGAATTCATCTGATCTTACTCAGCTTGTTATGTGTAATTCTGACCTGAGATCATTTAAACAGGGACTGAATATAAAGCGAAGACCTAGTTCAGAGTTGGTCTGATGCTTTTCTCCTTCTTTATATCTTTTAAATGTTTTTGCTTCACCTATTCTTTTGTACTATCAGTCTGTTTTATATCCCACACGTGGATTTATGAAATAGACAAAAATATTAAATTATAGATGAATTTGTTTCCCGTTTCCTCCCTTTTTATTTTGAATGACGAACCTGATAAATGTCAGCAGCTACTGATGTCTTTTTGTCAGGTGACTCATCAGGAAAATGTCCCTTCTGCCTATCTCTGGAAAAGCACTGAAAGCTGAAGAGTTTTTGGTACTATCTCAGGCTTTTGTATGGGTTTCTGGCAAAACTCCTGCTCAAATAAACTCCTGAATCACTATTAAGAGAACTCTCAGATTCAGGCCAGCATTATATGTGTGAATGCATCCATGTATGATCATAAATTTATGTGGATTTTTATATATATGTGTTTATAGCCTTCTCAATGTTAATCAAAGCTGTGTTTTTTCTGTTCTGTTTTCTATATAAAATTTAATTAGTCTCTGATTTTAAAAGTGAAATTAGAAACATGATTTTACTTCACTCTTCTTCAAAACCCATTGGCTATAACTCTCCTGTTCTTGCTAATACACAACGTATTGTACTTAACGCCAATGCAAACTTCATTTCACAGGCCCAAGTCGTAATGAGATGAGAAAATCAGCAATAGGTAATGGTTAGTACCAGCTGTCTATCCAGGCTGAGCTATGCTATTAACAGTCTTCTATTTACATTTGCCATTGCAAATGCTCAGGGGACAAGTGTAAAGATAGGAAAACCAGAAAATTGTTCTTTCCTTACTAACTGGCAAATTAGGTCCTGCCTGAGCAAAGATTTCATTCAGACCGTTTTCAGTAGCCACCAGTATTACTAACAACTTATGAGATTTACTTATGCATCTAAATGGATATGTTTAATTTTAACTACTCTAATTTTGACTCAATTTCCCTTTTTAAACTGTCTTGCTTGAGTGCTCTGATGAGCAAAGTGTAAAGAGTCCCATGAAAACTTTGTGATATGAAAAAATATGCATAGCTTGTTCATGTAAAGGCAATGATTTCTGAACAAGCTTTGGGGAGACTATCAACCTAAAATGTAGCCAACTAAAATCTGTCATAAGCTAAATGAAAGGACATTTAATCCTGCTTTTCTTCATCAATTTTAAGTTTAGAACCTGATTTTACCTTTTAAAACCAAACCAAACCAAACCAAAACTTTTTAGATCTGTTCATATTTCTAGCATTGTTTTATCTTAACTTTCTGAAGTTACATTTTTTTCTTCTTCAATTGGGCTTCCTGTTTTCCACAAATATTGTAAGCCTTTTATTGTGTTACTAACCTGAAACAAGTGATCTGTATTCTGAATGTTTTGAAAATAAAGGTAAATACAGATTGCCAAGGGGACGTTTATAGGATATTTCGGAAAAGCAATTATTTATATTTTTACTCATTAATAATAAAATCTTAAAATTATATTTTCAGTCATCTGCCTATCCAGTTGTACTGTCTTTGGAGAACCACTGCAGCCCTAAACAACAGGAAGTAATGGCAGACTGTTTGAAAAGTATTCTAGGTGAGAAACTTCTTTGTACGCCCATTGGTGGTGAAATAGAGATGACTCAACTGCCTTCTCCTGAGGTAATAAATTTCCATTTTTCTCTATGAGAGATGGCAAAAAATGTGGGTTTTTAAAAAAATTTTTTGTTAATCCTCTGAAACAGAATTTATGCAACACATCTGGTGTCTGAAATGGACTTCAGGTAGTAACAAAAAATATTAAACCGTACAAAAAGGCCACATGGAAAGATGCCATGTGTTGGTGTATTTGTTATCTGCTAATTTAATTTTTGTTGCCTAAATGGAAGGAATTTCCTGAAATTTAAACATGTTATTGAAATGGAAACTGGAATCTACATTTTTTGTCTGTAACAGCGATGATGAAGCTTTTTCTTTGTGTTCTACTATTGCAAAGCCATTCTCTTACTCAGTGTGTTTCTCCCTAAGACAGTGTTTCTCAGCTGGTGGCATGAGACCCCAGGGATATGAAGTCAGAAAAGGCAATTAGATGGGTGTTGAAAATTTTATTGCAAACAGAAACAAATAAATTTCCATTATTCAAGTCTTTGCACATAATTTTCTTTCAAGGACAAAAGTGGTTTAAATCTCTTGTAGCACAAATACATGCATACATACAAAATACTTTTTTACATTTGTCACCGTGACCAGTGATAGCTATATTTTATACTTTTTTTTTTTACAATAGCTGAAAAAAATTGCAAATGAAAATGTGGGGAGGAAGCACTGTCATAAGGAAAAACAGTACACAAAATATTGCAATTTTTAAAGGATTTGTCAAGGAAAAATATTTTTCAAGTGATGTGTCCAGAAGATGTGCTAAAGTATTACCATACTGTTATACTTCCATAACAATGTTTTTGTAAATATATCAATTTCTCTGCCAATGCATTTGTTTTTTGACTGTAGCATTATATTTTTTTTACATCACAGTGCCCTATATAATTTTGAAACCTCGAAAACTGTTTAAAAAATCAGAAAAAAAATTAAACTACATTAAACATGAAGGCTTGTTTTAAAGCTTCTCAAAGCATGACTGGATTCAGTGAATTAGATATCCAAGGATCATATGTCCTCTATAGCAAGCACAAAATCAGTGATCATGGAGTCACTGAATCACATACTTAAAAATCTTACTTTCTGTGACACATGTCCCTTGCCATATGGCTACTGTGATATAGGGAATTCATACTTCATATTTCCATAGCTTAGAGTTTTCATGAGTCACCCCTGTGGAGATTTTGCCTGCAAATGCATTACTGGGTCTCTAAGTATGGAAATTCTGTCAGGTGAGATTCATTCTCCTGAGCCTTCAGCATATTAAAGTAATGTGAGATGTATTCCCATCTGAGCAAGATGTAAGGGTTACCTAAATAACAGCACTGTCCTCAGCTCTTTACAAAAGTCTGAATTAAATAAATTATTCGCTTAAGAATTAACAAAGATTAGGATCTTCTCCATTTCTCATAGATATTCAGATCCAGCATGTAAGAAAAATCAGTAGGATTTTACTTAGCAATGGAAATATGTAACTATGACTGAGTTTGACTTTTGGCTGGCATCTTTTTGAAGGACCACTTTTGGTCCATATTCAAAAGGAGTTTAGTGATATCACATCTTTAAAGCTTGGGACCTTGTGCATTTTCAAGGCCTGGGTCAATTCATTATTATTTGAGTGAGCTAAATTCTGGATTTAGTCTTCAGATTGCCTACTTAAGCTGTGCAAAAGAGAGAACCATAAATGATGAATTTAAAACACTCTTTGTGGGAAGGATTCTCAATTAGTTAAAAAAAAAACCAGAACAAAATAGAAAGTTGTCACCTATATAATTTACTGTTCCACTTTTTTCAAGATGGAGCACTAGCAAGAATAAGGGGAAAAGCCAGCTCAGTGTTTGTCAAGATCGGAATTAAATGGTGCTCTTGTGTGTACATGAAGTGGGATACCACATAGTTTCTCCAAACACTTTAGTGAAACATTTACTAATTACAGGTTCCTTTTGGAGTTTTGGAGGTTTCCATGGAAATTGTTTTCTCTTTTTTTATATGCTCAATCTTCTACTTCCTTAAATTGGTTTTGAGCTATACCTTTGTCAGCTGAGGTGATTGTGTGTGTCTGGAACCTTTCAATGATGCTTCCTACCATTGTAAGTCTAAGTGAAAATCACAGGGAGGACTAGAAAAGGAAAGTGGAGGATCACTGAACACTTCTTCTCTCTGCTTTTTCCCAACACTTCCTTACCCTGAAAAACACACCCCAGAAAATTTCAGGAAAAAAGGTCTTTTAATTTTTTACCCTCAGTCATATAGTCACATTTCCAGCTGACTATATTGATATTATTAATTCCCTGCAATTCCTGTTTTCTGTAGCATCTCAGCACACAATTTTTCCTCTACCTGTGGAGGAAAGGAAAGAGAATACTTTTGCTCTATTTCTATCTTTCACACACACTTTATCCCATGAGAAACTGAGGCTGCCCTTAAGCTTCACCAATTTCCTCTACCTCCTTCCAAAGCAGATGTCTTGCCACCCAAAGAACAGACGTGCTACAATTCTCTCCTCCCAGTCTTGGCCATCATGGGCCATTTTAACCTAAAGAGACTTCATGAACTTCCTCAACTATTCACTGGAATATCAGGTCCTTTGAGTCAGTTCCTGCATTAAATGAGATTTGACATCACTGACTGGCGCCAGACATCCCTGCTGGTTACACCAGCACTCCTGGTGATATGCTGATAGAAAATGATGTAATGAAGTGTCTTATGCAGCAATTTGTAGATGAACTTGTAAAATATCAGGATGCTAGAAGACATAAGGTTTTGTTTACCCTGCTGTGTCCTTCCGCTCTAAGAAGTTTGACAGCTATTGAAAGAAATGGATGTAAGCATCCAACGTACCACAGAAAAGAATGTAAACACTGATGCTTTGATGAAGGTCTGTTTCTCAGTTATTTTGAATTGTAGTGCATTGAACTGCCTTACACTGCTGACAGGAGATATATATCAGATAGTTAGGAATTTTTGTTATTTTCAGGTTTCCTGTCACAAAATTGGAATGAGATATTGAGGCATTATTAACTGAAAGTGAAGTGGCAACTACTGTGATTTTACAAGTTGTCTTTTATGTTTACCACACAGCTGCAAGATCAGTTACTGTATTGTGGGGGTTCAGAAGCACTGCTAGCAAGGCTTCCCCACGGTTGTTAAACCTATGATGTCCAAATTAAAGGACCTGTTTAATGATCTCCTTGAGAAAGATTAATAGAAGGTCTCCAGAACAGAAGGTCTCCCTTAGGCGCTAGGGACATTTTAAATCCTGATATTGTGGGGAAAATCAGCTAACTCCATAAGCCAGGATTCCTTTTTCACCCTTTTCATCACAATTATCTACTCAGTATACAAAGGAGCTTTCTCCATGCAGGGCCTGTTTCCCCTGAGAAATTCAATATCAAGCCCGCTTTAACATATCTAATTGTGTTGCTTCAGTGATGAGATTACTTCCTATTTTTTTAACCTACAAGTCATATATGCAAATGTCTTGGTCAAGTCTTTGCATCAGAAATACCTTTGCTTCTTAGCAAGTCAAAGTATTTCTAATCCACTGTTTTGGCTTTACACAGGTCTATGGCATCTATTCTTTACCAAATAGAAAGAAAGATATGAGAATGTGGCATGCCTTGGTGATGACCACAAATATAAGAAAATCAGTATTTTTTATCACAAAATTAGTGGGTTTTCTAGGCTGTAGTGAGAACTTACAGAAGATTCATCTGATTCCTACACTATTTTTAGGCATTACTTTCTTTTTGAGGGAACATGGTTTTCTCAGAAATGGATTAAACATGTGACAGTCATTTTCTGTTGTTACTAATTCCCTATATTGTAAAGCAACTTCAGAAGGCAATTAAAACCAAAACATTGCCATATTTTATATCATCAGCCAGATAGGTCTTGGGTTGATGGTTTATTTGGGGTATGAAATCAGATCCTTCTTTTGGCAAGGTGTCTTCTTGGAACGTTGAATTGTGGTGAGGAATCTGTGCATGAGGACTTTGAACACACTGTATTAATATCCTGGCTGACCTGTAATGATGTAAGATGATTGCAATCATCCTTTGGATTTCTTTTCAATCCACCGAGAGATTTAGTTGCCTGTGAAGAATGTCATCTTGAATAGCGCAGCTGTTTAGCCTTGTACCAGACGTATCTGAAGTCTACTACAGAGCACAATACAGAACTGGAATTTTCAGGGTAGCTGGGTAAATGTGTTGTACGAAAACTTGTTATTAGATACTTAAAATGCTGCTTCTGATATAATTAATATCTGCTTAAGTAGGGCTCAGACATTGCTGGTAGTATTGATTTAAAGTATCTCAATAACTGTGATTTATAAGGCTGCCACAAAGACATCAATTCACACTTTACTAAGTGTGAATCTTTTGAATTGTTAAAGAAAGCTGGAGTTGGCTTTTTTTTAACAGTTGTACTTAACAAATATTGTTACTGTCTCAAAACCTTCCCCTGTGTTAGACTTCACAGGAGGTGTTGCATCTTCACCCTATATTAGTATTTAAGACAGCAATATCATTCTTGAAACAGAATATAATGTAAAACTTAGAATAGATTTTAACCTTGTTATTTAGCAGGATTTTCAGGACTTGATATTCCTCTAACTAAGCCCCTACAGATGGTCATGAGAGGAGAAGGGAGAAAAAGAAGCTAAATCTAAACAGGAGAAGCTATTATTTTTTTATACTTATATCTCAAACCTAGAGTTCTCTACATTTCTAAGGACTGAAGTTATACATTAATTGCAGTAATCAACAGGTGGGTTTGCCTGATCCACAGTGCTTGTGATTTTTATCTTGGAAACTTGGCATTACTTCAGCTGATTTGTGTTGTACATCACATTAACCAGAATGTACAAGAAAAATAGGTTTTTTCATTTAATTATGTAAATATTTGTTCCAGTTGATTGCACTTGGAGGCTTTGGTTTATGCCAGCCTTGAAATCCCACTATGCTCTAGGGAAGATCTATTATGTTTAACGTATTTACATTTTTTAGGAAATGTATTTTTAACATATTTTGCCATTCATAATAAAACTAGAAAGGAGAACTTATAGTGAGTGCTCAGACTTTCAACTCATTAAAACACTTTTCAGCTGTCTTAGAAAACTTGGACATTTGGAGAAAAAGGTGTCACATGTTTAGCAGCGCTGATTACCGATTAAAGAATTCAAATTTCACAGTCACTGATTTTGTAACTATGCATTTGTTGTAAGACTTTTTTGAAGATATATTTGGAGTTCAGAAAAAAAATCCTTTGTGTGTTGTTTTTTCAGTCAGTGGTTCACTTTCAGTTATTTGGGGTAACTGTGATTGGAATTTGTTTCTGGCCAAAAAATAGCAAATTGCATATTGCTGGAGTATTCTCTGTAACTGTTTCTGAAAAGAGCTTCAATTTCAAAATGCTATCTTTGTAGAAAAAAAAGTCTTGAAAAATTTGTCCTACCTCGGGGTGTTTGCATTTTTGGTAACAACTCATAAACAGAATTTTAAAAACGGACTTAAAACATCATGACCCATTTTTAGATCATCTTACAAACACACTATGGCCTTTCTTTTTCTTAAAGAAGTTTGCATATAGAAGGCAGTAATGTAACCATAGAAAGGTTTTTCTTCCCTTTTATAGCAGGTCACTTTTTTTCATTTGTAGAATTAAATCTTCCTGTGAATAACGAAACACAACATGAAAAGTGGCTAGAACTGCTTTTAAATATTGGGAAATATGAACATGCAAAGGAAAATTCAGAATTCTTAAAAATATGAGTAGCATTAATCATATTAAAACTCTTCTAAAATATCACAGAGAAAAAAAAAGAAAGCATTAATAAGAAATTAAGGAAATATTAAAGGGCATCCTTATTCTGAGTCACCAGTGCAGAGAGACTAATAAAATCTTCCAGCAGCATGGCATTGATAGATATTGGGCATAGATGTGTCATTCCACTGGCACCCTGGCAAACTGCAAACAGAAGACCTGAAGCAATAAGGGGGTTATAAACAATGGAGATTGCAATGGAAATAAATGGAATGTCTCTTCCCTCGCCTATGGCTCTAGGTTCCATTATAAAACTTTGGGTTTATGTTTCCATCATCCATATTTTTCCTATTTACTTAATGGATAGCTTAAAATACAGCATTTCAGTTACCTTTCATTTATTGTGAGATTATTTGTTCTCAATTTCTGCCGCACATTACATGTAGTGTAGTCTTCCTTTTCACTAGTGCATATGAAATCTAAGAAATAATTTTGTGGATCACTTTTATCAAGAGCGATAGTAAGTCCTGTTACTCACTGGCAGATCCTGTGTACAGATGTAGAATTGAATGTCTGCTACATAACAGCTGCTTTACCATTACTATCATTTCAGAAATAGAAGTGAAATATATACTCATAGGATTCGGGTGCATAGATGAAAGCCATGTTATTAGAGTTGATATAATTCAATGATGTTTTTTTCCCCTTTACATTATATATTATGGAAGTTGATACATGTCTATTTAAAAATAGAGAAACTGCTTAGGCAAAATCACCAAACTTATTTCCCTGGCCAGGTAAGAGCAGCATACAGGTCTACTATATAATAACACAGCAACAAAAGTTTTAATTTGGCACACGAGACAGAAATGCACAAAGGCAATATTTAAATAACAAATTTCCTGCAGCCTCAATGATAGATCAAAACATTCCAAATTAATATCAGACACGTGTCTTTAAGTGTGTGTATATATATATATATACGTACGTATATATATATATATATATATATATGTATGTATATATATATATATATATATACGTACCTTTATGCATAGTAAAAAAATATACTTTCTATGTCTTGCCTGGCCATCACCTTTGACTTTTACTTAACTTCCTACTTTTATCTTTTCATAGTTTCAGCGTCTGTGTATCTGTGGTGGACAGCCTTTTTTCCTGTCATGGGGTTAGATAGTCACATTCTGTTGCGTACTTCGATCCCCACATTCTGTGTGATTTATTTAGTTTTGGCTTCTGCCTCACTCATCTCTATCTTTGTTTAACTCACTTCATTATACTTAATAAACAACTTTGAATGTGGGTTAAATAATAGCAAGAGATGAAAACCTACATAATTCTGGTTACTATTGTTTAATCTCTTTTCTACAGGCTTTAAAATACAAAGTTCTGGTAAAAAATAAAAAAGCTGGAACAATTGAGGAAGCCATGCTCAGGATGGATGATGACAATCGTGGCAAGACGGAGGAGGTGTCTGATTCTGACAGTCTGTCTGACGACTATGACTCAGATGACACACTGCCTCTTGCACGATCAAGGAGCCCCATCAAAAGAAAAGCAGACCGTAAATCTTCACGTAGATCTTCAATCCCGCCTCAAAAAAAGCAAAAGGTAACTTTTGCCTCAATTGAATATAGAGAACACATAGATGTTAAAAAAACCCCCAAAAAACTAAATTATCTTAAAATAAAGGCTAAATTTAAAAAGTAAACTTTAAAATTACTAAGATCAGTGCATTTGGAAATTGCATGTTTTGACTGAAGGTTTTGGAGTTTTTTCTCTTCTCAAAAAGAAAAGCCAGACTGGACCATATTTTAGCATCCAACTAAAAAGCAACTCCTCCCTGTTCTCCCATCTTGAACTTCAACTGCATTTTCCTCTTTCAAGTCCTGTGCTTGTCCCAGGCGCTCAGTACCACAGTAGATTTAGGATGAAGTTACCCAAGTATTTTGTTGGTCCCATGGCCCTCCTGGAACTACGAATGGAGAACACTTATAGCAGCTCCTGATGACAACAGACAGAGTTAGCTATTTCTTCCCCAAGTCCACCGGTTTATTTTCAAGATAGATAGATTCCCCTAATTTCTTCTGTTCTGCATTTTTGCATTAAATTGGGTGCACATTTCTGGTTGTGCTGAAACATTTTTCAGCACCTAGAATAAAAAAGATATTTTTATAATAAAATAAACAAATTTTTTTTGAGACATAACATTAAGTACAATTTCTGAAAGAGAGTGTAAAAGTTGGACGCACTCTCCTTTTTGAAAGTAAAATTGAGCTTACTCTTTTTTTTCAACCAAGTATAATTCTCTACCATGGAAAATCTGTTGCTTCATCAGGGTTCAGACTGCTTTTTTCAAGATTTTTAAGGCATCAGGCAGCACCCTGTATCCAGTTGTGGTTGCACATCATGCTCTGATTTCCTGAATGTGGCTAAACTGGCAATGCTCCTCAGAGGTCAGAGTTCTTGCTGAGAGGCAGCATCTCTTTTCTTTATATGATTTGATGGTCAAGGTCTTTGCTTCTTTCTCATTCCATCTGACATAGAGAGATAGCAAGGAAAAATTCTGAGGAAGGATGGAGTCCTCTTTGAATGGGAAAGGCCCACTTTCAAGATAATAGGTTCAAATATATTTGTAGGATTATGTTACAGACCTCAATGTATTCCACATCCTCTTGACTGACAGCAGCAACAAAAGGTATTTGCTCATGATTCACAGGCAGAAGAGAAAATGGTTTGCAAGGTCCCACCCTGTTGGAGTATTTATCCTGATGTTCCACTGTGTTGCTTTATGGGAGGGTGGGGGAGCATTTGAATCCACAGCCAAGATACCACAGTGATGCTATTGGCTTCTCTGTGTCAGTGCCTGCCACATCCAGAGAGCTGTATTTTTCAGGAATTCCACGGTAGTAGGCTCCTATTATTCCTCATGGGACATAGCCCCAGATTAATTATTGCACTTGAACTTTGAATAGTTTAAGAGCCACAAGCAAGTAATCTTTATTATTTTGTCAGATGAGAATTTGCCTTCAAAAGCTTTAATGGAATGTAAACATGATTAGCATCATCAACTCTCTGCTGGCAACTGCCCCTGATTAGCTCACAAGTTATGCTAAGGAAAATAAAGTGGTCATGTAGTGCCTCACTCTAAGAGAGAAGACCCTGGAAAATTTCAGTCATTTTTGCTTATTTTGGTAAAGGAGCAAAACTAAATTAAGATGTTGGTGAGACAACTTTCCACCTTAATTAGGAAGAAAAGAGTTTCCTAACTTCCGAGCAATGCTTAGAGGAATATGCCTTTGACTAATTTGCTTGGCACAATGTAATATTCTCCTGTTAGTCTACATTTTATAGTTGAGTTTATGCTGTCAATATTTTCTAGTACTTTATGTATTTATGAATAGAAAGTTGGAATTATATTTTAAATTAATTATGTTAAAAGTCATAAAAAAAAGGTTGTTATTTACAAACCAGTCTTAGAAGTAGGAAAATTGTAAAGCTATCCAGAGCACTCTGCTAGGATGCACTGATAGCATTTCTCCACTCACCCTCCAATTGCTATGATAAACGTGGGCACAATAACCTTGATTTTCTCTCACTGGTTCAACTCTCACTATTAAAGGTCATATGTATCAAATCCATTAACTGTGACATGCTTTATGCATCCAAAATTATTGTTTCTATGAATTATTAATATTAATAATAATGAAATAAGCCTTATTGTGATTTTTTATTCTGTTATTCATCTGATGATTATTAGGTGAAGAAGGGAAGGATTGCTCTTGCATTATCGGACCTTGTGGTTTATACTAAATCTCAGAAATTTGTGAATTTTGACTATTCCATGGAGAATCAGAAGTGCTATGAAAATAATTCAATTGGAGAGTCTCAAGCACGAAAATTGGCAAGATATTCAGGTAATTTCTTTTGAGGTAATCAGTTAAAAGTTACATTATTATTATGGTTCACTGCTTAGGCATTGGAAGGGTTAAAATTTTATGAAACACATGCTGTCTGATATTATTTGCTTCTTTGTATAACACTGTTTTAGAAATATTCTTTGCATAACATTTTTTTATTTTTGTTGGTTTTGCGAGGAAAATTGAAATTCAACTTGTTTTAATTGGGTCCTTTTATAAGAACGTATATTAACACAGTCTACAAAATGTATGTTTTCCTTTTGATTCATTGTTTTCTGCATCAAATAATTCAGAAGTTGAAGTCAATACTTGAAAACGTGTGGAATAAATTTCACTCCCCTCACAATATCTGGGCTGAGAACTCAGTGGAGGTGGCCTGGCAATCCTGTGGCTTTTTGGTGAGAGCTGAAGATAAGAGAGTCTTCATTAATGGGATGGATAAACCCCAGAGCAGGCAGTTTGCTCCACTGGACCAGACCTTTCATCCCAGACAAGCTGGATTATTCAAAACTCATTCTGTGTTCGAGCATCTCCATTTGGTGCAGCCAGTGCAGCGCAGCCTCTGCTGTTTTTAATTCCAGCTGCCTGCCAAGAGCACTGAGGGAGTGTTAAGAGCAGAGATCACTGACCATGACAATGACAATGAAGTTTGCCACGTGCCCATTCACTCGGGGCCAGCCCAGCTGCCACCCACGACTTCGTGGCGGTGATTCAATGGTTGGTGAGGTGAATGATGCTGAACGGCATGAAAACAAGTAGGATTTTGCCAGCCATCCGCAGTCAGTCCTTCCTCTCTGTTTTTTCTGCCGATCTAGGGAATATAAAAGTAATTCTGTAACCCCTCCTCCCTCCCTCTGCCCCCCCCCAAAAAACGAACAACAAATCAAACCAAAATCAAACAAACAAAAAACCCTAAACAAACAAAAAATGAGACAAGAAGAGGAGGGGAAAGAACAGAGAGATGACCCTGGAAATGTAGATTTTTGTTTAATTACTAAAAAGAAATCTCGTAGATAGAAGTGAACTGGAGTTTCCAACATCTGTGTAGTTTATGCCTACATATGAGAAGGGAGGGAACACTGCCAGCAGAAGGAAAAGCAATGTACATGAATAGTTAACATCTTCTCAGGCTTGTAAAGGAACTATTTAAGAGGCCGTTAAAAATGTGCTGTTCCCTAGTATTAATATTATTTAGTCATTTTATTTAAACCTCCCAACAAGCCAAGATCATCTAGGGATAACTTTTCGTTCATTTTGAGCTAGTATAGAATGAAGGGGCTCTTTGAGCAGCTTCCTGTTTTATGTCTTAGTTTCCCATGAGAACACAGAGGGTTTTAGTGTAAAAATACTGTGTTTACTTAGCAAAGATGTGAAGAAACAGAATATTTCAGAGAAGGAATGATTTTTGGTTAATGAATTTTTTACTAAAATCTGCACTATATCTAGAAATACTGTCAGATTCAAATATATGTGAAATATTAGGGTTTTTAAATAGGATTTTAAATAGGATTTTAGAGGATTTTAATATCTTATAGTCCCGTATCTCAGCGTCCATATAGTAATGTATGATATTGTGTCAAAAAACTGCTGGATCAGATTATTGTATTTTTATTATTATTTATTCAAATAGGAGCCCTTAAATAATAAAGGTTTTCTTACCAAGCCTTCATCCTTCTCTTTTTCAGCTAAACAGTTTATTGCACATACTACAAGATTTATTACAAGAATTTACCCCAAGGGAACAAGAATGAGCTCTTCAAATTATAATCCTCAAGAGTTCTGGAATGTGGGGTGTCAAATGGGTATGTATGTTTGCAGAGACTATTACATTCCAGGCTTTACAGATAAAGAGTTTTTTGCTTCTTTTAATGTTTTGGTGTTTGTAGGTTACAAATTTTTCCCCAGCAGCATTGTTTTAATTTTTTGTTACAGAAACTTTTCCTTCAGTTCACATATACCATCAATTTCTCACACCTAGTAATCATAAATATCACTTTGTGTTAAATAGCTGTATTTTATCCCAAATATCAGATTTATTTTATTTTATTTTATTAATTTCTTTAAACTACCTTTTTTAATTGGATACTAAGAAAAATACTAATAACAATTCAGCATTTTTAAACATCCATTACACAGCAATGGAAGTCTCTTCTGAAGGATCTGTGGCTTTTCAATGGTTCTCTGTGACTTGAGAAGTACAGGTGCAGGAGATGTGAACACAACAATTGATAGTAGTGCCAAGAATTCCCAGAATATGATACGCTATGCAAGGAAGCACTCAAACATTTCTGGTCAGCACAACACCCAGGTACAGCTGGGAGCTGCTGGGAGCTTCCAGTCCCTATATAGATGCAACATACATTTAGCATCTTAATTTCCAATACACAACATATTTGTTTCCTGAGCAACAAAATAACAATAACTTTTGCTTCTCTTCATTTAAAGTTAGTAATATGAATTTGTTAAAAATAAGCATGAATTCTGCACCCAGCAGGCTTTGAAAAACCTCTCACCTGTAAGCATTTTGTCCTTGTCAATGGCTTTAGAGACAATCTTACCTTCATCTGCTTGTTCTTCAGTTTAAAAGATTCTCAGTTACAGAATATTTTTCATGTCTGCCTGCTACATTATCTTCAGCCCTAGGTAAAGTAGAGGAGAATATTTTTTGTACCCACATATATATTCTGTCTTTTTTTCTGAGTCTTTGGCAAGGCCACCTGAGGGAGACTGTGGGGTGAGCAGGGCACTTTGCCATAGGCTCCCAATTTTCAGAGGTGAAAGGTATGGACTCACCTTGTTATGTTAAAATACATACTCATTCAAGGACAGGCACAGATTTCACTCCGCCTGTAGGGCCCTAGAGCTCATGTCACCCTTGTTCCAGTCTTCCTTTTCCACTTTTTTCCTTTCACAGCTCCCCATATATCTTCTGTGACAAGTAACCTTCTCCATCCTGACTGTTATATTAGGGTAGAGTTTTATGTAACTGCAGGAGGATTAAAAAAATTACAATTTAGTATAAATTTTACTTGTTTCTGAGTCCTTATAAATGTTTATTTGCAGTACAGATTTGGACTTGGTGGGCTATCCAAGTATTTCCTCAGTACCATACTGTGTGAAATGGGTTATAATGGATTATATTCTGTCCTTGTGGTTCATCCACACTTCGTGTGATGTCTGGATTATTTACCTGGGGTGCTGCACTCTCTGTATGCTGTCATTTTTATATACTATATATTTCCATTAAAAACTAGTAAGTGTGTTCCATGCTTAGAGGAAGCACTAGCCAGAGGTCGTTAATTTAAAATTGAATTAATCTTTCAGTCTTATCATACTTTACGTCACTGGTTTTCTTTCTAGCCTGTAAATTTCCACACTTATCTCTGCAAAGAATATCTATTTGTTAGATCACAGACGGGACCAAAGTGTTTCAAAATTACTATATTCACTGTTTACTCAGAGTATACTTTAATGAGAAGTCATTCTAAACATTAGTATGCAAAACATATGACTTTTGGTGCATAGGGGCTTCAGGCCCCTTCCTGGAAGAATTAAAAATATGCAGGAAGTGGTTAGATCTGCCCTCTTGATCACTTCATTTGCATCTTCACTTTGAAAACCCCCAATTTTTCACATGGGAATAGGCCGATTCAAAACAATTCTCCACATACATAATTTCCAAGCCATGTTAGATCTATTCTTAACTCCCTAATCTGCTTTAGATGAACGTTTGGCAGAAATACAGCTGCTCTTCACAATGCAACTCCCAAAGTGAGTGAATCTCAGTGACTCTTCTGCTGATGTCCTTCAACTGATTTAACACAGATTTTTGAATTTTTATGTCTATCCCATGTCTGTATGGTCCACACGCCATTTTTATCTTCCTGCCATTGCACTTTACACTCCATGCACAGAAATAATCCCTCCAGATCCCTTCTATCACTTCCCTAAAACTCTTCTAAGGACTCTCAGATTTCTTCTGTGACACCTATTTCCCTTAACTCCCTTTCCTCCCCACACCTACAAACTTACCACTAAGTTACTTTAACATTCATAACCTTTCTGGCTGGGCAAAAAAAAATATTAGGTTTTGTTCAAACCTAAATATGATACTCCCTGCCAGGCCTCTGCATCATGTTATTATGAGAATTGAGTTATTCCTTCACTTCCCTTAGTGATCGACCCAAAACAGTGCTCTCTTCTGCACCTAGCCAACATTTTTCTCTAAATTGCTTGGAACATTTTAACTTGACACTCAGTTAAAGCAGGGTGAAGCAGTCCAACAGGCTCAGGATTTGTTGGGGTTGAGGACAAGACATGTAATTGTGTAAACCTAATTTCCAGAGGAAGGCAAGTTAAAAACCTCAGTAAAAAGTAGAGAATTTCCACAAAATGCATTTTGGATATCACTGTGCACTCTGTGTCCATTCTCTGAAAACTGAGTCTCGTAAGAACAGGAGGTTTTGTGAACAAAGAGGTCATAAGGAGAAAAAAACCCACGTTTTATAGTCTGTGAAAATTAGTATGCCTTCTGCATACAACTGCAGTGAGGCACTGGAAAGCACTGGTTTGCTGTATCCCTATCTCTTTTTTATTTAGTAAATAAAATTAAATGTAAAGATTTATGCAGAGAAAGAAAATTCAGGACAGTTATTCAAATCAACTGATATCAGTTGTTTTATGTCGGCTGAGAAAAACAGAAAAAAACCCAAAGAAAAAGAAAGCCTCAGTTAAAATGAAAATAGAAGGACTTAAATATCCTTTTGAATATGGCATTTCCACATAGTAGGAAATGTTATCCATGTATCAAAGCATTCTACAGGAATGACCAAAACATGTCATAAGCTATGGGAGAAAGCCATGGTGTGGCAAGTACAGAATTTTGTTTTAGAAGACCCCTTTTGGGCTTTTTGGAGTACTCATAAAAATTTATGTGCTACTGTGAAAATTCTACTGCTTGTATGATGGGTTTTTTTTCTTTTACTGTAGGTTTTGTTTTGGCCCGTGACACTGAAATGCAGCTTGGCATTTTTGTCACATCTGTTTTGTGGCTCAACCTTCTGTATAATAATATGGTAAAAAATAATGCATAAAAAGAGGAGTGATAAAGAGGTCTCTAACTAGTTCTGATTTTAACCTCTGAAGCCACCAAAGAAAAAGAAACCACCTTATTTCAATCTTGGTATGCCTCACCTCTGCAATTCAAAATGACTCAAATCTGACCTTGCCTGGATTCTGTGTCAATAGCTGTAGTATTACTGTCTTCTACTGGGTTTAATAGTCAAAAAATGCCTCCTTAGGAAGTGAACACTAGAGGACTAATTTTTCAGTTAACTTGTCCCTTGAACTTCATTGATTTGATCTTCATAAGTAGTGAAGTGGTACAGCTAATGCATGTGTAGACAGCTACAAATTAGGTGGGACAATATGATTCAATATATGAAGCTCCCCAAATGCACTCAGCTTTTCTTTGGAATGGCTACAAAGACTGGGAGTTATTTTGAATTAAGGTTTCATGCTTCTTCTGCAGAAATGTGCCTACTGCCAGGTTTATGAAAAAGCTCTTGGGCTACTCTGTAGCTTGCTTCTTTTTGGGCAGTTTTTGCTGTGTGAAATACATATTGGAATTTCTCTTAAAAATAAAGGAACATTGAAATTCCACTTTATCAGTTTTTCCAGCTACCTTCACTGCAGACAACCAATTGAATAGTAAATAATTTATGTGAAGTCTAATAAATTTTAAAGAAAGATTGGGGAAAAAAAAAAAAGCAGGAACACTATTGTTTCTGAAGTCCTTGCTGATCTTGTTCTAAAATCTGTCAGTGACTCAGACTGAAACAGAAAAGGGAAGCAGATAATATTCACTGCTCTGCCCAGAATCACTAGTCAAGCAAATCTTAAAAATTATTTTGGAAAAGTTTCAGGTGCAAAATTGGTCAAATGACAACCAAAGGATGCTCAGACTTACACTGAAGTATATCTTTCAGACTGACACATTAATTAGCTAGCAAAAATCAATTTAGATTTGGTTTAATAATTTATCAGGAATGTTTAGGTACTTTTCCCATGAGAACCTCACAAGAGAAGATCCCTACTTGAAACCCCTTGCAGGAGTACTAGGACAAAGGATGATTCTTCAACACCTGAC
Source organism: Lichenostomus cassidix (assembly GCF_008360975.1). Taxonomy (NCBI): domain Eukaryota; kingdom Metazoa; phylum Chordata; class Aves; order Passeriformes; family Meliphagidae; genus Lichenostomus; species Lichenostomus cassidix. The sequence goes on from NC_139480.1 coordinate 57,389,748, forward strand.
ATTTTTATTCTGGTAGAACTATTTGTAATTAAGTAGGAACAATGTCAGCAATTATGAACTGTATGACTGAATTCTTCACATTTCTAATGACAGTGTCTTTAGAAGTAACAGTATTAAATTGGCCCAAAGACAATACAGAAAGGACTGACTGCACATCCTAAGCATGTTATGTCAGACAGTTATGCATTTACTCAGTTCTCAGGGGAGCAGTCCCTCTTCCTATGGCAGAATCCCTCATGCTCTAGTCATAAATTAAGTTTCTGTAGAATAAAAGCAACCATTTCAAAATATGTAGGTGAAAAATAAAGCCAGAAATTATCATTAAGCTCAATAAAATGTGCATTCTGCAAGAGGGAAAAATACATACAGTTTGACCAATTTTTTTCCAGAAAAAAGGTGAGAATTTTTATGCCAAAAATTATACGATCCATATAAGCCTGCTCTGTGTTGTAAGGGAATCAATCATAGTATACTATTTTTTTTTCCCCAGGTAGACCAAAGTCCTTGTTCATAAAGTTTGGGTGGTATCTCACCTATTCACAGGTTTACTCTCTCAATTTGAAGCCCTTCCCCCTTGTCTTGTCATGCCCTTGTAAATCATCTCTCTCCATCTTCCTCAGACTTCTGAAATATTTCTGTAAATTTGGGCATGGATTGGGTGCAGCTGTGACCTGCATGTGAGAAGAAAGGACAGACAGTCCATGCCCAGCTTGAAGTGCTAATGTGGAATGAAAGCAGTGTCCTCAAATCAAATCACACTGATCATCTCATAACCAATGGCAACATACCGGAACATTGGGATACAATCCTGTTTTTAATAGTATTTCCCAGTCTGTGTGGAATTCAGTTCAAATTTTGAACGTCTAAGGCATAGATTTTTGTTGCATTCATTGAGAGAGGCCCACTTCAAGAACATAGGCAATTGGAAAGAGGTGAGAGGATGACAAGGCTGATAAAAGTGTGATCTATTATATCTCTTTAGATTCAAATGAGTGAGGTAAATAATGGAGATAGGAACATTGGCACTGAGTGCTTTTTGCAGTTTGTGGCTTCTCGCTTTCGAGTTCAGGCGGCACGCCCCGAAGCCACACAGAAAAGGCGAGCCACCACGCCGCCGCACCTGCCGGGTGTGCCCTGGTAGAGAAGCTCACTGACCGGTCTGCGGAGTCCCTGGGGGACAGAGGTGGGTCGGAAACGAGGTGGGGCAGAAGAATGTACAACACGCAGTCTGCAGGCTTCCAGGGATTTATTTGAGGGTCTTCGGGTGAGGGTCCAGGGACGGCGAGAAGGGACGGAGAGACAGGGATGGGCTGAGGGCTGGAAGTCCGGAGGCTGCAGGCCCCGAACAGCCAGTGACAGAGGGTTATATGGGGAAGGAAAAGGGGAGTGGTTTGGTGCACAGATCAACTGGGACAGTCAGAAGGAAGAGGGACAGGGACACAAACCAATAGTTACATGACAGGGGAGGGTACACAATTCAAATGAACCAATGATACACAACTCAAGAGGGAACAAAGGAGAAGTCTCTAGAAATAATTTCTTCAACTGGAGGGGCTCATGGTTGGTTTCCACAGGTCTCCATGACCTAAACAGTCCAGGCCGTCACAGCCCCCTGCGGCTGGTCTCTTGAGCACTAGAACTTGCAGGCATGCACCACAACAGCAGTTGATTTTTTTTGAAATGGCATAAAATTCAGACATTTTGAGATGCATTTTTAATGGCATAAAATGCAATTAAGTAACTCATTTTAAGAAAAATTGGGGACAGATGTGTCCTTATCCATTTTTAAATCTTCTCTTTTAAATCTTCCCTTCCCAATTAACCTTATTGTTGTAATATAGTTAATAAAACCAGGAAGCAAAGAATAAAAAATTTTAAAATGACGATTTAAAAGTCCCGGCGAGAATACTAATTGAGAGGCAGGATCACCAGAAAAAGATGTGCAGTTTTCCTCAACTGTCTTCAAATCATAGTCACAGTGCTCATTTTGGTTTTAAAAAGCTTTTGCTTTTAGTCTATAAATGTCTTGAATGGTGGTGTTTATGGAAGGTGCTGTATTTCAATTTTTAGAATGTCTTTAGTTCTGCAATTAGTTGTGGGAATTACTTCAGTTAACTGCTTCAGATATAGAGATTTGGGGCCAAAAATAGTATTCCTCTTTGTGTTATGGATTGGTTCATCTTTTTGGAGCTAGGCTATGTCCTAAATTCCATTTGCTGTGTGAAGTTATTTACATCTGGGACCAGCTGGGACAGCCATGGAAGCTTTGGTACTTTGCAAGATGATGTGAATATTAAACACTCTTATATGAAAGAGATTTGGCCTCATGCTTCTGGGAAGACTTAGATCATTTTCAGAAGGAGGAATCATACTGAAGAATTCCTTCGCTCAGGTTGTCCCCCAAGACCATGTTTTGCCACGCTCCTTTGATTTTGGTGTCAACATTAAAAAGCATTTGGTGCTTAATGAAAGGACTGAGGAGAAAGGTTAATGTACACAGTACTAAATTTCAGATGCCTTTCCTTCCCCATGAAAACCATACATTAATATTATGTACTGCTCAGATGGTTTCATTGCAAGCACATTTGGGCTTCTTTCCAAAAGAAACTGTCAGTTTAAATCTCTCTTCGTACACACTTTAAATTTATCCTGTTTCATAACAGTACAAAGGATGTTATTGACAATTCTGTTTTTGAATTCAGCAAAGCTAAAACGAAATGCTGGGTAGAAATTCGGTGTTGTTTGCAGAAAGATATTGCTAAGCCTACGCTGCTAGGCATAGGTTTTCGTTTATGATCCTTGCCATTTCTCAAGAAGTGTTAAGGCTATAACTGCACCTCATTAAAAAGAAAAACTGTGCATCAATACATCATAAAGCAGTGCCCAGGGAGGCCTCAAGCAGCTATGAACCTGGCAAACAGTTTTAGTAGAGGTTTGCTTCTCAGAGAATATGACACAAAATCTCACATTTGCTTAATCACATTAAAACTTGCAATACCAAGAAACCAGTAGGTAAATTATAACTACTGTTCCATGTGTTTTTAACTTGTTCTAAGGTCAAATTAAATTAAATGAAAACACAGTACTGATGTTTGAAGATATGAACCCACAATAACAATGGCCTTGCCTTGTATTGCAAAAGTAATTTTCATAGTATGAAAAAATGTGAAGTATTTTACTTTGCTTGTTTTTGTTGCTCCATCAGATTTTCCTGCTCAGTCGTCTATAAAGCTTGGTAAATTTAGCAATAGTCTCATTATGTGCAATCATGTAATTTGGTTCATCATGTGGAAGCTGCTATTTGAAGCTGACTGTTTGATGTCCCTAATTTCAGTTGCACTTTTAAACCCACATATTCTGAAAGTGTGGCCTAGGAATCACCTGTGAACTGAGATTATCTGTAGGTCAGACTTTTAGGGGCCTCAGGATTGCAGCTCTTGTAGCATCCACTGCAAAGCTTGATTCAGTGTATTAAAATATGACAAGCATCATATATGTTATAAATGACAATGGGTCAATCAGAATTTAGCAGCAGAATTTTAATAGAAATTAAGAATTTAGAATATAAGGCTGGAAAGCAATAAGCAAGCAGCGCGCTGGGTGTGTCGCAGAGTCTCGCTCTACCAACGACACACACACTTTGGTCTAAGCTTCCCCTTTTTATACATTATCAGGTTTCGTTTCTCCAGTATCTCCACCCTCTTAAGTTCCTCTTTTTCATGCTATGCTCTGTCTTCTGCGCTTGCTGTTCCTAAGGGGTCGTTTCGCTCCTTCTGGTGGTCGTTTTTGGGGGGGGAGAGACCATAGATCTTCTTTGCTCATCTTCTCCTTTTTTGTTATGTTGCATAACAATACCCAATGTAATTTCAGCATATAGCCAATGCAATATTAGCACATGGTTGTGTTACAAAATAGCCAATACAATCTAACAATAGCTAAAATACTAGCGCATGATTATGTTACACAATAGCCAATGCAGTCCTTGTGGTCTATATCTTAATTTAATTTTTCATGCCTTATAAGGATGACTCAGTCTCTCATTCCTCCTGGCAGTCCTCTGTGCTAATGGGTTCTAGGGCTAATTTACACTCAGTGCACCAACATTTGAAACATTGTATCTCTTTTGACACGAATCATACCTGCATTTATAACAATATAGCACCAAATTTGGGGCTGTTTCTGGATGATGTGTTGAGTCATAAAAAGCAAATTGTGAACCACAGCCAAAACCATACCAAGAGAATTCTTATCCTGTTAAAAAAAGGCAATGGTGTGCAATGGGCAATATGAACACTCTGAAGTTTGATTTTTCTTGTCAAAGGTAAAACTGATTTCCTTTGTATATTAATATAAAGTCATGTCTGTATGTACATTAGCATTTAAATCAAAGTAGGAGTGCATGTTATGTTTTGTTGTTGTTGTTGTCATTGGGGTTTTTTTTTGGGGGGGGGTTGTTTGTTTAGAGTTTTTCTAGACAAGGTTTCCAGTTCCTACTTGCTGCATGTTGGTTCGTGATGCAGAGCAGTCTTAGCTAGCACAGATGGGCTTCCTTTCAGATTAAACAGATTATGCACTCTGGGAGCCCTTCATGTATTCCAGCCATTAATTGGTTTTGAGACTTTGGAACCAGGCTAGAGCTCTTCAGATGTAACCCCACCAAAAACATGTGTAGTGCAAATATCAGGTCCATCGTACCAGCTGCTTCCTTCCTATTTGTGTCATTTGCCACAGAACATTTGAAAAGGATCATCAAAGCAGTGAAGGAACAAATAATTTTTTCAGCGAAAACAATTTTGTGTGCTTTCCACTTGAGATCGTGATTTTTTAATTGTGTCAAAGGTTCATTCAATACATTCATATTAGCTCATAAGAACATGTAATAAGGTCCTCTTCCTGAATTATTATGAGAAGTCACTTGAACTGCTTAAATTCTTCTTTTTTAATTCCTACTAAACCATCATTTTAAGTAAATGACTTTTCATATTTTCCTGTTTAACACGTCATAGATTCATAATGTCATAATTCATTGCTGATTTAATATCTGCATTTTCTATTTTGAATTTGACAGGAAGTTCCAAAGTACTGGAATAAGGGGACCATTTCATTAACAGGTCTATTTCAATGTTGGCTTTACCTCATGAATTACAATATCCTGTTGATGAGAAGTGGGATATTTTATTATTGGTGCTGCAGCAAACCAAAAATGTTTTGAACTGCCAAGAAAAGCAAAATCTGTCAGGTGTACCCTTACAATAATCACCAGTACTGGAGGATTGGTCTCCAAGTGTGTGCTCACATAAATTTAAGAACACTTTTAAAATTGCTTCTACTTCTATAAACTTATATGTATTTGCACGGAATATTCTCACTGTAAACTAAAGCTTCTTGATCTTCTGGGTGAGACGTTTTTATGATGAATTCTGCATCATAACTAAGGTTAGATACAATCCTCTGGTTTTGACTTCTGCACCAGAACTTTGTTAGCAGGTTTGAGGTGCAGGGTCTTGCTGCTGTGGAGAAACTAGGATATGAATTTAGTTCTTATGGAGGAAAAAAGATCTCTCATATTCTCCAAGGTCTAGTTTAGAAGGAAAAGGGAAAACACATATAGCAATGTAAAAACCATCTTTAAGGCAATTCTTAAAATGTGGTGCAGTTCTAAATAGTGCACTGCTTTTGTGAACAAATAATTCATTATGGAACACTACTTAATTTAAGAGGAATAACGGGATTTTACATATGAATTGAAAGATATACATAACTTAAGCCCATTTACTTTTTTTTTTACCATTTGTTTTATAAAATGTTACCAAACCTAATTCATTAAAATCAATATTGTTGTAATTTTACAGTGGCCTTAAACTTCCAAACACCGGGAACACAAATGGAATTGCAAGATGGAAAATTCTTGGACAATGGTGGTTGTGGCTATGTGCTGAAACCTGAATTCTTGAGGGATCGCTATACAACATTTACACCCCAAAATGTGGGAGGATACAGTAATCCAATGTCTCTGTCAATAAGGGTAAGATTACTGAAGCATTGCTTTTTTCCTTAAAAATGGGAAAGCAAATGCTATGTAGTTGCTATATATTGTTTGTTTTTCATCTTATTCCCATTCTTGGTTGTGGGGAACTTTAATAATGTTATTAACAAGATGGTAAAATTCTCATATAGAATCAACTGCTGCTTGACTGCTTTCCCATCTGTAGTTCACTTATGTTTGCTAAAAATATGTATGGGTTCAGAGCCTCTAAGAGTCTGTAAAAGTATATGAACTTTCATGATATTGTTTAGAGAAATATAAATAATGTAGCTGACTAAGGCACCGGCCAATTGTGCTTGTGAAAACTGAACTCTGCAAACACAGAAATCAAATGTGCACTTTGGGTGTTATTTCTTTTGGTATCAATAGTATCATGTGTACTATTATAATGTTAATTGACATATGGAAATTTTAGAAGATAAGATAGGAAGCTTTATGCTTATTTTAAGTCTCATTATCTTCTTATGCATATAAAAAAAGACTATTTATAATCCTAGAATAATATGTATATGTGTGAAAGGAGGGATAAATTAATAAGCCTTTGAATTATTTCTACTTGTCCAAAATTACAATGTGATTTACTTCCTAAAAATACTAGAAATACATGTCATTTACAAATAAAAGGTTAGAAAAGCACCTTTCTTGAGGTCAAGTAGATTTATTATAATTGTTTACTAATTAGAAAACTATAATCTCCCAATGGAAAAGTAATATTTCTCATTACACAGAATACTACTTGCATAAATGCTATTTAATTAGCATACAATTAGTGCATAATTGCTATTTTGTTTCTTTCAGAGTAATAAATAGAGGAGATAAAACAATAGTTAGTGACAATTATAAAATACTTACATAATGCATGCACCCAATCAAGAACATTTTAGTGCCCTGACAATGAGCATACCAATTGTGAAAAGACATTACTGGATTATTTCAAGTAGCCAGGCAAATACATGAGTTATTTTAGCCTTAACTTGTATGAAGCTGGAATTAAGCTGAGGAGAACCCCCCAACTGTAATGCAGGAGGCAGACAAAGTCATTGTCAATGTAAGGGAAGTGTCTGAGTTTGGAAAAAGCTGGAGAAGAAGAAGGCAGTGTTTTTGACTGAGGACTTTAGACTGACATTACAGGCTGGGTAGTGTAGGCTGCAGAGAAGCAGTGGCATCCCGCTGGCTGATAGACTGAAGGGCACAGAGAGCACCATTCATAGTCAGCAGCAAAACCCAGGAAATAGTGATTGAAGACAAAAGGAATCAGGAGCAGCAGTCAAAGGAAAAGCAGTTTCTGCTGCAAAAGTTACTAACCAGATGAATGGAGACATTACTTAAGAGAAAGGAAAGATATAAAACATCTAGGGGTCAAATCTCTCTGAGTGAATGAATGAATGAATGAATGAATAAAAATCACATGGGGACTGATTTTACTGAATTGATTATCCTTAACCTGATGTGCCACAATCCATGTCAACAAGGAGCATAGAACCTTTGAAGCAGAAATAGAGAAATTCAAGGTGCTTCATAAAGAGTCTTCTCAGCCTAAAAATTTTTACAACTGTCTGTATGTCTGCATCACCTTGGGTCTCACAAATTGATTGGATTTATGGATTTGGGTCATTGTGTGCCTAAAGGAGGTCCCTCTTTTCCCACCCCAGGGGAGATGTAGACTGGGTCTAGCAATGGGGTAGGAGTGTGACACAGGGGTCACTGGGGCTGCATTTTCATCATGGCATTCAGGGCATGGCAAGCAACCTCCCAGGGTCTTAGTGGTCTTAGTGGACAGCCCATCAGTGATTGCAAAGCTTTCTGGTGAAGGTAGTAGCTATTTCCTTGAAAGAAAGCATCAGTGTTTGCTAAGCCACTGCTCTTCAATATTTCAGGCTAGGACTTCTCTTGTAGCAAGGTGTTACAGAAAATACCTAAGCAAAATGTGGAATTTGATTTTTTTGGTGGTTGACAAAGGAATAAGAATCTCTTATGATGATTAGTCCTGAGAACAGGATCGGGAGTCATATCTTTCACCTAGGCTTTCAGGCTTGTATCTATCTCTTGATACATTCTATACACTGATTTCTAAAAAGCTGATTACTGTACAGATATTTATTCTCTCCTAGGTGTCCTGAAATATAGGTAGAAAGCAGACAAAGTTGTGACTCTCAGAAATCCTTTCTTAGGCTGGGTGCCAGATTACAGGGCAGTCTGAGACAAAATTTCCAGGTAGCTAACTAAATTAAGGAGAAAAACATCAGGGTGCTTACTAAATGAAGCGTTTTTACGTGTTACAGTGCAAGAGAAGGAGCACAGGTGAGGTAGTCTGCTACACACCCTGTAGCACAATGCTGATGTCACTGTGGGTCTTAATGCTGATCCACTCCACACAGATTGGAATTCATGAGCTTGATAGCAGAAAATGCAGAAATCACTGCAGACTGATTCCTCCAAAATTATTTTTTTGCATGGTAATGGCAAAATAAAATCTTTATGTGTAGCTATTGAATAAAAACTTAAGCCTGAAGATCATTGTTTAAAGCATGATATCATGTACACACACACACATACACACACACACACAGAGTTTTTTCACAAACAGGGTGGAGAAACACTGGCACAGGTTGATGTGCCCCATCCCTGTAAACATCCAAGGTCAGGTTGGACTGACCTGATCTAGTTGAAAATGTCCTTGCCCATCGCCTGGGGGTTGGAACTAGATGTCTTTTAAAGGTTCCTTCCAAACCCAAACTATATTTCGACAAAGTCATAAAAAAATTAAATTAGATGGGAAGCACCATATTCTTGATTCCATTGTGTTTAATATGTATTTTTAGAACAGTTTAGGGCTGGTATATATTTACAGCAGTTTCTTATGACACAGTTATTTCTGTTATGGCTATTATATGGCTATCATGTAAAGGTCATTGTCACAGTTATTTCAATACATTACAACTTTAATTTTCCAGCTGATCAGTGGTCATCAGTTACCACCCAGCAGCCTGTCAAAGACCAACAAAGCTGACCCTAGGGTGCTGATTGAAATCTATGGCGTGCCAGAGGATCAAACAAGGAAGAAATCATCTGTTGTAAAAAGCAATGGTGAGCACCATTCTGATTGTCTTGACTGTGAAAAAATCACAATAACATTTTACAAGAAATCCCCAACTTTGCATCCCAACTCTTGGGCTGAGTTGAATAGGGAAAGCAAAAGCTGCACACACAAGCATGACAAAATAAAGAATACATTCACCACTCCCCATGGGCAGACAGGTGTAGAGATATTCCCAGGAAAACAAGACTTTCTTATTGAGCATTGTGGTTACTTGGGAAGACAATCCTCCCTTCCTCCTTTCCCCCATCTGTGAGCATGACACCACATGGTATGGAACATCACTTTGGTCAGCTGGGGTCAGCTGTCCCACCGGTGTCTCCTTCCAACTTCCTGTGCACTCCCAGTCCCCTCACTGGGTTGGGGAGTGTGCTTTGCAGCATGAGAAAAACAGAAATCTTGACACTGCATTATCAGAGCTCAGCAACAGCTCAAACGTTGGTGTTTTATCAGCACTGTTTGGTTAAAATCCAAAACATAGCACCACAGGGGTTGACATGAAGCAAATTAATCCTACCCCAGACTAAACCAGTACACTAACTGGTAAATGTAGACTTTTTTTCTTAATAAATTACTGTAACTTCATCACTTGTCTCATCTGAATTTTCTAGTAGGAGTAGTCCCTTAATTGCTTCACAGGTGAACTGTGTACTCTTTGTAGCTGTCTTTGAGCACTCCCTTATCTTTATCACATGGATCTTCTTGATGTCTCAGATTACAAGCTCCCTGTGATCTCTCCTTGTCTGTCTTCTATTCTTCCTTTTTCTTTTATATAGATGACTGCTGTTTTAAATCAGCCCCTGAATTTCTTTTCTCTATATGAACATTGCTCAAGACAAAGCAACCCCCTCCTGTTCCACATCCTCTTTTTGTATTTCTCATCAAGTGAACGTTTTCCTAGCAAAATCTAGTTATTTCCAACACTGAAGGGGAAACTTTGGCAAAAGCACATAGCTGGCATGGCTATAGAACAATTTAAATTGAGCAGAGGTTCTTAACCTGGCTGTGTCCCATTTTGCTCTCTTTTAAGGGATGACAGCAACTGTTTAAGGGTTTTGTACCAATACAGTCAGTGGAGTCTCATCATTTATTTAAATGATGAAATTCTAGGAAATCTAGGGAAAAAGAATGAATGTTTACCACTTCAGACTAGTGATAGCAGGTACAATAATTCAGTTATTGAGTAGGAAAAAATGAAATCACATTTTAATCCTGTTTCTTTTATCTTTTCATTAGCTTTGAGCCCTAAATGGAATGAAACTTTCTCTTTTAACATCCAAGTTCCAGAACTGGCAATGATACGCTTCTGTGTGGAGGATGAGGTCTCTCTGGTTAACAATGAATTCCTGGGTCAATACACTTTACCTGTGATGAGCCTGAATAGAGGTAATGCTTTTATGTGAGCCACCTATAACAGCTCAAGAAAATCTGCAGCATTCCAGGCTTTTATTCTTACTGTAGCATTGAGAGAGTACAGCATCGTGCCAATTTTCTAAAGGATGACTGTGTAACTCTATGTATAAATGGCACTCTCTGTTTTTTGAAGTGATTGCATTCTCTGAATGCAAATCAATGATGTTGAAATCAAAATATTAATGACAGTTGATTATTCCCACTGCAGTATTCCATTCTAGAGGAAAACTGCTCAGATGGTATTTTAATTCATTACAATTGAGACTAGCCAGAACTTCTATGAAGGCAACAGTTTTGTGCACTTTCTACTCAGTTAAGCTCAAAACCCAATACAAGCCAAATTAAAACCAAACAAACCAGCAAAAAACCCTCAGGTAGCCTGCTGGCAACTTTTCTGAGTGGAGAACAAGGAATATAAATTAGGCAAAATATTTATGGCATTCTTCTTGCTAGAGTTTCTTTTGTTATGCCAGTAGAGTTCCTGGAACCTTTCATAATGAATAGGCTGCACATAAAGAGCAGACACAGAAGTCAATAGGCCAAGGACAAAGGCTTATGTAAAATGGCTGTTTACTACACTGGCTTTTCAAAGCTCTTTCTGACACAACAATCAGCTTTTATTAGGGAATAAAGATGGGAAGGCAAAACACTGGAGCTGGCAACAGCCACTGCGACTTTTTTATTAAGCTTAACAGGATTTTAAATGGCTTTCCCCCCCAACCCCATGTTTGAAAGTCATAAAGCAGCTTGTGATTCTTAGTTGAGGTTGAGGAGTTATACAAGAAAAAAGACATTACTCTTAGGGCTCAGTTGTTTTTCTAAAACATAAATTTTTACACTGATAACCTTTTACTTTCCTTTTATTTGTATACTTCTGGATAGCAAAAGAATACTCAACCCTCCAACTCACAATGTCTGAGACAAATTTAAGTATCAGGCACTGATAATTACATATGCTTGTAAAATCATTGATTGAAGCTTTTTTTATATACAATTTTTCAGTGTGGCTTCATGTCTCTATAGGATTAATTTTGGTCACAAATTAGGGATTGATATTATGGAAAAGTAAGAGCAGTAGATTTTCCCGGAAATATTTTCAGTGGAGTAATTCAAAATACTACGGAATGAGTCTAGGCATACAAATTGCCTCGATCCCCACTTACCACAAAAAAAGTGATTTGCCATCAGGATGCCCAGAGGCATAAATAAAAGGCTTCCAAGAGGTGAAGTGATAATAATTTCAAAATTCATTGCAATGCTTAACACTGAGACCTCTGAAACTAGGTCTGGAATGATGGTTTTGCTTTAGGTACCCAAGCTCTGTAAACAGTGAAATGGGGAAATAATGTTCTTGCAGAGGGAGTCACAACAATAAGATGACAAGGGAAGAACTGCCTAAAATGGTGAAGAGTGAACTAGGATTTCAGTCTTAGTCTTCAGAGCTCCAATTGTTTTAATCTGTACTAAAGGACTGTCCCTCAGTCCCTTGGATTCATATCCCTCATGTGTCCCTGAGGGCAAGTTGCTTCCAAAAGCTGAGCAGTGAGCAGTACATTTTTTTTTTCCTTGACAGGCAGTGGGACAAAGCTGTGCCATTTACACCCTCCTCTGCATTTTCTGTTGAAAGGATTCAAATCTATCTCCTCACTGCCTTCCTTTCCCCACAGCAGCCTCCCAACTACTTGTAGACTCCACTGGGAAGGAATGCTTGCTGCCCAGCTGTAGCAGAATCTGATTTTCCATGCAATGATTATGTAGCTATATTCAGAGGGGCTGAAATTGACAAAAATTCTCTTCCTGGGTGGTTAAAGGCAAAGAGGAGGGGGGTCCCAGTGCCAATGAATTTGCCATGTAGTATACTAATACAAGGCAGGAATTACATTATTACCTCTATTATCATGGGATCCATGAATAATTGTTTAATGCAAATTGGAGCAATTTCAATAAAAAAAAAGAAATTTTACTTCTCTCAGGACACTTAGTAGAATATTTGGTAGGTAGGGGCCAGAACACAAGTCTTCAGAAATTAATCTTAGTCTTTTAAGCGTGTCTTTGGATAGGAAATCAACCAAGCCTTCCACATACTGTGCACATGCCTTAAAAACTGACCTCAAATTTAAATTGCCTGAAACCAGCTTCAGTATTTGCTGTCCAGAATCTGAACCTTAGATACCAGGGGAGCTTTTGTATCATATGACAGGACAAGAGAAAATGGCCTCAAGCTTCTCCAGGGAAGGTTCAGTTGGACATCAGGTAGAATTTAGTCACTGGAAGTGTTGTCCAGCATTGGAAAGGGCTGCTCAGAGAGGAGGCGGAATCACCATCCCTGAAGGTGTTCAAGAAACAACATTATATGGCACTTAGTGCCGTGGTCTGGTTTACAAGATGATGGTCAGTCAAAGTCTAGCTCGATGATCTTGGAGGTCTTTTCCACTCTAAATGATTCTGTGATTCTGTATAAAAGAATAAAGAAATTCCAAACCCAGGTAAATGAGGGTCACAAAGACTACTCATGCATCCAGACAGACTTAAAGAGGGATTTTGAAAACTGCAGCTCAGAATGTAGATACATACACATAACAGAGCCTTACTTAAATACCTGGAGTTATATATACATAATAAGATACAGAACATTTTAAAATCAAAACTGACATTGTTTATTATTATAAAATAATGGACATTTAGTCATATAAAGCAATCCAGGTTGGGGTTTTGAAGAGGAGATTGTTTTGTTTTCCAAGCAGGTAAGTGAATTACATTTGAAGTTGAGAGCTACAGCTTCTCCAAATGCTTCAACAACCATATGAACACATAGTTTCTGATGCACGTCTTATCTCTGATAAAGTGAATTACTAATATGAAATAAACTTTTTAAGATGTCATGGTGAAAGGTCTTACACTACACTTTTTTCTGCCTCAGCTGGACAATGCACTGCTGCTGCAACACCTAAGGCACTATCACTGCTGATTCACAAGTTATTTCATTTGCTATCAAAACAATGTGCGCAGAACATAATAACCTTGGATGTTACAACGTAAGCTTTGCCCATGTGCCCATGTTTAAATATCACTGGGCTAAATGTCTTCCATTTCAAAAAAATACCACATCCTGAAAAATACTGGAGTTTTTCACTCTGTAACCTAAAACACCTGAATTGAAATACTATATATATATATATATATATATACACATAAAGGAGAAAAAAACAGCACAAATTGTGTTCCTGTATAATTTCTTTTTGTTTTAAAGAGTTATTTAGAGAATCTTAAATTATGCCTTGTTTGCACAGATGAACATAAAAACACTCCATCATAATGCTTGTGGTTATTACCGTAATAACGTGTCATTATATTTACAGGTTACCGTAACATTCCGCTGCTGTCCAAGGATGGCGTCAAGCTGGAATCTGCATCGCTGTTTGCTCATATCTGGTACTATCAATGATGTTCTGCAGAAGAAATTGCTCCGGGGGATTGCCCCCTGCTTCAATAAAGTAGCATTACTGGGTTTGCAACAGTCCAATGGTCTGATTCCCAGAGTGGCACTTTCTCAATGATTTTTTGAAGCCAGAGAGACTTTTGTATAAGGGTATCTTGAATAAGGGCTACTGACCTCGGCCCTACAGCTGTTTTTCTGTAGAAGAAGACTGGGTTTGAGAACACCTAAGGAACCTTGAAGTGCACAAGTCCATGGAACCTGATGAAACACATCCATAGGTCCTGAGGGAGCTGTCCTAAGCCTCTATCCATCATATTTGAGAGGTTATGGCAGGCTGGTGAAGTTCCCACTGACTGGAAAAGGGGACATTTGCTATCAAAAGCAGCTTTGAGGGAGGTGATTTTCTCCTTCTAGTCTGCTCTCAGGAGATACCACCTGGAATGCTGCATCCAGCACAGGGGCCCCCCAACACAAGAAAGATGTGGATCTTTTGGAGGGACTCCAGAAGAGGGTCATGAAAATGATCAGAGGGGTGGAGCACCTCTGCTATGAGGAAAGGCTGAGAGAATTGGGGTTGTTCAGCCTAGAGAAGAAAAGGCTCCTGGGAGAGCTTATAGAACCTTCCAGCAGAAGAGCACATAGTGATGGGACAAGGGTGTATGGCTTTAAAATGAAAGAAGGTAAGTTTAACTAGGTATTAGGAAGAAATTCTTTACTGTGGGGGTGGTGAGGTACTGGCACACATTTCCAGAGAAGTTGTGGACTCCCCATCCCTGGAAGTGTTCTAGGCCAGTTGGATGGGGCTCTGGGCAATGTACAAAGTCTCTGTCCATGTCAGAGGGTTGGAATGAGATGATATTTAAGGTGCCTTCCAACCGAAGCCATTCTGTAATTCTATTATTCCATTATTATTGAGGAACAATTCATAAATACTGAACTTTTTGGGATATTTTTAAAATTCAGTTAATGCCGCAGCTAATTTCAAATTTATGTTTACTCAGCATGATAGTCCAATATATATGAGAGATCATGCTAATTTTTATTATATAAGCATGTAACACTGACATTTTTATTTGTATTGAACAAAATTTCTTACCATATCTTTTCAAGGGAACACGAAAAATTGTATACACAACGTTCCCCTTAAATTTGTAAAAAAAGAAGTTTCTGATTGGGCTATTCCTCTTTAATGCCCAGTATTATTTTGTTACCTGAAAAAATAGTTTTGAGATGCAAAAGCAGCTCTAAAAATCATAAAAAATCATACACTAGTCTTCTTACCTTTTCTTAGCTTAGTCTTGAACCTCCTGCTGCTGAAGCAAGATGAAAAATTCATGGACTGATTTGTAAAGAGCCATGTTCCTCTACGAGCAGGGAACTCAGGATACATATTACTGGCAACTAAGGAACTAGGAAATTTTGGGGAGAACTAGAAGAATTTTGGAAAAAACAAGGGTTGATTGTGTTTGAAGATCTGTGAGGACCAACTTCTTGCCTAACAGAGCTATCAGCTTAGATCTTGCCCATAAGACACAATTTTCCCATCTTCCTTCAGAACTGAAGTATTGTTGACCTTCCAGAGGACTAGAGTTACACAACTAATGGCAGATTTGTTACTCAAATATGATTTTTTCAAAAAAAAAAGGATGCTTTACTGACAGTATCTTTCTTTTGTATCAAACAATACTGCTTAAGTTTGCAGATAGTTCTGATAATATTGTATTGTAATGCTCCTTTTATTTATTGCTATTTTACTGTTGTGTTATTTCATGTTGCTCTAAGGTGAAAAATCAGGGCATGAGTAAACAAGGGTTAGAAAATGTCACAGGAAATAACAGTATTTAGAAAATTTCATTATAGTTATAATAAGGAAACTGAGACAGTAGACCAAGAAGAATCTAAAATCAATATTGAACTGTAAGGTCAGATAATTTGATAACATTGTAAGCTGGTCTCAATGCATTTTCTGTGCTTGAATGACAGGGCACTTGATTCTTTTCCCAGGAGATGCTACAGTATAAAATGTTGGGTGTTCTGATCTTTGTAGTGATCATATTCTGTGTGCCAGCCAGTATCCTTTGCATGTGGTAAATATTTTATAGTTTTTTACAGCTCTGAGTAGACTAATAATATTATTATTCAAACAGAGTTCTCCTGATCTCCCCTTACTGAGGAGGAGCTTAATACACCAGATTGACTAAGGAAAATATTCTCAGATAAAACCTGATCAAGTCCATTGATTTGATGATGAGAAAAACTCCAGCTTATTTAATTTCCTAAGGAACACTCCTAGTCCCACTTCAGGAGCTTTATACAACATTACATTATCAAGACTGGTTTGTGAGAATCCTCTGGGAGAAGAAGGCAATTATCTTCACTTCTGGGATTATTATTCCTCTGTTGACCACTTTTCCACCCAATAGGACAAATGTCAGAATTACCCAGTATATGGTAACTTAAAATTTACAGCAGGTAACATCACAAATCAACACATCTCCTGTGCCTTAAAAATGTGCCCCTGGTCCTGGAAAGGTCCATATGCAAGGTCAGACCACTGTGTGCAGGAGTCTGGCAATAATGGACAGTTCATTGTGGCTGCTCACATGACAAATGTTTAAGATGTATTGAAGTGCTTCCTCAAATTAGGGCAAAATGCTTTGAACAACAGAGCCAATAATTGGAGTCTGTGTAACTCAAAGGAACCATTCATGTTCATTATTTAATATATAAACATATATTTTATAGCCCTGAGCTCTATTCAATGCATGTATTGACTTGAACCCCTTATGCAGCATACGAATGCAATGAGGAAAGACTGCTGAACAAATATCATGATCTTAAATAAATCCCCCACTGAAAGCTCACATTCAATACGTTCTATTTATTCATGAATATTAGCTTTTCCCTCCTCCCTTCTTCGGGATTCACAAATGACCCATTATATCTGTCTCATGGATGTCAGAATAAAAGAAACAATTGCATAGCTTACTAGCAAATCAATATCCTGGATTGAATGGTATATTGTATCAAAACTTTTTAAGTTCTTAAAAAAAAATATTGCTTGGATAAGATTTAACGTGAAATTTGCTGGACATCTAAAATGTATCTGCAGGGAACCATCCCATGGTTTTCTAGTGAACTCATCACATGCAGTGATGATAAATTATACCATTATCAGCATTGTTTCAACATAGTCAGTGGAATTAATGGGCAAAGAATGAGGCCCCACACAATAATGTGTACAGAATTCAGTATTTTTACAGTACTATTTAATATTAATGAAACCAAGCCCTTCACTGTTGTCATAAGAACTTTCTGCATGTTGCCACAAGTCCTTGCCATGTGATTCCTTAAACTCACGGTGTCAGGAATCTGGGGCAGAATTTAAAAGATGCACTTTTAAGACAATAGCCTTATGGTTAGAAATGTTAAGATATGTGCTCAGCCTATTCTCAAGGGCAACTGAGACAAAATGTACCATGGGAAATGGGATAAAGAAACATTAGTGGGGAAATAATTCAATCATCTTGGAGAACATTTAAATTACACTGTTTCCCAGTGGGTACCACTTTTCTTCATTTAACTGGACACTGCTCAGCTGAATGTTAACAGCTCCCACGAATATTCCTTTGCTTTTCACAACAAGCTTCAGTACACAGCCTTGGAGCTCTGTGACTTTATCATATACAATCTGAAAAAATATATAGTGAAACAGAAAAAAACATACAAGTTTGTTAATTTATTTGACAGGCAAAGCACTTCAATGCAGCATTCAGGATGATGATTAATCCAACTTCATGATAATTGCTTTAAACTTCCATCCAGAATAGTAAGCTATTAACCATGAGCCAAATTCACTTAACTTAGTGAATTCACCTCAGAAATACATTTGACCTTATCTGGTTCATAAAAAGAGATTCTACCTTAGAATCACCAGCTTAGGCTTGTGAGATCTCATTACCATTTGTAAATAAATTTGAAACCTGTCTTGCACAGTGCTTGAGAGAAAAAAAAAATCAGGATTCATAATTTTCCTTGTGAAAAGTGGAAAAGATTGGACCCAGTTTAGCAAATGGAACTTACTAAATTTAGATGTTTCTGATGCTCCAGAAGTGCTGTTACTACTTCTCAAAATAAATGAGACACTAGTTTAGCATCTCTTTAAAAATTACCAAGGACTATAGTTTTTAAAATAGCCTTTAAATTACCTTAATGCTGTGAGAATGCACAGGGATTAAGTATGAAATTATAATGGTGTATTTTCTAAATTTAAAAAAAAACCTCAAACAATCTGGAGCCATAGCCTAACAAGAATAAGCTGCACTCAGATTCCCACGCTTCAGTCTGTGCTTTAATCAAAAACTGCTGAGTGAACTGCATGTAGGCTGATAAAATGTGAAGGAATTCTCTCAGATAGTGCAGGCCTGAAAGGTAAGCTCTGTTAAGAGAACCACATTTAATCTATAATTTGTATGGCTAGAAATGTTTTCACTATTTTAGTTGCAGTGTAAAAAAATGCTTTAAATTTTAATCTGTCTCTGCTGTTTAAAAAGCAAATGTGGTGGACATTCTGTCACTTCAGGAGAATGGGAAACTGAAACTGCCAGCTTGGATTTTCCATGGAATCTGAATGCAGACTGTATCTATGGCACTGCTGAGGAAAAGGAAAGTCAGACTGAGCCCCTGTAGCTTGGATCTCTGTGGGCTGGACTGGTGAGCCCTCCCTGTGCTTCCACTTGCAACTGCAGGAATATCACAGGGAGCATGGAATGGACAGGGCATGAGGAGGCCCTCACAGAAAGCATATATAGACAGGACACTGAGAGAGGGGGCTAACATTTTCTTTTTCATTTAGAAACCTTTGGAAATAACAGTTTGGAATGGCTATCATCAAGTTGCACGTGGTGGTATTTGGCTTTGATGTTTATTGTGTGTATTTTGCCAAACTGTATGCAAATTACAAATTTCACAGCTTCTCTTTCCCCCATCAAAATGAAAGTGAAATGATGAAGAAAATCTGAAAAACAAGGTACAGGTACAGTAAGCATAATATAATTTAGAACAAATCTAGAACACCGAAGCAATGCTAATGTTACTAAAGAAAGCTGCCTTGTTTCTTTGACAATATATTAAAGGTACCAGCTGTTGCTTTAAATCACCAATATCTATACGTATAAGCTGTAAATGCTAAGATACTGAAAGGAACTGAAATGCTAAGAAACTGGGGTGTCGCTGTTGAGCCACTAGCAGAGAAAAGACCCGAGTTCTCAGTGTGACAAGAAAGAAGAAATTTATTATTTTGATTTCAATATATATAGACTTTTCAGAGGTCGCCAAATTGGTCAGTCAGAAACCTCCCCGTAGGCCTGATTGGCCAGGCCTGAACTGTCCAAATCTCGAGACACTGTTTCAAAATATCCAAACTTTATCTTTGTTTATAAAACACAGAAGAATGTTCTCACGGGGAAGACCTGTGCTAGCCACACTGGGGTAATAAACAACTTCCAATCTTTGGCCGAAAAGAGGCTTTAATCTCTGAGCAATGACAGACCTTTGCAGTCCAGGGTGGGTTTAGAAACAGTAAACTGTTTCTAAAATGGCATTGCAAATTCAGCTGGAGTAAGGTATACGTTATCATCAGGATGTAGGGACAGAAGAAAGGTCTGGAGAAGGCTGAATTAGGATATGGATAAAATAAATTCCACCTGCGAGAATTTGGGAACAGTTAAATCCTGAAATGATTGTGCACAGAGAATATTTGCCTGCCTTTTACACAGATAGATCAGATGGAGGTGAGTTATACATGGCCATGCAGCAAATCAGTGGGACACATAGGGCTGGAATTAACTATTTCAGGCTCCAAAAAGAGAAACACTGTTGACCTACAGGAGCCTAATGACATTTTAATCACAAATGAGGGACAGTTGCTTCTCCTTAGGTAGCCATGGCACAGGTCCTAGATTTGGTAATTAATCCAAGGCAGCTTTGATGCATGGTTCTGGAGGGAGCGGCTGTGGCTCCTGGTGCAGTTCCCCTCCTCCCCTTCAATCAGACTGGCTGGGGCTGCCCTGCTTTCATTTTCTCTTTACACTGTATCCCTTTTTCTGTTCCTCCTCTTCTTCTCTACCACCATTTTTTAATGCAATATAACATTAATCACTGCGAATGCTACACATTCCAAAATACAAACACAGAAACAAAAGAAAAAAGAGGAGTTGCTTGCTAAAAGCAGCTCCAAAACATTTGCTGTAGCTCATTTTATTGTCAGCCCTCCTGGACTTTCACACCTTCACTCTCACACACATGAGTAAAAATCAAACCTAAAAAGCATTTTTGCAAGGTTGAAAATTTGCTGTAGGCAGTCATAAGCAGTAGAAGTACAAAACTAAAATCAAAAATACTCAAGAGGAGCACATTTCATATTTTTTTCAGTCTGGAACAAAGAAAGAAATTAATATACAGCTTCCTTCCAGCTATTTGGCTTTAATAAAAAACTGAACTCAGAAAAAAGGCTAGTACATTTCTGTACAAAGTGTTTTGGACAGTAACTAACTTGAGAGACAGCTGACTTATATTTTCAGTAGTTTTTCTTCCCTGAGGTGGCTTCTGCCTCAGTCTACCAGCCTTGGACAGAAAATGCATCCAGAATGACATCACATATGGAGAAGCAGAGCTGCTAAAGCACAGACTGGGTTGGAAATGGCCAAGTTCAATGGAACCATATGTACCCATTGTGATTAGCACTTCCCAGTGAAAAAGACAGAGCATCTGGGAAGAAGGCGCTAAATTTTGATTAAGGACATTGAAGTTTTCATGGAATTTCTTTTAGCGGCACTGGAGTTAGCCACAATTAAATCTCCTCCCAGTGACTACTGACTAACTGCAGACAGGATTTTGGATTTCCTTGCATTCAAATTGATCCAAGAAGGATTAGAAAAATAATTGTCTTCCAGTGTTGCTCGCTGGCTCTTATCTGTTGTCCATTTTGGATACCTTACAATGAATGTTATGATATAATCGTATTATGTTTCTTTGCTTTAAATATCTTTCAAATGTAATGGAATTTATTTAGACAGATTAATTAGACTTACTCCATTTTGATTGAAAAAAAATAAGGAAAGAACAAAAAAATAAAGCCTAGTTCCTTGTTATTCCACTGCAGTACTGTAGGGAGGGAAATTTGTCTCAGCTGTGAGCAGCAATACTACTCAGGGAGCCTTCTTACAGAAAGCTGGAAGTCATCAGTGTAAGCAGGCAACTTTTGTAATTAACAGATGTGGGAAAAGAGAAATATTAGAACTCCAGGACTGGGAAACTAGGAGATAAGCACTCAGACTCTGCTGACTAACCTAAGCTTCATCATATCTATGAAACAGGCTGGAGAGGTAACATTTTCCATGCCTTCTACTTTATATATATACTACATAAATATTTCTCCATACAAATGTTTCCCTTCACCCCATAGGCATGAGCACTTCAGTGCTGTGTGAAATAATTATATATCGCTGTGAACTGATGGCATTTTAACATGAAAAGAACCTGGCTATTTATTCTTGTGTTATCATTTAGGACAGTGACAACCAATTTTCAAACGTTAATTGAATAACAGCATCCATTCAATTAATACTTTTCATGCTATTGTGCAAACCTGCATTCAGAACTGACTGGGTTATGGTGCAATGATGCTTGGTCTTATTTGGCTAATGTGTAACTGTGGTTATGGTGTAAGACAGAGCACTGAAAAATCCAACTGCTTTCCTGAAGAAAGACATAAAAGACACTGTTTCACTTCTGAGAAGGATGCAAAGCAGAGAGTTGTCCCCATTTGTGGTTGAGCTTATGATACATTCCATTTTTTGATTGTCCCCATTGCAACAGCTCTAAAAATGCTGTATTGTTATTTTATTTCAAGAGTGGGTAAAGTAAATCAAACAAGTTGCACCACTGCAGGTTGGGGTGACCTGCTGGGAAGCAGCTCTGTGGAGAAGGACCTGGCAGTCCTGATAGACAACAGGCTGTCCATGAGCCAGCAAAGTGTTCTTGTAGCCTGGGATGCTTTAGGAAAAGCACTGACAGCAGGTTTAGAGAGGTGTTCCTGCTTCTCTACCCAGCCCTAGAGAGGCACATCTGGAGTGCTGTGCTCAGTTCCAGGCTTACCAGATCAAGAAAAGCAGGGAACCACTGGAGTGAATCCAGTGAAGGGCAATGGAGATGGTGAGGGGACTGGAGCATCTCTCTTGGGAGGAAAAGCTGAGTGAGCTGGGCCTGTTCGTCCTGGAAAAGAGACCACTGAGAGGGGACTCATCCCTGTCTGTCAGTGTCTGCAAGAAGAGTTCAGAGGATGGACCAGGCTCTACTCCATGGGGCCCAGCAATTGGATAAGAGGCAACAGGAGGAAGTGATGCCCAGGAAGTTCCACCTGAATGTCAGGAAGAACTTTCCTGTGCAGTGTTTGAGCACTGAACAGATTGCCCAGAGAGGCTGTGGAGTCTCCCTCACTGGGGATATTCCAGAACCATCTGGACACAATCCTGTGCCATGTGCTCTGGGATGGCCCTGCTTGAGCAGGGAGATGGGACCAGATCACCACTGTGGCCCGTTCCAGCCTGACCCATTCTGGGATTCCATGAAATTCGAAATAGTGGAAGAATGAGAACGGTACTCACAAGTTCATTGCAAGAAGGGTAAGAGCCTTTTGGAGCTGTTCTTGTTTTCCTTCGACTGACCTCGTAAGGATCTGGCAGAAGATAAAATTCAGCATATGCACTTGGGGCAGAGCCATCTGGGAGGTGCTGGAAAACAAAAATGTCATAAATATGAATGCCCATGTTCTAGCAAAGAAAAAAAAAAGTACCAAATCTGGACTTTTAGCAGACACAGATGAAGCACGGAATTGATTCCACAACTCAGATAGTTATGAAGTAGGTATGTGTTTATTCCAGCTGGGGTGCATGGGGGGTAGGCCCTCCAAAGGCATGCACACCCTCAGCAGAACTTCACTAGGTTTATATTAGGTTACAGATTACATATGCATAAAGTTAGACAAAGCCCCTATACATATTCATTACCTATCCCCACTTCGTATTATAATGAGTTCAAAGTTCATTTAAATATGCTCATGCAAGCGCAGTGTCTCAGATTAATTGTGGGCAAGGGTCCCAAATGATTGATGGCGGCGTAATCAATACTCTTCCTCACGATGAACTCTTCACCCTGTCCCCTTGTGCATGCTCCCTTGGTTCTTGGTCCAAGTCCAAGCCTGAGAACCCACCTGTACCAGTTTGGGGTCCAAGGGCAGGATGCTTGGTTACACTCAGTGGTTTTTCTCAATTAGTTGGCTCTCCTTTCTCTATCCTCCCCAATACTAGGTAGGCACAAAATCATTAAGTGAATAATAAATTGTCTTCAGCAGGCGAATCTTAGTAAATCATTATCCAATCTCTGGCCTTCTAAATCAGTTCAAAAGTTATTATTATTATTATCCAGCTTCTAGTTCTTTTGAATTAATAATTTCTATTTTACCCTAAATCACAGAAACATGATACATTCTCACTATTCTCTGGGCTAAATTGGAGTGCTAGTGGAATAACAAGAATTATTAGAATTCAGCCTAAAAAGGAATCAGGAAAATAAAAATTAAGTAATACAAAGATGAGGTTAAATTGTCTATATTTAATATTTGACATTCTGATGGAAAAACCTTTAAGCCTCAATCTACTCTAATTTATCTTAATCTGATTCAAAGTCCAGTCCTTCCACTTTCTAGAGCAATGCATAGAAACTGGATTTTAGACAGTAACCTGTTATTGATTTTAACCCCTCAGTATCAGTGCTGATACTAGGGAGAACTGATTGTTTCTAAGGATGTTTCATAAAGCATATTACTATAGAAGAGTCAGGAGCATTTCCTGCAGCAATATGGGCAGAACAGGACTCTTAAAACAGCCTTTCCTATCTCACCCACCACACAGCTGCAATCTCTCTTTAATTTTCCAGTTCAGGTTACTGAACCATACTTCAGATATTTCATCTTACATGGTAGCAGCTCCACATCAGAGACAATCTATTAACCAGGCCCAGTCATCAGCCAGTGCTTGTGGGTGGAGAGTTCTTTGATAACTCCTCAGGAGCTCTAAAGTTATTCCTAAAGCAGCATTACAATTACTTAGAAAACACATTGTATCACTTGAGGCATCAAAAGAACACTCAAGAAACATAATAATGAAAAACTGTGGAGCCAGCACATGTCACTTAAGGCTTGGCTTATAATTATGTAGAAATGCTTGTGTTGGTTGCATAGTATACAATCAGAAAGCACAAAAAAAAAAAAAGGGAGTATCAAAATATCAGTAATTTTAATCATATAATCAGCATTTTAGACCGGAAGTTTACTTGCCAGCTCCCAGGCAATCCAGTGACAGGAAGCAAATAAGAATACAGGCAAAAAGATTGTAAAACATTTGGAACCAATCAACCCAGAAGACTACACAGGCACTTGCATTTATATCTCCCATTGTAATTTTACACCTGGCTCAGAATTAAGTAATTTCTCAGATTTTGATTATTCACAGTGTGTGTCTGGAAATATGGGGCTTTTTACAGCATTATCAACAACATATCCCTGGGATAGAAGAAACTGCTGTCTCCTAGAAATAAGTAACTTCTCTATTGGAAAGGAAAACAGTGTGCTTGTGTGTCTGTGAACAACCAGTTCTTGCACAACAAATCCCTGTTTTTTGTTATCTGAAATGACTCTTCAAGGCAAATGATGTGGTCAACTGCAAAGCTCATTATTGCTATCATTAACACCATATAACATCAAAGGATGCCTCACTCAAACCATTACATATTGTCAGCACTATGGGAGTGATTAATATTACTATTGCTAAATTCCCCAAAGTACATCTGATTTTGATATATTCATGGGATTTAGATAGATGGGATTAAATGGCCAATATAAGAGAGACATTAAACAGCAATGGAGCTAATGGGTGTTTTCCTAGGACAGGGTGCTACATCGTTAATGCAGGATTTATAATTTACACTGTCCATTTGAAAGCCCATCTCTGTTGATCTAGGACTATACTAAAACTTCATTTGAGGATTACAAGTAACAGTAAATTGAGCATCTCTTAAAAATCAGGCGGGAGAATGGAATCCAGCTTTAAATACCACTCCAAGCAACCAGGATCTTAAGTGTAATCAAACTTTTCCATTCTCAATGAACAGGTAAACATCCCTGTAACTTGAAGGTCAACTGATTTTAGTTGTTTCAGACAAAGAAAGGAACTACGTTGAGGTGACAGGCCACAAAGGTAATGTGGCTGCATCTGCCCCCTCCTGCTGCCCCTCTGAGCTGCCCAGACAGGACAGGGTACTGTCACAAGTGCTGTGCCTCCCTGAGCACCTCAAGCAGCAAAGGCACAGATGATGGAGCATTATCTGAATTGGAAAAAGGCTCAGCCTGACACTCACCTGCCAGGGGAAAAATCCAAGCCAATTGCTGTGTGATTATTTAACAGGACCTGGGTGTCCAGAAGCAGATGTGATTATTGAAAAGAAGTCAGGTGAGATTGTCACTATGCCTTTGATCATCTCTGTGTCATGTTACCTTGCCTTCAGGCAACTAGCCTTCCTCTGTCAGCTGACTCCTCCCAAAATCTAAGGAAGGCACTTTGCAGTAGTGTTTTGGCCATATGAAATGAACTGAAAACTACTTCCTCACTATCCCTTTGAATGTAGCTAAATACGTGTTGAAAGAAGTGAGTGGAAGGAGAGGGTCAAGACAGAAAATTAAAAAAGAATATTTTAGCGATTCAGATGGGAAAACTCCAGGGCAGAGCAGTTGCTCTGGGATATTTCAGTACTAAAATAAAGCCACTTTTCATGAATAGTAGCAATCAGCAGTCAGACTGTTAGAGGTAATCCAATGTGGAGCCATCTGAATTCCAAGCAGACGTTGTAGTTCTGATTGTTGGCTTTTTCTCCTCCACTTTACAGGTGACATTTTCCCCCTTCATCTTCTCTTGCTGAGGAATGGCAAACAGGCCACTCCAAATCCCACTGTTGTCCCAGTTCTCCATCTGCAGTGGCACTGTTATGCCATCAATCAAAAAAGCTTCAGCTGAGCACTCTTCCAGCCAGATCATATGTTCCACTTCTCAGCTGCCCTCCCCTGACTCCTGACATGGCACAATATATCTAATGAAGGACTCCAACTGTTAAAAAGACTCTGTCCCACCATGCACTAATAATTCAAATCTACAGATTAGCCCAGTCTTACAAGAGCAGAGACTGGGGAGCTCATACCATGAGTTTATGCTGGTTTCTCTTTTGACTGGAACAAGTGCTGAATTATTTTTCTTGTGAAGAACCTGCTTCACAATAGGATTTCTTGAGGCAAGACTTGCAATGCAAAGAGTTGTACTTTGCTAGACACTTCCTAGCAGGGACAACGAGTGATCATAGCAGTTTGACTATAATAGTGCAAAAAACAAGAGTGCGATCAACACAGCAGAAAAATCTTTTAAAAACTTGCTGGAACTTGAAGTGAACTGTTTTATTAAGACAACTGACTTAGCAGGAAAAAAACCCCCATGTTCTGGGCAAAGTAGTCCTTTCTCCAGCTTTCATATCTGAGTTGAGCATTAAAATAAAGGAGAATGGGGAATAAAAGAAAAATAGAGAAAACATCAGAAATATTTTTCTTACCAAAGATTATGACTTCTTTCATATTACAGTATCACATTTAGTAAGCAAAACCCCTGTGTTATCCTTTCACTTCTAACTCACTTCTAACTGCGCCATCTTATGTACAAATTCAGGTAAACATGAGGAATACCTGATCAAAACCACAGAATTCCAGATGGGGTCAGGTTGGAAGGGACCACAGTAGTCATCTGGTCCCACATCCATACTCAAGCAGGGTCATCCCAGAGCACAGGGCACAGGGTTGTATCCAAATGGTCCTGAAATATCTCCAGTGAGGGAGACTGCACAGCCTCTCTGGACAATCTGTTCAGTGTGTGGTCACCCACACAGTAAAGAAATTCTTCCTCATACTCAGGTGGAATTTCTCTCTTTGCACCGAAGAGTATCTGTTCTGGTGAGTTCATTATAAAAAGAGAGTAAGTTTTCTAGCAGGTTTATGAGTAGCTCTGAAATCCACCAAACATCATTTTTGTTATTATTAAAGGATAAAAAAAGTCCCTGATTTTTGTCCATAGCCCAGGCCAGAAGGAAAAGCAAAGGGTGCCTCGAGAATGCCATTTTGCACTTTACACTGCAAAACCTTTACAGCTTGAATGCACTTGTGCTAAAGCAAGCAGAAAAAAACTAAAATTTTAGATTGAACTCTATTTGGTTTTAACTCTGTAGTCATATCATTAACCCAAAAATAAAGGATTTTTACTTACTTCATAATAAGTTACTCCCAATTCAAATTACTGTCTTAAATCTTTTATTGTGTGCATACTTGCAAATAAATCCAAGCTATAAAAATCTGTAAGGCTGTAAAGGTATAAAACCAAACTTCCCCCAGAGAAATTCCATAGGTTGCCTTGACATGCCTAGGGACAAAAAAAAAAAAACCACAAAAAACCCCAGCGATTTAGATTTGCCAAAAAAAACCCCTTGAATTTAGAAGCTTGATGCCTTAATAATTTCTGAGTTTTTTTACTCTTCATGTATCTGTAACTCAGTGTAGCTCTCTGCTTCTTACAAAATGCTAAAAACCTCTGTTCCCAGCACCTTTAGCCAAAACAAAGCTCTCTGGATAGAGATTCAATGACATATTCGTTACCCTAGGGCCCAAAAATATGTTAACAATGGTGGAAAGGCGGGCACAGGGCCTGGGGTAGTCAACAATCACCTGAAGGTGTGATTGGAGAATTAGGGACTGATATGCTAATAGGACAAAACTTATAAAAGGTGAAGAGCTCGTGATCCAGTGTCCATTTTGGGTGTTTTCCCTTGAAGGCGACTTTGCTTGCCTGAGTGTACCTTGAAGGCCTCCAATAAATTTGTCCGCTTTTTATACACCTAATTTATTTTGGCCTCTGTTTCAAGTAGCCTGTTTTAGACATCAAGCTGACTCCAACTGAATTTAGAAAGAGACCATATTTCTTTTCTTCAAGCACCACCGAGTGATGAATGAACTGTTTTCTCAGAGAATGACCAGCCTACTCGACCTTGATAATGACAGGTGTTTTTAGGGAACTCAGTTACAACTGCCTGCATGTTTGTTAAAAACAAAACTTATTTTGGAAATGTTGTTGTCTTCTAAAGTCAGGCAGAAGATAATGAAAATATTTAAGAATGAAGGGGAATGTAGGAGAGAAAGTAATGCTCTGGATTTACTTCTTTCCTCATCTCTAATTCGATACTGAAAACCTAAAATACACAGCCTGTATCTGTTATGACTGTGTTCCATTTTCCACTCCAGTGTTGTTTTCCAAAACCAAAGGAAGTTGATATTTGCTTACAGAAACCCACACAGATAGGTTACGTCCTGTGTAATTTAATTTTAAATATAGTAGCTGTAGTTGGGAAATAATGGATGAAATTCAATTAATTTTTCCAGAAGAAATATGTTACCCTAATGACTTTTCTCCCCGATCATTACTAATGATCCACAACTCTCCTAACACAAGGATTCTTCGTTAGCATTACTGTAGGCATAACTACTTTAAAATTTGCCATATATTCAACTATTTAGTGATTTAGAATCTGACATGAATATTGGGCCATACTCATATGAATTTAAAGGCAAGTTTTATGATTTTTGAAATATGTATTTTGAGGATAATTTATTGTAAAACTTAAAAACTCACATCTTCCTAAATAACATAAAATTTTCTTTTTAGATGATTTTTGCCTCAAACTTAAATCATGTCATCAGTTTCTGTTAATGTTAGACATGCAGATCACCTTTTGTCCTAGAGTGTAACAGACTGATGGTTCCTGAACATTTGATAGTTCCAGCTGCTGTTCTCTTTTCCCCATTTTTCATTTTCAACAATCTTGACAGTAAAAACTAATGATCAACTAACTTGTATTAACTAACAACACCTTTCCTTCTCTATAAATAACTACTTCTTGTTCCCAAAAGATTAATTTCCTCAACATTTTTAAATCTCAGTTTCTTTCTAAATTTTCTTCAGTGAAAAAAAAATTAATATATCCAGACTTTAGAAACTCTGCTATTTCATCTACTGTCCCCAAATAAAAATAATTTACTTTGTCCAGTAGTTCTCTTAATATTCCTGCCTTTTACCTTCCTTGTATTCTCTTAGATACACTGCTGTGAGAATTTATTTACATAGTGAAGAAAGGACTACAAAATATTCCTTACTTTTTAATATTGAGATAGCCATACACCTTTCAAAATCAAACCAGTATGGTAAGTGATTTGGAAAAACCTTCAATAAAACAAAATGTCTATGTGTCTGTGTGTAGACATTAGGTGGATTTGATTATTATCCAATAAAGGAGGATTTGAAAAAAAATCCACAGAAGAAATCACCCTTGCACCACAGTAACCTTTGTGAATTACTGGCTGTCTCCAAACTAAATTAAAACTAGTAAGAAAGAGCCATCATTGCTGCTGTCTTTCACTTCCTCTGAGTGCCTGTGTAAGTTCGCAGAGAAAGGCTAAACCCTGTCTTTCAAAGCTGCAGCTTAATTAGCAAATACAGGCTCTGCCTTAGGAGAAAAAGAACATCCTCTGGGCTACTTCTAAGCTTAAAGAGCTGAGAAATTAGTATTACAAAGCAAGAGGTTCCTTCAAAAGCAGAATCATGATATATAAACGCCAGGAAAAATGGAGTGAACAGGTGATTGTGTTACACAAAATATCCTCAAATTGCTTCAAAGAAAATTAACAATAAAATCGTATTTGCAGTAATTAAATAATAATTACAAAAGAAGACAATTGGCTATCACTATGGTGCACTCTGCACTGTCTGCTCTTGGCAAGACAAAACAGGAAAGCAACTGGCCAAAAGTGCACAAATATGGTATTTTTTTCCCCAAATAAAATTTGAAAATACTTAACTGCTTCTCTTCAACAGCAGTTCTATTGTATTACATTTCCTGATCCAAATTTTTTGGGGACATCTGGGTATTTACATAAAGACAGAAGACACACTGAGAGAGGCTGAGGATATGGAGGTCAGCAGCAAGGCAACCAAAGAAGAAATTAAGTTTATCTCAAGTTAATGCAGGGAAATAAAAATATATTGCTGTCAAGGAAATTCTGGAAAGCATTTTTGAGCAGGCATTTTCTACCTTTCAGAAATCTGGCAGTGTCCATGGAGTGAGTTTCCAGATGGCTTTGTCATTTTCCATGCTAAAAATGCAAAGATGCTCTATCCATGTTATTGATTTGAATATCCAAGTATAACTTTTGTCCAATACCTTCAGCATCCTCATCAACCTGCCTGCAGCAGAGTAGCCAGGACTGGAGCAGCCTGGATGTAACAGCTGGCTATGCAGCATTCCTGAGAGGGACAACTGTGCTGGCAAAAATAGGGTTAGAGCAGTCCTGAAACACAAAATCTCTAGCAAGTGAATCGACAGCCAATCCTTTCCAAGGTGTCCTGACTGTCAAACAGGAAAAAAAAATAACCGTGTCAAGGAGGGAGATCAACAAGAGATTCACCCTGTCATACTGTTGACACCTCCTGGCTTGGCTTGGTTAAATTGCCCCCACATTGGTGCCTGGTGCCAGCTGAGACAGATACTGCTGCTTCATGTTACTACATGTGACAAAAGGGGTGTATGGAGCTGGAAACAGGACTTTATGAGAAAATGGACCATTCTGGAGTGGTCACTGGAGGTCAGGCAAGATAATTCATGGTATCCAAAACAGCTGTGATCAGGCAGCTGATCTATCACAACGAGATGGAAGTTTGATTCCAGCACATCACATAAGTAAGCACCTTAGTTTCAAACAGATCCCAAGGCAAAGGGACTGTGGGATTTTCAACATGAACAGGAATTATTTGTAAATATTAAAAAAAACCAAAAAACACCTGTGTGATTTGGGGTTTTTGTTTGTTTTTTTTTTTTTAAGGAGACAGTTCTGGAAGACAGACTGGATCCCAAAAGACTCAGGGCTTTCTAAAAATTATGCAAAATGTTTCTGATCTGCTTCAGTCATTTAAGAGGAAAGCCCATCTATCTCTGCTTAAATGAAGTAAATAAAATGAAAGCTGGCCTAGGATGCCCAGAAGATCACAAGAGTTTCTCTCCCAAGCCTTTATTTCTATGGAGCTCTGAAACCAGAATGGTGAAGAAATGCACTGAGATGTATCCCTAATGCCCTGTTTAAAAAGAGTAATTTATTGTCCTGATGATCCAGAAGGAGTTGTGTATCAGGACAGATACAATCCCAAATGGCATGGGGAAGAGTCTGTACAACCATGGGACTGTGTCATGTAAAACAGGCTCCTGCCTTTTACAGACCATTGGCAGCAGGAAAAGAGGACTAGAATTTAGCTCCAGCAAGCAATGACACAACTTTGTGTGTCTTTATTACTGTTTCTGAACAAGCAACAAAGAAAAAGACATCATAGAATGGGTTGTGTCTGTACCCAACCCACTCAGAGCTTAATTCCAGGTCCTGAGCTCTGACAAACCTCTGACACTTTATCAGTGCTTGGGACTTGATTACTGTGTGCTCCACATAGTACTATGTGATGATAAAAAAGTCACCAAGGCTGAAAAAATAATATAAAGCAGAAGTGTGAATGTACTGGATGAATTTACAACTCCTAATAAAAGTGTGGAGCGCCAATCACGTGGAAGCTTTTTCCTAAAGAAAAGGTAACATGTTCTAGATTTCTGAACCAATTGCTGCATTACTATCTTTAAGTCAATTAACTCCACTGGGTTTTATTTTTACATAGATGAGAGAAATGAAGATTCGGTCATGCTTTAAAACTGTATTATCTTGTGGATGGATAAGCAGTGTTGGTGCAGGGTATAGAATGCAGAGAGTAGATTTCGTGAACAAGTCTCTGAAGCTTTCATTTCAGAATTACCACCAAGCCCATAAAGAAACTAAATTCCATTGCTTTCAACCCTGTATTATTGTTATACTTGGAACACTTAATTTTCAGATTAATATTTAGCCACAGAGTCTATGACACTGGCTGAAATAAGAATGATCTTGTTTTGACCCTTAGAACCACAGATCCTAAATTTCTTCTTTTGAATAAAGTACAGAGGAGAACAAACACTTAAGACAAATATCTATTTCAGTTTCCTTTCGAAATCACTCAGTATTAAGAGCATTTCTGCCTGTTAGAGGGCATGAAAGAAAATCAGCCTTTGAGAAAAGAAACACAAGCAAAAGCTGTCATTCTGTTTCTATCTTTTTGTTGCATACATATTTTATGTCCTTGCCTGGCCCAGAGAGTAAGTGAGTATAAAAATGTGTAAAGAAACAGTGAGACTGTGATCTGTGTCTTCATTCTGCATTTTCTTCTCAATTTCATGATTAGTTACAAAAGTCTGTATATGGTTATTTTTAATTTCTCCAACTGTACAATCTCCCTGAACTTTTCTTTCAATTATTCTACAGCTTGCCATGTCCCTGTGTAAGAAAGCATTTCATTATACGAGGCATGCAATTTCTGCTCCTTAATTAGCTCTCATTACTTCTACTTACACTCTTGCTCAATGTTCTAAATAATTCCTCTTGAATCTTGCTGTCTTCTCCTTTAAATATTTGCACAATTGACTTGTGTCCTTGTTAGTCTGTTCTTAACTAAGTTTTAGTAACAATAAATCACTCCTGAAGAATCAATCACTCCCAAGCAACCCTAATGAGAACTGTTCTTTGAACTTGTATTCTAGTTTAAAAAACATCCTAGAGAAATAGTTTACTATCAAAGCCTTATAAAGATGAACTACTTCATTTCTGCACCATGACACCGGGATCTGGCCTTTCTCACTGGCATCTCTCATAGCAACCTCATGGTTCCCCATGTGCTTGTTTTACCTTCACATTGCTGTGGGATATAGATCTCTCCCTCCCTGAGGAAATATGTTTCATTTGTCTAAGCTGGTTGTTGGGTTCTGGAAATTACTTTTATTCTCTTGATCTTGCTCTGTCTGCACTATTATTTTTAATGTTTTCTTCATTTGTAACCAGCAGCAAATTTAATTTTTGTTCACCTTCATCTCCCAGATCACTCATATTATTAAACAGAGCTCACTATTTGCTGTTGGTTTTCTCTTTTTTCTTATTCAACACATATCAACTATGTAGGGAATTACTTATTTAAAAGTGAGCAGTTAGAATTTAGAGCGGAGGCAGTACTGTGACTGTGACAGATTAAAGGGTTTAACAAGAAATAATAACACAACTTTCTGTACAACATATTTGTCAAGCACCTCTCACAACAAATATATTTGAATCCAACAGTAATCCCTGTGCCACAAGAACAGACCTCATCTCTTTCCAATTTAAACTACTGCTGAGTTGTAGTACCTTTTGTTTAGGGTTGTTCAGCTGATTTTCAGTCTAAAGGAGAACATAGCTTATCGAAGCTAATTTCCTTTCAGTTTTAAAGTATTTTCTATGAATATAAAATTAAATCCAAATCTTTATAAGCTACAGTTAGTACAAGAGCTTTCTTCCCACGTCTTTTTATTTTGTTTTCCTGTGCCAGTCTAAGGAAAACTTCATCTGAATGTGTTATCTCCTTCCATCAGCCAAGCTACTGATTTAATTCTGTCACTGATACTCTCTGGACAACTTTTTCCAGCTCAATTTTTTTTTTTTCCACTTGTTTTCCATCTCTGCCTTGCCTACCTGCACACCTCCATTCTAATCCCTGTTGGCTGATCCATGGGCTGCAGTAAGGAAAGCAGTACACATTCATAACATTCTGAAAGGATAATGTGGCTTTTTATTTAACTGGCAGGCACTGCATTGTTGGCAGGTAGTATATATTTTCCATTTAAATCTATATAATGATAGTCATAAAGTGTGAAAGTTAGTGAGCCCATGAGAGGAAGGATGGGAACCAACTAAGACTGAACAAAGATCCCCAACCCTTTCCCACCTCATGCGGACATAAAACCCAGCACAGGCAGCAGAGCATATACCTGTACTCTAGTGGAAACCTCCCTATGGTCCTGCGCTGCAGACTTAGATTTCATCCCTTTGAATTTGGGAAAGATTGGCTCCCACTTTTCTTCCCAACACATTTAAACCATTGCATCTCAAAAATATTTTTGGAAGCAATTTGTACTTGGATGGTGTAGAACATGAAATGGAAAGACGCTGGATGTCTGTGTAAGCCTAAAGCTGATTACTAATTCATCACCCACATATCAGCTATCCCAGAATCATTAATCACTAGGAGGGGTACATGACAGCTTCAGAGCTTTTATAAAAGGAAAGCTGGAAGTACTTTTGCTTCTGTAGGAGAATTACTGTACAGAAGAACTGTAGGAGTTTATTTTTCTTCCAGCAAAATTTCCCCCTGTAAAATTGGTTCTGAATTCATCACCCACGCACTTTCCTGAATTCTAGTAACATTTTACATTTACTGGCATGAGGTTCAGGATGACTTGGCTTTCTTTCTTCCCACCTCTACCCCTGAGGAGTTATCCTGTCCACAAGAAGCAATGGGCAAAAACATTTAGCAGTGAGGATTGAAGGTTTAGCTGCTTATCTAGGAAAACAGGGCATGCCTGAAGTCATGGCAATAAAGTCAGTGGAAAAAGCAGGCTTCCTCCCGAGCCAATGCTGAACCACTGTTCCCTTTGCTTGTCCATGAAGCAGGCAAGGATGTATGTTAGAAACCCTTTTCTGGACATCAGCAATGGCTATTCCTCTGGTATTTTCTTGAGGAGTGAGCAAGCCCAGCAGAGCACCAGTAAGGTAGCCTGGCTGTTCCTGGCTGTGTGGAGCTAAACCAGCCCACAGCTAACCCCGTATGACACCTGGTTGGCTCTTGATATCCGCCCTTCTCTGTGTTGCTTAATACAAGTGAACAGGGCTGGACTTGAACATTTCAAGTTCAAAACCTAGGTGTCTTTCAATTTCCATAAATCCATCTTCACATCTGCACCATAAGCCTACTTTTTAGGGTAGAGCAGCATTCCCCCTGTTCCTGCCTACTGCTGCTTTTTCAGGTATTGTGCTGCCACAACTTTCTTGTTCTTAGGTAACAATTCCCTTCAGATGCCAAAACAAACCTCCCCTGGGGCTCCTTTATATTCCTCCTAAGACCACTTAGTACACTTCACAGGTACTGCGCTGTTTTTTTTATAGACTAAGCCTGCCCTGTCGCACCCCTCCATCTGCCACATCCTCCATGACTCCAGAGGCAAACGCTCCAGATCTCCATGCTTTTCAGCCTGTCACGGTGGCCATGGCACGCCTGAGTGCCCCAGCCCCATGGGAGGGAGATGGGGATTGCTCATGGGCATGGTAAAAGTGTGCTCCCATGATCCCTTACCCTCCAGGCCATTGGTATGGACCAAGTTTGACAGCTATTCGCTACTCCTCTCCCCCTCCCCTGATTACAAATATGGCTTGAGTTCCAGAATATTCTCCTTTGTTCTTGTTAAAGCAAATATTTGATTGGTGTTCTATATATGGTGTTGTTATCCCTTTGGTCAAAAGTGTTGTCGTTCAAAAATCCCCCTTTCCCTATTGGCTCCCCTAGCCTCCTCCTTCCCTTTCCCCTCCCACTATAATTGCTGCTGCATGAGTGTGCTCAGGGCCATTTTGTTGCTGCCTCCAAGCCCTCTCCAACTCCCCTCACCCTTCTTCAATAAACCCTCCTTGGAGCACCGACAAAGTGGACTGTATCTCTCGCTTTCTTCTGTGACCCACTGACAGCCTTGAGCTCCCTCGGAGCCTCGACTGCCAACTCTCGCGGTCTCTCCCTTCCGCGAACTCCTGGGTGGTGTGGCACGCACGGACCAAACCACCATATCAGCCCTACACAAATGTTTCCTTCTACCCCAGCTTCACTTTACTAAGGCAATATTGCCTGTATTCCCTATGTATAAAGTGCCCCATGTGGCACTGTCTGCATTTGAGAGGAGTGAGCAGCGCCCCAAGAGGCTGACTTCAAGTTGTGTAATATACATGTTTGGAAAATTGCATTTTATTGGTGCAATGGCTTTTGTATATTTGAAAATTGGATTTAAAGTTATTCTCCTCAGCAGTCATGGTGATGCCATTCAAATCGTAAGTAGAAGCAGTGAGCCACCTGACTTACAGAATCTCAGGATTCAAATGAAACTATGAATCGGTGAGGGAAATCTTGAGACTGAAACATTTTTAGTATCTTATAAATATCTGTTTAACAGAACTTGTCTTCATTGTGCACCCACAGCCTTAAACTGTAGGCAAACATTACCAACCAGTCTGAACATCTCTGTGTTCAAACAGTTTCCTTGGCTGCAAGTATTTTCTTAGTGAAAAAATACAGCCTTTTCTTTATAGAAGGTTCGATTAGATTAATGGTTCTTTCCAGTCACAAAATCCATAAGGCTGTTCTCTGTTTTTTGTCTTTGCAGAATTTTTGATAGAGTTTTCTTCAAGCAGGACTGGCTTTTTTAACATGAGTGAAATGTTCCCGTGGTGAGGAAGAGGACACTGCAGCTCATCTAGGGATTTCTACATCTGCAGCAAATCTGGATGCATCAGATCCAAAAGGCCTGCACTGTGAAGTCCATGCATGCACCCATATTAGACAGTCCTCTGCTAGGTCTGCACTACACCAGTGGTCTCTCCACTGCTACAGCAGTTTTTCTCTATGACATCCCACATGAATGGGGAAATTTCCTTCAGGAAAAAATCCTGAGTTATAGCACTGCAGTCTTTTGGCTTCCTCCTTTAAAGAACCAGTTTAATACAGCTTGACAGTGGCTATAAACAACACCAGCTCCTTAGGGAGTCTCTTGTGCATTGTATATCAATACAGGATTCGCACAGCACAATCTAGATCTCCTATTAAAACCCCTAGAAATAAATCCACACAAATACTAAATCAAATTTATTTACATGTATCAGAAGTCTCCATCATAATTCCTGAGAGTGCTGTGAAGCTACATTTGGGATTAATTTGGCCTACTACAATTATTTTCACATCTGAACACATCATTAAATCTCTTTATAGAAATAAATTCATTAGGGAAGAGCAGAACAAAAATTATTTACTATAAATTATGAAATAAAACAAGATAGCAAAGTAATCTCTGCACAGATGAACCGCTAAAACATAATTAGTAAGACTCTGCAAAAGACTGAATATACCTGAAATAGCTTTAACATGTCTTGAATAAGATATGATCTTGGCATACTTTTAAAATCCCTGTTCAGCTCAACCAAAAACAGAAGAGGAAAGGACAGGAAAAAAAAGCATATCAGAAAGATTGACTTATATTACTGGGAAGCTGAGATGATTACTAATGGGATAAAGAACCTTCCAATTATAGGTTACTGGTCTGAAGGCAGTCCAGTAGCACACCCAAGGCACTACTATTTCATATTTCAGATCAGATGACAATGGATGATGGCCAGGTGGAAGGAAGGAATTGGAAGCCCAGGATTTAAAAATACGGTTGCCTAAATTAGGCTGCCAAAACAATGATCTTATTTTCAAGTCATGAATCATTGTTAGTCTTGCTGAATGGGACTCCTACCACTTCTCTGCAAACTCACTGAAAAGGATTTAAGTTACCTACTTTCAAAAGCAACACACTAACTTCAAGTTGTACTGTCCTTTTCCATAATGAAGTGAACTGAACCCTGGATTTTATGTTTGCACTACACAGCTATCTATGCTGTAATTTACTTTAATTTAATTAAATTGCTGGAACTTCGTAAGAACAGAGTCAGGGGCCTACACACTTAAAATGATGGAAACAAGGAGAAAGACTAATTCCAGCACCTTTGTTTGTGTGCACCTCCACATCAACCACTTGAACTCTCAATGACATCAGCAGCATGGCAATCACTTAAATATGCCCCTCCCACCAATTAGAACTTTATCAGAAGATAATCAAAGTCACTTAGATTTGAAAAGCTCAACAGAAAAAATAAAGAGGGTCTTGTGCTACATCCTGAAGGTAAAGTTTATATAAATGGGACCTGGCAGCAGAGGCTGATCTCACCTGTCAAAGTGGCACACAGGACATAGAAAACAAGTCTCAGCACAGAGATGTGTTGAATGTTATAGACCAGAATGGAGATGCTTGAATTGCAAATAGGAAGCCAGAGTGGCTAGCAGAGAACAGTCAGAGCTATGTAAACCTCATGTGTCTCATACCACTAATTAAAAATCAGCCTCATTTTATTACTGGCTGGTGCTCACACAAGCCCCTCAGTTTGGCCCCATTTAGGAAAAGAGATTGCAATCCAGTTTGGGATGGAGGTGGCATAGAGTATGCACTGAGAACCCACAATAGTTAATAAATGCTCTAATCCCCTAGCTGAACAAATAAAGGCTCTCTTGCCACAGCCATTACTTGAGACGTGAGCCATGGGAACTCAAGAGCGCATTTAGGCACGGAATTCATTACAGAGCAGCCAACACACTCCTCCAGTAAGAGATCACACACAGCCCCAACTCCATCTCTGAAGTCATCCTCAGCAGCCAATTCCACCTGCCTTGTGCTGCAGGAGCACTGGCAGCTTCCCCTCCCATAGCCTGGCTCCAGGAACCCTCAACATTTACCTCTCAGCCTCCTGACAGCATGTTACAAAGCTGAGCATCATGCCTCCAAATGACATTGCTCCTTCAAATACACCACTGCTCCCTCTGCTGAGCTCTTCCCTGTTCATAGACAGTCATGCTGGCCTAGAAAGAAATGTCTGGATAATCAATCCATAGTGCCAGGCTGACATGCTGCAAAAAGTCATGCTGCTGCATGCTGCCTTACGTCTGACTGGTATCAAAATGTGTCAGCTGAGAGGACCAGAACAGTATTAAAACTAGTTTTCTTGGAAAAGGCCATTACCAGCCACTAAGGAAACCCAGTTTCTGTATCTGTCTCACACCTGTAACCGAATTGAGTGAGCTCAAAGGAAAAAAAACAATTGTTAAATCATGACAGAATAGCACTGTCATTTCTTGGAGCTGAAATTAGTTATCCCAGAAAGGGTGTTTGAAGATTAATGCTTTCACAGTACTCTGCAAATACAAGAACTTACAAGTTATGCATTCTGATAAAAATACTCACAATGTTCCTCATGTGTTTCAGCATTATTGTCAGATGGGAGTTTTCGTAGGATATGACCAATTGTACTCCAGGCTTGTGACCAGTTGACT
Source organism: Lichenostomus cassidix (assembly GCF_008360975.1). NCBI lineage: Eukaryota > Metazoa > Chordata > Aves > Passeriformes > Meliphagidae > Lichenostomus > Lichenostomus cassidix. The sequence continues at coordinate 57,429,050 of NC_139480.1, forward strand.
GAGGACCTAAAAAAGGCCAGACAGCTTGATTTTTTAGTTAACAGCTTAGAGCACGTAGACCTGTCAAATATTATAGTACACATTAACTAACATATAAAAACCTGCTGTGTGCTTAAATCGGGGATGAAGTTAGAAAACATGGATAAGGAGTGTGATGAAAGAAAGTGGTCTGACATGTAGTGCTCATTTTCTTTGCTGTTTGTTAACCGACAGTGAGATTTTTCTGTTTGCTAATTGCCATCAATCTGAAATTCAGTGGGAAATTTATGCTTGAGTGACAAATAATTGGGGTAGTTTTGTGGCAGTCAGTGATGACACAATTCACTATTGTTGCTGTTCTCCTGTCTGGTTAAAAACAGTGAGGTTTTTTCGCCTGTTCCCAAGAGAAAGAAAAAAAGAAAAGAAAGAAAAAATAACAAGTTTCCTGACCAGTTCTAAAACAAGTTAGAGAAACAACATAATATATAATTTCTCCCTTCTTCATTCTATACTTCCGCTCTTTCGAGCTAGGTTTCATGCAACCCATTGCTTTCATAGATTTTTCTACTGAGATGCACTTAAAGAGTCTAATTCAATTTCCACTGAAAAAAAATTTTTCTTTTCCCAAGCAAGAAGAATCAGTCTCATAATGTGGTAGAAATGACTAAGCATATCCTGTTCAATCTTTCTGCTGGAGGCACTGAGCCAGGTGTCTTCACTGCCAAAAAGGTGTGTCCTGGAAGCTGGGTAAGTAATGTGGATTACCTGCCCTGCAGAGACAGCAGAGAAACAGAGCAGAGAAACACAGCAGAGAAAAGATGCCTTTTATCACAGTAAAGCAGGTAATGGTGACAACTGCTCCTCAATATCTATGTGACCTCCCTATTTTGCAGTGTTTCGCCTGAGAAGGGGCTAGGAGCTGGACTTGAACCATTTTGCACCACCTGGTCCCCATTAAAGACAGTCCAGACACTGCCTGTTTGAAGCTGCCTGGCTTTACTTAGGCAAACAGAGCTTCACTTCATTAGACCAAAGCTGTATTAAAACCACTAATTTACCTGAAAAAGTAAGAACTCAACCCTGCTAAGCTTACAACAAAACAATGATCTCTCACGAGCTGGGCTCTGCTCTCCCACCTCCCCATTAGAGAAGTAGCTGAGTTTGAGACCTCGGACAGAGAAATCCTGCTCTCCTTCCAGCACCCTGACACAGCAGTCCTAAATCCACTGCAGGGTGACATAACACCAGACAAGATAACACAGTGGTAATTAATTCTTTAAATAGAAACACATTTTCTGAGAAGCAGAGACAATGGGAAAGACTGATGAGAATGAAAAAACAGCCACCATGCACCAGGGTTATGCACTGCCACAGGAAGCTTTTTAGGGAGTACCAGGACTGTTCCCCTCGTAGCATGAGTCCCATGTGTCCCTTTTAGCCTCAGCAGACACCTGGGCACTCCCTGTCTCCCTCTTGCCCTCTCCTCCCCACCTGTGCCCCAGTGCTCTTACAGCCAGGGTTGTGGGATCAAGAAATCCAACTTGCTCTGCTCAACCTTTCCTCTGTTGTTCAGCAGAGGAGGCGCCAGAGGGGACCTTACAATAAATAAACCACGGTGGGTGAATTTTTCTGAAGAAACCAAATGTGTAACCTCTGGAGTGAACAGAGACTGAAATAACTGCTAAGCAGACACAATGACAGTGGTGTCATGTACTACTGACAGCCAGAGAGACAGCATAATTGCCATTTATCCTAAGGAAGGGAACTCAAATGAATTAGAAATAACAGAGTGTACCTGCAACTGCAATAATATAATTTTTGCTAGGCAGCCTGGATACCAACACTACTGAGTTTATGAGGTTTGGAAAGGAATTTTAGAATACGAATCCATCTCCAATTTCTCCCCTTTAGAGGTAACAAAAATACATTTTTAATCATATCCTAATTAGAGAAGGGCTTGAAACACTCTTGAAGAATCAAAATCTCAGGAATAAATCACTAATCTGGGACTTAGAAGACTGAGTAGCAGTTCTTCATTTGTTATTTTCCCTTATGAACTTTGACAAATCACTTGGCAAGACTGTATCTTATTTCTTGTGGTATGCAAATAGGAACAGGAGATGAAAATTCTATGAATCAGACAATGGTGAGTTTCTTCCAGAGTAAGCCCATAAAATTCAGTTCTTCTTCTCTTCATGCAAAGCCACTTTACCATTTTTTTTTTAAGCTGTGAGTCCTTTTGCCTTGAATTCGCAACAGGAAATGTAGAATTCTAGACTATTACACACAGTGTAACATAAGGGCAGTTGTGTTTTAACATAATTCACTTGTACAATTCACTTGTGTGGCTCTTAATTTTGTGAATTGCACTGAATCACCACAAGTGGTTTAGCAAGAGCGATAGATTTCAGAGGCTAAATTACATCATCAGAATCCAGCTGTTCACCATGTCTTTCCTACCAGCACTACCAGTACCTTTTATTTTTCATTAATTTTTACAGACTAATGTGATGTTTCTCGCTGCTGGAGGGCAGCAGGAGGCGGCAGCCTCACAAAACAAGGTCCCTGCAGCACGTATCTCCATGAAGTGCAGGCCGGGTGGCCCTGGGCTGCGCTCCCAGCATGGCATGAGCCTCCAGCCACAGAAATCCAGCAGGAAACGTGGTGAGACAAAAGAATGTACTGAACCCCATCTCCGTTCTGCCAGGGAAGTTTATTTAGGGTCTTCGGGGGGGAGGGAAGGGAAGAGGAGGAGGAAAGCAGGGGAACGTTGTGGGGGGCTGACAGCTCGGAGATGGAGACCCTGGGCTCCTGCCAGCATCGTCTTATAAGGGAAGGGAAGGGGGAGGGATTGGCTCTCTCAGAGCCTATCCCGGGAGGTCTGAAGGAAAGACAGGCGAGGGAACACACCAATAGATTTTGGGTAAAGCAGGGTGCATATTTCAAAAACAGCCAATAACATACAGAGCAGGGGAACAAAGAAAAAGCCACATGGAGATCTAAAAACCCACATTGCTACACTAGTGCTTATATCCATCTAGTGAAGGAATTTCTCACTGGGAGTTGGCTTCTTTTCTTTTCCTTGAAAGTAAGAAATGTAAACAAGTTTCTAACACAAAAAACCCCCCAAAAAACCAACCAAACAAAAAACCAAAAAGGGAAGGGAAAATGCATTTCTAATTGAATATGTAAAATGAAGTCTGAAACACACACTACAGGTACAACTATTACGAAAACATTTGCTCTTACTATGCAATAAATTGAGAACTAATTTAAAAAAAAAAAAAAAGGAAGGGAAAGAAAAAATAACCAAGAGTAGGAAATCTGATAAACAAGGAAGAAACCTCTATTGCTTATATTTAATAAAAAAACCCAGTTACTGTCAGCTACACTCAGCTGGTATATTTTCAGTTTTCCCACACTCAGTGCTAAATCATACCTTCTTTGCAGTCCAGATGATTTTAGCGTCAAATTATGATAAAATACACATACAATAATGACTTCCAATCTATCCAGCTTGGGCAGATGGACATGAGCTCAGGCCCTGCATTTTTAGGAAGTGTCCTGCTCTTCTTGCAGCCCATTTTAGACAAGGACCAAGTGCTGGTCTGCTGTAGATACAGGATGAAGTTGCTCTGACCACAGCTGAAGCAAGATTTCCCCCCAGGGATCAATTTTTCACCCACTGGTGTAGAATGCAAAAGCTGTCAAATACCAAATGAGGACCCTGGAGCACTTGTCGTTTTTTCCGATCTGATTTGTTCCTGTGTGTCCCTGCATTCCAAGTGGAAGTCAGCCACCAACTCTACTACAGAAAAACCCAAACACTGTGCCAGTTTATAATCCCTTATTAAGGAACATAATCACAAGGAAACTGTTGGTCCTTCAGTCCTTTCAAATGACAAAATGAAGGCAATTAGCGTTCGGATACCTATTGAAGGTAAAATGATCTTCACAGTAGTCAAGTATGCAGCTCTTTTATCTAGATGGTCTTTTCTGGCATGTTGGAGAACTACCAGCTCCCTATTCTACCATTTGTGCAACATTTTCAGTAGCAGCATTTTCAAACAAGCTTTCTATTACACTGTGCACAATGCATGAGAAATATAAACAGTGAGGAAGATGCTGCTGACAAAATCAATAGGGCAACTATAACTTAATAATGCATTGCATTTCACACATGGACTGCAAAGCAATGTGAAAAAGCTAATTAACTAAGTGTCAACACACTGCCATTAGAGAGTTTGGTATTATTCTGTACTCGGCACCCTCAGATTTTTCTTAGACCTTTCTTCTTGGTGACAGCCTGTTTTTACATCTGGCATCAAAGAGTACTGGAACCTGCTTGGTTTTCCAGGGCTGGGGTTGAAGGCCCCAAGCCAACCATCTGCCTGCTTTAGTTACAGGCTCCAAAGTATCTGGCTTCATACAGCCAGCTCTAAATACACTGTCTCAGTGGTTTAGTCCTCCAAGCCAACCAGAGGTGCTTTTGGGTAAATGTGACTAAATCAGGAAGGCAACTTGTGGCAAAAGCTTTACATCAGGAGTAAGCAACTTCAGCAGTTCAAAATATTATAGGACATGAGCAAGAGAGCCTTATTTTCCTCAGAGACTATTCATGAGGACTGTGGTTCTTCATGGAGAGGAATACTGTATTACAATCATCCTGGAAAGCTTGGACCTCCCTGTAGCAGGACACAGAACCTGTTTGCCTACTGCACCTCAAGTACAGAACCCTTATAAACACATGGAGTACTAATTAAACGTGTCAGAATTGGGGCTGGGCTCTACAGTGTTACAGCCCATAGCAGCACCAAAACAGAGCCATTAATATTTTCAGGAGATATAAACTCCAGAGAAGAAAAATATACACATTTTATATAAAAATGTTTTTGGTAGATTTTTCTTTTTTCCTTCCTTGTTTTAAAGGACCTTTATAAAAGGCTGATTGTGAAATCATTCCTGATACCTGCTCTCACTGCCTTGTAGTGAGCCTGGTATTATGAAATGCTGATAATATTCAGGATAATTCAGAATTCAACCCACTAGGAGTACTGATTCAGAATTCATGTCAAGTAAATTTAACATTGATTTCTAATCTCTCTAGTGCTGGGAGCACAGTACAAATTTTAATTTTTATTTTACTTTAGTAAATGTAATTACCTACAACATTTATAAATTAAAGACGTGTAAGAGAAAGATGCTGGTTTGATCAAATTTCATAACCTGATCCTATTGGGCATTAATCTCATTTTATATTGATCCTAACCAAGAGACAGATGATTTTTTTTCTTGAGAGAGGACACCATGTTCATGGAAAGCTACAGCCCACATTAAAGAGTTATTTTTCAAAACAGGCAAATATTAAGACTGTCATAACCTCAGAATGCAATGAAATTTGTGGGGAGAAAACGTACTTTTTTTCATGACAATTACCTCTTTTCAGCAGGCTCACTGAACTTAATTCCTCCCCAGGCTCACTATGGCATTACTAACAGAATTTACCTTCAAATCAAGAGTGTTTCAGAGCATCCTCAGCCAGCAAGAAACTCCAGTGAGGGCGTGTTTGTTCCACGGCTAGCTGGGGAGCACCCCACGCTGTCAACGGAGGGGCGCTACCCGAGGTGGGACTTGCCTGGGCGATGCCAGACCTCAGGCAGTGGCACACCGCAGGGCGCGGGGCACAGGGACCAGCGGTGAAGCGATGTGAAGAAAGGAGATGTAGGCGCTTCGTTCAGGGTATCTCCAAGGTGGTTTACTAAGGGCAGAGGGTAAAGAGCAAGGGGCGGCGAGGGGCGAGAGATACCAGGAGTGAAGAGCCCCAAGACCCCCAGGGCAAGGGGTTAAGAGGGACGGGGAAAGGGGAGTGGTTAGCCCCGAAGGGCCAACCAGGGAGAGGCAGGTGGGTGGAGAGAGGGACATGTACAGGGGGAACAACCAATAAATAAAGAACAGGGGAGGATACAAACTTGGGGAATCAATGGGGAAACAACTGGGGGAGAACTTTCCAGAACATAATCATATATGGAACTGGGGAGGGGGAGAGTGAGGGGCCAATCAACAGTTCATAAAATACATAACTAATTTCCAAGCCGCAGGGGTCCATGGTCTGTCACCATGCTGCCACCCTGACCAGGAGGGCGGGGCCATCAACTTACACTCAGCTGCCTCCTTCCTGGTGTCCAGCCCTTTGCGACTGGCCCTCTGGCCCTAGACAGTGTAAAGCCACCGCAAGACTCCAGGGCCACTCAGTTCTTCCCAGCAACTCCCTGTTTGTTGCCTGACACTTTGACATGACCAGACACCTCCTTAGCTGGACTTGTGTCTTCTCTGGATGACAACAGCGTGCAGAATGCCATGGAACAAAGATTTCCATGAACTCACTGGGACATGGCAGGAGCCTAACTCCAAGGACAAAGGGAAGAATAAAAGAACATGTATGAAATACATCTGTTTCAATATATTTTTCATGTGGACAATAAGCACATGCATGACAGGTCTCCCTCTGACAGCTGAGCTCACCTGCTTCCACAGTTCACCACCAGTGGTGCAGTATCCAGGGAAACTCAGTCCATGATTCTTGCTCCCTGTTTTTACCAGGTCTAAACTCACTGTTTGGACCTTGTGTTCTACTGCTAGTCTATCAACAAATGATAGTGATCAATTTTCTAGGTTAAAGAGAGATGCTTTTGTTTGTGGTTTGGGTTTTGTTATTTCCCCCTGTGTTAAACAAAGGTTTTGCCCTAAGTCTGGAATTGAAGTGTTGAAACTTTAAAAGGTGGAGTTCTCAGAGAGGAATAACTAATCCCTCTGTAACTGCACTACTCAAGGCCAGAGACAGATTAATCTTCCCCCACCATGTTGTGACCCTCACCCCACTAACTACATAGTGAGGAGCAGATTGGGTTACCTGTCACACAGATTTCATCAAACACCCACTAAACACATTTTTGTCTCTGTTCCTTCATTCTCTTCCTTGATTTTGCTGTCACTGACAACAAAAATAGATGGCTCATCCTTGTGACTACACTGGCTCAGGACATGACTGTATCCTAGTAGGACTTACAATGTTGCAAGTTATTCTCAATTTTGTTATAGATACAGCTGATGATTTTGTCTATAAATTTTACACCCAGATTCTCTGTAATAATTAGGCAGCTGAATATTAGTGACATATCAAAATTATTCTAGTACTTTAACTGCCTTTTGTCTCAGCTCACTCTCACACGTGTATCTTTGTTTAAAGACACCTACAGAGAGATGCAGGCCATGGACCCAGACTACACATTCCTTAAACCTAGGACATATTTGCATTATCTCCTTGATCTTTTGTAAAAGTTAGAGCAACCATTAGTAATGTTCAATAGTCATAATGGGTTTAATGGAATATCCTAATCAAATAAACTCTACACAGGGGGACTCTTCCAAAGACTGAGAAGCCAGAATGGGATTTATTTTGTTCTGATGGATTTAAAAAAAAAAAATGGTCTCAGCAAAAGAGATAATGAAACCTCTGTCTGCAGAGGGATTAAATTAACTTAATGGACATGCAAACTATGCAGAGATACAATCCTTTCTGAAATGTGGAAAACTGATGATCTTGGAAAATATCCTGTCACTTGGAGCACATAACAACCAGCTGAATTGTTGTGGTGCAGAGTGCAGACTCCTTTGAGAGGTTTTATTTTGCCTAAAAACTGAGTACAGAAGATTTTTATCAGTGCAGAACTAAGGCAGCTGAAGACAATAAACATTCAGATTTTACTTTTTATGGCTTATGCTTTGGATCTTAGTGCTGTAATGTCAGAAATTAGATTAAATTAGGCACTGGACAGAAGAGGAAAATGGTTAAGTATTTAGATAGGCTAAGGGATCAGTGCAGTGTCTCATTTAGCAAAAACTGAATTATCACAGTCATTAATAATGTATGCCTAAGTATTAACATAATGTTCTGTTATTTACCTGCTCCACTCATTGTGAAAATTACTTTAGAAGTCACCCCTGATTTTCTTCACTTGTGCAAGCACACACTGTGCTTTGTCATGACTCACATAATTTCCTCCAAAATCTTCGAATATTTTGGTTTGTAAAAGAAGAAACCTGCCATAGTCTGCGTAAATAAACTTTTGCTTTGCGTACAAGCATGTTTACTCGAAAAGAAACAAAGCAAGGCTGAAAGGAATATGACAAAGAGAAAGAAATCTACAGGTGACATTAGTAACACATTTTCAGAGACCTTGAGAAATCAGGAATTATTTGTTGTTTTCCTTATATCCTAAAAAACCCCAATCCATCTAAACACTTTAGACTCAACTTTGCATAATACTATCAAAGATTATTATTTCTTAGAAAAAAAATAAGATTGGTAATCCACATACCTAAGGTCAGAGATGATGACCCTTCTGCCACGGTATTTTTGGACCAGTTGAGGAGGAAGCTGAGTACAAGCTCATTCTGAAAGAGAATACAAATACTGTAGGTAATATCATATATTGTGCCCTGTTCCTTGTATCATTCCCCTCCAAGAAGCTTGCTTGCAATTTTTTAATGCATGTGTTAGAATTAGCTATAAAAGGGAGTTTTCCCCTCTGATCATGGCAAGGAGCCCAGGGAATGACTTCTGCTCAGGCACTGAGAGGATGATGGTGCCCTTTAGCACTGTCTCAGGGATGCTGCATTGGTGCCTACCTGGCCTCTTTCTGTCAACACACTTCAGACAGCAGCGAGCTGTGGTGGTCAGACATTTGTGCTCTTGCTTGATCTCCATTAGCTCAAGATTTGTATTAGCAGTTGCAAGTACTTTGACAGAGCAGCCCACATGTGAAACAAAAGCAGGAGTCCGTCTTTACTGTGACCTGTGTAGTCAGCAGGAAACTTGCCCTTGGCACAGGACTGACCCCAAGTACCTGACCTCGTGTGTGCCTCCTCCTGAGGCTCACATATTGTGCAAACCTCCCTCCCATGGCAGTTTAATGGACACTCATGCTGAAAAGCTCCACACACAGTTAAATGCTACCAGAAACCCACAGGGAGTGAAAAGCATGATCATATTTCATGATCCTGTTTAAAAGAGTAATCCACCTTATGTACTGCTATAACTTTTATTTTTATGTACTGACTTGTGCTGTTCTAGTGAACATATATAACAGGTAGTTACATTCAGCTAGAGAGAATTAAAACAATAAATCAAATCCCCAGATTTCAGTATTTTGTAAGGTAATAAAAATGTGAATTCTTAAATGGACTCTTATGACTCTGAATCAAAGCTGGACAGTAATTGCATTTTATTAGCTTTTCATAAAGCCATATTTCAGAATGGCCATTCTTTAAGATGGTTAGAATTCACGCTGACGTTACTTGGACTGACACTGTAATGAATGGGTAGAACAAGAGACTTTTCAGATTTCTGCATTAAAATGTCACCATTGTCTTTTTCCAGTCAGTGGAAAATAACGTGTCTCTTATCAGCAAGATGTACTTCATGTAGTATTTGTGTTGTTCCAATTTGACAAGCTGTAGCATAATTTGTGCAAGTTAAAAAGAAAAAGAAGAGGGTAGTGACAAAAGCAGCTAGTGAGGAGTTAATGTGGTTACAGCAGACAGAGGAATAGATGTGTGTGTTCAGTGGAGAGATAAGATCTAACAATCTGGATTTATTATAACTGTTGCCTTTCATTTTTCACTCTACTGTTTGGCGTTTTTCCTCCTACACTGATATTTTCTTTAAAAGAAAAATCAGAAAAAAAAAAGAAAATGAAAAAAATGAAAGAAAACCCAACATAATTGTTTTATTTGAATTGAATGACAGATCCTTAAATTATTAGCAGTGGACTGCCAATACACCTGTCTGTACTGAGCAGACAGTACAGACAGTAATTATTCTCTCATCTGATGAAGACAGCTCACAGGGGAAAGCCCATACACCTGCCTCTGCTTCCAGTAGCTTTAAACAGAAGAGTTATTCCCTAGGGGACCTTAGCTCATTCTTTCAGCACAAGTCCCAAGTGTAGGAAATCTCCAGGCTTGAGAGTATATTTTTGGCAGCTCAGCCTGTATTTGACAGCATGAAAATAAACAGAGAAACTTAAGTAGCCCTATCAGTTCAAAGATCTTGAGAGAAGTAGGCAGGAGGTGGAAATAAAGATACACAAACTGACTTGGAAGAGAAATAAATAATTCTATACTGAGCAGCATTGTGTTCTTTCTGCTTCCTCTCCTCCTAGTCTTTCGCAATAAATGGAAATGCAGGAACCAAGAGCTTTGTGAATAAGAGGTGCAAAGATTGTTTCAGGCAATAATTCCAAAATCTCATTCTAAAAGAGAGAATGCTGAGAAAAATGACATTTTGTTTAAGTGCAGAAGTGGAATCAGGCAGAACTTACAACATGCATGAACAGGACAGGCATGTACCCTGCTGGTGCAACAGCTGATGGCAAAGCTTTCCTGGCCTGTGTGCCCACCATACTCAACAGGCACTGAAGCCTGTGGGGAAGTGGCAAGGCTGATGCTGGCAGAAGGAATGCAAAAACCGAATGGAACAGATCATGGGGCAGGAGCAGATACAGCAGGTTGTCCAGGGCAAAGTGCTTCAAAAGCAATGGGGGAGTGTCTCCTGAGTGTTTGTGGAGATAAGCATTTTGCACGCTGTTATTCAAAAGACGGCAATTTCCCCTGACCTGTGCTACTCTGCCTGATGCAGGACTCCACCACTTAGATTTCCACCAGAAAATGTGTAAGCCCCTTATTAAGTTCCCTCTTTGTCAGCAGACCTCCAAAACATACACTGAACTTTCAGGTGATTCCTAAATCTTTGAGACCTCCATCAGTTGGACCCCAGTTAATGTGACTGATGCATGGAATTAAGCCTGCATCGCAGTACACTGCTAAATAGAAATGTCTATCAGAGCTTTGAACATACGTATGGCTGTTTTAAGATGGAGAGAGTCCAATTCTAACCAAGCAATTTTTATTACATGGAAGTGACTGTGGGTGAGAATCTCAGAGCCCCTGTGATGGTCTTGGCAGAAAGGAAGGCACTGAGGATGACCTCAAGGCCTCACTCACCCTTTCTCTCCCTGGAATTCTTAGCTTTAAATCAGCAAATGGAAATTCCCTAAAATACTGCATACTTAGCAATTCTTAGGAAAGCCTTCTATCATTTGTCTAACCATTAGTACCTAATAAGACAATAATCTTCAATAGGTAATTCTGATATTTTTGCAGGTTACTCAACATTTATTAGCCCAAAGAGGCGAAGACAGGTATGTATGGTCAGTCTGTCTAGAACTCACAGACCTTTTTTCAGCCATTATACTTAAAAGGGACAAACTCCTCATTCACTTGCACTAGGATACAACTGAAATAAAATATTTCAGTGGCCTCGAGTGGCTGGCACAGCCCTGCATCACTGCAGCAAGGTAGATTTTGTCTATTGCACTCCATCAGAGACTAACTAGAAAAGCACTCTGCAGTTTGTGAAACACAGCCAGATTTCAAGGCAGATTTAATTTCGATACAAAGAAAAGCAGCATCTCCTCTGCTTTCAGCTTTCTTTTCAGCTGTGCTAGAGTAGATTTGGGGTCAGAGAACACCCATGTGCCTGTTATACTTTAACAGGATGGGGAATCAGTAGGAAAGAAAGAAACCAGAAAAAGCTGACCTTGGTGCAGCTGTTATAACTTCAGGAAAGGACAGCAGAAGAGAGAGGACTTTGAACCCTCCCCATTTTGGCTCTGCTGGATGCCTTGCCACAGGAATACCGGAGTGGTGGGAGTTCAAGGGACCCACACACCCTGGGAGCACTTTGTACCACCATGTTATGTACCCTTATACAGGCATGTGGTAGCATTTTTCTCATCTCTGCAAATCCCAAAGAGCACCAGTGAATAAAATAGAAATGAAATATGGGAAGCTCTTACCAAACTCGATTACTTTTACAGTGTGAAACATCAGTCACCCTAGAACAATGCTGTGGTCCTGGATTTTACCGTGTGCTTGAAAATGAGTGAACATAATTTACAGTAATTTCCATTTACATCCTCTTTAAAGTCCTTTTACAAAGCCTGTAAGTCACCATAAAACTGTTTATAGAACCTATGCATACTTGAAACACCATCACTGTTTGCTTACCTGCCTGCGCCAGGTTTATCTTTGCCCCAAAGTACTCAAATACAAATACAGTTAATTTGGATACTTAGAAAATTTTATAGACTCAAACACCAAGAGATTTTTTTATTTATTAGCCTACTGTGCACCTGCACTTACTATTATGTTTGTAAAATGCCCCCACCATAATAAACAAACCCCCTCAAGATTCCAAGTCCACTGAACTTGCACACAAAACCAATCTCTGTGAAAGATGTGGGACAAACACCATCAGTAGTTTTGCAAGTTCACTATGCATCCCTAGTGTCTGAGCTGGGCTACCAAAAACAACACCCACAAATTAAGTGTCACCTCTTCTAAGTAATGGAAGGTGGGAAGATTGTTCACCCAGCATTACCACCTGACACCAAATGCTCACAGCTGTGATTAAAACACTGCTTTAGAATCAGTTTTAGGTTTTTCACTTGCAATGCCCAAGCTATGTGCAAGTTGTCTTTTCAAGATAAACATGAAGACACTCAGCTTTGTGAATGCTGCAGTTTGACACCAGGGCCAAAACCAGATTTAATTGATGGAGCATCACCTTGCTTTTGTGTCCCCAGGCAGTGTACAGCCCTCCTGCAATACAGCCATAAGATGACAAACCACTAGGGCAGCCCTAATTTATATGCTGAGATTTGGGCTGCAATCTCCATTCAGACCATCAGTCAGTTGGAGTTGAGTGAAACAGAGAAAGATATAACAATAGTCAGTAGCAGCTGTCTTTTGTCACAGACTTGCGTTATGCTTTGAGAGTGTATATTTTTGTCCTCTTCCATGTTACCAACCTTCAGCTAATTGTTTCTTGGTGCTTCACCTCTTACTGGTGACATCACTTAGTTGTTTTGTCATTTAATGAAGCAAAACTCAAAGATTCTGAAGATTGTAGAGAGTGTTGCCCTGCAGATCCAGAAAACTCCAGTATTTCAGTGTATGCAGGTGATAAGTCAGTCAGCAATGGTGCAATTGGCTGAAACATAAATATTCTTTTGCTGTGATCAGAAATTTTGCCCACGGTTTAGGACAAGTAGAATGAAATTTTTTTAAAAATATGCTGAAACTTGGTTTTCATCCTGTCCTAATTGACTCAGTATGACAATGAAGGTGCATCAACTTCTGCACATTAGTGATTGATGTAATGAATACAGCTTGTTGCTCATGTACACAGTCTGGTGGTGGAGTTATTTATAGCAGTGCTAACCTGAATTTAAGAAATTACTCCTATTTTAGGCAATTCTTCAGTGAAAGTAACTGACTGAGGCTTGTGGGCTTGTGGTTTCAATAGGGTTGACCATGAGCAGTTTTAAACATTTAAACTGGTCCAACAACAAGTAACTCCATCAACCCATGCTTCTGCATTTATTGGCTCTGGCACTAAAATTCAGACATAGAGAAAGAAAAAGTTTTTGCTCATTAAAAAGGGTTTGAAGAAACACTTAATTCCATTTGAGCTCCAGTGCAAATAAGAAGGCAGCTGTTTTCCATCTCTCTCTTTGTTCCAGCCATTTAGCAGAAAAGGTCAGCGACATCCTGACCTACTCTTTATAATACAAATTTAATAATCAGAACTTAGTCAGGACCAAAAAACCTGTACTTAAGGCATGACTGAGGAAGGAATTTGGATATAATCTCCTTCCTTACTCATTCCTACAATTTATTATTATTTGATTGGTAGAACCAAGCATGTAGTCACTCCAACCTGTGTGGGCTGGACTAAATTCTCCAGAGCAGAAAATGGTGCCTAGTCAATCAGGGTAATGTGTTTACAGTGATTACAAGTGTTACAAGGATATTTTACAATTAAATAAAAGCTATTCTCTCTATCTCAGACAATACTCCAGCCTACTACAGAGATTCAATATATTACAGCTAAAATTCAGCATAAAGGAATTACTGTGGCAAGAAAGTAAAAGGAATCCTGTTCTACAGGCATCTGTTCTTCCTAGACTTCTTCACAAATTTATGAATTAATTATTTATTCCTACATAATTTTACTGTTTCATAGGAATGAGAGTTTGATAATGCTTGAGAAATGACAACTCACTGAATGGGTTCAGCCAGGCTCCCTAACAATTTGAGCAAAAATTTGACTGCAAGTTGTCACAGGCACTAAAAGGGACAACATAATTGTGTTTATCAAGAAAGCCTCCTAGCTTGGCTTTCTGCTCAGACTAAAGCCAAGATGACACTATACTATTTTTAAAAGAGTCACACAAAAGTAAAAAATTAGGGAATACAAAGGAAATTACCCACTGCCTGGTCTCCTTGTTCTAAGTGGGTCAGAATGCATCAGTATTTTCTAAATTTCTCCCATCTCCCAGCAGGAGAAGCATATTGAAGTAAAAATAATGACTCATTGTTTATGGAGTATCAAGAATTTTAAAGGTTATCAGCCAGAATTGCAGGTTAGCTGCATGGAGGTAAGCAGGATGATTTCTCACATGCAGCAGCACTTTACAGACTAAAACAATCTGCTCATTACTCCATATGTTTACCCCTTGCCCTCCAAGTCCAGCACACTAGTAGCAGCTCAGCCCTCAGATGTACAAAACTGCTTTTTTTCTCCTCATGGTTCAGCCCTTCCTCCAGTCTGTACCAGCTGGAAAAATCTCAGGGTCATTCATAGCCACAACAGTGTCTGGCCCCAAGCAGATCTGTCCATAGTTACCTCCAAACAGCCCACAACCAGTCATGGTTGTGTTCCAGTGTGCTGGGAGGATGTCCCAGCTCCAGGGGTGTGTGCTGCAGGCACATGAAAGGAGGAGGATGGACGCTGGGAAGCCCACGGCTAGGCAGGCTGCTCTGGCTGAGCACTAACTCATGGAGCAGGAGGGAGGGCAGAGCTTCTGTGTACCACCAGGAAATGTTTTTCTGACTATCCCAGGGCTTTAAGCAAATCTAATTTTTCAGCTGTAGATTAGGCTTCTACACAGTAGTACTTGGCCCAAATTGAAAATCCATGAACCTTCCAGCAGTCCAGAGCACAGCAGAAGATACTGAGCTCTTCATTTCTAGGTCACGGGCTTGGATCAGCTTTTCCTCAGCTGTGACCAAAGGCGCTAATGTAAAATAAACCCATGGCCCTAACGTGAGGGTCAGAAGGGAATCACAGAATCCTCAGAGTTGGAAGGGACCTTTTGGAGATCATCCAGCCCAGCCCCAATACCACAGCAGGCTCACCTCGAACAGGTGACACAGGAACATGTCCAGGTCAGCTTGACATGTCATCTGAGAGGGAGATTCCATGACCTCCCCAGGCAGCTGTTTCAGTGCTTTGCCACTCCCGGCATAAAAAATGTCTTGCTCATGTTGAGGTTGAACTTCTTGTGTTTTGCTTGCACAACAATCAACCCAAACTTGAGCAGATTATTTGGCAAGGTCAGTCAAGGGAGCCAAGCACTCAATTCAGCTGTTCATGCCAAATTATGTGTAACTCTGTGAGACAAAAAGATTTTTATCCTCTTTGGAAATCGCTATATCTACTCAGGGCTCAGAATTTATATTCATATTAATAAGAAAACTCCTGTTTATTTTGCATATGGACAATTTCCTCTTTAATCTCCATTACAAAGTCACAGCTGGGAAAGTTATATAGTTAGGCAGCAAACTTTTTTTCCTCCTACAAGATGTTTGAGATTTTGGAAAACAAACATCCTGTCATACCCTCTTTTGGCTGTCTGTACTGTTAAGCCAAAGCAACCCCAGTTTGTTGCTGTGGCCCTGAGGCCACAGAACATGACATGGCTCACCTGGCAGAGACCCCAGCCCTGCTGCGGAACATGCCAACAGTGAAACAGCAGGGTCAACCACGAGCTCATGCCTTGGCTCACTTGAATTTACTAAGCCTCTGCGTAAGCCTAGGATCTAACATAAAACACTTTTTTCCCCCTGCCTGGCAGCTTTACTGACAAAGTGTGCTCACTAGAGGATGCTCCTTTCTCTCACACCCTGGTGTCACTGTCAGTAATTGACCATTCAGCTTCTGAAGTGATGCAGCATCATGATTTAACATCTTCAGAGGGTGCCTGTGGCCCCTTTGCTGCTCTCAGCCCTGGCTTTTATGCTGCTGAGGTGCACAAGGCTCTGTGCTGGCCCAGACAATGAAAAGTCAATGTTTGCTACAGTTTTGGTTTTCCATTTTTAAACGGGAGGAGAACATCAAGCCTCAGATAATGAAACTAAGAAAACACCAATTTTAATGGACACAATGTGTCTTTCAGATATTTTTGAAACATTCTGGGTTTGGTCTTATGTTTGCAAAACTGTTTCTTCTACCTGTTAAATACATTTTGAACTGGGTATTTCTGGGCTGAAAGAATGGAACTTTTCGTTTAATAACTGTCAAAATCAGGCTTTTCAATATTTTAAACTTACTTCTTTTTTTAGACAAAACATTCCTCAGAACCTACTCCTTACTGTCAAATATTCAGTGAATCACTATTTTTTGATGGCAGCAAAGGAAGAAAAGTTTTCCTGAAAAATGCCCTGCCAGGTCTAATAAACTATTTCTCAGTCGCACTTGTCTTTGTCTTAAGTTTCGATGAATGCTGCAATGGATTCATCCCAAAACGGCGTCGTTAGAAGATGTGTCACTTATGTAATTTTTTTTCCCAAAAGAGGCAATGGAAAACTTCCTGAATTTTTTTGTAAAATGCCACTAGAAATGATATATAAATAAAAGAAATACTGGAAACACTCACATTAGCCAGTTTCCTGGAGCCACTTAATAGCTGCTTCAGATAGAGATTCAACTCCTTCACTCTTTTATGTTCAAGATCCGTAAAAGGTAAATGCTGTGAGTGGGGAAACCTGCAAAATAAGAATATTTGTATGTATTACTCTTGCACTTTATTTGCTGAAAATATTTTCAGCTCTACTTAACAGAAGAAAGCCAAGACTTCCTAAGAGGTTTTGCAGGTGGGGGTAGGGATGGGTCCAGGGTCCAGAGGATTGCTTACCCCTGACTCAGTTTCTTCTAATAATTTCCTGGTAAATTGTCTCATACTGAAGCACTTTTTCTGTCTAAATAATTAATTCAAAAAGTAAGTAAACAAGTTAACAAACGCTAAAAGACACCTATTTGCATTTTATGGTCTCTAAATATATCTAAATAACTGGCCCTTTATGATCCGAAGAAAACATTGCCCTCTCCATTTTTTGCATAGCAGATCTCTGATCTCAGCCCAGAGCCGACACATCCTTACCACAGAACACTGAGCACCAAAGCCTTACAGCAACAATGTGACATTTCATGAATATATCATTGCTTGCATTTTTACCTCAGCTATTTAGAGTGTAGATAAGGTTCTCAGAGTAGGTCCCTGGTTCCATATCTAATTTCAGGTGCTAGCGTAATAAAAATAATATACAAAAACAAACATTCATCATAGTAACAAAATTGATCCAAACAAAAGCAGTAACAATAAAAATAGCAAAAGTAATGTTCTTGGTGAACTTTTATTAAGATTAATTTAATTTCAGGTTAGTAAATAAATCACACATGCATAAAATGGCCTTATGTCAATTTTCAAGTATTTTGGTGGTTGAAAATATCAAAACCTCCCATTTTTTAACTTGAATCATCTTTGCATTTTAGCGACAATACATAGTAGATCAGTCAAAAGGCTAGAGTTTTAACAACACACATAATCAATTTATATTAATCTTGACCTGACAAAGGGTATTTATCTCTCAGGCTGAAGGAGCATTAGAAAACCTATCTGTGCTAAATTGCATGTAATGGGGTTTGTGATATGGATTGCTAATGGCAGGATTCATAATTAATATTATGCTTTATGTCCTCTAATGTATGAGGCAGAGAGAGGTAGAAGTTTTGATCTGGTTGTATTTCATGTCCCACCACCACAAATAGTCAAGTGTGTCTTGTTTACAAACCTCTTTTTGTTCTGCTATGAGCTTTTTTATCCACTGGATCTCAAGAGGTATCTCAAGGGTTCAGACAAATGGCTAAGGAGCTGTCTAGTTTGTGATACAATTGAAAGGGACACTTGGCCAGCCTTTAGAAAGACAGCTGGAAAATTCTGTAAGGAAACCTCAGCACTGGTATAACTTAGTTTGCAATTAAACCAGTGAGGGACCAGGATGATATCAGCATGCTGCAGTTATGTGCGAACTTTTGATGATTCCTGCCCATGGCACTGGAGGATCAGGGCTCAATTAGGGGCTGCACAGATGGATAGGAAGAGGGGACTCTTCCATCACAAGATCACAGTGGCAGGACACACAATGAGGAGGGAAAAGTGACATGAACTGGGATCATGACATACATGGACAACACAGATGAAAATAGAACCCAGGTCATCGGGCACACAGACATAGCCTGTGAAAGTTCCAGGTTCCTCTGGGGCACAAAAGGACTTCTTTCAAAGGATGGGAGAGAAGAACTGTTTGAAAGCAGCTTAAAATGAATTAGTCTGTGTAACACAAAGAGAGGGCTCTGGCTGGAAAATGCAAGCCCTCAGAAGATGTGTCTGAAGCACAGTGGCCAAACGGAGGACAGTGAAACTGATGATTGATAGCACCAATAACTGCTGGAGTGAAGGACAATATGAACCTTGTGGTGGCACTGAACCCATCTTTTAAAGGCCTTTGTGCTTTTGTTGAGTTGTGCCTGTGGCTGAAAGTGGCCTTGCCCTTGTGAATGCACTTCTGTTAGGAAAGGTGAACTTCCCAACCTGACACTCATCTTTGAACCTACCTTAAGTGCATCAGAAGAATATAAACTTGCACTGTGTGCAGATGTCCTACACAGCACTTTCCATTTCCTACTTGTTTGAACACCATTCTGTGTATAAATTATGGCACTTAAATGTTTTGCCGGGTGAAAACATTTTGGTTATTTTACAAGACAACAAACACAAGTCATACCCTCTCAGAACCAAATGAGAATGATGATTGCTAGAGGGCAAGGGCTCGCTTAGGGCAGCTGTGTTTTTAACTTTTAAATATGGGCTGAATGAACACATGTCAATAGCAAAATTTTCGATTCTGAGAAGTCTGAGCTTTTGCCATTCATTTCTTACAATAATCAGTATTTAGTACTTGTATGAAGCACTCTCATATTTCATTGTTTTCTCCTAATGAGGCATGAATATGTACAGTTTCATAGAATCCATACAAAGCAGAAACCAAATCCTTTCTGTTATCAGTTCCAATTATTCTAGTAATATTAAACATTTAAATTTTAAAATCAGATATTTTTAATCTGATTTTGTGGTTACATTGCAGAACAAGGTTTTTTCCTTCCTTTGAAGCATCTGGTATCAGCCAGAGTTGGAGCTTTGAAACACCCAGGCAGACTAATGGTCTGATATGGCATGGCAATTTCAGTAATAACTTCCTATAAAGAAATAATTAGGTTTTTATTATTAGAATAAAATATGGGATACATTAAAAGCCTCAAATTAATGAACTTCTATTAGAAAACAACCCAAAACTTTAACATTAAAAAACATGCCTATCAAGAAACATCATAAAATGAATTGTTTTAACACAATCTTTGGGAAAGATCCTGTAGTGACAGGTAGTAACCTGGGACTGAATTATGGCAATAAAGCACTGGAGCTCCTAGAGACAGCCTCACTATACATAGATTAACCCTCTGTGAGTTCTGAAGTGCTCTTTAGAAGTGAAAATGTTGTAAAGGATTTTATTAGAGGTAGATTTATCTGAAAAATGTATAGTACTATTTTTGAAAGTCACTGCAGGGTTTCTGAGGTTTATGTGTTTCTGAAGAGAAATATATTTTCTTTCAAAGGGCTCTGCTCACCACAGGAAAAATTCATAAACAGGTATTTATTAAATATTTTATTTTACAACCCAGTGGTTAGCCTGCAAGTATCTCCAAATCAAAACCATGATTCAAGCACCTTCAGTATTTTTTTAGTGAAATTTCAATTCTCACTAGCTGCTGAAAACCAGTTCATGTGAGAAAACCATAATGAATCAAATTGGAGTCAATAAAATCCCCTCAGGTAGGATACAGACTCTCTAAAATTAACTAACCTTAAGCCATTTTTCAGAATGCTTCTCATGAGCTCAGGGGAATAACAACTTTGGATCTGAAATTTGTGGACTTTAAGTCCAAACCATGTTGGCTGTGGCTATTTACTTCAGGCCAAACCCCAGAGACCTTTCTCTTTTTCAAGCATATCACATGAATCTCAGCTTGGTTCAAGTAAGCTGCGTATATTTTAGGCCAGCTTTATGTTTTTTGGTAGATTGAGCTTGAAGAAGGGCTTGTATCAAGTGAGTCAAAAGGACTGTCTAAGAGAGGACTACCTTGTACTCAACGGTGTATGCTGTATAATGTATATGATATATGTAGAAAAAATAACTCCAGTTGGATTACTAAAGCCATGGACAATCGTTACATAAGGCAAAGCTGTTTTATATAAGACAGAAATAAACCATGGGACTCACTGCCCCAGGAAACTGTAAAGAAATACCATTCAGAAAATGAAAAGTAGGAATGGACAAGCACATGGATAAAAAGTAATATTCAGAATTATTGCAACTAATGACAGCATATTTTTCAAAAGTTATTAAACTGAATGATATGAGTGCTGGGGTTTGGGGCAAGACAGTACATAAGATTATTGTGTATGTCTCAGCTGGAGGGTATATTGTATATATTGAGAAGTATTGTATATTTCTCAGCATCTTGCCTGGCAGAGTCAGAGATTTCTGTTCTGACCCACTGTGAACATTCCTACATTGCTTTAACGTATGGATCTTGCCATGAGTTTTGAGAAACATGATGCAGAAAATAAAAACTATTAAAGGCGCCTTTAATGAAGTCAACACTACTTACACTACTTACACTTTAATTTCAGGAAGAGTTTTGTCAGGCCAAAGTTATTCCTCCCATTAAAAAAGGAACAATATATAAAACTTAGATTGTCACAATGGTCTGTGATTCAACTTCTTCTAGGGCTGAATAGAAGGTTTGATAGAATATGTTGCTCTCCCTTTGTGTTTATGAAAATACGTCTGCCATGAATATTCTTACAGATTTATCTGAGCACAGAAGAAAGAACCACTTAACAGCAGAATAACATTCACTAATATGCTGCCTTACTCTGGTAGGGCATGAGATGGAAATTGCTTCCGGAGATAGCTGTGAAGTTTTGAGAACTGGTCGAACGATTTTTCCACGAAAGTGACCACGTTGCAGGTTTGCACCACCTGGATGAGATATAGCTGCATTGGGGAAAAGGGAGAGGTAGAGAAGACAAATTATCAGAGAGGCAAATTAAAAAAAAAAAAGTACAAGAGAATATATAGGGTGATTTTAACAAAAAAACCCCCTTCTTTTAATGTAGTGCCTAGTGCCAGAGAATTCAGTTTGTAATCCATAGTCTTTGCTGCATATAAAGAGAAATTTGCGTGGGTAGCATACAACTCAAACATTGAAAGATCAGTGCAGTATGTGAAAACTAATAGTGGACCATTAAAGCATCATATAACAGCCTCCAATTTCTATTAGGCTTCCTAATTTTGTGCCATGCTTTCCTTCTGGATGCTTTAATTAGCTCTTGATTTATTTTTCACTATAGGGAATGAACTGTTCTGCTTAATGGCTCCCTTCAAGTATCTGTCTGCCTGGTGTTTTTGCTCTCTGGTAGCTCACTGCTTATGGCCCCGCTCTTCATCCCATGATGCTTTTAATGTCACACAAGCACATCTTCTATAAAGGAAGAGCGAGAGTGTGTAAGTTCTTGAAAGAGTCATTAAAGATGCAGGCAAATGAGAGCAAGCAAAAAACTAATACATACGGAGTCAGGCTTTTTGCTGAATCCCAAAATGCTGGCCCTTGTGATTGACCTCTCTGTGTCCAGCATCATCCATTCCTGGGGGACAGCCTCTGGAGCCGGAGGCTTTGCAGAGCTCCCCACTGACATCTGGACAAGTGTGTGGATCAAGTTATTGAGTTTAACAGGAAAGCACTCCAAACTTTCCTTTATTTTCCTGAAGAACAAACAAACAGATGAGGTGCTATGTGGATATTGAAGGGCTGAAAGCAGCAACTTTCCCTGGAGCCCTCTCCTTTCCCATGCAAACTATGAAAAACAATTATATGAATTTTGTGGATGGTGATTGAACACCTGCTGTTTTCCCGATCTGTTTTGGGTTTAAGGCACAGAGTGTTTGGAATTGGGTGCTGAGGGACTTCAGCCAATCACCCTGGAGGGTGGGTGACCACTGACCAATCACCTATGGAATTTTGGCACATATAAGTAGAAGAGAAACAAAAAACGTGCTCTCGGCAACTGGACTGCTGTGTGTTCACGTGTGTGCCTGCTGCATTCTCTCCAGGTATTACAGCAAGTGTTATTCATGCTTCTGTTTTGTTTCCACTCCTTGACCCATCTTTTCATGGATATAAGACCAAAAACTCCCAAATTCTAAAGCCTACCTCACATACCCACATACACACCAGTGTAGCAGTGAGGTTAGCCCAGGTGAGCTTGGAGGCTGAACTACCTGACGAAGCCCCCTGGGTCTGAAGAGACCTTTAGATCAGGGTGACAGAAAGATGTTCCCCCACGGCACCTTGCAGGTAGCCTCCTAAATATGCATCAGGGGACAACAGCATTGGGTTTTGAAGTTCTCCTCCACTTTATCCTTTTAGAGTTAATAGCTAGAATGTTCCTTCTACCTGCGGTTTATTATTGGTTTTTAAAGTTCTGTACCTGCCCCCCTTGCACCCCCATTCCCCAGCTTCCCTGTCAATCCTGTATCCCCAGTGTCCCGGTTGGTTCCCCCCTCCAAACTCCTCTCATCCTTGGGTCCCTCTTTAACCCCATGTTCGCTTCCGTTCTGCACTCTGCGCTTTCAGATCCAGACCTGCTCCGTTCCCCTTTGATCCTTCCTGACACTCATGCACCCCGCACCGTCCTGCTGCACCCTAACAAACCCTGGATTTCTAAGGCACAGAGTCTGCATCTCCTCATTGTCGTGTCTCCTGCTGTTCTCGGTCGGGGAAACAACCCGTGCCCGCGTGCCGCGGCATCCTGGCTCCACCCGGCCGGACCAGCGTGGGGGTTCACGAGCAGCGACCCCTTTTCGTCAGGTTTCAGGGGTTCTGCAGCTTCCCTGGAGCGGGAAACCTCACAAGGTGCCAAAACATCCGGCAATTCCATCGAAATTCACAACCTCCGCGCGAAACGATCCTTCTGCCACTGTTCGCCGCCTTTTTTTTGCTGCCGCTGCTTTTCTGCCCCTTCTGCTGACTTTGCCGCTTCCCGCCGCTTTTTCGCCAGCTGCCGCACACTGCAGCGCCAAAAACACCTCGAGCCGCTGGCACCATCTGCCCCACAGCAGCAGCACCGCCCGGCCAGCGGCAAACCTTCACAGCAAGTGCAGCGCCACGCAGAAACCACCGTGCCTGCCCCGCTGGAGCCGCTGCCGCCGCGCAGCGAGAAGCGCTGCAAGACCAGTGCCACGCTGCCAGCAAGAAGCCACAGCTCGTGCCGTTGCGGGCCCGCGCCGCCTGCCGCGGCTCCCCCAGGCCACGCGCCCGCTAACCACACAGCCCCACCATCTTGGCGGCGGAAAGCCACACGGCCCCGCCACCTTAGGTCACCGGGCGGCTGGACTGGCGCCGTGCCCCGGGCGGTGCTGCGCCCCAGCCGGGCCGCGCCGGACTGGCGCCGCAGCCGGCGCCACTCTGCTTCTGCACGCCGCGGTTTTTACATCTGCTGCTTTTCAGAGAAGGCGCATCTCAGTGGCATGGGACTCCCAGTGACCCGGGAGAGACTTTCTTGAAGACAGTCCTCGCAAACTCCCAGGAATTCTTGCCGAAGCTGGATTTAGTTGCTGAGACAAATAAGGCTCAACATGGAGACTGGAGAACCGGATTGCAGCGAACCGAAGGTGCAAGAGAAGGCGCGGGCCGGTCTGCATTCGCGAGGACCAGTGGTTGACTCGCTAAAGCCTGTGGAGGTGAGGCTCCAAGGGAGGCGGGCAGGTCTGCTAGTTTTTGCTTGTTTGTAATTTTGGTTTTGGTGACTAGCTGAGAGGGACCATTTATGCCATTATCATGTCAAGTTTTCGTCAAGGATCTTAGTTAAATGAGAGTGCAGCATCGTGTTTTTATTTTCCCAGGTGTTTGAGCAACTAGGAGACTTCCCTTATTTCCCAGCTAATTATTTTTACGTTTTCCATTATACAGTTAGGCAGGAGTGAGCTTTGAGAGGCAGGCAACATGGGAAGTAGGAACTCCCTGGTTGTCTCCCCCTCAAAAAGGAATGTACTTTTCCCCTTTTGTTTTTTTTGAGTTAAAATATTTTATTTCAACCTTTGGGAGGCTGCAAGGTGATCCCTTATCAGCCCCCTTCCTGACCTCTGTTTGTAACTTTCCTTTTCCCATCTTCCGTCTCCCCCTAACCCGGATGTGAGAGCAACTAGCAGATTGCAAACTGTTCTCAAAACACTGGGCTACTTCCGTTTCCCAGGCTCTCTGCTAGGTTCTCTTTCCCCTTGCTGGAGGGAGACTGATCAACTCACTTTAGCCCTCACCCCAAACCTTCTCTTCCTCACCCTCTTTTCCTACCCCCTCTCTCCCTAAATAGCCCTATATAACATCAGGGCTGGCTTTCAAAATGGCAGAGACCATGATTTCTCAGAGCTTCTTCTTCCCAGAATGCCCAGCCTTTTCCGGCCGTGTGTGAGCTCCGCCCCCTTCTCGCACCTCATCGCGGTCCGCCCCCCGTACGTCACAGGGCGGGGAAGCAGGGAAAATCCCGCCCTAAGTTCCCACACCAAAACCGAAGTGCTGGGGAGGGGGAAGGGGTGCACGGCCAGCCCAGCCCAACCAGCTGGCAAGAAGAGTGAAGGGTAAATAGGAATGTTTTTGTTAATTGTGAGCAATTAGTGTATAACATCAAACACTGTCAGCTGCCAAAAAATAATGATTGTGTTTTGAGTGATATCTTCACACGCAAAGAAATCTTCCCCATGATACTCCAATTAGCAGCAGGCCACACCCCACTCCAGCAGAACTGCTGCTCAAGTCAGCTCCACTTCCAGCCTATTGTCAACAAAAGGAGTCTCTGCCTGCAATGGGAAGGAACCCTCCATCTGCCTGGAGAAATTTCCACCAACATATATGGACTCAAATGATTTCCTTTTTTATATTAAAATCCCCTTAATTACTGTTCAATCCTAAGGGTTCAAACCAATAGATTTAACTATAAAAAAATAAAATTTTGTTTGTATTTTAAGTAACTCCTTCATTTTTCTTTTGTATAAACAGAACGGGGAGATGTTGCAGTGTGGCTCTGCAAAGCTCCACGAGGTTTTTCCTTTGTCGTCCTGCTCTGTATGTTATTGGCTGTTTTGAAATATGCATCCTGCCTTATCAGAAGTCTATTGGTGTGTTCCCCCACCTTTCTTCCCCTCAGACCTTCTGGGATTGGCTCTCCAGAGCCAAACCCTCCCCTCTTCCCTTCCCTTATAAACTCATGCCGGCGTGAGCCCAGTCGTCACTGTTTTGGGCTCCCAGCTCCTTCACCCTTCCCCTGCTTTCCTCTCTCTTTCCCCTTCCCTGCAACCCCGCTGAAGACCTGAATAAACCTCCCTGTGAGGCCGGAGACAGTGTCCAGTATGTTCTTTCGCCTCACCCCCATTTCCTGCAGAGCTTCTGTCGCTCGAGATTCATGCCATGCTGTGCACTCCCCCGTGCTCGCGGCACCCCGGCTCCCTGGGGTTCGCATAACAAGCAGCGACCCTTTTTTCGTGAGGTTTCGGGGGTCCTGCCACCTCCCCAGAGTGAGAAACCTCACACCAGTCACTGCTATTTGCAGCACTGCAGCATATTCAGCCCCTGAGTTCTACTGCTCCTTTAAAGGAGTGCTTTTGCCAAAACCTGTCTCATGGCTTAGCTTGGAGCAGCTATTCCTCATGAGCCACATACCATCAGCCTTCTTTCAGGCAACAGGGAAAAAGCAGAACAGTTCCATGTGTGTTTTGGGGACTTCTATGGCTGAACAGCACGTGCTCATTTCACCGAGCAGGAGAGAAGGCACCAGTTATGATTATATTTATTTTTGGTTACACTAGCTCACATGGGCTTACACGTGTTTGCGCAAGGCTCTTGGATTCAATTTGTGATTTAGCTGTGCATGATGTGTTGCTAAATCCTCTACACAGCTTTTAAAAGCTCTATCCCTGTGGAACTGTTAAAGATTAATTTAAAAAAAAAAGATACATTTTCTCCTGGTATCTCCCTCCGTCTCATCCCTGCGCAAGGGGAGACAGAATACTGTTTTGATTTCCTAGAGTTTTAGATCTTTCATCAGAAAAGACAATAGATTAAAAAAACCCTAGATAAACATGTATATGTGTACTGCAAATGTGAAAGTAAATTTGACTTGAGAAATAACACTGCAAGATAATCACAGGTCTTTGAAGAGTAACATGCAGTACTCATTAGAAAACGCTCTCTTGAATTCAATTTTCAATTGAATTGTTAAGACCTATTAACTTCTGATGGTAATTTTAAAATTTTTCTGCTTTTTGCTACTCTACAGCCCTCTGAAGATAGTCTAGATCTGTTCTGATCTTATAGAAAACAACCCAATAATTTCAAGCTGTATGGGAGCAAACCCCTAACAATTTGTCAAGGTTTTGCAGTGTTTTCTTTTTCTTTCTTTTTTTTTCCTCCCAGTTTTGGATTATATCTAACTAGGTTACAAGGGCTGACAACACCTTAACCACCTTCATCATGCCTTGTTCAATGCTGAGCAAATGCTTCACCTGTCATTTCAAATTAAATTCGTATCCATGGGTTTATGTGAGAGGGTTGGAATGCATAGTGCTATCATTTGAAATCAACTCCATTCATCACATTAGCCTAATTTCTATGATCTCAGATGCTCTGGCTAAAGTCTGTAGCATCACAGATGAAACCAAATCAGAAAGAATAAGGAATATTCTACCTAAAGACGGCTCCCCACCTCCCCCCCAAAATTCTGACTTTATTCAAAATAGTGTGTGAATTTATCATAACCAATTAGGCAAAGTAAACTGAGGACAGAAGATGTATATGTTTCTCTTAATGTAATACAAGGAAAGGCACCTCAAAACAGATTTGGTTAATTATATGAATTATTAATTACATTCTCCAGAAACAGATACATACAAACGATTTAATAAATTAAACAAATCAACACTCTGATGTAAAACAAGAAAACAAATATAATTTCAAAATATTAGTACAAAATCAATTCAGTGATGATTAATCAGGCTGCATCAGAGGTGAACTCTTCCTTTTAAACTCCTATGCATTTAATTTAATGTGTAGTTTAAACACTTCCTAAATCACTGAAGCATTAGGTTGTAGAATCTGTAACTGGCCATGTTATGGCAGAGCAGTTAGGGAATTTGCCACACTGCTATAAGAGGCACGTTAACTTTGCAGCTAAATACACTGAATTTTAATTTACATAAAACAGGCCTCAGCTTGTAAATTGGTACTAATTCAGACATCATCACTACACAAAACTGCCTGATATCAGACTACCACTATTCCATCCATGGACCCATTAGGCTTCTAAAACACTTTTAAAACTCAGACTATGAATCACATACTTTAAATCTAAACAGAGTCTTGTGTAGTGATTGTTTCAGATTTTTCCTGAGAGTTATCTGAAATTATTATATTTAAAATCAAATAAGAACAAAAGTATAATATATATATTATTTATATATATATATTTATATATATATATATTTTATTATACTTTAAAAGTATAATAATCTTGATACTGTTTTTTCTGCATGCAGTCCTCTTTGTTATGATGGAAAATATTAGGCAAACCTTGTTTCATGTAATCAACAAAGAATTCAAGACCTCTTTGCTATTCTGATGCCATCTAAGAGCATGTCTTCACAGCAAGGTGGAACAACTCTGTTTGTGGTTCTCTACAATTTTTTTCAAGGGCAAATTGGCTTAAGCAAACCCTCTTGCCCAGAAGCTGGTTCCTAGCTATATATGGAGCAACGGGGTACATCAAACCCACGTCTTATCTTTTTGAGATTTTGCAGTTTATTTTTGGCCTGGATTAGTTCAGTTATACCTGCGGTACCTGATTCCCCTTTCTGCTAGCATTTTTAAAGTTCATCCTGAGGACCAGTGGTGGAAGCTTCTCCTTGAGCTCTTCCAGATCCCCATACACCTTCTTTTCTTTATAGCCACATTTAGCTTTGCAATAGTTAAAAGAAGTAAGGCCGTGGGTATTCTTTAGAAAAATCCTCTTCCTCCCTGGCCATTACCACCTTTGCCTGTGTCCAAAGCTGTATCTGCCTTCACAAAGATGACAAAAAGTTTCTTATTTATTTCAGAGCTCTGGTAGCCCAAGCTGCATAGAAAATTAGTGCCTGATGGTCTACAGATAACAAAACTAAGTGAGCAATACAAAAGGGCATCAAAATCAGAGATTAATCAGAAGAAAACAGGAAACTGTCATTAACTAGGGTAACATTAGCAGGGAATCCCAATATTGGCAACACAGTTTTCAGAGAGAAAAATGCTATTTTTCCACATGACAATAGCTGTTTACAATGGAGATTGCTGTCTGACCTACTTCTCAGAAAAGAAAGTCAAATATCTAGGATTATTGGAAAGCAATGACTTTCTGTTGTGATAAAAGCTTTAGTTTCCCCACCCATTTCTTCCTTAATGTGTTTACCCTTCCCCTACTGTTCTGCCTTTCCCCACCCCGCGTGGTCCTTGCCACTCCCTCGGGTTTTCCCTATTGGTTCCTGTACCCTAACTCCACCCATGTACTGCTCCTGTGCCCAGAGATCACTGGGCCAATGTGCTGTCCCTGCCCTCCTGTTCCTACAGAAAACCCCTCACCCTCCGCCATGTTGATGTCTATGCATGGTCTATGCACCACATGTGTCTGTGCACCAGGAATGTCTGTGCACATGTGTCTGTGCATGTGAGGTCTTCGCCCATGAGACATCTCTGCCTCTAGGAGGTCTTTGGCCTCAGGTGCAGCCATGTGAATAAAACCTTCCATGGACATCATGCGTAGACCCTCCTCGCCTCCTTTACCACTGCCGGTTGCGAAGAGCAGACAAAACCAGGCTAGCATTATGGCTCCCCCGTCGGTGAGAGCGCAGTGACCGGCCCTGGGACAGAGGGTTTTTGGCACTGAGGCGCTGAACCAAGCTGGGCAGAGAAGCCCTCGGGTAAGGTCTGGTGTAACATCCTTTAAACCGCAACAACTTTCTGCTATCCATCTGCTGAATTGACTTTGAATTTCAGGTTTGGCTTCAGTCTTTCCACAGAGCTGTCAAATTACAGTATCAGGTAAAACATGAACAGACTGCCTGGCTGCTTGTGTAAAAGGAGATGGATGAAAAGTTTGGCTAATGTTTTCAAGAGTGACTGGTGGTAGTTGGGGACGAGTTTTAGGAAGCAGACATTTCTTGTGGGACAGGTATTGTGAGAGCTGGTGCTTAGATTTTTCTGGACACACCAGCCTTTTTACACAGCACATACAATCATTATTACTGACTAGTTATTAGGATCTCAGTCTTGGTGGATATTTCTTTATCATTCTTGATAGTATCCTGCTTCTCATTTCCATCTATGCCTGAAAATCATTTAGAGTGTAATGAGTAAAATTTATTTTCATGCGATTCTCATATGTTAATGGACATTTTTTCATTTATATTCCACATATAAATGGAATTTATATCCGTGAATTTACCAAGCTCCATTTTAAAACAAGTTGAGTAGTATGCTCCCATACTCTCAATAGAGTTTTCCAGAATATTACTACTTTCAGTAACAGACCTTTTATAATATTAACTCCTCAAAACATATATATTCAAGGAGGAAGTCTGCCTTCTCTTCCTTTGGGGCATATACACCACAATCTTTACAAACTGCTTGAAAACCTCTGAAATAAAGTTTAATGCTCTAATTTTGTTCATGACCTTTCAGATGCCACCAGCTTTCACTGTGCTTCACCTGTTTGGGAAGTTTTTGCTGAAATATCCACAGCCACCTGAGAAACAGGGATTGGCTAATCAGTTTGAGATCATTATCATGTTTTGAGAGGAGTTACTGTGGATTGTACAGCTTGGAAACTGCTGGCATTTGTGGTTTGGAGTGCATATGCTTGTCCCAGGCAATGACATGTACCTAAAAATGAGTCCATTAATAAGCAGAGACAGTAGCTGACCCAAGCAGCACCCTTCCCTGCCGCCAGTCAGGCTGCTGAAGATATGCAATGTGCTCCTGTGGTAATTGTTAGATCCACCCTGCATCTCTTATTCATGGGTTTCTATGAGTGGGTTAGATTGCACACTGCAGTCAATTCAAATCAACTCCATTCATTGCATTAGGCTAACTTTATGCTCTTAAAAACAATTTTAAATATACATCCCTGTGCAGGCATATTTGAAGACATCTGCAGAAAACCATAGAGGAAATTTATATCCAGAGATAAGATGGGTTTCCAGTTTCTGATAAAATGTGTTGTCAGGGGAAGAGGAAAGGAGGGAGGGGTAAGGATCAAATTGAGTTTCAAGGATCAAACTGAGTTCAGGGCAGATGCTGGAGAGACAACGATGTTTCACTTGGCACTATGTGCACAGGACTGACAAGGAGACAGAGAAATTCTTGTTTAACTCTCAATTGGTGCATTGTTTATCCACGATGTGAGGGTGTGACTTTCCAGAAGGCTTTAAGCTTCGAGGCTTAATGCTGCTGCTCATCAGCTCATAACAAGGAACTGACCCCATGTGAGAAGAACGGCACACAAATGAGACCACAGACTGTTGTGTATGACTTAAATCAAGAATGAGACCAAAGGAATTCAGTAAAACACAGAATGTTTTAAGAGCCTGAAAGAGGTCAGTACATTACAGTCCAAACTCCAGCACAATTGTTCTGCCAGCCAAAAAGGTGACAGCAAAGAACAAATTAACATTGTTTGGCCAGGAGGTTTTGTGACATCATTCATCATTTCATGTTGTTTTTAAACAACAGTAGGGCCAATGTCAGTGTTATTGCTGAAACCAGACGCAGAAAATTGCTAAAAGCAACCCATTTCTACAGAGATACAAGGAAATATTTTTCTCCTATTTCCACTAGCAGAAGATTGGGATTTTCAGTACATACAATATGTGATTGAATCTGAAAGATTACAATAACTACCTTGGACTTAGAACAAGAAACAACTTTCTGTTGGCAATGTTTAACATTCCAATGACCACACTCCTTGTACAGAAAAGAACTTTTAAAAATCAGTGAAGTGGTTTTGGAAACAATTATGGAGAAAAAGGAGCTACAAATTGCAAGGGATTTGAAAACTGCTAGAAGTTGTGCTAATAATCAGACCTTCCAATTTCCTTGTCTTTCTAAGGGCAACTTGAAAAGTAAATACAGGAATAAGCTACGGATTGACCATGAAAAGTATGCAATTGCATTTTTTCTCATACCAATATTTTGTATAACAAGGAGATGAAGAATAAAGATGATGTAGGTAACACAAAGCTCACAAAAATCTCAATACATTAACCTTCCTAAGGCCAGGTTGGAAAGTGTTTTTACAGAGGGACACTTTCTTCATGGATCTGGGTATCAGGCTATCCCAAGGTCTTTATTTTGAAAAGTGCCTGGATACAATTTCTGGAAGTTAAATGCCTACTAGACGTGAGGTCTGATATTCTGCCCATGTTCAAACATGTTGAAATGTTAATACATTTTTTGAATTAACACAAATAATGTTCAAATGAATAGAAATTAGAATAAAGAAGAAAAAAGCTCCAAGAGAAATTAAATCCATGGAAATTCACGAGCTAATATAAAGGGATTTTCTTCTGGCAAATGAGCATATATAATACAAACATATCCTAAGAATATGAATGAATAAAATATGAATTCTAGCAATATCTGTCATTTCAGTATGATGTAATGATCTATATGGACAATAACAAACCTTCAGCATTCTAAAGGAAATTGGAACAATAGCTCTAGAGTTCACAGAATGCATTTTAGCAGAAAATGCAGTTTCAAATAAGAACAGAGCCCACAGCACAACTACTTTCTTGGTGTGCAGGAACTGAGTGGAATTTCCACTCTGACAACCTTCATTTCCTTAACACCATCCCTAAGAGGAAATCTAAGTGGAAGAAGGATGTGTTGGCCACTGAGTCCCTCTCTCTGAGCTGAAGAGGAATTCCTAAGCCTACCTACCAGGCAACAAGGCACACCAGCTCTTCTTCCAAAACACTGTTGGGCTTATTTCACATGCTTTGGCTGAGGCAGAATGCAGGCGGATTCCCACTCTGCAGTCTCTAACCCTCAAAAGAAAGAGTGTGGAGATACAGCTCTGTCCTGAACCAAGTCTTCATCCTTAGTCTGCCAGCTAGGCAAGGCTGCAATGATGCCAACCCTAACCATAACTGACCCAACAGAAAACTGATCATTTCCACCTCCAGATGGGCACCAGCTCTGAGTTTTCCATCACACTAATGAAATTTTCGCATTGAAGCTCCAGGTTTTCCTTCTTGTTATGTATATCCCAGCCCTTTTCCACTAGCTAAATGAACTGGGGTTTTTTATCCACAAGAGAGAGACACATGCACCCAAACTATTTGACAGAATCAAGACTTTTAAAATTTAATTAGAAACTGCATGTTTCCTATTTGAAGTGGAAATATAAGTCTGTAATTTGGGAATATGTGAAAATTTAAAGGAAAGGATAAGGTAGGAGCTGATGGTAAGTGTGAAGCTGTAATTAAATTTTAAAATATAACAATCTTGCTAAGGGGCAAGAGTGAAAGCATATGAAAAAAACAAGTGTTACAGGAGAAGGAAATCAGTGCTATGCTGTGTGTAAAGTCATGGAACAATAGTTTTGTTTGACAAGTTCTTCTCTTTTTTTCAACAAAAGGTCACCCTTAAAATCTCTAGGTCTCTGTCCCAGCCTTCTTCAAACTTGCTGCCTTGTTTTTCTCAGATTGTAGCAGATTCTAGTACAGGGAAAAGAGATATATAAACTGCACAATTTTAACTTCCCAAAACCTTCATAAGGTCAGATGGGTGTGGGTTGCTTTGCATGTGCCCAATTCATAGACCTTGGAAAATGATGGTGCTGCTCAGGGCAGGCTCTAACAGGGAGATTTGGTCTCATGCTGTGCCTAGAATTGGAAAGTGGGCTTCCAAATCCAGACAAGTCTCCACTCATTCCATCTACACCATCATCACGTCAACAGCTGGAATTATATATAATACAGACCTGACCTGACCTGAAAGATCAGGACTGGCGGCTTTAGACTGATTTTATGTACATCAGCTGCAGCTCCTCATCATTGATCCCTGGTTATTATCACAAACAGGTGGAAGGTTTCATTGTACCTATATTCACACACAAGGCTTTTCTGCGATAGATCGCTGTAATGTTTAAAAGCAAGAATCAGCACTGTTTTGCAGATGGAGAGTCTGTGGCTAGCTGAAGGAAAGCAACTTCTCTGAGGCAACACAGAAGGTCAAAAGAAGAAGAGAAAAAGGAGTAAAATGTAGAAATTGAAGGTTCTCACTAAAACCATTAACAAATGGAACCTCTTTATGCAGTCCAAATCTATTTGCATGTAGCTGCTGCATTTAAAAGCAGAGAAAAAACCTGGCTGGATACAAATCAGGATGGTTTCACCATGAAAGCCTAAGAAATCTCCAGGAGCTGTGTGACTTGTTACAAGTGTACCACAAATGCACAACTGCTTCTTCCAGAAATTTGAGGAAATTGGTTATAACATGCATAAGGGATGACTTTTAGAAAGTAAACATGTGAGGACAAATTATTCTTTTGTGTAATTTCCCTGATTACAGCTTCTTAACATAAGAGAAAAATTGCTTCATGCCTGAAGAAGATAAACTTTCTAGACTGTATTCTGTTTTTACCTTGTAAAGTAGCTTGTAGCCTGGAGATCTGAGTCCTGAGGACGGAGGTTATCATATATGTATTTCAGATCCTGGATGCTGCCTAGCTCGGGCAATCCTGCACATAACATCTAAAAGCAAAGAAATATTAGATCATTAGTCCACTATTCTATTGAAAAGAAATTTAAATGAAATGGGCCTAAGCAAGAGAAGAAAGGTTTTACACCAAAACATCTTCTTGTAAAACAGTTTTGCTGATCTGAAAAGTGGTTCTGATGCTAGACCAATGCCTGGAATAATAAAATGAATACATTGCATTGTAAAACTTCACACTGAGGAACCTGAAAGAATGTGCCTGAGTCAGAATCAACGATCCATTTTAGTTATTTATTTTTCTTCAGCTATCATAACCTCAAGGTGTGCATTGTTAAGGCTCCTTCACAGCCTTCTAATGGTGGTAAAGGGAAGGTGACCAAATTCAGCCACCTGAACAACAGTAACCACATTTTTGCTATGCTCACAGTGTCGCCTTAGCCCTAATTCAATTTAGCGCAACACCACTCCCTCATTTATAACTCCTGATTCCACCATCGCTGCTCTGGACTCCTCCTGCAAAGAGATCATAGATTCACTCCCTTTACAGTCAGAGGAGGAGAAAGCTTCTTCAGACATTGATTCATGGCAGGAGCCCAGAGGTGGGCAGTGAGAACTCCCCTCTGGAGAAAGTATCATTCTCCATTGATGAGGGACAGAACTGCTCTAGTTAGTTGGCCAGATTAGATTAAAAAAACAAATGATGCCAATATTCCCCTTGCAAAGTAAAAATTTGAGGAGATTAGACAGCTGAATGTGTCTAATTGCCCATACAGCTCTCTCCAGGCATTTTCAAATGTCAACAACAACAATAACATTCACTCATTTCAAAACCTACTGATTGTTCTTAACAATCACAGCAAGTTGGGAGTGATGCTTTTTTTGTGTGTCTAATGTAATGGAGAATACATCAGTCCTTCACATTGCTCAGAAGGAAAAGTATCTGAATTTGCAGTTACTGCTGTGTATTCTTCATTGATATTTATGTCTAGCTCAGACAGAAAGACCCACTGAGTTTTTCAAGTAACAGAAAAGAAAAAAGGAAGCACTGATTTTATTTTAAGGTTATTCCTTCAAACATTCTCAATATTTGTACTTTTTTTTGCATTATGATGAAAATCTTGCTCAGCCCCATTCTAAGCTACCACTGGACATTTAGATTGCTGTCTCCACAGAGTTTTGGCTGGCAAGGAACAGAGAGGCAGAAAGTCCAGTGAGGTGAATTTAAGATGATTGACAGCAGGGACAATAACAATATTCAGCAGTGAAGGACACACAGCGTTATTTATCAATGTAGCTTCAACCCATTTATAAAAGATGATAACTCCTGCCCCCTTTAAATAAAATTAAAAAAAAAAAAGCTAGCTGCTTAGGAAAATTAAGCTCCTTGCCCTTCACTAGAAAAGGGAATGATACGAGATATAATCACAATCTTAATGCAACTAAAAGCCAAGATTTTTTAAAGTTTTCTGCACTATTAAAGGTGGAAAACCATTTGTTGAAGCAAAAAAACCCAGCCAGAAAAGAAAATCTTTACCTGGCTGCAGGGGGATCCTAGAGGCTTGTTATCCTCCTTCACCCCTTTTGCTCCATACAGCATATTTTTTATGTTCCTAGTTCCCTGACGGAGGAGGCATCTCAACACTGTGGCTACTGATACTGGATGTTAATTAGACAAGACGTGGAACAATTGTCATGAAAACAACTCCAGGTCCCATCAGGCAACTCAAATGTCACTTGGATGCCTAAGTTCAAGTGCGTGCATTGCTCCTTTTGTTTGGCCACCCATATGGCTTGACCTACCCCACTTGGCCCTCCCAGACCTCCTGACCCACTGAGTGGAGCTCGCTACACTCTCCTCAGGCCTGGACTCAGAGCTGACCCATGATGCTCAGCACACCATCCCATGGAAGAGGAATAGTCCTGGCATTTCCATTGGTTAGACCTCCAAAAGGGAGGCATTTCTTGAATCTCTTTTCCCAACTGTTGTTTCTGAATTTAGAAGGGGTAAAATGATTTTTATGGGGACACAGTATTTCTGAGTTTAGTTCTGTTCTATCCAGGTGCAGGTTTCCTGTTTTATACTATCAAGTTGATCTGTTTCTGATCACAGTGGAGGCACGTAGATAAATTACTGTCATCTCTAAGTCTCTTTTAATAACTTTCGACATGATAAAATCTTTATAACAATAATGGAGTGTGCATTTCTTCAAACTAGTCAGAAGGTGTTTGTGTCCTGCCATCACCCTATTTATAATTGTTCACATAAAATCTTTACTGAGAACAAAACTGATGAACTACAGACGTTTACACAGATGAACTCTGCCAGCAGAATCTCAGGTCTCCCACAGATGTTTCTGCTTTTCAAAGTGATGGAAACTTCATGGATTATTTCTTACTCCCAGTAGCAAACATCTGTACAGCTTTACAAACATGCTGCTCACAACCAAGAAATAACATTAATTCCAAAACTAGGCCAAAAATCCCTCAATTTGTTATAATCAGGTTTGCTAGAAACTACTAATTGTTGCTGATCAGCCAGGGTGCAGTTTACTACTCCTGTAAACTACTCTGTTTTTTAGAAATAGTCTTATTGCTAATTTTTTTTAACCATGCTTTACAAATAGCATCTGAGAAAATAGAATGTGGGAGTAGAATTAATGATACAGATTCCCATACAGTGAAAGAAATCTTAGACTATCAAATATGCAGTGGTTAGTTAACCTTATCCCTGCATGATAATGTCTGAAATTCTGTACGCAAATTAATTCAAAGTGGAATTTCACAGCCTATTTTTTTTTTCCACAAATAACCCATGGAACTAAAACATTTTGACATTTACCGATTCTGACCAACACCCCACTTCAAGTGCAGAAACAGACTCACCCTTCCAAGCATTATTGGCAAAAGCCAGGTGTTTCCAAACTGGGCTTCTCTAATTCCTTTTTCTATGAAGAGCTCATTGATGGGGTATGAGTATGCTACTAGTTATTTTTCAATTACAAACTGCAACACAACTGACTGAGCTGCAGCCTACTGACAAATATTAAGACATGTCTGGATGCTGACTTTTAGCTCATCTCCATTACATCTGCTACAAGATCAGCAGAAACAAAAGGTGCAGCATGTCCTGAATATAGACAAACCTGAGCTATATCCAGGCAGAGATAGCTGGTTATTTCAGAGCTCCTGCCAGGAGCATTTTCCTAACACACTCTCTCTATTACCCCAGAGTAATCAAACATCATTATCTCTGCTGCTTGCCAAAAGAGGGACTGCTCTGGGGACAAGGAGACAGGCAGAAGAAGGGGCTTTATTTGCACCATGCAGTTTTAGGCAACCTTTTCAGAAATTCAGGGATTACTGCTGTGGATGGGAGAACAAGGGTACTCCTGAGTTCTCCAGAGGCTCTTTAACTTGGATAGGATCTCCTACAACTTCACTGTACTACTTCCAGTAGTGGAATTGGTAGTAATTCTATGATGGAATTAATTGGTAGTAATTCCATAATGGTAGTAATTCTATAAAATTGCGCTTTATGATGGGAATCTGCTTTGTTGCACCTTTATGACTACTTAGCAGCAAGGTTAAGAGATCTGGAGCAATCCTTCCTGCTCCATATTAGGGATTCTCTCACTGAGTCACTGCATGAGAATCCACAGACAAGATGGAAGAGGCACAATGAGAGATTCCTTCCATTTCTCTCACCCTCCCCCATTGTATAAATTGGAGATGATAAAGTAGTGTTTTCAGAGCAACTTTTTGGCTGTACCCCAGTCTCAGGAGGAGTTCTTTTTATAAGGCCATGTAGAATTTTTCATGCACAGACCAGTGCCCTAGGTCATGGGGCCCCGCATATAAATTTTGGATTGATATCTTAGCCAAGCATTTTAGCAAATATTAGTTAATGTAATATTCTTATTGTACCCATGAAGGGGAAAATCATTACCCTTTCACAAGCAAGTAAATAGAGGCATAAATCAGATACGGAATTTGCCACAGCACATGAATCAGTAGGAATACTAAAGGATAAAAACTCCTAGAGGTCTTAAAAACCTATACAAAAGAATTTTTAAACCCGTGTCAATATGGGCAGTGCTTCTTCTTTCCTGTGTTTGCTGTCCTAATAAGGGACTGTGCAAATGTGCGAACCCTGCCATTCTAATGGCATCGTTGTAGTGCAGAGCTGCTAAGTACTGAGAAATCCCCCACCCAGTGAAATGTTTAGCTTACTTTGTCCTGTAACCACGAGCAGGAATGGTAAATGATTTCTCCTAGACCTAGAAAAAGGGCTGAGTGAAATTCCTGAATGTGAAACTTTTACCTAGCTTCTTTTGCAGTTTTCTGTTATTTTTTAAAAGTTAATGCATTATAAAATGGAAAAAAAACCAAGCAGCTTAGCTTTCCTTTTCCCAGAAATTAGTATGGAAAGTGGACAGCTTCTTTGCACAAGAAGTGCAGCACCAGCATTTTCAGCTGTGCACCTGATACCTCCACAAATCACAGTGCTAGTAGAGGCAGAAGAGAAGTGGTAAAAGGGAAGAGAACCCCGGAGAAAATTAATATTTTTGTTTCATCGTTGAGCATCGTTTCATCATTACCATCTCTAGCAGGTTCAGGAGTAGCTGGCTCTGTTTCCTGACTATGTTATAAGCTCGACAACAAAGCTCCACAAATTCCTGAAAACGCTGTGGGTTTTTTCCGCCCTCTGTTATGAAATACTCCATTTCTGATGTGAAGATGAAGGGAGCTCGGTCCCTGGAAAAGGGAACAATTATATGAGAAATTTCACCAAAAATAGTTAATCGTGCAAGACTGTTAATATTTGTAACTCATTATCCATATTTGTGTTTTCCAGTATTACCTTCCTCATTATTTAATTTCTCCCTTTCTTGGTGTAGAAACCTCTTGCTCTGTCTGGTGTCACTGACTAATTGGTTTTACAGAGAGACAGGTTTTACAGAAAGAGCTTCCTAGTGAGAAATTCAACAACTGAACAAGTTTTTTCTTCTGGCTCCTCTTTGCTTTGCTTTTTAAACTCTCATTGCTTCAATTTCTTGACTCCAGCCTGAAAGTGAATCTGGAAACAAGTTCTCTCTTGGTATTGAAATATTTAAAAATTGTTCTCAAAGAGGGTGGGTTATAAATATTGACTCCCTACTAGGCAAAAACAGAATTTAAGAAAAAACCCTACATCTCTACAATCCAACAACAACAACAAAAAAACCCCAAGGTATGATGCTGTCATGAAATATATATATAATCCATTCTGAAGAGGTGTTTCTGACTCAAGTTAAAACAGAATATAAATACATTATCTTGTTTTCTGTACAGTTACTCTGTATGCAACCTTGGGTAAATAAGATAGAGAATCTGACAACATGGGTTGCCTTTTTTTCTTATCACTAACATAGTTTGTGGCTATGGCATGCTATTACAGAAGAAAACATATTAGCCAGGCTTCTCCTAACAATCCTATAATTTCATAGTTTCAGCATAGCCTGATAAACCGCATTATCACACAGAAAAACTTACTGCAGTGATTTGCTCATCACAACTGTGTACATAGAGCAATGTAAACAGATTAGAGGGCTCTATTCCAAGGCAATATACATTGTGTGTTAACCCTTAATTCAAAATAAATTTAAATAAACTCAGTATTCTTGGTAAGTTCAAATGCAGAATCTAATTTGGGGATGTCTATTTCTTGCTAAAACCTCAAGAATGGGCTGAGTCAACCCATTGCTTCCTGGTGCATTCATAAATGAGCTAGATGAGCTTTTCTAGGAGTTTTCTTTATCTTCCCATAAACGTGCCTGCTTTATGTTACTGGAGAAAGAAAAACAAGTTCTCATGAGATTATAGGCTACAGCTGGAAGTTTTAGTCACAACAAATGTTGAGGTGGCCTTCCCACTATTACATCTAGAAACACTTCCATGACAGCTAATTTTGAATACAGACCTCCCATGGTTGTCATTGACCTGGAAGCAGTCCAGGCCACTAGGATGGTTTTTAAAAAGAATAGATTGTTCAATTTCAGCAAGGTAGTACTAGGCATGATGGAGGTCCACAATAGTAATTCTTTCTTTCCACATTTTTCAAGATGGGAGCTCACAGTGTGAGGGTTATATTAAAGTGTGACTGTTACACAGTTATTGTGTAGTTTTGTGCTGTGGATCTCAAAGAATTAGAAACCTGTGTCTATTACTGATTTCTGAGAGTTCATATTGTCCCAGAACCTTCTTTCATTCATGCATTCATTTGTATTTTAGCTTATTTTTTGTTTATCAGTGGTATTTAAAATAGACATTAGGTATTAAATAAATTGATACAATTAGAAAAATTAAATTCAATTTATTGAAGCCCATAGGAAAGAGAGTGAGATCTAGAAAATTTGCAACATTAATGTCTTCAAGGATATGCAGACAGAAACCAACCTAAATCCTGATTTGAAGTGGTTTAGCATCTCAAGAATGTCTAAAACTCAAATTTGTCTTGGGTTAAAATATTCTGAGTCAAAACTACCACTGGAAATATGATGCCTTTTGTTCAAAAGGCATATTTGATTTCTGATGTCCAACTTCATCAAGAGACACAATTACACTATGAAAACACAGCCCTTTCTGAGCTAGTCCAAGTCTCCCACATTGAGCTACTTGAGCTGCAAATAGATACTGCAATCAGAAATTACTTTGCTAGAAGAAATATGGTGTTTAACATTGCTGGGTTGGGCTGTGGGCCAACTTCCCCATCATGTAATGACTGCAACATTAGTCAATTCCCTTACTGTTGTCACTAAAGGGTCCATGTGAACACATAACTGATATTTTAGTATCTACATTATTCATAGATTAATTTTACTTGTAAGATGACTGAAAGCAGTTTTACAAGGTTCCTTAATTTCTCAGTAGCTTTTGTGAATATGTTCTAAAGTCTTAGGCCCGTCCTCCCTTGTGAACCTGCAAAAATATTATGTAGGAATTTGATTTCTCTAGTTTTGCTTAAGACCTTTTGTTATGAGAGCCTCTTCCATGAGGTAACTCCTGCAACCCCTGGATGCTGAAGCTCCAGTAAATAAGCTGGCTGTTCACAAAAGGAACCCATTGCAATGTAAATTTAAAAAAAAATTTAAGAAACAACTCACATAAAACCAACTTAAAATATGGGAAACAAAACCCACTAGAAAGGACAACACAGTAATTTCTCACAATAGTACTATAAAATGAAGTTTCAGTGGGAGAAGATGCTTACTCACTGTGGTGGTTTTGATTGGCCCATACATCAGCAAGATATCTTTAACATCTAAGAGAAATTTAAACCCCTCAGAAGCTGTTGTAGTAGGCCTGAGGAAGTGCCTGAGGGGTGGGGAGTGGCACAAAGATGGCTCCTGTGTGTCCTGAGTAAAAGTTCTAGAAGTTTTCCACCAAGTCCAATCTCTGATGGCTCTGAAAGTGATAGACATGCTGCCGGCCAAGTTTGGGCCAATTGGAGGTGTTAGTTATACCTCTGTGAAAACATATTTAAGAAAAAATCAAAACAAGGTAGTCACGCACTTCTTTGTAGTTAGAGGAGGAGGAGGTAAAAATATATGAAGGGAAAACAACATGGAGACACCAAGGTCAGTGAAGAAGGTGGGGGAGGAGGTGCTCCAGGTGCCGGAGCTGAAAACCCTCTGCTAGCCATGGTGAAGACCATGGCGGGAGCAGGAGGTCCCCCTGCAACCCATGGAGTCCACAAGAATGCAGAAGTTCACCCACAGCCCACACCAGAGGAGCAGGTGAATGCCTGGAAGAAGCTGTGATCCAGTGGGAGTCTCATCTAAGAGTTAAAACTGTAAAGGCCTTGCAAAGGAGAGAAAGGCCTTGCTCCTGGCATGGAAGCAGCCCGGCCTCAGCTCAGGAGAGTCTGCACAGCACTGTATGGACAAAGAGACTCATGTTGCAGCAGAATTCGAGCGGGATGTTGCTCATGAGATTGGACCCATGCCAAAGAAGTTCCCAGAGGACTGTCTCTCATGGGAGGGTAGCGAGTAGTAGTACATGGCTAAGTAGAAGACTCCTCTCCCTGATAGACTGACCAGAGAACAAACCCCTTACCCTGCCCCTGCCCATGCTGGTGGTTTGGAAAGAGGGAAGGGGGGTGAGCGGAGAGACTGCTTCTTAAGAGAGAGGGGGTGAGAGTGGAGAAATTGTCAAGAGAGAGAGAAATGTAAGTAGAAATAAAGAGTATTTGTGGTAGAAGAATAGTGGTGATGAATAGTTTTATAGACCTGCTCTATGGACTGAAAAATATCCCATGCCCTGCCCCCCTACCCGAGCTGTTGGTTAGAAAGGGGGAGCGGGGGTGAGTAGAAAATGCTGTCTTAAGAGGGAGGGGGTGAGTAAACAAAATGGTGTATGAAAAGCTTATTTTTACCTCTCATTTATTCTCCAACTCTGTTAGTAATTAAATCACTTTGGAACTTTAAGTTTGGAGCCTGTCTGCCCTTTTCTTTTGTGCATCCTCCTACTAGTGTCCTATCTAATTTAACTTCTGAGATTAGTGTTTATTTTTACAGGTTTTTTTCTTCCCCTCTCCTGCACATCTTCAGCAAGAGAGAGAAGAAGTGCCTGGTATTTAGTCAAGGTCAAACCCCAACACTCACTGAACAGAATATAAAGGATTCTGAAAAACCAGTTGACAGGGTGAATGTCTGTGCATAGATGTAAAATGTTCCTTGCTGCTTTCACCAGCTCATTTGGAAAATAGGAATGTAGAAGGGATAGTCTAAAAATTGCTCCAGCAAAATTACAAACAGCTGAGTCCAGTTACCATTCATCATGATGGGAAAATTTACATCAGTAAACAATAGAGGCTGTTTTAGTCTACAGAAAGAGAAAAGCAATGCATGCCCTGTTGTTGCACATGAACCTCACCCTGGTACCCAGGCTGCATTTCTGTATTTAAACCAGGACATCTCTAACAGGCAGCCTTCCCTGTGGCAGACAGCCAAGATCACATTGCAGTATGGCGTTTATTCAGAAGATGACCAGTGCATCCAAAGACCTGGTAAGAACTGCATTCATTTGAACCTGTATCTATTGTACAGCTTGCTCACATGATCTTATCTAAAAGTTACAAACATTAAATACTTCTTACCCCAAGACATGCCCTCAGGATCACAGCTAAGGCCTACAATGGTTTCTATACATAAGATGTTTGATGACCAATGACTGTGTAACAAGACAAGAGCCTCTTGGCCTAAAACTTGCTGCCTCCATCAAATTAAAGACATGAGTGGCATCACTTTAGAAAAACTGATATGATGAAGTACTTTCAAGTAAAAGACTTTTACCATACCTCTGTAGACCAAAAGCCTTTTTTTTTATTTCTGGTGTGTTAAAGAAATAAGGAATTGAAGCGTTGTTGAATGACTCTACTGTGTAATTGTAATCTGCGGTACCATTATTTTTAGAAAAGAAAAGCTTCACTGAGAGAACTAGTGTGGCTTGAGACTGACCAAAGATGTACAGCCAATAAACCTCCCAAAATCATTAAGGCTACCTTATCACAGCTTGCCTACTCTTTTCTTTCCTTTTTTTTTCCCTCACTACAGCGCTACATGAGATTAATGAACCCTTTGGTTTTATAGTAGAAATCAGCCAAAAAGGCAATGCTCCTGTTTATGACAGAGTCTGATTGCAATCCTGGACTTTT
This sequence comes from Lichenostomus cassidix, assembly GCF_008360975.1. Taxonomy (NCBI): domain Eukaryota; kingdom Metazoa; phylum Chordata; class Aves; order Passeriformes; family Meliphagidae; genus Lichenostomus; species Lichenostomus cassidix. Next base: position 57,472,891 of record NC_139480.1, read on the forward strand.
AAGACTTTACTATGGACGTGACAAAAGACTTTATTCAAGCCATTCAGTGAGAAACAAGGCTAGTTTTATGGGGGGTTTAATTTTTTTCTTCTTCTTCTTTTTTTTTTTTTTTTTTAGCTTTTTTTTTTTTTAGCTTTTAGAGATTTAAGATTTTTATGGGAATGTGTTTTGCAGTGCCTCTGGAGATTATGAATGTTTGGATGATAAATCATGGGAGGGAAGAAAGAAAGGAAACCTCAAGCAAATGAAGAGATCATCATGCAAAAACAAACTTGGTCTGGGGTGATTGGAACATTTACTAGGACTTCACTGTGGGCTAGAATTATGCTGCATTCCTAGAAGACCAGTAAGAGCATCAGGATTTGTTGTCAAACACTAGATGTAAAATGTTTAACAAAGCTTGTAAGGTCAGCAATGGTTTTAGTTTTCCTACTCTGAATCTCACAGTACAGAACATTTAAGAATGATACATTGACTTCTTTTTATATTAAGTAGGAAAAGCATATGAGATAACCAATAACAAATGACCTTTGCTCTGATCCAGTCTAAACTCCCCAATAATGCACTTACGGAAAAGTTCAAGTCACACACATTAATGCAATGAGATCAAGACAGTTGTTGTCCAAGTTTTCATAAGGACAGTGTGTGAGAAACTGCACAGAATTCTTTGCAATTAAAAACCAGCTGCTCAGCAGCAAAAAACCACCATATTCCCTGACTGCTTTAAAAACATTTTGGCTGAGTCAAGAGTGATTAATAATATTCAGCATGACTATGTGGAATTTAGATGTATCCAACAAAATAGGGAAAGCTTTTAGGGAGAGCTTGACTGCTGACATCTTTTGCCACAAAAGCCAAAAGCTTATTGAAGAACGCAGAATAAATTAACATAAGTGCTTATTTCTCCAAAGCCAAGTGAAAATATTTAATCACAGTAATCATATACATCTGTAGATACAGTAAAAAATCATAAGCAGTGGCAGTGCTTTATATATTAAATAATGAAACAGGGAACAAACACACACAGTTCATCTCCAATAGGCATAATGAATATATGCCTGGACCACAAGAGATACTCCATTTTTCTTCTTATCAGGATAAGAGCATAAACGTGCTTTTCAGATGCATATTTAGCCTATTCTCAATGATTTTTATGATACAGTTGTCCTCCAAACTCCCTATCAAATTTCTCTTCTAGGATGTCCCCTCACAGCACTTTTTTCCCTAATGCCTAATCTAACTCTTGCTGTGCTTTCATCTTATTAATTCTTGCTCTCTCCTAAGGGAACATGAAGATCCCATCTTCTTTACAGCAGTCTCGAAAGTATTTGCAGACTATTACTACTTCTTTCCTCAATCTTATGTAGACAACTGCTTCCACCTTTTCACACAAGTCTTGTATTTCAGATGTCCTATGATCTTAATTGCTTTTCTCTGGACTCCTTGTAATTTCTCTTGACTCCTTAGCTCCATCTTTCTAAAAGTAAAATGTTTAAAATATTCCGGGTGAAGTTTTTCCAGTATCACATGAAACAAAAGGATTGCTTCAAAAGTCAGGCTTTTCTAGTCAGTATCTTATCATCAACTCATCTTTGGCTGTGGTAAAACTCTCAGATCCCTGACTAACAAACTGCTAATCCAAACATTCATCATTACCAAAACCTTGTACGAAGGGCTGCTGGCAAAAAATGAACAAACATGTTCTCTATCCCATCATACTGGTTGGTAATGAAAATACTGAAAGATGCAATATATAAAGATGTTCCACTCAGTATTTATTAGCTCATACCTTGCCAAAACTTGAAACGTCACTAAACTAGAGTAAGTCAGCAGTGCCACCACGATGCTGGTGGCACTTGCATAGGAGGAGAGGCTGAGGAAGGAGGGCTTGTTTACCCAGGAGATGAAAGGTTTTCAAGAGGCCAAATGGGATTTTTTTGTATCTATAGGAAGCTCTAAAACAGATGGATCCAGACAAAAATAAGAAAGAAAACTGAAACAGCTGAATTTCTGACTTCACATAAGAAAAAAAAACAAAACAAAAAATCCTCATTATGAGGAAAAATAAATATTGAAACAGGTTGCCTTGGAAGATTATCCTGGGAAGTTTTAATATTTAGTTGGACACAGCCTTAGGTAAACTGGTCTGAATTTAGTGTTGACCTCATTCCTACAACACAGAAAGATTTCTGAATGCTCTGAGCATCCTTGGCTCAAGTAAGCTACATGTCCTGGACATTCAAAACTTGCATCTCATACTTTTTACCTACATTCTTTAACTAAATGACCAGGTCTATACCAGGTAGCATTGTTTTCACTCTATATTCTGCCATTTCTGCCGCTGTTTGAGATATCTACTGCAAAAAAAATTTTCAAACTACAAATCTAAAGTCTCATTTCTAATTAGTTTTAACCACAGTGTTTTTTATATTAACATCTACCTTTAGAGGCAGAAACATCAAACTAGAAAGAATGTGCTGAATTCTTTAGGTAGATGAGGTTAGTTCTTAAACTATTATGGTCTTATTTATTCATTAAGTTAGATCCTTTTATGTTTATCAAGCTTGCTAATATTATTTTTTACTATGACAGCCTTAATGTTAGCTTTTCACTAGAATCACTGTGTTGAACACACCCACTATTCTGATCAGCCACAAAAAAGCATTTCACACATTGGCCTGTCCTATTCTGAAATATTTATGTGTTTCTGTCAGTAATTGAATTGGTTGCATTGACATTTAATCATGTTTAATGGATATGGTGGAAAACAAGCTGTAATCCTCGCCTAAGCTAAGGGTCCTGGTTCATAATTCTGTTAACATTGAGTTTCCTCCTGTAAACTGAGTCAGAGTAGCTACTTATTTGTGCCCTTATTTGTGCCTTTGCCTGTCCAAAGTGCAAGGGAAGGTGACTTAACTAAAATCCCTTTCATTGTGGGCCATTTGAAGTTAGCGAGTGGGTAAATCACGGAGATTTGATCACACTTGGTCCCAAAGTCTTCTGTTCTGACAGTATAGGGACTGATGACAGCTGAGCTTAGACATGTCCACAGTTCCTAGGACAGACCCAGTATTTGCAGGGTGCTGCCACAGGGACTCATCTGGAACTCTTCCACGGAACAAGGAAATTGGCAAGACTCATCATGGGAAAACAGAAACAAGTTGGAGGCACCTCTTGATGAATTTCAGTCTGGCTGCAGCACCCAGTCTCTGCTGTGATCTCTAGTTCTGCTGCAGACTGAGCATAGAATTTATTCACTTATGTCACAGAATTTCCTCCATTACTTGCATTTAGCTGATGGTGTACTTTGGAAGATTACTAAAAAGATCCTACCTGAAAGAAGATCTACTCTGCTTTAAGAACATACTTGTTTCGAATAGTTTCAGACATCATCCTGGTGCAACCATTGACTGGTTAGGAAGGACCACTGTGTCCAGCTACGGCCCCTTCCGAGCTGAGCTAGGCTCCCCTGTTCACACAATCACAGATAAAGCAGCCTGCATTCAGTCACCAGCAACCATACTGCAAAACAGTTAAATCCTTTCTACCGTTCACGTTCAGTACCCACATTTGACAATGCTCAGTAGAGCATTCCTGATGCCTTATACCATTTTCTGAGACTATCAAATTTTCTGTGTTTGTTAGAGTTTATTACTAACCCTATTGATAAACCACTTGAGAGTTAATTCACAAGGAGATTGGAGCAATTCATCTTGTTAACAGAGATTTTGGGACAATTGCTTTTTGTGTCCTGACTGACCCTCAGCAGTGAAAAAGATTTTAAAACTGAGACCTAAAACATGCCTTAAAAGAAACAGAGCAAGTAGGGTTATATTCCATAGCCATGGAATATTCAGCTAACAGGTCTTTTTAGTATGAGATGGATATTTAGAAAACACAGTAATAGATGGTTACAGGGGATTTTTACATCACCAGGCAAAATAGAGAAATAAATCAGGGATGAAAAAATTGAATTGCAAAGAAATTCCTTGGGGCAAGGGATGAAATCCTACATGAATTAAATATATTAAATGGTTTCCAGTTAAGGATGAAGGACAAAGGCGTAGTATGGAAAAGGGGGGGAAAAGAAGACCAAGAAACAGAGATTAATTTAAAAGTGCTTGATGTATACTTGATTGTGTATGAGAACAGCTTCCTCTGAATATAAATGTATATTTGACTGCATGGGAGAACAACTCTCCCAAACACAAAAAAGTGTACAGAAAGCTTTCAGAGTAAGGGGTGATACAATACAATGTTTCTGATGGGAGTAGGGAAGAGAAAATACATATCTTTAGAAACAATTGCACTTTGAAAGGGATAACAAAATTATAATCAAAGTGGACAGAGACGTTGATGTCTTTCCCCCCTTTTAGTTCTGTTTTATTGTTAAATTTCCCCTCTCTAGAGCCATATCCTATAAAAAATCACAGGGTGTCTAATAGAACGAGGAGGGAAGGGGATAGGAACTTGATAGGAAGTCACTTAAATACTTCACGTGCAGCCGACCTCCCAGAGCAGAGGGAATTCCACTGATGGCTCTGGAAGCATCAAGCAGCTTCTCTAGCCCACATGATTGTTAACAGGAATACATGATATCTCCTTCAAGAAAGTGAAGATAGGATAGCAGTTTACGCCACCCTTGAAGTGAAGGAAAAGCCAAGAAGGATACTGAGAGATGCAGCAGACAAGAACTGGATTCCAGGAAACTCAATTCAGCAGAAGAACAAGGCTCTTGCATGAGCAGAACTGGATACAGTCAAATCCACACAGACACTGTATGGGAAAAACAATGCCTCCATTAATTGTCTGAGTACTTGGAAAAGGATAATTAAAAAAACTGGAGATAGAAAGTGGACAGTAAACATAATTTGCTCTGATTTCAAAAGGCTTTAGTTGAATTCCCTCCAAAAGAGGCTATAACAGTAAAAAAAAAAACAAAAACAAAACTATAAATGGAAAAGTCCAAACTACAATCCAGGCTCAATAATTAGAGAAAGCACCAAGTCAGCAAGAATATACCCCAACCCCTCAGGGCAGACAAAGACAACAGAAGTGCATTTGAACCCTCTGACTGCAGTTTGTGTTGTTTCTGTGTTCTGAGACTCAACGTGTGCTTTTGCTTTTCAATCTGGGGCAAGTAGAGGCACTTGACTTTCAAAAGTGGTGGACTTCTTCCCTGATAAATTCAAGCCCCTTTAGGCCTTGCCACCTTGGAGTTGATGCTGTTTCACCTACAGGTCTTTATGCATTTTTTCTTTCGTTCTTTATGCGTACAACAGTCTTTAAATAGCTGCATAATATTATTAAGATCATTTGGGCTACTAAGGTGCTTTAAGTTATGAAATTAAATCTTTCTAAGGTTTCAGTCAGAGATTTTTGGAGGGTGGCTGAAACAGGAAGTGCTGAAAGTGAATAGTGGCAAAAAATTAGGAGTTACCAGTTCACAGAAACTAATAAACCCAGACCCATCATGTCAGAAAAATAAATATAAACTACAGAGAATGAATTCATAATGAGACACACTGAAAATTTCTACTGAAATTTTTCAACATCTAATACAGGTTGGTACAAGTTTTCATGCACAAATTTAGAAAATGAAAAGTGATTATACTTTTAAGTTTTTACTTTCAAGTTTTAGACTCTGTAAAAGTACTCTAAATAAAATTTTAAAAAGGTAAAAAGAAAAAAGAAAAATGTGTTATTCTCAAATTCTTCCTTCTTCCCCATTTTTCTTCTATTTAGAAAAAAGGGAGAACAAATGTAGATACAATACAGTCAAAAATGCAGATACAACTTATTTTTCCATGTCCATGTGCCATCATTTCTGTTTTAGAAACAAATACCTGAAAAGATAGCTTTTTTTAAAAAATTGACACTTCTAGTGCAACAGTAACAGACATTTTAGGTTACTAAGGCTAAAAATGAAATGCCTTACTTTCAAAATAATGAGGCACTTCTACATTTCAATGTACTCAGATGTTCTGAAACACTTCTCAGTATAATAAAACACCAACCTAGGAAGAAAGTGTGAGAAACATAAGTTTCCCATATTTTTGAAACTTCCCTAATAACTGGAATTTCCCAACGGAATAGCTGCCTCTAGTAATTAACTTTGTAGAAGAAAACCAGCTTAGCAGATTTAAATTCTGGGGAAACCATGCCAAGATCCAGGATTAGTTTGGCAAAGAGACAGGAGGGCCTCTGTGATTCAGATCAGGGAAGAGGCCAGTGAGTGCTGTATGTAATCAGGATGACTGAATATTTAAAGAAAAGAATGGACACTGATGTTATCAAAAGGTGAATTTACAGTGAGCCATGAGCTGGACTACTTCATATCTTGCCACCAAGTCTCACACTTCACATGACTGACTGAAAAATTATAGATGACAGTGCTGGGAGTGACTGGTAGAAGGGAGGATGTGACTGCTGAATTTTGGATTAGTTCAGTTAGCACAGGATTTAAATAAATTTCTTACTGCGTAATTCACCAAGGAAGAAATGTTCAAAAGGAGCTGGTCAGAACTGAAAAGAAGAAAACAAAGGCAAGGAAAGCATAGCAGGTACAACCACAAGCCAGACCAACCATGGGCCTTCGTCCAAACTCTTTGATGACTGACCTAGTCCTGGATGATTATCTGGATAACATTACACCTATTTAAGTTGGAGTGGGTCTAAGATGATTACCACAGGACACTCAATAGGTGAAGAACAAGACAGTTATATGAAATTAAACAAGAAATATTTCTTCATACAGTTTGAAGTGTATCTGCAGACTTGCCCAGACTTTGGGGGAATGTAGGGTCAAAAGTGGAAGCTGGGCTAGAGAATGAAAGGAGCATTTTATTACTGCTAACAGAACGTGTCATTCAGCACGATTAAAAAAAAAAAATAGAAAGAAGAGATAATGAAATCTCAAGGTTCAGTAGGAAAGTTCCCTATGGGACTTTGGGAATAATTCTTCTGCCAAGCTCTGTTATTATGTTATTGGTTGGATACATCATAAGTCTCCCTCCCACATTTCCAAAATATTAGCACTCAGTCCCAGGAAAGACAAGTTATTAGTACTATTTAAAGTATTTACTGCACTGTGAAGGCACATGTAGAAATAGAAAAGACAGAAAGTTCCCGATCCCTCTTTCTCTGAAATCAGGAAGAACTGATTTTTGACTTGGAATCAAAACTGAGCAGATTTATTGGATATCATTTAAAGATGAGGGCAGAAATTAGAAAAGTTTAGTAATCCCCTTTTGAGGTCTTATACAATCAGGAATGCAAAAGTGAGTATGAGTGGATGAATCATGTTGGCTTCAAAAGGTTCTCTGAAGATCCATATTGGATGTGATAGAAAGAGCTGCAGCCCACGTGTGTGAGTCCACGAGCTGCCAAAGCACTCCTTGCACTTCACTTCCATCACAAGAAGGACTCCTTATGCAGGATACTGCAGAAAACTCATCCTCAGGAAGTTTTATGAGGAATTAGATTTTTGTAATGGCAGAAAGCACTCCCTGAGAACAGGAAATGGACAATTGTGGCAGTCTGCTTGTTGAGTTCTGTAAGGAATGATTGTTTTGAACAGTTCAGGCAGGGACTCCTTTTCTGTAAGGCTTCATTGATCTGCATAAATTTCATTTTACACTCACGCACACAAAGGTTTGTATGATGTGTGTAAATCCCAAGCTTAAGGATTTGCATCATATGCTTTGCATTCTTTAAAGCTCCTATAGAACCTCAGAAATACATGTAGAATATCTACTGTACAACACCCAAGGGTCAGCACAAATAATTCTGAAGGTTTGACAGCATTGTTCTTCTGGTTTTGGCAATATTGTTTTAGGAGTATGATATTCTGGGACTGAAAAAACTCAAAATCTAGTAAGAACTCAAATAAACATAAAATGTTAGAGCTGTCAAGGAAACCAGAGGCTAAACCTGTTTCAGGACTTGCCCTGTGGAAATTTAATAGATACAAAAAACACTGAGAGCTTCAAATTTTGAGAGAACCTGAAATTTATGACATGTAAAAACATGATATCCCTGTGTTCCTGTGTTACAAACAATATGTTACATTCCATGAAGGTGCATACAGCTCACAAGAACAATAGTCATTGATACTGTATCACTAACTACATTAATTCTGTATCTGCTCAGTTGCATGTGGGCTTGAGGAAAACAATTATTATCCCATGGTGTTCACAACCTGCTCTTAGGTGGGAAACCAAATTTTCCTAAGGAATCATGAGGGCAGTCCATGAATGGAAGTCCTAAATGTATGAGTTTATTCTGTAGTTTAAAGGCAACATACTGCATTGAGAAACAGGAAAAGAGGCTGCTGTTAGTGAAAGTGACTCTATTTGAAGGCGTTTTCATATTTCATTCACTTAATAAGAAGGTTTAGCATAACTGAGCTGTAAAACAGTAATATTAATATCTATTTCTATTATTGATATTACATTATTTAAATTTGGTTGCTGTGTCCCCTCTTATATTTGCTTCATCCTGTCTTTCACTCAACCTGATAATTATTCATGCAAAATTACTACACAAGGAAATTCCTGTTAGGTTCCAATAGGAATTTTGCTATAGAGAAGGATGCAGCATTTGACAAAGAGTGTGCATGAGTATGTTTTTATTACTCTGTTCTGCTTTATTCTTTCCACAGCAAATAAGTAAGATTAAGGGTGCATATCTTGATTGATGGATAATAATTCTGAGCACCACAACTAAATCTTTTGACTGCCTGGCTTAGAAGTACTTATTATCCTCATCAGCCTCCCTCATTCCAACATTTCCATGCTTTTATGTCTAGAGCATGCAAAGACCAGCTTAACAAAAAAAACAACAAACAAACAAACAAACAAACAAAGGAAAAATTAGCTAAAACTTAATTCTGACACTTTTTCTGGAAATTATTAGGAAGCGTGGAGGAAAGACACATATGCACACTACTCATCTTGTCACTAAAAGGGATTGTTCATCTATTCTTTACTCTGCTGTAACAGCCCCTTTGTGTTTTGGACATACTGGCATTACCCCATCTATTCTTATTCCATTTGAATTAATTCCTTCATAGTATGTTCACATTAGGAACTTGGATACATGATCATACTATTTTATTTATCCTTATCGTGGCATAGTTACATCACAGGTGGATACAAAGGTAAATCAGATATTTGTAAAACAATCCCTGAGCTCAGTGTAGTTTGATGTAGAACTTCAAAAGATAATGAAAAAGTTTGCTAGTTTACTCACAGAGACATAATTTAATCATTCTTCATGTCTATTTGGAAAAATTTGGTTTCTTCTCTGAATATGGGAAGAAAGCTGTCAATTAGATATATGGATTTGGATCCATTTTAGGAACACACCTCTGTTAGAAAAAAAACCGATAGACATCAGAATTCTTGTGGCATAGGCCAGTCTTCTATTCTGGTTGCTACTGAACTGCATCATTCAAATCTCTGACCAAACAAGGATTTAGATTTTTCTGTTATACTGAAAAGGGATCCCCAACATCCTTTAGTTCCTTCTCCAGTAATTCCTACATTTTTTAGAAGTTTCAAGAAACAATAAAAATACGTTGTTTTGGAAAATACAGGAAGAAAAAAAAGCATAATCTCATTGGAATTTTTTTGATGGGAGTTGATAAGGCTGTGAAATTTCAGAGCACTGCTTTAAAGTTTACTTTGTGTGTTACTATAGATACTAACCTTCTTATGCTTCCAAACATCTGCGCATGACCCAAAAATCTTCCAAAGTCTATGTGGAACATGTGTCCAGCTTTTGTCAGCATTATGTTGTCACTGTGTCGATCACAGATTCCCAGGATGAAGGTAACAACACACCAGCCAGCACAGGAATAAAAGAAATTCCTTTTGGCCTAGTGAGTAAAACAACAGTACTTACACGAAATATCCAGGAGCATTTGTTTGTGGTCCTAACAAAAAATTAAAACAAAAGGTAGCTCTACAAATGCTGTGCTTGTTGCTCAACTTTTAACGGGTTAAAATTTCAAGAGGTAATAGTGAAAAGAAATTCATGAGGTAGGTCTGAGTAGGAATGGTATAGGAATGGTACTCAAGCATTTAAAAATTACACTGCAAGAACAATTTTATGCATGAGGTTTTGACCTTGCATTTCACAAATACCTGGAAGTCTACAAAAAACTTTCTGGTGAAAGGTGTCTAAGAAAAGCAAGCTTCTTGGCAGGAAGCCAGCATTTTCTGTCCAATGTTCTGCATATATTGCAAAAACAAGTGCTAGGAAATTAGTTGGAAATCCACAAATTTACCCATTTGCTTTGTAAAGGATGTAGGTTATTTTATATCCACTGCACTACTCTGTACCTACATGGATTTGTTTTTCTCCAGAAATTAGTCCATGTCCCATGAATCTAAATCACAATGCAATACAGAAAGGCAAACCATCCTAATCTGCATCTTAATGTTTTTGGACAAAACCTATGTTAGCCAAGGCAAATGATATTTAGGCTTCCAGGAATTCCCTGTAGATGCAGGGTACCACCTGCAATGGCATGGCAGCACTGTGCAAGATTTAGGCCACAGCACAAGAGTTAGATGAATTTTACGTCTCACTGTGCTACTTACTCACTTTGATGACCTTGGATAAAACACTTAAGCTTTCTGTGATTTTGTTCACCCAACTGTAATATGAGGATATTAAAACTTTTTCTGCAGCAGTTTTCTGAGCACCTTAGATCCAGTACTGTATGAGTAAAAAATTATAACAGAGTAAAAAAAGAGAAAGGTTCATTCACTAGCTAGCACAAAGGGAATGCATAGCAGTAATTTTATGCATACCCTATGTAATCAGATCTGACTGCATTTTATATATTTTAAAAATGGAAAGAAATTGGGTAGGAATTGGTTTTAGAATATTCCACATTAATGGTACTTCTTACAAACAGGAGCAGCAGCAAGAAATTGAATTTTCAATCAATAATTAGCAGTACCTCACTTTTGAATTGAAATGTCTGCACTTTCACCATAAAACTGTAAAACCACAAACTTGTAAAAAAAATTTCTACACAGATTGTTCCTGTTTAATTGAATCAAATGATATATGAGGAATTCAAGTGTTCTTAATCAAAATGTGTGTGAACAAATGTCTATGGAATAATTACAAAATTACTTAAGTTTATCAAACATATTTATACTCTACATCCACTAACAAACTGCTATAAAATAATTTCATTTTCACAGTGGTAAACACTCAAAGTACTCCTTTAAATTTAAAATTTTGTCCACTAATTTATCGCTGGCATGGAAAAGGGTTCTCAAAATTGTTTGAGCAACACCAAAATGAAAACTCTTTCATGTGCCTCCGAACATGTTCACCCAACAAGGAATTGACAGAAAGATTTCCCTGGAAAACTTTTGCTTCTATAAATAAAATTTCTTATTGTTTGGCTCATGTATAACATCTAGTTTAATAAAATCAGATGCATTACATGGGATCCCATGAGAACATGTGATATAAAAAGCATGATCTGGTTTTTGAATATGGTGGTTTTGATAAAACAGCTTTCTAAAACTTTGGGTATTGGCATAGTCATTCCTAAATACAGGAAATCTGCCAAGATCTTGTATGGTTTATATAAAATAAAGAATTTAGAGAGCTGACCAAAAAAATAAATGTTTCTGAATTCAAAACTTAATTTCTCTTTCAGTTTCTCTTCACTTTACTAGTAACTTTCAAAACACCTCTATGGCACATTTTTATAGAAAATTTAATACCATGCACCTGACAAAAAGCAGTATTTCCTTAGAAAGAGAGTGGCATTGAAGTGGGTTCCCTGGTTTCTATGCACATGATTTGTTTGTCTCATATCTGAGCCACTCATTTTAGCTGCCTACTGTAATTTGGTTCTTTTTTTTTTTCTCCATGGTATAGCGTGAAAAGTGTAGTAAGCTTCATTATGAGGTTACCTCTTGGTAACTTGATTCCAGAGGATGGTGATGGAGAAACCATTTTTCAATTGTGTTTTTTTTCAGTGGTCCTATCAGTCCAGACTCCCTGTGGATCTTTGCTAGTGTGGTAGCATCTGGCACCATCTGTACCAGTCCTAATCAGATAAAAAAGAATTTGCATGAAAAATCCTCAGCTTTAAAAAGACAGGAAGACAATCAATGCATATTGCCTGTTGTTTGATCATTCCATGCAGAAAAATATATATAGTTTAAAGCTTATAAATAATGAATACAACAGAAAATATACATCAGTATTGTTCTACTCTTGCTCTTTGGAAATTAAAAATAAAGGCCACCGAGCAGAAAGGAGCAGTTCTATGAATGAGAAATAAAATCATCAATAACAATGCTGTGGGTATAACTGCCACACAGTATCAACAAGGTCAACAATTTAATGAGATTCAAAGTGGATATAATATGTACAAACGTAAAAAATCATAAAAATAAGGACCAGATATTTACTAATCATGATAAAGTTAATTTCATATGTGTTTATTGTCTAGAAAGCTACACAAATTTTTCTGCAGTACATGATGCTGATCACAACTGGGAGAAATGGTACTGTGTAGTGCAGAAATTAGTCTGATCCAGTACGCCACAAAACGGGACTCTGAAATGCAGAGAGAAGCCAAGCATTTTGCAATGCTTCGCTTGAATCCTCTGTCTCTTCTGCATTCACTTAACTCCTTTTTTTTGGTACTGAGACCTGGCCTTCCAGCCTTCTCTCTCTGTCCCCACGTGTGGTCCCCTGGCATGCCATCCTGCTACTCTGCATTACAGGGAGGACTTTCCCTAACCATTTTACTTGGTCACAAGCTCCTCTACTACACAAAGCCTGGAAAGTGAAATTCTACCAGAGCTTTAAGTTTTCACTGAATTTCTGTGAAAAGAGATTTCTGTGCTTGCATGACCATGAAATTACCATCTCCTGCCTAGCTTGTGTGGAAAAAATGGCCATAGAGTAAGCCACTAGCCTAGGACTTGGAATAGCTATATACACAAGTCTCCCGAAGCATGTGTCCTGTATGACCATAGGCATGTCCCTTGGTCCTTCTCTCCTTAATTATTAACTGTAAATTGATTATATTAACATTGATGTTACTCATAGGGGAAGACCACTGGAAAAACTGTGAGACACTGAGGGGTTATTGCTGCTGTGATGCTGAAAGGGAGAGACTGTCAGGGAGAGAATATTATTTGCAGATGATCCCTGTATCTCTCTTGGCAAACATCAAATGAAGCGTTAGTAAAAATAGGGTCTACATATAATATCACATCCAGAAAGAGTATTCTTGTATCATCTGCATTTGAGGCAGAAGCTTTCAAGCTTTGACTCTCATCCCTACAAAGAAGGATGGAGTTTTTTTCCAGGTCAGCACAACCACCTGCCATGTGCCACAACTCATCTATACTTCCTCTTAGTTCCTTCAGATCATTCCTCCTCTGTCATGTTCACTTTGTGGTTCAGAAAGTAATGATTTTCTTTTAATTTTTCTATTTTAATAAGATTTTGTACAGCAGGTGATCTGGATACATCTGCCTTTTATTTGAGCTAGGATTATTTCCAGTAGAAGATTTATTTGGTCAGGGAAATGTAGCCAGCTTACTGCTGTCAGCAGATTTCTACAGCAAGCAATTGGTATCCCTGCTACAGCTCTGCTATAACCATAAAAGAGAGAAATAGAGCTTTCAGATGAGTCAGGACTGCCCTAAGCAACATAAATCACAAGAATAATATTTCAAAATTAACAGCACAAAGCTGTCATCACTTGTCTGCAGGTACTTTCTGTAACCACATGCATCTAGGCTCATTTAAGCATCTGTGTAGGACTACACCGGATTAAAACTTCAGTCGCTATGGCAAATTTTCTCCAGTACCCTCTTTTTGATGTGAGAATTTAAAAATGTTTTGCAAGCTGACAGTATTGAGGATTTTGGAAAATTCTAGACTAAGTTGCTATGAAATACAATGAGCTCTAGAGAGACAGAATAAACAAATTTTATATAACACTGTTTACATGAAATATGAATAACATAATACAAGTTCCTTTTATAATTTAAGACTGACCTTGCCTTTTCCCTGTGGATAAACACCTATAAATGATCATTTGCATATCCAGTCCCTCTTGGAGCCAAATGTTGTCCATCACTCGAATAATTTGCAGAACCAACATATCTTGACGTAGATCATCACCTATCTGTGAAAATTGCACATGAAATTAAGTTTTCTCCTTCAATACCAGACAGAAATAAAGTCCTATTTAATTTGGACTTTTGTTCCTACTTAAACAGCTACATTCATTTCTTGTCTTTCTTCGAAGTTCCTACTTACCTTTCCATGTCAGACGAGGATGGCACAGTAGATGGCACACACAGACAGGAGCAGTTTTGGCAGCCACTGAGATGGTAACAAATGATCCCTGCTTAACTTTGGCCTTTCTGCTTATTATTCCTATGCAGTTATTAGAGTTTGAAAATTTAATCCCGAGGTAGGATCCTAATTTAGCTACATTTTAAAGTCTACCTAATGCTAGATCCCTTTACAAAAATGACAGCATTTGTCTAATAAGCCTCACAACTTAGTATTTGCAGGAGAATTTTATAATGAATTTATATTTTATCTATAACATGATTTTTATTCAGTTTCAAGCAGTGATGCAATGATGACCTCTCTCCCCATGTGGTTAGTCAAACAATAATCTCAGTGAAATGTGGCTTTAATTGTAGCCACAAGAATTAATGAAGAGATTATTTTCAACCATGGCTGGGTAAATGGCCTGTGAAAACAACAGCCTTGATTTTTTGTTTCCCCCATCCTACTCCAAGTAAAATATATAACTTTTACTGATATTTTAAGTGCTTTATTCTTTCATTAAATTCTTTTTATACAAGCATTCCAATCTACAGACATTTACTGCTATGAAATGAGTACTTGAGGAGACATAAACTCATCTGAAAAAGACAATATCTGATTATATTTTTTTCTTATTTAAAGGTAATCTTGACTCTAATTAATTCTTCTTAGTACCTAAACATACAAAAAATCTTATTCTTTCTACTTACCTTCCCTCACAAATAAAGTCAGAAGACAATTTAGTAAAATACCCTTATCATTTATTGTGCTTACCATTTATGTATATCTGTCATGAATAAGCAATAGAACTATAGTACAAGTAAAAGATATTTTAATGCAATGTTTTGCTGACAGGAGAAGGTGACAGCAGCCTTAATACTTCTACAGCAACTGGACAATGAGTTGGTTGCTGAACATGACAAAGTAGGGAAAATATTGTCTGTGTAGAACCAGTGCAATTATTTAAAAGCCCCATAAGCAAGTATTTGCTCAAGTAGATAGGAACATGCTATTTAACATTGATTTCCAAATGAAACAGCATATGAAGCAGGTTTCTAAATGTTCAGAAAAACTTAAAATTGCTAATTTCTGCCCCTAGCCTGCCTGGAAAGCATACTTCTGTTTCTGAGGATCATGACTGCTCTAAAGGGGCAATTTAAATTAAGATAGAAATGATTTTTTTAAATTTGTTTTTATAATTCTTTTAGATTTCTGGTTTGGAAAATGATTCTGCAAAAGATCTAAGAATAATGCCATTGGCACCACTGACCATTTTGTATCCATCAGTTATTTTATGAACTTGTGTTCTTCTCTAAAACCAGTATCTGCTGTTAGAGTAGACTTTTGCTCTTTTGAAAGGGAACTAATTTCAAAATGCATGTATTTTCCATTGTGGATGGACTATTCTGAACTCAGAAGCTTTTCATCAGAGACAACAGCAAAATAAAGCAGAGTTTGAGTCAGTTCCTCCAAATAACTCCAACAAGAGAGACCTCCTTTGCTGTCTCCTCCACCTTTCTCAGCCACTCCCTCAGGCTGGCTGATAGGGGCAGAATTAGGTCTGTGTGGCAAATGGAGCCTCTAACACTCTATTTTGATATTTTAGAGACATATGAAAAAGGCTGAAGGGTTCAGTCATTCTGAACTATCTCTCCTCTGAGACCTGCCCTCTGACTTCAATGTCGTTAATAAACCAGGTTTAAAATATGAACTTTATATTCTAGTCTGGTTGTCTGCACTAAGGAAAGAAACTGCAATAAGTTGTTTGATTCTCTATTGATCAAAAAGCTGATTGTTCAGTGTATTGCCTCAACATATTTCATTAAAAGTTCCAGTGTCAAAAATAAAAGGGATAAACAAGCAGAAGAACCAAATCAACTATTCTCAGACTCAAGCTTTAAAATATAAATTAGGTGAATTTTAAATCATCATTTTCCATACCAAAAGACCCGAGGATAAGAGGAAGAACATACCTTAAAAATAACATTGATGGTTCCACTTGGAGCATTCGCATTGATGAAGGAGATTT
Organism: Lichenostomus cassidix; assembly: GCF_008360975.1. Lineage (NCBI taxonomy): Eukaryota > Metazoa > Chordata > Aves > Passeriformes > Meliphagidae > Lichenostomus > Lichenostomus cassidix. The sequence continues at coordinate 57,489,263 of NC_139480.1, forward strand.
TTAATGGAAAAGCATTGGATGTAAAATAAGAACATGACTGCAGGGGAAAGAAAGATGAGACAGAAGAACAGGGTCACATATACAAAACACCAGGCCAATACAATACCTCTGTAAAAGATACCAGCTTTAAACAGTGCTTAGTAGCAGTGGTAGCAAAAGAAAATAATTCTTGATCTTATTGACTGTTTCACGGGGTCTGAAAAATAAGAAATTCTTTTCCCCAGACAATCTGCTTCACTTACATATGAGACCATATGAATGGATAATATTTTATGTACTAATTGCTTTTCATTTTACCCAGGCCTATTAATAATAAGCTTTGGCTGGTACTGAGTGGATGAAGTATATAAGACTGATGTAATGGGAGTCTTAAAGCGTTGAAAAGCATTTGGTCCTATTATTTTCTGAAAAAAAACCAGCCCTGCCCAATCAGACAATCTTTATGGAAGCAAAGAATCTGACAATTTCTTTGAAGACCTCACTCTGGCTGAGGAGACAAGAAATTTTGAAAATCATGATCTATTTTTTGTGGAATTTATCTTAATTAAACATAAACACTGACTTTCATGCTCTACAGCTCCTTCCACCTGAATATCTCAGAGGGCTTCAAAAACCACTAATGAGCCAAGGACTGCAAATCCTGTGAGAGTTTAGGGTGGTATTATTACCCTCATTAAAAATATCCAAGAAGGGGTGGCGGGGAAACCCCTCAAAACCAAAGACAATTGTAAATCAATGGCCTGGTTTCTGGAAATAATGAACACCCCACAAGAGCTGCTGCTGTCCTTACAGGGTGGAGTGTAAGGGAGGCTAATTTGAACACCACCACCAGACACAGCTGTCTTCTGCTTTTCATCTAAACATCTCAAAGCACGGTCCAAGCATGCAAATATTTTCTCAGCCAAATTAGACCTCTGCCATGGGCCAGAGCCATTATCAACGATGAGATCCTGACCCCTCATGGAATTCTGCCAATTGAAAGGTCTCAGTGAGTGCTTGAAAGGTTCCTGTGAGATAATGTGACTCTGAGAGAGCTGGGAGCAGGGCTTGCAACTGGTAAAATTAATAGATGACACAGAAATGAATTACATTTAGGTAATTATAAGCACTTAAAAGTTCTAATTTGCATGATTATACTTACGTACAGTTCAATCAAGAAACTACATGTATTTATAGAAAGAAAATGTCCTATAATGATATAAGAAAAATGAGAAAAAAGAAATCCCTCTTCAGATATTACATTTAAACATTTTTGTATCAGTCCAGTCAAGATGGTGCAGTATAAATAGCATGACTTTATGGTGAGATACCTTTCCATTAGTCATTATTTCCAAAAGCCTGAAAGCAGGGAGAAACAGCAGGCTTCAAATCCTTCTGACTTATATCACACACAATTCGCCCAAGCCTGTGGGGTGCTAGAAGACTTCTGTTCTCAGCCAGATCAAGGATGAATAGCAATTACTTGGAGAAACACAGCTCAGAGGCAATCGAAGGGATCAGCATCTCTTAGAATCAGGTCTACTATGGATAACGAGCCAGGGAGTAAAAATAGAGCACAAATTGCTGTAATTAGGTAGCTATAACTGGTAATATAGATGGCTCTTCAGGTTTGTTTTTTTCTTCATGCTGGTTACATTTTCCTTCTCCAGAGATGGAGCAGCTTACTCCTGGCATTATGTTGTTTATGAAAACATTTTTGAACAATGAATAACTGAATCTCAGTACTGTGGTCAAAGTCAAGTAACACTGAGGAGCATTTTTGTTTGCATTATCCTTAAGTCATTTTTAATAAGGGTCATAGACACAGGTAAGCTAGTGTGAATATTTTAATATTTTAGCAATTCTCAGTCATGCCCTGAGTCTCAGCTAAGCAAACAGACAGCTGGCTCCAGACTTTTAGCTTCTCCCATACCTGACATGGGAGAGTCTTGGATGAGAAAAAAAACCTCTCACCAAGGGCTACCTGGTGGGAACCAAGGCTCAGCCTCCAGATGCCCTTGCCAGTCCCAATACCACGGCAGGGCAGCTGAGCTGGGAATGGGCTGCTCAGAGTTTGAAATCTCTGGTTGGTGTGACATACATGCAGCACCCACCCTACCCACCCTGTCACCTCTGCCTCAGACAAAGGCCCCTGGTTTAAAAGGGGATTAAGCTGGATGTAAGTTTCCCATCTGGTTTTCACATCTGGGTTCCCATCCCATTTATGCTCAATATCAGTAAGATCATTTCCAAGTCATTGCAGGCATTCATTCCCTTTCCCCTTTATACTAAAATAAAAAAACAAAATAAAAAATTTAGTTGATCACACTTACATCTGCCTCTATGCCTTGGATAACAAGCCCAGGATTCAGGGGGAGCCGACAGACTTTCACCTCCTGGAAGAACTGCTGGAGTCTGCCGAGCTCCACATTTAACACCTCCTGCAACATGTGAAGATTTATGGCAGCACAAAAGAACACAAAAGCACCTTTTTTTTTTAACTGGCTTTCTGCATTTTAAACAAGTAATGCAACTTCCAGAGCCAGTAGCATCCATGTGATCTTTTAATTGCTAATGAGGTCACAGTAAGGTGCAGATATTAAAAATAAGAACTGTAGTTTTACTCCACATTCATGCTTTTTCTGCGAGATGTGCTACTAGCTCATACTGCCCTGCAGGTTCAGATGGAAAGAGACTGTTTATAAGGGCATGGAGTGACAGGACAAGGGAGAATGGCTTCAGACTGAAGGAGGGTAGGTTTAGATTGGATGCTAGAAAAAATCTCTACCTGTGAACCCAGGCTGGATGGGGCAACCTGGTCTAGTGGAGGGTGTCCCTGCCCATGGCAGCAGTGTTGAAAATAGAGCATTTTTAAGGTGCCTTCCGACCCAAACCATTCTGTGATTCTATGATTCAAAGCCCTTCATTAGGGGTTGATTAGCCTGGTATTGCTCTGCTGTATCTCAAGGGGTTTTTCGCCTTGCCTGAGAACTTCACAATTTGTTGCTTATTGCCTCTACGCTGTGGTCACCCCTGCCTAATTCTGTTAACTACAAGGTTTGGGAGCTTCTCAGCATGACAGTAACTGAAGCCTTGAGATTAATCTCTAAAATCTGTGTTATGCACCAGTAATGTATAATGTATTACTACTATTTCTTTTTCTTTACATAGATTTTCCTTTTGCGAATATTTTTGTCTTTTTACTTCCATGTTCGCTTTGCTGCTCTCAGTAGCAGCATTGAGAGTTTTCTGAAAAACCCTTTGAAAATTTTTTAATCCTTAACAAGGCAGAAAGATTCATGATATCATTCATAATAACCAGCAGTGGCAAGTATATTTTTATTTGGCTTTCTGCTCTACCTTGCTGAGATTTCAACAAGAAGCAGTTTTACACATCAGGTAAGTAACAACAGCTGTCCTAGGAAATTAAAGTTTTGAACAGGAAGTGTACCTATGCAATATAAAAGCTGCACCCACTGGAGAAGACAACTGCAAGTTTCTACTGCCAGGGAGGTATCTCTGCAGATATATGTTCATTGTTCATTGCTGAATTCTATATTTGATATATTCCCTACATTCCATTCTGGTTGTCTATGTTAAAAAATAAGCATGTGTCCAGCCTGCCAAAAATAGCTCTTAGCAAAGCCTTCAGGAAACACTGCAGCCCTGTAGGAGTCAAATATTTTGGGATGGGGTGCTGAGTGTGAGCATTCCTCTGAGTGAAATGATAATCAGCTTTGTTGCCATTATTTCTGGCCACCTCCAAATCCATTTGAGAAACCACTGATGAAGGAATTTAAAGGGCTTAAAAGATCTGCAAACCTCAAGAGTAATAGTGATGAGAGCTGTCCTATTAAATATGTTACCTGTTTTCAGAGCAGGAAAATATTTATAAAGTTTAGTTAAATCTTTGGTTTATTTATGTAAAGGGTATTAAATGAAAGAGGTGTTACCTTAGAAAAAATAAAATTCCCTAAAGAAACTTAGATAGAAGGGGCAGTATTTTTTAACAAACCTTTCTTTTTGGGTCACTGGCAGCTTTCACTTTGGTGGCAATGTCTTCCAGAATTCTGATTAGTTTTTCTTCCTTAGAAAACTCAGTGTACAGGGTTTGTCCTGCACAGAATTGGAGAGCAGCCAGAAGTTTCTTATACCACATTCTGAAATGAACTTCATTCTGTGCATTCTGCAACAGCCTGAAGGAAGGAGGGAAAAAAAACATCAGTGCATCTAAAATTTTATTTTATATCAGTTCTAGCAGGAATAATAAATGGACTCCAGACTAAATTATATTTGGTCACTTTGGGCAGCAGAGAATGAAAAAAAATATTATTGCTTGTAGGCAATGGGACTCAAGTCTCATTTGATAACTAATGAGAATCCAAACATGTTGAATAAACAGAAAACTGCCATTTCTAATTGTCATACATAGTGCAGTGCCTGTATTGCTTCTTATTTCTGCAACAAAAGTTTACAAAGTGGAAAGAAGTTGCATTTTTGAAGTCCAGTGTTAAATATATATCCCTATGCTTTTTTTTCTCCTGCCAGTATACTTCTACAAGCAAGCACATCTTTCAACTAGGAGGTGCATTTAAAGACTGTTTAAGTCTCAGATGTACTATCAATTCTAGAAACTTTCACTATTTTAAGCTGAGAAGACATTTTTTAAATTTGCTATACTGCTAAAAAGAGTGAAATAAGCCCATTTTATTCCTTTCTTTACTGGTAAGTGTTGGTCTAAAGCAAAACTCAGCTTTTCGTTTTTCTGAAGCCTGTAAAATCTTTGGAACTGGAGTTACTGCTGATATAAATGTCAGAAATAATCATATTCACCATGCACTCTTCTCTAATTACACATTTATTTGGGTCAGGAAAGCTGTGGAGGTTAGAGGGTTTTTTTAGTTAATCAAATTGATCACTGGGAAATTTTTCCTTATGTGGGCTAGAGGTTTTGTACACTATTTGATTTTTTTTTTTTTTTTTTTGGTAAGTGTAGATGGAATCACCAGCTCTATATTGCTGTTAGCATCCTGCCCACACCTGGGACTTCCCTTTACCTGAAGGACTGCTGAACTGCTCTTTGTTTTTGTATGAGCTTTCCCTCTCACAACTTCATCCTTAAGAACATCTCAAACCTCAAATTCCTTTTAAATGTCTGGATCTTAATGCAGTCTCCCCTACCTAACAAACAATGCTGGATTTCACAGGACAGAAATCAGAGAAACTCTTGACTTTCAAGACATATCACATAAATGAATATATCACATACAAATACGTCACATAACAAAAAGCAAGATCAAGATATTATTTCAAGCACTTCTCTTAAAAGGTGAAAAACTGTAATTCCTACAGTTCAACTCCTTCAAATCATATATAAGGAATTACAGCATTGCTATGGCAGCACATGCCTCTTTTGGTGATGAGGGATTCTTGTAATCTTTTATAAGGCAATGATTCTTCTAGGTCCTCTTTTCCTATGTAATTCAGTACAGAACAACATCACCTACTGGTTTCTGAAAAGCCTTTCCAGTTTCACAAAACCTCTGAACATCTGAGGATTTGAAAATTTTGAAAAAGAATGAGTAGTGTTTATATCAGAAATGCCTAGACATGAACGGGAAGCAATATGAGAAGTTTATCATCAACACTCTCTGGAGGAGTCTGAAATTACTTTTTTTTTTCCCTGTAGACTAGTAAAAACAAATAATTACTTTCTGGATCCAAAGGATGTACAAGTTGTCACTGCAATGCCTGCTGGAAGGCAAACCTCAGCACACAGAGGCTGCTGTTTCCTTATCCTGAGCCCTTCACAAACTGAGGAAGGCTGAGAGCACATGCTTATACAGTAGTGGATAAACAAATTCTTTCATATTTTGATCAAAGACCAAGATTCCACAGGATGGGATTCATTTGCTTAAATGTCAGTAGCTCATGCCATTTTAGAGATCCTAGGAAATCAATTTCCTCCAGCTGCTGCCTTGGAAGGGCATGGGACCACTACAGGCAGTATCTCATGTGTGGCACTCCCATGCAGATGGCTCAGATTCCCTGTGCTATCGAAAACAGCCTATGTTTAGGGCACTGCATCACGTTCTGCAGTGGCCTTTTAGCTCAGTAGGCAAACAAGACCATATAAAATAAAAAACATACTCTATTCACTTTAACAGCGAGTCAGGAAGAGGCTTGGTGATTGTCTTCTAAATAAAAGTGTCACTGGCACAGTCCAAATTGTCAGATGGGCAGGAATTTTAGTCTACCAAAGCAAAGTCCAGCTCACCCTCAGTCCAGCCAAACAGTTTGCATTTTTCTTGGCACACAGTCAGATTGAACTTGTTCACTTTCGCCCTGCAAATACAAGTGGACCTAAGACAACTATTACTGTGGTATCTATTTTGAACTGGACATCTAATGCTGGTGCAGAACCTTGTCTGCACTAAGGCTTGCATTGAAATCAGCTCCTGAGTATCTAAATCATATTAATTCACCTACTCCATTTTTAATAGTACATATTTAGGGAATCCTAAAAGCTACCTTTTCACGTTTGAGATGTCTCTTTAATCCTCTCAGATATAGAGAACACTAAACCACCTTTCATTTGCCTAAAATGAAAGGCTTCACATACAGAAAGCAAAATAGCAAAACCAAAATGATTTACTATTTTAAACAGAACTAATCCCTGCATAACACAGATCTACTTAGAAGATCCACTTTTTGATTATTCTTATGGCTGAGTGTTCATAAGAAATAAGCCTATATACACATATCATGTAAAGATTTCTTTTCAGTGTAAGAAAGGATTATGGGCCAGATTCAGAGAGCTTATGCATAAGGTGTACATGAGGTCAGAGGATATGTGGAGTCTGAATCCTCTCCTATGTGATTCTTGAGCCCACTCCATAGGGAAAGCTGAGGCAGTCATCATGATGTCACTGGCAAAATCAATTTCCCTGCCAGCACACAGTCTGAACACACATGGCAGCTTTTGACAGTCCATGTGCTTCGCCAGCAGTTCCCACAAGGGACTTGGGGCTCTACACTCAAAACGTGTCAAGCAACTGTGGTACAGCAGCACAGCTTCCTCTGCCTGCCCACTGGGACAGGTGTGCTCCTAAAAGCCCGCACAACTTGCAAAATGATTTGTATTAACTGGGCCTGACTTTTGTATTCATTTTATAAAAGTGGTCCCAAAGAGGATACAAAGAACAGCTTTTAAAGTGATGACTCATTGTAGGCTTCACTGTAATGTTTATTCAATAAATGAGTGAATATGTTGTTGCAATTCTGTCTTCCCAGCTTCCTGCCATGGGTGTGAACTCAGCAGAGATAGGAAAATCTGCAGCTTCTGAAGTTGCAGGATGGAGAAACGCTCAAGACACCAATGAAATTTTCAAGTTAAAACAGGATGCCCAGCTGTGACAGAGGAAGACAAAAATGGAATGATTTAAAACCCAAGGCTGCCAGTAAAGAAGCATGTGAAGTCGTTTTTGCCTGATAATTTTCACAGGATTCTGCAAGACAGAACTCAGTATAAAATCCTGGCCTTATGCCAGGCCTAGACAGAGCATCTTGCTCCTCACAACAGAGAGACTTATTACTCTTCAGGTTCTCTGATTTGAGACAAACACTCTCATTCTCAGCAACGCCTGGTGAACTCAGACACTGTCCCCAGGTCACTTTTGTGAAACAGTACAGAAGGAAGGTGACCTGAAATCTAGCAATGAAGCAAGCCAGATACCGGGGTGCCCTGAAAGATGCATCTGCCTTCTGCCAGGAGCTGCTTCTCCTCCTTTCTGCATGCACCTACTCCATGCCTGCAAGGTGGCTCCAGCCCCATTTCCTGGCACTCACAGCTGTGTTTTCCAGGTGTGGAACGCAAGCATGCTGAGAGATTTTTGCCAAAGGGAAGAAAGGAAGGTGGAATTGAATCAGGCTGACTTGGCTGCTGTGTCAGAGAAGGAGAAACAGGGCTAAACTCAGCAGCTATAGAGAAAAGGGTAATTAAGGAAAAAAAGTAGGGAGAAAAAAGGAATTAGATTGGATGAGTCTTGGTAGAAAGGTGAGCTGGCCTCATTCTCCCGTTGTGGTGCTGGAAGACAGGCAAGCTGACACAGTCTGCTCTCTGAGTTGGATTTGGCAGACAAACGAAAGTGAGGCAGCTCAGACAACTCTGCTGCTTGAACATCTGTTCCTCATCTCCTTCAGAAAGGGGAGCAGGGTGAAGCAGAGAGTGATGCCTGACAGGACACATTAACTCACAGGTAGCCTGTTAAACCACATTATATCAAAAAAAAACCCCAAAACCCCAAGAAGAAAAGGCCAGGATTTCCAGTATCTTATTGCAGGTTTAGCACCTACCTGTTATGAAGGAGCAAGGCAGAGTTTGACCGGCTTATTTAGACATGATGTCAGGATGGTCACCCTGGTTGATTCCAAGTGCTCTCTGGTATTTATTACACAAAAGTTGTGCCTACCAGCACATTTGTACATTCTCTTTAAGGTGTTTTGAATTCAGAGACAACATGAAAATAAGGTGCCTTAGGGTTATAAGAAGAGTGCTGAGCTACCTCCTGTTGTTGGTCTATCTTTGGTAAACCTGAGCAAGGAAGTCATTATGCTTTGTTCTGAAGGTGTATTTCATGTTTGTTTTCTATTTGCTAAGTTCGAGGCAGGACAAGTCACAGAAGAAGGAAACAATAGTAGAAGACTGCTGCTTATTATGGCAATAATTGCTTCAAAATTATTCTCCACATCCCTTTGTGTCAAAGATTAGCACACAAAACCACTTCTCTACCACTGTACAGCCTCTATGTTTGAGCTTGCCATCTGTCTTGATTATCCTTAGACACCCTGTAAAACTCATAATCTGTCCTTTGTGCTTTATTGTGCCATGGAGCTGTGGCACATGCCTGAAGCTTTTAACTGATTTCATTTTCCACTCCTTGAAGAAAACATTTTACTGTTTGCATTCTTAAACAGGAGAATAAGTAACGTTTGGTTTGCCTGTAGGATTACATTTGGGCTTTGCAGCTCCTTAAGTCTCAGTGCAAGTTTGCCATAGACACATGGATGACAGAGATAACAAAAATGTACAGCTGAAGATTGAGAACTCCATCTAGCCTGTGACAGGTCATGAGGATGAGCAGGGGACTGCTGCTATTAATTAATTAATTACTCAGTTGCAAGTAAAACCTCTCTTTGTTTTTTTCCTTTTATCTCCCCAGTATTACACTGGACAAGGATTTTACTTCCCTGCCAGTGATAATGGTCTTAATCCCTCTGACAGAGATATTCATCACAGTAAGTACTGCACAAATACTGAGCTTCTACGGCTTCCAGGTTCTAACAAGAACCTGTTGCCCTCCATCCCCTACACCTGCAATCCCCTCACTCCTCTGCAGAATACAGCCAAGTGTGCAGAACATGTCTTTTAAGTCTTTATCACTTGCTAGCTGGTCTGCTAAGCCTCTTTAGACACAGCCAGACTCTAAAGGCAGCAGAGAACCAAGCTGGCAAATATGACTGTGGCTTTTCTTATCTCTGTGCCAGTGCCTAGAATGGATGACTGAACTTGCTGAAGCTCCCAGGAATGTGTCTGTAGGATGGCAGTTACTGCTTCACAAAACAGGAAGGACCACTTGCACTTGCTGCAATGTAATCTCCATTCCCAGACCCTGTCACAGCCTCAGTGGGACATTGACAATTTCTGGACAGAAAACTTTAATTTATTAAGCTTGCTGAAAAGCCTTGCAGTGGATTCACTCTCACAGCCCTTTGTTATCCAAGAGAAATATACAGGCTACCTCTGTCAACTTCCTTTAAAAAACAGATACAGGACAACATCTCTGTTTTTAAACCAATCCTAAACTCTAGAAAGGTGTGATTTATGTACTACAAATAAAGAAAGGAAAACACAGGAAACAACAGCACCATTGTGGGTAGACCTATTGGAGCATTGCAGTCAACAAAATAGACATAAAATAACAAGTGAAAACCACAAAATACCTGGCACATTGAGAACAATACAATTTCTGCAGGGGAGAATAGGGAGCAAAGTCAATTAGGCAGAAGAATTACTGTACAACAAAGATGAAAGAGACATTGCAATTATCCCAGGTGACTGGTGCACTGAGCATTTTCCATAGATTTACAGAAACACAGAGCTTACATATCAACTTGACTGGAAGGATAAAGACTGAACTTCTTTTGCTCACTCTTTCTTTGACCAAGTACAAAGACAGCAGACAGAGAAAGGCACAAGAGGGCTGGCAAAGCTCTGCCTCACCTGCTGATCTTTCATCTTTCTTTCTATTCTAGAACAAGAAGGGAATGAAAGTTTATGTTTATTGAGTAGACTAAGTGAAGCATGGTACAGCGTTTTTTCTGAATATTTGTAACCAATAAATCTCCAAGATGAAGAAACAGCAGCTGTTCAGTTGCTTGAAGCACCTGTCCACTTTTGGCTCTTTACGCTTCTTACATGAGAAATCTGCAGCCAGTTTCACATGCTGCTTCTTATAAAACATAGATGCTTTTATTAACTCATTTTTCAAAGCATTACACTTAAAGAGAAAATATCTCTGCTTAAAGTGAAATTTTGTTTTAATATACCATGTAATTAATTTGCTTTTGCTTTTCTGATTCTCTTTTTATAACATAGAACAGAAGTCTACCACATTGACCTCCCTTTGACAACAAAATATTGTTGCAGACATAAAGTATGGTGGTTAGGCTTGAGAAACACAACATTGCCATTAATTGCTAATCCCTCAAGGATGTCTATGAACAATGCAACACAATTTGCATTCAGACAAATAACTTGATTCAGTAGATTCAATCAAGGCAGCTACTCCCACTCCCAATGAATGCCTGAACTGTGGAATGCATGTCTTGCTGACTCACAAAAAAATTAGCAGATCAGTGAAAACAAAGGCCATGCTACGCTATGCAAAGGTGCTGCCAAACCCTGCTGAGGTTGCCTAGCAGAAAAATGTTTTATTTGATATGTAATATAGCTAGCTGCACAGACTTTGCATTAAAAAAATGAACCCCAGATAAAACTGTTTTTGTCTGGAGAGGAAAGAGCTTGACAGTGAAACAGAAATTAAATGAATCTTGAAAATTAACTGTATCAAGAATTAATTGGAAAGTACAAAGGTGCACATGTACTATTGTCACTACCAGAGACACATGCTACCTTGGTCTAAGGTCTAAGCGAGAAATAATCATGCTCATAAGGTCTTCTCCAGTTTGTTGAATGGATATAATAACATCAATATAAGTGCTACAAGAATCATCTAGTAAAAAGCAGTGCTAACAGTGTCTGTCTCTTTCTGCTCCAGTATGTAAAAAAAGATAAAAACAAAACAATTGTTAGCAAAGTGGGTCTTTTTCTAGTCTGCTCCTCTTCACTGGGTAGGATCTGCAAGCAGAAAGGACCAAATTTACTAACACACTATCAGAAACACAAAAAAAATACCTCCAGCAGAACACCAACATAACAAAATCTAGTGGTGGTTTCAAACAGCATCTGTGTACAACAGTAATGACCTTAGGTAAATTCAGAATCTCTGAGTGAGGGTTCATGGTCCACCAAAGATTCCACCCTAATTAAACATCAATCCAAAGCTATAGAAATGAAGAGCCTTTACCCTGAAGTGTCATCAAATACTGAGGGTGACTTAGGCTTGCAACTGTAGGTCTAACTGGTTCCAATTATTAAAAGAAATACCACTACTGCCTCTTTAAAGAGAGTGATTAAATCTCCTCTCCAAAAACTGCATTTGGAAATAATTTTTAAAAGTGTTATTTAACAAAGGTATTGCATTTGATATCTGCATGAACATTATCAATTTGACAGTATTGTTGACAGTATTGAAATATTGATAGACAATATTTCAATGAGAAACTTGGCATTCAAGTCTGGCAATAATTTTGAAAAGTCTGGCTCTGTCTTTGCCAGTGCCTTCTTCATGTGACTGAGTACGTCCCCGGCTGCAGATTTTTTTCCTCAGAACAACTGACGTATTGTTAGAATTTCATGCAGTATCTTACACCAGAATCAGCAAGCCTGATAGCATCCAACAATCTGTCTCTGTGAGAGTTTAGAGTAAATTCATGCACAGGAACTGAAATATGCGATTCATTCCAGGCATAAGAGAAATTGTTGTGTTCTTCCCAGTGGGTAACTGCATTGGGAGTTAGCAATGAATGGGATTAGATGGGATAATCACCACTAAAATAAGCATACCCAATGGCTTTATTGGGATGCTGTCCAATATGCAAGCAATTAATTGAATACAGAAGGTGACTAAGCTACTCTACTTTCAAACTATATAAATAAAATGCAAAATTAATTCAGATTGAAGCAGTCCGTAAGAGCCAATGGACTTGCAAAGCTTTGTACTGTTTCTGAATTTAGGCCACAGTTATCACAGCAATACACTAAGGAGAAACTGAAAATGTTTTTCTTCATCTGGCTATTGTTTGGGTAGTTTATGTCTACCAAAATGGCTTTGGAGAGCATCTGTGGTTCCCATTAGCTTCACAGCTGAACAAAAAAATCTCCCATGACACTATAAAACACAATGTAAGACACAGAACTAATTCTGTATGGTTCTGCATTCACTGGGCAATCCAAATGTACGCAAAATTGCAGAATTAAGCTTGAGTTACACCACAGTACTTCTGGTAACATTTTTTGCTAGTTAGTTGAGGTTTTTTAATTTTTTTTTCAGTTGTGCTGGTTTTACCTGGGATAGAGCTGATTTTCTTCCCAGTAGGTGGTATGGGGCTGTGTTATCGATTTGTGGAGGAAATGGTTGATAATTCAGAGAAGTTTTTTGTTATTGCTGAGCAGTGTTTGAAGAACCAAGGCCTTTTCTGTTCCTCACCCCAACCCACCACTGAGCGGCCTGGGGAGTGCACAAAAGATTGGAAAGGGACACAGATGGGTCAGCTGACCCCAACTGACCAAACAGATGCCCCAGACCATATGGATCATGCTCAGCATAAAAAACTGGGGAAGAAGGAGGAAGAGGGAGCATTTGAAGTGATGGTCACTTCCCAAGTCACCAGTTTGTGATGGGGCCCTGCTCTCCTGGAGATGGCTGAACACCTGCCTGCCCATGGGATGTGATGGATGAACTCCTTGTTCCATGTTGCCTATATGCACAGTTTTTTCTTTAACTCTTCAGCTGTCTTCATCTCAGTCCATTAATTTTCTCACTTTTCCAACTCTCTGCCCCATCCCACCACAGGGAACAGTGAGTGAGTGGCTTTGCAGGGCTGGGTTGCCATCGGACTTAAACCATGCCATTAACATACTAACACAGCTTCAGGGAGAAACCAGAAATTTTTCTACAAGGTTGTTGCAAAACCATGAATAAAAACTTTAGTAGTAGTCATGCTAAGGCTTGGAGGGATCAGTAGGCCTGAGTGTAAACACTGTTGTGTAGCGAAGTTGCCAGTAGCGATCAAAAGGATCAATAGAGCATACTGATGAGGGGAGAAAGACTTGTCTAAGGAATGTAGCTATAGAACAGTTTGTTTATTTAAGTAATCTGCTAAGTGGAGTGTGTGACTTATCTAATAGGGTGTAGTAGATTAATGATGATAAAGAATGTTCAGTTAACGAAAATCAAAGTCACAATGTAATCATAAATCAGGTAGATGTGTCTAGAAATCAAATTCGTTAAGATGAAGCAATTTGGAAAGAAAACATATATATACTCAGTGATTTGTAGCAGGTTTGGGGCTCTGACTTTGGACATTAGTCCTCAGGTCCCCAGGGCCCTCAATAAAGCACTGCATAAAATAACTTCGGTTGTTTTGTGTTTCCTCGGTTCGGGCAACAGTTTTCTGGCGACCGCGGCAGGACTCCGAAGGTGGCTGGGGCGGTTCACGTCCTGATCTACTCCACGCCGGCACCGGGTGATTCTCGGGGAGTCATCGGCTCGTGCCCGACCCCCGCGCCTGTCGGACAACTGCAGGAGGTAAGCCCGTAAGGTGCTTTATTTGTTTAATACTGGGTACCTGCCCATAAGACGAGGCGGCGAACCTTGCAGGGTTGGGTTATAGACGTCTTGGGGATGCCTAGGCGCTGACCATAAGACGAAGCGAAAGCTACGCAGGTTCAGCACTTGCCCCTTGCGGCGACGAGAAGTGGCAAGTTGCTTGGTTTGGTTGCTGTCCTCTTTCTATACTTGGTGCTGTTGAAATCTGTATTCTCTGCATGTTACCTGTTATTCTCTGCATGTTACTTTCTGTTTTGCTATGATGCCTTTTAAAACCTTTAAAGCATTGGTGCAAGCTAATGGTAAAGTACCGGGGAACACCCCATTAGGGTGCTTGCTGGGAAGATGGAAAAGTGCTGGGTTTTACCAAGACTTAAGCAAAGGAAAAATGATAGATTTTTGTAATCATGTGTGGCCTCTCTATGCTTCTGAGGGGGGACCGGAATGGCCTGTCAATGGTACTGTTGATGAGAACATAATTAATTCATTGATGTATTATCTAAGGGACAATGAGAAATGGGATGAGGTACCTTATTTGGATTTGTTCCGTTATTTGGGGTCTAAAACAGAATGGCAAAAGGAGTGTGGTATGCTATTGTTGCAAGCGGGGACTGATGAAAATGAATGTATTGGGTGCAAAGCGCGTGAAACCTGTGTGAAATGTGCAGTACGGTTTTCTAGTCAAGGTGAAGATTTATCTTTAATGGTTGCCCCCCCTTGTCCTGTTCCCTCTGCTCCGCCGTGCAGAAGTGGGGAGGGAGACATAGATGATACTGATACTGATGAGGATGAGACTAATGAGGAAAATAATATACAATCCCCGGAAGGACTTGGAGTAAGTCATACCTCAGTCACCCTCCGTCCCCAAACTCCTTCCCCAAGCTCCCGAAGCATACAAAGAACCCCCATAGCGGCACGGACTAGACAGGGAAGGCGGAATCAAGAGGAACCCCGAATGATAGCCCCCTTAAGGGAAGCCATGGGCCCCCGTGGTGAGAAAGTTATTATTAAAGTACCTTTTTCTCCAGGGGATTTGGTGATTTGGAAACAATCAGCTGGGAGTTATCGGGAGAACCCCGAACGGGTGGCCAGGGTGGTGAAGATGATAATTAAAACTCAGAATCCGGATTGGAATGATTTACAAGTGTTATTAGATACATTAATGGATTCTACAGAAAAAGAGATGGTCTTACGAGCAACCAAAGAACGAGCTAGGGAACAACTCCGGTTACAATTGATAATGGGGGAAACAATAGATCAATTGGTCCCTGGGGATGATCCAGAGTGGGATCCAAATGAGTTAGAAGGTTTACAGAGGTTAAAAAGGTATCAGGAATTATTGATTGAAGGCGTCCGGACTGGGATGCCTAAAACCCTAAATTGGTCTAAGCTATACTCAATAAAACAAGAAAAGAATGAATCCCCTTCAGCATTTTTAGAGAGACTTAAAGAGGCAGCACGGCGTTTCACTAGTTTGGATGTGGAGAAGGAAGAAGGTCAGTTACAATTGGCATTGTTGTTTATGGGACAGTCACAAGAGGATATTAGGAAAAAGTTGCAGAAATTAGAAGGGGAAGACACACGACGCTTAGATAAGCTGTTAGAGGTAGCTTGGAAAGTTTATAATAATAGAGAAAAGGAAACGGCTAAATGACAACAAGCCGGAATTCTTGCAGTAATTCAGCAGTCTGCGGTTCGGGGGGGGTTAAGGGGCCGGGGAAGGGGAGGAAGGGGAATTGGACAGGGAAGGGGAGGATTCGCTCGGGGGAGAGGAGGATTTTTAGTTGCAGGGATGAGCCAGGGTAGACAGGAACAGTTGGGTCCTAATCAGTGTGCATTTTGTCGTCAATTCGGACACTGGAAGAACGAGTGCCCTGTACGAAATGGGATAGGGATGAGTAATGTAGGGTTGATGGGAGGTTTCCCCGTACCGCCGGTAGATGGCGCCCAGACACAAGCACAGGCAATGATGTTAGGAAACTATAGGGATCAAAGCAGACTAGACCGGGATCTGAAGGTGATAATAGAAATAGGCGGACAGGAGCAGGAATTTATGGTTGATACAGGGGCTACTCACTCAGTTTTAAATAAACGGTTGGGACCCATAAGTGACACAACTATACAGGTAATAGGAGCTACAGGACAATTGGAGGAAAGGCCTTTTCTACAACCCCTTAATTTAAAATTCGGAGGAAAGGAACTGGATCATCAGTTTTTGTATATGCCAAACTGCCCTCAGCCTCTGTTTGGACGGGATTTGCTGTCTCTATTAAATGCTAAAATTATATTTGAACAGGGTCGAGTTAAATTGGAAATTCCGGATGAAGAAATCGGGAAAATATTTGCAATAAAGGAAATGGACCCGGCACCGATCCCAACAGAGATTGAACATGCAGTGGTACCCTGGGTTTGGGAGGCGGGAACTCCGGGAAAATCAAAGGTTGCCCAGCCGGTGGTAGTTGAGCTAAAAGAAGGAGCTAAACCGGTTAGGATAAAACAGTATCCCATTAAAGCAGAGGCTCGGCAGGGAGTAGCTCCGCTGATAGCACAGTTTACAGTGCAAGGATTATTAAAGGAATGTGAATCAGAGTATAATACTCCTATATTCCCGGTGAAGAAACCAAATGGTAAGTATAGATTAGTTCAAGATTTAAGGGCTATAAACGAGATAGTTAAAGACATTCACCCGGTGGTTGCCAACCCTTACACATTGTTAACATCTGTATCGGAACGATTTAAATGGTTCACTGTGATTGATTTAAAGGATGCCTTCTTCTGCATCCCACTGGCAATAGAGAGCATGAAGTATTTTGCCTTTGAATGGGAAGAACCAATGACAGGAAGGAAGAAACAGCTCACCTGGACCAGACTGCCTCAAGGATTCAAAAACAGCCCTACCATCTTTGGTAATCAATTGGCAAAGGAATTAGAAGAATGGAAAATGACTCAGGTGAGAGAATCTCCATATTCTTATGTAGTATTGCAGTATGTAGATGATATTCTTTTGGCCACAGAAGACAAGAAGGTATGCCTCCGATTAACTGTTGCATTATTGAATATGTTGGGGCAAGCAGGATACAAGGTATCCAAGGAAAAAGTACAACTGGTCAGAGAAAGTGTCCTGTACCTAGGATGTGAGCTAACACAAGGCCTCAGACGTTTGGGGGTTAACAGAATTGAAGCTATATGCTCCATTCCACTCCCTAGAAATCACCAGGAGTTAAGATCCTTTCTGGGAATGGTTGGATGGTGCAGGCTATGGATCCCGAATTTTGGCCTGATAGCAAAACCCCT
Source organism: Lichenostomus cassidix (assembly GCF_008360975.1). Taxonomy (NCBI): domain Eukaryota; kingdom Metazoa; phylum Chordata; class Aves; order Passeriformes; family Meliphagidae; genus Lichenostomus; species Lichenostomus cassidix. The sequence goes on from NC_139480.1 coordinate 57,506,548, forward strand.
ATATGAGGCTCTAAAAGAATCCCAATTGAAATGGAATCCAAACAGGGAGAAGGCGTTCCAGGATTTGAAACAAGCATTAAAAGAAGCCCCGGCCTTGGGGTTGCCAGATTTAAACAAAGACTTTCAATTATATGTGAATGAAAGGCAGAAACTAGCATTGGGAGTTCTAACCCAGAAGTTGGGATCCTGGAAGAGGCCTGTGGGATATTTCTCCAAACAACTGGACACTGTAAGTACCGGTTGGCCGTCATGCTTGCGGGCCGTTGCGGCTATGGTACTTCTCATTCAGGAAGCCAGGAAACTTACCATGGGAAAAAGAATGACGGTGTATGTTCCCCACATGGTACTAGCTGTCTTGGAGCAAAAGGGGGGTCATTGGCTATCTTCCAGTAGAATGCTGCAGTATCAAGCTATTCTAAGAGAACAAGATGACATAGAACTCCAAACGACTAATCATATTAATCCAGCAGAGTTCCTCCACAGTGAGATGGAAGAACATGAGCTCTCCCATGACTGTGTGGAAGTGATTGAACAAGTTTATTCGAGCCGACCGGATTTGAAGGATGAACCCCTGGATGCTCCAGACTGGGAATTATTTACCGATGGTTCCAGTTTTATGGAAAATGGTACCAGGTATGCGGGATATTCAGTGGTTACAGTTACTCGAGTTGTGGAGGCACAAGCCTTGCCACCAGGTACGTCAGCCCAAAAGGCTGAGATCATTGGACTCACTCGAGCCTTGATATTGAGCACTGGGAAAACGGTAAATATTTGGACTGATTCCAAGTATGCCTTTGGTGTGGTGCATGTTCACGGAGCACTATGGAAAGAAAGAGGACTTCTTAATTCCCAAGGGGCTGTAATAAAACATCGCACAGAAGTGTTAGCATTGTTGGATGCTGTACACCGACCAGAGCGAGTGGCCGTTATGCATGTCCGGGGACATCGGAATGAAGAAGGAAAAATCTACCAAGGTAATCATTTAGCAGATGTAACTGCAAAGCAGGCAGCTCGTCAAGTATGGACTCAGATGGCTCTCATACCAACTAAGGTAAACCCTGTTACACCTTATATGCAACAAGCTCCAAAGTATTCACAGGATGATGAGAAACTAGCCATGTTACTGAAAGCTCGGAAAGGAGCAACAGGATGGTACATAACCAATACAGGACAAGTAGTTGTTCCCATACAGATAATGAAAGCCATCCTCATAGCTGAACATAACAAAAGTCATTGGGGAGCAGAAGCATTGGTAAAATTTTTGAAGAATGAAATAATTTCCAATCAGATGTTAACGTTGGCAAAACGGGTGAATGCAATGTGCCCAGTTTGTTTAAAGAATAATCCTATTGTCAGGAAACAGATTCAGATGGGAAAATTACAAGTAGGACCAGAACCGGGAGATTATTGGCAGGTGGATTTTTCAGAATTACCCAAAGCACAAGGGTATAAATATATCCTGGTGTATGTGTGTACCTTTTCAGGGTGGCCAGAGGCCTTTCCGTGTAGGACTAATCAGGCAAAAGAAGTAGTGAAAACTCTCTTGAAAGAGATAATACCCAGATTTGGAGTACCTTTGGGGTTGTCATCAGATAGGGGTCCTCACTTCATTGCTAATATTGTGCAGGATGTAGCACGGATGTTAGATATTGCTTGGAATCTCCATACTCCTTGGAGACCGCAATCTAGTGGGCAAGTAGAAAGAATGAATCAAACTTTAAAGGGCCAAATTAAGAAAATCTGTCAAGAAGCCAAAATACAATGGCCTCAGGCTTTGCCACTTGCTCTCCTCCGAATTAGAATTAAGCCAAGGGAAAGGTTAGGCGTGAGCCCCTATGAGATACTATATGGAAAACCTTACCATGCAACTATTTTAAAAGGAGACCCACATGTGGTAGGGGATCAGGCAGTATATAATTATGTTGTTTCTCTGCATAGAGTTCTCAGTGCCTTGCGTGGAACCCTGCAGTGGAACAGACCTCTTCCACTGGAAAATCCTGTGCATGATGTTCAACCAGGAGACCAAGTATACGTGAAGAACTGGTTCACAGACCCACTGAGAGAATCATGGGACGGCCCGTATCAGGTGATACTAACAACATTCACAGCAATCAAAGTGGCCGGAATCGACTCCTGGATACATTACACGCGAGTCAAGAAGATGCCAACTCAGTGGGAATCCCAAGTCGTGTCCCCCACGCGATTGATTTTACGAGCAAAATGAAAATTGTAATTGCTGTATTTCTGGTTATGCTAAAAATATTACCCGTTGATGAACATGTACTTGTCACTGTTTCAGATCCTGTAATCGGAGCAATGGAAGGAATGACTGTAAACTTGACTTGTGAAATCACTGATGACCAGGGAGCTGGAGTCGATGAGATAAGTACATATTGGAGAAAAGAGCAAACACTCACTAATGTTATCAATAGTACATTTTGGGATAAGGACACACAAAGAGGCAATACCACATTACAGCTTACCAATGTTAGCATGGAAAGTGCTGGGATATATACATGTCTGGTAAAAATTAGGTGGAGTTTTGATTATAAACGAATGGCACTAGGGGTTATGACATGGCAAAGCAACTCGGCAATAAAAGTCTCACCTTACCAAGCATCAGTTGACATGTGGGATGGTCCACCCTCAAAAATAAATTGCTCATTCACAGCCCAACATGAATGTAGCAGCATGTTCACGGTTACTTGGTGGAAATTAGCTAGACGGATAATGTGGGAAAGGCCGGAAGGAAAGAGTGACCTGCAGGCAGGAAGCGATAGTGGAATTGGATGGTTAAATGATACTCAGGCACGTGTAGGGAAAAATGAGGGATTATATCTCTGTGTGATAAGCTGTGGTTCTATGATGGGGTACGGGAAGAGAGAAGTACAAGGAAAAAGTCATCTAATGGATGGGTTAAGACCTACCCATGGAATTTACCAGGCGGTCCGTGGTACTTCTGTAGTTTTAGTTTGCCAACCAGAGCGTGGAATTGTTTTCTCTGAGTTCGGATGGTGGTTTAAGAAAGGAAATGTCCAGGAAGGGGGGAAATACCAATTAGAGAAGCGATTAGGAGGCATGTTAACTTTAGTGATACAGGATGTTCAACCAGAGGATGAAGGAACATATTGGTGTTGGATTGCCCAAGATGCATGGTGGACACACGCTGTGACTTTGGTATCCCTTACTAGGGCACGAATAAATAAAAGAAGAATTAGAGATGTTGAAATTGGAAATAAAACCTGGGTTTTTCACCATAACCCAGAACAAGAAAACTTAATTGTAGGTTTAATACGAGACTTTGGAGAAATGCAGAATGTTTCTAAAATCACTGCTTGTTTACCTCTGCCTCGAGCAGCGGGAGAACCAATTCCATGGGGAATAGTTCCCGTCACTGATTTGCCTGAGGCATATGTAAATGTAACTTGGAGCTGTAGATTGGTTCCTAATGAGTACTATGACTGGAAAGAGGGTTGTATGTTGGTCCGGAGGGTTACTGAACACCAATGCAGGCAGATGCCAGGATATTATGCATGGCTGACAACATCAAGAGGTAATAAGTGTGTTGTTTCAGGGCCTGTTTCAGAACCGTGTAACAAAGTGACTCTCAAGGAACAAAAGATTAGAGAGGAAGAAGTCTGTCAAAATGTTACCCAGACCCAGTCTTTAGAAGACGAATGGGGAACAATTTGGGGACCAAGCCTTTTAGAAACATATAGCTACTTAGGACAAGTTAATTGGTGCATACAATGGACAGGAAGTAAAAACCAGACTTACACTGAGGTAATGAACCTCCAGACTACCAGACGGGAGAAGAGGGACCAAAAAGACATTTGGAATTGTACCCAAGTAATCACATGTGACACACCACAAGATAAAATAGGGCTCGTACCAGTAAGAGTCTTGCTAAAATGGGGATGTGAATGTCGAGGATACAACCACACAATTACAGACCAAATTCAAGGAGATAAAAATGGGAAGAGAAACATCAGTTGTAAATCTACTACTATCAGAAGTCCAGGAAACCTAGTTTGGGTTATGGGGCATGGAAAGTGGACCACCCATATGCCAATAGATGGGCCTGTCACACAAATTACTTTAGGAATTCCGACCTTATGTCCGTTTTGGAAACAGTCTAATTTGACTCGACAATCAGCTAGGACTAAACGAGACTTGGATGATAAAAACGAATGGCATGAGCCAACCAGTGGAGTTAAATTCGGGTGAGCTTTGGAATCCTTGTTTGCACCTGTAGCTTCATATCGGAACAGGGATATGCTCTACAAACTAATGGGGCAGACTGAAAGATTGGCAGCAGCCACTAAGAAAGGATTTAAAGATTTCAATATTCAGTTACAGGCTACCACAAGAATGACATTACAAAATAGAATGGCTCTTGACATGCTCTTACTGAAGGAACATGGAGTGTGTGAATATTTGAGCCAAAGAATTGATCATTGTTGCATCCATATCCCAAATGTAACTATTGATGTGGAAAAGGACATTTCACAATTAGAACAAATAGAAGACAAAACAAAAGATCTCGAAAGGGAAGCAGAACATAATTGGATTGGAGAAGTGTTTAGCTCTTTAAGACTCCAGGTGTCTGGATGGATATCATCGGTGATTCAGTATGCGATAATGTTTTTGATTTTGATTCTAATTATTTTTAGAGTTTATAAATGTATTTTAGGAACCATTGGAAGGGAGCGCCTACATACCCGAAGGCTGATCAATGCAATGACCAGGAATGCAACGTCTTCCACACCTCCTCCAGCAAATAGAAAAGAAAGACTTTGAGATTTGAGCATCCTTGCAACTTGGAAATTGAAGAATGCTCAAAAGGGGGAACTTGTTGCAAAACTATGAATAAAAACTTTAGTAGTAGTCATGCTAAGGCTTGGAAGGATCAGTAGGCCTGAGTGTAAACACTGTTGTGTAGCGAAGTTGCCAGTAGCGATCAAAAGGATCAATAGAGCATACTGATGAGGGGAGAAAGACTTGTCTAAGGAATGTAGCTATAAAACAGTTTGTTTATTTAAGTAATCTGCTAAGTGGAGTGTGTGACTTATCTAATAGGGTGTAGTAGATTAATGATGATAAAGAATGTTCAGTTAACGAAAATCAAAGTCACAATGTAATCATAAATCAGGTAGATGTGTCTAGAAATCAAATTCGTTAAGATGAAGCAATTTGGAAAGAAAACATATATATACTCAGTGATTTGTAGCAGGTTTGGGGCTCTGACTTTGGACATTAGTCCTCAGGTCCCCAGGGCCCTCAATAAAGCACCGCATAAAATAACTTTGGTTGTTTTGTGTTTCCTCGGTTCGGGCAACAAGGTCATTAAGGCCCTTGACTGCTTGTAACAGGAGCAGCTCCATACTTTATTCATACATTCTGAGCCAGATCTGTACTTTATTATCCTAGAGTTTCCAGATTTCTCTTTTTTGTGACTCTGGGCATGGAAAAGGAAGGGTTTGGTTTTGGGGGGTGGGGGATGGAGACAGGATAAAATAGTGACATTGTTTTTCAAATAATATGACATTCAAAAGAACTTGTTTTGCAGAGCTCTTAATTTTCCTATTTGTTCTGCACTCAGTTACAAGAATTTGCTTTATTTAATAATGTTTGCATTCAAAACTGTTATCTTTCAAGCACAGTCTTAGATTTTTACAGACAAGGTGCTCAGATGTCAACAGCAGAGGAAGGATGTATGAGATTTGATACGTTTCACATACATGAGAAATTACTGTTTCTTTCAAAGCAGCATCTCTTCTACCTCTCTGGAAGAACTTGTCTGTAGATCATTGTGTTTTAAGCACAAGTAGTACAGATACAGCAAGAGCTGATTCCACACTATTTCCTGACATATCAGTCTTCTGGATCTTTACTTTCATCACTGCTTTAGCTAGCAGCCCAGCTTATCTTATTTTCCCAATATCTATCAAAGGGAACTTTATTCAGATCACTGCCTAACAGGAACAGAGAGGAAAAATGAGCCTCAGCAGGTACTGCTGTGTTTCAGCAATCCTAGTACCTCAGCATAATTACAAGATTGCAAAACGCTGTTTGCAGAAGTCCCCTCATATCTGACAGAGTGTACTTTCTGTGTGATGTCAAGCCTCCTTTTCGTGTCAGTTTTCTGTGTGGCATCACAATGCAGCACAACAACAAAGGATGCATGGATCAGATCATGGGATCACAGCAACGTGTTAGCTTTGTAACTGTACCTGGGTGACTTTGTGAACAGATTGACTGGAGGGAACTTTCAGAGTTCAAATGAAGTGGCATCATGAAGACATACAGTCCCTTACACTTCAAAAATAACTCATTTGTTTTCAGGGAATACAAGAGAGAAAGTCAGACTTTTCAGTGGGGGATTCTTTAGAATCCAAATCACACTTTTTCATTTTTTCATTATTCTGACTCTTTTAAGGGAGAAATCTCTTCAGACTACAGCTCTCCTTATGCATAAGGCTACTCTGCAATCTTCTTCAAATAAGATGATGACTACCATGTTTTAATTTAATTAAAATAGAGGGGACCATGAAAGATAGTGGCTGGAAAGAAGACCAAGTATTTCCAATGTAAAGAGAACACTTCTATTTTCATACCTTTTCTAGGCCTGTTTTATTTCTTTTTTTGTTTTAGCTTTCTTCCTCTTTTCTTGTCCTCTATTAACTTTTTGCTCCACTTTATACGTAGCAATAGTATCTCTTGCAAAGGTAGGAGAGCAGAGCAGACGGAAATAACTTTAGATTTCTCATCTTTGAATACTGGTCTGGTTCTGATTTTCCTTCCCTTTCACTGTTTTGTTGCCACCAAATATTGGCTTTGTAAATAGAGAAGTAGGAATTTGAAGTTAAGCCCATGTACCAGGGAAAGCTTGCTGTAAGGTATTATTAAGAGAAAACCTTTCTCTTTTAGTTAGCCCTAGGATATTTTCCTAGTCAACAGCTGGCCTAGTTACCATGGAAAACAGAAGAGCTGGTGGGCAGGCACTGTAGGAAAATGAGGCAGAGACCTACATGAAATTGGGTTGGCTTCGTTTGCAGAGGCTTGCTGAAATTAATCTCACACTTCAGCTATCTTGTTGCTCTTTCATTGCTGGGAGCAGACATAGAGGTTCATCTAGGTTTAAAAGTCCATCTCAGCTCTGCTGGGACATGTTCAGCTGTGGGACCAGATATGAATAAACTTCTGAATAAAATAAAACCTCTTTTAATTAACCCCTAACCAAGAAGGTATTACTTCTTAAGCTTTTACCAGGGAAATCTTACATTACTCTCTTCAGATCAAACTGCATAACCTTAGGATTAAAATCCATAGATTTTAATGTCAGAAGAATTTAAGGCAGATATAAGAATGAAAATCCATCCTAAATTTTACTTGATAGGTAACATTGGCAAAATTATTTTATTTCTCTGCGCTTCTGTCTTCTTTTTGAAAAGTGAAGAGCATTATTTCTCACAGGCTTTCCACAGGATGCGGTGTTGTTTCTAAGCTGCTCTTATGCCAGAAGTAAATGCCCCAGTAAATAGGTCTTTCTAGTAACGTTGCACCTCCTTCCCATGCGGGTGCCCATCTAGCCAGAATCTTTCAATCATATGGGAGAAAATAACAGCCCCAGGCATTTTGTTGCTAATAAGAAAACAGAATTAATATTCAGTTGTGATAAAAAGTCCAGCTCTGGTTCCAAGATTCACAATCACATTTGTGAAAATATTATTGCAGCAAGCAGATGTCATATTACCATATGTCCTGAGTCAGGTAGAGTGGAGCAAGCTCTCCAGGGACAGTCTCTGCATTGGCTGAATAAATATAGAACAGCCATCTGACAAAGAATGCTCCTGGGACTTTGAAGCTCCCTGGCTCTGCTATCTTTCTTGCCCTCAGAGTGCTGTCCTCATGCTCAGTCCATGTGAGGCTGCAGCTGGATGGAGGACTAAGATGCAGAAATCCTGTGTTTCCTCTCCTTTCCTGCCATATATGTACTCTGTGAATACCCTTGAATCAGTCACATTTCTTCCTAAAGGTGTATTCTGCTGAGAGACCAAAAATCTGTGCATGAGAAAAATTAATATGGATAAGTGCTACATTTTTTCTAGCAGCAATACTCAAGAGCTGGCAGCCATGGGTGAGCCAGGTAAATTATTATTTAAATCACCTTTAAATTGATGGTTTCAAAACTCCTAATAATTAAGCTAGGCAACAGCTGAAGACAGTACGTGTCAGCTTTGAATTGATGCAAAAAAGATTTAAAATAGGGCATCCTTTGAATGACACTCAGTTTTCATACCATGACCAAGCAATGTCCTTCTGAGGGACACACAACAAAGCACTGACATTTCAGGAGGTTTGGCACCATGGCTGCTTCAAATCATTTGAAAAACTGCCCTATCCACAAAAACGCATACAGGACATCTAGGGGCTGTGTGAGTCACTCAAAAGCTGGCTAAGCAGCACCTATTAAAAAAGTTTAATTAAATTAAAGTGCTCCTCCTGAGAGAAGTCATCACATACAATGAATAACATTGTTGACCAGGTTTAGTGGAAGAATAAATAGTGACTTTTAATACCAGATTCAACAAGGGAAATGCTACAGAAATGTCAGAATCTTTCCTGTTTGACCTCCTCTATGCCCAGTGCTCACAGGATAATTATTACAGATGGTAGATCCTTGCTTCCCAGACAGAACCCCACTTCTCTTGCTGATGTACAAACAAGATCTCACTTCATTTAAAAATGTATAATGTGTTACAATACTCATGATGAGGGACTGTTATTTCAGTTAATTCAAGCCAGTGAATTTGTCTGTGGAAATCCCTGTTCAGTCCCTTCTTCATTAGGCAAGATGGCAGCTGCCACACTAAAGCTAATGAGCCTGATTAATATCAACTTAGTAAATTAATTTTTTTTCCAGACATCAGATAATTTTGTACTAATCCAGATATTTATACCAATTTAGCATCAGCTGACATAACATAATTTCTTATTTAACACTAATTGAAAACTACTGGTTTCTTATACTAAAGAGCATTTGCTGCCACTTATGACTTACAGCTTTTTATAAAGCTATTTTTCAAATAATATCATCATTGAATTTTATGTTTTCTGCCTAGCTCTGGAACCTTTATATGCAAGCATGTGACTCATGATGTGGGCAGAATGGAATAATCAGGTTATTTCTCTTAAAGGTATTTATTTTAACAATTTTACTTCATATTTTCCATTATATATTTTTAAAAGGACTGATTGAATCAAATGAACAAAAGAAAAAGCTTTTCATTTAAGCAGTGTTGAGCTCAGCCTCCCTAGCTATTTTTTTTCCTACTAAATAACTTTGTGTTTGTTCAGCTTGCCTCCAGGCTTGGTTTCTTCAGATACTATAGAAGAAAGAGCACATCCCTACTCCTGCGCCATTTGCTCTTATTACAATGTAAAAAATCCCCATTCCATGGTTTTCACCATGACATATTTTCAGCTGAACATGACTTGCTTCCATGGAACTCTATAGGAAGTTATTGGTGAAAGTCTCCACCCAAGAGATGGCACCTGCTACAAAACTGGCAATTTAGAAAACACTCTTAACATTCTCAATCCTTCCAAAGGTAAGAGCACCCTTTCTGCAAGCCCTTATCAAAGGACTGTGCTGGTGGACCAAGAATTGGACTGCAGAAACAGAATCAGTAAAGAAGCAAAGACAGTTACAGAATTCATTTGTAATGCCCAGACACTGGTAACAACTGATGTCCTGAAGGACCTCTGGAGGTCCCCTGGTCTTGCCCCTGCTTTAATCAAAGCTCGCTCTGATATTGGATTGGGTTGTTCAGAGGGCCTGCCCTCAACAGCAGGCTGGGAGAGTTCTGGGGACAACAGAGTTCTGGAAGGAGCAGTGGTGCAACTTGACCATATGATGATGAGTCCCCAGAGCAAGAGGAGTTTAAAAAGACATGACCTAATGACAGGCAGGCCAGTCATTCAGCCAGGAACATAAATAAGTGTGCCAAGAGCTGCTTTTCTAAGTTGTAAATGTCACTCTGGTCTGTCTTCAGTCCCATCAATGGCACAGAAAATGGAGAGCAATTTCTGGCAAACACTTCAAGCCAGGGCCCAGCTGTCACAGGGAACAGCAAATATTTCAAAATTCCTGTGATACAGATAAATTTTAGTGTAGGAACAAAGGCTCCACATTATTCTGTACACTGTCTAAACCATGTCTGTCAGAATTGCCCTTGTGTACAGAATAGCAGAGATCAGGGTTTTGCCTATGGCACTGCCTGGACAAAATCCTCTTGTGTGTTTGCAATACACACAAAATGTAAGGGCTTCTTTCCTCTGAATGAACAGCTGACTATTTACCACTACTTGGCCTCCAGTCCTTCATGTTCTTAGAGAAGGTATGTGAGGCAAAGGAAGACAGTTCAGTCAGAGTCAGGATTTGTGGGAAGTGATCAAGTACAAGTCTCCAGGGGCTTTTCCAGAAGGGGAGTTGATGTCTGTCTTCTAGAATCAGTTACTTAGACTGAGATAGAAGCACAGAGAGGTAACCTTTCTAGACACAAGGGTCTTCAGGGGAACATATAGCAACTAGCAATCAAAATTGTTCTATACAGGAAGGGTAGAGTAGCAGCACAAGTTATACTTGGGAATAACGCTTTTTTATGGAACTGGTTCTAGATCTCCCAGTTCTATTGGGAAGTAATCCTGACTCTAAATTTAACTGCTGGTAAAAAGTATTGTTAGAACACAGCAAAACTATGCTCCCTGCAGTTCTACTTATGTCTGCTCTCCTCTTGCTTTTCTGCATCCTTCCTCCTATAAAAATGTTTTGCTTGCTATCATTTATTCCCTCAGTGATCATTCTTTGCTCCTTTGCCCGCCTAAAGTCTCTTCAGTATAATTTTAACCAGATCCACACCGCTGTGCAAACACTGGGAACATTGTGGCAACTTCCTCCTTTCCCAAACCGCTGAACACTGCTCAGAGTTCTATTTCTGGGAGAAGAGTTGGCATCTTGAAGCAGAATTGACAGAAGTGTTTGCAGAGCCAGGTGGAGGGAATTCCCAGTTTCAACTCTTTCAACTGCCAGAATCATGCTACTTTGCACATTGCATCCTTTACCCACTTCCAAGTGAATGTAGAAGAATCTTGGAAATGAAGTGGAATGACGCCTTGGGGGAACAGTTATTTTAATTTCACTGGATGACAGACTCTGAACAATTATTGGGGGAGGCTGAACATGAAAAATGAGCACTTATGTAAGGAAAAGAACATTTTTTTTTAATCTACTTGGTTAGAAGTTTTGCTACACAAGCTAGAAAAATCAAGTATAAGAAGCATAAAACAGAATTTTGTGAGAGGTATGTTGCAGGTGGCTTTGCTGCTTACACTGAAATACTTAAGAGTCACCCTTTATGTCTAAGGATTTGAACTCTACAAATCACTTATTAGATAAGAAAGGAAATCTCAATTTGTGAGAGGAAGTGTGCTGATTTGAAAGGATCATCCAGTTGTATATGTGCCACTGTTTCTTTATTCAAGCACACAATAACTTTTGTTACTATGTTTTATTAGTATAATACCTATACTACCTCCAATACTAACTAACAAAAGATATTGGCTTTACTTCCACATCTGTTTATCCACCCAACAGAACCTGCACACTAGAGTTGCTCCACTGTGCTTTGCTTGCACAGCTTGCAACCACTTTTGAGCCAGCAAGCACTCAGCCAGCACATTATTTTTCTACTGTCCACTAAATCTGGAACTGAGTAGAAAAAAGCATGGATATAAACAGATTTGTATTCACCATTTAAAATTTTCAGTGCAGGTAATTTGTACTAGCTCTTTGAAAGACAGACAAATGAAAAACAATAGGTACTCCAGCACCGACGCTTTGATCAAATTTACAAATAATTTCCTGTACATATGCTACCAGCAATTTACCCCACTTAAAACCCACACACTCCATTTCATAACACCTTTTTTAAACTTCTTTTTAAAATTTTTTCCTTAGCATAAAGTTTTCCCTCAAGTAACAACCAGCAGTGAACAGCAGCCAGGCAACACACTGCAGAGGTGAGAAAGCATTGGTATTTCAAAAATTACTATGCCTAAAAGATGGTGTGTTTTCAAGCTAAAAAATAAGACAACTTGTTAATGGTTTAGGATTGAGCAACTCAGATGAGCACCAAGAGAGGGGAGATGTACCTGAAATAGCAAACTTTGAATTAGGGATTGTCTTAAAGTACGCATTGCACCTCCTCTAAGTTGAGTTGAAAACATGCTGGTGACTTGCTTTTGAGTGGTTGGGATGATTTACAGCAATGGCGAGGGGAAGGTAAATAGTTCAAAAAACAGCTCAATGTGTCACTCACTGGATTACCTCAGCCACAAGTCTCTGCTTTCCCATCTCCAGTGACAAGCAGAAGAATTAAGACTTTTTGGCATGCCATCTGGATGTTTGCACCTAATCTCCATCTTTCTGTGAAAAGCTTTGATTTTTATGAACATTTTTTTAAAAAGTCAGTGAAAAATTCCTTACTGCTTTGCATTACTCTGTCAGCCACCCACCATTGACATAATATTGTGATAACATCTCTGAATGCCTTCAGAAACAAAAGTCAATTCTTGTAGCCTGATTTTCTTTCTGAAACAAAAAAATAATATGCTGAACTTTACCGAACAGTTTCCTGTGTATTTGACAGACACCACAGAGAGAGCTAAAGGAAAACTCAGCTGTCTGTCTTTTGACAGAGATGCCTATGGCTCGTATGACCCATTGGGTAGAATTTTACAGGTTTTAGATTTGGAAGGAATCTTAATTCTTTTACATTCACTGGTCACTTTCTGTTGTTTAGTTCAAGGGTACAACACATATCAGTTCCAGCCAAGTGAGTCCTTTGCCAAGAAAACACTGAATGAGAGACAATGTGAGACAATGGTCCCTTGAATAATTCTCTTGCTTAAAAGGAGGTTAGTACAACTGTGAAAACTGAAAAGCTGCTAGCAGAAGGTTTTCCCTGCTTCTTGCGATATTCTGTGAGAAATCTCTCTTTTCCCATGCAAGCTATGAAAAACAATAAGATGGTGTTTGTTAATAGTATCTAAATACCTGTGTTTTCCTGATCTCTTTAGGTTTAAGGCAGAGAGTGTTTGGAATTGGGTGTTGTAGGACTTCAGCTAATCACCCCAGGAGGTGGGTGATCACTGACTAATCATCTTTGGAATGTTAAAATATATAAGCTGAAGTTGTAAATAATAAAGTTCACTCTACTTTCCCACTGGATTCATGTCTGTGCTGCATCTCTCTGTCCCGGGTACTACAGCGACATACAACATCACAGCAATGTTGTTCAAGGAAAAGAGCCACCCAAAGACAATTCATCTGACAGCTCTTTCTTTCCTCTCTCAAATGATTTTTAATCTGGTCTCCATCAAAATCAACATCATTGTGATTGCAGACTAATGTACCATTGTGTATGGGTGAGTATTCTGAAAGCAATTAATATTTAGGGAAATATTTTCAGACAGCAAGGGTTTTATGAATTTAATCATGAGATACTCATCATCTGCAAACACCTAAAAATTCGGAATGATAGTAATTCTGCACTGTTATCCTGACAGGAACTTTTATTAATCCTTCCTCTCTCCTGCCTAGAAGTATTGCCTTTTATTCTAGGTTATTTATTTATTTATTCATCTCTTTTGAAATTTATTAATAATTATATTTGGGGGGGATTCTTTTCTAAGAAAAATTACCCAAAATTGAAGGAAAGGTACAAAGTAACTTTCTGCTAAATCATGCACTGATGGAACATATTCAACAATATCTTATTTATTATTCTATTTTTTCTAATGTTTCAGTTATTTAGCCAAAGTTTTCATGCTGGTGGAGAGTGATGACTAAACCTAGACATATTAACCACAGAAAACACACAGCTGACAGCAACATTGAGCCAACCAATAACTCATTACACTGGATGTCCTGTATTCACTTGATGCCTCTCTCTGTTTATTCATACCTTTCTTTATAGTTCTCACTGACAGTGTTCAGAAATAGGAATGATTTACAAAACTCCAGCCTGTCAGACCAGGCTGTGATCAACTGCCTAACTATAAATGAGTACTACATTTCAATCCCAGGAAATCAGGGCCTGAACTGCATTTATTAAAGTCACGTGGCAAAAACTTTGTGTTCCAAGAAAAACAGATGGAAAACAACTCTCTGGGGTAGCCCAAGACAGATTTTGTCAAAAGTTGGTTCAAACAGCTATGGTGAAAACACAAAAGCTTGCTAAGCTGGAAAGAGAAAAAGACATATAACAGAGCAAGACTTATAAAATGTTTTACATAATGAGATGCAATTTTGAAACATCTGCAAACTCATTTTTGAGCACAAAAATTGCAATTTCTAGCAAAACAAACGTTCCATAGAAAGGAAATAATTTTTTTTCCCAAACATTCACAACAGGTAAAACCTGAAAGTTAAAGCATGAAATGCAACTAAATTAAAAATATTTTAGATAGTATACCTGAAAAATTTGAAGAGAGGCATCCTCTCCCAGTGTTTCAGCTGAGCACTCAGAGTGAGTAGCACCACCACACTGCAGCACAGCAGCAGCCCACTGGAGGACCTCTCTCAACTGCAGGATTGCTCTGGGCTGCAGAGGCAGCTTCTTAGCAGAGAAACCCAACACCAGGTGCTCAGCTGAGAATCACAGGAGATTCTCTCCATGCTTTGTCTCTCCAAAATCATTACAACCTGGTTCGGGAAATTTGCATCATCTTCAAATGGCAGCTACTGTTATTTATGATTTGGACATTTTAGATTATTGAAGTTGGCCGCTCAATATTGGCTTAGCCTAAAGAAAATTTCAGGGTAAAGAAACTACTTCTAGGATTAGATTCAGGCATCTTTCTCCACTAGATTTTCACAGTGTAAAAAAATCAAAATAATTCCACATTCATCAAATACATAACTGGAAATTATCCATGTGAAGCAACGGAGCTAGATGAATGTTTTGTCAAAAGTTTTCCTAACTTATCACTACTCTGGTTTACATCCCCAAATGTCCCTCTGGGATAAGCAAAGATTATGTGAGGTATTCATCAGGAAAGATTTTGGCTCATGTTTCTTTTTGAAAGAAGCAACAATAAAACATTTTTAATGGGGGGGAAAAAAAGGCACAGATTAAACCTGAGTGTGACACCTACCTGCACAAAACCCTGCTCTGAATCCCTTCCTTGGCAACACCCTCCCAGCTTCCTCGAACCTGTTCAACTCCACAGGGCAGTCACTGCAGCCCATCACATCCCAGCATCAGACACCATAACAGACCACCACAATGGTCTGCACAGCCCTTCCTACAGAACAGATCCACAAGGCAAACTCATCTTTCATATTCAGCTACATTATTGGAGGGATTAGGACAGATATAACTTGAAGTTTGTAGGGAGTTTGTTGGCATAACTGAAAAACTGGATTTGTCAGCTCCAGAATTTTTAACTGTAAAAGGAGCCAAATGCAAAATAAATCAGACAAGCCATGTTTGGAAAACCTTTTCTTCAGTGCTACCATGTAAATCATGAAGCAGCAAAAATAATTAAAGCTTTTCAGAAGTCTGTCACCTTTTCTAGTTTATCTTTGCAGCTGTAAGTAGGCTCACTTGTACACAATGTACGGAGGTGTTTGTTCATGACAGTAACATGCACTAATAACTGGCATTTACAGACCTTTTATGCTTCACTTGACAATGTTAATCCTCCTTGAATATGACTTTTGGCATGGAATTTCCTCTATTCCAAAGGTGAGACACACATGGAGTTATCTCTATGTTCAGTAACTTAATTACTGCAGCTGGATATTTGCCCGCACCAATATAATTAATGATGCTTCACTCCATGCTCACGTTGATATATGATCACAAGTGTACCTCACATCTTCCCTTTCATGCTTGCTTGGGATTTGGAAAAACAGCCAGCATTCCTAGATTTCTAAACATTCAGGAACACATTCACTCTACTAAGAAGCATTAAAATAATTAAAAACAGACACAACTATGTTATTTATGTCCTTTGTCAGTGACTCACCAAATTATCTCATATTCAGTATATTACAAATAGGCATATCTTTGATTGCTTTATTAATTTTTAAACAGATTTCTTTTTTAAAAAAATGTAATTTTTACCAGTGTGGAAAAACTAACTCCCTCTTTATATTTGAAATGTTAAAATGCCATACGTAGATTCTTTAACCTTTCCCAGTCATGTTTCCAATTTGACTTTTTAATTATTTGGAATTTATTTTAATTTTCCTTTTTGTTAGGATTTTGAAAGTTTAAAATATTGTCTTGCTCCACAGTCCTCTAGTCCTCCAGCTAGTACCTCCTATTTTCAATTCGAGCTGTGGTAAAAGCCAGTTCACTCCTTTGTCTTTAGAGATGGCAAAAAGTGACTCTAAAATACTAGGGTTTTTTTCTGAAAATCTAAAATGTGTTTAATTAAATGTTAGATGTGGTTTTGTTGATTTAAAGATACCATTTTTCTCACTCAGTCTGTAACTACTGAAGGTCAAACCCAACAGTTGTTACTTCTTCACAACAAATCTCTGTTTCCTTTGACATCATCTTTTTCCAAAACTGGAGCCCGAGAAAATTGAAAGTCTGTAAATTAGGAAACAAAATAATTATCTGTCTGTTTTCCAAGGCAATAACCCAAGGCCCACACAGCTAATAATGAAGTGCTTAGAACAGAATTTGGCTGAATCATTATCTCACAAAAATAATGCTCTAATGGTGTTATGCCCATAAGTAACTAGAAAAAAAAAGGTCACCAAAAATTGGCATTTCATAAGCAAGAATTTTGATTTCAGAACTAAAATCCCAAGGTGTGATCTATGGCTGAGGTTCTCTGCAGTCCAAGACATAATGTGAAATCCATAATCACCACTCAGTTGAATCAAACAAATACTTGGACTGGCTATTCCTATACAGGTTTAAAGTTACATATATGATTAAATGTTTTTTTATCCTGGTCAGTGAGAAGGACCAAATTAACACAAAAAGAACAACAGGCATCTTTTGTATTTACGTTATGTCATTTTAATGGGCTGGGCTTTGCAGCCTACTCTGCACAGCTATTTAGGAAGTTCGCTTAATAATTAGCAGACTTGACAACTTCTGACAGAGAAAATTGCAATAATGCAGGAAGAAAAATATCTGCAGCATGGTCATCTGTTTAATGTTCAGATAATTAAGAGTGTTGGACAAACAAGTATCTGCCCAATTTATTCCTTCTTTTGAAGTCTTTAAGCAAATTATGGTTAACATAGACCAGTTGTGACAGCTAAAGATATATTTCTTTTCAGGAAATATGAAGCAATTGTCCCAGTGCTGGAGTGTTGAAGGAAAGAGTGGTAATGATTTTGGAGAAAAAAGCATTGAGGTACAAACTTCCCATAGCAGAAAATGTAACTGGGGTCTTTTTAAACTTTTATACATTACTTATGTTCTTTTTGCTTCTTATAGTTCTTTTCCATATATAGAGACAAATAAATAAAATATTATGTTCTAGCCATGACATCAATAATTTGATTCACATTGTTTCCAGTGTGCTGGATCCCACCAAGCTCTTTTTTAATCTCACATTCTTACTTTTCTACAAGATGTGGATTTGCAAAAGATAGAAGTCTACTCCCTTTTCTCTTGTCAATCAAAATGTAGTTTAGAAACACCAAAATCTAGGAAAGTTCTACAAAGGTTTAGTGACTTAGAAGACAAGCTACAAAAGGACATTTTGCCTTCAGCAAGGTTTTTACCAGACTTTCCTTGAGCTAAGCAAACCAGATTCTCATGCTCCAGCAGAATTTACAAACACTTCCACTCTTCCATGACAATTGAACCTCTTCCTTAGCACCACCTTCAAGCAGCTGCCACAGATCCTGGAGGACACTATTTTTCCCCATTATTCAATTCTCCTGTGGAAGGCAACCATCTGTGAAACATTCTCCTGGCCACCTGCTGGCCCAGCCAGCTGTTCCAATTCCATGCTGCAGCTGCCACCTGTGACAACAGCTAAAAGCCAAAAACACTCAAGCAAGAGGGAAACTGACTGGCAGGATGCCAGGTGGATTAAAACTCCAGCACAAAAGCTGACAAAAACCCACCTGTACATGAAACATCAAGTAGCAAGGCAATAAACAGAAGCTTTCAGCAAGCAGAAGGGCCCAAAAGGGTTCAGCGGGGCTCTTTCCCCTCAAGCAACTTTTTGAGCTTCACTAGAACAGATTTAATAACTTGTCACCATAATTCCAGGGAATGGGGAAACGCTCCAGCCTTCTCGCCTCCCGGGAGCTCTAGTGGGACTAGCATCAGAGAGAATGTCTAGAAGATAGTGAGATAACTCTCCATGTCTCATGGACATTAGGAAGTGCTGACGAAAGACTAAAATGGGATTTAAGTGGCACATGAGTCCTGTGCTGCCACAGTACGCATGGGCAAATTTTAGTCTCATTCAGAAGGACCAGTGAGGAGCTAAAATACAGATGGATGCAGATGGCCCAAAATTCCTCAAGAATTTAGAGAAGGGAAAAGACACAAATGATAAGAAAACAAACATCCAAAGAGGGTGCAAGATCCTTCTCATTCTCAATAGCAGAATTAATGGAACAAATCTGCAACAGATACAAGCAAAGAGCAGACTGAAATTATCCTGATTTACAACTGCTAAAGAATGAATATTCTCTCTGTTCCATCCACTCTTACCAGTTACTGTCCCATAAATTTTAAATAAAATCTTCAGACAAACTTATCACTGCTTGATGCAAAGGAATTAACAATTTACTATCCAACACTGATATTAAAAAGGTGATGAGTACACAATTGTTGGGTAACCTTATCTCTGACCTGCAGGGAAATTGAGTCAATTTGAAATAACTGACATTATTATAAATATTATTTGTCATTAAAATAAGTTAGTATTGACAGGCAGAACAACTTCTGGTAATTAGTTTCTAGATTTTCAATAGTATTGTAAAACGTGGAAGTTAAAATAAGTTGAATTTTCCCCTGTGGCTCTGAAACCACTTCACCAGACTTCTACATTGCATTAGCCTTCTTTTCTAAGTTTTATTTTGGGCAGGTACAATGTGCACATTGTTGTATTATTTAACAGCAGAATGGTAATGTCCTTCATTACAATTAAAAACAAATATAAACTGGTTACTAAAGTTTGTTTTTGCTAGTCCTTGCTTCTTGATAGCTAATTTGGTAATGAAACAGAACAAGACACGTGAGAATAAAATGTAACCTAACCACATTTCTTAAAAGTAGTTATGTGTACATGCACACATGTGCTCCCCACATTATTAAATCACTGAACTTGTTTTAAAAGTCTCTTTAGAAATAAGTGGAAGAAAACCTCTGTTTTCCCTTACTTTTATAATGACTGAAATTCAAGTTGTGAATGAAAGCTCTTACTAATTATTTAAGACTTTATTAATAAAAGCCACAAAATTACTGGCAAACTTTGTAAGTAGAAGGGAAACTGCCTTTTATAATACTGCAACAGAAATTTTAATAATTACATGAACTGGAATGTTAAATAGAAAAAGGTTTACTACTGAAAAACACGACTGAGCAGAGTAACTAAAAAGCCCCTAAATGTATATGTTGAATACAAGTAACAAAATTTTAAGAGCCTTTTGCCACATTTATGTTCTCAGTTTAGAATGAAACATTAGAACCAAACACTTAAATAAAAGAGGTACCCAGCATGAACAAGGCTACTGCCAGCTGAAAGTCAGAGAATATAGCGAACCTTGAGAAATAACCTATTTGATGTGGATATAGTTACCTGATACATTAGGCTATATAAAAAATAAAATTTTTTTTGCCACATTAAATTGCACTGTGCTGGATCAGGATATATATTATTCAGGATGGAATACCTGCTCTGTATTATCCAAGATTATAATATCAGACAGCTTGAGCAGAATTTGAAGAAAAACAGGGATTTTCACTGGAAAGTAAAGGGGAAGAAGATGGCAGACAGTAATTTTTCTTCTGAGAAAAGAGGAATTAAAGAAAACACAGGTGCACTAATGATGTTCCCCTGTCCATTAAACCCTAGATATAATTTCTAATTGTACAGGAAAACTCTTATGGCATATTTAAGAACTCCAGTCTGGACATTTCATATCCAGTATGACTAAGTTTAATATAAGGATAAATTGTCTCAGGCATATTTCAGGCAGTGTTGAAAAATTGCTCACTAAATGTGGTTCTTCTTTATTTGAAAGATATGCTCATTAAGCACGTTATCCTACTCATTTCAGTAAAACAAACCCATTATTAATTCTGTTTTGTCCCCACTAACACTTCCAGAGACCATGCAGATATGGAAATATTATTTATGCTCTTCCTGACCCCACACTTCATCAACCAAATGACAACATTTCAAATTGTTTTCTTTTCTTTGGAGGAAGGAAAGCTTTGGTTTAAGGGGTCTGAACCAGTTGAACTGTAAATGAAATCTCAGTTCATCCACCATTACTAAAGATGGAAAAAAAATAAAGAAAACACACCAGAGTTTGATTTTCAGACGACAGGGCAGATGCTCAGACATCAGAAAGCCACATTCTTACTCAGAGAGCCTTGAGGTAACAGCATAGCAAACAGACTAATCACCTCATGCAATAATGAAGTATAAGGATCCCTTGCCTTTTAGAGGTAGGTGGTGAATGGCAGTTTCCACCAGGCCTGCTACATCTCCATTGTCATGAAAAGGAACTGTTGGAAACTGTACCATCACAAGTCAGACTGATATATGGGTAAGACATACTCTTTGACACCACATGAGAATTCTAACAACTTCAAGAGAGGTCAGAGAAATCACAAAAGCAGCATCCCCTAAAAGTAAACAAATCTGTGCAAATTTTGATGGACTATTTTTGGCTCAAACCCAAAAATGCTGCAAAAACCCAAATGGTGTCTTACTTAAGGGAGCAGAACTGCCCAGAGGCAGGATGAAGTCAGTCTTTTATCCAAGTTACCCATACCCAGTGCTGAAATGGAAGGAGCAAAACCTATTTTTTTCTGCTGATTTTAAACCAAAAGAGAGGTTGTCACCAACAGAATCATGGGTAAATTTCACTGTGACAGAAAATTACTATGGTAGCCATGGCAAATGATCTTACCAGTAAAGCTGATGGGCTACTTGGATGCTCTGGAGAGAACGATTCAGCAGGAGCTTCACCAGAGGGCTTTCAAGACTCCACTCAAACTTGAGGACCTTAATAGAAAAATTGATAATAAAAATCAATTTTATGCAGACTTTGGTGTATTTCCTTTGTAACTAAACTAATCAGAAAGGACCCCGTGCTTAGTCTGAGCAAAGCAATCAGCCATATGGAGTTGGCTCTGGCAATGCAATGAACAGAGAAACTTCAGTTCATAAGGATCTGCCGCCACCTGTAAGACAGACAAATACAATCCTGATTCTGTGTTAGCATGCATATAAATATGCAGCTTCTTGTCCCCCACTTAAAACTATGACTGCTATATTTAGTTTTTTATCTGATTATCTGGTTCAGAAAAGAAACTTCCTTAAAACAGAAGCTATGGAAAGTGAAAGGTCACAGCAGTTTGTGAGTGCTGTGAAGATGTGAAGGTTCCACTGCTTAACAGTAGTGGATTACATTAATGTGTTCATACATGTATCCACAGATGTCTAGATAAGCATAAATCACAGACACAGAAAGAAACTCTGAGAAACTCTGCAATGTGGAATAGTGAGTCATCCATATGCACAGTGTTACAAAGTAAGGGGACAAAGCTTTCAGAAGTTCCTGCTCAACCCCAACACTGGACCTATTCAATCACCAAGTGTCTTAGAAGCAACGATGCCATAACTTTCAAAACATTAAGTTCAAATGAAATGCAATATACATCTCCAAAGAGACAATTCTACACCCAAATGACCACGTTACTCTATGTTGACAGTGGTTTTCTCAGTATATGTGGTATTAAAAACCTGTGATTTGTGGCAACAGCACTTCCTTCTTTGACTACAATGAAGCCCTGTCACCTGGTCTTGTGACCAAAATGAAATTTCTCTTGTTCAGATGCACTATTTACTTTTCTGTGTTACTTGGAAATAGCTTCATGTGGTACATATGAAATCTCAATCAGCATGCAAAACAATTCCATTCTTTTAAGTGGGAAACAGACTATACCTCAGCCCTGTTTTTAATCCACTCATCAGCTGACCAAACTTATTTATTCTTCTTACAATGGATAAACCAACCTGAAAGAATCAAAAGTATTCAATGAAGTTATTGATCTGGATAGAAGACTTCCTTGGTTATCAATTTCCTCCTTACCTGAACTAGTTGTGGCAGGTATTCTAACAATTCATCATTTGACATGTTTTCTATTTGTTGGACTGCTGTCCTGCGAATATCTTGATCTGGAAAACTTGAGCAAAACAAATAGGTATCATTAAGATCACCAGACCAGTGAGAGTTCTCCTGAGATGTTAGAAAAACTGATTTTCTCTCAAAATGGAAGAGGAAAAAAATAAATTATTTGCTTTATTGTAACAAGAAACACGTCACAGATTACTTAATTGGATTGACTTACAGTGCCACACAGGTGAAAAACCCCAAACTGACCTTCAAATACCTTTTTTAAAATTTGAACTACCATGTATTGTAATTTCATGAAATATGAAGCAAATTACAGATCTCTTGCTGCTCTTTCTTAACCAAAACAGGAAATTTCTTAAGTCATGTGAACTTTTAACAGTCACTTGAAGACTTCATTTGTTCTAAGCAACAACAAAAAAGCTTGAAATTTCCCATACAAAAATGGTTCATTTCAGATAATTTCTTCCCAAATCAGCTCTTCTGTTTTGTGTCATAAAACAATCAAAAATATTTTTTAAATAAAAGCAATTTTGAAATTGAAAACATGGTTTGGTGGGTTTTTTTAGGATTTTTTAATGTGAAATTTGGTAAAAAATTAACACCTTCCCCCAGAAAGGCTTCAAGTCAGTGAAACAGACATTTCTGATGAGAAAATGTTTGAGCACTCAGCATAAGCTATATTCTCAACTAATTCTGATTGAAACCAGAGTAGCTATAGCCTGGTATAGATTTTGTGATGAAGCTCTCATTGTAAAAAATGATAACATAGGAAAACACAGTGTGGCAGCAGTGACAATGCAGAAAAATAAAACTGAATAATGTAGATGATAAAAATATTTTCCTTTGAAACACAATGAAATTTTGATGCAACCTGATTGATCAAAACTGACTCTTAACAGAACATTTTCTCTCTTCTCAGAGAAAAAGACAAAATGTATACAGTGTCTCTTTTAATATTTGAAAGCAAAAAGATAATACTTTAAGGAATTCTTTTAAAAATATAAAAGTAATTTCTACCTTTTCACATTTTGCAATTGAGACATTAATTATT
Source organism: Lichenostomus cassidix (assembly GCF_008360975.1). Taxonomy (NCBI): domain Eukaryota; kingdom Metazoa; phylum Chordata; class Aves; order Passeriformes; family Meliphagidae; genus Lichenostomus; species Lichenostomus cassidix. The sequence continues at coordinate 57,530,031 of NC_139480.1, forward strand.
AAAATTTGGACTCGATCTCAGAGGTCTTTTCCAAACTTAAATGATTCTATGATTTTATACACAGAGAATTTCACATACGCAGAAGCTGCCTAGATTGGTTCAAATTTAGCTGTTTTGCTGCAGTTCTGCTTTCACAAGGAAAGGAAGACGTGCTCTTCTGTGTACATCTGCTATGTGGTGCCACCCTTATCTGTGTATCAGTACTTGCATGTTGTCCATTGCCATCCCAGGAAGCTTTTCTGTCTTCTGAAGCAAACTGGGATTGTTCATGGAGACCTTTCAGTTACCAGAGGTGCAAGATGGGTCATTTCTGCCTAAGGGGCAGAAATGTCTTCAAACAGCACCACAGTCAATGATATTGTTCAGAAGAGTCACTGGGCTTTGATCCAGTTCCCTGAAGGTAAGCACCTGCCCCCAAAAAAGCAGTGAATCTCTACCCTCTGAATTGATACGGTGTCGAGGTTTGACCCTGACTAAATGCGAGGCACCTCTGCTCTCTCCTGCCGCAGATGTGCAGGAGAGGGGAGAGAAAAAAAACTGTTAAACACACACTGGATTCATGAGTTGAGATAGGACTCTGGTGGCAGGATGCACAGAAAAAGGGCAAACAGGCTCAAAACTTAAAGTTGCAAAGTGATTTAATTACCTGACAGAGTCGGAGGATAAATGAGAAGTAAAAATAAGCTTTTCAGACACCGTTCCTTCACTCACCTCCCTCCCTCTTAAGACACTAATTCTCTGCTCACCCCCCACCCTCATTCCAACCAACAGCTCAGGTAGGGGGCAGGGTATGGGGTATTTTCTTAGTCCATAAATTCATTCATCACTACAATTCTACTACAAACACTGTTTCTCTGCTTACCCCCCTCCCTCTTTCCAAACCAATAAAACAGGCAGGGGGCAGGGTAAGGGGTTTTTTCTCTGGTCAGTCCATCAGGGAGAGGGGTCCTCTACTTAGCTGTGGAGTCCCTCCCACGAGAGACAGTCCTCTGTAAACTTCTTGGCATGGGTCTGATCTCACAAGCAGCATCTTGCACGAATTCTGCTGCAACATGAGTCCTCTTGTCCATAAAGTGCAGACTCTGCCAAGCTGAGGCCGGGCTGCTTCCGTCCCGGGAGCAAGGCCTTTCTCTCCCTTGCAAAGCCTTTGCAGTTTAATTCTTTATATGATATTCCCCACTGGATCACAGCTTCTTCCAGGCATCCACCTGCTCTTCTGGCATGGGCCATGGGTGGATCTGTGCACCCCTGTGGACTCCATGGGCTGCAGGGGGATCTTCTGCTCCCGCCATGGTCTTCACCACGGCTAGCAGAGAGTTTTCAGCTCCGGCACCTGGAACACCTCCTCCCCCACCTTCTCCACTGACCTTGGTGTCTCTGTGTTGTTTTCCCTCCACATATTTTCACCTCCTCTTAGCTAAAAAGAAGTGTGTGACCACTTTGTTTTAATTTTTTCTTAAATATGTTTTCACAGAGGCGTAACTAGCATCTCTAATTGCCCTAGACTTGGCCAGAAGCATGTCCATCACTTTCAGAGCCATCAGAGATTGGCTCTACTGGACTTGGTGAAAAACTTCCAGAACCTTCACACAGGACACACAGGAGCCACGCAGGAGCTGCCCCTCAGACACTTCTTCAGGCTTACTGAAACAGCTTTTAAAGGGTTTAAATTTCTCTTAGATGTTAAAAATACATTGCTGATGTTCTGGGCTAAGCAAAACCAACACATATGGCTATTAGGCTCTTGGGAGACATCTCTATTTGGCAGTGTAGGCACACAAAATAATGATGACTAAAGGGCACGCGTTATACTGTCAATTCATCCTGAGGAAAGTCCTTTGAAATCAGAACCTTCGTGTATGGCAGGAGATGTCACAGGCCAACAGTGTCACTGCTTCAAGAGCTCAGCACAAAACCAGACTGCACTCTTCCCACCTTCCCATCCAGCACCTTTTGCCAATAATATTGAAATAAAAATCAGAAGTAAAACAGAGGAGTCAGTAGCATATTTGCAGCAACAACTGTTTGTTGCTATCAAGATAAAAAGAGAAGAAATTGTAAAGCTAAGTTCTCAGCAGTACAATGGCACCTGCTGCTTGAGTCTTGAGTTTCTAAATTCAATATAACCAGCTGAAGCAAAACAGTATGTGCACTTTGATCAGCAAATTAACTAGAGGCCGTCTAATAAAAATGGGGATATTTTGATTTAAAAAAAAAAAAAGGTGGACAGTTGACTTACCTGAAAAACCTGGTTTTAAGGGCTGCAGCCAGCTGCCACCACTAATACTTCCCAACACCCTTTAACAATGTGGCTCAGGTCTGCTTTTCCTATTTTGTTTGTCTGTTATGGTACATACTTAGTGACATTTCTAATGGAGTTTATAATTCTTTGTATAATGCTGAGAGGGCCTTGATGGGGAGAGGAGGAATACATTATAAATAAATTATCATGATAGGCCCAAATTAGCATATTTTGCAAGGCATATTTTTTTACTTATTTATTCTAGGCAACCTATTAGGAATGAGAAGTTGTAACTTCCATATTCATATGGCTATTTAGAACAAAACATATTTGAGGGAGGACTATATATTAAAAAAATAATCCCTTTCATATCATCCTATTTTCTAACTATGCAATTGCTCCAAAGGGTTGTATGCTAAGCATGTGCAGATAACATGGAAATGAGTCTCTCCCTTTCCCTTCTGGCCTAGTTCAACAGGCTACTGAACAGTGAAATACGCTCTACACAGGCACAAAGCCAAGCAGAAAAATGTTAGTACTTAGTTACAGCTTGTCCTTACTAGCAGCCAAGATCTGAATACAGGCAACGCTATGAGGAGAGAAACTCCTGTATTTCTTTCCAGCTAGACAAAGAATGATAAAATTATTTTAATCCCAAACTTTGCAGAACATTCAGCAGCTAACATTTGATTTATTCAGAATCAATTTAATGTAAGTCAAAACTGGGGCTATGTCTAAGTTACCAGAAGCAATGCAAGGAGATGGGATTAGGGCAATGACAGGCACTGTGGTGAAATACCTGCTGGGTAGGTTGCTCCAGGAAACATGGTTCTTGTCATTCTTCATGAATGAGCTTTTGGTAACTTTTTGGTCCTGGTGACTGAACTGCTTCCTTCAGCTTGTAAATCTTGAGGGCAGCTTGAGGCTTAGTTCAGTCTTGTGAACAGAATGGGCAATTAGCATATTTTTTTAACTACCTAATAATTTGTTAAGCCCTAGATGTAAGAGCCATTGCTTTTCTTGAATTTCAGTGTTGTTCAGGGCCACAGGTACAAGTACAATATTGAATTTGTTTTAAAATATTGTACACAGGCACAATATTTATTTATATTTGTTTTACCCCCTTATATTTGTATTTGACCAAACACTTAACATCCTAAGAAACACTGGAGTTACCACAAACTCTTATGAACTCCAGTAGAATTACGTGGTGCTTATGCTATTTATGCTTGCATACACCAATTTATTTGCCAAAAGCCAATAAAAGGATATGCTTTGGAAGCAGATCTGAATTAAAAAAAAATCCCTTCACACGCCTGGAAACTATGCCATCTTGTAGAACGGTAATTAAATAGGGCTGGAAGTGTTTTTTTCCAGTGATTTTTGCAAATGTTTGAGTTGCATCAAATCTGATTTTAGTAATCCATAAATTAGTCATGATGAGAGGCCAAATTAATTGATTTTTTGACTCTAACTCAATCTAAGAGAAATCACTTCAGGTCTAAGAAAAACTGCTTCACAGTTTGGATATTAGAGGAGAGCTGATTTCCAGGGCTTGCTGCAATGAATATGCAATTATTTACACATGCTGAAAACTCTGAAAGCAGAGAAGTGAGACAACTCTATCACAAAAAATTCAATATTCCAGTCATTGAGGATATGCTCCTAAGAAAGAGGAGCTCATCTGTAGCAGATCTTGTCTACACCAGATCAATTTTGTAAGGGATTTGAACAACAGGTTGTCAGATTCATGACGTGGCCTCCGACTATGGCTTCACAGAGGCAGGACCTTTGAGGACTCCTCTTCCTTGCTGCTTTATGGTTTTCACCAAAATATCTGAGAATTTAGCTAAAAAATCCCCACCTTAAAACGAGAACTTTTAACAATGCTCATAAGATTCTTTCTTTGCACAGTTTCAAAATGGTAATTGTCTTCCAGGTTTAGGTTTCCATTCACTTGTAGTTGGTTTTTTTGTCCCCCTCAACAAACAGCCTCTTGGTCAGTAAATACTTCAGTGCATAAAATGAAAGTGTTACCCATTTATTTGCCTGGCATTGTAATATCTTGTCGCTTTCTGCTTTTGGCCAATTTAATTGTTACCTCTGAAGGCAATGAGGACTCCACAACAAAAACTGTGACTTCTTTCATATTTGTTCCAGGTTTACACACACTTGGAACATCACAGACTCTACCAAAAAATAAAGAATATGTAAATTATTGTCGAATTTAGTCCTTAGTAATAGGTCACACTATGCAGGACTTCAAATTTCCTCTTCACAGCTTGGCTCACAGTTTGGATTCTCCGGAAGTTATGAAACTGTTTTCCTCTAATTAAACATTCACCTATTTAAACTCAACATCCTTTTTCCAGTTTTGTTCTTCCCTCTCTGCATTAAGCCAATGATTGACAGCCATCCATTTTTTAACTTCTAAGGAGATTATTAGGTATCCCTTGGGACTTGAGGAATTTTTTTTTTTAAGTTGAATTTTGAGCTGTATGAGCACAGATTACAATTTGGTTCAGAAATAAGGACAACTTTCAGTATTTGATTCTTTTCACACACATAGCCAGTCAGGAGCTGTTTGTCTAGCCATACGTTTCAGCTAAATCAGATTCAAAGAGAAAACTAAGCACTGCTGAGGTATCCTGTGGATTTGAGAAATTCTCTTGAGATTTTAGGATCTGCCAGTGGTGAGCTGACTGTAAATGAGGAATAGATGTGCATTTAATTTTTGACAGTTTTATTATTCTAATTTTATTTTGCTGCCTCAAATAACCCTACGCTGGAATATATTTACCAGGCAAATGAAACTGCTCAGTTCTCTACATTTTCTGGTGTGTGAAGATCTCTGCAGAGAACAGGATGGCCTTCCACAGGCCTTCTTTTAAGGCAGAGAATTATAGCATGACACCTATTTCTGCATTTCCCTTCACATTTTAAGTTCTGTTGCATTTTCAAAAAAAGAAAAACTTCAGTCCAGTGAAACATGTTACTAAGTCGGGGAGAAATAAGGGAAGCTGAACTAGCAAACTGATTGGAATGATGATACCAACTGAAAACAAAAAGCACTTTAAGTAGTAAAGGATAACATGTCATTGATGGATGCAACTAGGCCAGGAGAGAAAGTGTTGTATCACGGTCCGGGAGGGTGGCACAGGCCGGCTGCCCCCCCGGACCGGGTCTCTGGTTCATGTAAATCCCACCGGATCTGGGGCGAGCAGTCCCCGAGGTTCTGCGGCATGGCGTCAGTCTTCCAACCACGTCAATTCAAGCAGGAAATTAGTGAGACTAGGAAAGAACTGGACTTCATCTCTGTTCTGGCAGATTGGTTTATTTGGGGTAATGGGAAAAGGGGGTTGCAGGGGAGGAGAAGGGGGGAGGAAAGGCAGGGACGGGAAAAGGGGTGCCAGCCCAGAGATGCAAAGACCTCGAGGTGATCTGGACATCGCTTTATAAAGGGAAAGGAAGGGGAGGGACTGTCTCCCCCAGAGCCAGTCCCGGGGAGTCTGAAGGGAAGACAGGCATAGGGAACCCACCAATAGATTTCGGGGCACAGCAGAGCATATTTCAAAATGAACCAATGGTATACAAAGCAGAGGGACAAAGGAGCACATGGAATCCTAAAACCCCACGTTGCTACAAGAAGGAATGGAAGAAATATTTGAAAGAATAGAGAGGGAAGTTTTGTGAGGCAGTTTTAAGTATTTTAAAAGCAATTAGACAAGAAGAGGGAAGAAACTACTACAATAATGATTAGGGTATTTAGTTTTAGCTTAGAGATAACATAAGCAGGACTTTCTGTTGATGATTTTTTTCATTTCTTTGAGGGCTTCTAAAGAAAACACTGTGGGGGTGTATGAAGGTTAGAAGATGGTAAGGACTGAAGGAAAGTACAGAAAGATAGCAAATACTATCAGTAAAAAGAACACTGGATTTTCATAATTTTTTTTTGTTGAAAAAGAGAAAACTCACTCTTCATTGTGAGAAGTCACGTGAACCCTCCCCAGCCCTGCACATTGCAAAGGTCATGGTCAAATTCACTAGCTCTTGCTTTGGCTGATTGATTGACAGATAGATCTGTTGAATTTACTCACAGAAAATATACTTTAAGTGATGTTTACATAGATTTTCTACAAGAAATTCTGCCTGAAACAACCAAGAATAAGTTTAAGATGTCAGAGAAACCATATGGTGAACTATATCCTAGGACAAGAGTAGGAATAAATTAACAGAAAGCAGTTTCCATTTGAAACCTGTATGATCTAGAAGGTTCGTCTCACCCCAGAGACAAACTTCTCTGTTACATTAAAACTGAAGACCAAATGATGGAAAACATGATTATTTACAATCAAGCTTCCTACACTGCACATTTATGCACAGAAAGCATGCAATAGCCTACACAGTTCTCTATTGCTATTTGTCTTACTACAGCATCCTGCTGTAGTACCTTCGTAGTTATTGCCAAGAAAGCTAAAAATGGTTAAAAGCAGTGAAAAAAGAATAAAGAATTCATCACGTTCCACTGCTTAAAAAGAAGACTTGCCTATTCCTAGCAATGCATACATTGCTAGTCATCTAAGCTATCACTAAATTTCACGCCGATTAAGCATAAGCAGTTTTAAAGCTTAATCAGAAATGTGTTCTGTACATCAAAGTATCACATTAATTGTGGAGTGTTGCTTTGTTCTTATCTTATTCTTTTGCATAAGCCCATGTTTTCTCTCTGTATTGGTTTGAAAACAAACCAGTGGGAGATCACAAGTCAAGATTAAAATTAAAAATAAGTGAAATAATACAAGGAAAAGCACTGACAAAGTTAGATACAACCTAACACCCTGTTAGGGTGGTGGTAGCAGCCTGCCGAGATTTAAAGGAAAACTTGACAACCCAATATGAGTTTTTACAGCAAGCTTCGGTTTATTGAGTTTCAGCATACATACTTATAGTGTGGTTAATTAGGTAATGCATATTCTGTAACCGCATATTATTATTGGTTATTTGCTTCAACGCCCTAAGTCTGGCTATTTGCCCTATGTATGGATACATACTAACTTTGTCCAGTTTTCTATATTCTTATTGGTTCTTCCACATCCCTATCAGCAGTCTTATCCCAATGTTGCAGCAAGGCCATTGTGCTCTAAGTTGCTTATTGACCAGAGAGTTGGCATCTGGGCATTAGCTAGCTGAGTACGGCTATTGTTAAGAAACAGCTTGTCTAAGTGTTAAGAAGCAGCTTGTCTAAGTCTGCATGTCCCTTTTCTATTAGCCAATTCCCCACAGCAGCCCAACTGAAGTAGTCCAGTTGAAGCAGTGATCCTGTGAAAGGTCCAGTCTCCAGCTGAAGATCCAGTGGTAGCTCTTGTCCTCTGGGAACCCAGTAGACAGGGCTAGCTCAGGCATTTCCAAGGCCAGGTTATATCCAGGTGGGAACACCTGGTTCCTCCCTCCTGGGCAGAGTATCCCACAATGGGATAAGTCCATGAGTCACACGGTGGGTCCCTGATGGCCCATAGTCTGTCATGTGGGGTGGGTCATTAGCAGCTGATAATAGCTAACGGATGGCCCATTGCCTGTCATCCGGAGTGGGTCATTAGCAGGTGATAGCAGCTAACGGCCCACAGCTGGTGCACATCTATATTGCAACCTAGGACACTCTCCATATTGATGTATAACTACAGCCAAGTAACAAGATGCAAACAGGCAAGATATGCTCTAGTTCTATCTGGTTTATAAATACTCTGCTGGGCATTCCATTGTGAGCTCCAACGGAACATTTAAAATTCTCCTTTTATTGAAACAATGACAATCTGATTCACAATTCTAAATGAATTTGGCTTTCAGAAGTATAAGAACAAAATCTGTCTTCAAGGTATCACATTTTATTATAATTATTGGTTAGATATCCGAATCTCTGAAATGCAATAGCTACTCTGCTACATAAAGTGAAAACCAAGAATAATACAATGAGAGTCACAGGCTGAGGGATACTACAACAAAAATTGTGTCTGAAACCACTGATTTGGCACATGGTTTTAAAGGAATGTCCTTTCCTGTGCAACTGCCCTGACAGAATTAGAATTCAACTGGAAGTTTCTTGGAAAATTTTTAAGCCTAACAGGGAGGTTACATCTTCATCTCCGTAATCTACTTCAAGAAATTCTCTCTTCAAAAGGGTTGCAGCCATGCCCAATGCTGGAAAAAGACACACCTTCTTCTGTGGCTGTTTCCTGATTCTAGCTCAATTTCCTGATTCCTAGCCATGACACCTCACAGCATTGCAAGTGTACTCTAAATGCGCCAAAAAAAAAAAAAATTAAAAAATTAAGAAGACATTTGCTATTTTGATTAACAAATATGTTTGGACTTTCATTGCAGAAATTTGAATAGCAAGATAACCTGACTAAAAATTCCAACCTCGGTTGCCCTAAACATACATAAATGTTGGCCTGCTGGCAACACATCATAAATGATGGTGTTGCTAACCCTGCCTTTGGTTTCTTTCTGTCATCAAGAAAATTCTCTGAGTAAATGAGTGTACTGGTGTTATTTCTCTGGCTAGTGTGGTACGCAATGTAGATACAGTTATAGAAAGCTCTAACTCACTAAAAGCTTGGATTTTTACCAAACTCAATAAGCAAAATCAATGGCAAAATGTACAGGGCACCAAGAAGCTGCTCTGAATAGAAGGGACCAGCTCTATAACTTCTGCCTTAGGGATAATTTTATATTTCAGGCAACAGCTTATAACCATCCTTCCCTAAAATTAGAGGTAAGAGTGTAAAATCTTATTCTACACTTCCCCCTCCCATCCTCTCCATCGCATCTTTATTGATTAAAGAAACATTAATGGTTTTTTTAATTGTTTTTCTTAAGCATTGGCTTCAGGAGCTCTAAGAATCAATGCACTACCTCCAAGTACTGGATTCAAGGTTGCAACTGAATTTATCTGTGAAATGTACCATGGTTGTGTTTTCCATTTAGGAAAGTTCTTCCTTTCCACTGCAGAAATGAGGATGTTATCATTTGGCTGCCTTGAGAGTTGCCTGCAAAGTGGAAGAGCATAACCAAGAGAGACACATTCAGAAAACAAGAAACATCTATGAAAGGGTACATTTAACTGTGTAGTGAGCAAAACAACTTGCAAGTTTCAGAAAGTTGGAAAGAGCTTTCCAGTTCAGATTCCTGATAATGGGGCTTGATCTGAGGGGCTGTGATATTTCTCCCTAATCTCTGTGATGCTGCCTCCTCACCCAGGACGTGAGGAAGCACCTCCAATGATTTTCATCTCTTTATCCTTGTCAATGTGAGTTTGAGTTTAACCATCAGGCCAGCTGCTTTTTTTGCTCTGAGAAGAAGGATAATTTAGAGTTCCCAGCCCAAGGCTTCCAGAAGTGACTAGTAATTTTGAGAGCCTTTTCTAAGCTATATAAAGAGTGAACACATGCCTGCGCCACACATTCAGGTTCTCTTTAAGACACTACAAACTGAAATTCCACCAAAGAAAGCATCCAGAATTTGGAGTGACTGGAAACTCTTGGTCTCTTATATGGTACTGATAAATGTGGTACATTGTGATGTATAGAAATAATAAAGCGTAGAGCTAAGCTGCAGATCTCCTTCCTTTAGGATTACTGTAAGCTGAATATTTATGCAGAATCAATTTTAAATTGGAAAAAATCATAGAAGAAAAAAGCAAGAGGAAAGTACTCCTCTCCTTCAACCCACTCCCTCAATTTGCATATCCTTGTATCTCAGCAGTTAAATCAGTGACCCAGACATTTTTGAAACTAGGCATCTTTAAGGAAAAGTAATCTCTCTGTTTCTGAAGGTTAGCTTCCCAGTTGTTCATGCACCTACAAAATATTGTGGGTATGAGAAGGACAGACTTTTTTTCTTAAGAGGATTTGTTCTGTGATCCAGAACTTCTTTCTGCAGTGTTTCCATGATGCAAAAATCTGGATCGATATAATCTTCTGTGAGAAAGAAACTAAAAAGACAAGCAATCTAAGATCCTGATCAGGAGAGAAGCACTTATTCTTTGGCACAACTGCAGGTGCCAGCCACTCCCAATGGCGTCCTAAGAGAGACATAGTGATGACATTTCCCCCTCTGTCTATGCCAAAAACCTTTGTGGTAGCCAGAATGAACAATCTGTACACTGCTCCCAATGCACACTGAGAAGCTCGGAGATAGACTGAGTCATATTAAATACTCTCTGAAGCATCTTAAAGGACTGATATTCTGTGCTACACCGTCATGCAGAGCTGCATCATCAAAGAACAATCAAGCTCTTCACTTGCAGAAATACCACCCAGACATAGAAACAAAATCATGCAAAAAGTCTGATCTAAAAGCCTGGCATGCTCTGACAAACCCTATCAAGTTCTCTTTCTACTCTGAAGTCTGGAAGACAACACACTGCCCATATACTCCCTTCTGCATGAATCTTTCATAGATAAGAATTGGATTTTAATAATTTAATGATGGTAAATAACAATATTGTACTCCAGAATATGATTTGTCAGGATCTTTGCTTCCACTATTTCCACCAACCATAAAAAAGCCATGTATGCCAACATGTGAAACTGCTAATAGTTCAGATAGAAACCTGGGATACAAGTATTCGCAGGAATTGCATCCAGAGGGAAATAACAGACAATAATCAGTTTTAGATTATTAAATAACTATTTTTAATAGCATGGAGGTAAGTGTATCAAGTCACAGTATATTTCTCAAGTAAAGCTTCAGAGGAGGTTTGTTTTTTTTCTAAAGGTACAGCATGAAACTGAGATTGCAAAGATGGTGCAGCTTGTGCTTACCCAAGACAAGCAAAGGCTTGATAAAACAAATTTGCTCAAGCATTCCATCTGCATGTGCAATGTTTTTACAGGTCACTTAAAGCAAAATAACCCCCAAGTTTTTTGAGGGAATGTAATTGCTGACACAGATTCTGTCCCCTGACATGTCTATTACATCATGGGTAGTGCTATCTCCAGCATCAAGAAAGTCATCTGACAAACAATCGGCTCCCAGTGTAAGAAGTGTGGGTGGGACTTGAGACACCACAACAGAATTTATTCAACAAAATTCAAAGTTTCATCCAATCTACTTCAAAAAGATAGGTTACACATGGGACTGTATGTATTTACATAGATTATTGTATTATCTAGAGATATACTTCAGTCCTCCTTACCTCCCATTAGTCACCTCATGTCTGTACAGCAGTTTGAATTCATGGAGTGCTATGCAAGTGCTAAGTATTTGACTGATCACCTGTTACCAGAAACTGCCTGAATCTGTTCTAGAGAATGCAATACTCTTTTCATTATCCTGAGAAATAGAAAACCTTCTCAGCCAAGAAGACACAGCTGACACACTCAAGGTCATCACAGGAGTTGCAACTCTGTTTTCACTTTGACACAGAGAGAAACATAAGCACAGCCAATGAACCAAAGCCTGATACTGTGCTGAGCAAACTGAAGCATTAAACTTCCCAGCATGTGATAATTCTGTTTATTTTTACTTTCCTGCTTGGTTAATTCTGCCTTACCTGAAAGTCAGCAGCCCAAGTGCCTCTAGAGGGTTAGAAAATCTCCAGCTCCTCAGCAAGGCATACATTTCTGACACAGTGGTGCAATCCCAACTGGGTGCACTGCCCAGCACCAGAGGAAGGGAGCAGTTTTGATTATTGCAGGAGTAGCGATAAAACCATAAGATTCTTCTTTGTTGCTCTGAGAGTCTGGAAAAGAAAATTAGAAATTCAGTGTGAAAATAAAACCACCTGAAACTTTGTGTAGCAACACACTTTATTGCACAGAGGGGCCAACTCACACAGTACACTTGCTTTTCAGCTAAGTACAAGTTTTCCTTGGAGTAGGATATCATTTTCTGCAGACCAGGATTTATAACAAAAGTGATACTTATACTCTGGATCTGTCAGCCCTAGGTCATATAAAAATGAAGTGTCAAAAGACATACATATGTATGATTATTTCACATCCCAAGCACTCTCAATTTTCTTCTCTGCTGTGTTTATTGTTTGTTTTTACTGGATGGGGTTTCTTTGACAAAGAAGGTGCAGTTGTCACTGGGTGAATTACTGTTACATCCGTCTGCTACATATCATCTCAACCTAACTTTCATAACTAGACGCGCAACACTGCAAGTCATAATTTTCATTCCTACTCGTGCTTTGACTCTTTAATGCAGGTGTGTCTATTTTTAACATCTTTGCTTTTAAAATAATGTTTAGGCACATCCATGCACGTACACAAAAGCATGAGCACAGGCACACACATGCAGAGTGTGATTACTCCTAGTCCTGATGTGAGCTTGGAAAAGGGAAGAAAAGCTCCCAGAGACTTCTATAGCCATTTGAAAAGTCTTGCTTGCCATGATTTGCTGTACTCACAAAAAATAAAAAAAAGCAAAAAAAAAATAAAGCAATATACCAGGTTCCGCACAGAGATATTAGATATCTAAATTTCATATTGATAAAATGGTCAGTCATCACACCATATTTCAACACAGTGAGAGATGCCTCCAAATTTCCGCCTTATATCATCTGATTTGTCAACAATTCAGATGTCTTTGTCTCATGCATATTAAATCTCAGGTTTTGACACATCAGAAAACACGAAAATAAATTTCCCTGGAGACAAGCTCAGACAATCTCCTTAAACTGATATCAGAGCCTTCAAAAGCAAACTCTAAAAATGCAAACCAATCCCCAGTTCATACAAATAATTACTTAAATTAATTGGTTTTCTTGGTTAAGAAAACATTGAAAACATTGGTTTTCTTGGTCATATTTGACCAGACTGGTGATCCAGCTATTTAATAGCACAACACAACCATGACTATAAACAGACCTAAATACTTCAGAATGAGGTGTGAGGAATCTTGTAGAAGGGACTAAGTAAATAGTTTGCTTCCAGACAAGCATTTAATTATCCAGATGTGTAAACAGGGCTCAAAATCCAAGTGTTTACATCCTTTCCAAGGTTGTCTTCCTTCTATTTGCAAAGTTTTGGGACATTCTTAGCAAAAAAAAAATCTTAGACCCACTCTAACTGTCAAGATTGTGTCATTCACAACTCATAGAAATTAGTTCTGGTGGTTCTGTAGGCACTACAGAACTTCCCTCCTTTGCAATTTTGAATTGCCAAGTGTTTAGGAACAGAGAGAAGCAGCACAGATATGGACATGTTTTTCCTGAGTGTTAATTTCTTCCCTTTAGGAGAATAAGCTCATAAATGTATGCAGAAGATAAACTTAACTGTGATACCAATCCTGACGTTCAGTAATCATTTCAGGAAAACTATCCTTTTGGTAATGACTTCAAGAAACAACTTCAGAATTCATAGCATACCTTCTGTGACAATAGATAGATGCCTTTGTGATCATGCGAAAAAATCACACACAGAAAAAGATTAAAGAAGGCCTCAAACTTCATTGCCTGGCTGGTTATCTTATGCATTTGGATTACATTTTGCAGGACAGTTCAGCTAAAGGACCTCTTTCATATGTCAACTTTCAGCAGAGATTTCAGCTTTCAAACAGCTTCCTCCAAACTAGACAACCTGTTGTTCAGATTAAAGCAGCTAAAGCTTCTACCGAGCTTGCAAAGGGAGATAAGAAATCAATCCTTGTATCATGTTTTCTAAATAACAGATTTCTCTTTCTTGACTTTATTCAGAGGCAATGCCACTGAGTTCTCTTTCCATGCTTTAAAAATGAGAGATGAAATTAAAGGGTGGGTGGGGTAGGAGTATTTTAGGTTTTGATTTTAAATTTCTTAGTTGTAACAAAAGTTTATACATACACTCAGTAAAACATTTAAGATGGTAAAAATATTGTGCATATATATAGGATTGGAATTTTGTGACACAAATAAGGGCATTTCTTTGTCTCAATAGGGAAAATATGCTAATTAGATCTCTTTTTTGACAGAAATTAAGTTTACAGTTTTTTAGGTAGAGTTGTGGGGCTACACAGGCCCTTTCCTGAGAGCTTTTCTTTCCCATGTAAAATATGCAAACAATGAGATAATGATTAAACACCTACTGTTTTTCCTGATCTGTTTTGATTCAGGACAGAGCGTGTTTGGAATTGGGTGTTGTAAGACTTCAGCCAATCACCCTGGGAAGTGGGTGACCACTGTCCAATCACCTCTGAGTTTTTATCATATATAAAGAGAAATTACAACAATAAACTTCTGCTGCTTTTCATGGGACTGGGTTTGTGTGCTACATTGCGCCGTTGCGGCTACAACAGCGACAGAGTTGTATCTAAATTTCCTTCCATATGAGATCTACATTATAGTATATAGCCTTCTGCTTAACACAAATAAAACCAAAATATCATAAAACCTAAATAATTCAGTAGTTTTCTGTTTAGGTTTTAATTAATCACATTAGCTAAACGAAGAAAACAGCTTCTCTGAAGGCTTTGTTAGCTGGTGTTAATTGTCACTTTTCTGGTGGGAGGGGGGAAACAGCAAAAAAATAGTTTAAATGTTCAGTACTACAAGAGAACAAGAAAAAAGTCAAAAAGAGGAGAGAGCAGCAAAGATCAAAAATGCAAATTTCTGTCCGTCAGCACTGATTTTCCCTTCAAAGTTTCTCTTCCATGGACAGACTAGAAAAGACCTCTTCCATTATTCACTCAGCTGGAAGTAGACTTTCTAATCACAACTCACTCTTGTGACCCCTGGTAGGCAAACTAGATTCTTACCAGCTATGTGGCAAAAAGGAAAAGGGAAGCTGGAAGAGACGGAAATGTAAGGTAGAGGGAAAATGATGAATGAAGGAAATAAAGATAGCAGGAACCAGACTGTCATGTTCCTGGCTTCAAACCAGTCTCCCACCCCTTCACTGGGATGCACTGTGTGCAAGCAAGCTGTATCAGGTTCAAAGAGCAGCCTCTATCTCAGATGCTGAGTTTTCTGGGGCTTGTATTTCAAACACAGTAATCCTAAGAGGAGTCAGAGGCTCGCATCTGAAATGTTTTCAGAAGTCAGCCAAAGCAGCTGCCAGTAACTAATTCTCCTCTTGGTTCTCTCTTGTCTGGTTTGGTGATGATGCCAAAGAACATAGTCTAGGGCTTTGAGGAGCACAAGAGCCATGTGGGGAAGTTCACTTCCTTCAGTCACACTGAACAACATCTTCATTAATCAACATCCAAGAGACTCTGGCTACAGGGACCAGTGATCTTAGCCACCTTCCAGAGAGACAAGAGTCCAAACTACTGGGAAGTGATCTTAGCCACCTACCAGAAAGACAAGAGTCCAAACTACTGGGAAGACTGGAGCAGATACACATCCATGTAACAGGAAGAGGCCCAAGCACCAGCAACCAAATCAGTGTAGCTGTGAACCTTAAGGGTTTCTGTGTCAGCAGCTGAGGAGAGCAGGAAGATCTGGGTCCAGCTACTGGATAGACTAAGCACAAGTACTGGGGCAATCCATTTTTTTATTCTATATATAAAAATGTATATGTATGTGCCTCTGTTCCACAAGGAGACTTGTATCTTGGTGGAACAGAGAGGAGGAACAGAATCAGGCTGTCCACACTGCCAGTTCTACGGCAGTGTTGCATTTATAAAACTACTAGATTCATAAACCTGTAAGAAAGACAACAATACAGCTGTCTGTTTTTAACCACTGTTTCTTTCTTTTCTACCATTGGGTTAAGAACATTTTCTGTCCATTTACATATTCCCTCTGCTTTCAGTAGAATAAACAGAAGGATCTTGACAGCTTGAGAAAGGTTTCTTGTGTCTTCTGACCACAGACACCCACTTATTTCAAAGTCATATTTGAGGCTTGTAAGCTTGAAGCATCATCACACGGCCATATTGCCACTAAAAAGCTACCTAGATTCCTCTTTTTTCATGACATATGGGAAAGAGAAAAGAAGAAATCTTCAAATATGCCAATAATGTGTTTGGATACCAATATGTAACAATTTTTTTAAGAAAACATCTCATGAATGAGGAAAGTAAAAATAATTCCTCTGATACAGATATAACAACAGGCTGACAGATTCCTCCAGATTACAAAGTACTAAAAATGGAATTCCTTCATTCAAACCCCAAAAATGTTACCCTTCACCTTGATGATTCATTTGTTAAACCAGCTTTGCCTCTAAGATAGGACAACAGAAAACAACAAACTGTGTGAAAACACAGGACTACTGTCAGAGACTGAAATAGTTCATGCCTCAAACATTCCTATAAAACTTTTCTCATTATAACAAGAAGTGTATAAAGAAGCTACAATCAAAGAAGCCTCCCTGAAGATACCTGACTTTGATACTTTGGACTGAGAGTCAAACTGCTGAGATTAGATAAAGGGAAACCTATTGTTCAGTCATCTCAGGCTGAGGGAAAGGAATGCATCCACAAAGGCCAAACCCACCGGCTCCACTGAGAATCATCCCTGGCTGAGTACGGGGTGGGGGAGACCACAGCCCACAGAGGCCAAGCTTGCTCAAACTTCCCCCCCAGCTGAGGAGGGGAGAGGAGCTTTGGGGTGTATGGTGTAACCTCTGGTCAGAGGCAATAAACACACATCCTCCGTTACACAAACTGTCCAGCTGTGGAACCCCCAACCCCACAGGCCATATCCACAGGACTTTCACGTGAGAGGCAGCTGAGGGTGAGTCACAATCCATCAAAGACCCCCCAAATGCTAGGCCTTGCACCACAGGACTGCATGTGATGCAACAGATCCTGCTGCTAGAGGCTGCCCCCTCCCACAGGGGGACATGCCTGGACATTGCCACCTGGCCTGAGTGCATATCAACCCATGGCATTCTGTGCTTTCCAGGGGGACCATCACCACCAAGAAGACCAGCTGGAGAGGATCAATGCTACATTGTTGGGATCCACGGATGGTGATATTTTCTTTCTCCCTCTTTCTGTCCCCCCTACCTCTTTTCCTACTTCTCTTTTTCTCTCTTCTTTTCTCTCTCTCTCATACTTGCTATGAAATGAAACCCATACTATTGACTGGCATATGGTCTCGTTTGTACCTTCATTCTGGCAGAGGTATTTCCAAAGAACCTTAATAATTGGATCATAACAACTACCATTCTCTTTCCTCCGAGGACCTGCTACTGAACTTAGCGCAGCCTTAACTTCAAACTGGTGACTTTCAGTGGTCTCTTCCCTTCATATTCCCACAGAACCCAAAATTGTTGTATTGTAGATGTTATAGGGTCTACCCTTGCCTAGTCCTTTGTAATATCTGTTGATGAACCTGTTACCCATGAATTTGTGTTTAGCCTTCATGAACATAGTGATGTTGTCTGCCTTCACAGCTTTGTGACAGCAGATTTTAAAAGTTCACAACTGACTGTCTAAAGATGTACTTTATTCCATTTATTGACAATTGATTTCCTAATTGTTTCATTGAATGACCCTAAGTTCAAATATTGTGGGATTTGATGAGTCATTTACCTTGTCTATCACCATCATCATGATTGAACAAAAATTAATTGTACCTACACAGAAATCCTCTAGTCTTCTCTCTAAACTATAGTCTCAGCCTTTTTAGCTTCTCTTGGTCAAAAAATGCTTAATCCCTTTCATGATATTTGTTGCCCTTCTCTGCACATTTTCTACATCTACTGTGTCCTTCCTGAGTCTTGAACACAAGAACTGTGCAGCATTCTCAATAAAATGGACATCAAGGTTTTAAGCAGCCGAAATGGCACACACTGTCTTCTCTGACAAAATACTTCGTACTTAACTATTTTCTTAATGATCTTATTCCTTCTTACCAAAACAACCATTTTGCCATGGTAACAGAGGTCACAGGCATTGGGTTCAAAGCTCCCTATATCAGTCTGAAGCATATTTTGCAGGTGGAAATTTTATTGGCACCATGACTATTCACAATAAAATACTGACATACCATCCACATTTTAAAATAAAATAACAAAAATGCAAATCACTGATACCATGGTAAATAAAAATAATTTTAAATTTCATCTGTGTTTGTAAAAGTTGAGTTAAACATCAACTACAACAGCAAATTTGTCTCTTGCTTTTTTTAAAATTTAAATTGATTTAAAAAACCTCAAACCAACAACATAGAAATAAGCACAGAAAAATCTTCTTAACAGATGCATCATAACAAACTGAGAGTGCTAAATTAAGTTATTTAGTTACCGCACAACTATGATACAGTACATTTGTATCATAGAACCTTTAGGTTCTATGGAAATCAGCTTCCTTTAGTTATTAAACACTCAGACTTCAGATGTAGCTGTTAAATGGCTTTTGAAAAATCTGTTTCAAGTTATAAGCAAGCAAAGAAGTGTGGAAAGTTCAGCTTTCACAGAAGGTGGATAAAGACAAAGTGAACCAAAACACGTTTTGAATTGAGGCAGATTAGTATGCTCAGCTTTATGAATGTTGTACAATCAATTAGGCTTATGTGGTACTGCATAAAATAATTTTGGGTATAATCAGAGTGGAATTTGGAACACAGATTCTTACAGAGAGACATTATACTAATGGCAGTTAATTGTGTGAATTAATCCTCCATCAAAGGTCAAAAGGTGCATTAGTTGTGCAATAACAATCACCTGAAGATCTCATGTTTTGAACCAAAAATTAGTTTCTTGCCTCAAAGACATGAAAAGAAAGGGAACAGAAAGGGAAAAACAATCCTTTTCTAAACTGGTAAAATACACTACCACCTCCAAGGCCTTATTAGGCCTTGCTGTGATCTGTTTTTTCACTTAGATTTGTTACTTGTCAAATCAGTCAAGCTAGGCTCCTTCAGAGGAAAAATTTGTTTTTAACAAATTGAATACATTTAATTGTGGTCAATAGGATAAGTACAGCATGGCAAGAATCAGCAGGGCTAGGTGGGGACAACTTACAGCAAGACAGAATGCATCTGTGAAAGTCTTGCAATGTGCTTCAGGCACTCCTGGGTTGGCTTTTTGAGATCACCTCTTCTTTCTTCAGGTTCAGGTTTAATGAACTCCAAATCAGTTTCTGGAAAGTTAATCTTTATTAAAAAAAAAAAAAAAAAAAAAGCCAGAAGGGCTTTTAGCAATGTATGATCTCAGATACAACTGTCAATAAATATTATCTTGAATTTGTACAAAGTATAAATTCATACATACAAATACATGTATACAAAGGAATATACAAAGTATACCAGAAAGAAGCAGGGATAATTATTTTGAGGATGTTCACTGTATGTAATATGTTGCCTAAATGGTTTGGTGATAAATTCCATCCACAGAATCAGCGGGAGCTAACTTTCCTGGGAGAATTTAATCCAACATATTTCAATTTTATTAGAATTGCATTAACTCAAAGCTGAAGGAACTTTTTATTTTTTGCCTACTTTTTTTTTTTTTAATGAGATGTTCTCAAATGGAAAACTTTTTATTAATGTAGATTTGTTTTGGTTTTTGAAAAGTAAGGATTTTTCTGATGTGTAGTTTGTCACTGCAAGAGATGGAAATCAGACTCTTGAATTCACTTCTGGATGTTCAATTTATAAATATATTGTACAGCATCTACCAATTTTCTATTCTTACACATGCCTGTCAGAAATTTCAGGTAACATTTTTTAAGATATAGAGAAAGTAAATGTTCAACCAAAACTACAATTCTTGAGGTACTTGGTAATCTGAGTAGATTTATCTGAAAATTCCGATTGTTCTTCAAAATTCAGCTCAGTTTGCATCCTGCTTTGGTTTATTAATGCACACTAAAATGTTTTCTCGATATCTACTTCTTAATACAATATTTGATCTGCATCACTATTCTAAAGGTTAAGAAAGCTATTCCCTACAAAATAGTCACATCAGAAAACTAGATGATCTTTAAGTCCCTTCCAAGCCAAGCCTAGATTTTCTATGAAAATCTATATTTATAACATTTCCATTTATAACATTGTGAACGATGTTCACAAATCGTGATGCTGCTACATGGCTGGGAATAACTGAAAATGAGGGGTGGAAATGAGAGATACTGTTCCATTTTTTTCAGTAGAGATTATAAATTAATAGTAATTTACTGTCTCAACTTTCCTTTATTATTAATAGGGGGAGTTATTTTAGGGCATGGTCTTTGACTGAACTCCTCAATATGGAAAATCCCCATTTGCTTGTCTGCTCTAACAAGGCTATTTTTAGGCCAGGCTGATTTATCTGCATTTTCTGCTTTTGCATTTCATTTGCTAACAGTCATTTGGATTTTTAATACAGAAAACAACTGGCTTTGTCCTTGAAATATCCAGTTGCTAACTTAACCTGGAAAGGTGACAAAACTACCCTGCAGACCGGATGTATTTCTTTGAGTGGCCATAATGAAAATACGATTTTGAGTTTGTGTGTTCTTGAGCTCTGAGAATATCCCTTTTTCCTGCCCTTTGTTAGAAAACAAGCCTTTGCTTTGCCTTCTCTTCTCACCTGCAGTGTGACTGAGGTTGGTGTCTCAGTGCTGCAGATGCCTGGGGTGATCATCGTTGTGGGGAGTGTGCCGTACAGTACCATGCTGAGCAGCACAGTTCCATGGATAAGCCTTCTGCAAGAAACACAGAGAGAAACACTGCACTGGTAACAGGCTTTACTGAACTCCCATCAAAGAACATGGAACTGGAGAGCTTAAAAGAAAAGCAAAAGGAGAGCAAACCTTTTGTCTTCATGTGCTAGTAAAAATCGGGCCTCAAACAGGACCTCAACAGCTGCATGCTGCTGGCCTCACTGCCATAGCAGTATCTCTGCATTTGCAGGGTTCATGAAGAAAACACACTGCCAAGACATTCTGAGTCAGCTCTGCAGTTTACCACTGTCTTCTGTGAGAGGGGCTGCCCTTTAAGCCAGGTGTAAAATAAGGATAATACAATATTTCTATATAAAGCTTTAATTTTGAGGACAAATACGGTACAGACTGAAGCATCAACACACTGTAAAAGGTGGAGGGCAGTATATTAAATCCACAAAAAGAAAAAACTTGTGGCTATCTGCTGCATCCATAAGGGATCCTTGCTGATTTTATGTGTAGATGGCAGGGAGCGGGTCGTATGATATCAGAGTCTCCAAAGAGTTGAAAGAAGTTTGAGTGGGATAGTTTGTACCACATGTGCCGCATACTGTTTTTGGACAGATGAAAGGTTATGGTCTGAAATACCAATCTGAGCACTACACCTACAAGCAAGTTTCATCAGAAAAACAGGCATGCATGTGGTCTGCCGATAAGAAACCAAGCATGATTTGGCAGGTCAACACAATTCAGTCTAGAGAATTTGAACAGAATTAGAAAGTTTGGGGGTAAATTCTAAGCATAATAAATTGACTCAATGTCTTGGATTGATGTTATGATAATCCTTTATCCCCTATCGTTGGCTTATATGCCCAAGAAAGAAAAAAATGTGTAAAAAAATGTGTGGTCCTGTCTCTTTAACTACACCCAGCCGAAGAGAGAAACGCGGGTTGTTTTGAAAACATTTTCCCCAAGCCTCGCTCCGGGGGAGGATTGGTCGCCCGGCAGAGACTGCGTGCTGGACGGCGGTGGAAGTGAGCTCTGTTCCCGTTTTTTTTTTTTTTTCCATTTTTCCTTTTTCCTCGTTTGGACCCCTTCTCTTCGATCTGCTTTGCCACCTGGAGACCCAGGAGGGCCAGAGGACAGCAGAGCTCTCAGGGAGCTCCACCCGGCCCCGGGGGGGGCGAGGAGGAAAGGGGCTGCGTCTGAGGAAAAGGACTTTTTAATCAGGTTGAATAACTCCTTTTCACCTTGGTTTTCCCCTTCCCCCGTGCCTTGCAGGGCACTCTGCGTGGTTTTGTCAAATAAATAGTTTTTTCTTCACTTCCATCTAAGAGGTTCTATTGTGGGTGGAGGAGGGGGTGTCGGGGCCCTTCGCTCTCGGAGGAGAGAGAGTTTTATCATTAACCCGGGACACTCAAATTAAGAATGCAGTAGCTGAATAAAGGAAGATATAATACACTGGGTTTAGCCCTTAATTTGTCCATATCTTAATGATTAGAGGGGCCAGAAATTTGATTATGTTCAGCACCACTTCTTTTACTGACAAATAATTTTTATGAAGATCTTTTTAAACACTACTCAGTCAAAACAACTGAGAGAATGCACTAGATACTCTTCTGCCCACTGCATCATAAAGAGGCAGCCAGGTAAATGAGGTCTGAATGCCTGCCGTTTACCTGAGAGGAAGATGTTAGAGGTACAAGAGACACCAGATGGACTATCTGATCCCAGCATGAGTTTGAAAGTTGCTGTAAAGAAAGTACCTTTTGAATTGCAAATTGGAATAAACTGCTTAAAGTCATCTGAAGAAGATTTAAGAAACTCCCACAAAGTGACTGTTACAGTCAACATAAATGAGTATGAACCTAATTCAGGACTAATTTTTATTTTTCACTTCTCAAGCTGTTTGTGTTGTTAGCATTGACATTTCATTTTATTTTATTTTAGGAGCACAGCTCAGGAGGATTAAAGACACCAATTTTCTGAAGTTTTTTTTCAGACGTAGGTGCATTTGCAGAGGAATGGATGCAGAAAAAGCTGTGAAATGAATAAGATGGCACTTGGAGGAAAGCAATGGGGTGATATGAAGTCTATCTCATTTAGGTAATTGATGTGAATGGGAAGTGATCAATGATGATTCAAAGTGGTTATCATGTGATGTGTACTCAGATGACCTTTAATAAATTAGTCACATCTCTTCAGCCAATCCTTCGTTGATAAAGATTTTCATCATAATTTGAATTTATAGTCCCTTTTGTTAGAAGGGAGAGTAGCTGAGAATAAAAGAGCATGAAGATTAGTAACCCTTTTGAGTTCTCATTACTG
Organism: Lichenostomus cassidix; assembly: GCF_008360975.1. Taxonomy (NCBI): domain Eukaryota; kingdom Metazoa; phylum Chordata; class Aves; order Passeriformes; family Meliphagidae; genus Lichenostomus; species Lichenostomus cassidix. The sequence continues at coordinate 57,553,120 of NC_139480.1, forward strand.
CTAATCGCTTTCATATTGTGCTCTAAAACTGTGGGGGCCCTCTAAAAAAGAATTGGATTCTTTTTTAGAGAAAACGGTGGATTCTTTTTCTTGGGAAACCTGCGTAGGCAAATACACGAAGTAGCACAGACCTCAGAGGTACTGTAAATGTGTTTGAGACATTTCCTGAGCTCATTATTTCAACTCATTTACACCTAGAACAGATGTGGCTAAAGACTGTCCAAAAAGACAAGGAAGAATCGGCAGATGGGCTTCTGAGAGTCCTCAGCTGGAAAAACAACAAGTAAAGCAACATGCCTACATGAGTTCACATGTTAAAGCAGACAGAACTGTGAGGAAAAAGAAAGATATTAGGACACTCCAGTAGTTTGGAGATAACATTTCATAATTAAAAATTAATTGTTTTAAAAAATAAACATATTTATGCCTTGTATATTCAGTGGCCTAATTTATACCTTTACAAATAAGTGAGCAGCTTATTTATCTTCCATCAGTCTTTGCACTGAGGCTTGTCTGTAAACCCAGGAGGCATTTTAAAAGATATAAGGGGGCTCTGACAACTAGTGTCATCTAGTAGAGGTTTTTGACGCACAGCTTTCTCCCCTGGCATGGTTTAACCCCAGCAAAGTCCCACAGAGACACTTGCTCCCTCCCCCACCAGCTGGATTAAGGAGAGAATGGGAAGGGTAAAAGCTAGAAAACTCAGGGGTTGAGATAAAGAGAATTTAATAGGGAAAGCAAAAGTCACGCACACAAGCAAAACAAAACAAGGAATTAATTCACTGCTTCCCATGGGCAGACAGGCATTCAGCCACCCCCTGGAGAGCAGGACACCATCACATGTAACAGTGACCTGGGAAGACGAATATCACCACTCCCCATTCCTCCACTCTTTCTCCTTTATCCCCCCCAATTTATATACTGAGAATGATGTCACATGGCCTGGACTATCCGTCTGGTTACTTTGGGTCACCTGTCCTGGCTGTGTCTCCTCCCAGCCTCCCAGAAACCCACAACGCCCTTGCCAGTGTGGCAGCCTGAAAAGCTGAAAAGGCCTTGGCTCTGTGTGAGATAACAGAAACATCTCTATAGTATCAACCCCGGATTCAGCACAAATCCAAAACACAGCCCCATACCAGCCACTGAAAAGAAAATTAATTCTACCCCAGCCCAAACCAGCACACACAGAAAATTTTAGGGCACTACATGCACTGCACAGCCAACATTCCTCAGAACAGTTCACTTTCAGACACAGAAATCGAACAATAACTGAGGCCAAGTGAGTGAATTAACAGTGAAAAGATGCATCATTTTTTTAGAAAAAGAATCAGGTGGGAGTGCAGGATCCATTCAGAAAATGAAGGAATTAGCATCATGAGCATGATAACCATAACCTTTAGTGAGGAGACAGATTCTTCTCTCTGCGACTTGGTTCTGCTGATGAGCTGAGGCAGGGCACTCACTATTCCACCTATCATTCCAGTTTTTCCATCTGTGAGGTGAGGGTAATGACCTTTTAAAGACTGTATAATGATCACAGCCACAGAAAATGGCTTTCATGTGACAACTTCAGTATAAAGCAGATCAGAAAGTGAATATGCTGCCCTGAGCCTACTGCCATTTATTTATTTTGGAATTACATAGATTCCTGTCTCGTGTTTGTTACTGGAGCTAAAATAAAAATCCCATCTTGTTACAGAAGAGGACAATGCTATTTAAAGGCAGCTCAAGTTATCCTGATTTAATACAGTCAGCCTACCCTCTGAAGTCACACAGCAGACTTCCCTTACCGCACCCCGCAAGAGAGAAGTTTTACTGCTTGCTCTGTCTGATTTGGAAATACCAGTTCAAAATAAATTGTGGTGTTAGAGTCAGTGAAGCCAGAGCAGTGGGAACTGTGGGGGACATTGCAACTCTCAAATTGTCCCAAAATGATGGATTCCTGATTTATTAATTAGCTCTGAATCATTAAACTGCTCAGCCCAAGAGACAAACACAGTTTCTGATGTGAAGGAATGAAAGTTTGGCACAACTTTCTTTTCTTGTTTGGCTTGCAAACACTTTTTGAACTGCTTCTTGCTTCTAATACGACTTCTTGATACAGATGCACCATCAAAGGCTCTACTGTCTCTGATTTAGGGCTACGGTCTAAAGTTAACTATCTGATAAGGCTGAAATAAGCAGATATGATGGCTCACCTTCTAGACAAGTTGGCAGCTACACTCATTATCACAGTGTTCATTCCCAAAAGTATATAACATTAGAGTTACTGCTTAGGCCAAATAAACTGGAAAAATTAGGACAAAGTACTGTGTAAAAATAATGTAAGTATCCTCAAACCTGTCATTCTAAGTATCAGAAGTTCAGAGTTGAGGTTAAATTAAAAGGAAATGCAAAGCTGCTAAAATATATTAAAAAAGGTCCTATATTTTATGACCCAAGCAGTCTTAATTCTGCATTGGAATGATTGTGAAATAACTCCTTTGTTATAATTACAAATACTACAGAGTTCCAGAAAATTCAAAATAGAGACAATTTTCAACAGCAAACTAGTGCTATATGTACTGCAGACATTTGTAAGGACCACAGCCGCCCTCCCCACAGTTTCTAGTTTAAATAAATTCCTTAAATATGTAAGTTATAACTCTTGAGGATGTTTTTAGGTATTGTGTGGTTCCAAAATGGGCCATGTACGAAGAAGAAATTGCAAAATACAATAAAAAGTAATATGCTATAAGTAAAGGACTAGATTTTTTTACTTTATATATATATACTTCTAATACAATCTGATTAATATTTTTAGAGGTGTATTGGTTTGAAAACAAACCAGTGGGAGATCACAAGTCAAGACTGAAATTAAAAATAAGTGAAATAATACAAGGAAAAGCACTGACAAAGTCAGATACAACCTAACACCCTGTTAGGGTGGTAGTAGCAGTCCAAACTGAAGTAGTCCAGTTGAAGCGGTGATCCTGTGAAGGTCTAGTCTCCAGCTGAAGATCCAGTGGTAGCTCTCGTCCTCTGGGAACCCAGCAGACAGGGCTAGCTCAGGCAGTTCCAGGGCCAGGTTATATCCAGATGGGAACACCTGGTTCCTCCCTCCTGGGCAGAGCATCCCACAATGGGATGAGATAAGTCCATGAGTCACACGGTGGGTCCCTGATGGCCCATTGTCTGTCATGCGGGGTGGGTCATTAGCAGGTGATAACAGCTAACGGATGGCCCATTGCCTGTCATCCGGGGTGGGTCATTAGCAGGTGATAGCAGCTAATGGCCCACAGCTGGTGGTAATAGAAAACTACATCTATATTGCAACCTAGGACAAGAGGAGAATTGGAAATAAGGACAGCCTTTTGATCTGGCAAGAGACTTTAGCATGGTCTTGTCCAAAATATGAGAAACTTCACACTTCTTGAAACAGATGAAAAGAATTTTTATACATGTTAAAAAAAGTTCACTTCTTTTTAATGTTCAGTTGAAATTAAACATAAAGAATTAAAATACGAAGAAGAGATGCAACCATACAATGACAATTATGTGGAAAGAGAAAATAGGTATAAAATTTACAGAGAGGAGTAAATTCAGAGACTTTTAAATTACTGTTCTTTTGCCCTGGGTCACAAAAATATCAAGATTCCTGAGTAATACCTGGAAATAACCCAAAACTGGGGTTTTTTATTTTCTTCTCTCTTTAACATAAGCTGAAAAAGTTTGAACTGATTTTCTGTGGTTTTAATTAGTAGGTTATATAACTGGATAGAAATAAGGAACCGTATTTTAAGAAATGTTTGAAATTTATTGTCTTTTTCCAATGTTTAACAAAACAATTTTTTAAAATCGTCTGAATAGAAAAAGAGGGACCACCTTCTGTTCTTATCTTCACTGACCCTGAGAAGAGACCAGCTGAGACAAGGATTTGAACCAGGATGTTTGATGACCCAGGCAAATACCTCAGGGCAGCTGGCTTCTTTAAAGAGCTTATTTGTGTCCTTTCCCCAGTAAATTAAATCCTAGACATAAGAATGTTAAGATATTTTTAGAACTCAAATTCACCTCTGAGTAAAGTTTTATTTTGAGAAAGTGGTATTTTCCAAGCTAGAAATGTTTTGTCAAAGATTTTCTGGTCAGATTTCTTCAATCTCTTTATACACATTTACAGAGTTTGTTATTTAAAAACCTTAATACCATAATCTTTGCAGTAATACAAGGTGCTCTTGACATATTAGCATGACACTAGAGGTACAAATCTTTTCTTGGTACATACTTTCAAGTACAGAAGTACTCTGTTGAAATAAGTCTTGAAGTTTAGTTGCATTCCAGAAGCAAGGGGAGTTTCAGGGCAATTCTTATTTTCAAACCAGCCAGTCTATCAATTGAAATAACAGGGAATATATAATCCTATGGAGGTGTGGTTGGCCAAAGGAGGAAAAAGCATTAGGCTTCTTTGTGGTAGTAATTACTGCAATTGTAAATGACACAGTTATCAGATTAGGGGGTGTTGAATGGGCTATTCTTAAATCATTCCTCTGCAACAACTCAACCTTGATTTCTGCTTTGAAGGGTCATTTCAGCAGTGATCTCTAAAATTACACAGCAAATGAAAGGAAAGTAGCCCTCTATCCCCTTCACTGTGTTGATGGTGTTCTAGGAACCATTTTTCAGGAAAATTTTTGAAACTGCATGGGTGACTTGGCGATCTACCTCATGAAAACCAACGTGCTTGCTCTGCTGGTATACATGAAAAAATATATGTGACATGGAACTGGGGACTTTAAGACCTTCCAAAAGTCATTCCTTTTGGACTTGAATGCTGAAAAATAAGAAATCCTCCAAGATAACACAGGTTCTCAAGAGCAGAATTCTCATATAGGTACCTTTGGAGGTAAATGGGATAAGTGCCCCCTCATTAAGTTATCACTTAATCAACTTATCAAACATATTTCATGCTTTCTTTAAAAATACATACACAATGGAAGAGTGAAGTGTTCTTCTTAAGACTGACTATGAAAGAAAAGTAATTTAATAAATTGCCCAAGCGATCTTTTGAGCAGAAATTTGATTCATGCTTCTTTCTTTCCTTCAAGCTAAGTGCTCTAAACACTAGGTCACAAAAGAGCAGAGCAACCTTGAATGTTCTCTGAAAAGATAGAAAAAGCCTCTAGCCCAGACTAAATTATTTCCTAAGCCTCTCAGATTGAAAGTTCAAGGAAACACAAGGTTTTTCAAATATATCAAACTAATACATGCAGTCAGATCTTTTTGGTTTATTTTGTTTTAAATAGTGATTGCCACCATATAGAGAAGTAGATCAAGATATCTCAAGATAAGAAAAGAGCTATAATTTAGAGGTTGATGCTAATGCAGAAACCTGTGGGCTTGAACATGTTCCTCTATTACACTGAGGGTACTGCAGGGGCGTGGACTCTAAATAAAAGTTGGTATCACTGCAAAGACTCTATTTACATTCAGATGTCTCAGTGCTACTGAAATATATTTAGAGCACTGCAGAAAATTTACCATGGATCTCTGTTTATACATCACTGCAGTGACATTCAAACTACAAGCACCTTTAAACCACTGTCACACTGTGTACTGTGTAGAAAGAAGTGTTTAGGAAAGAGAGGAAAGCTTCTAAAGTGGTGTGGAGAGTGAAAAGTGCTCATTGTGGTCAGCACTAACGGTCCCAATTTAAGCAGAATGAATGTGTGTGGGAACAGAAAAAACAAAACAAAACCCAAAGAACAAAAAACAACCATTGTGAACAAGGAAGATAAAGATTTTTCATAGCTACAGGAAAGTGCCTTGCAGTAGGCCTAGTGAATTTTATCCTAAGTGTTAAACAGTCACCTAAGCCAAGCTCAAAAACAGTGTAAGGGAAAGAAAGAAAGGCCTGTGGATGGGGCTCTTACTGGCACATCAAAAGCAGTTTCCTGCTTTTGTGACCCTCTCAGTCTTATTGCAGGAGGTCCTGAAATGAGTAATTTTTTTTTTCTTTTTATATTTCTCCCAGGTTAAGTGCAACACTATTCAAGAATGGTCTTTTCTTAAGCTGTCATACAAAACAGAACTTACTCTTCTGCATACAATGGGGAGCATGTCCAAGCAAGCACTTCTTTATTTTTAGAGGCACTGTTTACTCCCAGTAATTTTATTGTCAGCATAGTTTCCCTCGGAAGAGCCTTTATTTGTAGAGGGAAGTTGACTCTAAAAGAAAATCAGAAAAGAGAAAAATAAAAGTTAAAAAATTCTGAGCATTGTTGCAACAAGTGAGTTATTTCTACATTTTTCTAGATGCCCTAACACATATAGCAAGCTATGAATTGTAGAAGTTGCGCTCTGAAGGAAAATGCAACCCTTCAATACGTTGATGAGTACTGGCAACCATTAACTTGAGTCATAACATTTGAGAAGAGGCAGATAAAAACTCATTCACTTTAATAGTAACTACTAGAGCTGGAAAGGCAGGAAAAGCTTGATTAAACTTTGCTTTAGCATTACCTTAACAATGAAAGGCTATTTCAGAATAAACAACATGTTAAGGGTGAAGTGTAAAGCAGTAGTTATTTGCCATCTTGTGTCTTCAGAGGAAAACACCACTTAAGCAACCAAGAGTTGCTTCTGAGTATGAAAATCATTCTCTTGTTCTGGTGTGCTTTGGTGGCGTGATATTTCTCAATCACAATTTAAAGGCAGATGTTGTCTTAACAGCAATAACGGATTCACATTTTTTAGTGAGAAAATTCAGTTTTATCAATATTCATCTCAACTTTGAATTGACCATTAGCTCACTTGGTCATTTAGTTCTTTTATACAGTTTGTGAAAATTGATCTAAAATTAGAATTATTCTAATAAGCCAGATACTTTCATATGTATGGGAAGAACACACATGTAATTATCCAGACATGTGGAAGTTTGCATTTTCTTTTTCCTGAAGAGTTAATTTTTAAGCTTTTTCCATGTATATTCAGTGGAAACTTGAATTTCTGAAGTGGAGAAATGTTTTTTCTGTATAAACAAAATCAATATAAGCAGCCAGGGGCTACAAGGATTATACCACATTGATCATATAATCATTAAGAAAACAAAAGATCTGCATAAACTGGAGATTAGGAAAACAAACTAAAAGATAAATTTGAATAACAGAGTCACAGAGGAATACAACTCAGCATTTTAAAAAAGATATGCTCATACTTAAACAGCAAGCAGAAGTAGAAACTGCATTTACAAAGTATATTAGCCTTCAAAACCTAAGAATTATGAGTGCTAGAAGTAAAGCATGGTAATAGTGTAAGGTAAAATCAGCATAAGATTTTGCTCCAAGTTCCAAATCTATCAAATTTCTATTGATTTTGAGAAAGTTTCCTTGAATATACTGAAAAGCAGATGGTTTTCAGCTGAAAATCTGAGGTTCTCCATATTAGCATTAATATCAAAATTTCAGATCATCAGTCTTCCAAAATTTTTAAATTATGCAAATTTGCACACCTCCCTTTTTTAATAACAAAGCAAGACAACCATTTCCCACTCTTTCTGATTACCATGAACAGAATTGAGAAGCAATTCTCAACTGCTTCCCACGTGTCCCTATTTATAGCTTTCAAGTTTTCTTTCCCTGTCTCATGCACTCTTCCTTACGCATAATTAGTTAGAAACAATTATTGGGAAACTGAACTGGTTTACCTGCTAAAAATAACTTGTTCTGTCTTATTCACTGAGAGGCCAACAGCACTGCCCTTGTTACATAAAAATGTTTGACAGAGCTACACTTAACTTTAAAGAGCCCTTAATGCTTTGAACAGACAAAAATATGAAACCAAGAGATGCATTTTCTGATACGGACAATTGTTAACACTCCTTGGGAACCTGGAAAGGGGAAAAAACTCTCAACATCATCACTGCAGACAGCAAATACTTGCCAGAGTTTCCCTAGGACACATTATATAGCACTACTACTAGGAGAAAAAGAGCCTGAAAATTCTGACAACTTACACATCCAAAGAGTTAAAGCATGGGCCAAGGAGGACCAAAATTTCCCTTCTGGTGACATGTGATATACAAGGAATACCTGTATTTCTCTTAAGAACCTTGATTAATACATAGCTAAGCTTACCCAGGTGGTCTCACCCTTTGTGACTATATGAGGCTGAGTCAAATGGATGACTAAGAAGGGGATGGAAATCTAGGCTGAAATAAGACATCCCATGGGTGAACAATTTCAACAGCAGTTGAGAAGAACAAAGAAGCTGCTCACTGAGTGGGTGTCAGTTATAGATATCTGATAAAGTTATACAGCTTGTTTCCTAAAAGTACTCTACACAGAAGAGCTCTGGGGCAACCCAGGCTGTGCCCTGAGAGAGTGGAAACAAAACAGACAAGCCAAACAAAATACAGAGACAAGGGAAACCCAATGCCAAGAAAGGATCTTGAGGTGATGAATGGTAGGCTTAATGCTAATTCCATACTTCATGTCTGTAGGTTTAACACAAATTATGAAGGATGGAAAAAGAAGAGATGGTGAAATAAATATATTAAGAGCAACCAGCTAAGACCAAAGAAAATAACTAAGAGATCTCAGCCACTGAAAAATTAAACTGATGAGAAAATAAGGGGGCAAAGTTTGGACTTTACACATTATAAGCTTAATGGCACCAGCCTGTTGGACTCTGCACCAAGAAGACAGTCACAGTTTCCAAAGGTAATATACAAGTTCTACAGCAAAAGTATACTCTCAAAAAAGAACAAACGGAAGAAACACTACACAAGGCAACCTCCTTAGGTATCAAATTATTCCCATCATTTCTGAGAATATTCTGGGAAAGATTAAATATGATAACAGACTTTAATAGACACTCATATTTATATGTAAAAACCTATCAAGTTAAAGCTCAGACACTAACTGCCTAAAGCACTTGAATATCGAAATTAAATACATGAAAATCAGCAAATAAAGCAAGCCTTGTCTTTGGTAGAAGCTCCCTACCTAGATTCCTAATCACCAAAACACTGCTCTCAGGTTTTTTTCCCCTGTTCAAATCACTCCTAATCTAAGATCAGAACTCATTTTGAATTAGCCAGGTTTATCTTATGGCCTGACTGATCCATAGCTATATAGAGAATATCAGACTTCCTAATGTAATAGATGCTCTTCCTTGTGACCTTTCACCACATAGATTTTTAACAGCCATGATCAGCTTCTCTGGGCAAAGTCTGCCAGGGCCTCCCCACCCTCAGAGCAAAGAATTTCTTGCTGACATCTAATCTAAACCCACTCTCAGTTTAAGGCTGTTAGCTGATTTTAAATGCTTTCTTGATGTCTCTGTTTTGACTCAAAAAGAGCATTCTTTCACAAAACCCAGTTTTGAGTACAGTATAAACATACAAAAATAATGGCATACCTTGTTCCCCAAATTCTCATCCTGGACCTCAGAACATGGGGTTCAAGAAACCTCCCCTCATGCATTGAGACTTTAACAAATCTAGGTCAATCAGTTTGAGGTGGAAAATATGTGAATACCTTTAATGTTTGAGAGAAATACTGAAAAGCCTGCCAGACAGATATAAATTTTGGTTTTACTTTGGAATCCATCTGAAATAGATTTTGAAAATTACTTTTGAAACTCAAGCAACAATAAAAAGTAAAAAGGCACTCATGTTTCACATATTTCTAGAAGTGATATTAAGAGCCTCTTACAAGCATCTATGACCTATGAAAGGATTTGATCTGCATACTTAATTGCTTATTTTTCCGAGAAGCTTTTGGATAGAATCGTGCAAATTTAATAATGATTTTGCAAGGGAGAGGTTTTGACAGAAAGCATGAAGCTTCAGTCTGATTGCTTTACATTTTCAAGGAATGGAAGAAGAGCAGAAATTTCAGTTATGCTAAAAATTTATTTCTACTCTATCTTATATTTTGTTTTAGAAAATGTTTTGTAAGATGCATTCCAGAAAGGCACTAGCCACATTTTAGAAGCCAGAACTGCTCCTAAGAAATAAAATCCTCCTCCTATATTTCTATTATATCTGCCTATATGTACCATAAGAAACTACTTGACCAAAGCTTGGGCAAGGTGAATATTCCTACAGAGCAAAAGGGAATGATCCAATTTTTTTAACACAAGGACAGCTGCTACTTTCCAATTATACAGAAGACTGAGGGTTGTGTACTCAAATGCTATGGGCACAATTGAGACACCAAAGCAAATGTTAAGCCCTATAATAATTACTTGGATGCTCAGCAGAAATGCACCCCTTTTGTTTCTTAATCATAAGGCAGACTTATTAATCTTCCTCTATCCCTCCACTAAGATGAAAATGTTTGACATAAAAAGCTCTTCTTCCATTTGACCAGTTTGAAACTGTCATGTGTCTTAGAAAAAGGAAAACAGAAGTTATGAATTACACTGTGTTCAATTTTAATTTAAAAAAAACCACAAACGTTTTCAGACTTGTAGCCTTTGCTCAATTCTAATGTAATCAAGCTGCTTTCAGATTTAGAATACAGTAAATGGTGATGTAAAATACCCAAAATGTCAGAGATTGTAAATATAAATATGTCATGATCAAGAAGCTGAAAGAACTCTATATCACCACCATCATTTAAAAAAATAAAAAAACCAAAAAAAAAAAGCATATTTGTCTCCCATTGTCTCAGTTTGGGAGACAAAGGTGTTCAGAAGGAAACACTCAGGGATGAGCGCCTCCTCCCAAGAGAAAACTGACCCCAGGTTAGCTAGGCTGAACTGACCGCTGAGTTGGCCGTTAAACTGACCCCAGGTTAGCTAGGCTGAACTGACCGTTGGGTTGGCCGTTAAACTGACCCCAGGTGGGCTAGGCTGAACTGACCGTTGGGTTGGCCGTTAAACTGACCCCAGGTGGGCTAGGCTGAACTGACTGTTGGGTTGGCCATTAACCCACCCTGGCTCTGCTCTCCCCGGCCTCGTCTGTCTTAAAGGTACAGCAGCTGTTGGCAGGTAAGGAGTAAAGTGGTTTCATAATGTCACCCCAGGACATTCATCTATTGCAAATATGCTTTTTGTCATGCCATTGCCTTAAATAAATGTTGTTTGAGTATGAGACAGACAGGTGACAGGTAGCCTTCACCCTAAAATTCCAGTCTCAAATTAAAGTCTTCATTTTAAAACTGCAGATTCTTCTTAAAAAAAACAAACGAAATAAAGCCCAAAAAGTAAACAAGCAAACAAACAAACAAAACCCCAAACCAACAAACCACAACAGCCTTGCTGCTCTGTAAAAAAGAACCTTCATGAAATGTTACAGCAGGTTCTCAAGCTGGATTGCAGATGTACTAGAGGTAGTTTGAAAAGGTGGAATTACTCAAAAAACAGAACTATAGCCTTTGCTTGCATCTGCTTTCAGTTCCAGTACTCCTAGATGCCTCCAGTGAACAAAAGCTATTCACAGATCAGCTTAGTTTAGCTTTTTGTCAGACCAGATTTACCTTAGACCTATTTGCCTTCCTCCGTCTATCCCATTTCTATCTCATTCAAGTCTCCCTGTGTTTCTGTGAATTCTGTGGAGTTTAATTTGTTCATCCACAAAAAAGATGCATTTGGTGTTTTTCTTTAACGAATATCTGATGTGTAATATCTGTCAGACAAACATCTATCAAACACAAACCAAAACTTACTTCTCGTTCCAGTCAGCAAGGAAAAAAAAGGATCTTTTAACTGGAGTGTCTTTGCAAATCTTCACTTGACATATTGTCTTTCCCAGCATAAATTAGTGAACAGGAAAAAGAGAAAACTTGGTAGCTACAAAGGCGAAAAAAGAAAAAAACTTAATTGTAATGTACCATGTCCAGCAAAGTATATCTGAAGGTAACCGCTCAGAAACGTGTGGATATCCATTCTTACATGAGACAAGGAATAAAAATTATTAATCTCATATTAATGTGCCCGTGGAGGGGTGTTTAAATTTTTGGGGTTTTTTCTTTAAGTTCAGAGCTCAAGAAAAGTCCTAAAGACACTTGGTTCTCTCCTATGTTTTTGTCATTAAGACTATTTTTTTTTTTCATTATTGCAGTGAATGACAATTTGGACATAAGCTGTGAAGTGTTACTACTTGCTTATCATACAGTCAACAAGAAATCTCCCACCCGGAGAACTGCATCCAGCTCTGGGGCCCCCCAACATGTGAAGCTGGAACTCATGGAACTGTCTGAGCAGGTCCAGAGAGGGACACGAAGATGCTCAGAGAGCTTGAGCATCTCTCCTGTGAAGATTGAGAGAATGGGGTGCCCAGACATTAGAACAACTTCCAGCAGCTAAAGGAGGCCTACAAGAGAGCTGAGAAGGGATAATTTACAAGGGAATGTGGTACTATGACAAGGGAAGGCTTTAAACTGAAAGAGGTTAGATTTAGATTAGATATTAGGAAAAAAGTCTTTATTGTGGGGGTGGTGAAACACTGGCATAAGTTGCCCAGAGAAGCTGTGGCTATCTCTTCACTGAAAGTGTTCAAGGCCAGGTTGGATGGGGCTCTGAGCAACCTGGGATAGTGGAAAGTGTCCCATCCCATGACAGGGAGGTTGGAATGAGATGATTTTTAAGGTTCCATCCAACCCAGGCCATTCTGTGATTCTATTTATAACTTCTTTTCCCAATCTGCAAAAAACAGATTATTATTCAAGGAACTCTATACATTCTTTTACAGCAGAAGCATTAAAGCCCTCTCTGTTGGCCTTCAGAGAGCGAACTGAGCAGTTTCAGAGTGAAATTCAGGTCTGTAAATATCTCATTTCACATTCCTCTTACTGAAATCTTTAAAATATTAGTCAAGATAGAGTATAAATAACTAATGTTCCTAAATAGTTGTGTAACTTCCAGATCTTCCTGCCAGATTCAGCTTTAGACCTCATTCTGTACAAGAATGATGAACATGGAAAGCAGTCAAATGAGAACACCAAATCTGAGGCAGTTGCAGATTGAAGGTGCCTGACTTTGCCATACTTACAAGAATGATGGTTCATCTCTTCCAGAACATTATAATATATTTTATAATTATTGTAGCAGATTTAATTTTTTTTCCTTTTTTTTCAATTGAAAGAAAATTATCTGTGGACTGCAGTACCTATGAGGCATCAATGCAAAGAAGGAAAAACTTACCTTGCAGGACTAGGAAATACTCCCCCTAGAGTCTAAACTTTACAAATAGTTAGAGGACAGTTCAGTAAATACTAGGTTTTAATACAATCAAATGATTAAGTATTGCTGTTTAAACAGAAGTACTGATACATAATATCATGTATCATATATGTATATTTTCTTATATAATATATATTATACATTACACATATACAGGAATATAGATATATTGAAATACATGTTTAAACATCTGCAAGATCATAACATGACCTTTAGAAAGGGAACATGAGATTCATGACAAAGTCAGAATGAGTTCATGCAGTGCAGAAAAGTAAGAATGGGGAGCATGCATATGACTGATGTTAGTAAAAGTCCTTGAAACCAAGTGTTAGAGCAGCAGTTCATGTTAAGAAGTCCATGCTAGCTATGAATATTGTAAAGACTGAAAAGGGAGATTAAGGAGTAGAAAGACTCTCATTTTCATGCGCTTGAGCATAGCATTGAAGTCATCAGTGGCCTTTAGGCTATGTGTAATTTCACATTTTTCTGGTAAAACATAAAATGCAGTGGGAGTGATATAACCATCTGAAATTAGGATAGTGATTATAATTCTGTATTTATTACCTTAACTAATGCAAAGTGCCTCAGATTTTTACTAAACTGCTAATTACAGGCAATGCTCTATAGTCCACTCTCTTGCTCACAGTCTAATGAAAATGATCCCACAGACATTTGGGATTGAAGGTAAAGTAGGAGCAAGGGAAAATTAACAAAAACTTTGAGAACAGCTTTTTGACTCATAAAAATAATGCTACCAGACTGTGGTCCTTTGATCCCACTGGAGTGGTGAGAGAAGAACACCAGTTTTGCTCAGAGTAGGAAAAGCAGCTACTTGAAAAGACAAGTTTTTCCAAATTTGAGCAATGCAGAAAAGAATACTTCTATCAGCTTCTTATTAAAGTTGTCTCTGTTTTTTTTTATTGAATTTGTCTCCTTTTTATTTCTTGTGCTATGCTGATTCTAGGTATACTTGGATCTGCAAGCTTATTTTAATCACATCTATAAAGAGCATCACCAGTTCAGGTTCTTAGCTACGTGACATGGTTTGAACACACCAAGAGGAAAAGTTGCTGAAAAAGCCTCACTCAGATTGGCTTCCAGCAAAAGCACCCCTCTGTTTAACTTGGGAAGCTGGCCTCCAACCCTTTCAGTTACTTGTCCTGCAGAGACCACACGAAGTTTCAGTCCAAATGCCCTCCCTGTGCAGCACACACTTTTTCCTGCCTCCTGCTGAGCAAGCCCGTCATGGAAACTTTTGTATGCACAGCCGTCAAGGCCAGTGCTTTGATATTGCTTCTATTACCATCCTTCCACACCAGTCAAGGACAATGGGCTAGGGTTCCCTCTTTGATTTTCTATCTGTCTATGGGGCTTGGAAGCCTCCTAATCAGCCTAGCTTTAGAAAATTCACTTTGTGCTAGAAAAAACATTAGAGATACACCCACTCAGTCAGTCTGTAACATTAATGTAGGACCACCACCAAAGCAACAGAGGTGAGTTAGTATCTGTGAAAAATAACTGTTGTCAAACAGACAACACATCTTCCTATGAACACTTGCTGGACTTCCTCCTACCTCTTCACCCAGGCTTCTGGGATGTTATGGGCCGCATAAACAGTGAAGCTGAGCTGGGAATTCAGGCTGATGTCTGCACATAAAGGGCTTTTAGGTATGCTGGCAAGCTGGTAATTTGTATCAAAGCTTTTGCTGTAGACATGGATGAGATGAGAGATGGCAATGGAGAGCTCAGTCACAGCAGCTTCTGTTAACACTGAGAGGCGAAAGAGGAATAAATAAAGGTTAGCAGTAGGTCATGTATGAAGAACTGTATTTATCTTAAACCATCAGTTATGGCTGTGAAATGCTTCCTAATAAAATTTTATTAAAATGACATAACCCTCAACTGAAGCCAATTATATCTGTACTTCTGAAACCAGACTTAGCTCATTTCTGATGTATCATTAACAAACTTTCAATATAGTGCTTTCAAATTAAGGTATTTTCAACTACAGCAAGCTAATGTGTGCCTCAGATATACCGCTTTAATCTTTGAATTTTTGCACCAGAAGGATTTTTATTAGATAGGTATTTTATGATTTCAGCAGCGAAGTAGCTACTTACTTCAGGGGAACTGACAAGGCAGCAGTAGAAGGGAGAAAAGTTACTGGTTAAATTTTAAGCTGATAAAGCTGTTGCAACTGTACGCAAACAATTGATAAAACATATAATATAGCAGCCACAATCAGAAAATGTCAGCACTCAGGTGGTCATGGGTTTGGGATAATATTACACAAAAATGAATGCTGAAATACGTAGCTATACGAACATATATGGAATGCAGGCTGTACCCTAACTTATACGACACCTTTATTTATGTCATTCCCTCTGGCTTAAGCTCTGCAGTGCTCTTTTTTTCCCACAATAATGGCTTTTATCCATCTTCCCTCTCTGTTTTTTGGAACAGCTTGGGATTGCCTGATTGGCAGTGTAAATTAAAATCCTCAGTCCTGGCAGCCTCCATCGAGTGAAGAGAGATGTTAAGAGCACTCATTTCTCAAGCATGGACTAGGTTGAGAGTTAAAGTGTCAGAGTATATTGTATTGTTCCAAGATCAAGCTGATTTGTCTTCCAAGAGGAGGACCCCAAAATCTCCTTTTTTTACCCTTCTAAGTCACATTTTTCTACATGATCAAGAACATACTCTAACTACCCATTAGAGTTCTTGATATGTTCTCTAAACTTGTTTGGCCAATGAAGTCAGCAGCCATCTATTAGCTAATAGTGTCTATTGAAAGAAAAAAGAAAATAAGAAGAAACAACCCAGGAATAGGAAGCCTGAGACTCCTATTAGCTTTTTATACTTGGGATGGGGGCAGGAGTCCTGCCCAACATTAGATACAGATAGCATAATTCACTGGACTTAGCTATCTCAGTTTCCTGACAGAAAGGTGTCCAAAAACCCCTATTCTGAGTCAGGAATTTTATTCTCCTTCTTCGATACCTTTTGTCTTTAAGCCAGCAAGTACCCAGAACTATTAATTCATAAAATGCATCACAAACAATACGAAGAAATTACTTGTCTTCATTTTATAATTATTTTAAACTATGTAACAATAGAAATACACATACAATTGAAACAGTTTGACATATAATGGGGTATGCTTCTGAAAATACTGACTTCAAATTATTGCATGCATGAAACACTGGCTAAAGTACTACAACTTGTAATGTTCTAATCATCTTCCACATATGAAAACTGAATAATTTTAGAGCTCAACAGGTTAAGGAAACTTGGTTCTTCTACTCTCTCTGTCTACCACTTGGTTTTAATTGCCTCTTTATTTATCTTCTTTAGTATTTTCATGATTTATCATCCTTCACCATAACACTTTTGAAAGAAAATATTTTTCTGTAATGATTTTTCCCTAGAATACCATTTGATTCTCATTTCCAGTCCTCTTGGATGTGTAATCACTTAGTACCTCCAAACGAAATGTTTAATTTGCACTGAATTCTTTTGCATTCCAAGAACTTACCCATACTCATACACATAGAGCCTTCTTAAAAGGTTCAGAAGAGGACATTAGCTGACTATTATTTGAACCAGTACTTTATCTGAAAAGTACCATACTATTTTCATTAAGGACCAACAGCTCCTTGAGAGATTCCTTGTTTCCAATCTGTTCAAAGTGGTTGACAGGTAAATTTACTGTAATAGCAAACCGCTTATTCATGAAAATTGGCCTATTGAAGTCAATGTTTTCTGAATGGAACCTTCTCAGCATTTGCTCCAAAAGAGGGTAAAATATAGTTCAGAATCTGTGAAAATGTACAGTTTTAACACAATCTATATTGTAGGCTGTAAAGCAATGTTTCAGATTTTGTCTCCAGAACAAGAGGAAACATATTCTATCTCAGCTAAGCGAAAGATAGAAGGGAACACTCCTTGGGCAAAGGATTCCCAAACAATAAAGTCAGGAGAAACATAAACAACAGGGTATTTTCCATAACAGAAAATTTACATGTGCCAGACAAGGAAGTGACTAAGATGCAAGGTGCCTATCACTATATCCAAGCTACCTTGTCCATTGACCATGTTTGCAGAAAAATTATTCTCATGGTTTACCTGAGTCACAGAACTGATGTCAGAGATGTAAAAACCAGACAACCAAACAAAACACCTCAGCTTGCAGTAACAGCATGTGAGGGGTGAAGGAAGCAATGGAACAATTAGGGGGCAATTGGTTCAGCTGCCAGACAAGGGAGACAAATGAACTTCAGCATTATTTATTCAATTATTAGGACATAAAGAATAAAGATATTTTCAGGAACAAAGTTCCTGAGGTTTAAACGAATGTCTAAGTATGATCTGGTCTGCAGGTTCAGGATTTTTTCCAATATTCATTTTCTTACTCTTTCTAGGTCTCAGTTATAAAACAGTCTATGGTTTCTGTGCCTGAATCAGCCCTTTCCAATCCCCATTCTTCAGTCATTAGGAACAGTAGCAATTAACTAAATTAGGAGGAAACATCTTGGGTCATCTGTAAACATCCATGACTCACAAAACTTGGTCAGCATTTTTTCACTGTATTTTAATGAGCTGCTGAATAGGATATGGTAGGCTGAAATTATATCACCTGTTCATGAAGCCAGACGATTTTACTGCTTTTTATTACTTTTATGATTAATAAATCTCAGATGAGAAAGGACTGTGGTGTTTCATTGATTTACATAGCACAGGCTATGGACTTCCTACAGCAGATTCATGGTTTCAGTTATATCAGAACTTATTTTCTAGAAAGGTGTCCTAGGCGTACCAAGTATGTAAGAGACAACAAAGAGACCACATTGCAAATTGAACTGTGACCAAGATTAATAATCTCACAACTCAAACCTCGTGATTTATTTCTGGTATGAAATTATTTGCCATCACCTTCTCACTGAAGGTGAGGAGAAATCTGACTTGCAGAAATGAGATGAGAACAAGAAAAGTGAACTTTAACCACAGCTGCCAGATGTGCTTATTTCTGACATGCTCCTTGTACAGGAATCCTGAAGGAATAAATTCTACCCTTAGTGAGAAACAGAACAATCCTCACAATCCTGAAAGTGTTAATGAATACACCTGCAGGTGCCTTCAAGATTTATTAAGGAATGTAATAGCTTATTCCTTACAGAAACCCACTTACTTTTTTCTTCTCAGTCCAGGATTACAATTTCTTATATTATTTAAGTGCCAGATCTTCTAACAGAGTAGGGACTTTACTGTTATTGCACCAGCAGATGATGCCAATTCAATACATGTTAAACACTCTGACTCTGTACACATTTTCTCCTTGTAAAACGTAACAAAAAATTGGTTGATCAGAATTTGGAATGAAGGCTTATAACCCTTTTGACATATTAAAAATAATTTTGATAAATGGAGCTTGATTTTTTTCTTTACTTCTTATTTTCAGAGAGAAAAAAGAAAGAGCAAGATCCTGAATACAGTTTAGGGCACGCGCACGCAAACACACACACACACACACACAAAACTCCAAAACCAAAACACAGGAAAAAGCCCACTTAACCTTTAGGTAAAGTGCTAAGCAGCATTAATTAGGTCACTATTATAATAAGAGGCAAAATATGAAAAGGCTGTAAAGTGTTTTCTGATCAGACACAGTTTCCAAGCACCAATATTTACTGGATTGTTTCCTCCTACTAGTCGCAGAATCTTATGGATTATCCCTTGAACGCAATTTAAAAATCCCCTTGCTGTCCTGGTATCAAAAATGTCTCTACTCCTATGTGATTTATAAAGCCTTGATAACTTCTGTCTACTCTTTTTGAAGAACGAGGGGATTGCAGTTATTTAAAAATTGTTCTTGATTACAAAGCCTCTGGCTACAGGACTTTGTAAATCCTATACAGTACTTGATTAGAAAGCCTCTGGCTATAGGGCTTAGTAAAGCCTAACAGTACCGCAGGATGCAACACAGCAAAAACTTAGAGGTAAGGAACCATGCTCTGATTTGGAAACAATGCAGGAGACACTTAGAGAGATGAAATTAAAATAAATTAAAAAGCCCTTAAGATTTTTCCATATTGCAAAACAAAAAGAGTTTTTTCCAAAACAAAAATATAATGGGCTTGTGCTAAGAAAAGAAGAAAGTGAATTTTTCAGCTCCGTGGGAAACTTTAACAAAAAAAAACTTTCATTTTTTCCTTTCTCCTTTTTTTTAAAGGCCTTCCTGTTGTGAATGCTTTTAGTATCAGGTCTAGAAGCAACTACCAAATCCTAAGCACAGTTAGAGAGCCTTTACACTCTTAAATTTAAAGATGACCACATTACATGTACTGTAAGCACTACATTTCTACATTCACTCAAAAAGATAATGACTCCAGTAATTCAGCTGGAAAAGACTGTTGATTCAATACCATCAGTTCCTAGTGCATACCAGACTTTCTGGATGGGTCCCAGAGAACTACTGATCAAATTCCAAAAGCTGTTTATTATGTCTGATCTGCTGAAATGCCTGCCTGAAGTAGCAAGGCTGTAGACACTGAATAAACATTCATTCATCACTGTACCAGCCTGCAGCCTTTTCATATTCTGGATTGCAGCAAACTCCAATGCTAAATCTCTATTAACATGAATAATCTAATTCTTTATTTTCTGTGAACACGTGATGCTGCAGAAAGGTACTAATGTCTAGAAATGCCCGTAGTTCCTCACATTTAACAAGAAATAAAATATTTTCAGCACTAAAACTTTAACACAATCTTCTAAGGACTTTCATAGAGAGGAAAAAGAACATGATGCAGACTTAGGCATAATGTGGATAAGTACTGCTTTATTCACAGCAGTGGCGTAAATTCTTCTGCAGAGATAACACTGTTAATAGAGGCAGTTATTGCAACACTAAATCAAGGCTAGATATTTTGACTATAGTCTTTGACTTGCTTAGTGCGTGGTGAATGACTAATAATAAACCTCTGAAAACCTGTTATTAAAGAGTAAGGTTAAAGCAGTTTCTAAACAAATTATTACCTAAGGTTTAAAAAAGATTTTTTTTTAATCTTTATCTCTTTTCTGGTAGAGAGAAACTATAATGAAGAAAAACAAAACTGGTTTATGCTACTCAGGGTAATAATCTCTTGGGGGGAAAAGGGGAAAGGAAAAGGAAATTATTAGTTGAAGTAACTGCTGCTCTCGCTGTTAAAATTTGATTCTTCATGACCCTTCAAGATAAAAAAAATATGTACGAGAGACAGAAAGGAACAGTACAAATGGGAAATCCAGTCTGTCTTTGCCTTGGCTGTCAACTCTGACTTTATCTGTAAATGTGCTGCTTAAGAAAGCAAAGCACATGGATTTTAGCTTCCCAGAGATCTGGAAAGATTTAACAGCACTGAGCTAAGATAATGATTTTCCTTTAATTTTGGGCCACAGGTTTGCAGATTTTTGCACGGCTGTAATCCTAGACAGCTAAGCATAATGAGGTAAAAAAAAAAGGTGGGAAGTAAATGAGGTGGAAAAGGAAACAAAAAAGTGATTTCAGCAAGAACATACAACTCACAACTTACTTGGTTTTTACTTCTAGCTTCAGAAGGTGAAAATATCTAGATTCCTGTCAAAGTTAATGACCCTAGATCAGTGGATGGGAAGTCCCATGGCATTATCATGAAGGTAAGCAATATGATGACAGGGACTAAGGAAAACTTGTGATGCCCAAAAAATAAGATGTAGTAAGGCTTTCCCCACTTCTGGGAGTTCAGACCTAGGTTTCTGAAGATCAGTTTCGGTCATTGCACTCACACTTACTTTTTCTTAGACATATTCTTAACACTAGCTTTGACATGCTAGTTTCTTAGCCTAACTTGAAATATTTTGCTGAATTTTAGTCTATTTAGTTCATTAGGTGCAGATGTAAGGCATGTAGCATGTTAAAATATACACAAAATATATATCACTAGATGCAAAAAGACACTTGGAAATTTGGTTCCCTTGGACAAATTTGAATGTAGGCCTTTCCACAGAATGACTAATAGCCTGGCAAATTCTGACTTGCAATCAGTAAATTGCTGTTTCTATTATTATTATTATTATTATTATTATTATTACCAAAAGGATTCTGCAATTGTTACGAAATTAGGGTCTGCCAAGAAAAAACAGAGAAATCTTCACAGTGAAAGATTTCCTGGCATAAATAAATACATACAGAGAAGTAGGGAGTAAACACCAATTCCTTCACTTTTACTCAATAAATGAGATTTTCCATGAGAGAGCTGCTGATTCAATGAAGTTCAAATTTGGAAATACCTGTAAGTAGAGGAGTGTTTTAAATCCATTGCAATTACATTTTCTGAACAGTTTGTGGAGGAAGATGTTTCTAAGGTAGATGCTTATTAGTAACTATTGATTGTTTTCAGGATGAGCAATTAGCTGCCATTAAGAGTATTTTAAAAAATGTATGAGATAAAGTACTATATCCAAGGAAGAAAAATCCTGCAAACCGCACTTACGTTCTTCTCCGTTCTGCACTTGCA
Source organism: Lichenostomus cassidix (assembly GCF_008360975.1). Classification (NCBI taxonomy): domain Eukaryota; kingdom Metazoa; phylum Chordata; class Aves; order Passeriformes; family Meliphagidae; genus Lichenostomus; species Lichenostomus cassidix. The sequence continues at coordinate 57,574,821 of NC_139480.1, forward strand.
TGTTCTTCCCCCACTCTCCTGGCCCTCCAGCTGTTTAGCTTTTCCTGGCAGCTTACTGATACCTAAGGATTTTAGCTTCTATATTTTTAATGTATCTGTAATCCTGTAATTCTTTTAGTGTATAACTCTAGACTCCATATAGGGTGCTAAGCTGCTGTTCTCTCATTTTCAGACAAAACAATTCCTCTCTGAGCTCGAAATTCAACACGTTACTGTCTCAGGTCCCAAGATACGTAAACAACAGTCAGTTGAGGGGGAGCGAACTTGGAGTAACTGACTTCATTACCTGAAGCTGTAGTTGGAGGATTAATCCCAGATATGCAAATGGACATAACTTATAAAGTATGAAAAACCCATGACCTGGGTCCTATACCCATTGTCCATTTTGGGTGTAGCCCCTGGGTGGGCTCTGACTGCCCTAAATGTACCTGAAGGCCCTTCATTAAATACAACTGCTTTTTATTCTCTTGACTCTGTCTAGCCTGTTTTAGGTAAGCCAGATTTTTGGCGTCATTAGAAATATAATTGCTGTTTCCTTTCTCTACTGTTCATTAAGTTGAATAATGCTGAAACAAGCCTGGTATTTGGAAACCTGCATTTGAACCACCTGTGTGTTTGAAGGGCTGCTGAAATCGTTGCAGTTGGTTCACCTTTTTGCCTCTCTGAGCACAAGGTAATCGAGAAAAGAGAGGAAAAGAGCATCACAGAGGCCAATTTTTTCCTCAAACCAGATGGAGAGAGACAACCCTTCCACAGCCCACTCCAGTGCTCAGTTGGAGGGCCCTTTTATGGTATCTGTGCAGCATTCCCAGCTGCATTTGGGCAGCCACAGAGAGGTAGAGCAGCACCTCATGTGGCAGGGGCACAGATGTAACTGCTCCCTCCTGGAATCCAACCTATGACAGAGCAGGCTCCTGTTCATCCCTTGCTCAGAGAGAGCTGCTTCAGAGTCATGCTAACAGTGCTGAGCATCTCTGAGCCAATGAGAATTTAAAAAGGCAGGTTTTATTTATTTATTTATTTAAATTAATAATTATGTCCATTACTGTTAATTAACCTATTCCTCTTATGACAGTCTATCATTGGACAAGACACTATTTATACAACAAAAGATCACGGAGAACTAAAGCTTATGGAGGGAGGAATGAGAGTTATTGGAGACAGGTGGAAAAGTCATACAGAAAAATAATTTTTCAAGCTTCCATGAAGTTCATTATTTTCCCTTTTCTCCACATTGAAAGTTGTGGGTTGTCCTAGGTTGCAATATAGATGTAGTTTTCTATTACCACCAGCTGTGGGCCGTTAGCTGCTATCACCTGCTAATGACCCACTCCGGATGACAGGCAATTGGCCATCTGTTAGCTGTTATCAGCTGCTAATGACCCACCCCGCATGACAGGCAATGGGCCATCAGGGACCCACCGTGTGACTCATGGACTTATCTCATCCCATTGTGGGATGCTCTGCCCAGGAGGGAGGAACCAGGTGTTCCCACCTGGATATAACCTGGCCTTGGAACTGCCTGAGCTAGCCCTGTCTACTGGGTTCCCAGAGGACGAGAGCTACCACTGGATCTTCAGCTGGAGACTAGACCTTCACAGGATCACCGCTTCAACTGGACTACTTCAGTTGGACTGCTACTACCACCCTAACAGGGTGTTAGGTTGTATCTGACTTTGTCAGTGCTTTTCCTTGTATTATTTCACTTATTTTTTTAATTTCAATCTTGACTTGTGATCTCCCACTGGTTTGTTTTCAAACCAACACATATTTTGGCGCCCAATGTGGGGCACGACCTGGGGAAACTCAGAAATCCTATCACCATGATGCTCAGCTTATCTATATGGGTTCTGTATCTCGCTCTCTATATTTTTCCTCAAATGGGAAACTATCTGCCTGTCGTATTGGTCCTGTTGCGACCAGGGAATGGCATGAAAATTGCTCTATTGGTTTATTATGCCTATTGCGTGGTAACCTGTGAGGCGATGAATACCATTCGGAACGTATACTCAGTTTTGTCTGCCTGGCCTAATCCGAGCCACTTCATCTGGGACCTCCTCAGCAATCATACCCAGCCTCTGGGGTTAGGAGGTGAGAGAGGTTTCTTCCAGCCTTTCAGGTCAGGCACAGCCGGTTTTGAGGATATTGAGTTCTCTCTGGATGCTAGGGATGGCATAATCTTTTTGTTAGTTCTGTTTTCTTTGACCAGCACTGTGTACCTCATGCTGAAGATCAGAACAATATCTTGTCTTCTTGAGGAGGAGAAACAAAGCAAATCAGCAGGAAAGAGGAAAAGAACCAACAGAGCAGTGGACGTCTCAACACAGACCATTACCAAATCAGAACAGCCGAAGCCTGTAGCAGTTGCCCCCGTCCAGAAAAAGAAATCAAAGAGCAAATCAGTCTGCATAGCGACTGACGAGGATGCGGCAGGACCATCTCACCCAGCAGAAGAGACAGAGCCGGAGATCATCACTCGCTCTCTATCCCTGGGGGAGCTGCGTGACCTACGGAGGGAATTCACCCGGCAGGCAAACGAGTCCATCTTAACCTGGCTGCTCCGCATCTGGGATGCCGCCGCTAATGACACCATTCTGGATGGAAGTGAGGCCAGGCAACTGGGATCCCTGTCCCAGGATGTGATTATTGACCAGGGGATTGGGAAAACCCAGGAAACTCTGGCAGCGATTGCTGGCGAGTGTACGGGACAGCTACCTCTGCAAAGAAGACCTCCAGATGCACCAAAGAAAATGGAACACAATAGAACAAGGTATCCGATGCCTGAGGGAATTGGCCGTGCTAGAGATCATTTTCTCGGGCAACGAGAGATTCCCCAAGAACCCAGATAATGTCCAGTGCACTTCACAAATGTGGCTAAGATTCGCACGGCTCGGACCAGAGATATACTCTCGTTACCTGGCAACACTGCAGTGGAGGGAAGGCGAAGACCAGGTGGGTGTGTTAACAAACAAACTGAGAATTTACGAGGACACTGTCACCGCTCCACTACGCACCCAGGTCTCATCAGTGGAAACAAACCTGGCCGAGCAAGTCCGGAGCTTGATTGAAGAGAGCCTACAGAAACTAAGGAAAGAGTTCAAAGAAGGATTTCTCCATGTCACACCGAAACCAACCAGAGTCTCTGCCATCAGGAGCAGACGTCCCCCAGCCAGGGAAAGAAGACAAACCCCGCGACGTGACCTCTGGTTTTTCCTGCAGGAGCATGGGGAAGACATGAGAAAGTGGGATAGGAAACCCACTTCCTCTTTAGCAGCCCGGGTACGTGAATTGAAAAAAGAAACATCCACTTCAGGAGGCTCATCTAGGTACAACACTGCCCCAGTCTCTTGTGGACAGAACTCCTGACAGAATGGAAGTGATAATATGACTGATCCTCTTGAAGGGACCTCAGGAACACATTTACAGGAGAAGAACATCATGCACCAAAAACAGGATTAGAGGAGCCCTGCCTCTAGCCAGGTAGAGGAAAGGGACAATCGGATCTATTGGACTGTGTGGATCCGATGGCCTGGCACGTCTGACCCACAAAGATACACGGCTTTGGTTGATACTGGCGCTCAGTGCACCCTGATGCCATCCAGGTATGTGGGGACCGAATCCATTTCTATTTCTGGGGTGACAGGAGGATCCCAGCAGCTGACTGTACTGGAAGCTGAAGTGAGTTTAACTGGGAACGAGTGGCAGAAACACCCCATTGTGACTGGTCCGGACGCCCCATGCATCCTCGGCATAGATTATCTCAGGAGTGGATATTTCAAGGACCCGAAGGGACATCGCTGGGCTTTTGGGATAGCAGCCGTAGAGACAGAAGACATAAGACAACTAAATACCCTGCCTGGTCTCTCAGATAACCCGTCTGCTGTAGGACTACTGAGAATTGAAGAACAGCGGGTACCAATTGCTACAGCAACAGTGCACCGCCGGCAATACCGCACTGACAGAGACTCTGTGGCCCCCATCCATAAGATGATTCAGGAACTGGAGAGCCAAGGGGTGGTCAGCAAGGCTCACTCACCCTTTAACAGCCCTATATGGCCGGTGCGTAAGTCCAGTGAAGAATGGAGACTGACGGTGGATTACCGTGGCCTGAATGAAGTCACACCACCACTGAGTGCTGCTGTACCCAACATGTTGGAACTTCAGTATGAGCTGGAATCCAAGGCAGCAAAGTGGTATGCGACCATTGATATTGCCAATGCCTTTTTCTCCATTCCTCTGGCAGCAGAGTGCAGGCCTCAATTTGCTTTCACCTGGAGAGGTGTGCAGTACACATGGAACCGACTGCCCCAGGGGTGGAAGCATAGTCCCACCATCTGCCATGGACTGATCCAGGCTGCTCTGGAAAAGGGTGAGGCTCCAGAACATCTGCAGTATATTGATGACATCATTGTGTGGGGGGACACAGCAACAGAAGTATTTGGGAGAGAAAATCATCAGAATTCTCCTGGAAGCTGGTTTCGCCATCAAGAAGAGCAAAGTCAAGGGACCTGCCCGAGAGATCCAGTTCTTGGGAGTAAAGTGGCAAGAATGACGGTGTCAGATTCCTTCTGAGGTCATCAATAAAATCACTGCGATGTCTCCACCTACCAACAAGAAAGAGACGCAAGCTTTCCTAGGCGCCATAGGCTTTTGGAGAATGCACATCCCTGAGTACAGCCAGATCGTGAGTCCTCTCTACCTCATAACCCGCAAGAAGAATGATTTCCACTGGGGCCCTGAACAGCAGTAAGCCTTCACCCCGATCAAACAGGAGATCGCTCATGCGGTAGCCCTTGGACCAGTCAGGACAGGACCAGAGGTAAAGAATGTGCTTTACTCTGCAGCCGGGCGCCATGGTCTGTCCTGGAGCCTTTGGCAGAAGGTGCCTGGTGAGACCTGAGGTCGACCACTGGGATTCTGGAGTCGAAGTTACAGAGGGTCTGAAGTCAACTACACTCCCACCGAGAAAGAAATCTTGGCAGCTTACGAAGGAGTCCAAGCCGCCTCAGAGGTGATCGGCACAGAAACACAACTTCTCCTTGCACCCCGACTGCCAGTACTGGGGTGGATGTTCAAGGGAAGGGTTCCCTCTACCCACCATGCCACTGATGCCACGTGGAGCAAATGGATTGCCCTTATCACACAGCGCGCCCGTATTGGAAACCTGAATCGCCCTGGGATTCTGGAAATCATAACAAACTGGCCTGAAGGTGAGACTTTTAAATTATCTTCAGAAGAAGCAGAGGAGAAAGTAGCACGTGCCGAGGAAGCACCCCCGTATAACGAGCTGCCGGAGAGTGAAAGACGCTATGCCCTCTTCACCGATGGGTCCTGCCGAATTGTAGGCGCAGATCGGAAATGGAAAGCTGCAGTATGGAGCCCCACACGACAAGCTGTACAGGCTACCGAGGGACAAGGTGAATCGAGTCAGGTCGCGGAGCTTAAAGCCATCCAACTGGCTTTGGATATTGCCGAACGAGAGAAATGGCCAAGGCTCTATCTCTACACTGACTCCTGGATGGTAGCCAACGCGCTATGGGGATGGTTAGATCGCTGGAGAAAGGCTAACTGGCAGCGCAGAGGAAAACCCATCTGGGCCGCTGAGATGTGGCAGGACATCGCCGCCCAGGCAGAAAAGCTGACCGTGAAAGTTCGACACGTGGATGCACATGTACCTAAGAGTCGGGCTAATGAAGAGCATCGTAACAATGAGCAGGTGGACCAAGCTGCCAAGGTGGAAGTGTCACAGGTGGATCTGGACTGGCAGCACAAAGGAGAATTATTTCTAGCTCGTTGGGCCCATGATGCCTCTGGTCATCAAGGGAGAGATGCGACATACAGGTGGGCTTGTGACCGAGGGGTGGACTTGACCATGGACAACATCTCACAGGTCATCCACAGCTGTGAGACTTGCGCTGCAATCAAACAGGCCAAGCGGGTGAAGCCTCTGTGGTATGGTGGACGATGGTCAAAGTACAGGTATGGGGAAGTATGGCAAGCTGACTATATCACACTTCCCCAAACCCGCCAAGGAAAGCGCTACGTGCTGACCATGGTGGAAGCAACCACGGGATGGTTAGAGACCTACCCTGTGCCTCATGCTACTGCCCGGAACACCATCCTGGGCCTGGAAAAGCAAGTCCTGTGGAGACATGGTACCCCTGAGAGAATCGAGTCTGACAATGGAACCCATTTCAAGAATGGCCTCATAAGCACCTGGGCTAGAGAACACGGAATTGAATGGATATACCACATCCCCTATCATGCACCAGCTGCCGGGAAAGTTGAACGGTGCAATGGACTACTTAAGACAACTTTGAAGGCACTTGGCGGGGGAACCTTCAAAAATTGGGAACTGAACTTAGCAAAGGCCACCTGGATGGTTAACACAAGGGGTTCTATCAATCAAGCCGGTCCTGCCGAGTCCGAACCTTTGCACACAGTGGATGGAGATAAAGTCCCTGTAGTACACGTAGGAGGTTTTTTATGAAAGACTGTTTGGATTAGTCCCACCTCAGGCAAAGGCAAACCCATCCGTGGAGTGGTTTTTGCCCAAGGACCTGGTTATACTTGGTGGGTGATGAAGGCAGATGGGGAAACCTGTTGTGTACCACAAGGAGACCTTATCTTAAGTGAGAACTCTGTAGATGGTAATAGAATAAGGGGTGGATAATGTCCTAGGTTGCAATATAGATGTATTTAAGTATTCTATTACCACCAGCTGTGGGCCGTTAGCTGCTATCACCTGCTAATGACCCACTCCGGATGACAGGCAATGGGCCATCCGTTAGCTGTTACCAGCTGCTAATGACCCACCCCGCATGACAGGCAATGGGCCATCAGGGACCCACCGTGTGACTCATGGACTTATCTCATCCCATTGTGGGATGCTCTGCCCAGGAGGGAGGAACCAGGTGTTCCCACCTGGATATAACCTGGCCTTGGAACTGCCTGAGCTAGCCCTGTCTACTGGGTTCCCAGAGGACGAGAGCTACCACTGGATCTTCAGCTGGAGACTAGACCTTCACAGGATCACCGCTTCAACTGGACTACTTCAGTTGGACTGCTACTACCACCCTAACAGGGTGTTAGGTTGTATCTGACTTTGTCAGTGCTTTTCCTTGTATTATTTCACTTATTTTTTTAATTTCAATCTTGACTTGTGATCTCCCACTGGTTTGTTTTCAAACCAACACATGGGTAAAGAAAACTACCATGATCACCACCTGAACTCAGTTCTTTCACTCTTCTATTCATTCTCCCCATTCAAGCCTCCAGATTATTTTGTGGAAATGCTGTTTTATTTACATTATTAGATCACTTCAATTTGAACTTATAATTACCTTATAATACACCTAAGCATGTAAACATCTGCAATATGCCAACTCTAACAGTTTACTAAAACAAACAAATAGCAAGATGTGTGCTTTCTGATGAAACATCTTCAGTTAACATATTTTAAAAATAACACTTTACCTTTGTCTGGTGTTTCCACACTTTGAAGATAATTCTATAAAGACAAAACCAGACAGGAAAAAAATAATCAGTCACTTCAGAAAAGACCAGGTAGCAGTTGTAATGGTTGTAGGAGTAGCACACATGGAAAATACAGTGAAAAGGGGGAAGGATTTATCATGACGTTATGATGATACAAGACATGACTGGGATTCAGAGCACCAGGACCTGATTCCTCTACCACCTCAGACAAACCACTTAAGACCTGATTTCTGACAGTATTTGGGCATGTCAAGATACGAAGGAGCACTTACCAACATTAGAGGTGCACACCTTTGCAGCCTCTGCAGGGGTACAACAGAGACAAGAATTCCCTCTCCATCTCTTTGCATGCCTTACATAATCAGACATGAGGCCACAAGGGCAGAGTCTCAGCATCGTTTCAAAGCTGAGGAGCAGCAAGTCTCCACTCAAGTGCCCTCCATTTCATTTCACCTATATTCCTGCGCCAAATCAGTGAAAATAGCTGTGCTCTTCAAAGGCCTGTGAGCAGGTAGCTGACCAGAGGTGGTCAGCAGGAAATAGCTAAGGGGAGACCTCAAAGTGCTCTCCAGCTTCCTCGTGAGGAGAAGAGGAGGGACAGGCAGTGATCTCTCTGGTGATCAGTGACAGGATTCAGCGGAATGACATGAAGCTGAGTCAGGGGAGGTTTAGGCTGGATGTCAGGAAAAGGTTTTTCACCCAGAGAGTGGTTGAGCACAGGGTGGCTCCCCTGGGAAGTGGTCACAGCACCAGCCTGACAGAGTTCTGTAAGCATTTTGACAATACTTTCACACACATAGTGGGATTCTTGGGGTGTCCTGTGCAGGGCCAGAAGGTTGACTTCGATGATCCTTGTGGATCCCTTCCAACTCAGCACGTTCAGTGATTATATGAATCTATGATCAGATTTGCATCTACCAAATGGACACAAAAATAAGTAGCAAATCTTGACCAGAGAGACTAAAAAGTTAATTCTGCATTTTAGTATTGCCTGTGGCTTACACTGTTTGAACCCACATCCCTGAAAGATTTTTCTGCCCTTCACAATCATTAATTCCTTTGCAGTGGGCTAAGAGCACATTATGTTAGTACATTTGTATTCAGCATGATGCTTCTTAAAAATTACAATGCATGCAGAGGTGGCATAAGAAATACAATGCTGGATGTACATTCTCCCTCTGGCACCCAGCTTGGAGCTGCCAGTATTTGTCTGGTGAAGATGAACAGAAGTAGTCAAATGCTTACTTGAGGGGAAAAAAGCAACAGCCAGGCTGAGAATTATATTTTCACAATCTTCATAATGCAGTGAGACAAATGGGAACAGAGACCTTTGTTCAATTCTCTCAAATTTTGGAAAGTAAACAACCTTTTGGCACAGTACTTATAATTAAAACATAGTATAGGATGCGTAATATATAGTGGATTAGGGATTAGTGCCTGTTCTGGCAGGATTTGATCTCCTAGGACTTTTTGTGAGCTGCTGTAAGAAAGGAATGGGGAAAAAAGACAATGAGAGATGAAAAATATTAATTGTGCATCAGGCCCAGAGCCTCCCCTGAACAGATTTTAAAATCCCAATGTTAGGTAGGTTAGAGACTGAAATAATCACATTTATAAAGAGATGCAATCAGTTAAGAAGAAACCAGCACTGGTGCCAGTTGGTTTCATAATCTCTTAACCACAGTACAGGAATGTACAGTATTGGCAGTGAGGTGGAAGTAAGGAAGTACTATATACAATTTAATTAAACACAGAAGATTGAAAATAAGATTCTTTGGAGGGTTTTCTGGTGGGTTTTTTGGTTTTGTTTGTTTGTTTGGGGGGGGGCGATTTGGGGTTTTTTTGTTGGTTTTGGAGGTTTTGTTTGGTTGGGGGTTTTTTTGGTTAGTTGTTTGGTGGGAGGGTTTGTTTGTTTAGTTGGTTTTTAATAAAACCAGAATTAAATAGAAGCATATTCCTTTTTTTTCCAAGTATGCAAGAACACATGTATAAACATATACTGGCAGCCCATGTAATTTGCATTGGAAGAAGTAACCTGAGGCTTTATGTGCACATGTGCCAAATGGATGTGTTAAAAAATATTCCACACAAAACCACACCATATATTATACTAAAGCATGAGGAAATCAAGGTGAAAAAGCAGTTAGAACTCTTTTTCTGGTATTCCTCCCTTACCTCATGTGTAATGGTGCAGTGCTTGAGATGTAACAGGTAGCCTCAAAAATGTCACTTAATTTGTGGGGCAGTTTACCCACTTATCTGAAAAAAGCCTTCTCTTCCATGTAACAAAAAGTTTTGGTACTATGCTAATGAATGTATTAGAAACAATTCAAGCAATATGGCAAAATACAATAATATTGCAACATTTAGTAATTTTATCAGTACCCAGAATTCACATTAAAAATTACCCTACAATTCAATATGACTTAAAATCAAAAAGAGGTTTGAGGGAATTGGTAGTCCATCAAACACCGGGCTGCTAAGTACTATTTTTGACTACATGCATTGCTACAGACAGGAAAGCTGGTCAATTGTCTTTGTATAAATATTGATAAATAGAGACACAATCTGTTTTGTTATATTTGCCTACTATTCTATACGTGAGGTAGTTGCATATGTGTGTCAGAGACTGAAATAGTTCATGCCTCAAACATTGATATAAAGTTTTGCTCATTATAACAAAAAGTGTATAAAGAAGCTACAATCAAAGAAACCTCCCTGAAGCTACCTGACTGGGACTTTGGACTGAGTCAAACTGCTGAGATTAGATAAAGGGAAACCTATTGTTCAATCATCTCAAGCTGAGGGAAAGGTATGCATACACAAAGGCCAAAGCCACCAGCTGTGCTGAGAATCATTCCTGGCTGAGTTTGGGGTGGGGGCAGAGCACAGCTCACAGAAGCCAGGTTTACACAGACTGGCCCAGCTGTGGAACCCCCAGCCTCACTGGCTACATCCATGGGACTTTCACGTGAAAGGCAGCTGAGGGGGAGTCACAATCCATCACAGACCCCCCAGAGTGCTAGGCCTGGCACCACAGGAGTGCACGTGATGCAAGCAAAGTCTGCGGCTAGAGACTGCCCCCTCCCCCGGGGGGACATGCCTGGACATTGCCCCTGGTCTGAGTGTATATTAACCCATGGCATTCTGTGCTTTTGGGGGGACCACCACCACCGAGAAGACCGGCTGGAGAGGATCAACGCAACATCGTTGGGATCCACGGATGGTGATATTTTCTCTTTCCCTCTTTCTGTCCCCCCCACCTCTTTTCTTACTTCTCTTTTTTTCTCTTTTCTTCCCTCTCTCTCTCATATTTTCTATCAAATAAAACTCATACTATTGACTGGCATATGGTCTTGTTTGTACCTTAATTCGGGCAGAAGTATTTCTAAAGAACCTTAATAATTAGATCATAACAATGTGTAATCACTATTTTCTTAAAATGGGACAGTGTTCAAGTCACAAAACATGCAGAAATATATTTTACTGCTTTTATGACATTTATAGTTCAGCTGCTGAGAAAGACGAATTTTTTTATGGAATCAAAGCCAAAACTTTTCTAGCTTTCTGAGGTCTATTGACTGTCCTAGCAGCTATTTCTCAAAGGAATAAAAAGCCAGCTGGTGCAGGAATAGTTGGGCTTTTTTTTCATCATTTATTTTAAGCCAGTTGTTAGGTCTGCTTCAGCAAAGAGGGAGTCAGAGGGAAAGGGGTGTCAGTCAAGGTCACAGGCAGCATTTACAGGAAGGCTTCAAGGGACAGACAAACAGTGCAGCCTGAAAGGCAGTGTTAAGAGAACAAAACTTCAATAACTTAAAAACTTTAAAATATGAGTAACAATCTAGTCAACAGTTTTTGAGAGATACGTGAAACAGTTTCTTACTGAATATTGGGACAGAAAAATATTCAAGACTATTCAATCAGGACACAATCTTTTAAAAACTGAGAAGAGGCTACTCAGGAACAGTATCATTTTGCTCATTACAGATGAGTAAACAGTATCATTATCATCACCACTTATCATTTATAGCCTCTGGAGATCACAGCCAGGACCAGCACTCTACTATGCTGGAGATTGTACACATAGATAAAGTCCTGCTTATAAACTAATAGGTAAACCAGAAAAAGGGAAATATACGTATGAGTCCCACTGTGTGAGGAAGAACATGGAAGTTGTTTTAGGAGAACCTGTATATATGGGAGACAGTCTATACAGAGGAGTTGGAACTTTGACATGCTGGAGAATGAGTAATGGCAAACACAGAACATCTGGAGCAGGGTTTTTTTGTTTGTTTCTTTTTACAAGAAGATAGATCAGCTCATAATTCAAGTATTTTCCTTATAATAATCACTTCATCTCTAAAATAAAATTTATATTTGCGTGACAATGACTCTGAAGACAAGCAGAAGCAGCATCAACAGAAACAGTTGAAAGACTTGAAGGAGTCTGGTTTTCATCCCATTATATTTTATTCTTTACGGCATGACGTGAGGGGGGTTCTGACTTCGCTGGACAAGCTACACTAGTAGGAACTGATTTGTCTCTCTGACCACTGCACCTATTTTTCTGCTCAAATTCAGAGAGGATGGGGCTGCAAATGGACCAAGGGATACTCAGGAAATATAAGCCAGTTATAGGAGGCAGTTTACACATTGGGTTCACAGGGCTGACCTGAACACTGGAAGAGAAAAAACACTGAATTTTTCTTACCTCAAAAAAACCTTTTAACAAATTAGTCCCAATACATTTCTTCTGCTCTAATTCCTTTCTAAAAGAAAGTTCTGTTACTGTACTCTCTATCTTTTAACTGGACCCAGCTCTTTATCTCTTAAAAAGGATTGTGGATTTACTTTTCTCAAGGACAAGACACTGATCATCCTGATGCCTCTTAGGGGCGTCTGGAGTTTAACTGAAAAGCAAATCATATGACTCCCTTGTTACTTCCTTTATCTCTTTCTCTACAGTATTTGCCCTCTCATATACGAGAAGAGCTTTTCTTAAATTGAGATATTCTTATTTCCATTTGATTCCACATCATGTCAGATAAAATGTGGGCCAACACAGACCCATTTATGCAGAAATTTACCCCCAATAATTACTTCTAATAATTGATGTCTAAGAGACATTAAAAGATTTAGGATAATATAGAAACAAGATTTACTGTGAGTCATGACCTAGAAGGGAAGCAAGAGAAGCCACTTAAGTGAATCAGCTGGTCAGGTCTAAACAGTAAGCCAAAAACCCTGCAGCTGTCTTGGTTCTTCCAGTCCATGGTGTTTTTACACATTTCACAAGCCGTGGGAAAAAACAAAATCAAAACCAACAATAAAGAGAAGGGATAAGTCTTGCAAACAGGTAATGGTCTAAATGCAAGCATCCCATCCAGTTTGGCATGTTCTTCTAAACAGTATTTGCTATGAGAAAGAATGATGAGAAACTGTTCAAGGAAAGAAGAGAGTTCCTTAGTAACTTATTTCTTTAGAAGTGTGAAGAGAGAATTTCATTAGGGTGTGAAAAAATTATCATGACTTTCAGTTACGCCAGACTAAATCCAAGTGATTATTAGCTTGATTTTCAAATTTGCTGAGCACCTGTATCTCCAAGATGCTGACTTTAAAATAATTTTTGGGTGCTCAGAACTTCTGTAAATAATGACATAGGGACTTGTGTAAGGTCATACCAAAGCAGCTGATGAGCAAACCAAGAACAGATACTGCCCTCCAAAGTCCCAGTTCACAATTATACAGAACCCCCTGGAAAAACCCATGTCAGTATTTCTAGGATATTTCAGCTAAATCAGGACTATATGATGCTGGTACTTTTTTGCATAAATAGTAGGGTCATTTCAATCTGAAAAAAATCATAATTTAAATGACATTTATGGAAGATTTCTTTTATTATTATTAACAACTTGTACTAAGTATATGAAAACCCAATACTTTGAAATCACATGATTTGGTAAATAGGTGATGTGGCAAAGCAGAGATTTGTACATTTGCTGCCAGAGTGATTTGTGCCTTTTTTCTTTTATATATTAGTAATCTTCCCTGTACTTTTCCCTACCCTTTTCCCCAGCTAGAAAGACCAAACACATTGCAGAGCTCCAAGCCTTGGGGTCACGAGGCCCCTCTCCTATCTTTGTTCTTCCTGGGAACCAAAGTTGAGAACAAACTCTTCGAGACACATTTTCGTAAAAAAGTACAGCTAGTACCAAGGGTGGGGAGCTCCAGAAAGGGGCTTGACCTGGGGGGAATCGCATCACCACTTGTCCTCCAAATTGGTGCATTTAATCAATTATGCTAATTTCCTAAAACCTATAAAACTGTATTCACCCCTGGGGGGTGGGCTTTTGTGGACATTCTTCCATAACTGCCCCTGGAGCTCGACTAAAGATCCACTTTTATGTTAACTCCTATACAAAAAGTATCTCAAGTTTCATTTCCAGGTTTAAAAAGGTCACACATTCAGTAGGAACAAGAAAGAACTGGAGGAGAATATGAGTTCCAGTTAAACACATGACAAGAATTCTGTTGCTCCTCTGCCATATATGGTCAACGTTCTTTTTTTTCACAGTGCCTCTACCCACAACACTTGTCAAAGGAAAAATATATAGCGACTCAGTAAAATGGACTTCAATCAAAAAATTAGTTTCAACTCCCAGTTTTAAAGAGAAAAAAATGACATCACATGCATCTTTTACCTGTGCTTTCACCAATGGCAATGCATGGAGTTTTCTGACTGCATCAGTAATGTCTCTGGTTTCCACAAAACAGAGGACACTGCAGATGGCTTTAGCTGCTTCAATCACGTTATCTACTTTATTCTGTTGATAAGAAAGAAAGGGGGGGGGGGGGGGAAGCAAACAGTCAATACATAGCATTTACCAGAAATACCTTACCATGGATTTCGTGCCAGTGAGGGTGTAGAAAATCTTACCTGCTCAAGCAAAATTCAAACACCATACTTTAGTTTGGCTACACTGAAATCACCACAGGCCAATAGTTTCCTAAGGATAGCATCATTTTTATTGAAGTCCAAGTATCTTCCACATAATGCATCTCATTGAAAAGGGCAAGAAATTTCGTATCAAAGACTGGTTTTAGGGCAAAACATTGGTTTGTCTGAACTCCATGAGTGTAGAAGCACTGTAAAGAAAGTTCTGAGGAAACCTGAACCCAAGTGATTCATGAGCTTTCTCAGGTTTTGTGATTATGTGAATTTATCCTCACTATTGTCTCTTACCCATCTCTGTGAGAATTGGAAAACAGCCATGTTCCTCCTAAAAATAGGGACTGTGTGGGAGGCTGCATAATCTGACACTTGTGGACTGAGTACTTCTGCAACTAGTTTTCTGCAAAATTCAATATTTAGTTAAAGCTATTGAATCTTATTGATAAAAAATTTATATCTTTAAATATTGCCATATGAAAAAAATATCTAGGTGAATAATCTCAGGAATACTTTGGGGAATTAAAAAAAAAGGATTCCCAAAGGAAGGAAAACACAATCTTCAAGTATCAAGTACTCCATATTCAGGAAAATAAAGAAAGAAATAAAAATTCATGGACTTTCTGCATAGTTATATCACTTCATTAAACCTTAAAATACATTCTCTGAACAAGCAGAAGCTCTTCTATAAATATTCTCCATGTTTCTGTACCGATAAATGTTCCTTTTAGTGCACTATAGCATGTCTATGCACCCAGAAAATAATTTCTTTAACTCATCCCTTTCATGCCTGAAAAATAAAAATGGTACCAAGATGAGCTTTCTGTTTTCAGGCTTAAGGTCTATGCACAGGCTGTACTGAGAAGGTTAACACTTGTCATTATTAAAAATAAATATAAAAATATATTGAGCTTACTAATTCCACATTATCTGCCTCAAGCAGAACTAAAGCAGAAATTAATTACATAAAATATCCACAAATATTTGGTGGTCAGATTCTTTAAAATGCAAATTTTGGGGTTATTTTTTAGTAATTAAGGACAGCAACACCTTTTCATACTACAGGTCCTACAGAGGAAAAGGCTGACTGATCTCTGAAGAACTTTAGACCCTCTGCGCTGAAGTTGATTCACTGCTTAATGGTATGGCTTTACTATGTGTAACACTGACAAACCCAAAGCGTTATAAATGCTGTTTTACTCTGAGTTGTTGCAGAAATAAGTGTATGTATACATATATACGCAATTTGTAAGTAATATTAAGTATAATTCCAATTTAACATTTGAGTTAAATACATTCTAATTTAGCATTCTTTTTCTTCACAAGTGCAGATGTGTTATTGGAAGAAGAACTTTTGTGCCTATAAATACAATTATGCAGGGTAATTTCGGAGCAGTACACAAGCAATAGACATACTCAAAAATAACCTCTGACTAGAAAAATGGCTCTCCGGATAGAGAAAAAAAAACCAAAAACCCAAACCCACAACCACTTTATGTATTTTTGTACATACACATAAATGCTATTCCATAAAGAGAATTGGCATCTTGAGAACAGTATCAATTTCTGTTTAATATACTATTCTGTTTATAGATAAATTATCAAAGTACTTAACAGAAGCTACTTTGCCATACACTTTGTTTTTATGCTAGCTATGTCTAAGGAGAATATTGCAGATGAAGAAGAGTTAGCACATAAAATTGTGTGATGCTGTATACTATGCATGATGACTTCTTTCACACTATTTCTTTGCTGGGATATTATCATGTAAAGACTTTTCTTTTTTATGTGTAGATGTATGACATTGACTTTTGTCCCAGGGAAGGGAAGACAGCGATTCATTTCTTAACAGAAATTTTACATCTTCTGAAATTCCAAAGGAATTACAGTCAACAACTTGTGATTTTTTCCTCCTCTACATATTTAAATACAGAGCCTTAAAAGGATATTTTGGTGTCTCAATTATTTATATGACAAAAAAATGTTATTCCAGCCTAGAACTTCTACACTCTGTATAAAAAGTTTTATAATGTCTTCTCTGCAGTAACAGTGCATATTGAATGGATTTCAAAATGAAGTGCATGTGAAGTGGTTATCAGGGCAATCAAAATTGGCTGGTTGTTTGACTGCATATATTCTCTGAAAAGTACATTTCAAAATTTACATTTCAACCCTAACAGCACCAATCCCATCCTTGCACCAAAAATCTTAATTTCTTTTTTATTTCATTTTTTAATAGAGGCATTATCAATCTCAAATTTAATTTTCCATTTATTTATCATTATTACTAATTGGATTAATAATGATAGTGGGCTTTTCCCAGAAGTCAGAAGTCCTGGTACCCGCACACATTTGAACAAGTAAATTTGGAAACAGGTTTTTAAAAGTGCAATTTTGTTGGATTTTTTTTGTTTTGGTTTGGTTTTTGTTTTAACTGAGAATCTCAAGGTGTGTCTGGTTAAAACAGAATGCTTAAGGAACTTACAGCTGAGTACAGAACTTCAGCAGGTATGTGTGCACTTAATTTACAATGTGTGAGTATTTCCCAGTGTCTTAAATTCCAGAGTGTGCTGAAAGTGGATTGTGGTTAATCAAAGAAGGGTAACAAGAATCCCAGTGATGTGAATGGGAATATCTTGGAAAACTGACATAATTACTCCTGGGCAGCCTTGGAATTGGGGGCAATTATAATGACCCCAATTTTAGACATTCTTCAAGCAACCAAATCAGAGGTTAGAGAAAATAAGTAAACACGGACTCAAAGACCAAATAAAGGGTCCTCATTTTTTGCTTTACTATATATTTATGACTATAACTTACTATATCACAGGTCTATAATTTTTGAGCCACTTATTAAAGCAAATTATACTACTAGCTTTCATTATTCTAGGTTTGAAAAAGCTCCATATACTGATGCCTCTGAATGAAAACATCTGCATGGCTGTATGACCTACATCATTAACTTGCAATCCAGCTCTTTTCATATGCAATTCATATGAATTTTATTGAGTGTCCCTGAGTAGAAAAGACCCGATTAAAAAAAAATAAACTGCAGAGAAATTCAGCTCTAGACGCACAGATATTTGCTGGATGGTATGAATATTTGAAGATTGTACTTCCTTCCCTTTATAAAAAGTTAATGATCTCAAGAAATTGCTTACTCGATGTAAAAATTTTTAGTGAAAACAAATTTAGGAATGCTTCGTTATAGGTCTGAGGAATATCTGCACAGTGACAGTTGCAGAGGGTGGATTGCAAAGTCTCATTAATGTTGAGGTTATGGCTTTTTTTTAATTTAGAATCCTCTTATTTTAGGCCTTAAAATTTCAAGTGAATGTAACTAACTACCCTGGTAGGTCTACTTCAGTAAAGAAATATATATGCACATTTGAGCTTGGGGGCCTTACTTTTCCAAATGGTTATGACTGCATCACATTTTATACGCTAAATACTTCCCTTTGAGTTGGTGCTTATAAAGGAAAATTCAGCAAATACCTGTATAGTATCAGACTCACAGCTTTATTTTGTAGCTGGGCACAGTTCAACAGCTTTTATGTTTGTGGTGTTTATTTTGAAAAAGCATTAAAGATTTACACAAAATGTAAAATGCTATTATATACCTATATTAATGTGCATATTTATATTTTTTTATAAATCATTGATATATATTTATGTACTCATGTACATGTCTGTATGAATATGTGCATTTATATATATGTGTGTGTATGTATAAACATTTTAATGTAAATATATGTTTTCTGGCTATTCAAGAATATCCAGAGAGATTAAAATCTGAACTTAAATATAGGTGACAGAGTTCTGAAGTAAAATAATCATTTTATGTTGTAACATATTTCAAAGAAATCCCTAACTTAGCATAATGACATAACTCTGGAAGGCATGCACTGGAATATCTCCATGCTACATCAGTATTCCTTGATTTTACTAAATATTTCATTTTCTTTCCAGTTTTTAAACACTAGAAAATCAGTTATCATGCCAACTTGAAAGTCAGATCAAATCAGTTACTGTACCAGCTTGGAAGTCCAATCAAATAACCATGTGGTTTCTTCCAAGGTATGACTCAATTTGCCCTTTAGACATTTGTCTTAAAAACATTGGATAGCAGAGAAGATTTCCTACAAGATTTTTCCTTCAAGCATGTAGCATTCAATTGGTAGCTCACAATGCTTTAAAATAAAGCTCTTGGGAGTTTTGCTGCCTAAACCTAATCCTTCAAACTACCCCATGCTTGCATATATATCCTCAATATATAAATATTAGGCTTGGGGGTTTACAAAATGAGGGACAAATTTTGCAGATACATATAATGCATCATATCTCTACTAATTCCAAATTTTATATTGCCAGCGCAAACAACCCTGGTTCTATTTACAAGTTCCTTGACACTTAGAAACAGTCACCTTTGATATTTTAAATTTGTAGCACTCTCTTCCTAACCTCAAGCCAAGTTTTATTAAGAGAATTTATATCCTTTCAAAGTCAGATTAAACAGTCTTAATTAAAATTCTTCCCTAATTGCATATAAGACAGATTAATAATTAAACACCTTTCATGGAGAAGTTAACACTTTTCTGGTATAACAAACTGAGAACAAATACCTCATTTTGCAACAGATATTCTACTTGACCTCTGTAGTTCATAATAACCGAGACAAGGTTCTGCCTGGAAATTGGAAAAAAAAAAAGGGAAACAACATAAAGTTAGTAACAATTAGATAAAGAGAGCGGGTTTGGGCTTTTTGGTGGGTTTTTTTTGTTTGTTTCTTTCTTTGTTTAGGTTTTTTTGTTTATTTTTTCACATTTTAGACATTTAGAATAATTTCATTTACAGTGATTTTATGTTAGTATAAAACAAAGTGTACGTGTAGACATCATGCAATTGAGCCTGGATGTCCCTGGCTTTTTGGAAGGCATTTGCCACAAAGAATAGATGCAAAAATCTTATATCTTGAGGATACAAGTTTCCCAAGTTAAAGAACTCCAATAAGTGACTTGCTGCTTCAATGTCTATTGAACTTCACTTCTCATTTATTTTAAACTCTAAGATTAAGCATGTGCTTAAATATTACCTTGAAGAAGGATGGACTTCATGTACATGCTACATTCTTATGGCTAGACTTGATGATCTTAAAGGTCTTTTCCAACCTACATGGTTTTATGGGTCAATGCCTTCTTTCTCATTCACTTTGCAGACTAAAGTTGCAGACAATCAGATAAAACATCTGCAAAAGAACTGAAAAAATCTCTACATTTCAAAAGTACATGCTAAGTTCCACGTATGAAAGTGTGTTATAAAAAGGAACTCCATTGCTACTTAATCCATGAAACTTTATTTGCATGCAGTTCTCAAGTTTACATGCTCAAACTGTTTCAGCAACCACGTTTTCCATAGCATTACCCAGGCTGGGTATTTGCTTTACTTCTGTAGACAGACATGTACCACTCTGTGGTTCCATGCCTTTGTCATGCTACAGAAATCAGTACAAAATTTGTACAGGCAGATTGTTGAGTCTTACCAAAGCCTCACTAAATTGATTGGGATTATGAAGAGGAGCATGCAGGTCTTTCTACACTAAACTCCACAACTGATGTTTCAGCTGTAAATCTCACCCTTTTAGGGTCCCTTTTAGGGTCCCTTTTAGGGTCCCTTTTAGGGTTATCTGATGCTATCTCCATCAGATAACAAGAATCAGAGTTTTGCTTTTAAGAACCATTTGTGTAATTTTCTGTGTTTCAAGCATTGTGAAATCCTTGCTGTTTTTCATTTGTCAGCTGGAACAAAACATAAACAGGTGCCTGTGAGATCATTGCTAAGGTATCTTCCTGTGTCAGCCTCCTCTGAAGGGTCAAATCACCAGGGAAGGATATGGAAACTTTAATTCCCAGTTTTACACCTTGTCTAGCCCACTGACTAGTAAAATGGACATACTATTACTTCGACGGCCATCAGAGGTAGTTGGGGTTTGCACAAGCTTTTATGAAAAAGTTGAAATTTACATTCTTTCTTCATTGTTTATTTTACCCTACCATTTTATCCTTTACTTTTATTTCCCCCCCTTTTATATCCCCCACTGATCTTTCATTTGGGTTCTCCCTCTTCAGAAGGTCTAGAAGCAATTCCCCGTCACTCGTCCATCCCCGTTGCAGTCTGGTAGTTGAATGTCACAGAAGTATTTTGATTTTTACAGAGCTTCAAAGCAAATGAACTATTGTTTACAGAGAAATTGTGGGTGTCTTAATGTATTTTAGCTGGGCTAACTAAGCAATCCAAGATTAGAATTGCAACTATGGCCCAAAGTACGGGTTTCGTGGTACATCACTAGACTTTCATTATCTTTATTTTATGGCAAGAAAAAAAGAGAGCCATTGCATTGAAATAAACACCCAGAATAGAGAAATGTTAGGTGGCCTTCCCAGTACCAATAGCATAGCGCATTTCCCTGGAGGTGCCAACTATTCACTCCCTCCTACAAGTAGTTTTACCTTTTTTGCCTTTTATTTCTAATCTGCACTAGCTTTATCTAGCCAGGCAGTTTGTATGTGGAGTAGTTGCCTAGAAATTCCTCCTGTAATCCCGTTAAGTCATAGCTAATACAAGTTGTTTATCTCCATTCTGCCTAACAAAACAATGCTCAAGTGTATGGCTGGGCCCAGAGAGTTGTGGTGAATGGGATTGTTGGGAGCTGGTCCCCAGTGGTTGTGCTCAGGCCTCAGTATTCAGCCCCTCACTACAAGAAAGAGCTTGAGGTGCTGGAGTGTGTTCAGAGAAGGGAGCAGAACTGGCGAAGGATCTGGAGCACAATTCTAATGAACAGTGGCTGAGGGAGATGGAATTGCTTAGCCTGAAAAAAGGGACCTACAGTAAATGATCCTGTTCTGCAGACATTCTCTGTGCTCCTAAATTTCATGTCATCTGTAAAATACCCATCTTCTATCGATCTCTTTATAAAGAGGACCAGAATGAACATTTGGGCCATGCTCCTAGGAAACCGGATGGGTTTTCATTAAGCACAAGATACCCACCTCAAACAAGTCACTACCTCTCTGTTTTCCTCCATCTGCTAAATGACTGGTGCATCATTTAAGTTTACCATCGTTGGCAAAGTACTTTATAACACATTGATGAAAAACATTGCAAAAAGATTCAACAGCTTCTTTATATAAAAGTGGAATTTATCTAAACGGAATACAATGAGAGGTGAATGAGAAATCTCATTTAGTGTTTGTCCACTAGCTAGATTCTAAAGCTAGGCTAGCTTTAGAATCAGTTGCACTTTGAGTTCCAAGTCAAAAGCTCATCCTAGTTAGCCTCCATTAAAAAAAAAAAATTAAAAAATTTTAAAAATCACGGAACTGTGAAAATACGGGCATATTAGCATAATATAGCATAATAATACGGCATAATAATACAGGCATAATAGCAAAACTATTATTTTTACAGTATTTAATCTCAAAAATTCTCTAACAGCAACGCACACAGGAAAATTATGACACCTTCAGTCACGGGAATCTTTGGGAAATATGAAACCTCTAATGAAAAATTCAGCGATATGAAGAGAATTGGGAAAAATTACACAGAACCAAAAAACATTGATTTTTGCTAAGCAATAACTACTGTCTAAAAATAAAAAGTCTGAAATATTGAACCAACTGTCTTTCCCTCTGGTATCATTCCTGTCCCCAGTAGTTCTCAGAATTCCCCTTTGGGGCAAGGAGGCTCCCTATAAATATGAAAAATTACAAACAAAAATACTGCTGAATACCAGCTTACCGGGTCAGTCTCCAGGCACAAGTGTCTTCTAATAGCTCATTCACACAGAACCTTCTTCGGTCATCCCCACACTGTGGAAGAGAGATGTACAGTGACATAGATTATTCTGATGAGAAGAATGTATATTGGAGAGATTTACATGGTATTTTCCAAAGTCAGCATGTTCTCGATAGTGTTCAGGATGTTTTGATCTGAAATTTTATTTGGTGAGTATTTTATATTACAGTGGGTGGTACTACATAGGCACCAGTGCAGGCAAGAGTGTTCAGGAAAACAAGCTAGCTGGACTTAAAAATAGAATTTTACATTATATTCAGCAGGGGAACAGGATGTGCTTGAATCCAGGCAGGGACAGTGGAAGCAGCAGCATATTCGAGTGCCCTGTCTACATGAGACACACAAAGAAGGCAGACAACGTGGCCTATGGCATGCATCAATTCTGGTTTTGTTTCACACTGAGGTAGGCCAGAGGGAGAGATGACGCAGAGTTAAAGGTGAGCTGTGAGGGGAAACATCAACCTGGGCAGCTGAGAGGCTTTGCCTCTTGAGGGACCTGGGTATTTCTTCTACCAGCTTTTGTTGTGCCAGAAAACAAGGTCATTTATTTTGTCAATAGCAAGTGGGTGTACAAAGAAAACATCATTGATGAAGATAATTTCCCCTGGCAAATGGGTGTACAGAAAAAGCAGAGGCATTCAGTGCTTGTTTTGCCTCAGCCTTTCATAAACTTTGGACTCTTCAGTCCTCTGAGCTGGAGAAGCACAGCTACAGCAACAGTGACTATCCCTTTGTGGCCAGTGGAATGGTAAGGGGTCAGCTGCAGCAGTTGAATGTTCTTAAGCCCACAGAGCCTTGGAGGGATTCATCCTGGAGTACGAAAGGAAAGGAAAGAAGAAGGAAAGAGAAGAAGAGAAAAGAACACTCTTTGCCAGGGACCTAGAGCAATCATCTAGTTCAACTGCTAGATTATGACATCATGAATAATTGATCCAATTTGATGATGGATTCACCTAGCGATAGGTTATAATGTCACAGATGACCCAGCATTCTGTGCCAGCCCTGAGCCCAAGATTTTTCCCAGCCTGTGTGAGCATCCAGGAGGTGCACTCTCAGCAGCAGAGGTGGACTGGGAGGGGAAATTGCCCTCTGGGCAGCTGGGAAGCTTTCCTTCTTGGAGGACCCGGGCATTTCCACCACTGCACCCCAGGGCAGCCTCTGTTCCATTGCTTGAGTGATACCTGGTGCTGCAGCACCGGTGAGAGGGTGCGGCTCAACATCCCGAGCAAGCCCCTCTTGCCAGATAAGCTCCAGCACTTTGCACATCTCTCCTGGCAGGACATGGCATCCACTGCCAAAGAAGACACAGGGCAGAGCAGCTCTGCTGCAAGCAATGGCAGCCTGAGCCAGCTTCCCCAGGCAGGACCACCAGAGGCAGCAGAAGATTCACAGTGCCCCATCTGCCTCGGGCCAATGAAGAGGCCAGCCTACGTGACCTACTGCAAGCACTAGTTCTGCCTCAGGTGCATCCAGCACTGGGCCAGGGCCAGGAACGACTGCCTCACGTGCAGGCAGCCCATGGAGCAGCTGCTGCACTCCATGCAAGGGGGTAGTAACTACAAGGAGTGCGCAGTCGGCCCATCCGCCCGTCTGCAGAGAAGGATGGCCATGGAGAGGGGCTTTCCAGCTGGTCACCGCAGTGATGCTACAAGTGATGCAGGCAGTGCACGACCAGCAACACCTGGCTGGCAGAAGCAGGCCTGTGGAGACCGACAGTGCCCAGAGGCAGGAAGTGACTCCAGGGCCCTCTAACACCCATTCCCAACAGGCTCCCACAGCCTCATGTGAGATGGCCCCTCTGAGGGAAGGCAAGTGCCAAGCTGGCCCTGCTGCTCCTCTGGAGCTACTAATGGCACTGAATGACTTTGGCTTCTCAGCATCCACTCTTCTACTGCATCCAATAAACTGTATGGTCCTTTCCAGGATGTGCATTTCATGACCAAAGGATGTTTCTAAGTCCACACAGCCTTGGTGGGATTCATTCCAGAGTGCTAAAGAAGCTAGATGGCTGGACCCCCTCAGTCCTCTACCAAAGGTCTTGGCAGTCTGAGGAGGTCCCAGCTGACTGGAAGCCAGTCAATGTCATCCCAATTTACAAGAAGGGCACAAGGAAATGGAACAGGATGCAACAGAATGGGTTGGAATGGAATGATATGGAATGCAATTGAATGGAATGCAATGGAATGGAATGCAATGGAGAGGAGAGAGGACATAGTTTAGGTGATGGGGGCCTACAATTTTCATGTAGTCTAACTACCTCACCCTTGAGAGCTGACCAAGAATTAAAACCCATTATAAAGGACATTGTCCAAATGCCTCTTTCTAAGGGACTGATAGACACAAGGCATCAGCTGCCTTTCGGGGAACCTACTGTTTGGCCAACACACTGTTTGACCAACCAGCCTGTAAAGAATCACATATGTGTGATTGATAGGATCCAAAGAAGATTTGATGGTCTACACCAACAAGTGAGTGTACGTGAATTATTTAGTATCTGATTGCATATGGTTCATTATTATAGAAAAGATCTGTCAAGATATTCATATCTTTCTATGACACTAGTTAAACCAAAAACTTAGTGGAGATTTTGTTGATAAAAAACATTCCATATTTCAAAATTTAGAAGGATTCAGAATTTAGAATTTAGAAGGATTTAGAATTTAGATTAGAGGTGAAATTCTCCCCAAGAGCACATTATTTCACAAAAATAAATACAGCTGCATAACTGAGAGCAGAAGAATCTTAAAAATCTCAACGTTTCTGCCTATTTTGTTTTTTTAAAGCCTTCATTTTACATCTTTTTATATGAATTCTGAGGGAAGGAAATTTGTTTTCAATAACCTGACTCTAAGTCTGTGAATTTCCAATGCATTTTACAGCCACGTGATTTAGATAACAGCAACAACAAAATTAACTGTGAGCTCAGTGTAGACTGCATTCAGTGTGATCCAAGAAGGTTTCAGTAGACCTAAAGAAATGTATAGAGCTAGGTCCAAAGTGAAAGGAATAGTGCAGCTTTCAAGACACTGTATCTCACTTCTCTTTAGTTTTTTTTCTGGTACTGACAGACTTGCTGGCACTCCTGCCTGCAGAACCTCTCCTTTCTGTACCAGTGCCCTGTCATAAGCATGCCCCGAGGCTGGGGGAATCTCTGTGTCTGTGACTTATTCCACCTCAAAAGTTGCTGTGATCTTTGCTATTATTAGTAACATGAAGTAACTTTGTGGCCTGAAGCTTTCAGAGCTGTGTCTGTTACTGTAAAGGGGTAATCAATAATTCACTTGAGGAGATCTTAAACTGTCACCCTTCCTGCTTAAACCCAATTGTAGGGTCCATAAATTCTTTGAGATGCTGAATGTTTTCTAATGGCCTGAAATACACAATCCCCCTAGAAAGTCACAAATATTTAAATAATGGAAAAGTCTCCATCTTCTTACCATGATGGGCCCCTGACTACTCTCACCTATGATTATGCTCAAAATGTTTAACACTTAACTCATTATGTCTGGCAAAATATTAAGACTGGTATATATGAAAATAAAAAGGTTTTTGAATTCTCAGGAAGTATCACTTCCTGTCTGCTTTAGTTCAAAAGTCCTTTTCTGGAAGCAAGTGAGGCACTTGTTAGAAACCTAGTATTCTTTGCTGTCTCTTGACTACAAAGACTAATGCTTTCCTGAGATAATCAGAATGTGGGGACAACTCTGAAAAAAATGGATCTCTCGGATAGTCAGAGCATTCCCTGAAATTTCAAAGAGTGTTACAGCTGATAAATCTCATGTCTCAAAAAACCAAAATCTAATTAAAGGTCTCCCACTAGCTGAAAGAACTGTGATTCCATGTAAAGCCTCTGGCCAAATTTCTTGCTTATAACTGCTCAGCTGAAAAAAATTTCGTGCCCTGAATACTTCGTAACAGAATGCCAGCTTCCCACAACAGGAGAGAAAGCAAGTGTTCACCTTAAAAAGATGGGTTTTTTTTTCTTTTACAAAGGAATTCAGAACATTTAGTTATTGGTCAAAGTTCAAAAGGTGTCCGGTTAAAAAAAACAAAGAAAGAAAAAGTTCCTCATTACTTGTAAGTATCAATTTATATTGGTTATTAAACATAACAGTGACTTGCATGTACAGCCAGATATTTTTAACTATGCTACCTCAATACAACAGCATTATGTAAGCTAAGCAAAAGTCACGAAGGCAGCCTCCAGATGGCCTTGGTGTATAGTTTGGCTTCCTTAGCACAGAAACAAGCTTTGAAGGTTCAGAAGAGACTCCTAAACATATAATTTGGTATCAGTTTTGAAGATCTATAGTGGTAAATGCTGACCTAGAGAAGATAAATGACTTTTTTATCTATAAACTGCTTAAAATTTTAAATATCTATATCTAAATATTATATGTATATGTATATATGTTATATATCTATATACATGTGTGTGAGATATATAGATATAGATATAGATATAGATATAGATATAGATATAGATATAGATATATATACACGTTTGACCTCATTCTAGTTCTTTTTTTATGGTCCAGGTAAGATACTGTGTTGAACTTGATGTTTCACTTATGTTTTCCTTCTGACAAAACATAGATGAAAAGAAAACCTCTACCCTTTTCTTGTTAGACATCTCTCATCTGACCCATATATTGACAGACTCAGGCTATTATCAGACCTATGCAAAGCAGGTAATTGGTACTATCTGTGAACAGAGACAACACACTGCCAGTGAACACTGCCCAGAGGAGAGCTTCTGCTGGACTGCAAACTTTGGGCTGGAAGTAAACCAAAAGTAGGAATTCTCTGACCACCTGAAATAAAACAGCATTAAATTCTGAACTGATTTTTTTCTGAAAAAGTAACCCTTGGTCTTTTTCAGCCATCTGTTCTCTACAGTTGATCACTATATGTATGTACAGGAGCAAAGCACAGAGGCTCCCCAGGAGATTTCAACTGCAGTTCAGCAATAATGCATGCATTCTCAGAAAAGCAAATAATCTCTTTGATTATTATTACAGGTTGCTATGCAAGTGATTTGTGGATTTTTTTCCTTCAGGGATGCTGAAGGAAAGAGGAAGAAAAAGAGGCTACTTACTGTTCGAGCCAAACTTTGCTTCAAATTTCCAATGTGGTGTAGTCGAAGCTGAATGCAGGTGGTTGCCTTGCGAAGACTTTCATGGCTTCCCAAAGTACAGTTGCTGCAATTTGGAGGAAAATAAGCAAATAACTGGTTATCTCTTTTTGCCACTGTCTTCTTTTCAAATGCTCCCTCTCCTAAAAGCACCAGTACACTAAATTCTAAGTGCAAAGAAGATTGAATATTACAAAATCAATGTATTTGGCAGCTACTTCTGTGAAAATTGATGGGGTTTGATTCTGGCATTTACTCTAGTACAACAATCAAATCTAATTGCTTAGTTGTATCATTGACCATTTAGTTCTGTAACAGAACAAGGACACAGAGAAAAAATACCCTTAAGAAACTGCACATGCTCCCCAACCTTTTGATTTTTTATGCGTATTCTTCAAACCCAAATTAGTTCAATTTACACAAAGTATCCTGGCTATGAATATACCACTGCAGAATGATGCATAGTATCTGACACCAACTTGAAAATCAAATATTAGCTGTAAGTTTGAAAACCATAAATATCAAGTCAGGTGACCCTTGATTCTCAGTGAAATCAAAGTTCTCACCCTGTGCAGCTCACACAGAGGTGGTAAAAACAGCATTGAAAAATCTTATACAAGGCAAGACCAGACTCACTCAGCTGGAGTGCTTCCTACAAACTAAGCTGCTGGTCAAGGATGATCCAGCAGCCCATGGCAGGGGAATTCCTTAATCCTATTTGCCTCTTTCCATTTACCACTCTTGGCAACTTCTCCTAAGTTATAACACAGACTTCATTTGTCACTCTGAAAATTACTTGGAACAAAAATAATTTCATTTCTTCCCCTTCACATCTTGTTTTAAACCGGTGAAATAATTCAAAAAATAATTTCAGAGTTATGGCAAACATCTTTTTACATTTGAAAAAGTCCTTTGGAATTAATGGGTAGAAAAAACAACAGGAATTTCTACAAAGGTAAATTCATCACCAAAACAAGTTGGCATGCATCATCAGTTACAGCTCTGGTGAGTGTTCAGTTAGATTCAACAGTCTTTTTTGAGCCTTCAGCCACAGAAGCACAAAAAGAGATATTCCATATTTATACAGTTTTACAGAATGGTATGTTGTTTCAGAATTCCCTGGACCATGAAGTAAAGATTTTTTTTTTTTGGTGTGTCAAGGGTCATGAAAAACTCAGAATTCAAATGTAAACCATATTTCTACCTAAAAGGGCTTTTGATGAAGTGTCTAAATAAAAATGGCTGGATTTAGTTAATAAAAAAACAACCCTAAAACAAAACCAAAATGCTCATCTATGAATAAATCATGGAAAGGGTGACTTAGATGAGTCTCATATCTCACATGGCGGCAGAAGTCCTCAGCATAAATGAATGGATAAACTTAAATGTAATTTCCATTCAGCACAATTCCAGGGAATTATTTATACATCTTGTAAATGTTCTGCACTCACACTACGCTATAGTTAAGTAAAATATAGACTTTCCATTAAAGGTTACAAAAGGTGTAAGTGTATATGTAGGATTTTTTTTTAACAAACTTATTAAACATCACAAGGGACAAACTCATTTCCATCTAACAAAATAAATACCTAAACAAGGATCACCTCTGATAGCACTTCCATATATATGCAAAATTTCTTCACTGCAAGGGCATGAAGTACAGATGTAAAAGTGGGAGAAGTGAACACCAACACAGTGAAATACCTGTATTGGTGAGAAGCATATCACTGTTACAGCTAAACCCTCCTCAAATCCCTTTTCAAAGCAAAAGTCCAAGCGACCAATTCCCAGTTCCTGGGACTGCACCAATCCATACATTCTCTTCTGCTGCCCTCAGCTCATCTCTGTGTTCTGCCTACCCATGGCTTTCCTGAAAGTTCTTTTTCTCCTCATTTCACCTAATCATGACTGTAATGATGAATTCCACCATGATCTTCACATCCTTTCTCTGAGGAATACATTTAGTGTAATGCAAGCTGCAGGCTGTGCTCCGGGTGGTGGGAAAAAGCAGCAGTCCAGGCAAGAGGCCATGAACTGGCACAGACTCTTTTCACAACAACAGGAGTGTGACTGCCAGAGGACATCCTAATTGGTCAGACTGGGAAGCTTCCTTAACACTTTAGAACTGCCTCAACATATGTTTTTTTTACCATATACCTCACCATTATTCCTCCTCTTTTCATTCTGTCTCACCATCTGCCTTTGGACATGTAGCAATGCAATTTTCAGATCTCCATGTGCTTCAATTGTTCCCTCGCTCAGTGTACTGTTGGTTCATTTTAAAATATGCTCTGGTGTACCTGAAAACCTATTGGTGTGTAACCCTCCTGCCAATCTTCCCTTCGTCCTCTGGGGACTGGCTCAGAGAGAGCCAGCCCCCACCCCCTCTCCTTCCCCTTAAAAGCCAGAGCCTGGATCAGAGAGGGGTCTCCTCTCTGAGCTGGCAGCCCTTACCCTGTCCCTGCCTGTCCTCCCCCCTTCTCCTCCCCTGCAACTCCCTTTTCCCTATATCCCAAATAAACCTCCCTGCCAGAACAGAGATGGAGTCCAGTTCTTTTCTTCATCTCACTATATTCCTGCTGAATTGATGTGGTTTGGAGACTCACGCCATGCCGCAGGACCCCGGGGGCCAGGCGCACCAGATCCGGTGGGATTACATGGACCAGAGACCCCGGTCCAGGCGGGAGCCGCCCTATGCAGCCCCCCCAGACCCTGTTACATCATGGACAGGCACAGTAACAAGAATATTACAGAGAGACACATCTGTGAGTCCTGAGTCACCTTCCCCTGATTCCTGCAGTATACAGATTCCGATTGCAATGCCAATGACAGGAATTGGTATAGCTATACCAGTACAGAGGAGCCATACCCTCCTATAAAGTAATAATCTGGTACCACAGATATACAAAATCCATCTTTTCCAAGTGTAATTTTGCCTTGTCACCATGCTTCCAGGCAAAACAAGCTATACCAAGAGAAGCTGAATTTTTTTAATATAACTACATTTACATTAGTGTCTTGCGCTAGTTCTGCTGTGACAAGCAGATACTATCTGTCAACAAAGCCTTTATTGACATAGCAATACTACCTGAAATATTGCAGGCAGAAGTGGCCATGCAGTTGACTTCATGAATGGATTTAATTTGCACAAATACAAAGAGAAAAGTTTTGACAGCTATTGTTACACAAGGGACTAGGCAAAATGGATTAATGCCTCAACAAAATAATGTGGAAATGTGGTCTAGAGGAAAAGTGAACTACAGGAAATAGAAGGGTAACTTTGCCACAGATTGACAAACTACCTTTTAGCTGTACCCCAGGCAGATTTGCTACCATACCAATACTACTAAGACAAAAGTAATATAACCCTTTTGGAAGATTACATGATTATTAGTAACTGCGTTGCAGCACTCTGAGCTCTGTAAAGGAAACAAAAATGAAGGTATTACAACCTTATTAACTCAACAGTTTTCCCTTTATTTTTTTTCTGAAATTACAAGGAGAAAGAGCTTTGATGAGAATACCATGAAGAGAAATGTAGTGTTTGTCTTTAGGAGACATGGTAAATGACTGGTCCAAAATATGGCAAAAAAACCCAAAAATATAAGAAAGTGAAAATCCCTATCTCTTGAGACTCCCTCCCTGCTTGCTTCCCCACAGCAAGGTTCTCTGATGTGCTACAAGCTCCAAATGCTAATACAGTTCAATCAGACTATTTTTTAAAGTAACTCAGCTAAGCAGCATCTCTGAATGAGAAACTTAATCTGCAGTGACAAGAGAAAATTAAGTTTATTTTTCATGAAGAACATATTCATCCAAAGGTGCTTGCTTCTTATGATTTCAGTCTGCATGATTACGTCTCTGTCAGTCTATAATTAATAGCTTAAACTTCACTTTGAGTGAAAACCAATTTTTATTTATGTTTCTATTCCCAGAGAACAGAATTAGTAAGGGAAAAAAAAAAAGTCATCAATAAGGTCACAGGCAAGCATGTTAGAAGAAAAGATAAGCATTTAAATTTTTCAATTCCATCCCCCTGCTCACTGTGATGGCTAAAATGCAAAACAATAAGGTAACTGAGCAAATTATACCATGTGAGAGTGTGGATGGAACTTTAAATACTCTGACGCCTTAGAATAAAAGGATGTTTAGAAATAAAGCTTATAAGTATTTTACTAGATTTCTTTGCTGATCTACATTACTGCAACATATTGCTAGCACACACATCAATTAAAAAAAATAAATAAATTTTTTTTAAGTCCATAATCTTATCTACACCCATTTGTTTTGTTTTATTCAGCATTTCAGGATGCCCTGAGATTGTGGCCTGTTTTTCTAAAAATGGAGGAATGATTCATTGCTGACACATGAGAAGGGTTGGTTTTGGCTGACTGCTGGCATTAAGAGCAAGGAGTTATGTGACACGAGGTGGTTAAGCACAATTTAATTTACTTTTATATGATATTTTTCATGAAGGGCATCATAAAATCATTTTTAGGGGCATCCATTCAAAATCTAAGGAAAGAAAAGGAAGTATGAGAGCAAGATCTGGAATGTTTGGATGATGGAGTGAAAAAGAGCCTGCAGGTTGCAGCAAGGCCAGGTTTCCCATACTACACACGATGAAAAAACCAGAAACTAAATAGGATTCCAAATCAGAATTCCACAGATGGCTCTATTAGTTACAGATTGAACTGTAACTAATAGATATTAGATAGACCTTCTGATATCTTTAAAATTTGGGTATTTGAAATCTGATATTCTATTTATGAGTCAGGCAGGATGTAAGCTCAAACATCTCTATGTAGGAAGGGAATAACGGATGACAAAATCTGCTGGTGCTGAGTGTAATGGTCATTAGCACAGAAGTTTGGTTTTTTCCCCCATGTCATCCAAAGCTAAATGGATTCTAGAAATCATCAAGTTTTTCAGGTGCTTCTGCAGGAGGTGAGGTGAAATGCTCTTTAATAAAATCCAATATAACAGTAAATGAAAGCTTATGACAGATGTTCACAAAGCTGTCTCCATCACTAAACCACTCTGGTCTGAGAACAATTAATCAAATCACCATTTTGGATTCACTTTAGTTTTTTTCTGGATTACAGTGCAACAGGAGAAGCAGAATATTTATTCTCTTTGCTTTCTCAGAACTTGGGGAACTTCTACTGGAATTCAATTGTGAACAGACTCCAAATATTTTTCGGGGGAAGAGCTCTGCACAAGTGCATCAAATCACTCTGTTGGCAACATTGGGAGGAAACCAATTTACATCTGAAAATAGCCCACACATAGGAAAAATTTCACCCTGAGGCGACTCCTCAGGCTGCATTAAACTACCCAAGGGATCCTTATGGTCTGGGGTTATAAATTTCAGATACAGGGTTCTGTTGAAGAGATAGAAGAAATGGAGTTGAATTTAAAAGCACAATATAGAATTACAAGCTGCTGGAGTTAGAAGGGCAGCTCAGTGCTTTCTGCATGACAGTGAAGAAGCAAAGTAAGAAAGCTGAAAACATTATTGACCTTGTTTCACTGCTAATGAGACATGCAGAGATTCTACAAGTGCAGGAATTTAAACACTCTGCTATTGACATATTCAACAATGAAAACAAAACTCTTTTGCACATGCTGCACTGAGCTCACCGTCAATACAATGGTTCATTGTTTCCATTTTTTGAGCAATTACTTTGAAAATAGAAGAGCAGTTTGAAAAAAAGAAAATAAAGCCCCGGCCTTCTTCTGTAACTAACAGATCTATGTATGACCCAGTTCTCTGCGTAGTGGTTCTGGTGTTCTAATGATTAACACAGCACTCTGCTGTACTAGCTCCTGCTGTACTGAGATTGGGAAAAGAGTGGGCTTAGAGATGTTGAAGAGGCAATCTCGGCATCTTGAGTTGCCAAATGTAATTCAATATAAACATCTGAACATTTGACCTGTGTGCTTGTGTTAGAGTAGAAGTGCTCAAGCTGGAAGCAGAAAAAAGCTAACTTAGTGTGACACTTGCTCTCACAACTGTGTTACTTCCATTAATCAAACTGACTTGCTCTTGGCTACTTCAGGTAATTTTTACGCTCTACTGTAAATAACACTGCTTCTAAAATCTTCCCTTTCAATTATAGACATGTACAATTTTACCTAATACTTTTTACATCTCTAACAGATGAACTGTGACTCCTGCAGTGCCTGTTTAACATGCTACCACTGAGCACTGCCAACATCCCCCCCTCTCCTGAAAGCCAGTGTCCACACAGCAGAGTTGACAAATGCCTGCACTTCAGCTGCTTCAACACAGAATCTGCTCACTTTTGTTGACATCTGAATTTAAACTGCTGGAGCACAAAGAACAGCTATCTAAGTCCAGTAGTGCTTTCAACCACCACAAAAGCTTACCTGGATTAATGTGAATCAGAGTACTTACTTCCCTACTTGTAGACTACATGCCTTTAGAAAGACCTGCTTGTATGTATAATGTGGTCTTCTTTAACTTGCATTCAGCACCAAGGTGCTTACTTCATTTGCTTTGCTACTACTGCAGCTGGGTATGAAGGAATACCTACCACCTGCTGTGCAGCTGCATAATATTGTTTCCCTCCCTTTGGGGATTCCCCCCTTGAGGATTTGCTTATAACACCCCTATGAGATCGTGGAAGAAGCAGGGGCAGGAAGTATTATAGATGAGAAAGACCAGAAGGACAACAGAGTAAAACAAATTATTAAAGGCTGCACAAAGCTTACATAAAAGAGCCAGGATTTGCATCCTTGCACTGGAGCAGACCATCTCCTCTGCAGAACACAAGTACCATGTGTTTCAGGAGTTTCAGAAGCTACACATGAAGTGTGTAGCTGGAACCAAACAGACTACCTCTCCCAGTGGTTCTGTTTACATGGCTCATAGCTTAATGAGGTACTTACTTTTGTAAGAATTCATCAGACCCATAAATACTCAGAAGGCATTCCTCCTGGACTGGGTATTGATTTCTGCAACGAAGGATCTCTACAATTAGG
This sequence comes from Lichenostomus cassidix, assembly GCF_008360975.1. Lineage (NCBI taxonomy): Eukaryota > Metazoa > Chordata > Aves > Passeriformes > Meliphagidae > Lichenostomus > Lichenostomus cassidix. Next base: position 57,609,260 of record NC_139480.1, read on the forward strand.
TCGTGAGTGATACAGCCAGCTGTAAATAATGATAGCAAGGAAAATTAATAGGAGCTTGCTAGAGAATTCCAGGCTATATACTTGAGAAAAGAAAATGAGGCTTTTTTTTTCTGTAATTCCTCACAACTGCTGCAGACTAGCTCCATCAAGAGGAATTAGGTCAAGACATACTTGATTTTTTTATTTTGCTTCAAATATTCTACATTACACAGAATCTATGTCCCTTAAGAGGAAATGAGCAACTTGTTGGGCAGGTAGAATGAAGAAGAGATGAGCAGCACACCAAGGAGGAAGAGACAAATGGCAATTTTTTTTTTTTTGTTTTCCTGATGAATATTTTCGTACACTTCCAATGATGCAAAAGGTAACTCTGCAGCCACTTATGACACAAGAATGCTCCAGAATTTTATTTGGCATTGTTTCTGCTGTGCACACCCTTTTAGCCATTACAAAGAAGTAAATTAATACTCTCATGTATTTTATATATATGGAATATGTTATATTAATATTATTTAATACACGTGTAGCCATATAATAGCATAAAAACATAGATAATCCCTATAAATTAGGAAGTTCTATGTAAGTTTGTACAATCTGCTGTTTAAAAATACTTTAGCATTTTGAGAATTTTCTCCAGTTCTACTTCAGCTTTTTAAAGCATTTTCCAATACTTGCCAATACACTTCCTCTCTGTCCATTTTAGAAGAACTGATCAAAAATTAAAAAGAATAGTTGCATGATCCAGAAACACGTCTGCTAAATTTGGTCTTACATTTAAGGGGATGGGGAAACTTCAGAGAACAGCTGCCATTTCATGGGGATAGGGTTATGACAGAAACAAAGCTGAAATAAAAGAGTAGGTAACCATAGCATGCCTTTCCTTTGGTTTAGTTTTCCCCAGAGAAAAATGAATGCATAAATGGATTCAAAGGCTCCTTCTGAAAATTTTCGTTTTCTTTACAAAACTGGCTGTTGTTTATTTTTTTCTCAAAAAGCCACTTCAATTACACATTTTCTACTGGTTTTACCAGTTTTAAACATTTAGCCTTCTGAGAACTCACCATTTTAAACAACTCCTCGTAGTTGGTTTGACACATAACCAGTGCTTCTTTGCTAAATTTACACAGTCCAGAAAATGAAGAGTGGCACAGAATCTTGAATTAAAAAGTAACATGCACTTTCCTTGGGGTCACTTATTGAAAAAAAATCTGTAACTTGCTAGTATCACTCATTTGCTCTCTGTAGACCCATTTTCCTTTCCTTAATCTGCCAAATGTTGTTGCCTATCTGAACAATACTTTATAGTAGATGGGGCAAAGAGGAGTACTCCCTTCCCCTACTTTAACCGTAGTGTTACCTAGTCTCAGGAAGTTTAGGATAACTAACACTAAGCCTGTTACAGTCAAATTCCTTGACAACAGAAGAAATTATTTTTAAAAAAACCCCAAAAAACAAAAAAGACTGTCACTTAATGAAGCAGCACAGGAAGAGAGGGGGAATAAGATTGAATGGCCTTTTTTTTTTTTTTTTTTTGCATATGTTGCATAAATAAAAATTACTAGAGCTGGAATTAAAGATTGTCCCATTAATCACAGATACAGGATGCACAGGAGCAGTGGCAGCTTCTCACAGTCACTAATGACACAATTATTTAGGTTGGGAAGAACCTCTTCCCCTGTGAAGCCTGGTCACCACTGAATTCAGACCACCATGTTCAGGGTTTTGTCTTGTAAGACCTTAAAAATCTCCAAGTCTGAAGGCTCCACAACCTTCATGGACAGACTCTTCCACTTCTTAAATATTCTCCTTTATTCTTTCCACCTACTTGGAATTTCTCCTTTCATTTTATGACTGACATCCTTCCCCAGATATGTGCATAATCTCAATCACTTACCATGTTGTGTAAGAAGTAGAGGATGTGGTGAAAAGTCTGTACAAATGCTGATTCTGAATTTAGTTCCACCAAGGATATGCTCTGGGAATCTTGTTGCGATACTCCAGATTTTCCCAGTATTTGTCTTCAAATCAGAAGCAGGATAGGCATTTCTGATTCTGAAAAGAATATGTTAGGAATAAAATTCCATGGGGAGAAATGGTAGCAACTCAAACTCTGTTTTCATACATTAGTGAGATATCAGATAGCTCACATAACTACATCTGTTACTTTTAGGGAAACCGTCAACAAAATTTTCATGCACTTGACAGCATCACTGCAGAGCTTTCACTTCAGAGAAACAAAACGGAATTTAAGCAGAGACTTCCAGGTGCACTGAGCTCAGTGGAAATAATAGTGCTCCAATATGTACTTAAATAAAAGTTTTAACATAGAACTAACCAAGAGCACATGCACAGACAGCTGCAACTAGGACATCTGGTCAAAATGAACACAGGAACATGCTTCCTATGCAAAATCTTAAGAAGTGTCTATTTCCACAGCTATCTCAAATCCAATCTGAAATCCTCATCCTTAAAACCCTGGGTATTTATGTGAAAGTCTGTAGAGTGCAGTAACTGTTACAGTCACTGAGTCCCTCTGATATACAATTAACTATAAAATATATTGCCCCTCCTTCTTCCAATTACCATAGACTTGCAGAAACGAATTCCTCTTAAGGTCCCATTTCCTAATGAACACCAGTCACAGGTATTATGTCTGTCATCTGGGATTAAACTTGCTTTGTAAACAAAGAAGCTCTGCAGCTGCAAGTAAGGGTACATATTGTACCAGCTGAAGCTTTACATTTCACTAGTTGGCCTGAATATTTAGCAGGTAAACTCAAACATCCTGTACTAAGTATCCTGTGTTCTCTATTGTTTGTTAGTTCTGATGCCTTAAGAATTTTTAGCTACTATTCTTCACATATCTGTAGGTTTGGCGTGTAGTTCTAGCCCTCATATAAACTGCTAAAAACCTCTCTTCCCAGCACCTTTAGCCAAAATAATTCCTCTGAGTGGAAATCCAAAGAGACTTTCTCTGCCTCAGAGCCCCAAAATATGTAAACAACAGTGAAGGCGGGGGGGGGGGGGAGCAAGCTTGAGGTGGTTGACATCACCACCTTAAGATGTAACTGGGGAATCTTGTAAAATGTTAAGATCTCATGACTCCGCATCCATTTTGGGTGTAGCCTCATGAATAGGCTTTGTCTGCCCTGAATGCACCTGAAGGCCTTTAATAAATTTGTCCACTTTTTATTCTCCTAACCTTGTCTGGCCTCTGTTTCAGGTAAGCCTGGTTAAGGCATCAGGTCAAGGAGCATTTTGTAGCTTCTGAGTTGGGAGTGCTTTATATAGTCTCTGGTAAGTGTATTTTGACCCCCAGCTCTCTCACATAAAAGTCATCAATATTGTGTTACCTCCTGCCTCAGAGTTGCTGCCCAAGTCTCGTAAAAACCATGTGAACTACTCTTTTGTGCTACGTATTTCTACAACAAGAGAAGGAAAAAAAGAAGTCTAGGCTTCCAAAATTAATAATCCAGTGAAGCAGCCCATTTCTGATAATGAAAACCAGGGAGCTTGGTGTTTCAGTGGGGTGGGAGGAAATGAGGCATGAAAGAGTACCTCCAGTATAAGGTAGATTAATATCCATGGTTATAAACCATTATATTTCAGAGGCTGTTTGGGTGACCTGTGTAGTTAGCGTTAGTCTACTTTCTTTGTGCACAAGGTACAGCTTTTGCCCTGTAATGTTTCTGCAAGAAAGCCAAGGACTGAATAGAACTGGAAACTTCATTGCCCTTTATCCAGCATCAAATTACCAGGCTGTGTACACACACAGGGTGTGAATCACCTCCTCAACTTACTGCCAGTCATTTCAAAACTAAGCAAACCTCATCTCCTTCTGTACCCACACACTGCTTATATTTTAGCAAAATGTGGGGAGATAAATTTGGTTTTCATCCTTTTCAGATAAAAAAGCATTCTGTTTCTGAAAGTGTTGCACTTCTATGGGCATCTACTATTTTCACATGATTAAAGGGCTTCTGGCCTGAGCAGGTGGGCAAAACATTGCAAAACTTTGAAAGTTCAGGTATTCCAAAGCATAGCTGAAGTACTATACAAGTATGACACAAAGAAAATCTTGTGCTACTTGCTTTCTGTGCTGCAACAACTCAGTGTGTTTGGAAAGTACTGACATTTATAGGGATTTGCTATTTCACAGCATTTCATAACATGATGTGTTCCTCTGCAGTGCAAAGCATATCCTTGAAGACAGCGAGAGGTGGAGGAACTCTACATTTTGCAGCATTGAACCCTGAGATTGTCAGCTTGGCATCTTCTAGTTTGAAACTCGCTTAGGATGTATTCTGAAGTCACCCATGAATGATTGTTCACTTTGTTCATAATTGTAGAAGTAACATGAGAAAGGGCTTTTAAGATTGATTTACAGTCATGTACTACCAAATGTTTCAATTATAGACTGCTACCTGTACAAGTATTACCTAGAAACAAACACAATGGGTTTCTCTTTGAGCTACAAGCTGGAGCTGCAAGAATGCATGACACAGAGTCTGAATTATACAAACTGCCTCTGACATATGAAACTGCCAGCAATTGAGATTCATTGGGAACAGGAAGGATGCTGATTTGGCAAGACTGAATATGTAAGTTATTTGAAAATTTATGACATTTTTTGGTCTTCTGGTTGTTGTGACATTTTGTCCTAAAAGTTTTTTCTGCTTATTTAATAGAAGCAAAAGTTGTTCTTATTTTCCTTTTAAAGAGTACTTGCCCATGACACACACAAAATAAACTCCTGCAAAACAGGAATGGCTTATTCATATTTATCTTTTTAGCTCTGTAAATAAACTCATCTATTAAAAAATCAATAGAAAGCTTTTCCTATAATTAGAATGTTTAGACATTAAAAAAATCTGAATAGCTGTGAGGAAAGCTGTCATGTGGAATGTGTTTTCATGCATCTCATGGTAGAAAAATCGGGTTGGGGTTCAGCCTTATGAATTGTGGAGAAAGAAAACTGAGACATGTGACTGAGTATGTTTTGAAGCTGACTGCCTACCCCATATGAATATAAAATATAGTCATTCTTAATTTCAGTGCAACATCAAACTGGGTTTTTTTAGTTGGGTTGTTTTGGGTTTTTACCTTTTAAGAGAAGCAGCCTTGGCTGACCTTGAATAAAATCAATTAATCATAGTCTAATTTTAAAAATCAAGATTCCATTTTTCAACTACTTTTCTGGGGGGAAAAGCATGCATTTGTGCTAACGACTTGACAGTGCAATCAGTGAATATCTACAGAAGAAAAATCAATCTGCACAGATGGGCTATATACTTGTAATTTTTAGTGTGCTTGAATTTCAACACAGTTTATTTTTCTGCAGAAGATTAAAAAAGTAAAAAATGTTCTATCCCATTAAGTCAGGCTACTAAGTGTAATGGTAAAATATAATTAAAGCAGGTTTTGTCACTTGCTATGTCTCGCTTTTTATTGTGACAGTATGTAGCAATTCTGTTCTCAATCAGTTCTTCCAACTCTTATTTTCCTGCTCAGATTTACACGGGCACTAATATTGTCCAAGACAATGACAGAAAAAGGAGGGGAAGTTTCATATACTATAAGCCATCAACAGTGAAGAGTTAAATATATTTATCACTAAGAAAGGGGACAGTTAAAAGAGAAAATATTTTTTTAAATAATGTTCCTTTGTATTAATGTTCTTAATATTTAAGCCAAAATTATAAATGTTTCCTTATTTAAGTAGACACTGGAATTATGGCACTGTTCAGGAATGCAGGGTGTGGTGGGTTGACCTGGATGCCAGGTGCCCACCAAGCTGCCTTATCACTCCCTTTCTCAACAGGACAGAGACAGGGGTAGAAAAGATGGAAAAAAAACCCTACTGGGTCAAGATAAAAGCAGTTTAATAAAAGCAAAGGCTGGGCAGGTAAATTAAGGGAAGACAAAATATTCTTGACTTTCAGTCAGCAGGCAATGTCCAGCCAACTTTCCAGGAAGAAGGGCTTCAGACAAATCATAATAATGAATACTGCTTACCCATAGCCAAAACACTGATGTGTTATCCACACCCTTCAGCTGCCAAGACATAGCCCAGCCCTGTGAGGGCTGCTGTGGGAATAATTAACTCCATCCCAGTCAGCCCCAACACACAGGGATAACCAAGCCAATTATTGTAAGTAGAATGTGACAGTTGGCTGAATAAAGCTTTTTCATTACTTACTTCTCCACTGCGTTGCAAAAACCAACTGTGTTTTCATTACTTCCTTGATTTGCTTCAATCAGCTGGATAGACCAGCCTGCAGCCTAAAAATACAAAAAATACCCCAGAAGAAATACAGTTGAGTTATTTAGATATCAGAAGCAGAAAGACCATAAGGCTAACCTTGCATTTTGTTCCATGAGAGCTTATCATTTCTCCCCTGATGTGATGGAGTTCCAAATAAACATAAATTACCCCATTTAAACTGCATTTAAAATGCTTTCAGAAGTCACAAAGCATCAGCTACCCTGGTTAACACCTGTTTTTCCCCTCCATGCAGACCATGGGGAATTTCAGACAAAGCTTTCAGAATTCACCTGGTGTCAAGGCACAGATAACTCTGAATGCAGATATTTAGTTTATGAAAAGGAGAGAAGACAAACTGAAGCTTTATGCTTCAGTGTGTTTTAATCCTTATTTTCTCTCTTTGCCCTGGCAGGAAGCTCGGCATCCCCTCAAACTCCATAAACCTGTCAGGTAAGTCCCTAAGATAGATAAGAGGGAGCCAGTAGACTCTACTGAACATGAAAAATCCCCACATACTGTCTGTGAACTTGGAGAGCAGAGGTCTGAGCCACTAGTTTAGGTCAAGCAACCCTTTGTCTGTTTGCCTTAAGTACTCTTCAGCCAGAACATTACCTCCAGGAAAGAGTACTATTAAATCTGCAAGCCCTTTCTACTGTTGTAGGTAGAGACATTACAAGGCTTAACTGTATAAGTGCTTTTAAACTCCTTCAGCAAGAGAAGTAACATGTCACAGAAGAAGAAACTGAGATGTGGCAAAAGGTTTATTTTATTATTTTGATTATAATTTATATAAAAGTATGCAAAAATTATAAAAAATGATAGCAAACAGAATTTAAGATTCTTTTTGGCTAGAAAAGGAAGTGAACTCTGCATGAAAAAATACAGGCTGGGAAATCTGAGTTACAGTTTAAAAAATGGGATGATTATAAAAGATGATAGATCTGCTGGGAGCTGGCTGGTGGGGAAATCACAATGGCAGAACTGAAAGCTCAAAAGTCAGAAACCTTATGTTGACACAATGAGACCCAAAACTGATGGTATGTAGTATTTTCGTTAACTACAATACCACAAACGTTAGGAGAGTGCTTCTGAAATTTAAAGATACTAAAGGGGCATCATCAATAGAGGGGAAAATTGAAATTGTCTGGTAGGAAAAACAATGGATAATCTTGAGGGTGTAAATAAGAAAGGAAATTAAATTTAACAGTTGAAGTCAGTTGAAAAAGTCCTTCAAAATCCAGTGAAAATACAACACCTCTACCAGATCATTGTTTCCATTTTGGTTAGGCACCTACCTTACAATTCGCCTTATCAGACAGTAATAAGAACTTCTGGAGGGTGTTCACCATTTAGAAATTATGAGTGATTTGGTAACAGTAACAGCCTCCCAAAATTACCTAGTCATTAAATAAAACCCCACAAAACCAAACAAAGGCCACTTTTTCACCTGCACCTCTGTCCTTGCAGAGCAGGTACGGTGTCCTTGAAAAAGTACATGGGAAAAGAGAAATAGACAATAAATGAAAAGCTAAGAAAATTAGTCCACAAGTAAGAAAAGGTGAGGCTGGGACACAACATTAAATGGGGCTGAAAGTATTAAAAGAGCAAAACCACCACAGCAAACTAAGGAAGGAGGAAGACAGAGGAACTGAGCAAGAAGAGGGACGTGACTTGGAATGCATGATTGGCCACAAGGACAAGGGTATGAATCCTCAAAAATTCATGGCTTGAAGAAGAATATGTTTAAATAATTACTAAAGGATGGGAAAGAGAAGCCTGACAGACCAAAGCTGCAATGTGGATCCTTCCTTGCAGGACACAGAAGTAACATAAGAGCCCTCTGCTTTCATGCACTTTTGCTGGCAGCATCCCTGAGTGATGCCTAATGGCAAACAAGATTCCTGTACAGCCTAGTAATAGTCTACATGTCAGGAAAATACCATTGCTAAGTCACTCAAATTCATTGTGGTGGCAGAGGTATACAAAGTACATAAATAGGTCCAGCTCCATCAATGAATCATAGAGATCATAGATTTAGTTTGGTCATGTCTTCTTTTCATGTGTCCAGAAACTTTACTTTCTTCTTCTTGCATAAAAAGGTAAAATGTTAGTTACATGATCACATTATTGCACATTGTTTTTCAGTAGGAGTTGAGTCTCCATGCACTACAAATATCTTAAAGAGAGCAGTGAATGAGACAGAACTGCATATGAAGAGAACTAATGACAAAAGGGATGAAGCAACAGAATGCATCCTTTGATGACTGGAATCTTTTTTCATCCATAGACTTCTCATATTATGCTAATCAAGTCACCTAAACCATCCTTCCAAATTTGAACACTGTTAGTGTATTTCTCATTTCTGGAGCATCCAAAACAAAATCATGATGTTTGGTCTGATGATAGGACTTGGGTGAAGATGTGAGTCTTGATAGCTACTCTGAAAACATCACAATCTAAAATTAGATTCTAAGTATCATAGATGGAGTAATTAAACAGATACTTCTAATGTTTTATTTCCGTTTTCTTTCTAATATGGAAAAAATAACATCTCCTTGCACTGGGACGTTATGAAGATAGTTTCCTTTACTATTTTTGAACAGCTGACCTGTAATGACAAGGCCAGAGAAAATTGTTTCCTTTGATACACTGGGCATATTTTGATTAGCACACATTAAGTAAAGCCTAGGTGCTTCCAAGAGCTAAGGATCAGAATAACAGTATGATTTCAGCAGAGTGTATATTTCATCTTGCCTACCTATGACCTATCTCAATTCTAATCTCCATGTTTAAGCATCCTTTGTATTTCACTCTGCAGTCTTGTTTCTCACCTCCTGCTATCTGGATGCAGCATTTACTTGTTATGACCTCACAAATCCAGCCTCTGCTCAATCTTTTGCTGTGCTGTTCCCCTTTTCCAGCCCTTCTGACTGCCTTGCTTGGCACCAGGTCTGTCACCCTGCAGCGCTTTTCTTTTGGAAAACTCCCAGCCCAGTATAGGTTACTGCTTTAAAGGCTTTTTTTACTCTTCCCTCTCTCGAGTTTCTTCCACCCTTATTTTCCCTTATCATCTCAAGGTTCAGCTGCCAGCCCCTTGCCTGAGCTCTTTTTCTATCCTGACATGGCTGTTTTATCCTGAAGGAATTCCTGTGACCACACTGATTTTTATGCTACAAATCAATTCACTCCTCTCTTCCATTTCTTCCTCTTCAAGCTAAACAGCTCAAACACTTCCCTGACTTAATCAAATCCTCCCACACATTCAATTGTAGTCGCCCTTGACTCACTCAGCTCTTCTCTTCCCTCCCCTATAATTCTCTCCTCCTCTGTCACAGAAGCATTTGTGCCTGATTCTTAAATGCTTGCTTCCTCTAGCACCTCTTCTTCCCATCCCATGATTTAATCTCCTTCTGCTCATTTGTATCCCACTATTTTCTGCTTTTCCCCTGAGAGGGCTTGTTCTTTTCATCCTCATGCCAGCATGCTTTAGTTTTCCTATCATGAGTAAAAAGCAACAACAGCCTTTTGTCTCTCTACCTATTCTTCGCCTCCTCTTTTGTATTCATCACTGGAATTCTAAAATGCTGTGCACAGGATTAGTCTTAAGAGTTCTTCTTCTCCGATATATTTCCCCCTGCTGCCTTCCCATCTGTTTGGGCCTGCATATGTTTACTTTTATAGTTCTCCTCATCCAGAGACATAGAAACAAATCAATCAAGTGTCTCTTCCCCTTTACTTTACTGTGATCACTGGGAGTTAAAAGCAGAAGGCGAACCTAAACTGTCTTTTAATATACATGGTGCAGAGGTATCCTGTAGGCTATTTCAGGATTCCTATAATGATTCAGAATGCCAACAGGGACTGGAGGAAAAGAACAATTTATCATTTTCTTTTCCCCTCTCCATATCAGGATTTTGAAAGAAAGAAAATGAGGACAGATATAACATCACAGAGAGTCATAGGAGTCCCATAAGAAATGGTTAGTAAAAACGGAAAAATCATGAATGAACACCTGATGAAGAAGGAAAAAATAAAAAGTATTTGCTTCAGACAGACAGCTACAAGACAGAGTGTGTGTCATAGGATCCAGCTTCCGCAGTTAGAGTGGATGTGTCAATTTTTAGAAAATAATTACATATGCACACATAAGTGCATGCAAAACATGGTGAAAGCTAGATGGGCTATGTTTCATCTCTCAGGATCAGGATGTCAGCCAGACTAGACAGAGACAAATAATCTGCCTCAAGAAAAAAAACCCAGATTCAGCATAGTATATTGTTATTTTGAATCTCAGTTTTCATATCAGACCATAAAGATTTGTCATCTTATCTTTCAGACACAACTTACTCTACATTTCTGTAGTTATCCTTCTGTGGTAGTTTTATGGTTCAGTGAGCCATAAAATGAGCCTACTGGACCATTCTAGACCATAATCTAGATTCCCTTCTGGTATAAAATGCTTTTTCTTCCCCTGAGGCATAAATGTTTTATTTTTTCATAAGGTCTTTAAATTAAGTGCTTCTAATCCATGTTGCAACAATATGAGTGAATACACAAAGTACAAGGACACAAACAAGAACAAAAAACTTTAAGCACTGTCAATATAAGAAAATTTAAATACCCCTCTGTCATGTCCAGAGCCCTGGGACCAGATAGGACCTATGTGGCATATTCTGGAAGCATTGCTTGAAGAAGCTTCCCCATTTCCGCTTTCTTCTCTTATTTTTTGTCCAAATGGATAATTGTCTAAGGAAACAGGCCTTGGAGCATCCAGATTGTCAAAGCCTATCTGAAACTCCAGATTTGTGTTGCCTCTTTCCACGTTTGAACCAAACACATTTGTGACTAAATTTACACTATTATTTCCATGGAATTCTCTCTCGTGACTGTAGGGGCAGGGATCCACCACAGAGAATTTTCTGCAATCAGGTAGTAAAGAAGATCTGAAGCCAAGCGTTGGTGACACTGTGCCTTGCTGCCAGCAAGAGATTGGATTTCCAGGATAAAATTCTCCATAAGCAACAAGAGGCTGACCATAAAGATGATGGTCAGGCACATTCCAGCCAAAAAGATGTGATGGGTAGAACATTTCTTCATGATGATGTGAATGTGATGAACCATAAAAAAAGAATTCATTGCTGACTTCATCAACTATTTTATCAAATCCTAGAGGGATCTCTCCATCAGAACCAGAATGGTGCATTGGGTAAGATGCTTGGTGGCAAGGTTGTCCTTCACAGCATTCACTGTGTGAGAAAGGCACCCTCCCAAAGTGTGCCATGGCTGATTATTCACTTCAGTCCTTTTGATCCTCAGGGAAGTCTCATTATAGTTCCAAGGCCACAATAGTAATATTCAGAACTGGAGCTCCATACCCCTGAAATGAAGCACAGAATGGAAGTTAAACCCCAAAATATCTAATATAATGAAAGCAGTACACTGCTTTGGTCTTTTTGCTTTAGAGCTTTCTCCACAGGGTGAAAATATTTTCTTAAAGTGGAGCTTGATTACGCCTTTGGCTGATCCTTATTTCCAGACATATTATTATTACTATAATTGTAAAAATAATAATAATAAAAAATTACTACTATTATTGTCCTTGCTCCTAAATAATAGCAACAGGATGCCTGAAACAACTGATCTAAATGTTAAGATACTAATTCTGACAAATATTAAGGAAAATCAGAAAATCTTCATGTTTTCTTCCATCATTTTTACTTGTATATCACACAATGCAAGAATCTAAATCAGGCAGTTAGGAAAGTTTTGTACTAATGGTTGTCGCTTTCATTCACATCTTCCTCTTTTTTGTGCCTTGAATTCCTTCATATTCTACCACTTTTTATCTTAGTGTAATCAGGTGAAGACAGTAAAGTCAAAGAACATAGAAGACATGGACCTCCAATTAATACTCAAAACACTACATCCCAAAAGCTAGGATATGACATATATAAAGGGGAAAAAAACAGATAAAGAAATTAATTTCAGCCTTTTTGTTTGTTTGTTTCTTTGTTTTACAAAACAGATTTACCTTCAAAGCCCAAGGCTGAATCTTTTTCAGTAAATTAACAGGCAAGAGCATGAGCTTGTGCAGCTCCATCATTCATGTTGTACCTAGCAAAGTTCCTGATCTGATTTTGGCATGTGCCAAGTACTCCCATGGTTCAGAAGGGCAGTGTGCACTGGAAACTGCTGTCAGAGGCATGAGAATATATATTTTCCAGAAGGGAGTTTAGTTCTACAACCAAAGTCTATTCTGGGCCATTTGCCCTCAAGGCCTTGGCCTGTTTCATTTACTGATACTGATGTAGCCTAAAAGCCACAAATGACATAGAACAGCAATACTACATGCAGCACACTGTGGCTAGCACAGGTTTTTCCCATGAGAATTTTTCTTGTGTTTTATAAATATAGATAAAGTTTGGATGTTATTGGAACAGTGTCCCAGAACTTGGACGGTGCAAGCCTAGCCAATCAGGCCTGGGGGAAGGCTTCTGACCGACCAATCTGGGTGACTTTTGAATACTCTATATATATGATGAAATCAAAACAATAAAGGTCATTCCTTCTTGCCACTGAGAACTGGTGCCTTCATTACTCTGCTAGCTGCTCAACAGCGACAGCACACAATTGTTTCTTTACCACATAAAAGAAACACCTGATTTAATAATTCAATAAAAAATATATTCCCAAGCAGAAAAAGCAAAAGCTATTGAGATAAAAAGTGTGCTCAGAAATTGCTAAAGCTTAGCTCCACAAATAGCTTTTCCATTAAGTCCCCAAGATACTGTATTAGTTTAGATAATAGCACCTTGCAAGGAAAATCTATGTTACAACAGAAGGTATTCATCCCAATTTTACTTTTGTTTCATTTTAAGTCAAACTCTAGGTGACATAAGCTTCTATCACCCACAGTGTGGAATGAGAAGTGAAATGAAAACTTAAAGGGGCTAAAATGAAATCTGCAGCTCAGAGGCTAAACCACTTTCAAACACTCCACTTAGCAATTCCTTGTGTTGCATGCTTTGGTTTGCTTTAACTGTGATGAAAAAAAATGACATTTATGAAATTACACTAGGCCAGATAACCAAAATGATGCACAGCACTTTGAGTGGTGATCTAAACTGCAGTTACAGCTTTGCACCTTTCTCTCAGACTGAATCCTGAAGTTCACTATGTTTTTTGATAAAGATGACACCATTAAAAAAAAATAAGCATAACAACAGGAATTTCTTGTATGAAATTGTCCTCATTTACAACTTTCTCTGTTTTTCATTTCCACAGCAGGTAAATCAAAGAAAGAAAACAAGAAAGAAAATTATATAGCCATTAAATCAAGAAGTAGAAGGTCTTTTACTCTTTTTAATCCATCTTGAAAGTTGGAATGTTTCAGGAAAAAATAGAAGATAAAATAATGGCATCTCCCTCCAGTCCCATCTGTCTTAAAAAAGCTTGGCTACCTGGAAGACTATACAGCATAGAAAATACGATACATTTTACACCTTTTCAGCTGTTTCCAAAATATTTTCCTTGCACTTCAAGCAAATTCTGTTTATGATGACACATAAATATCTAACAGATAACCTTGCTCACTCACCACTAAGGTTTTCTGTAACCTCTGCACAGACAAATATTCACATACACAGAGCCCACCTCCATCTATCTGTAGATCACAATTTATCACACAGTTTAGCTGCAGCGACAAAGGCTGCTCTGTGCTTGCTGCCCCTGTTCTCCTTGCTGGGCTGGGAAGCCCACCTGGATCAGGGCAGAGGAAGGGCCCTGAGAGAGAGCAGAGACTCTGGCAGAGAGCAGACACTGGCACAGCACTGTTAGTAACATGGTGCCTCTTTCACAGAGGTTCGTACTTAAAACTAACTCCTGAGACTGGAAACTCAGCATGCCATGGTGCAAATTTCAGTGGTGTAAGTTGTGCCAGTTTGGTTAGAATGACCAGGCTCTGTATTTGGGCCAGCTCCTGATCCTTCTCAAAGCAGCATACAAAGTTCAGGGAAGGATCTGATTCTTTGTCAGCCACTATTACACTTTCTGAATTGTGCCAAGTGCATTGATAAAACAATTTTCAAAAATCACTGAAGAAGTAAATTTTATATGCATTTTTTATTTATAAAACACCTACGTTTTTAGTTTGAATGTTCTTTGCCTCATGATTTCTCAATTCACATTGAATTTTGGAGGGTGTGGTGTAGGATTTAATTCTGTAAGGGTTTGGTTACGAGGACATGATGGAGATGAGAGATCTCTAAAGTCAGGTGTTAAAGCATGGGGGTTTATTGTGAAAGGGCGTGGGTGTAGGAGACCTGCCGGGGGCTGCAAGACGCAGCTCAAAGCAGGTCAGAGAAGCAAGAGAGAGAGAGAGAGAGAGATATGCAAAGAGCCCAAGCTGCCGTTTACAATACAATAAATCATCTTCTCTGTTGAATATTCTAATTCTCATTAACCAGTCTAGAACAAGCTACAACTCCTACAACATTTACATACAACCTATAAGAATCATTGCATTACCATATGGGGTTATATTTTAAACCTTAAAAACTGCTTTTTGGACCCTTTGCCAAGTGGGCAGAGTCTGCTCTGACCCTTGGACCTGCCTGCAGGCAGAGGGTATTGTTTCATCAAGAAGGGGGTTAACCTCCAGTGGCCGTACCATTGTTTTCTAGTTATTTAGTAACTCAAAGCTTGTTTTCAGCATCTTTTGCCAGGTAATCATATTTATAAGGCTTTTCCTATTTCATCTTCCCCAACAGTTTGGTTTTTTTCTACTTCAGCCATGAAGCCGTCCTTGTCCTTTCAACTGACAGATGTATTTTCACATAATCATGTGGTTCTGGGATCAGGGGTTTTAAGGGAGAATCCCAACCAATACTGTAAAATAGTCTCTACAAATCAAGAGACTTGGGAGCATTACAAAACACTCACAACATTGCAAGTGCTGTCCAAGCACATGGCAATACTTCCCACACCTGAGCATGCACATGAATCGTCAGATAAAACCTTGGAGCACTACAGGCTCAATTTTCCCTTTTACGGGCTCCCCAGAAGGAAATGACTTGCTAAGCAGTAAGAATATTTGTTGCAACTTCTTACCTGAAACATAATTTGTTAGAAGGATATACAGCCTCCTGTGCCTTCCTTCTCACTTTCAGGAGACACTTTCAGGTGACCTATGTGCTTTCAGTATCAAGGAGGTGTAACTTTTTCATCAGGAGCCTTCCTTCCTGCTTAACCAGTTTATGGTGGTGATGATTTCTTACCCAAGTCACCCTCAGGGAAAATTCAAGCTTCAGTAAAGACAAAAATGTAACATCTTATCACACCTTATCTATTCTCTTTCTCAATTTAGAAACCCAACCATACTTTTTTTTTTTTTTTAAAGTATAGTGCTAGATTATCTCACAATCTCAGCTCAGGTTTCCAACATGCCTAAGAGAACAACTTCATTAAGGGAAAGACTTGCCTCTTAGGATGGCTTCTGCACAAGAACAAGATTCAAAAATTTTAGTCTACTCCATCTTCACACAGTTTCCATCTACATGCTCTGAAATGACCTCCCAGCTCCAATCAAAGGGGAAGGGGACAATACAAACCTCTGACAGCAGAGTGGTCCTCTGGCTTTGGCTCCTCAGTGTGCAGAGCTGGGATAGTACAATGGTGGAAGAACCTGCTTTGCTGGGATATTTCCCAAGGACCAGTGAGTACTTGGCTCTCCGCAAAGGGCCAGAAGAGCTGGGGTAAACACAGTCCTGGCCATGTCCATCTTCCAAGACCTCAGAGAGCCCAGGACCCTCCATAAAAGGGAGCTGCAGAGGCTGCTCCAGAAACAACACAGAGGAAGTTCCTTCAGGAACCATTTGCCTTCACACTACATACCATTCCTTAAAAAGTTATAAATTGCTCCACTGAAGTGGCTATTCAGAATTAAAACAAAATCCCAGCCCCAGCCTACCCCAAGGTTGTAAAAGGCAAGAAAATATCGTCAGATACAGTGAGGCAATAAGTGTCAACAAAACAGTATTTCAGTTATAAAAAGCCATTCAGAAAGACTGAACAGATTAGGATAAAGCATTTAGAAAGTTAATAATTAATGTCAGATATCTGATAAATTGAAGTAATAATTTGATAAAGGACTACAGGAAAAAGCCCTGGCCTTTAAAACATAAAAGTTGTCACTGTGATTTAAAAGCAGTTAGGCAAGGACAAAATTTATTTCAGTTGGTGAAAGGTGATGCATTTTTTTGTCATATTTTTTCCAACCCCATAAAATGTCAACTTGCACCACAAGCTATTTGGTGGCATTTGGGCTGTACTGTACTTATTTCTAGTGATTACTGTGAAGTGATCCTGAGAGAGTGGAACACACCAATTTTAGGAGCTGCCATTTTGGTAGTTTATGGCAGTGTATCACCTCACAGTGATTTGACACAATTAAAGGAGGAGGATTGAGAAAGAAGGAAATAAGCATGGGAAGAGCTCGTATTCTCAAGCACACACAGAAGACAACACACATAATACAAACTGAGCTGGGACCTCTCCACCTCTCTCCCCATGGTGATTTCTAGGAGAAGGCTATGAAGGTTTTTTGGGGGAAACTCTGAACATTTTCAGAATTTGACAAGGCTTTTAGGGTGGCCACTATTTTTCTGTTTCCTGCTTCCCATTAAAGGAGCAGACAAGGAACTGCTGAGTCACTTTCTACCCCAATTCCTCCTAGAACTACCAAAAATTGTCTCCTCCTCTTTTGCTGGCATGTGGGACAAAATGTCCAGAGACAAAGAAAACTACTTTCCTTTACTTTCCCTCTTTACTACTGTTAGATACTCTCACCGCTCCACCAGTCAGCAGGAGCGACAACTCACTCAGATTAAGGAAGAATCAGGGATTTGATTTAGCTGTGCCTGAGTGTGCTTGCTGAAGCCATGTCTGATACAGAGCTGCAAGGAAAGAGCTGGCAACATAATCACTCCACACCCCCCAAAATGAAACATAGTATCTTCAGCAGGATTTTATTCACAGTGTTGCTTCACAGGCAGTTTGGAGCTTTCTGAAACAGCACTCTCATATTTGAAGCCTCGAGGCTTCGAGTAGTAATAGGCTTGCAAAGGGAATGCAGCAAAGTGTTTTAGCAATCTGTGGGGATGGAAAACTGGCTAAACAGAGAGCCAGTGAGGAAACTGCTCAATTTCACAAGACATTCATCCTTCTGTGCTACTATTCTCCAGTGCCATCTACTGTCATTTCCCCAAAACTGTGAGGCAGGGAACAGAGATCACTGTGTCGAGCATAGTGGCAACTAAGCTTTATGTCTGGCTACAGGGAACATCATCTAACCTACCATCATCACTGGCAAATATCGTCCCAGTCAGAAGGCTGCTTTTAATGGGAAAGATTCATGATTTTTGAGGTCTTTCTTGAAGAGGGTGTGATACTTCTCCATCAGTGCTCCAAAGCACTGCTGTACCAAAGTGATGACAAAACTGCATCGATCATAAAATTGCATAGATCAGCAAAACTGCAAAGATACATTAAGGTTTTTCGATGTGTTGGCAAGAAACAAATGCCAAGATGTTGTGTTTAAACAGCAGATGAACAAGAATACTCATTGAAAGGAAAAAAAAAAAAAAAAGAGGTTGTTTGCTATTACTGGCCCTCATTTCTTATTTCTTTCTCACAAGTTTCATCAAGCAGGGGTTGTGCCTTCCTGCCATTTAGTAAAACCCAGAGAAGTAGATACTGCTCGGCAAAGAGAATAAAAGTTGCAACAGACACAATACAGTGGTTGAGTCATTGCAAATGATTCATCAGTGAAGGAGACGTTCGTTGTAAAGGGCAAGAAGGACTTTTCAATTCTGAAAACACCCCCTCACACTCTGTTTACTCACCTAGAACAGGTAAGGGAAAGGACAGAGAGGAAAGAGGGGGCAGGAGGCAAAGTTCCACTTTTAGGAGAAAAACAAATCAAAAAAAAATTGATTAACATAGAAAACATTTTCACAGGCTCCGCTGACACCTACATCTAATATACAAAGTTACCAATGCCCACCTGGGGTTTGAAATAGGCTGTTGCGAAAGATCAACCTCCACAGCCTGCACACACTGAATGCAAGGCTAGCTAAATGGAGACTCCAGAATTAATCCCTCCTTTTATTTGAACATTTGTATTTTGATCCTCTGAAAGGAACAGCACCCTACAGCAGAGAACAGAGTTGTTCCTGGCAGAAACAATTACCCTGGCTTTAAAAAAATGAAATTGCTGAAAAAATTAAGTGCCGAAATGGAGAACAATTTTAATGTGTATTAAAATATACAGTTAAAATAAGATAAGCAGGCAATTTTTTATGTGTATACATACAGATACACACACATTGATGTCTATAGGCTTATATATGTGTGTCTAAACATACATGTATACACATACAAACTTATATGTGGGTACACTTACATACACAGATCTCTCTATAAATGCATACAAATAGGTGTATGCATATAAAAGCCTATTAAATGCTAAATGATGCAAGAAAAGACCTTAAATTATTCAGAAAAGAAGTCAAGCCACAAGTTTTGGCTGCAAGTCAAACACCCCAAAACTCAGGAGTGCTTAAAGCCAAAGCTCTTGCTCATAAGGTTTCATAAATTTCACTTTGTGCTGTTTTCTTCCATTTCTCTTACCTTCTCTGATTTTTCCACTGTTTTCTTATGCTGTTCTTTTCATTTTCCCAGTCCACTGTGCCTGCTCAATGGCTTTCTGGGTAATTCACTTCGTCATTCCAGTGTATTCAATAAGGTTTGTTGACTTTCCAGAAAATATTCATACCATAGACTGTACAAATATAAAAACAGTCTAGTGATACTGGCACACATTTAAGATAAGCTCCCTAGCCATGGCAGCAGGCTTTCCCTAAGGACAATTTAGTGAGCTAGCTCATCACAGTTACCAAGACCCTCTTCCGCTGCAGTTAATGGTGCCTGGGCATTCTAAAGGCTGCCAGAACAGGAGAGCAAAGAGCCACCCAAAGGACAGAGCTCAACCACTCACTCTGGCAGACCAGAGCTCTACCGTCTTTACCAAAGAAAACCAATTAATAACTCTTTAAGCATAAAAATAAAGGTTAAGGGAGGTGATTCCACCTCTATTCTTCTCTGGTGAGACCCCACTTGCAGGGTTGCATCCAGCTCTGGGGTCCTGGCAGAGGAAAGCATGGACATGTTGGAATGACTTCAGAGTGATCAGAGGGATGGAACACCTCTGCTGTGAGGAAAGGCTGGAAAAATTCAGCCTGGAGAAGAAAGAGAAGGCTGGGGTGACCTAATTGCAGCCTTCCAGGACCTGAAGGGAGCCTACAAGAAAGATAAGGAGAAACTTTTTCCAAGGCCATGTAGTGACAGGACAAGGGGGAATGGCTTTTAACTGACAGAGAGTAGGTTTACACTAGATATCAGGAAGAAATTATTTTCTGTGAGGGTGGTGAGGCTGTGGAACAGGTTGCCCGGAGAATGTGGTGCCCTATCCTTGGAGGTGTTCAAGGAGAGGTTGGATAAGGCTCAGTGCAACCTGGTCTAGTGGAAAGTCCATGGCAGGGAGTTGAGAATGAGATCATTTTTAAGGTCCCTTGCAAACCAAACCATTCTATGACAGTGGCCTCTGAAGCCAAAGAACAGCTTAAGCGAAGAAATAGCTTACTTAGACAATATAAATATTGTCTCCCTTTGCAATATTGCACATTTTGTAGTATTACAACAATTTAAATAATACAATATTTCTGATTTTTCCCTGATCTTCTTGCACATGGTCAGCTTCTTATATCTTTCTTCTGACTTTAATTTTACTGCCACAATTGCTCACAGTACAGTTGAAACTGTTGCTTAACAAAAAAACCATAAAACCCCACAAACAAAAAACAACTTACAAAAAAATCCACAACCATATGGCTTGCATAAAAACATGGTTTGTGGGTGTACGTATAATTTTTAAACCTTATATAAGGTTTGAAATATAATGTAAGAATAACATTCCTTATATGCAATTCAGGATATAAAGCATGTGCTTAGATAGCTAATTTGGTTGCATACTTAGGTAGCCTATGCATGTCGGCAAAGCATTCATTACTGTTTTCATTAAAACTTTACCTGCAGCATGAAAGCCAACAACAATTTACTTAAATTTTCACATAAATAATGCAAAGGGATGGCTTACCTGCAATAAAACATAGTTCTGCAAACTCCTGTGTGGAAATTAGGCTCACAGCAGCCCTCCAGCACAATTGGACCAGCCCATGAATGAGTGGCTGGCAAAGAGATACTTGCAGAGCTGAGAATGCAGCTTCATCTATCACCCCAAAGTACCTTCCCCATCAATGGGACACACACACATTATTCATATAAAGCAACTGTTCTTTGCTGTGTCAGACCCTGTGCTAGGCTGCTGGTAGTTTTACTAAAGATGTTTTTGTATATATGAACCAGGAGGGCAGCAAGGAAAACCCAGTTCATTGTCTATCTAGAATTTAAAAGGCGAGGTGCATTCCCTGGGGCTGGACAAGACACTCACACTGTAGCACTCGTGCAGTGATAAACATACACTCTACTCCATCCCAAAGGCACTCATCCTACTGCAGCAGGCACAACTTAAATTTGTGCTCTGTCTTGCATTACTTTGGACAGTCCAGCCAACCCTTATTGCTTCCACTCCTCTGGCCTCCTCACCTTGCTCTATGCTCCTCTCAAGAGCAGGAATAAGTCAGTGCCAGGGAGGGATGCAGCAGCCCATTGAGCTGCTACATATGTACAGTCAGGGAGAACAGCAAGGCCCAGGCAAGGGCAGGACAAAATCCTGCTGAAGCAGGGAAAGACAAAGGAGGAGGAGTTAATATCCATGTATGATGGCTTCTACAGGTGGCTGTAGAACCTTCCAGGGACAGATTCCCAGTTCACAATGAGGTCAGATCACCTGGCAAGCACTGAATTAGGAAAAGAAGAGAGAAAAGCAAGAGACCTCTATTTATCTCCACCCATTCGACAGCCCATGAAAAACCCTCATTCAAAAAGCTCGATAGTCTCTGCACACACAGTAATTTCTGGTACTTTTGGGAGGGGGTAACTACTAGAAAAGAAATAAGTAATACCATCTATCACCATGGCCTACAAGATAGCCAAAATCACCTGCACTGACTCCATGAACACACATAGCGTCCTAAGTTACAATATAGATATATTTAAGTATTCTATTACCACCAGCTGTGGGCCATAATTAAGTGTTCTATTACCACCAGCTGTTATCTCCTGCTATGACCCACCCCTGATTACAGACAATGGACCCACTGCATGACTCATGGACTAATCTCCTATCACCTATTGTGAGATGCTCCACCCAGGAGGAAGGAGCCAAGCATTCCCACCTGGATATAACCTGGCTTTGGAACTGCCCAAGTCACTCCTATCTACTGGGTTCCCAGAGGACATGAGCTACCACTGGACCTTCAGCTGGAGACCAGACCTTCCACAGGATCACTGCTTCAACTGAACTACTTCATTTGGACTGCTACCACCACCCTAACAGAGTGTCAGGTTGTATCTGCCTTTGTCAGTGCTTTTCCTTGTATTACTGTTTTTTGGGGTTTTTTTTTAATTTTCCTAATAAATTTTAATCTTGACTTGCAATCTCCCACTGGTTTGTTTTCAAACTAATACACATAGGAAGAGACACACTCTTCACCACAGTTACTGGGGCAAGTGAAAAAACCAGGAAGCTCTGTGTGCATTCCCTACATTCAGTGGTAATGTCTTGTCACCCCTGCCCTACCAGTCTGTGTAGCTCATTTCACTCTCCTTTGTGGCTCATGCAAAATAAGAAACTTCAATTTAGAAGAAGCTGTAGAGTGAGGGTGGTGACCCTGTTATGAAGAACCACATCACAAGCAGCACAACCATCTCCCCTCTTTCCCAAGCAAGTGTTGACCTTACTAGATCCAGCTGATCCCAAGCACAGTAACACCACACTGCTCCTTCCAGTTCTGGCAGTGTGGGAACTGTCCTGATGGCCAGGACACCTGACTGCAAACCTCCAGCATTTAGGTCAAATGTGACCCTGGGCTATGCATAAATGCAAATGAACACAGAATTTGCTGCTGTTACAGATTTCATTAAGGGCTGGTTGGTTATATTTTTGAGGAGGAGGGGGCAGAAATTTCAGAATGTAAAAGAAGCTGTTTGACCCCATAGGTTGAGAGCTGAAGGAAAAAAAAAAACCAAAAAAAAAAACCACAAACTTAAATGCACCTGACATTCAGGTGCTAAGCTGTGCAGAAAGCTGTGCTCAGGCCTCCAGAACATGGTCTAAAATAAGGTATCTGTTGTTGCACAGCAACATGCCCTTCCTTTTAGATGTAGTGTCACAGCAGGTTACAGTCACTACAATTTGAGACCCTAAGCACGATTTATCTTGATATTAAAACAAACCTCATCCAAAGGACTTCTTGAATATCTGCACTTCCTTCCTACTGCCTCAGTCAACTGTGCCATGTCTACATTATAGCGCTGAGTCCAGGAAAAATCCACACCTCCTAGGTTGAGGCTGGCACCCTCTCATAATAAATAACACACTCATAGTACATTGTTCATGTCTGCTGCAGATTAGGAATAGCTCTCTCATTCTTCACTTGGTTGATCTGCTTTTATGTCCTTGAGTCAAACAGTGTTATGCAAACTTCATGTTTGCTATCAGGCTATGAAAAAGCCCATTGTAACCAGGTTATGCTTTTCTTAGATGTAAGTGTATATGCAAAATAGAAAGAGCTTTGATACTGAGATTTTTTTTCCCCCGAGGTTCAAGTTTTTTATCATTTTAATAACATTCCACTTTCCTATTGCACTCATTTTTAGAACATCTTTTGTATTAGCTCCGAGTATTATAATACCTTAAAAATTCCTCTGGAGGACACTATTACCATAACTATACAATTAGCTACAGATGGATGTAATAAACACTACATGGACTTGCTGGCAGAAGGCAGTGTCTTTTAATCAAGACAGCTTCTTTACTGCTGCTTGGCTTATTACTCTGCTTTAGAGAGTAACAGTTACAAAGAGGAAGAGAATTTAGGGATTATAATTGTAGAAGCTTGTTTTGCAAAAAGGTGCCGTGCGTTTGTTGTGGTTTTTTCCCCTATCATCATTTTTGGTAGCAAGTACTAGAATTTGGTATCATCACATAACGGCTTTGAAAAAGTGATATTTCCCAAGGCACAGGATGATTTGTGATATTTTGGGCTGGGAAGGGTTAGAGGAACTGATTACATTGTGGACTCTTCCTGCTCTCCTGCTCCTATGAGACCTCCTGTGAGACCTCCAATCTCTTTCTATGTGGGGGTGCGGCGGCCCGATGCTTCAGATCCCGAGTCCCCGAGGCCGGCGGTCGGCATAATCCACGGGGACGCTGCCGAGGATGCCATCGCCTGGGACTCGGAGGAGGCCGGGCCGTAAACCGCTCTCTCCCTCCCCTGGAAAGTTTTTCCTAAGTTTATTGGTTTAAAGTTGGCTTCCCCGCCCCTATCACCGCCCCCGCTGCTTGCCCTCACTAGAATGTTCTGTTGCCGGGCTTCCCCCATGAGTTGCTTGTAATCCCCTCCCTAGTTATATTTCATTTGCTCCCCCGCTTGTCCCTCATGTTGTCCCGGAGCCCCATTGGCTCCGCCCCTGTTGTTCCTCCCCGGGAAACCCCGTATTTCCCCCTAAAAACCCCCTCCCTTTGTTCTCTCGGCGTGGTGTGGCCGCGACCCCAGCCCCGCTGGGCTCTGCGCCCGGTAGCTGCGTGGACCGCCCCACCCGAGAGCCCCCGGTGTGCCTCCCCCGCGCCGCTTCTCCTTAATAAACTGCACACTGGTGACTCTCAGCTCGTCGCACTCTCTTTATCACGGGAAGCGACCAGCGACTCCACGGCGTTCCTGCTCGGTAGGCACCTGCCTCTGCCGCGTGGTCCCTGCCGCTCCAAGGAGCGAGCCTGGGAACACTGAGGCTGACCGTAGCCGCCTCTGGGACAGAGCTGAACAGCCAGGAGGGCTGAGAGCTTGGGCCCAGGTGAGGCCTCCGAGGTCTCCCGAAGCTCCTGCAGCTCATTGGGGCCAGGCGGCCGGACCCCTCCGGACCCTTACAACTTCAAGTGGCGCCTTCAACGTGACCCTCCGAACCTGCCTTCGCTCCTTGGAAGGGAAGAGTGGAGATCCATTGTTCCGCCACCCGGCGAGTTGCAGCACTCTCCCTGGACTCCTTCGAGAGGTGCTCCTCGCCAGCACCGCCAGCCCCGTGAGCCCTGTGAACCGACCGCGCCGCTTTGTGTTCGGGTGAGTTGGTAGGGGAAGGGGTCCCCTAGCTTGCCCTCTTTTAATTTAATTTTTCGTTCGGATCGGTCGGGTGAGAGCTTAGTTCGGTTAACCTTTATTTCGGGTGGTAGAGATGGGGGTTAACCTGACTAAGGCGCAACGAGAATTTTATGTTTCCGTTAAAACCTCCCTCCGAGTAGCGAAATTTTCTTTTCCCTCCCCGCTCCTGAAATGCTTTGTTAAATTTATTTTTGCCGAGTTTCCCGATGTTTCTCCCCAAGATGCTAACTCCATCGATTTTTGGCGTGGGGTCCGCTCGCGCATGAACCACCTTATATCCCAAGGGGATAAGCGAGCGGACCAGTTTTTCGGGATTTTAACGCAGATTTTCCACGCTTTCTGTCCCTCCCTTCGGAGCGCGGGAGTCCCTGCTAACCCTTCCCCGTTTGCTCGTTCCTCAACTAACCCTAGCCCCTGTCCTTCCTGAGGTGACCATGGCGGCTCAGAACGTCTGCGGACGCGGAGTTCTCATCTAGTATCCGGCGCCCCCGCGGTCACTTCGTCCCCTGCCTGGGAGGGAGAACGCGCGACCCTCTCGGGCACCCCCGGTTCTGTCTCTCCTAACCCCTCTTCCCGGGTTTATTCGTCCCTGGTAGTCCCCCGCAATCCCCGCTGTGTATCCTTTTGTCTCCCCGGAGAGCCACAAAGGAGCGGCGGCTGGCACCAGGATAGCGCCTGCCGCGTGGCTTCTCCATCCCCCATTCTTTCTCCCTATCATCCTCCCGTTCCCGCTGCTTCTTCGGTTTTCCCGCCGAGTCCCTTCCCTGATCCCTCCCCCTGGGCGGCCTATCCATCACCGTGCGGGCACACCCCCTCCCTCGGACCCTCCGCCCCTGCGCCCAACCCCTTTATCCCTACCCCGCCTACCTCCCCTTTCCCACCGAAACCCCACCTCTTCCTCGACTCCTCCCCGGGACCTTCGTCAGTCGCCCCTCCTGATGTTCCGCCCCTTCCTAACCCCTCCCCGGAGGCGGGTCTTCCCGGTTCCCACGGCTACCCTTCCGGCGTCCGCCGGAAGGACGCCATCTTGGATCCCCTTTCCCACGATGACCGGAAGGAGGCCATCTTTGTTGGTCCTCCAACGGTCCCTGACCGGAAGGAGGCCATCTTTGTTGGTCCTCCAACGGTCCCTGACCGGAAGGAGGCCATCTTGAATGAGTCCTCCGGCCTGGCTGGGAAAGGCTTTACACCGGATCCTGAACCAGGGAGCCTCCAGGCCCCCTTCGCCGCACCAGTCCGCGTTTCGGGGCAACGCGATCACCCACGGTGGGAGCCCTTTGACAGGGCCGCGCTCAAAGACCTGGCCAAAACGCAAAAGGAGTTTGGCCGGGACTCGAACTATTTCAGAGCAGTCCTTCACGCCACTCTAACCGGCATCCCTCTAGTTCCCTCCGACATTAAATTAGTGATGTCTTGTCTACTGTCCCCCGTTGAATACCAAGAGTGGGAGGACGAGTGGAAAAGGCAGATCAGGGGGC
The DNA here is from genome assembly GCF_008360975.1 of Lichenostomus cassidix. Taxonomy (NCBI): domain Eukaryota; kingdom Metazoa; phylum Chordata; class Aves; order Passeriformes; family Meliphagidae; genus Lichenostomus; species Lichenostomus cassidix. The sequence continues at coordinate 57,635,395 of NC_139480.1, forward strand.
TAGAGCGACTGCTTCCTGGGCACAGCACTCCAAACGGCCCCACCTTCGAGTTGTTGTTGGGTGAGGGGGATTACTCTAAACCCCAGACGCAAGCCCGAGGGATACCCATAGACGTTCTGGTGTCTCTCGCTGGTGCAGCGGAGAGGGTACTGCTTGGTATCCCTCCGGTGGATGCCCCTACCATCCCCTACTTGGAGATATTCCAAGGGCCTGACGAGGCCTTCCCCAGTTTTGTTGACAAACTCAAACAGGCCATCAATCGTCAGGTCCCCGACCACACCATCAGGGAGCAGCTGCTTGTGGACGGGGCAATCACCAGATCCAACACCATCTGTAAAGAAATCATATTGTCCCTGCCACATGACCCACGGCCGACCATCGCCCAGATGGTCAGTGCCTGTCGGCGCCTGGCTGCTGTCAAGGCGCTGAATGCTAACACCTCTCAGGCACTGGCCATCCGAAACACCTATGCCACCTGTAACCGGTGTGGCAAAAGAGGACACTTCGCCGCAGACTGCCCCATGCCGGTCGAGGAAATTTCCAAGTTCTCCCGCTCTCCTGCTCCTGCCCCTGCCCGCGCCCAGCGTCCTTCCCCCATGTCCCTAACTGACCCTTCCTCGTTTCCACCTCCCTTCCCTGCTGGCCAGGGAAACTGAGAGCGCAGCGTGAGATGCCGGCCTCACGCTGCCAACAGCCACTGGCCGGCCTCGACCCCACGGATTTCCAGCAGGCGTGGGTCGACGATGACTGTACCATACCCGGATGTGACTCTTTTCTTGTTAGACTCAAATGTGACTTTCCTGACGCTCTTGTCCTTGCCATTTCAGATGCGGACGCCGGACCCAAAGGGATTGCCATCATCCCTTCCTTGATCAGAGTGGATGCAGAGGGGTTCTTTCCACTCCAGGTTGAAGTTGCCGACCCCCCTCTTATCCTCTCTAGGAATCAGGTCGTGGCCAGGATCAAGGTCATCCCGTTCCACGCTATCCTCACGGAACGACTGCTGGTTGCCTGGTCCGAGGTGGTTGGTAAGGACGGGCCAATGCTTACTTGTGGCCTTTCCCAGAAGGGAAGCGACATCTCCCTTACTGGCATGATTGACACTGGTGCGGATGTCACAGTCATCTCCTCGGCGAGTTGGCCGTCGGCGTGGGCCAAGGAGCCTGTGGCTCAGTCGTTGAAAGGTGTGGGAGGATATACTCCTGCGGAGCGGAGTTCCATCCCCGTTCTAATTGAAGGCCCCGAGGGTCGCATCGCCTCCGTGCGGCCATTCATCATTAACTCGGGATTCAACCTGTAGGGGAGAGACACTATGTCCCAATGGGGTGCCCGAGTCGAATTGGCTCCGGCTCGGGATTTTTGATTGGGGTCACTGGTGAGCGCCCGACCCAGCCATTGAATTGGCTCACTGATAAACCTGTCTGGGTCGACCAGTGGCCGTTGCCCATCCAAAAATTAAGAGCGCTCGAGGAGCTCGTGGAAGAGCAACTGGAAAAGGGGCACATCGTGCCCTCGACCAGTCCATGGAACTCACCCGTCTTCGTTATCCAGAAGGCGGGAGGGACCAAATAGAGGCTCCTCCATGACCTCCGAAAAATAAACGAAGTCATTGAGGACATGGGGCCTCTCCAACCCGGGTTGCCATCGCCTTCAATGCTCCCGCGGGACTGGAAGATTGCAGTGGTGGACATAAAGGACTGCTTCTTCCAGATCCCCCTGCACCCAGACGATGCGCCCAGGTTTGCCTTTTCAGTTCCCTCCACCAACAGGGAACGCCCAATGCGCCGCTATCACTGGCGAGTGCTCCCGCAAGGGATGAAAAACTCCCCCACCATTTGCCAGTGGTATGTGGACAGCATTCTCGCACCAGTGCGAGAGGTCACGGGTGAGTCAATCATCGTCCATTATATGGATGATGTATTGGTCTGTTCACCAACCGAAGCCATCTTGCGGACAGCACTCTCTAGAGTCGTGGGGGCCCTAGAGAGTGAAGGGTTTGAGATCCAACCCTCCAAGGTACAGGTGACGGCGCCGTGGAGATACCTGGGAGCGAAAATTGAGGAGCAAACAATAACACCCTTGCCGATCAAAATTATTGACAATCCATCTAACCTGCAGGAAATGCCCCAGCTCTGTGGTGCCATCAACTGGATTTGGCCCCTGATCGGCATCTCCTCGGAAGACCTGGTCCCGCTGTTTTCCCTCCTGTGTGGAGATCGCGACCTGACCTCCCCAAGGACACTGACCCCGGAAGCGCGGGAATCCATCAGAAAGGTACAGAACGCCCTGAAAACATGTCGCGTTCACCGATGCGACCCCAAAGTGCCCTTTAATTTGGCCATCCTAGGTAAAATGCCCCACCTGCACGGGCTCATCTTTCAATGGGACCTGAAAGACATGGAGAACCGACTGCTCATTATTGAGTGGGTCTTCCTGCCTATCTCGTCCCCCAAAGTTCTAGTTTCGCCACTGGACAAAACGGCGCAGCTTGTTAGACGAGCGAGGTCCCGCCTGTCCACCCTAGCAGGACATGAGTTCGCATACATCCACGTTCCATTCGACACAAAATCATTCGAATTCGCCTTGCTAAAGAGTGAGGAGATGCAGCTAGCACTTGAATCGTTTCCCGGCCAGGTTGTTACCTGGTTTCCAAAGCATAAGATATTCGCAATATCTGAACTAAAAATTGTTCTTGACCGGGTCCAAAGTCGGAAACCCCTCAGTGCTCCGACACTTTTCACTGACGGCTCGGGCACATCAGGAAAATTGGTGATCGCCTGGTGGAACCCCTCGACAGAGCGGTGGGATTGCGATGTCGAGATCGTTTCTGGGTCCGCCCAGGTGGCCGAGCTCGCAGCCGCCGTCAGAGCATTTGAGCGCTTTCCGGGACCCTTCAATCTGGTTACTGATTCGGCCTATGTAGCGGGGATCATTTCAAGGGCTGAGGACAGTTGGCTGTCCAGCTCCTCCAACCCAAAAATTAATTGCTTGGTCAAGAGGCTCAAGACAGCCATTTCCCACCATGACCAACCCTTCTACGTGATGCATGTGTGCTCACACACTGACCTTCCGGGTCCAATCACGGAAGGGAATAGGGTGGCAGACGCGCTCGCTGCGCCTGTGCATGTTGCCAACGTGCCTGATCGATTCCAGCAGGCATCGCTGAGCCATGCACTCTTTCACCAAAATGTCCCGGCCTTGAGGCGAATGTTTGAATTAACAGTGGACCAGGCCAAGGCCATTGTGGCGGCTTGTCCCCATTGTCAACCCCTTCAAATCACATCCATGGGGTCCGGAATCAACCCCAGAGGGCTTAATAGTGGGGAACTTTGGCAGTCAGATGTTACGCACGTGCCTGAATTCGGCAGGCTAAAGTATGTACACGTGAGCGTAGACACCTTTTCAGGCGCGATCTTTGCCACCGCACATTCGGGGGAAAAGGCGAAGGATGCGATTTCACACTTCCTGCAGGCCTTCGCCGTCCTGGGTATTCCTAAAGAGGTTAAGACGGACAACGGTCCGTGTTACACCTCTGGACCAGTGAGGAAATTTTTCCTCCAGTGGGGCATTTCCCACACCACCGGGATTCCCCATTCAGCCACGGGTCAGGCCCTGGTGGAAAGGGCCCATCGGTCCCTCAAGAGGGTGCTTCAGCAGCAAAAGGGGGGGCCAGAAACAGAGACCCCGGCAAATCGGCTCGCCAGGGCTCTTTTTACTCTAAATTTTCTCAATTGCTCCGATAAGGAGCCAGACCCCCCGGTGGTTCGCCACTTTGCCAACCACACGCGAGCCAAGCTGAAGGAGCGCCCCCTTGTCCTGATCAAGGAACCGGATTCCCTAAAGATCGTGGGTCCCTTCCCACTTATCATCTGGGGGCGCGGCTATTGCTGTGTCTCCACTGCGGAATGGCCACGGTGGGTCCCAGCTAAATTTGTTAAGCCATTCCTAAAAGCAGGGCCACTCTCCCCGAGACCGGAGCCAAAGGACGTGACCTCTGCTCACTGGCACCGCAAGAAGAAGGCTGAGACATCACCACCCTCACCACGTCGCCTTCGTTCACATACCCGCAAACAGAGCGTCTGAAGTCACCAAGAGTCCATCCCGCAGTTCCCTGAACCAGCCTCCCACTTCCCTTCCCCCTCTTCCCTATGGCCTTTCCGTCCTCCCTCCTCCTCCTACCCCAACACGTGTTTCTTATGTTAATGCTGTTCTGTTTATCTCCACATTCAGTGGCCAAGATGCGCACCGTCACCCTCGCGCACCTTTTCCTCCTCCTCCTCTTGACCATCGTCCCAGTCCAACCGTGGGTTGTGAGGCAGCCTAGCTCCAACGTCTGGGTGACTTTAGCCCGTGCCATGAACAAGGAGCAAATGTGTATCCATTGATTTTTTGCTCCTTGCGCATGGACATGGCTGTCAACAGTTTGAGGGGCTCTGCTGCTTCAACCTATCCTCCAGGAGCCGTAGCATCCACCAGAGGCTGCAGGATATGGACGCCTTGATAAGAAACATCACCTTCGAGAGCAGCCTCTGGTTTGAAAGCACCGTGGATGGCGTCCGTCATGCTGTGAACTCCACGCTTTCCACCGTCAGAGGATGGGCCCACAAAGCACTGAAAGGACTGGGACTGCCCAAATGGGGAGCCAGGCTTTTAAAAGACTGCATTATTGTTTTATTTGCTATTGCTTTAATTGCTGCTTCATTTGCATTGATTAAGAAATATTTAGTTAAGCACGTTCGCTCCTTATTTAGTAAAGAAGGGGGAGGTGTGGGGGTGCGGCGGCCCGATGCTTCAGATCCCGAGTCCCCGAGGCCGGTGGTCGGCGTAATCCACGGGGACGCTGCCGAGGATGCCATCGCCTGGGACTCGGAGGAGGCCAGGCTGTAAACCGCTCTCTCCCTCCCCTGGAAAGTTTTTCCTAAGTTTATTGGTTTAAAGTTGGCTTCCCCGCCCCTATCACCGCCCCCGCTGCTTGCCCTCACTAGAATGTTCTGTTGCCGGGCTTCCCCCATGAGTTGCTTGTAATCCCCTCCCTAGTTATATTTCATTTGCTCCCCGGCTTGTCCCTCATGTTGTCCCGGAGCCCCATTGGCTCCACCCCTGTTGTTCCTCCCCGGGAAACCCCGTATTTCCCCCTAAAAACCCCCTCCCTTTGTTCTCTCGGCGTGGTGTGGCCGCGACCCCAGCCCCGCCGGGCTCTGCGCCCGGTAGCTGCGTGGACCGCCCCACCCGAGAGCCCCCGGTGTGCCTCCCCCGCGCCGCTTCTCCTTAATAAACTGCACACTGGTGACTCTCAGCTCGTCGCACTCTCTTTATCACGGGAAGCGACCAGCGACTCCACGGCGTTCCTGCTCGGTAGGCACCTGCCTCTGCCGCGTGGTCCCTGCCGCTCCAAGGAGCGAGCCTGGGAACACTGAGGCTGACCGTAGCCGCCTCTGGGACAGAGCTGAACAGCCAGGAGGGCTGAGAGCTTGGGCCCAGGTGAGGCCTCCGAGGTCTCCCGAAGCCCCGGAAGCCATTGGGACTGAGGCGGCCGGACCCCTCCGGACCCTACAACTTCATTTCTATTCCCCATGGCTGCCCTATTCTACAGTGCAGAGCAAGGTCATCTATTCCTCCAGGAATTTATAAAAGCCAGTGCAACTTAAAGCAAGGGAAGGATATTATTTTGGAGCTAGGAAAGAGATTATGACGCACCAGGGTTTCTTAGAAGCCGCATGCTTTTTTCAGAACTGAGAAGGAAATCAGAAGTGAGCCTCACAGTTCATAGGAAAACTTTTTTTAAACAGGAATAAACTATTGCAAGCTTGGAAAGGTCAACTTGAAAGTGAACACCTCTGTCTGATCCAGTCGCCCTCTTGTGATCACGGAGTAGATTGCAAGATCATTTTATCTGCGTGCTCAGAGATTTTTTTAAGGTAAAAGCAGTGGTGAACTGCAATCTTCAGAGTTCCGGCTTCGACTTGGTTTGGGGAGAGGGGGTGTTGTGTGGGATTATTCCCTCCTGCATTTTCTGGGAAGCATCATAATTATGTACAGAAAAATTATTATCTTTATTTTGGTCTTACTACTTCCTCTTGTTCCTTTTCCTTTTATGATTCGCACAGATAGTTATTTATTTTCCAATTAGACTAGAAATTATTCGAGCAGGTGAAATACTTGTGCGACAGTTATGAAGGACCTGGAGTATTATATCATGTAGAAAAAAGACATACTGATATAATGTATGAATTAGGACATGAAGCAAAGAAAAGAAGGAAGAATATATTTCAGTTATGACAGGAATTATGTATAACAATCTAATATTACTGAGAAAGAATCAGCAGAATAAAAAAACAGAATAAAAACTATTAGAATAAAAATAAATAGAGGTTTTGAATTAACTTGTTGTGAATTTAAGTTTGGATCTGCATTGGTATTTTCAATTAATAAAAATTATCCTTGCTCATTTTCATTGATTTCTTCCCCATTTCAGCCTGAATTCTCATTTACTAATTATCAGGTAATTCAAAGACAATCCCCATAACTGTGTTTTATTTCAGTATCTTTCCTCCTTCATAATATCTGCATTGCCACACTTAATCACTAGTTAATTACTTCTCCTCCTCTTAATCACTACCCTTCAATAGCAATTTAAGCATTTTGGTTTCGATTAAAGGATTTTTAAAAGCATAGAAATGACGGACATGAGCTTTGCAATTAGAGGTAAAGGAGGGGAGGGGTGGAAAAGAGAAATGATAGGTTAGGAGGTCAGGTTTTGGGTAGACCAACCTTGACACTGTCCTTTTAAAGAACTCCCCAGGCAGCTTTAACTTTTGCAACTGGCACTCAAGCAGCCTCTCACCCTAGGGGCCAGTCATGTTGGCAGGATGACAGAGGTCAGCATTTCACATGAATGAACAATTTCTACAATATATGAGGCAAGCATTCAGCTCCCTCTCTCTCTTTTTACCTGTCCTTTAAAGTTTAAATCCAGACTATCATAGGTACTGTGCACAATGCAAAGAAAATCCCTCTTTCTATTAACCCTTTGAACCCTTAGGATAGGAGAGATACTCTCACAGTTTGAAACTGAGATACAGTAGCCTCAGAAGGGTTCCTCTTTCTGCCCACCCCACCCCGATCAGCTTTTTTTTTCCCCTCCCCATGTAGTTTCCCTTGCAAACAAACCCCCCATCACCCGTCTAACTCAACCACCAAAATCTTGCAGAGCATTCCAAGTGTGAGCACACACAGTGGGGCCAAGTAGGTGCAGTACCCAGGTTCACTCTTTGGATAACAGTTTTCTGTCTGCTTTGAATGTGACTGGCACTTATAATCAAGGAACCAGGCAATACACATAAATTTTCACAAACTCAAAGGGCTCAAAGTGATAACAAATCTACAAGCTATAATCCAACATTTAACTCTTGCTCCTAAAAACTGAAAAGCTCACACCTTACTTGTTATAAGTTGAATGATCCAAATGGATATGGAAGCACAGTAATCTACCCAAATTCTCTGGACAGCTCTCAGAATGCACCTCTGAGACTTTGGTTCAAGTTCACTGTCAAAGTAAACTGGAAAGGAGAAAGCAGAGGGAATTCGGGATAAGGAAACCTGCATTGGGTTTGCTGTGCTGTTACATAACAAGTCAACTTCTACACTCCCAAAATTCCAAACTTGATCACAATTTCTCTGAGTTAGACTAGCTCTGCTTTAAACTGGTGTGCAATTTTTAATGGAAAAAAAAAAAAAGAAATGAAAGAAAAAGGAAAAAATAAAGCTATTCAGAAACAAGTATCTGGGCAACTATTAAACACAAAATAATGATCCAGCAAGATTTGTTTAAGAGAGGTTAGACAGATTAAGGCTAAGAAAATAGCAAAAGAGATGTTTAGAATTCACTAACTATGTAACAGCATTTAGGATAGCCATAAGATAATTTTGTGGTCCCTGGAGCCACAAGCTGATGCATACTGCCCCAAATTCCTGCATATAAGAGGCGCACACAGCAGGCTATCAACAGAGTAGAAACAATTGTGACTGTGAAACAAACCCATTCCTCTTGAGCTCCAAATTTTCCTAAGAGCAATTATGGTTACTGTTTTTGTACCCAAAGAAAAGCTTTAAGCAGATAAAATTATCAAAGGGCCATGAGACCTGAATTTATGACAAGAAAAAATTAAAAATTTCTGAATTCCTGAGTACCCAACTTGCCCAGTCTTTTAGACTATTGGGTAAATAAAATGCTAAAATATGCAGGATTAGCCGTAAGCCTGAGATTTCATTGCACAGAGCACCCCTTTGCCTTTTTCAGGCAGGAGACTGTAACTGAGTAGACAATAGCCAAGCACTGGATATGCATCTATTTGGACAAATATATTTGGAAGAAACATTTAATGCGGCATGGTACCCTTTTTAAATAACAAGAGAGAAGCTTAAGCCATCTGATAGGCCTATAGATAGGCCTATAGAGGCACCAGGAAAAAAAAACCTGTCATGCATTGCACTTTTTTTTTTTTTTTTAATTCAAGCATTTCTGTGTTCTTTTCACTTTGCTCTTTTCCTCACATCTGAACTGATAAACTCCATGAGCTACTGATGATCAGTTTCTATCTTTCTCTGTCCCAGATTGTTGAACCCTTTTGTTGCACCACAGAAATATTTGGGCAAGTTAAGAGATACCCTCTTGAAGTTAGACACAGCTCGTTGAAAGATAACTGGAATATTCAAAACAAGGATCCCTTATAGAAACACTCTGTCTTAGACTGTTTTGTTCTCTCCATAAATGGCATTTTAAAAATATTTTAAAGAAAATTTGCAGGAAGAACAGTTGGGTTTCAGGGGCCCCTTGTTCTTTTATTTGCCAAAATGCAAAAGCTTATGATCCATCTACATCTCCAAGGGCTGAATTACAGATAGAATTCCCTGGAGCCTGGCCTGAAGGGGCTTTTGCTTCAGTGAATTCAATTTTTCAGGGTATTAAAAACTGAGAAAGTAAAACAGATGACAGGTACTGAGGGTGGAACTCTATCTCTAAAGGACTTTAATGGGGCTTTCTGCCACTGTCTTCAGACAGGCCAGGATTTCACCTCTGCTTCAGGGAGTAGAGCAGAAAAATGCTACACAAAATTTAAACACTTATTTGTATGGCTGCGTTTGGTAGTAAAATTCAAATGATGATACTGACTTTTCCTGAAAACTCTTCAAAAGCTATGGAAGGAAAGCAATACCACAACAGTGTGGTATTATGGATATTCCACTGCAAGATCAAAAGAAATCAAGACTATTTCTAAAAATTGCTATTTTAAGGATTTTAAGTCTTAAAAGAGGTTAGCCCTAAAGCTACATTCTCTACTCAAATCTACTACAGAGAGAAAAAATGAGATTTCTGAACAAACTGTGGATTTTCCTATACCTTTCAAGGTGGAAGGCAGCTGAACAACACAAAAATAGTCCTAATCCTCCCCAGTCCCATCTTTCACATCCTAAACATGCATTTTCCTCAGCAGAAGCACAGGACCAGAGCAGAAAAAAATCAGTTTCATACAATGTATGAAACTAAGAGCTTTCACAGTCAAACAGAAAAGAAGCCACTGGGGGTGGAGACTGGAGATCTCTTTCTATGGTCAGGAGTCCTGTAAGATTTGTTGTAGATTGTTGGAAAATAAAAGTACCAGCAAAACTTATGCTAGCTGAATATAGGCCTCAGTAAAGCCCTGAAAGTAATCATGAGTGAGAAAGATATCTGAAGGCCACAGCTGTGCTTCTAAGCTGTGAGAGAATTCCATGAAGAATTGAGGAGTAGCTGAGGAGAATCTCTGAATGTGTGAGAATAGAATGCAATGTAGATTGTAACCTGTGTAGCTATAATTAGAAACATTGGAATAGTATATAAGTCTCTCATATAGTAAAATACATAGAACTTGCTTTATTTCTCACATTGAGACTGCCTGCATGTTCTCCTCGCCGCCGTCCGTTCCCCTTTTTAACAACAGTAGATCTATTTCCATCTCTCGTCCTCCTGTCAGCTTGCTTCTCTCCCTCCTTGCAGATGGGAAGGATTTTTAATTGAAGTTTGTCTCTAAAAACACCAGCAAAAAATTATCTAAAACTGACGTAGCTTGAGGTCAATCACAGATTTAACAGAAGCACATATGGTGACTCAGTATGGATTTACCAACTGCTAAAACTATATTGACAACTATAAAAACACTCTTGATGTACAAGAGGTTTTTGATCCTCTCACTTATTCTCAGAGATGAAAATGAGGAGAAATGTAGAATTTTGTGTTTAATTCTAACTCACATATAATTTCATTTTTCTGAATATTTTAAGTTGATCTCAGTGGTGTGAATAGTATATTAAGATACAGGCTGTCTTACTTCTGCCAGATGGAGGGAAGAAGGGAAATTAAGAAAGAAAAAGTGCAACAAATAAACCGGGCAAAGCTGTGTGGCAATGGATCAAAAAATCCAAAGCAAAGAACAGCAAATAAGGATGGGAGCAAAAGGGAAAGTAATCAGAGGTCAGTCGAGGATGGAAAAAGAAATAAGCAGAGGAAGGAAGGTATTATCTAAAGCAGAAGTGCAGTGGAGGAAAAAAAAATATTGAAACAGCAGAGAGACATCACAGAAATCACAAAGTTGTGGGGAGCAGTTACATTATGAAAATGGGATACAGACAAGAATAAGGCAGGCAAAGGAGCTGAAGCAGGGCAAGAGAACAGAAAGACACCACTTCACCTGTGAGGATACGTTTAATTGCTATCAGGAGGTGACTTGGGGCCTACAATTAGTTGACTAAATTCCAAGGGAATCAAGGACAAAAAACCCCACACTTCCCGAACCCCGCAGACTACCATAGGTCCTGAGTAACAGCATTACAAGCAGTCCTTCAATGCTCTTAGCATTTCTCTGGGCTAGCAAGATTTGTCTCTTCTGTGTTTTTCTCCAACATTTTTGCCAACCTCACTTTACCTCCTTAGCTGTCTCCTGCATCTGTCTCCCTTTGCACCTTTTTTTACTTGCTATTTTGCACCTTGATTTAAAAGGACAGCTATAACGAGTGCTTGTTTCTAACCAGTAGTATTTGAATGAAAGATGACAGCATATCCACAAAAATTACAGAACAATTCCAATGGAAGGAAAATACATCAAGAAGAAAAAAGAAGCCAGAAAAGCTCAATGCAATTCAATATCTTGAAGGAAGTTCAGCGAGCTGCTTCTGCAAAGCAGGCCCTTAGCAAGAATTCTTTCTGGTCCATTCTTTGCTGTAAAGAAAGGAAAGCAAACCTGACTTGGAGTAATAATGAAGCACTTCAAGAATTCACAGTGTTACCTGTGAATGTAATGCTGTTAAATGTCATTTATTAAAACTCCTGACTAGCAGATACCTTGCTAAAACCAAGGACAAGACCATTACACTCAGTTTGGGATTTTGGGCTAAGCAGTGCTGTATCAACTGATGCACTATACTAATGTAGATTTAACATTCTCATTGTACGTAGCCCATGACAGCTGGATTTAAGAGGCAAGAGGGTAAGTAATTAAATTTTTCTTTCTTCCTTGAATAAAACTCTGACTGGGGTGTCTCATTCTTGGACTCTGCACAACATGGGTAATTGTCGGGGTTTGACCCTGACTAAATGCCAGGTACCTCGACTCTCTCTTGCTACAGAAAAAAACTGTAAAAATACACACCAATCTCGTGAGTCAAATGAGATAGGACACTGCTAGGAGGACGCCCAGAAGAGAAAAAGAGGGCAAACAGGCTCCAACTTAAAGTTGCAAAAAGTGATTTAATTACCTAACAGAGTTGGAGGATAAAATGCAAGGCAAAAATAAACTTTTCATACATTATTTTGTTCACTCCCCCCCTCCCTCTTACAAACCCATTTTTATTCCCCCCCTTTTATAACCAACAACAAGGCTCTTTTATAATCAACAAACCCGGATAGGGAGGCAGGGTGTGAGATATTGTCTCAGTCCACAGAACAGATCCATAAATCTATTCATCACCACAATTCTTCTACTACAAATACTCTTTATCTTTACTTTCCCTCTCTCTCTCTCTCTCTCTCTCTCTCTCTCTCTCTCTCCAGTTTTTTTTCTGCTCTCACCCCCACCCTCTTAAGAAGCAGTCTCTCCGCTCACCCCCCTTCCCTCTTTTCAAACCAGCAACACAGACAGGGGGCAGGGTGAGGGGTTCTCTGGTCAATCCAATCAGGGAGAGGAGTTCTCTATTTAGCCATGGGGTCCCTCCCACGAGAGACAGTCCTCTGGGAAATTCTTTGGCATGGGTCCGATCTCACGAGCAACATCCCGCCCGAATTCTGCTGCAACATGAGTCTCTTTGTCCATACAGTGCTGTGCAGACTCTCCCAAGCCGAGGCCAAGCTGCTTCCATGCCAGGAGCAAGGCCTTTCTCTCCTTTGCAAGGCCTTTACAGTTTTAACTCTTAGATGAGACTCCCACTGGTACACAGTTTTTCCAGACATCCACCTGCTCTTCTGGCGTGGGCTGTGGGTGAATTTCTGCACCCCTGTGGACTCCATGGGCTGCAGGGAGACCTCCTGCCCCCCCATGGCCTTCACCACAGCTAGCAGAGAGTTTTCAGCTCCGGCACCTGGAGCACCTCCTGCCCCACCTTCTCCACTGACCTTGGCGTCTCCGTGCTGTTCTCCCTTCACATATTTTTACCTCCACCTCCTCCTCCTCCAACTACAGAGAAGCGCGTGCCTGCCTTGTTTTGATTTCTTCTTAAATATGTTTTCACAGAGGCGTAACCAGCACCTCCAATTGGCCCAAACTTGGCCAGCAGCATGTCCATCACCTTCAGAGCCATCAGAGATTGGCTCTGCTGGACTTGATGTAAAAACCTCCAGAACTTATGCTCAGGACACACAGGAGCCATCTTTGTGCCACTCCCCACCACTCAGACACCTCTCCCAGACCTACCACGACAGCTTCTCAGGGGTCCAAATTTCTCCCAGATGTCAAAAAATAATTTACTGATGTTTGGGGCTTATCAAAACCCCCACAGTAATGCTGCCCGTTTCAGTGACACCTGTTATGCCTTTGTAGAGCTAAAATTGATGTCTTCCCGTGTGAAAGCAGCTTTATAAATATGATAAAGTCTATCTCACTCACTGGGCAGAGTTCTGAAAGAACAGGAAGAATCAGTGTAGTTATGAGCATAGCTGGACTTGCACCATTCTTATGGTGAACATTCCTGGATGGATACAACTATGGATTTTTCAACTCAATCTCTGTTCTCACAAAACCTTTTTTGAGAATATAGAACTTGCTGGAATACTTATTTCACCAGAAAAATTTCTAAGTTCTATGATGGCTTCTCTAGTCAAAAAACCAAACTAACCCAACCAAACAAAAATGTAACAAACAAACAAAAACCACAAAAAAACCCCAACCCAATCAAAACAAGGAGGAAAAAAAGGACCAGAAGTGATGATTACACTGAGCCAGAGTGTGAATCAGTAATGCACTATTTTATTCTAGGGGACTTGATAAAAAAACAACAAGGAAACAAAAATATGTAGAAAAATACTTTTGAACATTTTCATGCGAATCAAGCATCTCCCAAAAAGGAAACCAGAAAAGGACTGCAGTCCTGATCACTGAACTGAGGATTAAACAGGGGAAAACTCAAGCAAGTGAAAAATTACAAGCATGATCTGTAAAATATTCTGACAGCTGGACAAAAAATAAGCCTCCCTACTCCAAGTCCAAGAAGAGAGTCCAATTGTGCAACCAGAGCTTTTCAAATTGCCTGGCAGGGATGGTGCAGTGACTGGGTTTTCCCGCAAAGGAGAGGGGAATGCAGCATCCACTCACATTCATTTCTCCTTGCACTGCCAGAGTTGCCCAGCTGACCCACACATGGCCCCTGAGCCAAAGACTTCTTCCAGTTTAAGCTCTGGAAATATGACAGTTTTGCAGTTACAACATTCCAGTGAATCATCTAAGCAATGGACAAGGGAACTGCTAAGCATGAAAACCAATCATTGCTAAAAAATCCCTTAACATAGAGCAGGGCGGGAAGAGGGGTGGGAGGCAGTACCCTTTAAACATCAGGGATCACAGATTTTAAATTCAAGTTAAAAAAGAAAGTTCATAGGACTTTAATAAATGCCATGTCTTTATAGTCCATGATTTCTGCATAAAATTAAAATGTCATCTCCTCAGTATATGCTGTGTAAATAGAACTTACTGTAAACTGCTCTCACTGTTTATCTGGAGACGCAGTTATTGCTTTGTCAAAAAAGTGATTGCTTTATCAGGAGAAGCAATGGACATCCAGGCAGCTGAGCACCAGGCTGAGCACCTCTGCCAGGTTCATTTGATTGTGAACAAGTTTCTGCTTGCATATCCACATTTCAAAATTACCACTTCTCAAGCCTGGATAAACATGAAAACTTCCTGCCAAGATGTGTGCACTGTTAAGTGGAAGCTACTGTGCGAGCGTAGCTCTTTTCCGCAAGGAAGCCTCTCTGATGTCTAACAACAAAGGTGTTTACACATACTTAAACTGCACATAGGTTACATCTGGCACAGATATTTAAAATCCTGGTAAAAAGAACCCTTTTGGAATCTACTGTCAATTCAGTAATGATGGTTCAAGCTTTTTTAAAAGTTACCATGAGAGATGCAAGAGGAAGCAAAGCAACCACAGGCCAGTTCTCTAGCACGAAACACATGCCAGAAACAGGCTATCTGTTGCAGAAATAATCATCAGTGCTTAACAAACAAAGTTCAGCAAAGCACATCAGGTCACTCCATCCCTGCACCGAACACTGAGGTCAACAGCTTGGACACTTTCGTAATGTATGCATATTCCTCAGCTCTTCTGCTGAATAGGGATGAGCTGGTCCCCCATCCAGCAATCCACTACGGTGACAAAGTGGCTCTTAGTTTGCCCAGCAACATGTGGGACAGCAGCAAGTGTTCAGCAGCAGCCAAATTCTGACTAAGTGAAATAAATCAGATCCAGGAGGCCGATAAGATAAGGATCAGTGCTCTGTGTACATCCATTCGTTCATCAGGGCACTGATTTGAGTGCAGGAAAAAAATAAAGGGTATAAGGAGAAAGAGGCAGGAAAATAATCCACCTTAAATGTTATTTATGTTTCAGAAATTTTGTGAGAACATCGAGTAGTTGTTGTCATTGTCATAACATTTTTCTGAAGGTGCTGACTGGCATGAGGAAGAAGCTGTGTTAGAGCCAAGCTATTTACTGCCTTTCACTCAAGCCCCATTCTACAACAGTGTGCTTTCACAAGAGCTGCAAGAGCCAAGTCTGTAATTGTAAACATTCCCCGTCACATATTGTACATATCCTTATTTTTTTTACCTTAAATTCCTTAAGGCAGAGACTATTATTAATGCTAAATATATTAAAATTTAAGTCGAAGAGCAGAAAGGAAAATAAGCAACAACTTAGTCAAACTTTCCACCAACACTTCATTGGAAAATGTTGCAAATATCCCTAAGGAAAAATTTGGAGTATGGAAGAACAAAATGAAATTGATGAAATGGGCAAAGAAAAAGTTTGCAACTTGAAAATAATACTCTGTTTTCAAAATATAAGTATGAAATCAAGTGTTTACTGGGGAAAAAACCCTAACTATTTTCAGGGGACTCAGCGTGGTTTTATCTGTTTTACAAGGACAACCACACATTTAGCGTGGGAATTAAAGAGTCCTTTGCACGTGCAGAAAAAACCTAGAAAATCACAATTGTGAGAGAAATACAGGCAGATAGATGATTACAAGTGACTGTTTCCACTAAAACACCAATCATATCTTCTTCTTACAATTGTACCTTTATTAAATCTCCTGTGAGGAAAAGGCCCTTATTACTAGGGGGAAAGTCATGATAAATGAAAAGATCTGTCCTGTGGGTCTGACTCAAAACACACCTTCAGACCCAGTTTTCATAACCGGAATTTCTAAATGAAATGTGACCGTATCTCTGTGTCAGTTAAATTCTGAATGTCCTTCAGGCAGGATTTGAAAATCTGTTATAATCATCCGGTTGCCCACATACCTCTAGCTTCCAGAGGGGAAAAAAGTGTATACCGCATGTTACTGCTGACACTATTAAAAGCACCAGACAAGCACAGTGATGATCGTAGCATGAAGACTCTCTAAAAAGTCAGCATGAAAGCTTTGAACTTCACATAGTAGTTCAGACTTACAGAGCTTGTTAACTCTTATGTTTTGGTGAAAGCAGAAGAAACCTTTCTACCCAAAACAGGCTCGGGGGTTCTTCTCTTCAGTCAGATGTCAAGAGTCCTAGATATCTTGGAAGATGACTGTATGTGGAGGAATGATGAATATTGCAGACTGGATGGACAAGCTCCTCACAACAAACGACAGGTATTTACAATTTGAAGTATCGTATTGAAGTCAAATACTACTTGTAAAACATTTGGTTCAACTGATATGTTCTTCTCATATAGCTAGGCTTCCATGAATGCATTCAACAATCCTGACAGCTCCAAATTTGTCTTCACGTTGAGCACACGAGCAGGAGGTCTTGGAATCAATCTGGCTACTGCTGAATTACTACTGTAATTCTCTATGATTCAGACTGAAATCCACAAGTAGACCCCCAGGCTATGGTAAAATTCCCGATGGACATTTTGGTGTTTGTTGGTTTTTTTCTTTCCCTCTCACAGAACTTTGCTAGAAACATGTACTTCCAAAAGAAATTGGTATTTTCCCATTGTAGCACAGAAGTAGGATTTGTGAGACTGATTTTCAGTTCAAGTGCAGCCTTCTGCTCTGTGGAGCCATTAGTTCTTAGTCACATTTGGGCTACACAAATTTGTGTTCCTGTTGAGTACACGCATGCAGTGGGAAGTGCTGGATGTATGCATGAAGGAAAATAGCTTAGGTGATACAAAAAAATGAAATCAATCCAGGTTGTTAATCCCAAAAGTAGAACACTTGAAAGCTTTACTATTGCAGGGAGTGGAGGTGACTGTGTGAAGATCAGCTTTGATTTCCAATGTTTGTAGAAGTTCAGACTGGGAGACTGGCTTAGGTGGGAAAGAGGCTGGCCAATAGGTATGGTGTCTCTGATGAGGGAAGGCAGCAAACGGTGGTGTTACTGCTGTGGTTCAGAGCTCTTCTCAAGAGAAATTTGATAGGCAATTGCCTCTTTTCTCAGAAAATTTTCTGCTGTAGACTTGCAGTGGAACAACCAGAGGCAAAAGAAGATGATGCAGAGCACAGGTAGGTAGAGCAAGTGAGCTGCAGGCATCTGATCTCAGGAAAAAATCACCTGATGGTGATTATTTTTCAGCATCTTGATGATTTTTGTCTTCCAAGTGATGAGTTGATTTTGACTTTTTTGGATGAATCGGATCCATTTGGCCGAGAAAATTTCATATGGCAATCACATTGTGATGGAGTTACTCAGTGTGCAGAAAGCTTTTCTGGCAGGAAGTCTTTCAAGAATTCTCTGCACAAGAAAGAAACATCTAGAATTTGTGAATGATCTAGATGAGTTGGATTGCTGTGGTGTTTTGGGGTTTTTATCCCATTAACAAGGTTGCAGAGGCCCCAGTCCAGGGCTTCTCCTGCCTGGACTGGGACACAGCTTCCCTGTTTGCATCAGTACTCAAGGCCCACAAGATGTGCAAGTCACATCATTGGATTTCTTGCCACCTTTTTCCCTGGAATGCCCCCAAGCCTTTGAACAAAGCAGCTGCTGAGTTGTACTGCTGTGTACTTGAGGTGAACCTTCAAGGCCTGAGGGATTTTCTTTCTCCTTTTGTCTTTCTTCCTGTGTTAGAGAGAGAAGACAAGGCAGATACTCCCAGGAAGACAAAAGAATTGAAAGAAACCCAACCAAATTATTTCAGCCCCCAGCAAACAAAGACTGCAAGAAATTGAAGTGAGTATGCAGCGGTGGGATGTCAGAAAGATGTGTAAATCTAAGTTTTTCTTCAGACGGCTGAGACGAAGAGCTGCATCTCCTGTCGTGATACTCGAGAGGTAGTTTCTAACATCATGTGCCTTCTGCAACTTCAACTGCTGCAGATTGGCCTTTACATGCTGGAAGCAAGCAGTGCAGAAAGCAGCTCTGTAGGTGCAGGTGGGTAAGGCTAGGGAGTCTTTCCCTTCTGACATCATCCTCAAGCCCAGAGGCGTTGGGGCTGACGTGGAGCTGGGGGAAGAGTTATTGCAACTGCCGTAGGAATGGAAGAGCTTGAATTCTGGAGTTCCTTCCTCCCTTTTTCTCAGGGAAAATGAGCAGCTGTCTTCTTAGTCATGCGCTGGCTTTTGGAATGGGAAGGATGGGAAGTGTTTTGGAGGAGAGAGGGCTCTTGATCAGGTTGGGGATGGTGCTGTGCTCTGTGTCAAATAGTCCTCTGTGCAGCATCAGCGGTGCCAAGACAGAGACGCTGGAGAGCACGTGTGCAGGGAGTAGAGAGAAAAGCATGGGAAAAGTGGGTGCTGAAAGAGGGCAGGGCACTGACCCACGCACAGCAGAGTCGGGCAAGAAGTGCAGCGTCACACCTGAGCCTTCTCACTAGGTTTCACTTCATTTCCTCCTCCTCTGATGCTGCAGTCCATGAGCTGGGATTCATTGCTTGGTGTGTTCTTGGAAACTTGGAGAAGCTGACTCAAACTTATGTCAATGAGCAGTGGTGAAAGAAGGTTGAGAGCTGTTTGGTTCTGCTCATTGTTGCCCCAGTCATGCTCATTTCAGATGATCAGAAAACTGCTAGGCCATTCTACTATTAAATGTGAAAGTCTCTGCCACTTTCAAAGTCTCTCTCACCTCTCACTTGATGCCTCTCAACATTGGAAGCATTGTCTAGTTGGGACACTGGCAACAATTGCTTCAGGATGTAGCCAAGTTTTTAGGAAATCCCTCCATTGTATGTACATCATAAGAATGGATTTGCTTCTCTTGTGCAGAGCACCAAAAGCTTCATTCCAAACGAAGACCAACAATGTGGTGCTGCCACCACCGCCAGGCATGACGACTAGTGCACAACGTGCACCAAGCTCTAGCACCACAAGCCAAAAGAGAGGCAGAACGGAGACACTGACGACCTGCCTGCCATGGATAACCCTGCCAGGAACCAGGATCCTTTGTTATCCAAGGACAGGAAAGTGGAGGAACATCACAAGGAACTATCGAAGGGCATCAACACTGGCATCCAGGAGACCTGGGGGGAGCTTCCCTGCAAGCCCCGCTGAAGAGCTGTGTGATTCTCTTCAGAAACACCCTCCCAGATAAGGAACCATTTCTGGTTGTAGGCAAGTGCCAAGACAAGATTGGTGGGTGTCAAAAGGAGTGTGGTTCTAAAAACAATGGGTGTCTGTTGCAAAAGAAGAAACAGCAAACCTGTGGCTTTGGCTGCAACCTGGGCCTAAGGTTTTCTAGTTTGCTGACAAACTTGGTGAGCCTTGCAGCTTTGCATTTCCACGTTCTAAAGTTGGATTCCATGGCTGTTTACTGATGGGTCTGGGTGTGGGCTCTGGCATGTCTGGGGGCTGTGTGTGTTAGGCCAGAGTGTGCACGCTGTAGTAGCTGCCTTCTAACTGCTTGCTTTTCCCCCATCGTTTTCCCGCTTGCAGCCCTCACTGCACTTCTAGGCACTGAGCAAGGACACCTGCTGCTGAATTCCTCTGTGCCTGGGAAAAGCTGAATGGAGCTAAGCATAAGCTGAGAAGTCAAGGTTCCATTTCCATTAGGGAAGGGATTGTTGGGGAAAAAGGCAGGAGGGGAGAGCCTGGCGAATAGACTATGCCTAGGACAAATGAACATTTTCTCTTGAAATTTAGGGAAGCCGGGCTTTGGAATTGCTTTATGCATCTCTCTCTGAGCAGCATTCTTCTTTCCATGGTTTTTCAGGGATCCTCAGGGGATGAGAAGAATCCTTTCCCGGTGACACCTTTCCCACAAGAAGACAAGACAAGAAGACCTCAAGTTTGAACAGGAAGTGTTTGTTTCACAGCCCTGCCTGTAGTTTCTGAAGCCACCAGGCAGAAGTGGCCCTGCAGCTCCCCGACTTTCGCTTCCCTTATCATCAGCACTTCTTTCGGGAGCAAAGAGAGAGGGAGACACGGGGGAGAGCTGCCCAGTCAGGGCAGCACCTGCTGAGTCAGTTGGCTAGAGCTGAGCAGCACTTGAATTTTTGACTCCCTGCTGGGCCTGTGACCTGGATTTGCTAGCAGAATTCCTAAAATTGCTGCTACTTTTTTATTGCACACGTTAGTCCTTACAAATGTTGTGCTGTCCTGTGTTGCAAGCAGTGGGGAATGCTCACAAGCTGACACCTGCCATCCCACGTGGCCTTTGCAGTGTCATTTTCCATCAAACACAAAGTTTTGTGACACCCTCTGAGCAAAGGGATGCATTGCCACCATCTGTTGGCAAGCTTGCAAAAGAAAAGAAACACCATGTGCCTGGCTGAAGGGCTGCAAGGCCCTAAAAATCCTCCCCCTGAGGAGGCAGCTGCTGAAATTCAAAAGGCTTTGCCAATCCTCTTGGAGCAAAGTCACTCCAGTCATTGACTGTCCTCTGCCACATGTCCCTGTTGGATGAATCCAACCAAAGGTTTTCTCTCTCCCTGCCCTTCTTCCAGGCTTTTTTGCTGAGAAAAAAACAGCTGACGTGACCAACACCCTGCCTGACCTTATACACTGCATCAGACACAATTTACAGTGACCCAGACTGGAAGCCAAAGTGCCTTACCTGGCTCTCTGGCATGTAAAGAGTTCAAAGTTCTTTGCTCTTTTGAAGCCTTAGAAACACTTTTGTTCTTTTTTTTTTTTTTTAATTGGTCAATGCAAAAGATCTGTATGTTATTTTTAGTTTAAATACAGTTGTAAGTGATTTTGGTTCCTTTTAGAAAACTTGGTGGTTTCTTAGAGTAACGCTTTTCTGCCTTGCAAAAGAAGAGATGGAGGGTAGTAGCCGCCTTTCAAATGAAAGTGTGGAGAGAAGGATGGTATCCCAAAGTAAGTGTGCTTACAAGAAAGAATTACCTCCATATTCCACATCCTTTCGTGATACAAGAACAGCTTAGCGAGGTACGGAAATAAAGTTACCCTTTGCCCTGGTTTTGTGGTTGCTCCAGTTGCCTGTGCCTGTGTCGACTCCCATTGCCACATTTCACAACAATCGTTTGGACACTGCCACGAACAAAAGCAATACTCACATGGACATTCCTCCTGAAGGAGAAAAACAAATCATTCTTCTTGATCAGGTCTGAGTGAGTGGGGCATCTGACACATGCAGGCCTTTTCAAAGCCTGGGCTGCAGAAACCCCCATGGTCAACAAGAATTGACTGATTCTGGCTGTCAACGCTGCCTTCCAGTTTGCGTTGGTTTAACTTCACTCTACAATGGCTTCCTTTCTTGGCCTTAATACATGCATTTCGAGAGCATGGATGAGCAACTCACTTCATGGCTCAATCGAACTTCCAGAAAATCATTTTCAAATCTGGTTTTCACAAAGCATGATGTACCTTTTTCTCTTCATTATTTACAAAAAGAGAAAGGAATGTATAAAGAAAGGACTCTTGCTTTTAAAACTTAGATTTGGATTTATGCAGAGTGTAGTCATTTGAAAAGCTCTGCAGAGCCACTGGATCAGCTTGAACAGGAATCTCTTCTGCAAACCTTGTGAGAGACAAGGGGCTTCATTCTTTCATCTACTGAGTATTCAAACTGGGAACTACCACAAATCACATAAAATACAAGAACATGGTGAGCTTAGCAACAGACAGAAACCTTTTGCCAGAACCTTGGCAGATCTTTCAAACACCGTCAAGAGAAACCAGAATGTTCTCAGCCTACTAATCCAGCAGATTTCTGATAGTGCAATAGTAGAAAAAAGAATCAAATACTTTCGAATCAAAACACCCTCCAGCACCCTCAAAGCATTGGGAGGCTCTGATTATTAACCTCTGACCATGCAATTTGTCTCGCAAACAACACACCGCATGGATATACACAACCATCTCAATCTCCTTCAGAAATAACCAGGGCCATTTCAGGCACAGTCCATTTTCACTTCTTACTGAATTCTCCTTCTTCTATCATTCATCTAAAATTTTCTGTGAAATTCCAATCCATAATTGCATTCAAAGACGGCATGAATAGAACACTGAGCTAGTATGCTCAAGTACTCCCAATCAACAAGTCACAGAAAGGTTGGTTTAGCCACATTT
This sequence comes from Lichenostomus cassidix, assembly GCF_008360975.1. Taxonomy (NCBI): domain Eukaryota; kingdom Metazoa; phylum Chordata; class Aves; order Passeriformes; family Meliphagidae; genus Lichenostomus; species Lichenostomus cassidix. The sequence goes on from NC_139480.1 coordinate 57,657,599, forward strand.
TCTTGGTCTTCACTCCCAGGAAAAAGGGATGAGACAGGAGGAAATAGCATTCAAGTTGTGCTGGAAAGAAGGGGATATTTTTCCAGGAAAGAAATGGTTTCAGGCTTTTCCCTCCCCCTACACCCCTGGAACCTAACTGCACTTTGCCCAAGGAGAACAGGAACATCCCAAGGAGACAAGGAAATGCACTGGATTTTCAGAAAACGCAGGCGGTGGGCAGGTTTTGTATCCCATACACTTCCCCATCCATGCCAAGACACACGAGGCTGCAGGAACACGCCGCGTGCCGGGAGGGATTTGGTGTCACCCAGGTGCCTGTCACAGTCCACTTAGAAGCCGACGTGGGATGGTTCGTACCAGCTATGATCTCGGAGTGCAAAAAGAAGAAAAAAGCACAACAGAATTCAACAAGTCAAGGCAATTAAATTTCAGTCCAAACAGGGACTTTATTAATTTAGCCCATAAACCGGCCTGCGCCAGAAAGAGAGAGAGAGAGGCTGGGAAAGATAGGGAGAAAATGGAAGAAAACAGGTCTTATAGCTATCACCACAGCTATCACCACAGCTCCACAGACATCCAGCATCTCTGAGAGTCCTGTCCAGAAGGCGTCCCTCTGCCTCTGCGTCAATTGATGTCATCTCACAGTGGGGAAGATCTTCGGAATTCAGTTATTCCAGAGCTGTCTTTTATTCAAGCCCGCACACCTCGTCCCTTCTTGCAACCCGCCTGTGTGACCCTTCTTTAGGAGATATGCCAAACTACACTTGGCAGGCCACACATGCCAAGAGAGGAGTGTCTGGGACATGGCCGGCTAAGGAAGCAGGTTTTCTCAAAATATTCCAAATGGATGCCAGGGCGACATGTGCAAAGCCTTCGTCACACACCAGCTGTAGGAGTGTCCTAGGTTGCAATATTGATGTAGTTAAGTATTCTATTACCACCAGCTGTGGGCCATTAGCTGCTATCACCCACTCCGGATGACAGGCAATGGGCCATCCGTTAGCTGTTACCAGCTGCTAACGACCCACCCCGCATGACAGGCAATGGGCCATCAGGGACCCACCGTGTGACTCATGGACTTATCTCATCCCATTGTGGGATCCTCTGCCCAGGAGGGAGGAACCAGGTGTTCCCACGTGGATATAACCTGGCCCTGGAACTGCCTGAGCTAGCCCTGTCTACTGGGTTCCCAGAGGACCAGAGCTACCACTGGATCTTCAGCAGGAGACGAGACCTTCACAGGATCACCGCTTCAACTGGACTACTTCAGTTGGACTGCTACTACCACCCTAACAGGGTGTTAGGTTGTATCTGACTTTGTCAGTGCTTTTCCTTGTATTATTTCACTTATTTTTAATTTCAATCTTGACTTGTGATCTCCCACTGGTTTGTTATCAAACCAACACATATTTTGGCGCCCAACGTGCGGCACGAACCTGAGGAAACTCAGAAATCCTATCACCATGATGCTCAGTTTATCTACATGGGTACTGTATCTCGCTCTCTATATTTTTCCTCAAATGGGAAACTATCTGCCTGTCATAGTGCTCCTGTTGCGACCAGGGAATGGCATGAGAATTGCTCTATTGGTTTATTATGCCTATTGTATGATAACCTGTGAGGCGATGAATACCATTCGGAACATATACTCAGTTTTGTCTGCCTGGCCTAATCTGAGCCACTACGTCTGGGACCTCCTCAGCAATCGCACCCACCCTATGGGGTTAGGAGGAGAGAGCGGTTTCTTCCAGCCTTTCAGGTCAGGCACAGCCTTTTCTGAGGATATTGAGTTCTCTCTGGATGCTAGGGATGGCATAATCTTTTTGTTAGTTCTGTTTTCTTTGACCAGCACCGTGTACCTCATGCTGCAGATCAGGAAAATATTTTGTCTTCTTGCGGAGGAGAAACAAAGCAAATCAAAACAGCCGAAGCCCGTAGCAGTTGCCCCCGTCCAGAAAAAGAAATCAAAGAGCAAATCAGTCCGCATAGCGACTGATGAGGATGCGGCAGGACCATCTCACCCAGCAGAAGAGACAGAGCCGGAGATCATCACTCGCTCTCTATCCCTGGGGGAGCTGCGGGACCTACGGAGGGAATTCACCTGGCAGGCAAATGAGTCCATCTTAATCTGGCTGCTCCGCATATGGGATGCCGCCGCTAATGACACCATTCTGGACGGAAGTGAGGCCAGACAACTGGGATCCTTGTCCCAGGATGTGGTTATTGACCAGGGGATTGGGAAAACCCAGGAAACTCTCAGCCTCTGGCGGAGATTGCTGGCGAGTGTACGGGACAGATACCTCTGCAAAGAAGACCTCCAGATGCACCAGAGAAAATGGAACACAATAGAACAAGGTATCCGATGCCTGAGGGAATTGGCCGTACTAGAGATCATTTTCTCGGACAATGAGAGATTCCCCAAGAGCCCAGATAATGTCCAGTGCACTTCACAAATGTGGCTAAGATTCGCGCGGCTCGGACCAGAGATATACTCTCGTTACCTGGCAACACTGCAGTGGAGGGAAGGCGAAGACCAGGTGGGTGTGTTAGCAAACAAACTGAGAATCTACAAGGACACTGTCACCGCTCCACTACGCACCCAGGTCTCATCGGTAGAAACAAACCTGGCCGCGCAAGTCCGGAGCTTAATTGAAGAGAATCAGAAACTAAGGAAAGAGCTCAAAGAAGGATTTTTCCATGCCACACCAAAACCAACCCGAGTCTCTGCCATCAGGAGCAGACACCCCCCAGCCAAGGAAAGAAGACAAACTCCACGACGTGACCTCTGGTTTTTCCTGCAGGAGCATGGGGAAGACATGAGAAAGTGGGATAGGAAACCCACCTCCTCCTTAGCAGCCCGGGTACGTGAATTGAAAAAAGAAACATCAACTTCAGGAGGCTCATCTAGGTACAACACTGCCCCAGTCTCTTGTGGACAGAACTCCAGACAGAATGGAAGTGATAATATGACTGATCCACTTGAAGGGACCTCAGGAACACTTTTACAGGAGAAGAACGTCATGCACCAAAAACAGGATTAGAGGAGCCCTGCCTCTAGCCAGGTAGAGGAAAGGGACAATCGGATCTATTGGACTGTGTGGATCCGATGGCCTGGCACGTCTGACCCACAAAGATACACGGCTTTGGTTGATACCGGCGCTCAGTGCACCCTGATGCCATCCAGGTATGTGGGGACCGAATCCATTTCTATTTCTGGGGTGACAGGAGGATCCCAGCAGCTGACTGTACTGAAAGCTGAAGTGAGTTTAACTGGGAATGAGTGGCAGAAACACCCCATTGTGACTGGTCCAGACGCCCCATGCATCCTCGGCATAGATTATCTCAGGAGTGGATATTTCAAGGACCCGAAGGGACATCGTTGGGCTTTTGGGATAGCAGCCGTAGAGACAGAAGACATAAGACAACTGAATACCCTGCCTGGTCTCTCAGATAACCCGTCTGCTGTAGGACTACTGAGAATTGAAGAACAGCGGGTACCAATTGCTACAGCAACAGTGCATCGCCGGCAATACCGCACTGACAGAGACTCCGTGGCCCCCATCCATAAGATGATTCGGGATCTGGAGAGCCAAGGGGTGGTCAGCAAGGCTCACTCACCCTTTAACAGCCCTATATGGCCGGTGCGTAAGTCCAGTGAAGTATGGAGACTGACGGTGGATTACCGTGGCCTGAATGAAGTCACACCACCACTGAGTGCTGCTGTACCGGACATGTTGGAACTTCAGTATGAGCTGGAATCCAAAGCAGCAAAGTGGTATGCGACCATTGATATTGCCAATGCCTTTTTCTCCATTCCTCTGGCAGCAGAGTGCAGGCCTCAGTTTGCTTTCACCTGGAGAGGTGTGCAGTACACGTGGAACCGACTGCCCCAGGGGTGGAAGCACAGACCCACCATCTGCCATGGACTGATCCAGGCTGCACTGGAAAAGGGTGAGGCTCCAGAACATCTGCAGTATATTGATGACATCATTGTGTGGGGGGACACAGCAACGGAAGTATTTGAGAAAGGAGAGAAAATCATCAGAATTCTCCTGGAAGCCGGTTTTGCCATCAAGAAGAGTAAAGTCAAGGGACCTGCCCGAGAGATCCAGTTCCTGGGAGTAAAGTGGCAAGACGGACGGCGTCAGATTCCTTCTGAGGTCATCAATAAGATCATCGCGATGTCTCCACCAACCAACAAGAAGGAGACGCAAGCTTTCCTAGGCGCCATAGGCTTTTGGAGAATGCATATCCCTGAGTACAGCCAGATCGTGAGTCCTCTCTACCTCATAACCCGCAAGAAGAACGATTTCCACTGGGGCCCTGAACAGCAGCAAGCCTTCACCCAGATAAAACAGGAGATTGCTCATGCGGTAGCCCTTGGCCCAGTCAGGACAGGACCAGAGGTAAAGAATGTGCTTTACTCTGCAGCCGGGAGCCATGGTCTGTCCTGGAGCCTTTGGCAGAAAGTGCCTGGTGAGACCCGAGGTCGACCACTGGGAGTCTGGAGTCGAAGTTACAGAGGGTCTGAAGTCAACTACACTCCCACCGAGAAAGAAATCTTGGCAGCTTACGAAGGAGTCCAAGCCGCCTCAGAGGTGATCGGCACAGAAACACAACTTCTCCTTGCACCCCGACTGCCAGTGCTGGGGTGGAGGTTCAAGGGAAGGGTTCCCTCTACCCACCATGCCACTGATGCCACGTGGAGCAAATGGATTGCCCTCATCACACAGCGCGCCCGTATTGGAAACCCGAATCGCCCTGGGATTCTGGAAATTATAACAAACTGGCCTGAAGGTGAGACTTTTAAATTATCTTCAGAAGAAGCAGAGGGGAAAGTAGCACGTGCCGAGGAAGCACCCCCGTATAACGAGCTGCCGGAGAGTGAAAGACGCTATGCCCTCTTCACCGATGGGTCCTGCCGAATTGTAGGCGCAGATCGGAAATAGAAAGCTGCAGTATGGAGCCCCACACGACAAGCTGTACAGGCTACCGAGGGACAAGGTGGATCGAGTCAGGTCGCAGAGCTTAAAGCCATCCAACTGGCTTTGGATATTGCCGAACGAGAGAAATGGCCAAGGCTCTATCTCTACACTGACTCCTGGATGGTAGCCAACGCGCTATGGGGATGGTTAGATCGCTGGAGAAAAGCTAACTGGCAGCGCAGAGGAAAACCCATCTGGGCCGCTGAGATTTGGCAGGACATCGCCGCCCGGGCAGAAAAGCTGACCGTGAAAGTTCGACACGTGGATGCACATGTACCTAAGAGTCGGGCTAATGAAGAGCATCGTAACAATGAGCAGGTGGACCGAGCTGCCAAGGTGGAAGTGTCACAGGTGGATCTGGACTGGCAGCACAAAGGAGAATTATTTCTAGCTCGTTGGGCCCATGATGCCTCTGGTCATCAAGGGAGAGATGCTACATACAGGTGGGCTCGTGACCGAGGGGTGGACTTGACCATGGACAACATCTCACAGGTCATCCACAGCTGTGAGACTTGCGCTGCAATCAAACAGGCCAAGCGGGTGAAGCCTCTGTGGTATGGTGGATGATGGTCAAAGTACAGGTATGGGGAAGTATGGCAAGTTGACTACATCACACTTCCCCAAACCCACCAAGGAAAGCGCTACGTGTTGACCATGGTGGAAGCAACCACGGGATGGTTAGAGACCTACCCTGTGCCTCATGCTACTGCCCGGAACACCATCTTGGGTCTGGAAAAGCAAGTCCTGTGGAGACATGGTACCCCTGAGAGAATCGAGTCTGACAATGGAACCCATTTCAAGAATGGCCTCATAAGCACCTTGGCTAGAGAACACGGAATTGAATGGATATACCACATCCCCTATCATGCACCAGCTGCCGGGAAAGTTGAACGGTGCAACGGACTACTTAAGACAACTTTGAAGGCACTTGGCGGGGGAACCTTCAAAAATTGGGAACTGAACTTAGCAAAGGCCACCTGGATGGTTAACACAAGGGGTTCTATCAATCGAGCCGGTCCTGCCGAGTCCGAACCTTTGCACACAGTGGATGGAGATAAAGTCCCTGTGGTACACGTAAGAGGTTTTTTAGGAAAGACTGTCTGGATTAGTCCCACCTCAGGGAAAGGCAAACCCATCCGTGGAGTGGTTTTTGCCCAAGGACCTGGTTATACTTGGTGGGTGATGCAGGCAGATGGAGAAACCCGTTGTGTCCCACAAGGAGACCTTATCTTAAGTGAGAACTGTGTAGATGGTAATAGAATAAGGGGTGGATAATGTCCTAGGTTGCAATATTGATGTAGTTAAGTATTCTATTACCACCAGCTGTGGGCCAATAGCTGCTATCACCCACTCCGGATGACAGGCAATGGGCCATCCGTTAGCTATTATCACTTGCTAATGACCCACCCCGCATGACAGGCAATGGGCCATCAGGGACCCACCGTGTGACTCATGGACTTATCTCATCCCATTGTGAGATGCTCTGCAGAGGAGGGAGGAGCCAGGTGTTCCCACCTGGATATAACCTGGCCCTGGAACTGCCTGAGCTAGCCCTGTCTACTGGGGTCCCTGAGAGGACCAGAGCTACCACTGGATCTTCAGCTGGAGACTAGACCTTCACAGGATCACCGCTTCAGCTGGACTACTTCAGTTGGACTGCTACTACCACCCTAACAGGGTGTTAGGTTGTATCTGACTTTGTCAGTGCTTTTCCTTGTATTATTTCACTTATTTTTAATTTCAATCTTGACTTGTGATCTCCCACTGGTTTGTTATCAAACCAACACAAGGAGGCACAGGACAGTTGCTCTGTACCAGCGTAAGCAGAACTTTTCCTGCTCTCCGGCTGTTCGCAGAAAGCGGACAACCCAGCGGCTGAGCACACTGCAGCAGGGTTCGTTCAGAACTTGGCCCAAGTGCACCAAAATGCTTCTTTTCAGCCACAATGTTCTCAGAATGCTTGTTTCTGCTTCAGCAAGCTCCTGGCAGCATTTGCACTGAGGGGCATAAGGTGCAGCGAGAAGGAACGAAAAGGAGCTTGCCACGACTTCAGATATGCATATCTGCAGGAGATATACTTGTCCCAGAAGGAATCAGGTGAAGAGAAGGCTTTCTTCCAGTACCCCCCTCCGCACGCAGCCTTGCCCGGCTGAAGTGAGCCCTTCGCGGCTTTCTCGCCCTAAAGCGCGCTTTAGCTCCGGACAAGCTCTGCTGCTCTCCGGCTGTGCGCAGAAAGCGAGCAAACCAGCGGCTGAGCACACTGCAGGAGGGTTCATTCAGAACTTGGCCCAAGTGCACCAAAATGCTGCTTTTCAGCCACACTGTGCTCAGAATGCTTCTTTCTTCTTCAGCTAGCTTCAGGAAGCACTTGCACTGAGTGGCATAAGGTGCAGCGAGAAGGAACGAAAAGGAGCTTGCTACGACTTCAGACATGCATATCTCCGGCAGATATAGCTGTCCCAGAAGGAAGCAGGCGAAGAGAAGGCTTTCTTCCAGTGCCCCCCTGTTGGAAAATGGTTAGCAGAACGGGGCCATATTGGCGAGGTGTGCGTGCAGGAGAAGATGCAGCATGCACAAACCAGCTATTGTTCTAAACTGTGAAGGTACTATTGTTCCTAACTTTAGGATGCTATTGTTCATAACTTTGAGATGTTCTTCCCAGGGGATAGAAAAGAGAACTAGAGCTGTATCCAATGTAGAAGAAATAAGCAAAATAGAGAAAGAATCACACAGTCAGTAATTCAGCTTATGCTGGCAAAACTTTAGCTGAGCCAAGTGAAACATGCCTAAAGACCACAGCGAATCAGAAAGCTAAGATAGATCTGCGCATAAACCAAATAGCCAATCATAAGTGCCGGTTTGTCGCATGAATCTGTACCTGTTTTCTATAATAATGCCTGTCTTAGAAGAAGTAAATGGAATAACACCATTATCTCTGTGAGAGTGTGTGTTAGTTCCCGGTGGCCTCTCCGACATTTGGCACCCGAACAGGGACAGACCGGTACTTCGAGTACGAGAGCTGAAGCTGCGAGAAGATCGAATCGGTCAAGCAGTGGAAGCGGGGAGGAGGTCGCAGACGCAGAGAAATGGCTGAAGACTGAATTGAAGTCCGAGCCAAGAAACGGTTGAAGACCGAATTAAAGTCCAAGCCAGGTGAGGAGGGTCACTACCTCTTCCTCCGCGTGGGGGTCCCGGGCAATGGATTTAGAACTTGCCGCGGCACAGAATTTACTCCTTAATATCCTTGATAATAGAGGGACGGGAGTGAAAGAGAAAAATTTAGAAAAGCTTATTTCGTACGCTAGGAAGCAGAACTATTTAAACTCACCTTCTTTGCTTTTCGCTGTTTCGGAATGGCAAGTAGTAGGAAATGTTCTTTTTAATCAAATAATACAAAAAAAGGGAGCGAAAGATTTGATAGAGCTAGGAACAACTTGGGATCTAGTTATAAACACTTTAAAGTCTTTAACAGCTGAGAAAAAGGTCGCTACCGCAGCCTTAGAGGCTATTGGCAACACTCCAACAGATAACATTCCTTCAAATGCTTCTGTCGCTCTGCCGCTGACAGAGTCCAGAGTAAAAACAAAGAGTTCTTTGTTTGAAAAGTTTCAGGCAATGAAAGGACAAAAGGCAGAATCTTGCTATTCAGTTTCTGAACTCCGAAAAAAGTATGACAAGTCTAATCTTACCACTCCTTTTGAGAGAGAGTTTCTTGCAGGTCAGTCAGAGACAACTGCGGAAGTTTCTCCAGACGCTAATGTGAGTCAAATGACAAAAAACATGGAAGTTACAGGAAGCACCCAGTGTTCACACGTCCCTCCGTCATCTCAACAGCCCATATTGGCAACAATCCCAGAAGCACAGCCCTTGCCCAGTGAAGAAGACAGTGACTCTGATGAAGAAGCAGAACTGACAAACAATATTACCCTCCAAGAACCAGTTACCAAAAGCCAAAAAGAACTCAAAAATCCTGTTGAAGAACTAAAAACTCAGTTACAGCAAGTAATGAAACAATTAGAGCAGCAAAAGAGCAACACAGTTGCTCGGAAAATAGTACAACCAATACCACAGCGATGCAATACAGCTAAAGATGCAGTTCAATTACAGCAATGGGCCTCTCAGCCTTCTGCCTCTCAGCCCTCTGCTCCATTTGAAGTGCAGTGTCAACTGCTGCCACCATCATACTGCACAACTCCAAATCCTTCACGTTTAGGGCAAAGGTGGTCTGGAGTCGTTCGAGATGCCATAATAGAAGGAGAATGGCAGTCAGCTGGAAACATTGTTTGTCCTATTTTATATGACCCGCAGGGTCCCAGGTATGATCAACATGAGTTCAAAGTTTTGCAATCAGTTAAAAAAGCAGTTGTTGATTTTGGAATTAAATCTGAACAAGCTCGTTTAGGTATAGATTGGCTTCTTTCAGCTGATGTCAATTCTCCCACAGATTGTAAAAATCTGGCACGGATGTTGCTGACTCCATCACAATTTATAACATGGTCTAATGAATGGCATCGACTGGCTGAACAAGAAGCAGCAAGACCACGCAATCAAGGAGATCCTCTGTTTGGAATTAATTCGATGATGCTCACAGGAGATGGCAACTGTCAACATATGATGGTACAACTGCAGTACCCCCCTGAAGTGCACAATCTATCGACTCAGCTCGCACGAATGGCATTCGGAGCGGTGTCCGATTCAAAGACAGAACCTAGCTTCACTGCAGTGAGACAGGGCGTCACTGAACCATACTCACACTTTATTGATCGATTGTTCAAAGCAATGGAAGACCAAAATGATCTTTCGGGAGATGCCTAGCAAAACATGTTTAAACTCCTAGCATTCGAAAATGCCAATCCACCTACGAAACAACTGTTTGCCACCTTGCCAAAAGGAGCAGAAGTGCACCAAATGCTTGAAGTAGCAAGCCGTGTAGCAGCGCAAAAACAAAATCAATATGTAGTCAATGCAGTGGCTGAAACAATCAAACCAACTACACAACTACTAGCTGCTGCAGTCACAAAATTGAAAGGCTCTCAAAAAACATCAACAAAACCTGAAGGCTGTTTTAAGTGTGGACAATTTGGACATGTCCACAAGACATGCACAGCTACTGTTTGGTGTGACAAATGCCAACAAGACACACATGCTACAATTGTCTGCCGAAGGACAAAAAACGTGAACAAGAGCGCGAAGGGACACTGCGCTGTGACACAAATGGCAGCTCCCGCAAACTCAGCAAGGCTTCTCCCTCCAGCAACCTGTGGAAGCATGAGAATCGATTTGGCAACAACAATAGATGTCTCATTATTAGACAATAGAGCCCAGAAAATACCAACAGGGATAAATGGGCAACCAGTTACCCAAAATGGAAATTTTGGCGCTCTCATCATAGGCAGATCATCCTCAGGCCTTGCAGGGCTCATTGTATTGCCAGGAGTCATAGATATGGACTATACAGGTGAAGTTTTTGCGTGTGCATACACTTTAACTCGTCCACTTACCATACACAAAGGAACCAGAATCGCTCAACTCATCTTAATGAAAAATTTGACTAATAGTATAGAATTACCTAGAGATCCACCTCAAATATATCGAGGTAACAGAGCTTTTGGGTCAACCGGAAATCACGTAGTTAGTTTAGCACAGCAAATGACTCAACGACCACTCATCAATCTGCAGCTCACCTACAATGGCCACACTCATCAAGTCACAGCAATACTTGATACAGGAGCTGACGTGACCATCATCAGCCAAGCAAAATGGCCTAAGTCTTGGCCATTATGTACTGCCCTTGATTCCATTCAAGGAGTTGGAGGAGGCACAAATCCTTCACGAAGCTCAGTACCTATATCCATCACATTCCCAGAAGGGCAAAAAATTACTGTGTGTCATTATGTCATGCTCCTATCAGGAAATCTTGGAGGACTGGTAGGACGAGATGTTCTGAGTCAGCTCGGTGCAGTGTTGCACCTACCACAACCAACACATTTTTAGTAGGGGCCACTGCGAAAAGGCCGCCGACCCCAAAAATATAATGGAAAACAGAAGAACCTGTATGGGTCGAGCAGTGGCCTTTGTCTAAGGAGCAGCTCGCAGTTGCACATCAACTTGTGAAAGAACAACTTGAAGCAAAGCACATTCAACCCTCTGTTAGCCCATGGAACATGCCCATCTTTGTCATTCCAAAGAAATCAGGTAAATGGAGATTGTTACATGACCTTCAAGCAGTAAATGCTCAAATGTGGGCCATGGGGACTTTACAGCCAGGAATGCCCACCCCAACGATGCTTCCGCAACAGTGGCATGGTACTCATCATTGACCTTAAAGACTGTTTTTTCACAGTCCCTCTACAGCCAGAAGATACAGTTCATTTTGCATTTACCTTACCAGCCATAAATAAAAGCGAACCAGCTCAAAGATTCAAGTGGGTGGTATTGCCTCAAGGCATGAAAAATTCACCAGCTATGTGTCAACTATATGTTCATTGGGCTTTAGAACCTATTCGTGCATTTTTTAGCTCTGCTCTCGTTTATCACTACATGGATGACATCTTATTGTGCCAACAACAACCATTCGTTCCGTCAGATCTACAACATATTACTACTTTACTTGCAACAAAAGGTTTAATTGTTGCCCCTGAAAAAGTTCAAATGTCTGCACCATGGAAATACCTTGGATGGACTGTCACTTCTATGCAAATCAGACCTCAAAAGTTGTCCCTACATTCTGAACTGAAAACCGTGCATGATGCTCAAACCCTACTTGGAGATCTACAGTGGGTACGAAATCTCATTGGCCTCAAAAATGAAGACATACTCCCATTATTACCACTATTGCGAGGCACCGATCCAGCTGCTACAATTACGTTAACTCAAGATCAGCAAAACTGTCTAGTGCAACTTGGAGAAATATTGTGACCTTCCTTCACTGAACGTCGCCTGCCTGAAGTTCCACTAGGTGCGCTCTTCTTCAATCAAACTGTCGCCCCATTTGGAATCATTTGCCAATGGCCGTCTTGGCAAAAAGAGAAAGGGGGAGAAAACCGAACAGCGTGTATTTCCAAGATTGCCAAGACGTCCAAGACTATACAGAAAGAACAGCCTGTCAAACATGCAAGAATTACTCGTCCCGAAGAACGCATTGTGATTTTGGAATGGGTGTTCATCAGTTTATCACCACCAAAAAGTGTGTGGTCACGCACAGAGATGCTTTCAACTCTCATTCGAAAAACACGTACCAGAATTGTAGAAATTTCAGGACATGAAGCTGTATTTTTTAGCATACCCCTGAAGACAGAGCTACAATAGTGGCTGATACAAAATTCAACGGATATGCAAATTGCCTTAGATGCATACTCAGGACAACTCTTAGAGCGATATCCTGCAGATCCCAGAATCAAAATAATAGGGGAACAACTGTGGGTAGAAGAGCCCAAGGTTCGTGCTAGGCCAATTCAAGGTTGCACAGCGTACACCGATGCAGGACAGCAGTGGAAAAAAGCTGCTTGTACATGGTTAGAAAATGGAGAGTGGCAAGAACACACCCTTAAAGGAGAAACATGTGATTCGCTGCAAACCTTCGAGCTAGCAGCAGTTGCCTGGGCACTCACACGATGGCGCAGCACACCCCTGAATATCGTTTCAGATTCGTTATATGTCGTTGGCATTGTCCTAAGAATTGAGCAAGCCCTGATCAAGATACCTTCAAATCCACGATTAGGACAACTGTTCCTGCAAATCCAACCGGCCATCCATGACAGAAAAGAAATTTGTAGTATCCTACTGTCTTGGTTTGAAAACAAACCAGTGGGAGATCACAAGTCAAGATTGAAATTAAAAATAAGTGAAATAATACAAGGAAAAGCACTGACAAAGTCAGATACAACCTAACACCCTGTTAGGGTGGTAGTAGCAGTCCAGCTGAAGTAGTCCAGTTGAAGTGGTGATCCTGTGAAGGTCTAGTCTCCAGCTGAAGATCCAGTGGTAGCTCTCGTCCTCTGGGAACCCAGTAGACAGGGCTAGCTTAGGCAGTTCCAAGGCCAGGTTATATCCACGTGGGAACACCTGGCTCCTCCCTCCTCGGCAGAGCATCTCACAATGGGATGAGATAAGTCCATGAGTCACACGGTGGGTCCCTGATGGCCCATTGCCTGTCATGCGGGGTGGGTCATTAGCAAGTGATAATAGCTAACGGATGGCCCATTGCCTGTCATCCGGAGTGGGTGATAGCAGCTAATGGCCCACAGCTGGTGGTAATAGAATACTTAACTACATCAATATTGCAACCTAGGACACCTACACATCAGGAGTCACTTCACCACACAAGGCCTAGGTGAAGGCAATGCTAGAGCAGATGCTCTTGTCAGTCCACTGTTACAAGCTCCACAAAATTCCTTCGCAGCTGCTCAAGAAAGCCACTCAATGTTTCATCAATCAGCTAAAGCTCTACACAGACAGTTTGCACTATCGATGGACGATGCCCGAGGAATTGTTCAAGCATGCCAGCAATGCAACCAGCATGGCACGAGTCTAGGTCTCAGAGTGAATCCCAGAGGCCTACAAGCCTGTGAATTATGGCAAATGGATGTTGCTCATGTTCCTGAATTTGGCAGAGTTTCCTGTGTTCATGTTACTATAGACACATTTTCAAAAATGATTTGGGCAACAGCTCAAGAAGGAGAAAAGGCAAGCTATGTAATTAGACACCTAAACTCGTGCTTTGCAGTTATGGGGGTACCCAAAGAGATAAAAACTGATAATACACCCGCCTATGTGAGCTGGAAATGTGAACAATTTCTACAAACATGGGGCATCAAGCACAACACAGGAATCCCTCACGTATCCACCGGACAAGCCATAGTAGAAAGAGCTCATCGAACAATAAAGGAGTATCTAGCCAAACAGAAAAATTATGAAGAAACAGACCCTAGTGTGTGTTTAGCAAAAGTCATTTTCACATTAAATTTCTTAAGCATAGCAGGAGATGCAGAAAATCCACCAGTAGTTACTCATTATAGTCAGATAAAAATGCAGGCTACCCCGGGAGTTCAAATTACATATAAAAACCCTGCAACAGGGGTCTGGGAGGGACCTGCCCCACTTTTATTTAATGGTAGAGGTTATAGTTGTGTCTCCACAAGTTCCGGTCTGCTATGGGTACCAAGTAGATGGACGAGACCTGCTCCCAGACAGATTATCAACAAGAAAGACTGCGACGAGCCACAGACCAGATAGTTGAAGCGCTCACTGCATTTGCAGTGCAAGCAGGGCATCCACGCATCTGTCCCTGAAGAATCATAGCAGACGTCTTTGCAGGGCAAACCTTTGGCGCTTGGCAACTGCCCTCCAAAGTTTGTCACTTCCAAGGAGAAAACTGTGGGCGCTGTCAGGGTCCAATGATTTTACAGCTACAGTGTGGTAGTTGCAGCACACATTTCAGTCGAAGTAGTTGGAGTATTGCGATAACAGGCGCTTTATGTAATCATTGTTTTCCCATTAACGCTTTAAGTGCTTTTCAAGGTGATATTGCAGTAATATATAAGAAATCTCCTTAAGAAATTTGTGCAAGCACATTTAGAGATTTTCATGTATATCAACTTGCTCAGCAAGTGTGGGCTTTAGCACTAGCATTACGCCAAGTGCAGAAAAGCCAAGAAACGCTACTAATTGCCGCTTATTGTATTCAATGCCGCCCTCAATGCACTCCAGCAGCATAGCACTAACCTTAATTTGCCTAATTTCTGTTGTTGAAACATGGATTCCAGTACAGCCGAAAACAAATTTGTTGGTCACTCTAGCCAACTTGACAGGGCAAAACGCAATTTGTCTCTCTCTTTCGTCACCATACAATCCCTTTTCTACCTGTTTAGTTGGTGTGCCTTTAGACAATTGGCCATGTCCTTCTCACGTTCCTACTTGCAATCAGAAGAATCTTAATAGCACAGTAGACAACTGGGACAAATGGATTCCTTTTCTTCCTATAGCCCCAAATGAGCCTCAAGAATTAGAACGGTTAGGAGCTGTACGAATGGATGCTTGCGTGACCTTTAATTGGAAAAGCAAACAAGCCAAGTTGAAAGATACCGCAACAAGTGTAAATTCTAGCCTGACAATATACAGAAACGCCAGTCTGTGGTATCAATACACTTCTACTAAATTATCTGTGTCCACAAACTATCCTATATCATTGCCAGCAGGAATGTTCCTAACTTGCGGAGACCGCGCATGGCCTAGCATTCCTTCCAAATTACAAGGTGGACCTTGTTCCTTAGGGAGATTGACGCTGCTGACCCCCAACACTTCAATGATTCTAAATATGACCCGACAACATCGTCGCACAAAACTAATTACTCATGCTTTTTCCCCTGACTGTAAATCAAATATCAAATTCTGGTCCCCTGGAGCCATCATAACTGCTTCAATTTTAGCGCCAGGAGTGGCCTCTGCTAAAGCCTTGGCTCAAATAAACAAGTTAGGATGCTGGTAAGCTAAACAAACTAACGCTACTTCTCAAGCCATTTCAGAATTGTTGCTTGATGTTGACTCAGTTAGACATGCTACCCTTCAAAAAGAGCTGTGATAGATTTTCTCTTATTAGCTCAAGGCCATGGCTGTGATGAATTTGATGGAATGTGCTGCATTAATCTTTCTGATCACTCGAAGTCCATTCACCGGCAACTTGCCAAACTGCAAAACCTTTAAAAACAACTGCAAGTGGCCGATGATCTAGGACTTGCTGGGTGGCTGAAAGGTTGGGGAATTACTGGATGGTTCAAAGATTTATTTCAAGCAGCTGTACTCATTTTAATTGTAATTTTGCTACTCTTGACAATTTTGCAATGCATAGTGCAATGCTTGCAGCGGATGTTGATGAGAACAATCAATTAAACCTGGCTTGTGAAAAAGAAAAAGGGGGAATTGTTGGAAAATGGTTAGCAGAACGAGGCCATATTAGCGAGGTGTGTGTGCAGAAGATGCAGCATGCACAAACCGGCTATTGTTCTAAACTCTGAAGATGCTATTGTTCTTAACTCTAAGATGCTATTATTCATAACTTTGAGATGTTCTTCCCAGGGGATAGAAAAGAGAACTAGAGCTGTATCCAATGTAGAGGAAACAAGCAAAATAGAGAAAGAATCACACAGTCAGTAATTCAGCTTATGCTGGCAAAACTTTAGCTGAGCCAAGTGAAATGTGCCTAAAGACCACAGCGAATCAGAAAGCTAAGATAGATCTGCACATAAACCAAATACCCAATCATAAGTGCCGATTTGTCGCATGAATCTGTACCTGTTTTCTATAATAATGCCTGTCTTAGAGGAAATAAACGGAATAACACCATTATCTCTGTGAGAGTGAGTGTTACTTCCCGGCGGCCTCTCTGACACCCCCCTGTGCAAGCAGCCTTCCCCGGCTGAAGTGAGCCCTTCGCGGCTTTCTCACCCTAAAGCGCGCTTTAGCTCCGGACAAGCTCTGCTGCTCTCCGGCTGTGCGCAGAAAGCGAACAAACCAGCAGCTGAGCACACTGCAAGACGGTTCGTTCGTAACTTGGACAAATTTCACCAGAAAGCTTCTTTTCAGCCACAATGTTCTCAGAATGCTTCTTTCTGCTTCAGCAAGCTCCTGGCAGCGTTTGCACTGAGGGGCATAAGGTGCAGCTAAAAGGAACGAAAAGGAGCTTGCCACGACTTCAGATATGCATATCTGCACGAGATATACTTGTCCCAGAAGGAAGCAGGTGAAGAGAAGGCTTTCTTCCAGTACCCCCCTCCGCACGCAGCCTTCCCCGGCTGAAGTGAGCCCTTCGCAGCTTTCTCGCCCTAAAGCGCGCTTCAGCTCCGGACAAGCTCTGCTGCTCTCCGGCTGTGCGCAGAAAGCGAGCAAACCAGTGGCTGAGCACACTGCAGGAGGGTTCATTCAGAACTTGGCCCAAGTGCACCAGAATGCTGCTTTTCAGCCACAATGTGCTCACAATGCTTCTTTCTGCTTCAGCAATCTATAGGCAGCACTTGCACTGAGGGGCCTAAGGTACAGCAAGAAGGAACGAAAAGGAGCTTGCCACGAATTCAGACATGCATATCTGCACGAGATATAGCTGTCCCAGAAGGAAGCAGGTGAAGAGAAGGCTTTCTTCCAGTACTCCCCTCTGCACGCAGCCTTGCCTGGCTGAAGAGAGCGGTTCGTGGCTATCTCGCCCTAAAGCGCGCTTTAGCTGCGGACAAGATCTGCTGCTCACCGGCGGTTTGCAGAAAGCGAACAAACCAGCGGCTGAGAACGCTGCAGCAAGGTTCTTTCAGAACATGGCCCAAGTGCACCAGAATGCTTCTTTTCAGCCTCACAGTGCCCAAAATGCTTGTTTCTTCTTCAGCGAGCTTCAGCAGCACTCGGTCCAGGTAATTAACGAGGGCTAGGGTTAAGGTTGAGAGATCTAAAGGGCCTCCAGCTTCAGGTGCACTGCCGCTGCAGAGAGCCTCCCAAGGCCATTGCATGAAGGCCAAAACATGGCTGCCCCGCGAACTTTCTCAGTTGGCAAACACAAGCGCTCGGCTCAGGTAATTAAATAGGGTTTGGGTTAGGGTTACAGCTAGGGTTAGAGTTGAGAGATCTAAAGGGCCTCCAGCTGCAGGCGCACTGCTGCTGCAAAGAGCCTCCCAAAGCCATAGCGAGAAGGCCCTAACATGGCTGCTCCGCCATCTTTCTCAGCTGGCGAACAGAGGCCCTGAACTCAGGTAATTAACTAGGGATAGGGTTAGGCTTACAGCTAGGGTTAGGGTTGAGAGATCTAAAGGGCCGCTAGCTGCAGGCGCACTGCCGCTGCAAAGAGCCTCCCAAGGCCATTGCGAGAAGGTCCTAACGTGGCTGCTCCGCCATCTTTCTCAGTTGGTGAATGCAGGCTCTCGACTCAAGTAATTAACTAGGGCTAGGGTTAGGCTTATGACTAGGGTTCCGGTTGAAAGATCTAAAGGGTTTCCAGCTGCAGGTGCACTGCCGCTGCAAAGAGCCTCCCAAGGCCATTGCGAGAAGGCCCTAACGTGGCTGCTCCGCCATCATTCCCTTCTGGTGAACACAGGTGCTCAACTAAGGTAATTAACTAGGGCTAGGGTTAGGGTTACGGCTAGGGTTAGGGTTGAAAGATCCAAAGGTCCTCCAGCTGCAGGTGCACTGCTGCTGCAAAGAGCCTCCCAAGGCCATTGTGAGAAGGCCCTTAAATGGCTGCCCCGCCCTCTTTCTCAGCTGGCGAACGGAGGCGCTCGGCTCAGGTAATTAACTAGGGCTAGGGTTAGGGTTACGGCTAGGGTTCGGGTTGAGAGATCTAAAGGGCCTCGAGCTGCAGGCGCACTGCCGCTGCAAAGCGCCTTCCCAGGCCATTGCGAGAAGGCCCTAACGTGGCTTCTCCGCCATCTTTCCCTTCTGGCAAACACAGGCGCTCAGCTCAGGTAATTAACTAGCGCTGGAGTTAGGGTTACTGCTAGGGTTAGGGTTGAGAGATCGAAAGGGCCTCAAGCTGCAGGCGCACTGCCGCTGGAAAGAGCCTCGCAAGGCCATTGCGAGAAGGCCCTAAAGTGGCTGCTCCGCCCCTTTTCCCAGCTGGCAAACACAGCCGTTCGGCTAAGGTAATTAACTTGGGCTGGAGTTAGGGTTACAGCTAGGGTAAGGGGTGAGAGATCTAAAGGGCCTCCAGCTGAAGGTGCACTGCCGCTGCCAAGAGCCTCCCACGGCCATTGCGAGAAGGCCCTAACATTGCTGCTCCGCAATCTTTCTCAGCTGGTGAACACAGGTGTTCGGCTCAGGTAATTAACTAGGGCTAGGGTTAGGCTTACAGCAAGGGTTAGGGTTGAGAAATCTAAAGGGCCTCCAGTTGCAGGCATTCTGCCGCTGCAAAGGGCCTCCCATGGCCTTTGCGAGAAGGCCCTAACATGGCTGCTCCGCCATCTTTCCCACCTAGGGAACACAGGCGCTTTGCTCAGGTAATAACCTGGGGCTAGGGTTAGGCTTACGGCTGGGGTTACGGCTAGGGTTAGGGTTGAGAGAACTAAAGGGCATCCAGCTGCAGGCGCATTGCCGCTGGAAAGCGCCTCCCAAGGCCATTGCGAGAAGGCCCTAACGTGGCTGCTCCACCATCATTCGCAACTGGTGAACATAGGCGCTCGGCTCAGTTAGTTAACTAGGGCTAGGTAAAGGGGTAGGGTTATGGCTTGGGTTAGGGTTGAGAGATCTAAAGGGCCTCCAGCTTCAGGCGCACTGCCGCTGCAAAGAGCCTCCCAAAGCCATTGCGAGAAGGCCCTAACATGGCTGCCCCACCATCTTTCTCAGCTGGCAAACGCAGGCTCTCGACTCAGGTAATTAACTAGGGCTAGGGTTAGGCTTATGGCTAGGGTTAGGGTTGAGAGATCTAAAGGGCCGCCAGCTGCAGGGGCACTGCTGCTGCAAAGAGCCTCCCAAGGCCATTGCGAGAAGGCCCTCACGTGGCTGCTCCACCATCTTTCTCTGCTGGCGAACACAGGCGCTCAGCTCAGGTTATTAACTAGGGGTGGAGTTAGGGTTACGCCTAGGGTTAGGGTTTAGAGATCTAAAGGGCCTCCAGCTGCATGCCCACTGCCGCTTCAAAGAGCCTCCCAAGGCCATTGCGAGAAGGCCCTAAAGTGGCTGCTCCGCCATCTTTATCAGCTGGCGAACACAGGCGCTCGGCTCAGGTAGTTGACTAGGGCTAGGGTAAGGGGTCGCGTTACGGCTAGTGTAAGGGTTGAGAGATCTAAAGTGCCTCCAGCTGCAGGCGCACTGCCACAGCAAAGAGCCTCCCAAGGCCATTGCGAGAAGGCCCTAAAGTGGCTGCTCCGCCTCCTTTCCCTTGTGGCAAACACAGGCGCTCAGCTCAGGTAATTAACTAGGGTAGGTTTAGGGTTGCGGCTAGGGTTAGGGTTGAGAGATCTAAAGGGCCTCCAGCTGCAGGCACACTGCCGCTGCAAAGAGCCTCCCAAGGCCATTGCGAGAAGGCCCAAACATGGCTGCTCTGCCCTCTTTATCAGCTGGCGAACACAGGCGCTCGGCTCAGGTAATTAACTAGGGCTAGGGTTAGGGTAAATGCTAGGGTTAGGGTTATGGCTTGGGTTAGGGTTGAGAGATCTAAAGGGCCTCCAGCTGCAGGCACACTGCCGCTGGAATGTGCCTCCCAATGCCTTATCGAGAAGGCCCAAACATGGCTGCTCCGCCATCTTTCTCTGCTGGCGTACACAGGCGCTCAGCTCAGGTAATTAACTAGGGCTAGGGTTAGGCTTACGGCAAGGGTTAGGGTTGAGAGATCTAAAGGGCCTCCAGCTGCAGGCGCACTGCTGCTGCAAAGAGCCTCCCAAGGCCATTGCGAGAAGGCCCTGATGTGGCTGCTCCACCATCTTTATCAGCTGGCGAACGCCGGCTCTCGACTCAGTTAATTAACTAGGCCTAGGGTTAGGCTTACAGCTGGGGTTAGTGTTGAGAGATCTAAAGCGCCTCCAGCTGCAGGCGCACTGCTGCTGCATAGAGCCTCCCAAGGCCATTGCGAGAAGGCCCAAACATGGCTGCTCCGCCATCTTTCTCAGCTGGTGAACACAGGCGCTGGGATCAGGTAATTAAGTAGGGCTGGAGTTAGGCTTACAGCTAGGGTTAGGGTTGAGGGATATTGAGGACCTCCACCCGCAGGCGCACTGCCGCTGCAAAGAGCCTCCCAAGGCCATTGTGAGAAGGCCCAAACGTGGCTGCTCCGCCATCATTCCCTTCTGGTGAACACAGGCGCTCGGCTCAGGTAATTAACTAGGGCTAGGGTTAGGCTTACGGCTAGGGTTAGGGTTGAGAGATCTAAAGGGCCTCCAGCTGCAGGCGCACTGCCGCTGCAAAGCGCCTCCCAAGGCCATTGCGAAACGGCCCGAAAGTGGCTGCTCCGCCATCTTTTTCTGCTGGCGAACACAGGCGTTCGGCTCAGGTAGTTAACTACGGCTAGGGTTAGGCTTACGGCTAGGGTTAGGGTTGAGAGATCTAAAGGGCCTCCAGCTGCAGGCGCACTGCTGCTGCAAAGAGCCTCCCAAGGCCATTGCGAGAAGGCACGAACGTGGCTGCTCCGCCATCTTTCTCAGCTGGCGAACGCAGGCTCTCGACTCAAGTAATTAACTAGGGCTAGGGTTAGAGTTACCGCTAGGGTTAGTGTGGAAAGCTGGCTTCTAGAGAAGGGACACGCAGAGGTAGATAGATTGCTTATTAACAAGCCACTTCTTAACAATAGCCATATTCAGCCAACTATTAATTAGATACCTTCGTCCAATCAGCGATCTAAGGTCACCACGACTTGCTGCAACATAGGAGTCGTGGGGGCCGTCTAGAATGCGTTAATTGGTAACAGATATGCAGAAATCAGGCACTATAGGTAAACATAGATACACGTTAAGGCAAGTAGCCAAACTTAGGGCGTGGAAGTATATAACCAATAGTATTGTATGATTACAGAATATGCATGAGTTAGTTAACTACACTACAAAATTGTATGCTGTAAATGAATAAACTGAAGCTTGTGGTAAATTCATATTGGATTGTCAAGCCTCCGTTTCTCGGCAAATGGTGACCCCCGACGTGATACGAACAAGGGTCCTGCTCCCCATCTGGCTGGACCTGTTGGGGAACAGCGTGGCTAAGGCCGAGAATCCTGGCATCTGGCTCCAAAACACCCCGGAGGGTCAAAGCAGTGAGCGCACGTACAGGACGACCATTATCAGGGCGGGATCTGGACACTGCCGGACTTGTGAGGTGAAAATCTCGCACCAGAGAGGAAAAGTGGCCGGAAGATCTCGGAGGGTGAAAAAAAAAGTGAGTGCGCCATGGAGAGACAAGCCACTTTTGATGTGTTTTATTGCTTTTTAGAAAAGCGGGGGATTAAGGGTAAAGATATAAAGAGTGATTTAGTGGCGTTGACAGCATGGGGGTTGGCTAAAGGTTGTTTTATTGACCCTAACAGCATTTTTGATCATGATGAATGGCAGAGAGTAGGAGATAAGTTGTGGGATGCTATTCTTGAAGATGATAAGGTTGGAGAAAAACTATGCAAAGTGTGGAAGATAGCTAGTAAGGCTCTGTATCAGTATCAGGCAGAACAGAGGGCGGCTAGGGCTGCTTCTGAGCGGCTGAGTCCACCTCCCCCGTCTACTTCAGGGCAAGGTAACGAGCGATCATGGCCGCTCCCCCCATTAACAAACACAGTACATATTCCCCCTACTAATCCATTTGCTGAGCCCTCTGAGGATGCGGTGAAGCCTTCCGCTCCGATCGAGTCTTCTGACCCAGTATCTCACAGGGCAGTTTTTCAGTCACCCAGTTTGGGGAGCCCCGAACTTCCACCTACCGGGGGTCTGGCCAGTCCCGGTGGTGCCGGTTTGGGGGCTGCGTGTCAGCATGAAATTTATTGGAGGCTATTTACCTCACAAGCGGGTCAGGAGGGTGACGTGGAAGCTGCGACTGAGATGTTGGGGGCGTTGCCAGTAATTTACAGCCAAGAGCGGGGAGGGCTCACTGCTTCTATTTTAACCCTAAACTGGAAAATCTTATTTCAGTTGCAAGCTACCGTGAGTGAATTCGGAATTCAGGGAGAGCCTACTAGAGAAATGCTAGATTATATCTGGGGATCAGGACTTCTGCTCCCCAACAATATCAAGGGCATTGCACAATTAATACTTACTCAACATCAGTCTCTGCTATTTAATGCTCATTGGCAGGCATGCTGCCAGGAGTCGGTGGCTGTGCAGCGCGCACCAGGTGACCCGCTGCATGGAGTCACTCTAAATGAATTGATGGGGTTAGGTCCTTATCTAAGAAGTGAGGATCAGGCACTCTTGGGACCAAACAAGATTAGAGAGTCTATGGATTTAGCTCGGAATGCTCTGGATAAAATAAAAGCCCCCGGAGGCGTCCTGTCATATATGTCCATCAAGCAGGGGTGGGATGAGCCGCTGGGGTCTTTTATAGATAAGATAGCTGCAGCGGTGAAAACAGCAGGAATGGCAGAATGCATGCAAGGGGCTACGTTAAAGCAGTGTGTATTGCAAAATGGAAATGGAACAGTCAGAAATCTTATCATGACCATGCCAGAGAATTGGTCCATAGAGGACCTTTTAGAGAAAGCTTCACAGTTCCTTATAGGCAGTCAAGCTAGGTTGATCAATGCTATTAAGGAGCTGGGGGAGGGATTAAAGGCGCAGGCAGAATGCTCTCAAAATCAAGTCCTCGGCGCACTCACACCCCTCCGGCAGCCAAGGCTACTTCCAGCATCTCAAAAAACAAAGCTCCATTGTTTTCGCTGTGGACAGCCAGGGCACTTACGGCAAAATTGCCCTGCTGGAGCAGTGTGGTGTTCTCAGTGCCAGTCTACGTCACACAGCTCTGCAGCTTGTCGGAGATCCCAGGGAAACAGGAGTCAGAGCGCGAAAGGGACTGTGACACAAAAAATTGCACCCGCCCAATTTCAGCCGCCTTGCAACCAACCACTCCAGCCTTCTTACAGCCAGTTACCTGTTAACCAGCCACCGTCGGGAGCCTTGCGATGGACCTGGCAACCGCAGTAGACGTTACCTTGGTGGATACCCCCCCCCCAAGCGGATACCTACTGGAATTACAGGACTAATTTTAATCAGAGGACAACCTGTTGGTGCACTTTTGATCAGGCGTTCATCTGCAACCATGAAAGGACTGGACATTTTAACTGGATTAATCGATGCTGATTTTCAGGGTACAATTGACATTACGGCTCGGACATTTCATCCACCTATTCATATTCCTGCTGGATCTAAAATTGCTCAAGTGATCCCTATACCACAGTTGATTCAAAGTCCATCTGATCAGCCTCATCGAGGAACAGGAGGTTTTGGCTCCACAGGCCCTGCGGTTATGCTAACAGTGGATTTGAAGCAACGTCCACAAAAACGGATATCTTTGGAATATTCTGCCATCGGATACAATTATCAGCACTTTTGGATACTGGAGCTGATGTCACGGTACTGGATGAAAACAAATGGCCTGCTCACTGGCCAGCATATGCATCTGGAGCTACTGTTTCTGGTGTAGGAGGTATCACCATGGCTCGTCAGTCACCACGTTTAAAAATTACCATCGATGACAAAGTTGTTGTGTGGTACAGTTGTTACCACTTCCCCCAGGAGTAAATGCTTTAGTAGGCCGTGATGTTTTGGCCCAAATGGGAGTTGTATTAACATCGAAATCGCATTTCTAGAGGGGGCCATTGCATGGGCTTTCCCCATCCGTCTCACCTGGATTACAAATGAACCTATATGGATGGAGCAATGGCCTCTGAAAAAGGAAAGTCTGGAACAAGCACACTCCTTGATACAAGAACAATTCCAACAGGGACACTTGCGTTTATCTACTAGCCCATGGAATACTCCAATTTTTGTTATAAAGAAAAAATCTGGAAAATATAGACTGCTCCATGATCTGCGTGCTGTAAATGAACAGATGCAACCTATGGGAACTTTACAACCAGGGCTCCCCAGTCCCAGCATGCTACCAGATGAATGGTTTCTACTTGTTGTGGACTTAAAGGACTGTTTTTTCACCATTGAACTACATCCAGATGACATGCAGCGTTTTGCTTTTACGCTGCCCTCAATTAACCATGAGGCACCTGCACAACGTTTTGAATGGACTGTATTACCACAGGGAATGCGGAACTCACCGACACTTTGTCAACTCTATGTGGATGCTGCTCTCAGGCCTCTCCGGACGGCCTGGCCAGAAGTAATCATCTATCACTACATGGATGATATATTACTGGCACAGAGCGCACCTTTTACTGCAGATCAGTTACATACCCTGACTAATCACTTGCGTGCTTAGGGCCTTACAATCGCCCCTGAAAAGGTACAGAACACATCACCATGGCAATATTTGGGATGGACAATAACAGACCATCAGGTTCGTCCTCAAAAACTGCAAATTTACACAAACATCCAAACCCTACATGATGCTCAGAAACTGATGGGTGACTTACAATGGCTTCGTCCTGTCATTGGTATTCCTAATGAACTGTTGAATGTTCTGCGGCCTCTACTGAAAGGCACTGAGCCAGCTACAAAAGTCACCCTCTCTACAGCACAGCAGGCAGCGATCCAGACTATCTCAGAACGTGTTGTACAAAATCATACATCGCGTCGTCTACTTGATGTGCCACTAAATATCACTGTGCTAACTGGCCCTCAATACCTTTTGGGTACCATCACTCAGCATAAAAAGAAAACGGGGGAAAATTCCCCCACCACAAATGAGGATTACAATGTTTTGGTGCTGGAATGGTTAGCACCACCCCTTCAACCACGAGAAACGATTCAGGAAAACATAATTACAATGGCAAATCTTATCAAACGTGGCCGCCAAAGGATAAGGGAGATCCAAGGAACATCGCCAGGGGAAATACAAGTACCACTGAAGCTGGATGACCTGAACTGGTACTTACAAAATTCTATGGATCTTCAGGCAGCGTTGCTGGAAGAGGGAACCCTCATCAGTATCCGACCTCTCCAGCCTTCTACGCTGGCATGGATGTCTAATCACCGATGACTAATAAAGCCATTGTGGTCATCCTCTCCGCTTTCAGGAGCAGTGACTGTCTATACAGATGCTGGCAAACGCTCCCATAAAGCTGCTGCGACGTGGATGGAGGAGAAGCAATGGCGACACAAAATTATTCCCGCAACATCGGAGGACTCTTTACAAACCTTGGAACTATCAGCAGTGGTCTGGGTCTTTACCAACTGGATAGACCAACCTGTTAACATCGTCACAGATTCTCTCTATGTCGCAGACATTGCTAACAGAATTGAGGAAGCAATGGTTAAGGAGGTCTCAGATAGTAGAGAAAGGCTTTCTAAAACCCTGTTTGTACTAAATCATCTGTGTATATTTGGAGATCAGGATTTACCACCTATCTTAATTCATCACAAGGGAGTGGCACAGCCACCGGTACCACGCATGAAGGTCCTATTTAAGGACCCCAAAACAGGCATCTGGGAGGGTCCAGTAGAGGTCATATATTCTGGCAGAGGTTATTTTTGTGTATCTTCCTCCACAAGCCCCCTTTGGGTTCCTAGCCGCTGGGTGAAGCCTGCACTTGATCAACCTGGCACGGCTACAGGTGCCCCCGATACCGCCGATCGATGAAACACCACGACTGATTCGGCTTCTACATTGTGCTCTTGATCCTATCTTGTGGCGAGCTGGGGTTCCAGTCGAGCGTTGGCAGACTTTATTAGAATTAAGAGATATTATAAATAGATTAGGCTCTGTACCCCCTTACCTGAATAGATACCCTTGTAGAAATTGTGCTAATCTGTGGTGTCAGGCATGGTTACTTATTAAGTGTGGTATTTGTAAGAAACGGTGGTGGGTCCATCAAAAAGTGTATAATACTTGTTGTTTGGCTTGCATTAATACACGCATAACTCGAATTGACTTTGCACATAACAGGCTGCAACAAGCTTTAGCCGCATTTACAGGGCTGCCTGATTGGCAAGGTTTGCAATTATTTGAATCTGAAGAGCAAAAAGTTATAGCCTGGTTACGTTGGGAGGCCCAAGATGCAGTAAATTGGGCAACATCAAACTCTGGGTCTCAAATTTTGAGAGCAGTGTGCACCGATCGGGCTTTAGAAAGGATCCCAAAGTATTGGGTTATCAGAGAACATGAATGGGAACGCACTAAAAGGCGTTTTGCTCCTGTACATACTGTGCATCTTAGGGGTTGTTCTGGCAGATGCTACCGATGCAAACGCCAATAATCCTCTCCATTCAATTGAGCCCAGGAAAAATTTGTGAGTCACCTGGGCAAATCAGACACGTATTAGTGCTTTTTTGCCTTGCGCTTGCATCAGCCACTAACCCTTTTCGCACATGCTTACTTGGTATCCCAGGCTTTGATAATACTAGCTTTGCACGGTTTTCAACTAACAACTGCTCACAAGCTGCCAATGTTAGCCATTGTACTGCTCTCTTGTTGTCGGGTCTTAATACCTCATTGCCATGGGATCCTCAGGAGTTGGATCTCTTGGGGAGCCGAGCTCTTAATGCAAGTGGCAATGAAACAGGCTGCATAACTTTTGGTAGCCCCATAGTGATTCCTAACAGCACCTGGTTGACTCCCCATACGGCAGAATATGCTAACATCTCTGCCCAATGTGGTCCACATGGAAGTTATGGCCGGGGCAGTGGTTATATACAAATTTGGGCCAATAAAAGTGCCCTTGCCCTTCCATCAGGTGTATTTCTCATTTGTGGAGACCGTGCATGGCAGGGAGTTCCGAAAGGTGCTTATGGGGGACCATGTTATTTGGGCAAACTCACTTTACTTGCCATGAATAAAACCACTGCAGCCAATTTAATGCGGTCCAGAAAGATACGCAGTCTTACTTTGGATGCAAACTGCAATGATGAAGTAAGCCTATGGAATAAACCGTCTCGGGTTTTTGATGGCCTATTCGGAATTCCATGGGGTGACTGGGGTATAACAGGATGGCTTCGCTATATCTTGCAAGTAGGATTAGTGATTTTACTTGTCCTTGTTGGCATAGCTGTTATTCTACCTTGTGCTTTGCAATGTTTGAAAAAATCATTATCACAGACAGTGAATCAGCTTTGGCTCGCACAAACGCGTAAAGAAAACAGGGGAATTGTGGAAAGCTGGCTTCTAGAGAAGGGACACGCAGATGTAGATAGATTGCTTATTAACAAGCCGCTTCTTAACAATAGCCATATTCAGCCAACTATTAATTAGATACCTTCGTCCAATCAGCGATCTAAGGTCACCACGACTTGCTGCAACATAGGAGTCGTGGGGGCCGTCTAGAATGCATTAATTGGTAACAGATATGCAGAAATCAGGCACTATAGGTAAACATAGATAAATGTTAAGGTAAGTAGCCAAACTTAGGGCATGGAAGTATATAACCAATAGTATTATATGATTACAGAATATGCATGAGTTAGTTAACAACACTATAAAATTGTATGCTGTAAATAAATAAACTGAAGCTTGTGGTAAATTCATATTGGATTGTCAAGCCTCCGTTTCTCGGCAGGTTAGGGTGGAGAGATATAAAGGGCCGCCAGCTGCAGGCGCACTGTCGCTGCAAAGCGCCTCCCAAGGCCATTGCGAGAAGGCCCTAAAGTGGCTGCTCCGCCATCTTTCCCTTCTGGCGAAAACAGGCGCTGAACTCAGGTAGTTAACTAGGGCTAGGGTAAGGGGTAGGTTACGGCTAGTGTAAGGGTTGAGAGATCTAAAGTGCCTCCAGCTGCAGGCGCACTGCCACAGCAAAGAGCCTCCCAAGGCCATTGCGAGAAGGCCCTAACGTGGCTGCTCCGCCTCCTTTCCCTTGTGGCAAACACAGGCGCTCAGCTCAGGTAATTAACTAGGGCTACGGTTAGGGTTACGGCTATGGTTAGGGTTGAGAGATCTAAAGGGCCTCCAGCTGCAGGCGCACTGCCGCTGCAAAGAGCCTCCCAAGGCCATTGCGAGAAGGCCCTAACATGGGTGCTCCGCCATCTTTCTCAGCTGGAGAACGCAGGCTCTCGGCTCAGGTAATTAACTAGGGCTAGGGTAAGGGTTAGGCTTACGGCTAGGGTAAGGGTTGAAAGATCCAAAGGTCCTCCAGCTGCCGGTGCACTGCTGCATCAAAGAGCACCCCAAGGCCATTGCGATAAGGCCCTAACATGGCTGCCCCACCATCTTTCTCAGCTGGCAAACGCAGGCTTTCGACACAGCTAATTAACTAGGGCTAGGGTTAGGCTTCCGGCTAGGGTTAGGGTTGAGAGGTCTAAAGGTACTCCAATGGCAGGCGCACCGCCGCTTCAAAGAGCCTCCCAAGGCCATTGCGAGAAGGCCCTAACGTGGCTGCTCCGCCATCATTCGCAGCTGGTGAACACAGGCGCTCGGCTGAAGTAGTTAACTAGGGCTAGTGTAAGGGGTAGGGTTATGGCTATGGTTGGGATTTAGAGATATAAAGGGCCTCCAGCTGCAGGCGCACTGCCGCTGCAAAGAGCCTCCCACGGCCATTGCGAGAAGGCCCTAACGTGGCTGCTCCGCCATCTTTCTCAGCTGGCGAATGCAGGTGATTGGCTCAGGTAATTTACTCGGGCAAGGTAAAGGGGTAGGGTTACGGCTAAGGTTAAGGTTGAGGGATCTAAAGGGTTTCCAGCTGCAGGCGCACTGCCGCTGCAAAGGGCCTTCCAAGGCCATTGCGAGAAGGCCCTAACGGGACTGCTCCGCCATCTTTCCCTTCTGGTGAACACAGGCGCTGGGCTCAGGTAATTAACTAGGGCTGCAGTTAGGCTTACGGCTAGGGTTAGAGTTGAGAGATATTGAGGACCTCCAGCTGCAGGCACACTGCCGCTTCAAAGAGCTTTCCAAGGCCGTTGCGAGGAGGCCCTGACGTGGCTGCTCCGCCCTCTTTCTCAGCTGGCGAACACAGGCACTCAGCTCAGGTAATTAACTAGGGCTAGGGTAAGGGTTAGAGTTACGGCTAGGGTTAGGGTTGAGAGATCTAAAGGGCCTCCAGCTGCAGGCGCACTGCCGCTGCAAAGAGCCTCCCAAGGCCATTGCGAGAAGGCCATGACGTGGCTGCTCCGCCCTCTTTCTCAGCTGGCGAACGCAGGCTATCGGCTCAGGTAATTAACTAGGGCTAGGCTTAGGCTTACCGCTAGGATTCGGGTTGAAAGATCCAAAGGTCCTCCAGCTGCAGGCGCACTGCCACAGCAAAGAGCCTCCCAAGGCCATTGCGAGAAGGCCCCAATGTGGCTGCTCCGGCCTCTTTCTCAGCTAGCGAACGGAGGCACTCGGCTCAGGTAATTAACTAGGGCTAGGGTTAGGGTTACGGCTAGCGTTAGGGTTGAGAGATCTAAACGGCCACATGCTGCAGGCGCACTGCTGCTGCAAAGAGCCTCGCAAGGCCATTGCAAGAAGGCCCTAACGTGGCTGCTCCGCCATCTTTCCATTCTGGCGAACACAGGCACTCGGCTCAGGTGATTCACTAGGGCTGGAGTTAGGGTTACGGCTAGGGTTAGGGTTGAGAGATCTAAAGGGCCTCCAGCTGCAGGCGCACCGCCGCTGCAAAGAGTCTCCCAAGGCCATTGCAAAAAGGCCCTAAGGTTGCTGCACCGCTATCTTTCTCAGCTGGTGAACACAGGCGTTCGGCTAAGGTAATTAACTAGGGCTAGGGTTAGGGTTACGGCTAGCGTTAGGGTTGAGAGATCTAAAGGGCCTCCAGCTGCAGGCACACTGCCGCTGCAAAGAGCCTCCCAAGGCCATTGTGAGAAGGCCCTAACGTGGCTTCTCTGCCATCTCTCCCATCTGGCGAACACAGGCGCTCGGCTCAGGTAGTTAACTAGGGCTAGGTTAAGGGGTAGAGTTACGGCTAGGGTTAGGGTTGAGAGATCTGAAGGGCCTCCAGCTGCAGGCGCACTGCCGCTGGAAAGAGCCTCCCAAGGCCATTGTGAGAAGGCCATGAGGTGGCTGCTCCGCCATCTTTCCCAGCTGGCGAACACAGGCACTCGGCTCAGGTAATTATCTAGGGCTGGGTTTAAGGTAACGGCCTAGGGTTAGGGTTGAGAGATCTAAAGGGCCTCCAGTTGCAGGCGCACTGCCGCTGCAAAGAGCCTCCCAAGGCCATTGCGAGAAGGCCCTGACATGGTTCCTCCGCCATCTTTCTCAGCTAGCGAACAGAGGCGCTGGGACCAGGTAATTTACTAGGACTCGGTTTAGGGTTATAGCTACGGTTAGGTTTGAGAAATCTAAAGGGCCTCCAGCTGCAGGCGCACTGCCGCTGCAAAGAGCCTCCCAAGGCCACTGCAAGAAGGCCCTAACGTGGCTTTTCCGCCATATTTCCCAGCTTTCAACACAGGCACACAGCTCAAGTAATTAACTAGGGCTGGGTCTAAGCTAACGGCTAGGGTTAGGGTTCAGAGATCTAAAGGGCCTCCAGCTGCAGGCGCACTGACGCTGCAAAGAGCCTCCCAAGGCCATTGCGAGAAGGCCCTAACGTGGCTGCCCCGCCATCTTTCTCAGCTGGCGAACATTGGCGTTCGGCTCAGGTAATTAACTACGGCTAGGCTTAGGGTTACGGCTAGGGTTACGGCTAGGGTTAGGGTTGAGAGATCTAAAGGGCCTCCAGCTGCAGGCGCACTGCCGCTGCAAAGAGCCTCCCAAGGCCATTGCGAGAAGGCCCTAAAGTGGCTGCTCCGCCATCTTTCTCAGCTGGCAAACACTGGCGCTCGTCTCAGGTAATTAATTAGTGCTAGGGTTAGGATTATGGCTAGGGTTAGGGTTGAGGTATCTAAAGGGCCTCTAGCTGCAGGCCCACTGAAGGATATATAACTGTCCCAGGAGGAAGCAGGTGAAGAGAAGGCTTTCTTCCATTACCCCTCCCTGCACAGAGCCTTGCCCGGCTGAAGTGAGCCCTTCGCGGCTTTCTCGCCCTAAAGCGCGCTTTAGCTCCAGACAAGCTCTGCTGCTCTCCGGCCTTGCGCAGAAAGTGAACAAACCAGCGGCTGAACACACTGCAGCTGCGTTCATTCAGAACTCGTTCAAATTTCAGCAGAAATGGTGCTTCTCAGCCACAATGTGCTCACAATGCTTCTTTCTGCTTCAGCAAGCTCCTGGCAGCATTTGCACTGAGGGGCATAAGGTGCAGCTAAAAGGAACGAAAAGGAGCTTGCCATGACTTCAGATATGCATATCTGCAGGAGATATACTTGTCCCAGAAGGAAGCAGGTGAAGAGAAGGCTTTCTTCCAGTACCCCCCTCTCTTCTCCGCCTTACCAGGGTAACAGGTTTCGCAGGATTATTTTTGTTTCTTTCATAATGCCACCTCAGTCCATTATGGCTTTTTTTTATCAGTTGTTTTGATTTTTTTTTCATCCCTTTTTTTCATATTGGCTTATTGAGACCGTAGATACTTCCTTTCACCATGTCTTTAGTTTTGCTTTCTTATTTTAACTAGCTCTTTCAAATATCATTTTGTTTTGGTTTAGCTCTACCTTTGATTTTCGTTTTGGGCCCCTTTCAGATTCAGAGCCCTCATGCAGGGTTAATGTCAATCCTTTGTGAAATGTTTGTCTTTCTTGCTGGATGTGGTTTTGTGCAGCACCTGAATTTTTTCATTGTATTCTAGAAACACTCAGTCGTGTGGGGAGCTCTTCAGTTGTTTTAATGTTGCTTGACAGTAGGGCAAAAGTTCTGAAATGCTTTACTGTAGAACTCACTTGCCACAGAGTTTTTGACTCTGGAATAAAATTATAACTCATCTGATTTTGAGTATGCTTACTGAAGTACCTTTGCTAAAGGAGTTGGAGGTAATTTTGTGACTGGGGACGCTTAGCAGAAAAACAAAACCATATCCAAACCTCAGCCTTTAGTAATAGCAAGGTAACCTGTGTTTTGTATCTAGGTATTATCCAAGGAGCTGTGGCCGTATAACTCAAGACCAAGGATCAAACAATTCAGTGGTTACTGTGTCTTTTTGAGCCTGCTTTCTGCCTTCTATCAGGCTTATTGAAGAGGTGCTGTAATTAATACTGGCCTGGTCTCAAATCAAATTATCATCTTCAACAAAAGAGTTCATTTTTAGCCTTTGAGTCCAAAGGACAATAAAAACCCAAACAAACAAACAAAAAAAAACCCACAAAGAAACCAACCAATCAAAAAACCCCAAAACCTAAACAACAACAACAAACCCTCCACCCACAAAAAAAACCCAAAAACAAGAAACACATGAAGAGAAAGTAGGAGGAGGTAGAAACTTTGTGATTGACTTCAATTTCTCCAGTAGACTGGAAATGGTTGTATATGTGTGCATGAATTACGGAAGGTTTACAGAATTTTTCTTTGAAGTTGTTCTTGGCAGGTAAGTAAAAGGACAAGTCTCTAAGAAGAACTGACTTCTTTATTTCTAGAGATCTTGAATCCAAACCAATTACTAAAGAGAAACGACGAGAGGGAACTCACGGCAGTCTCAATATGAGATATAAAGGAAGCTCCATTTTATTTGACCAAACGAGAAACTTACATACTGTTACAGATGTTTCTAATTATAGATACACACACCTGCAGTCTGCTCTCACACATTCAGGGATCCTCCTGTTAACTCCCTTATTCTTTTCTCATAACACTTCTGACTCCCTAATCTTTCTCATGACATTCTTCCCACAGAACATTCTCAGGCAAACAAACCACTGTAGCTTGTTGGAATTTTACTAAGGCCTGACCATGCTGAAGCCTTGCTCAGGCCTGCTGTTAGCATGAGTTTTGCTGGAAAACTGCGTTTTCCAACAGTTCCCCCGTTTCGCTTGTGAGAACAGACGTTGTCTGTTATCAGATTAATTTGCTTTGCTATAAGTAATTCTTATTATTAGAATCGTTATAAGTTTACCTAAGGAAATTTCACTAATTAGATATGTTGCCATGGTCTAAAAATTGTCATTGCTGAAAACATTCACTTCACAGGTAAAGCTTAGAGAACCTTTCCCGGGTAAGGACTCCAAGTTTACTTGGAAGAAGGTTTAGCTTTTATAAACTCAATTTGGTAAATGAAAATTATTTGATCAGATTTTGGTACGGAACACTTGGGACTCATGGCATGTTTCCCAGCCAGTTAGAACCAAAGCTTGGCCAGAGCTTAGGTGCTAAGGGGAAGGGTTTTCTTAGAACATCTTATAAACAAGCTTTGATTAATATCAATAAGGAGAGTATCTTAACATGTTACCACTTTTGTAGATAGCTATATAAGGTGAGATGAAATATTTGAAAACAGTAGATATTATTATTTGACTTTAACTAAGAAAGATAAAACTGCAAAGCTTTTGTGAATAATAATATAAACTAACAAATTTAAAACTTAAATTAATAGCACTAAAAATGAATAAAACTTAATCTTAATAAATCTTATTTTAAACTAACAAATAGGACTTAACTATAATGGAATTTAAAATTGATATTACCTTAACAACTTAACTCTAACAAGATTTAAAACTTAACAGAATTTAAAATTAACATCATTTAATATTACTTAACAGAATTTTAACTTTAACAGAACTTACAACTTAATAGAATTTAAATTCACTATTACTTAACTTTTACAGAATCTATGCTTAACTAAAGGTACTTAACAGGTAGTTTAAACTATTCAGCATAACTTCACCCACAGGTCCTCATTCACACATTAAAACTCTCAAGAAATCAAAATCACACTCTCATCAATCACAGCCTTCATTTACACATTAAAGCATTCAACACACTCTCAGTAGGCCTACAATATTCACACATACACACAAACACTATCTTTAAGCAATGCTTTAGCAAAATTCAATTTTCGTTCAAGGCTTTTAGTATTCAAGGTGTTATTATTTTTTTTTTTTTTTTTAATCAGGATAATATCTTGTTACAATGCTTCTTTATTAGTAAATTGCTGGAAATAGGTTTTGGTCTGTTGGTCAATACGTGGCAATGGATGTTTCACCCTGCAAAGCGAATAATTAGAGGTTTCGGAGAGAACAGCTGGAGAACGTGTTCAAAGATTTGTTTCTGAAGCTAGAGAGCACGGCGGGATCGCTGCCGCCATGGGGAACGACATGGATGTGATTCCCGAGCGGGAGATGAAGGATCTCCAGTTCAGAGCACTGAAGAAGATTCGCATCTTTGAAACTCTTAAAAGTTCTCCATGATTACAAAAGAAACAACTCCATTCTGTATCAAACTGCTGTTTTGCTGGCAATGCTGTTGGTTAGTTCTGGTTCGCTGCTGAAGCTGTCAATCATTTCCTCATCCTTGGGGAGGAGTAGAGTTTGGGTTTTCACCACAGACGTCACAGTTGGGGCAGTGAAGGAGGCGTGGATGGCTCGCGGCTCCGCCCACCGGAGCACCCTCTGGGACTTCCGCTCTGGTTGTCATTCGGCCGGAAACCACGGCTGGAGCAACTTCCGCCACAGGTCTCCTTTGTGTGGCGTGCCGGTGGCGCGCAGTGAGGGGTAGGGGCCGCCGCTGGTTTTGGTCACTGGTCACTTTCCCTTTGTTCTTTTTGTTTCTACAAGCTTCTGTGCTGTGAGTATCTCTATTGCAGCGGGAACACCAAACTTTTTCATTACAGTTCTTCCGCATGTGTCCCCCACTCCTGCATCGGTAACATCGGGATGATTTCTGGTTACTCTGTTTCTTTACCCGCGATATCTGAGCTCGTTCTAACAAAGCATTCAATTGTTCTGGCAAAAGTCCAACAGTGACTCTCTCAAACAAAGCAGCTAAGATGTTTTTCGTTGTAAAGTTGCCAAACTCTGTGATACATTGAGACAGGAACAGATTTTTCATCCAATCGAGTAACTTTGTATTCTCGGCTACCGGCAGCGGCACGGCGTGCTCTCTCTCCCCCCCCCTCCCTGGCAGGGGGGGGCTTCCCTGGCTGCTGTGCCACGGCCGAAGTTTTACGCATAGCAAAAGCGGCACAGTAACTCACAGGTTTTTCTCTGCTCAATGTGGGTGCTATGTCCTGTGCCGTGAGCCACGTAAGGTTTTGCTCCGTGGCATGTATTTGTAAGCAGGCTACAACTTTACTCCATGGTTTGCCAAGCTTTCTTGCAATTTTATCACAGTCCAAAAGCAAAACAGCTCCGTAATTCAACCACTCTCCCACACTGAATACTGTAATAGGATTTGTAAAAAATCCATAAGCTTGTCCTACCACTATCAGGCCCATTAAGTGTGATAGGCCAGTTTTACTGAGTCCGTGCTTTTCTAAAAAGCATAACAAAAAAATTTGGGCTACCTCTGATTCCATTGTGGTCCAGCTGGTTTTCAGGGTCCTGGTCAACACCGTCTAAGCACTCTATTGGAGCTCGCAGTTGCCAGAGTTCGTGCAGTTCACCGAAGTGTAGCCCTCACGGTAGGCAGGTCCTATTCGGCCTGTGTCTGCAGGATCTTCCCGAATTCGGGCGAAGATTTTGACACACCATCGCTGCACGCTCTGGCGCCTCTCCGTTCTCGCCGCTCTCAGAAGCAAGGTCGTAAAACTCCGCTGTTAGGGTCCGTAGTCGTCGGAGTCACCATTTAAAGAGAAACGACGAGAGGGAACTCACGGCAGTCTCAATATGAGATATAAAGGAAGCTCCATTTTATTTGACCAAACGAGAAACTTACATACTGTTACAGATGTTTCTAATTATAGATACACACACCTGCAGTCTGCTCTCACACATTCAGGGATCCTCCTGTTAACTCCCTAATTCTTTTCTCATAACACTTCTGACTCCCTAATCTTTCTCATGACATTCTTCCCACAGAACATTCTCAGGCAAACAAACCACTGTAGCTTGTTGGAATTATACTAAGGCCTGACCATGCTGAAGCCTTGCTCAGGCCTGCTGTTAGCATGAGTTTTGCTGGAAAAATGCGTTTTCCAACAA